>NC_142148.1:50034214-51343380 GCF_024610735.1 Ursus americanus
ACAAATAGAGACTTTTGAAATATATATAACCTCATTGCTATATTTATCAAAACTTTTTTATATTTATCAAAATTAACAATTTATTGCCTAGTACTAATTTAATGTAATATCCAATCTACATACACATTTCTCCAGTTGTCTCAGAAATGTCTTTAAAAGATTTGTGTAAAAATCCTGTACATTTCTTAAATTTATTCCTAGTTGATCTTTTTTGTTGTTGAAAATAGGACCCTTTCTTATATTACATATTTTTATTATTGTACTTTACTAATTTTTATTTTATGTATTTATTAGAGAGAGAGGAGCACAAGTAGAGGGAGTGGTAGGCAGAGGGGGAGGAAGAAGCAGGCTTCCTGCCGAGCAGGGAGCCCCATGCGATGTGGGGCTTGATCCTAGGATCCTGGGATCATGACCTAAGCCCAAGGCAGATGCTTAGCCGACTGAGCCACCCAGGTGCCCCTGTACTTACTGATTTTTCAAGCAGTAACTTATGTCATCATATTGTTTCTAGTAGTTTTTGCAGTTGGTTCTCTTGGATTTTCAGGTATAATATATCAGTTACAAATAATAAGAATTTCATTCCATGTTTTTTACTTTTTATGTCTCTTGTTTCTCTTTTTGGTTCCTTTGTATTTCCAGGACGAGATCAAATACTAAGTGAGAATGATAGTGGGTACGTTGTCTTGTTCCTTACTTCACTGAGAATGCTTTTAGTGTTTCTGCCACACTAGTTATTTTACTAAGGGCTGTGTTGTTGCTCTTTGTTTTTTTAATCAAAAATGGTTGTTGAATTTTATTAAATACTGTTTTAGCATCTGTGAAATTATACAGATGTTCTTCCTTGACCTGTTCATATGAATAATAGTAACAGATTTTATGTTATTGAATCATGGTCATATTATTGAATCATCAGTGAAAACTCTGTTAGTGTGTAGCCAGATTCTAGTAATATTTTACTGAGTCATTTTACATTGTGATTTGTGAAACCAGTTTGTAATTTTGTTTTTAATGTAATCTTTATCAAGTTGTTTTAGTGCTTTCCTTAGCTTTATTAAAAGCTTTCTCTGCTTTAGCCAGTTTAAATACTCTTGAAATGATCTGTTTCCTTAAATTTGGTGGAATTCCCCAGTAAAACTACCTAAGCTTGGTGCTTTTGGGGCGCCTGGGTGGCTCAGTTCTTAAACCTCTGCCTTCGGCTCAGGGCGTGATCCCAGCGTTCTGGGATCAAGCCCCACATCAGGCTTCTCCGCTAGGAGCCTGCTTCTTCCTCTCCCACTCCCCCTGCTTGTGTTCCCTCTCTTGCTGGCTGTCTCTCTATGTCAAATTAATAAATAAAATCTTTAAAAAAAAAAAAAAGCTTAGTGCTTTTTTAGATTTGCTATCATTTTCTGGTTTAGTTTTGGTGATTTATACATTCATAGAAAATCATCTGTTTTATCCAGCTTTTTCCTCTGTATCTGGGGCTGTTATCCCTGTCCTGTTCCCTGATTTTGTGTGCTTACGTTTTTTTCCTTTTTCCCCCTTTCATTTATTTATTTATTTATTTTTTAATAAAGAATTTTCTTTTTTTCTTTTTTTTTCTTTTCTATTATATTATGTTAGTCACCATACAGTACATCCCTGGTTTCTGACGTAAAGTTTGATGATTCATTAGTTGCGTATAACACCCAGTGCACCATGCAATACGTGCCCTCCTTACTACCCATCACCAGTCTATCCCATTCCCCCAACCCCCTCCCCTCTGAAGCCCTCATTTGTTTCTCAGAGTCCATAGTCTCTCATGCTTCATTCCCCCTTCTGATTACCCCCCCCTTTCTTTATCCCTTTCTTCCCCTACCGATCTTCCTAGTTCTTATGTTCCATAGATGAGAGAAATCATATGATAGTTGTCTTTCTCTGCTTGACTTATTTCACTTAGCATTATCTCCTCCAGTGCCGTCCATGTTGCAGCAAACGTTGAGAATTCATTCTTTCTGATAGCTGAGTAATATTCCATTGTATATATGGACCACAACTTCTTAATCCAGTCATCTGTTGAAGGGCATCTCGGCTCCTTCCACAATTTAGCTATTGTGGACAATGCTGCTATGAACATTGGGGTGCATATGGCCCTTCTCTTCACTACGTCTGTATCTTTGGGGTAAATACCCAGTAGTGCAATGGCTAGATCATAGGGTTGCTCAATTTTTAACTTTTTAAGGGACCTTCACACTGTTTTCCAGAGTGGCTATACCAACTGCATTCCCACCAACAATGTAGGAGGGAACCCCTTTCTCTACATCCTCTTCAACCTTTGGTGTTTCTTTCCTTGTCCGTTTTTGCCATTCTAACTGGCACAAGGTGGTATCTCAGTGTGGTTTTGATTGGAATTTCCGTGATGGCTAATGATTTTGAACATTTTTTCATGTGTCTGTTAGCCATTTGTATGTCTTCATTGGAGAAGTGTTCATATCTTCTGCCCATTTTAGGATTTGTTTATTTTTTTCTCGTGTATTGAGTTTGAGAAGTTCTTTGTAGATTTTGGATACTAGTCTTTTATCTGTAGTGTCATTTGCAAATATCTTCTCCCGTTCCGTGGGCTGCCTCTTAGTTTTTTTGACTGTTTCCTTGGCTGTGCAGAAGGTTTTGATGTTGATGAAGTCCCACAAGTTCATTTTATCTTTTGTTTCTCTTGCCTTTGGAGATGTGTCATGAAAAAAGTTGCTGTGGCCGATGTCGTAGAGGTTGCTGCCTGTGCTCTCCTCTAGGATTTTGATGGATTCCTGTCTCACATCGAGGTCTTTTATCCATTTGGAGTTTATCTTTGTGTATGGTGTGAGAGAGTGGTCAAGGTTCATTCTTCTGCATGTAGCTGTCCAATTTTTCCCAGCACCATTTATTGAAGAGACTGTCTTTTTTTCCACTGGATGTTTTTTCCTGCTTTGTCAAAGATTTTTTGCCCAAAGAGCCGAGGGTCCATTTCTGGGTTCTCTATTCTGTTCCATTGGTCTATGTGTCTTTTTTTGTGCCAATACCATGCTGTCTTTGTGATCACAGCTTTGTAGTACAGCTTGAAATCAGGCAACGTGATGCTCCCAGCTTTGTTTTCCTTTTCAAGAATTCCTTGGCGATTCGGGGCCTTTTCTGGTTCCATACAAATTTAAGGGCTGTTTGTTCCAGTTCTTTGAAAAATGTCATTGGTATTTTGATTGGGATAGCATGGAATGTGTAGATTGCTCTAGGTAGCGTAGATATTTTAACGATGTTAATTCTTCCGTTCCATGAGCATGGAATATTTTTCCATCTTTTTGTGTCTTCTTCAATGTCTTTCAAGAGCGATTTGTAGTTTCTAGAATATAGATCCTTTACATCTCTGGTTCAGTTAATTCCGAGATAATGTATGATTTTTCATGCTATTGTAAATGGAATGGATTCCCTAATTTCTCTTTCTTCAGTCTCATTGTTCTTGTATAGAAATGCAACTGATTTCTGAGCATTGATTTTGTATCCCGCCACATTACTGAATTGCTCTATAAGTTCTAGTAGTTTGGGGGTGGAGTCTTTTGGGTTTTCCATATAGAGTATCATGTCATCTGCGAAGAGAGACAGTTTGACATCTTCTTTGCCGATTTGGAGACCTTTTATCCCTTTTTGTTGTCTGATTGCTGCTGCAAGGACTTCTAGTACTAAGTTGAAGAATAATAGTGAGAGTGGGCATCCTTGTCGTGTTCCTGACCTAAGGGAAAGGCTTCCAGCTTTTCCCCATTGAGAATGATATTCACTGTAGGCTTTTCATAGAATATGAAATTGAGGAATGTACCCTCTATTCCTACAGTCCGAAGGGTTTTAATCAGGAAAGGATGTTGTATTTTGTCAAATGCTTTTTCTGCATCAGTTGAGAGGCTCATATGGTTCTTGACTCTTTTCTTGCTGATATGATCTATCACACTGATCGATTTGCGAATGTTGAACCACGCTTGCATCCCAGGGATGAATCCCACTTGGTCTTGATGGATAATCCTTTTAATGAACTGTTGCATCCTATTAGCTAGGTAGGATCTTGTTGAGAATTTTGGCGTCCAAATTCATCAGGGATATCGGTCTGTAATTCTCCTTTTTGATGGGGTCTTTGCCTGGTTGGGGGATCAAGGTAATTCTGACCTCATAGAATGACTTTGGTAGTTTTCCTTCTATTTCTATATTTTGAAACAGCTTCAGGAGAATAGGTATTATTTCTTCTTTGAATGTTTGGTAGAATTCCCTGGGGATCCGTCAGGCCCTGGACTCATGTTTTTGGGGAGGTTTTTGATCACTGCCTCAATCTCTTCATAATTAATCGGTCTGTTTAAGTAACCAATTTCTTCCTGTTTCAGTCTTGGTCGTTTATAGGTTTCCAGGAAGGCATCCATTTCTCCCAGGTTGTTTAATTTATTGGCATAAAGCTGTTGATAAAAAGTTTCTAATGATCCTTCCTATTTCATTGGTGTAGGTTGTGATCTCTCCCTTTTCATTCATAATTTTATTAATTTGGGTCCTTTCTCTATTCTTTTGAATAAGTCTGGCCAGCGGCTTGTCGATCTTGTTGATTCAAAGAACCAGCTTCTAGTTCTGTTGATCTGCTCTGCTGTGCTCCTGGTTTCTAATTCATTGATCTCTGCTCTAATCTTGATCACCTGCCTTCTTGTGTGTGGGTTAGACCTGTTCCAGTTCCAGCTTCTTGAGGTGTGAATATAAAAACTGCATTTTAGATTTTTCTATTCTTTTGAGTGAGGCTTGGATGGCTGTGTATTTCCCCCTTAGGACCACCTTTGCAGTGTCCCATAGGTTTTGGACCGATATGTTTTCATTGTCGTTGGTCTCCATAAATTGCTTAAATTGATTTTTAATTTCCTGGTTTACCCAATCATTCCTGAGCAGGATGCTTCTTAGTTTCCAAGTGTTTGAGTTTCTTCCAAATTTTTCCTTGTGATTGAGTTCCATTCTCAAAGCATTGTGGTGTGAGAATATGCAGGGAATAATCTCAGTCTTTTGGTATCGGTTGAGACCTGTTTTGTGACCCAGTATGTGATCTATTCTGGAGAACGTTCCCTGTGCATTCGAAAAGAATGAGTATTCTGTTGTTCTGGGGTGTAGTGTTCTGTATATATCTATGAGGTCCATCTGGTCCATCTGGTCCGTTCAAAGTTCTTGGTTCTTTGTTGATTTTCTGCTTAGGTGATCTGTCTATTGCTGAGAGAGGAGTGTTGAGGTTCCCTACTATTAACGTATTATTATCTATATCTTCCCTACTATTAACGTATTATTATCTATATGTCTCTTTATTCTGGTTAAGAGTTGGCTTGTGTATCTAGCTGCTTCCCTGTTGGGAGCATAGATATTTATAATTGTCATATCCACTTGTTGGATACATCCTTTAAGAATAATATAGTGTCCTTCTGTATCTCTACCTACCTCTTTAGTTTAAAATCTAATCTGTCAAGGTACAACACCCAGTGATGACAAAAATACTCAACAAAGTAAGATTAGAGGGAACGTACCCCAAAATAATAACAGTAACCATATATCTAAAACACACAGCTAACGTCATACTCAATGGTGAAAAACCAAAAGTTTTGCTTCTAAGATCAGAAAGAAGACAAGGATGTGCACTCCCAGCACTTTTGTTTAATATAGTACTGCAAGTCCTGACCTCAGCAGTCAGACCAGGAAAAGAAAGAAAAGGCATCTAAATTGGTAAGGGAGAAGTAAAACTGTCACTATTCGTGTATAGCACGATAGCACGATACTGTATCTAGAAAACTCTAAGGACCCTACCAAAAAAAAAAAGTCACTAGAACTCATAAGTTCAGTAAAATTACAAGATGCAAAGTTAATACACAGATCTGTTCCATCTCTATGCACTACGAATGAAATAGCAGAAAGAGAAATTGAGAAAGAAATCCCATTTACAACTGCACCAACGATTAAACACACACACACACACACACACACACACACACGGGAATAAATTTAATGAAAGAGGCTTTAAGACCGGGACTCTGAAAACTATAAATACACTGATTTAAAGTCATGACACACACACAGAAAGTAAAGACATTCGATGTTTGTCGATTGGAAGAATTAATATTCTTAAAATGTCCATACTATCTAATCCACAGATTTAAGGCAATCCCTATCAAACACCAACAGCATTTTCCACCGAACCAGAACAGACCTAGAATCTGTATGGAATCGCAAAAAATCCTAAATATCCTGGAACATGGCTGGAAGTATCACAATTCCAAACTTTAATTTACGGTACAAACATGTCGTAATCAAAACAGTATGGTACTGGCACAAAAATAGACACACAGAGCGATAGGACAGAATAGGAAGCTCAGAAATAATTCCACAACTATATGGTCAATTAATCTTCAACAAAGGCCACAAAAGTATACAGTGGGGAAAATAAAGCCGCTTCAGCAGATGATCTTGGGGAAACTGGACAGCAACGTGCAGAAGAATGAAACTGGACTTTTTTTCCACCATAGACAAAAATTAACTCAAAAAGCTTAAGGACCTAAATATGAGACCTGACACCATAAAAATTTTAGAAGATAGCACAGATAATTTCTCTGACATCAGCTGTAACAACACTTTTCTAGATATGTGTATATGATCCTTTTAGTGTATTACTGAATTTGGTTTGCTAATATTTTGTTGAGGATTTTTGTAAGTGTATATTAGGAATATTGGCCTGTAATGTTTTTCTTGCAGAATCCTTGTCTGGATCAGGTATCAGAAGAATTCCAGTTTTATAAAATGAGTTTGGAAGAATTCCCTCCTCCTTTATTTTTTGGAAGAATTTGAGTATTAATTCCTTTTTGAATATTTTGTAGAATTCACCTGTGAAACCATCTAGTCCTGGAGTTTTGTTTTTTGGAGGTTTTCAATTACTGATTCAACCTGCTTACTAATAATCTGTTCAGATTTTCCATTTCATCAGGATTCAGTCTTAGCAAGTTGTATGTTTCTGGGAGTTTATCAATTTCCCTTAGGTTGTCCAATTTTTTGTATATAATTGTTCAGAGTAGTTTCTAATGATCTTTGGCATTTCTCTGGTATCATTCTTTCGTTTTTTATATGAGTTCTGTCTCTCCCTCTCTCTCTCTCCTTGTTTTTGGGGGTGGGGGAAATCTAGGTAAAGGCTTGTCAATTTTATTTTCAGAGAATCAGTTCTTAGTTTCGTTGGTATACTCCATTATCCTTTTAGTCCCGCTTCATTTTTCCCTGCTCTAATCTTTGTTATTTCTTTCCTTCTAATAACTTTGGCCTGATGTGTTCTCTTTCCAGTGCCTTAAGGGGTAAAGTTAGGTTGTTTGTTTGAGACTCATCTAGTTTCTTGAGGTTTCATTTATTACTAGGCATATGTGGTGTTTTAAATCCATTTATGAAACAGAAATGAACACTATATTCAGTCATAAATTAAAACAAAACTTACGTATCTTTAGAGTTCAGTAATTCATCAGTTGTGTATAACACTCAGTGCTCATCACAAAACCCAAATATATCATGAGGTTTCATGTGTCCTCACACTTTTCTTTAAGCTTCTAAAGCATATTGTAGAATTTTTTATAAATTGTAAATTTTCCGTATGAGATATGTGAGTTTGTCTGTATTTTTTTAATCCGTTGCTTTTATTGAGTTTATGGAGATGACTATGACTAATTATCCACCCTTGTCTTTGTGCAAACAATGAAAACAATTAAAGCAGTGTTTCTCAAACTTTGGTGTGCATTAGAATTGCCTGGAAGACTTGTTGATGCCAAAGGTAAATCCCACTGGATTCTGATTCAATAGTTCTCTCGAGGGCTAGAGTATTTGCATTTCTGACAAATGTGTAGGTAATGCTGCTGGCTTTGGGGCCATATTTTTGAGAACTGTGGAATTTGTCGAGCCTCTGGGACCTTAACTATCATCTAATAATTTTTTTTTATTTTTCATACACATCATAAATATACTTTAAACTATATTATAGGCAGCTTGTGTTGAAAACATAGTGCGTTAGTACTGTTAGAATCAGAAAGGCAGTTTCTATCTAACTGAATTCTGACTACGACAAGTAAAGGGTATGGAGTCACAGGGTCAGAAGAGTTAGTGAATAAAGGATATTTGGCTGTGTTCCTGGAATATAGGTGCTCCTTCCAAGTGTTCTGTATTATGGCAGCAATTGAAAACAGCAACGTGGGAGCTCTGTGACCTTGGGCTCAAACCGTTCGGATTAAGCTTGGGATTCCTAATATTTCAATGAGGTTGAACTAGAGGACAGCAACTTTCAGCTACAACATGCAGCAGTGTTAACTACAGTGATTGTGTAGCACATGACATTCTCAGGACTTACAGCTGTGGGTTGTACCTTTTGATCCCCTTCATTCAGTTTTCCCTCCCGTCACCCCGTGCCTCTGGTAACCATAAATCTGATCTCTTTTTCTATTTGTTTTTCTATTTGTTTTATGTTTTAGGGTCCACATATAAGTGAGATCATCTAGTATTTGTCTTTCTCTGCTGACTTAATTAGTATAATGTCCTCAAGGACCATCCGTGCGGTCTCAAGTGACAGGATTTCCTTATTTTTATGGCTGAATAGTATTCCATTGGATATACAGACTACATTTTCTTTATCCATTACTCTGTTGATAGATACAGGTTGTTTCCATATCTTGGCTATTGTAAATAATGCTGCTATGAACATGGGGTGGCAATACTTCTTCAACAGGCTAACTTCTTTTTTTTCAACATGTTAATCTCATTTTGTTCAGCTATGTAACCAGAAGTGGAATTGTGGGATCCTTTGGTTATTTTATTTTTTATTTTTTTTAAAGATTTTATTTATTTATTTGACTGAGATAGAGACAGCCAGTGAGAGAGGGAACACAAGCAGGGAGAGTGGGAGAGGAAGAAGCAGGCTCCTAGCGGAGGAGCCTGATGTGGGGCTCGATCCCATAACGCCGGGATCACGCCCTGAGCCGAAGGCAGACGCTTAACCACTGTGCCACCCAGGTGCCCCTGAACACCTTTTTTATGTGCTGGTTGTCCATTTGTCTTCTCTGGAGAAATGTCTATTTAGGTCCTTGGTCCTTTCTTTAGTTGGTTTCTTTTTTCTTTTATATTCTTTACTTTCTTTCTTTTTTTCGCATACAACTGAGTTGTATGAGTTATGTACATATTTTAGGTATTAATTTCTCCTCAGATACATGATTTGCAAATATTTTCCCATTCCATATGTTGCATTTTCATTTTGTTGATTATTTCTTTCACTGTGAAGAGGCTCTTGAGTGTAGTACCACTTTTTTTTTTATTTTGTTGCTTGTGCTTTTGGTGTTAGTTTTAAAATATACTTACCAAGACCAATGTCAAGTAGTTTATTCTCTATGTTTTCTTGTAGGAATTTTATGATTTCAGGTCTTCCCTGTAAGTCTTTTATCTATTTTGAGTAAATTTTTATGGATGGTGTAAGATAGGGGTCCAGTTTTGTTCTTTGACATGTGAATATCCACTTCTCCCAGCATCATTTACTGAAGAAGCTGTTTTATTTCTCTCCATTGAGAATGCCTCCCTTCTCAAAAACCGTATGTGTCTGGTTTATTTCTGGGCTCTTGTGTTCATTAGTCTATGTGTCTGTTTTTATGCCACTACCATAAGATTTTGATTTCTTATAGCTTTATAATACAGTTGAAATCAGGCAGTGTGATGCCTCCAGCTTTATTCTTCTTTCTAGAGATTGTTTTGGTCATCCAAAGTCTTTCATTGTTTCATTCAAATTTTAGGATTTTTTTTTTCTTACTGCAAAAAAAGTCATTGGAATCTTGATAGGAAATTCATTGAGTCTATTGGTGGCTTGGGTAATTAACATTATTTCTTGCAATTCATAAACATGCAATACCATTCAATTCGTTGGTGGGTTTCTTTTTTGTATCTGTCATCAATGTCTTGTTTTCCGTGAAGAGATCTTTCACCTCCATGCTCAAGTTTATTTCTAAGTATTTTGTTCTTTTTTTTCCTAACATAAATGGATTGTGTTCTTTGTATCTTTTTCCCTTATATCTTTTTCAGATATCTTGTTGTTGGTGTATAGGAATGCTACTGCTAGTTGTACATTTATTTTCTATCCTACAACTTTACTGAATTCATTGATTAGACCTAACAGGGTTGTTTTTATAGTCTTTAGGATTTCTATATGTCACCTGCAAATAGAGACAGTTTTAACTTCTCCCTTCCCAATTTTTATGCCTATGATTTCTTTGTCTTGTCTGATGGTTCTGCTAGGACTTCGAGTACTGTATTGAATAGGAGTGTTGAGAGTGGGCACCCTCGTCTTGTTCCCCATCTTACATGACAAATTTTCAGTCTTTCACCAATGAGTATGATGTTAGCTGTGGGTTTGCCGTATGTGGCCTTTATTGTGTTGAGGTACGTTTCTTCACGATCCAATTTGTTGAGGGTTTTTATCATGAATGCATGTTGTACTTTGTCAAATGCATGTCAAATGCTTTTTCTGTATCTATTGAGATATTCATATGATTTTTATCTTTCATTCTGTTAATGTGATGTGTCACACAGTGATTGATTTGCATATGTTGAACCATCCTTGCACCCCCTGGACAAATCCCAGTTGATCGTGGTATATGGTCCTTTAAGATGCTGCTGAATTCAGTCTGTTAATACTTAAAGAGAATTTTTTCATCTATATTCATCGTGGACACTAGTATATAATTTTCTTTTCTTGTAGTCTTTTTATTTGGTTTTGGTATCATGGTGATACTGGCCTCTTAAAATGTGTTTGTGTGTATTCCTCTTATGTTGATATTTTTGGAAGAGTTTAAGTAGTACAGGTGTTAATTCTTCTCTTACGGCAGGTCTAGTAGTGAGGAACTCATTTAGCTTTTCTTTGTTTGGAAAAGTCTTTATCTCTCCTTTATTTCTGAAGGACAGCTTTTCCAAATAAAGCATTCTTGGCTGACAGGTTTTTTTCCAAGTGGAGATGTTTTGACCTGGAAGGTTCATTGAAGAAAGGTGACCGTGATCTTGCTGCCCTAGGCCAGAGTTTTCTGCACAGCCGTATTTCCTCTGACCCTCTAAGGAGGCATGGAAATCTGCCAGGGAACAAAGCCACACGGACAACCTCCTCACGTTAAACCCAACCCCCTGACAAGTGGTGGTGAAAGGCCAACCAGGCAGAGCAGCCTGAACAGCGGAGCAGCAGGCCCCTCCCCCAGAAGACAGACTGGAAGAACAGGTAAGTGACACGCTTATTTCCTACAGGACTGCAAAACTCCAGCGCCAGGGGAAACTAATATATTGAGGTCCAGGTGTTCCCTCTAGACTCATTTATACTTCAAGCTAAAATTTTACATTTATTTAATTTTTTTTACCTTATCATCTCAAATACTCTTATTTCCCAATTTATGATTTGAAGTGGGTTTTTATATTTTCATATCTACCTTTTATACTTTTTATACCTCATACCAATCCTTTTCACACTACTACATTTTGTTATGTATGTGAAATGTATATGTTATATATATAAGTTCCAGATTGTTTGCAATTTTGGGACATGGTGTCTTCTAAGACAGAGACCAAAAATCAATCAGGAACAGACAGATCACCCCGCCTTGTCCACCCTGAGTGCTTATAGTCTCTCTGCCCCACTGTAATGACTGTTTAGGATAATCGTCGCTTTGTTTGGGTATCTGTGGTAGCTTCCGACCACTTGGAGTATTTTCTAGAGTGCGTCTTCCTTGGTTTGTGGTTGATATTTTGGACTCTGTGTATTCGCTCAACCATCCCTCAATAGAATGACTAGAAGGAGAACTCTCAACAAAGAAAAGAACCGGAGACCATGTCCTCTGCCACAGAACTAATTTTAAGGATATAAGCATGAAGTCAGAGGTAGCATTCAGGATGGCAATCGTAAAATCAATAGCTAGGGTAGGAAAAAGCATTAATGACAATATGTAATATATAAGGGCAGAAATGAGATCTAATCAGGCTGAACTTAAAAATGCTATGCATGTGATGCAGGCTGAATTGGACGCTCTAACAGCCAGGGTCAGTGAGGCAGAAAAGATAATAAGTGATCTAGAAGATGGGCTGATGGAAAGGAAGGAAATTGAAGAAAATAGAGAAAAACAACCCACAACACATGAAGAGAGACTTAGAGAATTTAATGGTACATTGGAAAGAACCAATATCAGGATCATTAGGACAAAGAAGGCGGGCTGGAAGGTATATTTGATCAAATCATGGCTGAGAACTTCCCAAATCTGGGGAAAGAAACATGCATTCACGTCCAAGAGGCAGAGAGGACTCCTCCTCAAATCAATAAAAATAGATCAACACCACGACATATAATAGTGAAGCTTGCAAATCCTAAAACCAAGGAAGCTATGCAGAGAGTAGCTAGAGGGAAGGGATTTCTTACATACGGAGGGAGGAACATCAGAATAACATCAGACCTGTCCACAGAAACCTGGCAGGCCAGAAAGGGCTGGCAGGGTATATTCAGGGTAATAAATGAGAAGAAAATGGAGCCGAGTACCTTATTTAGCAATGCTATCATTCAGAATGGAAGCAGAGATAAAGAGTTTCCAGGATAGACAAACTGAAAGACCATATGACCACCAAGCCATCCCTACAAGAAATAATAAGGGGGATACTGCAGGCGGACAGATCCCGAGGGTAACAGACCAGAAAGTAACAGAGACAATCTACAGAAACAGGGATTTTAAATACAATGGCACTAAATCCATAGCTTTCAATACATATTCTGAATGTAAATGCTCTGAATGTTCCACTAAAAAGACAAACAGTACAAGATTGGATTTTAAAAGTAAGACCTATCCGTATGTTGTCTACAGTAGACTCGGTTTGAACCTAAAGCCCCTCCAGATTGAAAGTGAAGGGATGAAGAACAATTTACCACACTAATGCACCTCAAAAGAAAGCTGGGTAGCAATCTTCATATCAAACAGATTAGATTTTAAACTAACGGCTGTAGTAAGAGATGTAGGGGGACACCGTATCATACTTAAAGGGCCTATCCAGCAAGAAGACTTAAAAATTATAAATTTCTATGCTTCCAATGTGGGAGCAGCCAATTATATAAACCAATTAATAACCAAAGTAAAAAAACTTATCTATAAAATACGTTAATGGTGGGAGACTTCACCACTTCACTCACAACAATGGACAGATCATCTAAGCTGAAGATCAAAATAGAAACAACTTAAAAGACATTATCACTGAGGTAAAAACACAGTCCACAAGACGGGAGACCGTAGTGCAAACCATGGGTCTGAAAGGGGCTCAATATCCGGAATATACAGAGAACACATAAACTCAGCAACAAAAACCAAACCAAATGTAATGTGTCAATGTGCAAAAAAATGTGAATACACACATCCTCAAAGACACGCACATGAAAAGGAATTTGAAAAGATACTTGACTCACTAATTTTTAGGGAAATCCACATTTTATTTTATTTACTTATTTTAAAAAATATTTATTTGACAGAGAGAGACAACGAGAGAGGGAACACAAGCAAGGGGAGTGTGAGAGGGAGAAGCAGGCTTCCCACTGAGCAGGGAGCCTGATGCGGGGCTTGATCCCAGGACCCTGGGATCATGACCTGAGCCAAAGGCAGATGCTTAATGGCTAAGCCACCCAGATGCCCCAGAAATCCACACTTAAAAAAGCAATGAAATAGCATTTTTCATCAAGATGACTCTTCCACACACACACACACAAAAAGAATTAGAAGAAAAGAAAAGAACAAGTGTTGGCAAAGATATGGAGAAATTGAAACCTTGTTCATTGTGTGTGGTAGGAATATTTGAGCATAGTTGTGAAATCAGTATGGTAGTTCTTAAAAAAAATTAAAATTAGACTTACCCTGTGTTCCAGTAATTCTGCTTTTGGGGTATATACCCAAATTAATTGACACCATGGTCTTGAAGATCTGTCTGAACATACATTTTCATGCCATCATTAGTCATAATAACTAAACCATGAAAACAATCCACTATCTGTCCAAGGAGAAACAGATGTTGTTTATACACACGATGGAATAAGAATGAATAATATCTCAGAAGAGGAAGAAAACACTGACATATGCCACAACATGGGTGAACTTTTACATTAAGTGCATTCATAAAAATGCAAGCTCTGACTCCACTTTTGGGACCTACCCAAAGTAGATTCATAAAGACAGAAAGTAGAATGGTGTTGCCAAGGGCTGGAATGAGGCAGTAATGGTAAGTTTCTGATTCATGGTGTAGAGTTTTAGTTTCACAAGATGAAATGAGATGTGAAGTTGGGTTAGACGGAGGTTGTAGAAAGGGTATTAATGCATTTAATACATTTAAAATGTATTCCATGAACTTAATGTACTTAATGAAATATAAACCTATAAATGGTAGATTTGTAGACGGTAGATGGTAGATTTTTGATTATGTGTATTGTATGTCAATAAAAATATTTTTTCTTTAAAAACTGCAAATACAGAGAAATGAACACAGGACAATTTAGTCTTGCCATTTTGGTGCTGCTATTTTGTCTCACCCATTTTCGTGGAGACAACTTTGATCCAACAAAATGTTCTCATTCTGTGCCCACTTAAAAGCTTAAAATCAGAATTTTCCAAAACATGAAAATTTTTTCAAAACGGTATTTTCAGAGTTAATTTAATAAGACATTTTATTCCTTGATCAATTTTTAAAAATATAGCACAATTTAAAATTCTATTTTATCTACTTTAACTTTAATTCACTGATCTTAAAAATCAGAATCAATTTTTTATGCAAATGGCTTGGATTTTTTATCCATATCATAGTCTACTGACTGTGGGTTCTGCTGTTTTACATTTTGCTTATGTGTCATTATTTTTACCAAGTCAACTTGCCTGATGCCCATTATGAATATTAAAATATTTTTTGCCCAGTTTTATTGATATAATTGATCACTGTATATAATTGACACACTGTGTATGTGTAAGGTATTATGTGATAAGAAATCTCAGAATTTACTCTCTTAACACCTCTCAAACCATAGAGCGGTATCAACGGCAGTCATCATGTTGTACTGTAAATCCCTGTTATTTATCTTAAAACTGGAAGTTTGTACCTTTTCACCATTCACTCAATCCCTGCCCCCACCCTCCCCTCTGTTTCTTGTTACTTTAATCTGATCTGTTCTTCTGAATTAGTTTTCCGCCTTTTCTTTTCTTTGTTTTAGATTCCACATAAAAGGGGAAAATGTCTATGTATCTATCATCTGTATAGTATCTATCTCCCTATATATATCTATACCTACACATATATAGTGTTTGCCTTTCTCTGTCTCACTTGTTTCACTTGGCATAATGCCTCTAAGTCCAAAACTGTTATCACACTTAGCAGGATTTCCTTTTCTTATGGCTGATTAATATTCCATTATGTAGGTAACACTTCTTTATCCATTCACCACTAATGGGCACTGATGTTTTCCTTGTCTCAGCTATGGTAAATAAAGCTTCTTGCACATGGAAGTGCAGGTATTTCTTAGACATATTCCTTTGTTTTCTATGGAATGTTCCCAGACGTGGAGCTGCTGGACATACGGTGGTTCTGTGTTCAGTGTTTTGAGGACGCTCCATACTGTTTTGCACAGTGCCGGCGCCAGTGCGCATAGGCTCCTTTGCTCCACATCCTCACCAGCATTTGTTGTCTCTTGTCGTTGTTATGACAGCTGCTCCAATTGATGTGATAGGTCATTGCACTTTGGGCTTGCACATACCTGCTTATCATTTGTTTATGTTCTCTGGGAAAGTGCCAGAGCACTGAACACTGTCTCTGGGGTCCAGCGGCAAGACCAGTCTCCATTAGACCTTCAGGGTCCTCGTTTGGACATACAAGGGTGGGTGCAGAATCACTCTTCTGGCTGAGGTGAGGGTGCTGGAATAGTAAAGAGGACACCATGGGAGTGGACAGAAAAAGGAGGAAAGGGAGGTTTCTGTGGTCCCTTATTCTGCTCTTGGAGCCTGGAGATCCTGCTCCTTTGCCACTCTGACTCTGGAAAGCCACTGCCTTGAGGACACCCAAATGAAAGCACCCTTTCTTTGGTGGTGTGCCTGCCTGGGGCTGTACCACTAGAGACAGAGAACGTGATGCAGGGTGCTTCCTTGTCCGTGGTGCCTCATCAGTTCTGCTGGAGATACTGGAGCAGGAAGAGTCAGGCAGAGGCCATTGTGGTTGTCCCCTCGCCCAGAAAAGCTCGAAACTTTTAGTTGCGCTTCTCCCTACAGTCTAGCTTGTTAAAAGGGGAGGTGGGCTCCAAGATCTTCTCAGTTATTCATTCAGTAACTATACCCTAAGCACTCCCCTATGCCAGGTACCTTGGTGGACCCATGAGGAGAGCTGAAAATACCAAGAGCTCCCTGCTTTTAGGGGCTCACAGTCTAGAGATGGACAAAGCACAAACCAAAGACGCGAAAGAAAAGAGCAAGTGCTATATACGACGACTGAAGTGTGTAATGAAGGAAGGCTGGGGAGTCATTGGATAGGAAAATATGAAAGGCCTCACTGAGGGTGACATTGCTGAAAACAGATTGACAAAAGGGAGCTAGACCTGCACACGTCTGTGTGCGGTGTGTCAGAAAGAAGGGACCGCTGTTGCAGACACTCACTAACAGAGCTGGTTTGGCCAGAGGAGGTGAAAAAGGCAGCCCCCGTGGCTGGAGGGACACTAGGAGGAGAGCAGAGGGGAGGGAGGAAGGCAGGGAGAGGTGCTGAGGCCTGGGAGACTGTTACTTATCTATTGTTCCTATGTTACTGCATTGCCCCAGTAGCCTGAATCTTAAAATGTATATATTTAATTTCTCACAGTTTTTGTGGGTGAGGAGTCCAGGCACAAATAAGCATAGTTCCCCAGGCTCAAGGTGTGTCAGAGGCTGCAGCAGTGACTGAGGCGAGACTGGCAGAGGATTTTCTCCCAAGTTGGCTCACATGATTCGGGAAGCTGTTTGGACTCAGAATCTGAGTTCCTGTGTGTCTTCTGGCCTTGGCACAGGCCAAGTTCTCTGCCATGTGTGCTTCTACACATGGCAGCTCAAAATATCTGTGCTCGATTTTTGGTTCAGAGATGAAGAAGAAAAAGGGAAAGGGAGTGAGAAGCAGAACACAAGAAAAGTAACTAGGAAGTTAGAAACTCTTTGCAATTGAAACTTAGACATCACATTTCATCACATTGGCTGCATCCTATTGGTCAGAAGCCAGTAACTAACCACCTAATGGGTAGAGAGTGATGCCTATACCACAAGTCTGGATCGGTGGGAGCCACTGTGAAGGCTGCGCCCCTCATAGACAAAAATGAGGCAACTGGGGCGCCTGGGTAGCGCAGTCCTTAAGCGTCTGTCTTCGGCTCAGGGCGTGATCCTGGCGTTATGGGATCGAGCCCCACATCAGGCTCCTCCGCTAGGAGCCTGCTTCTTCCTCTCCCACTCCCCCTGCTTGTGTTCCCTCTCTCGCTGGCCGTCTCTCTCTGTCAAATAAATAAATAAAATCTTTTTTAAAAATTTTAAAAAAATGAGGCAACTGGGTCTCATTCTAAATGTAATGGGAAACAATTGAACAGTTTAACTACAGAGGACAGCAATATCTGCTTCTTCATTCATTTCCACCCCATCATAGTGCCCACATTTACACAAGGCCAAGTGGGAAAGTGTTCCAATATTACATTGTTGGAACCCAGGCCTCTGTTGAGCGGCCCTCCATGCCAAGTCCCACCCCTTCTTGTAATTCTTCCATCCTGAAAATTGTGCTTCAGATACACAGGGGACCACCCCACCCATGTTACATTATCCACATACACCTGATGATGTCTCTAAGAAGTGGATTCTAGCCTGATCCCCACTAAGCAGCTTGGGAAAGTGGGGAATATGTGAGAGACACAATGATTTAGGACTCAGAACTGGGAAAACAAAGAAAAAAGGTCTGAATTCAGTTCTGTCTCCTGAAACCTCAGACCCTGGTTACATTTCCAGAGAGTGGTGGCTATGGCATTTTTGGCTCATAGTGTACAGTTAAGGAGATGACATGGGGGAGAAAAGTAAACAGTTCATTGCCAAGAGACGGCAGAGGCCAAGGTACTGGAATCTTGAAGAAGCGACCTCACTTCCTTGGTGATAGGCCCCAGTTGAACTTAGAACTCTGGTAACCAGGCACATCCATTCAAAGAAAGCCTGCTTTCCAGCTCACTTGACTTGAGACGTTCAAGAGAACAAGATGTTCTGTTGCTGTATTCCTACTTTCAGGGGCTTTGGCCCAGAAAGTCCAGAGAGAAAGACTTTCACATCATTGTAGTCGTCGTCTCAGCCCGCTTTTCCGAGCCCTCTGGACATGTGGCAGGAGACACCAACAGGTAACACAGGGCAGCTCAGAGCAGCCCACTGGAGAGCAGGCAACAACAGTGATCCTACTTCAGCAGGCCCACACCTCTTGCCCCTCACTAAGTGTGTGTGTGTATGTGTATGTGTGTGTAGAGGAGGGGGCAGAGGAAGGATGCCCTTCCTGGGCAGAAGCAAGCTGCCAGGTGTTGGAACCTGGCCCATCTTTCATGTTCACACCCCAGGTCATAGCAGGCAGGATGAGAAGCTGAGTGCTGGGGACCAAGCTCAACCACCTGTATGTTAATCATGAGCCCTAGGGTTTCATCTGGCTTCCTCTTTGTTGGATGTCTTTTCTGCTGCTTCTCTTAGCCTTAACTGGAGAACACGATTTCTAATGGGGGTGGCCCCTTGTGGCAATGTCCCGTGAGGCCACTAATGTCTCTTGGCCCCATATATATGGGGCACTGCATTTTCGGAGCTGCACCCAGGAGATCATTGATGAGCTGGTCTGTGACTTTAACTATTCCAACTCCCTAGACAAGTGTCAGGTGCACCAGACCACCCAGGATCAGTGCTGCCTGAGGTGAGAATGGGAAGAGGGTTCTCCACACCCAGGGCCCCCACACAAATATGGGGACAGACCTAGGGCCCTCCTATAGTGTTTCCACATGAGTGTCCCTCAGGCCCAACCACAAAGTAATCCCAACATCTACACCTCCACCACCAGCTATGGGATAAGGTAGGAAGACTCTTCACATATATGGGAATGGTAGAGAATATAATTAATGTTTTTTTTGCAGTTTAGGGGCGTAGGTTATTTTGTTTTCTTGTGTTTTATTTTACTTTTCCCGAAGCCATGAGTGTCTTTGTACTGTTTTTATTATTTTCCCTACTCACCCAGGTATCCTGTGTAGAACCCAGCTCCACTGTCCTTGGAGAACTTGTCTAAGGCCTTATAAATCCTCACACTAAATAGGGTGATTGAACATAAAAGGAATGGTGGGATGAAGTCATTCTATATGTTTCTCTATAACGCGTCATTTCTCAGAGTACATCAAATCATTGTAGGTCCACCAGGTCACAAGCTGTGTCCTTATATGTCTTTTTGGACCTCCGTAAAGGAGGTTGTCAGCCACAGTAATTCAGCCTTTCAAGGCTGGTGGAACTTGACATGATTCAATTCTGTTGCCATTTCAGCAATGCTGCAAGGAACACTTAAGTGTCTTAACAAACATTTTTAGCTGCTAGATCTGCCAGAACATAGAACCACAGATTGGGTGGAAGGCCTCTGATGCCTCCTGGCCCAGGTAGCTGGCTCTATCTTTTCAGAGTTCCACCCAGGACATCTTTGATGAGCCGCTCCAAGGGTTCAGCTACTTCATCTCCTTTGACAAGCAGCAGGTGCATCAGGCCACCAACAACATCCAGTGCTGGTCTGGGGTGAGAATGGGTCCAAATTCATGTCCTATCTCAGGACCCACAGATGATCAGGGCAAGGCCAGAACCCACACTAGAAACAATTGGCTGCCCTGTGGCCTGCCAAGGAGGGTGGTTTCCCCTGAACCTTTCTCCCCATGTCAGGAACAGACCAGGCCTCATCAGCATGGGAGGAATGCCATGCATTCCATGCTCTGGACAGTTCTCAGGCCCAACGTCTATGATCTCAAGCAGCGTTGGAGATGCTAAGCTTCTGCTTTCTCCTGTCTGCAGTAGGGATGTTTACCGATGACTTAAAGGCATAGAGTTCTTAATAAAGGCTATTAAAAGAGAGAAATGCTATTGTTGCTCAACTAACAAAATGGGTTAAAGGGAACAATGGTTTATCATTTCACCCCTAAAGCCAATTGCACCTTTAAGCCTACAGCCCTTTTCTGGGCGGGCCTTCAAGTCCCTTTTCTTGCACAAGTTCCCGAAGCGTTGGGAGTCTCTGGTCTGAACGCCAGACCCTGATCTTCCTGGTGGTTCATGGAGTTGAAGCTGAGTACACTGCGCTCCCCTCCCCCCCCCCCGTCTTTCTGGTGGGGAAAAAGAATTAATCCTGTCCCTGGACGAGGCCTGCACGATGCTGATGCTCAGAGAAGGCACAGTGGAGCATTTCGTACGCTCCCTGGTACCATTCTTCCCAGATATAAACATATCAAATATCACAATTTTCTGCATAATACCATGTGTTCACTTCACCCCAACAGGTCCTGGGCCAGCAGTTCAACAGGTGAATGCCCACCCCAGGCACAGCACAGGAGTGAGACTCCCACCTACTAGCTGTATGTCTTGGGAATGTCACTGTACCTCTCTGAGCTTCACTTTCCTCTTCTGAAAAATGGGGTGGTAAGAGGCTGAATCTCATAGGTTTCCTGTAGGAAATCAGGGGAGAAAACACGGCACGGGCTTATCTGGGGCCTGGCTCTGTAGAAAAGGCTGCTGAACATGCTGGGCATCTTCATGTTTAGTAGTTCTCGCTCTCCAGTGAAGAAGCTCTCAACCTCAACCCTCACAGGCCTGTGGCCCTTCTGGGTTTACAAAAGCAAATGGAAAGCTCATAGTTTTCCTGTTTGCAAAGGACTTCTGAGATTCCATCTAGTTGGTCCTGGCACTGGTCCTTTATGTGACCAGATTAGGGAGTCACTGGGGGCAGGCAGAGCCGCCCAAGGTCCACTCAGTATTTGGAAAGTACTGGTTAGGAGTCATTCATTCAATAATATGTATTAGGCATGTAGTAATGCAGGCACTTTCCAGTCACTAAGATAACTCAGTCGACAAAGTAGATACAATGTCTGGGTCTCAATTTTAGTCAGAGGGTCAGATAGTCACTCTACACATCATAAGCACCCATGTCCATAGTTCATTAGATGTGACATCTTCATGGCCTACTCGAGGTGTGACTAGATCCACCCGTGTTTGTACCATTATGATGGACTATAACAAGTAAAAACACGGTCTTTGGGTCCAGAAGGAAAGACTGCTGCCTCCACAGAGCAGGGTGGGAGATACAGGGGTTGTGGCTGGGGAGGGACTTTCAGAGCCATAGATCTCACAGATCTCTTGGTTTCCATGGGAGGGCTGAATTTGGGGGGCTTCCTGAAGAAGCAAATGAGTCAAAAAGAGCTATGGATGGGCCTTCAAGCCCTCTGGGAAGCAGAGCACAATCTGGGCTGAGTTGGTGCCTAAAACATCCACCCCTTTGATGGTCTCATCTTGCTCTGCCTGCCCCTTTCCATATCCACCTCTGCTGACCACAACTGGGGCCAATAATAGAAGCTGTGGTGAGCAGACCACTCACAAATCTGCCTCAAACTTAAGCCCTGATACTGGTCTGCATGGAAGACAGAGTAGACTAGACCTATGGCCGTGAAGAGTGTAAGTGGAAAAACCACTCATTCAGGTTTTCTGGATGAGCAAACCACTGCAAAGACAGCTACAGAGGGGTTGGAAGTGGCCTGGGGCCATCTTCTGGGACCCACACAGAAAGAACGGTGCTGTGGGAGTAGCATGTGGAATGAAAGGCCAGGCCTCTGACTGTGCTCCACATATGACTTGAGGTAAAGGGGGGGGGGGGGCTCTGTACATCTGAAGTGCCATGACTGGGACCTGAAAAACCATGCCCCCATTCTCCTGCTGCAGCGGGAACTTCTGGAGCCTGTAGAGGCAGAGGGTAAGGGAGATTGCAGTTTGGGAAGGCTATCTGGAATGGGGCTCATGGATTGGAAATTCATTGGATATATTTTTTTAATGTTTTCTTATTATGTTATGTTAGTCGCCATACAGTACATCCCAAGTTTTTGATGTAAAGTTCCATGATTCATTACTTGCGTATAACACCCAGTGCACCATGCAATACGTGCCCTCCTTAAGGCCATGGTATATGTCCTGTTTTTGGAAAGGCACATGGAAAGTCAGTTATGTGGATGAACCTTTCTCTTTAACCTGCTCCAGTGCCAGCTCCAGGGCTCCTTCCAGTTGCAGAGCCAGAAAAAGGGCCTTCTATGGAGCTAGAGGCAACCCCAGCTCTGCATCGACCATCACCTGCAGTGTCAGAGCCAGCCTCCCCTCCATCAGCTGTTGCAGAACTGGAACACATGCTCCCATCATCTCCATGTGTGCCGGGTGCTGAGCTGCAGTCAGCTGGACCATCAGCTTTCCCAGGAATTTTCACTCCAGCTCTGACAATAGACATAGAGCCCACTGTGACCCCAGATGGTTCCTGCTGTGTCACCCCAAAGAACCAGCTGGGTGAGGAGAAGCCTGACCTCCTGGACTTCCCTTCCAGGCTTGTGACAGAGCAACTCACATATATGGATACGGTGAGCAGTTAGGCTCTCAGGGTGGGGCAGGGACAAGCGTTTCTTCTGCTCTCGGCTGCCTTACACCTGCCTTTCCCTGATGTGGACTCCTATGGTCTGGGACCAAATCTCAGCTCCACCACTTCCCAACCCTGTCAACCCGTCAAGGCGCTTAGCCCCAAGCTTTCACTGTCCAGCTGCGGACTGTAGCGAGAGACCCTGATAAGCACTGATACGGAGGTACTAGGGAGAAGAAGTGAGCCAGAATGGAGAGACCAATGGGCAGGCCCTGGTCCCGTGGGTGGAGGAGGGCAGCTCCCTGTGTTCAGTCAAGTCCATGGGTCGCCCACCCACTTGTTTTGGAGGCTGAGTACCCTCAGCAATTACTAGGTATCTGATGTGTACTTAAGTGCAGGGCAGATAGATAAACCTGTGGTTGTAGCTATCATGTGAGAATGTGCATCTGAGAGGGGAGTAGAACCAGAGGGATGAATAGTTGGAGGGGAAGAGTCCCCCTTGGGAGGAGCCACCTTGAACAGCAGCGTGGAGCTTGGAGTTTGTGAGGATGATCAGGATGCAAATGCCCTCCTTCCTTCCCTCGTCTCTATTTGCTCCTGGGCCATCCTGTCCTGGGCCCCTCAGTGAAAAAGAATGGAGTGACATCCAGGGACTCCAACCAGGCTCAGGCCACATTCTCAGCTTTCTGAGCTCTAGCTCTGACCTGTGACCCCTATCTAAGACACTAGTCTTGCATGTGAAATAGCTGGGTGAACAAACCTCCCCCTGTTCTCTAGGAGCTGTTCAAGAAGCTGCTGCCCCATCAGTGCCTGGACTCCGTCTGGTCCAAGCGCAATAAGCCTGGCAATGAGCACCTGGCACCCACAGTCCGGGCCACTGTCTCCCAGTTCAACGGTGTGGCCAAGTGTGTCATCACCACCTGCCTTGGCAACCCAAGCATGACAGCCCGGGACAGGGCCATGGTGGTGGAGCACTGGATCAAGGTGGCCAAGGTATGCAACGGGAAGCCCAGCCGAGGTGCTCTCCTGAGTCTCGGGCACTGCTCTTCCCTTGATCAGGTGTCAGGGTGGAAGGCCCTGGTCTTTGCCCTAGGGACTGTGCAGTCCCTAGGCTCTTCCTTCCAGAGGCTGACTGTGACTTGCATGGCCCAATGTTGGGATGCTCTGTTCCTCCTTGACTTCTTCGTTGGAGTGAGGTAAAATCCTTCGTCTCCCAGCAGTGGGACTCTTTGGACCTTATATGTGCCCTTCGGCAGGTCCCTGGACATCTGCTTCATCCAGGAGGAGTGATTTAAACTGAGGGTGACTGAAGCTCTAGAGAAAATCAGCCTCCACTACCCACGTGACAGCTCATTCTCTTCCCTCCCCAGGCCTGTCAAATCCTGCAGAACTACTACTCCCTGAATGCCATCGTCTCGGCTCTGCAGACTGTCTCAATATACCACCCCAAGAAGACATGGGAGAACGTTTCCAGGTGAGACGGTCTCTCTGCATGGACGGACCAGGATGAATGAGGGGTCTCCCAGAGGCCTGTCCTCTTCCCCCTCAGCCAGCTTGGACCTCCTGGGAAGCAGCAATCCCTGACTACAGGACCTGGGCTGGCAGGCAGGTCTCTCAGCCTCCCTGGAGAATAGGCCACCATGTCTACTGCTTTAGAAATCAGTTTTCCTAAATGTTCCCCCACAAGGCTGAGCTGAATAAATATTTTCATGTGTTTACTTTACAACCACTAAACTCTGCCCAATTGAAACCAAAATTGACCAAAACAGAGCTGCTCAATTAATACGGGAATGGAGTCATAGGATGCCCTACATCAGAGCTCTGTCCCATGTCCTACAAAGACCTTAGTGCTCAGAGGAACCCAGAGAAAACTGTTATCCAGGCAATTTGACACTTTGGGGTTCTCAAATAAAAGGGACTTGCACTCAACCCTGCCACATTATTCCTCCAATCGTCCTGCCTCCTTTCCCTCTATTCAGGAAGTGCTTTCAAAACTTTAAAAAGCTGGGCACTGAAGACAACCCACAGAGCAGGAAACTAGTCATCAAGGTAGCATGGAAGGTGCAGGTCTGGAAAGAGAAGAAGGGTGTGAGGGAACAGGGTCCTGCATGGATGAAATAGGGAATGGCCTGAAGCATTCCTTGGAGAGGGGAAGCCTTTGGCATGAATGTGGTGACAGGCTGGGGTGAAGATTCCGTTGGGGGTGGAACAACCAGGTGCTGCTCAACCAGATTCCCTAGCCTAGACACCCTGTCTCTCTGTGTCAACAGCTAGTCCAGATGGACACCTGTACAAACCTTGAAAGCCCAGAGGACAGGGCTCTGCTCAGTGAAGGGGTTGGGATGGGTTGAGGGCCACAACAATCATGATAGTAATACGATACTGAGTCCTCAGGAGACGATGGGAGGTAGGTAGAATTCTCACTTTTCCTGATGAGAAAACAGGCTCAGGGAGGCCAGGCTTCAAGCTCAGGGTCACACATAGAGTGAATGTTGGAGCTGAGATTTTTCTAGAATCATCACATGGCATGCTTAAGGATAATGTTTATCAGTTGTCAGCTGACTTAAGTCAGATGTCTAGGGTCTGAATTAAAAGATGGTGGGGGCAAGTGGACTGAGGGTATTACGGTCTCAAGGATCTTGTCCTTGGCCCTACAGGAGCAACCATCTAATAAATCTGCCACCCTGGTGAAGGCCCTCCGGAGAGCCTAGAAGAAGAGGCTGCAGAAGATGGTGAGTGTGCCTGAGGCCCAGGGCCTCCAAAGTCAGAGGAGAGGGGCTTCTCCCTGAGGGCTGGAAGCCTCCAAATCAGTACAGGTGGGACTTCCACTCCAGCTCCACTTCCTGTTGCTTCTAAAATTCTTGTTTCAAAGTGACCAGCAGGAGGGTCTAGAAAGCTGGATCCAGAATGGGTTTCGGGATGGGGAGGAGCCCAGGACTATATACCCTGTGATTTTCTAAAAGCAGGCTCTGGAGGTGATTAGGAAGAGTATGATGTACTTGGAGGGTGAGGGGAAAGGGAATTGAGGGGAGACTGCTAAGGGTCCTAGGCTGCTCCATGTGGGAAACTGGGGTGGGCCAGGAGGCTGCAGCATTTTCAGGGGAGGGTCCCTGTGGGCACCAGAGAGCAGGGACTCATCCCAACCCTACTGCTCATGACACAGGGTGTTGTCCCCTAACTTGGCACTTTCCTCACTGAACTGGTGATGCTGGATATTGCAATGGAGGACTATCTGGAGGTGGGTGAGCCTGAGGATTGTGGGGGAGGGACCAGAATCCGGAGGTTTGGGAGCAGAGCGCCCCTGTACTGAGCCCTGAGCTCTCAGTACTTGGCAAACCTCCCCTCATGACAGCCTCACGGCTACCCTGTGAGCCTGGGGGCTGTTGCCCATCTCAGGGATGAGCGAGGTGAGGCTGCAGTTAGGCCACGGCTCCCGGTGCCGAAGACTGGTGAAGCAGCAGAGCTTCCTGAAGGCAAAGCTGCATGAGGTCTGTCTGAGTGGACCTCAGCCTCCCCCGGTGAGTTTGCCCGTGGGGGGAGAATGAAGTCAGGACCCTCCACGTCAGCGAGCACCTCAGTAGCCGCAGCAGCCCCTTCCTGCCTGAGGCTTCGGCCTCCCCTACTGTCTTCCGAGAGGGTGGTGCTGCAGGGTCCCGACCTGTAGCCAGTCCATCTGCCCCATGTCCTCCTTTCTCTGGACCCCAGAGCCTGGCCTACATCCCAGGCCCGCTATCTGTGTATGCACGGCCCCCTCACGGGTCCTGGCCATGGTGCAGCATGAGAAGGGATGGGAATCAAGTGCTCCTAAGAACCAGGGGCCTCATTCTGATGGACTTTGTCTGCTTTCCAGGGGAATGAGATCAACCACCAGAAAAGAAATAAGGTGAGCATATGTGGCGCTTCCCGCAGGGAAGGGTAGGGAGTGGGCCTCAGAGATGTCCCTGGGAAGAACATTGCTTGGCTCCATGCCCTCCACCTCACATTTCCTGGGATCCCTTGAGAAGAAAGCAGTGCAAGACCCATCCCATTAGGAGATGGGGACAGACACATGGCATCCAGGAGAACTTCCCGGAGGAGAGGCTACTGATATTCACCTCTGAGAACAGGTGGAGACCGGATGAATCTCTAGGCTGGAGGGTGGCCATGTGTGCCAGGACCTGGGATGGGTCCCCGGTCCTGCTGCTCAACCCTCACCAGACCCTGCAGCTCCCCCCCCCCCCCCAGGCTCCCTATACATCCTGTGCTTCTCTCTCTGCTCAGGAATACCAAGTCATGACGGACATCGTGCTGCTCCAGGTGGCTGCCGAGAATTACACCCTAGAGCCCGAGGATTCTTTTCGGTCCTGGTTCCAGGCTATGGAGTCGCTCAGCGAGGCTGAGAGGTGAGGCCCATCAGGATCTGGGTGGGTGAGGTTCGGGGTGGACTCTTTCTGCTGGCCACTCCTGGGATCCTCCTTCCCTGGGCAGCCTCAGGCCTTGTTGCCGGGGCGCCAGACTCCAGCTGTGGGCAAACACTGGCAGGGACTCTTGAATGGAAGCTCCTGGGCAACTCACAGGTGTCCCTCTGTCCTTAGCTACACCCTGTCCTGCCAGCTGGAGCCCCGGTCCTAGCTGGTCAGCAGCACTCAAGAAGGAGAAGAACTGGCCGCAGTCAACCTCAGGGCTGAGCAAGTGTCCAGTGGCCCTGCAGGGATTCCTCAGCAGCTGGGGATTTGCGGTGCATGCGCCCCATGTGTTCCACACCCCTTCCTCCCATCTATTTAGTTATTTGACGGGGGGCAATATTTATTCTCTTAAATAGTAAGTGGTAAATTCAAATATTATTATATTAAAGCCCTTTTTTCTTTTAGAGCCCAAGAGTGTGGTTTGTTCTTTTACTTCCTACAGTAACGTAAAAGATATAGACTCTCATATTCATTCCTGAACTAAGGAATCTTAAAGCGTCATCAGCTATTGTATGTGGGAGGAAGGAGAAGAGCCAGTCCTCCTCCCTAGCTACTCATACAATCCCGAATTCCTCCATCACCACAACTGTGCCTGGAAGTTTGTTGAATGTTCCCTTCCTCGGAGATAGAGCAGAAAAGACTGTCCCAGGTCTTGACCTCCTGAGTAGGAAAGTCAAAGTGTGAACCTAGGCCTGTATCCCCATTGCTGATGCTCTGTGCTACTGATCTGCACTTATCACTCAGCTACGGGATCGTTAGTCACAGGGCAGGGGGGTTTCACCATCCGTGTACACTCCCAAAGTACTGAAGTGTACACATTTCCCAAACACTGACCACATTATAAGGTGGCCTCAGTGGTCACATAACCCAGAACAACTATAGATGGATTTAACAGCCAGCTCTGGCATAGTCATTAGAGTGAAACTCACATAGAAAGTCCACATGCTCCTGGTCAGTCCACTGATTCTGAGAGCTAAGAGGCCCCATGTAGGACAGTGCAGGCCAACAGCTGTCATAGCTGAGGTCATTGCTTGTACATGGCCCAGAGCAGTTAAGAATCAGGACGATAATTTAATGTAATTTATGACATCACCATACCATGAGAAATGCTCAAATCCTGTAAGTCCATACCCAAGATACAGTGGCAAATAGGAATTTAAAGTAAAACTTGGCTTTTAGCTTGGTGCCCATCACCCTTGTTGCAAATCTCCTAAACAGCTGGGTTAGGGAGTGTCAGTGTTCACTCCGTGCCTCCTTTACTTTCCCCATTGTGCAATCTTGGCACCCTTGTCACAGATCATTTATCTATGTACGTGTGAGTTTATTTGGGGGCTCTCTGCTCTGTTCCACTGGTCTACCGGCCTGTTTTTATGCTAGTACCATTCTGTTGGATTACCGTAGCTTTGTAATATGCTTTAAAGTCAGGAAGTGGGGGGACTCCATCTTTGTTCTTCATTCTCAAGATTGTTTTGGTTATTAGGGGTCCTTTGTGGTTCCATATATATTTTAGGGTTTGTTTGTTTGTTTGTTTCTATGCAGTGACATTGGGATTTCTGTAGGTCGCTTCCTCTAGGACCTGGTGGTTGACCTTCCTGTTTAGTGTCCCAGAATCTTAAGTTGTGCCCGTCATGTGTGCACGAGCCCAGAAGTGCCTATACATGAATGATCAGATCAGGCCAGCAAACTACAACCAAGAAACAACCAGCGGAGGGCAAGTGACCTCTTTTTCATCTTTGGATTCTAGAACTGTGCTCTCCAGGGTGCTAGCCTCTAGCCACATGTGTCTGCTTATAATTAATTTTACACCAACATTCAGCGAATTAAAATAACACCACATTGCTCAGTCACACTAGCCACATTTCAAACGTGCGCATACTAATTTGAATCTCCGGTGGTAAGTTTGGAGGTAAGAGCTGCAATGTGCCTGTAGAACTGAGAGTGTGAAAGCTGATTCATTCAGCATCTCTGTCTCATTCGAAGGTTTGTAACTGTGATCAATTCTTGTTGAAGGGCTCTGACTCCACCAAGTATAGAGAACTTCTGAGAACCCACAGGAAATATCAGGTTGATGCCGTATGACCCACACAACCTCAACTAGAGGAGGAGGAAAGGGTGAGCCCCTCTAATTGATGTGTTTCTATATATCATATTTGTGTTTCTATAGATTTTCTTGTGGAGAGCATTCAAGATTCCAGCAGTGAGGAGGATGACTCTCCAGGTAGGGAACAACACTCAGGTAGGAAGCAATGCAAGAGGGTTCCGGGTACAGTTGGGTTGCACCTGCTGCTCTGGAGACTGAGGAAGGTGGATAAGAAAGCAGAAGGGTAGGGAAATATATGTACAAGTCTAATTTGTTCATTTCATATTTTAATGACATATTAGTAAGAGGAATGGAGTCCATAAGCATCAGGTGTGCTGTGTTTGCAATCATTTTTGCTTTCCTATTTAAAAATTCTTTCCCATGGGGGCGCCTGGGTGGCACAGCGGTTAAGCGTCTGCCTTCGGCTCAGGGCGTGATCCCGGCGTTATGGGATCGAGCCCCACATCAGGCTGCTCCGCTATGAGCCTGCTTCTTCCTCTCCCACTCCCCCTGCTTGTGTTCCCTCTCTCGCTGGCTGTCTCTATCTCTGTCGAATAAATAAATAAAATCTTTAAAAAAAAAAAAAATTCTTTCCCCTGAAACCTGTACTTCCTTCTCTTTCCCACTGCCAGATGTCAAAGCTTAGGTTCTGTTTCATTAGCACCTCTTGGGATTTTGGTATCTTTCTTGTTATTAACCTTGATGGATGTAATCTGGTGCGACCCAACAGACACTTGAATCTGGATACAAAGTTCTAGCATGAGCCAGGAGGTAGATGAGAGGTCAACTCTCTCCCTTTTAACGTACAGGACTAGTAACATTATGTTCCTGTCCTGTTTGCTCCTCCTTAAAGGCCACTTCCATAGCTAGGTGAGTTGAAGAACCTTTCCTCTGAAATTATGTATATGCTCCAATGTCCTTTAGCTCATCCCAGCCTCCATACCTCACCCAAGTCTGAACTGTGAATGTGCTTCCATCTGAAAGAGGCCCATGTGCAGCTGCCCTGGAGACCCTCCATGGCCGGCAGGGATTCTAGAGGACTGTATGAGGAGCTGCTGGGCCCATTTCACACACCCGCTTTTACAGCCCTGCTGACCCGGTGACCTGGCATTGACCACAGGACACGACCTCTCTCTGGGCAGCAGGGCAGGGAGTCAGTGCTCCTCTCAGAACCCACTGCCTCAGCCACACATTGGCCCTGCCCCCCACACCTTGGTCATGCCTACCCCAGGCCTGCCCAAAGCCCACCCTCCCAGTCCTTCCAAGGTTCAGGGCAAACTCCGGCAAGTAGTGTGTGTTTATGTGATCGCATCAGCTGTAGAGCCCCTGTTGCCCCACGTATAGACTAAGGGAATTTAGACAAGTTAGCTTACTTCTGATTTCATGTTCATGCTCTCTAGGGGGCTAGGAAACCTATGGGATTTTTTGAGAACGATCTTCAAGTAACTGCAATTACCCCAGGCACAGGACAGGTAGTATGTGGAACTCATTGCCATTCTCTCCCATAGGGCCCAACAAAACCCCAGTCCCATTACAGGTGCCCCCTGGGTTTGGATGGATTGGTTAATTGATCAATTGATTGATGAGGGAGGGTGGCAGTATACCCATGATCATTCCTCCGGTGTCCCCATATTTTAAAATAACATGGCTGGTAGAGGCTGACACGGAGAAGGACGATGAACACTAAATAGTGGAGAGAAGTGGAAGGGGAGTACTGAGTCATGAGTACCGAGGAAGGCAACATCACACACAGAAATGCATGCGGATAGTGACTGCCTTCTTGTAAGGACAAGATGACACAGGAGTTCATTCATGGTCACAGTTATGAAATTTGAAGGCGGGAAAAAATATGTTGCAGATCACAGAGACCCATTCCCTCATTGCAGAGGGGAAGACAGAGTCATCCCCAGGTCGGCCTTTATCCTGCCAGGAGCAGTGGGTCCAAGTTCTCACCCCAACCCTGACTGTCCCCGTCCTTTCCCAAGGCTCCTCCTCCCCACTCCTACAATTATCCATGCACAGGATCACATGCAGGGAGCAAAACTGTGCAGGCAATTTATTTCCTCTTTCCTCTCTTTTCACTTTGTTTTTGCTATCTATAAGCTCCTCTTTGTAGCTCTTCCCCCATTCCCTCTTTATAATTCTCATCCTGTAGTATGTGGTCTCATACAGGCACTTAAGGTCCTTGGATCAATGTCTATAAAACCTCCTGCAGCCTACCTCATTCACATTCTTAGTGTTGCTCTGGCCCCTTACGCTGGGTCTGTACCACGGACTCCTGCTGAGCAGCCCTGAATGGCCCCAGCCAGGAGCTGGGCTGGGAGTCGGAAGGGTCCCTGCTGGAGGGGCCCCGGGAATTCTGGATCTGCTCTCAGCATCCTCCACTTAATGGTTACCTGCCCTGGGTGGCTCTGGTTATGCCTGATTCTTGTCTTCCTTTCAGCTGTGAACAAATTTTTTTGTAATGGACTCAAAAGAAGGAAAAGACAAAGCAAATTGGGGCAAAGAAGAACAGGAAGAGGAAATGTGAGTGCAGGGCGCTTGGGATGAAAATGGTAAAGCAAACGAGTGCACATGTTCTCTGTTGCTTCCCTAACTTCCTTGTTGGCACCGCAGGAAAACCAACCAAACACTGGGGTGACCGCTAATGCATGCGGCCACAAAAGCGGAGACAGGGTGGTGGTAATAGTACATACAGGCAACATAACTACCTTCCAAGGACGCTGCCACACTCTTTCTGAGCTAATTATGTGTAATCGTTGTGCCTAGACTATACATGGAGTAGATGATTTTATTCATGTAACCTAATAAGTTAGATATTATTCTTAAGTCCTTCTATAGGAGGCTGCCAGGGTCCTGGAGATGCTCTGTGTGTCAAATTGGTGTTGGCAACAGATGCATTTATATTACAGGAAACCATAAAGCTAGACATTTAAGATTCGGGGACTTTACAATATGTAAAGTAAACATCAATTAAAAAACAAACGTAAAACTATTTTTTTCTACAAAACAAACTCAGGCACAGATCGTTTCCTCTGATTTCTACAAAGTGTTTTAGAAGTGATGCCACTCTCCGACATCCTCTTCCAGAGAACATATGCAGAGGGAACACACCTACACTGCTTTCATCAGATCAGGAGAATTTGGATGCCACCTAGCAATAGACATCACAGTAAAGGGAAATCACAGGTTAACTCTTCTGAACGTAGATGTCAAGATCCAAAACCAAACATCAGCGCTCTATAAATCCACAGAGTTTTTATAAAGGAATGAAACTGGGATTTCATAGAGTGATTTCCATTGGTTGATGTGAACAGGATTACTGGGTGTTTGGGTGCTGCCTGGGACAGTGGTGAGAAGGGACAATGCCATTGGGTTGGTGGAATGAACATTTGGTGGCAGAGGGAAGAAACTCTCTCCCTGCAACTGCAAGGTCTAGAGAAGGGTGAGGAGTCTACAGAGACTTCAGAGTTTGGGGAGCGGGAAGTGCACACTCAGAGTGTAGGCTCTGCCTGCTCAGGCTATTGCTCAGATCAGTGGTCAGAAGACAGTGGAGGACATGTCAGCTTCATCTATTAAACCAGCAAAGCACCAGTCCATCAGGTCACTTTCCTCATTAGCTAGTGGTTCATCCAGGGTTGGTTCTTGAAGGCCAAGCTGATTCATTAGAGAGGAGTTATATGTGCAAGTTGGCTTGGAAAATCCTAGGCTCTGGGCCACATAGGAGTCAAGCAGAGCACTGGTCACACCGTCGGTCTGCCTTGAGGCAGCTGATGTGTGATGATGTGGGAGGAGGAGGGGTTTTCCCCCTGACCTGTTAAGGGACTTCCTTTCAGGAAAATATCATAGCTTTTGGGTCAGAGATTGAAACGTTTGGATGGAGGCATGTGCCCTTCTCTTGGCTCCAGCACCTTCTATGTCCTGACAGCAACTTTGGGGCAGGAAAATTTGGGGAATGGAGGGAGGGTAGCCCTTGGTTCAGAAGTCCAGCACATGATCTGGAGGACTCAGGGGAGGCGGTAGGGGTTGTTCAGGGATCTCTGTCCCCAAGGAAACAACTACTTTCCTATCTCAGATCTGTCATCAGCCTTGTGACTCCAGGCGTCATTTAAAATCTCTACAATTTAGAGCCATGAATCACAAAACAGGGGTCACAGCACCTACCCTGCATAACCCATGAGGATGATGGGGGATGACAGGAAATGATGACAGATACTCTCCATGAGCTGTAAAGCATCATGCCCATGTGAGGGCTGAAATGTCACCTTGCACCCTCCCCTGCCCTGTATCTGTTCGAGTTTCCTCTCCGGAGGCAGCCACTCCTGTATTCCTTGCTTATTCTTGCAGACAGTTAATGCTGGAACACTTACACAGCACTTACGCAGCACCGGTCATTTTCTCCAGGTGATGTCTGGACTGTCTTATATTAAGCTTCGTAAGGGAATACTAGTAAATAGGCCTCATGGCGCAGAACAGGGAACCAGGGACAAAGGGGTTAAGTAACTTTCCCAGGTACATGTGTCTTCTAGCATGAGTTGATACCAGCCACCAGACACCAGCTCTCATGCTCTCTCTCTCTCTCCGTCCCTGTGCTGTGCTGCCTTTCTACATTGTCTCATCCTCATAAAATCACAGCCCCATCACAGATCATAATACCCCTCTTTGCTCATAGAACAGAAGTGCAGCATAGGAATGAATGAATGTGCTCCCAGGGTCTTCTCTCAGCTGCATATCAACAGTTCTATTTTCAGTATGTTTTCTAGGATTGTGGCTCAGGTTATAAAAAGAAAAAGATCCTAAGGGATTCAAACACGGGATTCACAATATAACTATTTGTGTTTAAGAAGATCTGCTGGCTGTCCACTGTTCTGCTGGCTGTGCCCACAGTGGTTCAGCCACATTGAAATGGGCATCTGACCAAACAACATGGTAGGGCCACAAATATCACCCCCACTAACTACTCCATTGAAGGTGGCATGGGAGTAAAATCAGTAATTAGATTCAAGAAGAAGGACTGTGGTTTGTACAAAAGACACTGGATGTTGGAAAGGAAGGAGTGAGCAGGGAAGGTGCATACTCAAGGGCCAGTGTGGCTACTTCCTGCTCTCAGCCATGCCTTCCATAGTGGCTGCTCTGAGGGTGGGTCAGATAGTCAGGGAGACACTGGAGCTGTGTAGATTTCATCCACTAAGCCACAAAAGTCCAGCCTGGCAGACCCCTCTCCTAGTTAATGAACTGCTCATCATCCAAGTTTGGTCAGTTGAAGACGAAGCTAGTTCTTTGGGCAACTGTCACGTGGGCAGTTGGTTTAGAATGTCCTGGGTTCTGAGCCAGTTGGGAGGCAAGCAGACTACTGGTCATTCAGGGTGATCACCTGACCACCAGGGAGTCTCACTGAAAGGCAGCAGATAGAATCAAGTGCTGGGGGCAAGTGAGGGGAGATGGAGACATGCTCAGATCCCCCCACTCCATCAGGGGTTGTTCTTCATTTGGAGGAAAGACAATGTATTTTGAGTCAGGGATTGAAACACAGAGCGAGGAGTTGGGTCAGGATTTGAGCCATCCTCTTGGTGCAGGCACCTCCTTGACATACCAGGTGTCTGCCTGCAGAAACCTTGGGGCAAGAGGATATGAGCAAGGGAGTGAGGAAAGGGCTCAATTCAGGTGTCCAGGACCTGATCTCGTATTCAGGTGATCAGGGATCTCTATGTCCAGGGAACCGTCTGTATCCCCTGACTCAGAACCATCATTCAGTTGCAGTTGAGCTGCAACTCTGAGAAAGTCACTTAATCTCTAAATTTCAGTACCTGCACCATGAAATATGGATCTCAGCCCCTACTCCTCCCACCCTGTGAGCATCACAAGAAATGACTTTTCATTATTGGAAGTTGAATATTGAAGTCTCCAATTGTTGAGGGGTCTGTTTCTCTTCATTTTTGTCAGTTTGTTTTATATATTTTGGAGTTCTCTTGTAAAACGTTCATAATCTCGAAGGATGGGCCCTTTTGTCATTATAAAATGTCCTTTTTTTTTCTAGAAGAAAAATGTCATAAAAGTTTGTCTTATATTATCAAAGCCAGTCTCGTTCTCTTTTGGTTACTACTTGCTTAGCATTTATTTTCCTTTTATTTTCAACCTCTCTGTCTTAGACTTAAAGCGTGACTCCCTCATAGGCAGCAAATGGAGATTATAGGGTTTTTTTTAATCCATTCTGCCAATATCTGCCTCTGAATTGGAGTATATAATCCATGAATATTTAATTACTAATCAGCTAGCATTGGTATCTGTTTTTTGTTTTGGTTTGGTTTTTTGGCTGTATATGTCATCTCTTTTCTAATAGTCCTCCGTTACCGGTTTTTTATGTTATGTTCTAGCGTACCGAATACATTTCCATGGTGCTTCTTTTGCTATATATTCTGGGTTATGTTCTTAGTAGCTTCCCTCAGATTATAATTAACACCTTAAATTATAACATTCTAATTGGATTAATACCAGATTAATTTCCATGGCATATAGAAACTACCTTCATGTAGATTCAATGCACACCCTCCCCTTATTGCCATGGTCATACAAATTATATCTTTATACACTGTGTGCTCGTCAGCATGTTTATAATATTGACTTCAGGTGGTGCCTTTTAAATCAGGAGAAAATAATACATTGTTTACAATTATACACATCTTACATACTTTTATATTTTTTATTTAAATTCATTAGCCAACATATACATACTTATATATTTACACTTTCTTGTATATTAACCTATGCAACTCTTTATTTCTTCATGTAGATTTAAGTTACTCTGTTGTCTTTTCATTTCAGCTTGAAGGGCCCTTAGTATTTCTTTGTAGGCCTTGTGAAAGCAGTGGGTTCTCTCAAATGTTATCTGGGAATGTCTCAATGTCTCCTTTATTACTGAAAGACATCTGCTAGATACAGAGCTCTTGGTTGACAGTTTCTGTCTTTTGGCACTTTTCATGTCATCCCACTGCCTTCTGGCCTCTGGTGTCTGATGAAAATTAGCCATAAAATTGAGGAGCCTTTGTAAATGATTAGTTGCTTTCATGACTTTCTCTTTGTCTTTGGCCTTGAACAATTTTATTATGAGGTGGGTTTATCCTGCTTGGACTTTTTTGAACTTCTTGAATATTTTTATTAATGTTTCTCATGAAATTTGGTGAGATTTTGGCTATTGTTACTTCACATATCTTCACTGTCCCTCTCTTTTATTTATTTTATCTTTTACTTATTTTATATTTCATTCCCTGTCTTTTCTTTTTCTGGGGACTTTTCTTTGTGCATATGTTGGCATGCTTATTGTATTATACAGGTCCGCGAGGCTCTGCTATTTTTTTCTCCCATCCATATTTTTTAACTCACTGTTCATCAGACTGGATCTCTATTAATCTATCTTCAAATTTTTGTCTTTTTCCTGCTCAAATCTGTTGTTCAGCTTTGTTGTGGCTTTGTGTCTCCCCAAATTATACATTAAAGTTGTACCCCACAGTACCTGTGAAAGTATCCTTATTTGGAAATAAGGTCTTTGCAGATATAATCAAGATAAGGTTACACTGGATTAGAGTGTGCCCTGATTGAATGGCTGCTGTCCTTATAAGAGCAGGGAGGTTTGGACACACAGACACAGAGGGGAGAAAGCCACCATGTGATGACAGAGGCAGGGTTTAGAGTGATGCAGATGCAATCCAAGGAAAGCCATGAATTTCCAGAAACTACCAAAAGATAGCAAGGGGCAAGGAAAGATAGTTCTCTAGCTCTTTCAATAGGAAGCAGAGCCTAAGTTATAGCTTGACTTCAGATTTCCAGCCTTCAGACGTGTGAAAGAGTAAATTTCTATTGTTTTAGCCCATGTAGAGTGTAGTAATTTCTTACAGCGGTCCTAGGAAGTGAATACAAGCCCCTTTAGTGACATTTTCAGTTGTTACTATACTTTTCAACTCCAGAATATCTGTTTCTCTTTTATAATTCACATCTTTTTTATTGTTATTCTCTACTTGGAGAGATATAAGTCTCATACTATGTTTTAGTTCTTTAAATATCATTTCCCTTAATTCTTTACATATACTTAAAAGAGCTGATACAAAGTATCTGTCTCGTAAGTCCAGTGTCTGGACTTTGCTTAGGGACAGTGTGTATTCATTGCTTTTTTCTCCTTGTATATCAGCTTATGTGTGGGGGACAGCCCAAGAGCACCTCCAACATCCGTCTCTCTAGAAAGACTAACTGAACTCAGTATATAGCCATCCTGATAGTTATGATTTATTACAGTGAAAGCACACTAAGCAAAATAAGCAAAGGGAAAGGTGCATGGGAGGTTCAGAGAAAACCAGCCACAAGCTTTCAAGAGAACTGCTCCAGTGGCATCACAAAGGTACACTTCATTCCTCCAGCAATAAAGTGTGAAACATCTTCCAGGAAAGCTCATTAGAGACTTTGTACTCAGAGGTTTTTAGTGGGAACTGGTCATTTAGGCACCCTCTGCCTCGCACATACCTGAATTTCAGAGTTCTATCAGCAAAGATATGTTCTGCATAAACCACAGGGTTTGCACCAACAGTCTAGGCACAGCAAGCCACACTTACCAGAGAATGGTGGGGACCCTCTTGATTCCAAGTTCCCAGACTTCAGACAGGGTCAGTCTGACAAGCAGGCCTGTCATAGAAAAGCACACTTGGCCCTGGTATGCCAACTTTTTTCTGCACAGTCAGACTTCTGGTTTCCCTGCAGGTATCTTGTTACTGGGGAGGGGGACTGTAAATTGGTTATTTAAAATAATATCATATGACAACTCTAGAAATCGGATTCTCACTCTTCCCTAGGATTTGTTGGCTTTGCTATTTTTTGTCATTGCTTTCTCATTAGTGACTTTAATGAACTAATTCTCCAAAGTCTGTATTCTTTGTCACGTGTGACCACTGTAGTCCCTGCTCAGCTCTATGGCGGTCAGCTATTGGCCGGAGAGAGATCTCACGAACAGCCTAGAACTAAGTCATTCAGTCTTTGTCGAAGGGCTTCGTGAGCATGTTGAATCGTATCTTCAAAATTCAGCTGGTAGCTGAAAACCTTCATTGTTGCTTGTGCAGAACATCCAGGTCAGGCAGGGGGAGAGCTAAGGGCCTTCTAGGGTCTCTCCTGGGTATGCTTACAGTGTTCTAGATTCGTAAGAATAAGTCAGAACTTTTCAAATCCCCTCATGGAAATCTCATTTTTTGGTGGTCCTTGTAAGCTTTCTATTACTCTATTGTTTGCTCCAACTAATATCTATCACTTTAACCAACCAACCACAAGTTAAGCAACTGCCTATAATTTCTTTTTTGACAATTATGCTGGGAAAAGGCTTTTTGTTCTGGGCAAGCTCCAAGTGAGATTAAACACAAACAGTCGAACAAGTAGGGTCTTGCAGACATCCCTCAGACCCATTAGTGGTAATTCTCTAGAAATGAGGTTTTGAGGGAGCTCCGGACCCATTCTGTTCTCTCCAGTGGCTGCCGCATTGCTGTCTTTCACTGTGAACATGGGCTTTAGTTTTCTGAACTACTCTGCAGCCACAGGGCAGGGGATGGGACTAGGCCATGTTAAAACAGCACAAAACTCATGGTTCTGACTGAGACTCACCTGTTTTTTTTCCTCCCTCTTCCACCAGTATCAACATTCCCTCTACTGCTGCAAGTTTGAGTTTATTTCCAGAGTTCTTAAGATGTTGGTGGCAATTTTTGCCAGTTTCCTCATTGATTTTTTTTTGAGGAGAGAATTTTTGGAGGTCTTTAAGCTGCCATTTGCACTAAAGTCACTCACCACATCATACTCATACTCAAGCCACAGTCCATGACTGATTATCCTCAGGTGTTTGCAGGAATCACAGTTCAACGTAAACTGTGTCTCAGAGAGACTCCTCATGCAGTTGTGTGCACACTGTTAGGTCACAGACATGAAACTCAGCTTCAAAATAGAGTGTCACTTTAAAAGGAATTAAATTTAAAAAAAATAAAAGAATTTTCTTAAAATCGTATACTGAATAATATGACGTGGCACCTCTGGATAATAGTGACCAACCAGATCCTCAGGTTGAATTTAGGTCATTAAACAGGGCTTTGTTGTTATATTCTTCCTCCAACTTAAAAAAAAACTAAAGCTTATCATATGCACAATTTCGTAATGGTAGAGTTTGGATATTTAATATATGTATGATTTCTTGAACTTGTAAATTTACTTAATTCATCTTCACAGTCATAGAGAAAGTTATTTGGGAATAAAATCAATTATCTTTGGCCATGTATATTTTACTTATCTTGATAAGGCTTGAACTATATAGAAAGAAAACATGAAGATATACAGAGATTCCAAGATATGGTGTAAAGCTGCCTATCATTCTAAATCCACACTGTATCTTTAAAATATATGTACAGGCACCGGGGGGGCTCAGTCGTTAAGCGTCTGCCTTCGGCTCAGGTCATTATCCCAGGGGCCTGGGATCGAGCCCCGCATCGGGCTCCCTGCTTGGCGGGAGGCCTGCTTCTTCCTCTCCCACTCCTCCTGCTTGTGTTCCCTCTCTCGCTGTCTCTCTCTCTGTCAAATAAATAAAATCTTTAAAAAAAAATAAAAAAAATACATGTAAAATTGCTCCAAATTGCCCAAGGCCTCGCTAGAGCAGTCAAGAGGAAGTAGCTGATTTTCATCATCCTGTTTGCCTGGAGACCACTCCAGACACGTACATCACACTGACGTGTGTGCAGCAGACGGGTTGGGAAGGACTCGGCTTCTCGCTGGGCCTCATGTCACAGTGGAAGTCTGAGCCTCACGACAGCATTACTGTGGCTTTGAGTTGACCGCACTGAGCTGTGTCTAGGCAGCATGCGGTTTGCTTGGTTGGTTACGAGTTGTCTGTTGACTGCGAAACAGCTCCAGTCACATTGACCTCCCATCGCCTCGTCCTCAAACTTTCCTCATCGCCTCCTGATTCCATCCATATGATGTTCTTTCTGCAGGCATCACCTCCTCCTCCACTGCCCACTCCAGCCACTACCCAGGCTGCACCCCAAGTTACCTGAATGCATTCCTCAGATAGGGGTTCAGTCAGCCCCTCTTCCAGAGAACCTCCCAAAATCTCTCTGACTAGAGCTGTGCCCAGGTCATCTTTTTCAGGGATCTCCTATTAGTTGACCTTTTTATTGTGTGGTTATTTTATGTATATCTTCCCAAGAATAATTAGGATCCATGGAGGGAGAGAATGTGAAGTTCTTACCAGTAATCCTGCACTTACCTCCTTGCACCTGGTGAACGGGACAGAGATTCTCCAGAGACAGTGCAGTGAGGACAACACGTTGCAGTGGGGAGGGTGCAGGATCTGAATCTGCATGGTCTGCACCATGCCTCGCTCTGCCATTCACACCACATGACACACAGCAGGATCAAAAAACATTTCTAGGAGATGTCTCCTCATGTCGAAAACAGGACTAACAGTCATTCCTCAAGGGGGCATTTGTGAGGAGAGAGAGAAGTTGTATTCATGTAAGATCTTGGGATGTATCTGTCATGCTACCCTTCACTAAATGTTGGTTGGTGGCCTACTGACAGCCTAGTCTCACATTACTGGGTCATGTCCTCTGAGCAAAGCATGATCACTCAGAGAGGCATGCGCCTCTCTGCAGCTCTGAGATCCTTGTCTTGTCACAGCTGTCTCTCTCCATTGTCACAGTCAACCCCAGTCAACCTATGTTATGGGCATTATTTTCTCAGTTCTTTCTTTTGTGTCTGACATTTTGTCTTTTTCCCTGCCACTTTTTCTTAAAACATGGGTGGCTACAGCTGGATGTCTCTCCTGGAGTCTAGAGGATGTAGGATACATAGGAGCACTGTGGTGTCACTGCCCTCCCGGCCAGGTTGACCACGGTCTCTCAGGGTTTTTCCAAAGACCCACCCTCAGGGGTCTTCCACATGTCCTAAGCAGTCAATGCATTTGTTCATTTAGTCCAAACTTGTAAAATAAGTTTGGTCACCTCTGCATGCAGCCTACCTGCAAAGGAGTTAAGTGACTTGTCCAAATTGAGGCAAAAAAGCATGGTTAATCCTACAGTCACGGAAGACATGGGATGAGTCATCAAGACAATTTCCTAGAGAAAAGAACTCACACATGAATCCTTAGAGGTCACTTCTTACATCGATCTATTCAATGAACACATCATTCTAAATATACTCAGTTTTCCGTTGAATAGGACTTTTCACAACTAACTGAAGCAGCATGCATCACCAGAATACCAGAGGGAGCTAAGTGCGGGGGCTTCAGAGGGTCACAGTTTTGAGGACAGCATTCATCCTGTGCCAAAGTCCAATGACGCACTGCGAGGCCAGTGCGAGACACAGCACCTCTCTGTCCAGGAGACCCCGACACTGAGATTCCCGAGACGGTGTAGACTGTGCCCAGGGCCCTGAAATGGAAAGAGACACAGGGATGGTGAGTCTGAGGTCATATGATGTCTATAAGAAGGAAGTGGCAGGGCCTCCCCTGATCCAGTGTCAACAAATCACCTGAGCAGAGAGTGAGAGGAGTGGGGAGGAAAGAGGACGAGGCTGTGATGGAAAGACCCTTCGAGTTCTGCTTCCTGCGGGGCCCAAAGTCGATTTTACCTACTGGCCCCACTCAAAGGGAGGACAGGGAAGTCATGCAGATCCTTCCCCTCCCCTTGATGGCCTCCCACAGCTGATGTACCCCAGGGGTTTGTGGCAAGGCAGGCCCACAACTCCTCCTGCTGTGTTAGGGCCAGATGTACATACAGAAGGGGACCTTGGAGAGAGAGTTGCATGCCCATCCACCTGTCCACTATCCCCTCCTCCCAGAGTGGGGTCTCTTCACTGCCCAGGAGCCTCCTCTTAAGACTGCAGCCTCTTCCACAGCCTTGTACTCAGTGAAGTGACCTCCACAGCTTCTTCCTCCATTGTAGATCACTGTAGAGGGGGATCCAGAGGGAACCCAACCTCAGAGAGAACTTGTTCCAGATTCAGAACAGCAGAAGGGGCCCCTGGGTAGCGCAGTCGTTAAGCGTCTGCCTTCGGCTCAGGGCGTGATCCCGGCGTTCCGGGATCGAGTCCCACATTGGGCTCCTCTGCTGGGAGCCTGCTTCTTCCTCTCCCACTCCCCCTGCTTGTGTTCCCTCTCTCACTGCCTATCTCTCTGTCAAATAAATAAATAAAATCTTAAAAAAAAAAAAAAAAAAGAACAGCAGAAGGACCAAAGACCATGACAGATCAGCCAAGACCAACCCACTTTCCACTGTGGCAGTCAGGGGGATCCCCTTCACCTCATCCTGTGTTGCTCTCTCTCCATCATTCCTGATTGGGGGACAAAATAGGGAAGGCCTCAAGGAGAGGGAGAGAGCGCTAAGCACATCTTGTGGGTGCTCCACTCTGAGGAATGGGAGGGACCACCCAGCCCTCTTTGGCACACGTCAGTTAACCTCTGCCTGATACTGGACCCAAGGGTTGATTGGGTCTGTTGTTTGGGTGTACACATATGGTATCAGGAAATTGGAGGGAAGCAGAACTTTCAAGGGAAGAAGAGGGACTCTGCATTTTTTTCCCAGAGCAAAGCTGGTTCCAGTCACTAACATAATAATCCACACCAATACTTCCAGTGCAGGACTGAGTGATCTGACCAAAAGCTCCAGAAATTGTGGACAGCTGGGTCAGCAAACCATACCCAGGATCTTAGAAATGGGGGTGCATCAACCACACAGTATCAGAGAACCAGAGGAGAAAGGACGGCCCCCATTACACTACTCCAGAACTCAGCAGCAGCCACTTGGCCACAAAATGACAGCAATAACTCTGGACAGTGAGAAGGTACAGACAGCCAACAGGTTTTTATCTCACTTCCCTGTGGGCCTTGAGGACAATGTAGGCATCAAGCTGCTGTCCCACACTAAGCAGTAATAATCAGCCTCTTTTCCAGGCTGAAGCCCAGAGATCAAGAAGCCTGGCTGCCTGACCTGGAGCCCAGGAAGCTCTTCTGAGAGGCAATTGCAAATCTGGGGGTCAGGAGTTTGGCAACAAAGCCCAGGTGTTGCTGAAGCTGAGCTGCTCCCCTAGTGCACGTGTTGGTGGCCATCTCTCCTTGGCCCTTGGACACTGAGGGTGGCTGAGTCAACCCCACCTGGACCACAGACCCTGGCATGGGGGAGGGACAAGTAGAACAGTGAGTTGGGTGAATGAGGGAGTGGACCAGAGCTGAATGAGGGGCCCCCCACAAATCTTCCACCCAGAAAAGTTCAGCTCTCATCTGTGCAGAAAGTGAGGAGCACAATGAGAGGGGCACAGGTCGTGTATAGATGCTCAAGAGCTCTGCTCCCTGAGATTCCAGAAAGGGGCAACCCTAAGTCCCTCTTATTCTCTCCCTAGGCACCATGGGGAGATGGGCTCCTGCATTCATATATGTCCCTGCTCCTTGACACTCAGCCCTGGGTACCATCTCTAGCAGAATGATGCCCCCCACAAATGTCCATGTTCTAATCCTTGGAATCTGCCCGCATGTTGCCTTACATGGGGAAGGGGAATTAAAGTTGCAGATGGAATTAGGTTGCCAATCAGCTCACATTAAAATCAGGAGATGATCCTGGATTATCCAAGTGGTCACAAGGTCATTAAAAGTGGAAGTGCAGCAGAAGAGTCCACTAGGATGTGGGGCAGTCAGTCAGCTATTGCTGGCATTAGAGGTGGAAGGGGCAACTAAGCAGGGAGTGTAGACAACCTCTAGAAGCTAGAAAAAGCCAGGAACCAGATTCTCTCCCAGCGCCTCCAAAAAGGAACACCCTACAGACGTATTTATTTTAGTCCAGTGAGGCCCATATGAGACTCTAACCTGCAGAAGTGTAAGACACTATATTTATGAGGTTTGAAGGCAATACATTTGTGGTAATTGGTTACAGCAATGGGACACTGATACAGTAATTCCCAAGTCAATGGACTGAAGAAGAAGAATCTTGATCATTTCAGCAGATACAGAAAAAGCACTTAGGACAATTCAACATACATTCAAGATTTTAAAAACTCTCAGCAAAATAAGAATTAAAGACTTTGTCAACTTGATGAAGGACACTTACAGTTTATAGTTAACAATAGTGATGGAAGATAAAATTATTTCCTCTGAATTCAACACGACACAGGAGTTGGGGACTATCATAACAAATACTAGGGTCATCTACTGATTTCATTTCCTTTGGATGTATCCCTAGATATGTGATTACTGGATCATATGGTGGTTCTATTTGCAATTATCTGAGGAAACTCAGTACTGTTTTCCATAATGGCTGTACCATTTTACATTCTCACTAACAGTATATGAATGTTCAAATTTCCATTTTCTTACCAACATATATATAAACCATCCTAACAGGTGACATGATATTGTCCTTTGATTTGGATTTCTCTGATGATTAATGATGCTGAGCTGCTTTTCATATGTCTGTCAGCCATTTGTATTTCTTCATTGGAAAAATGTCTATTGAAATATTTAGCCCATTTTTATGTTGGGTGAAACACTTTCTTAAAAGATTCATTTATTTTGAGAGAGCGAGAGAAAGCACAAGAGGAGGGAGGGTCAGAGGGAGAAGCAGACTCTGCTGAGCAGGGAGCCTGATGTGGGACTTGATTCCAAGACTCCGGGATCATCACCTGAGCAGAAAGCAGATGCTTAACCAACTGAGTTATTCAGGCGCCCCTGGATTAAACACTTTTATTTTAATGATTAGTAGCAGTTTCTTATATATTTTGGATATTAGCCTCTTTTTTATTTTTTAAAGATTTTATTTTTTAGAGAGAGAGTGAGCAAGTAGTAGGTGGGGCAGAGGACAAGGTAGAGAATCTCAAGCAGAATCCAAAATGAGTATGGAGCCCAAAGCAGGGCTTGAACTCATAACCCTGAGATCATGCCCTAAGCTGAAATCAAGAGTTGGATGCTTAATCAGCTGAGCCACCCAGGGCCCCTAGTCTCTTTTCTGATACAAGGTTTGCAATTGGATTCTCCCATTCTATAGACTGCCTTTTCATTCTGTTGATTGTTAAAGAGACTATCCTTTCCTCATTGTGTACTCTTGGCACCCTCATCAAAGATCATTTATCCATGTATGTGTGAATTTATTTGGGGGCTCTCTCTTCTGTTCCATTGCTCTATCTACCTGCTTTTTTTTTTAAAAAATTAATGTATCGTATATGTTTCAGAGGTGAAGTTTAGTGATTCATCAGTTGCATATAATACCCAGTGCTCATTACATCACGTGCCCTCCTTAATGCCCATCACCCAGTTACCCCATCCGCCCATCCAACTCCCCTTCCGCAACCCTCAGGTTGTTTCCCAGAGTCAAGAGTCTCATAAGGTTTGTCTTTCTCTGATTTCTTACCCTTCAGTTTGCAAAGAGCAATGGACAGATGATCTAAGCAGAAGATCAACAATCAACAAGATCTCACTCTTTGCATCAAAAAACAAGGGCTTTGGATGACACACTGGACCAGATGGACTTTAGAGATATATTCAGAGCACTTCATCCTAAAGGAGCAGAATGCACATTCTTCTCAAGTGCACATGGAACATTCTCCAGAATAGATCACATACTGGGTCACAAATCAGGTCTCAACAGGTACCAAAAGACTGGGATGGTTCCCTACATATTTTCAGACCACAATAATGTAAAACTTTTTTTTTTTTTTAAGATTTTATTTATTTATTCGACAGAGACAGAGACAGCCAGCGAGAGAGGGAACACAAGCAGGGGGAGTGGGAGAGGAAGAAGCAGGCTCATAGTGGAGGAGCCTGATGTGGGGCTCGATCCCATAACGCCGGGATCACGTCCTGAGCCGAAGGCAGACGCTTAACAGCTGTGCCACCCAGGTGTCCCCACAATGCTGTAAAACTTAAAGTCAACCATAAGAAAAAATTTGGAAGACCACAAATACATGGAGCTTAAAGAACATCTTTTTTTTTTTTAAGATTTTATTTATTTATTTGACAGAGACAGAGACAGCCAGCGAGAGAGGGAACACAACCAGGGGGAGTGGGAGAGGAAGAAGCAGGCTCATAGCGGAGGAGCCTGATGTGGGGCTCGATCCCATAACGCCGGGATCACGCCCTGAGCCGAAGGCAGATGCTTAACCGCTGTGCCACCCAGGCGCCCCAGCTTAAAGAACATCTTACTGAAGAATGAAGGCGCCAAGCAGAAAATTAAAGAATTAAAAAAAAAAATGGAAGCAAATGAAAATGAAAACACGACAGTTCAGAACCTTTGGAATGCAGCAAAGGTAGTCCTAAGAGGGAAGTATATAGCAATACCAATCTTTCTCAAGAAACAAGAAAATTCTCAAATACACATCCTAACCTTACTCCTAAAGGAGATGGGGAAAAAACCCAGCAAATAAAGCCTAAAGCCAGCAGGAGAAGAGAAATAACAAAGATTAGAACAGAAATCAATGATATAGAAATCAAAAGAACAGTAGAACAGATCAACAAAACTAGGAGCTCATGCTTTGAAAGAATAAGATTGATAAACCCTAGCCAGACTTATCCAAAAGAAAAGAGAAAGGACTCAAAATCACAAACGAAAGAGGAGAGATCACAACCAACACTGAAGAAATACAAACAATTATAAGAACATATTATGAGCAATTATGTGCCAACAAACTTGGCAATCTGGAAGAAATGGATGCATTCCCAGAAACATATAAACTACCAAAACTGAAACAGGAAGAAATAGAAAACCTGAACAGACCCATAATCAGCAAAGAAATTGAAGCAGTAATTAAGAATCTCCCAACAAACAAGAGTCCAGGACCAGATGGCCTACCAGCGGAAACCAAACATATAAAGAAGCATTAATAACTTATTCTCCTGAAGCTGTTTCAAAAAATAGAAATGGAAGGAAAACTTCCAAACTCTTTCTATGAGGCCAGCACTACATTGATCCCCAAACCAAAGACCCCACCAAAAAGGAGAATTACAGACCAATATTCCTGATGAACATCGATGCAAAAATTCTCACCAAGATACTAGCTAATAGGATCCAACAGTACATTAAAAGGATAATTCACCGTGACCATTTAGGATTTGTTCCTGGGCTGCAAGGATGGTTCAACATCTGCAAATCAATCAATGTGATACACCACATTAATAAAAGAAAGGTCAAGAACCATACGATCCTCTCAATTGATGCAGAAAAAGCATTTAAGAAAATACAAAATCTTTTCTTGATAAAAACTCTCTGCTGTGTAGGGATAGAGGGAACATGCCTCAGCATCATAAAAGCCACATATGAAAAACCCATGGCAAATATCATCCTCAATGGTGAAAATCTGAGAGCTTTTCCCGTAAGGTCAGGAACATGACAAGGCTGTCCACTCTCACTGCTGTTGTTCCACATAGTACTGGAAGTCCTCGCCTCAGCAATCAGACAACAGAAAGAAAAGACATCCAAACTGGCAAAGAAGAAGTCAAACAAGGTACTCTATGGAGAAAGTCCCAAAGACTCCACCCAAAAATTGCTAGGACTCATACAGGAATTCAGCAAAGTGGCAGGATATGAAATCAGTGCACAGAAGTCAGTTGCATTTTGATACACTAAGAATGAGGCAGATGAAAGAGAAGGCATCGATCCCATTTACAGTTGCCCAAAAAACCCATTAAATTACCTAGGAATAAACAGAACCAAAGAGGTAAATGGTCTGTACTCTGAAAATTATAGAACCTTATGAAAGAAATCGAGGAAGACACAAAGAAATGGAAAAACATTCCATGCTCATGGATTGGAAGAACAAATATTGTTAAAATGTCTATGTTACCCAAAGCAATCTACACATTCAACACAATCCCTATCAAAATACCATCAGCATTTTCCATAGACCCAGAGCAAACAATCCTAAAACTTGTATGGAACCAGAAAAGACCCCAAATAGCAAAAGTAATATTGCAAAAGAAATCCAAAGCTGGAGGCATCATGATTCCAGACTTCAAGCTATATTACAAAGCTGTAATCATCAAGACAGTATGGTACCGGCACAAAAACAGACACATAGATCAATGGAACAGAACAGAGAATCCAGAAGTGGACCCTCGACTCTATGGTCAATTTATCTTCCACAAAGCAGGACTGAATACCCAATGGAAAAAAGACGCTCTCTTCAACAAATGGTGTTGGGAAAATTGGACAGCTACATGCAAAAGAATGAAACTTGACCACTCTCTCACACCATACACAAAGATAAACTCCAAATGGATGAAAGACCTAAGTGTGAGACAGGAATCCATCAGAATCCTAGAGGAGAGCATAGGCAGCAACCTCTAGGACAGCAACCTTTTTCATGACACATCTCCAAAGACAAGGGAAACAAAAGAAAAAATGAACTTGTGGGACTTCATCAAGATAAAAAGCTTCTGCACAGCCAAGGAAACAGTCAAAAAAACTAAGAGGCAGCCCACGGAATGGGAGAAGATATTTGCAAATGTCTTAATCAGATAAAGGGCTAATATCCAAAATCTATAAAGAACTTCTCAAATTCAACACCCAAAGAATAAATAATCCAAGCAAGAAATGGGCAGAAGACACGAATAGACATTCTCCAAAGAAAACATACAAATGGACAACAGACACATGAAAAATGTTAAATATCACTTGGGAAATACAAATCAAAATCATAATGAGATACCACCTCATTAACAAGTCAGGAAATGACAGATGTTGGCAAGGATGAGGAGAAAGGGGAACCCTCTTGCCCTGTTGGCGGGAATGGAAACTGGTATCTAATTCTGGAGAAGAATTTGGAGGTTCCTCAAAAAGTTAAAAACAGAACTTCCCTATGACCCAGCAATTGCACTACTAGGTATTTATCCCAAAGATACAAATATAGTGACCCGAAGGGGCACCTGCATCCCAATGTTTATAGCAGCAATGTCCACACCAGCCAAACTATGGAAAGAGCCCAGATGTCCATTGACAGATGAATGGATAAAGATGTGGTATATATGGAATGGAATATATATACGTGGTATGTATAATGGAATACTACTCAGCCATCAAAACAATGAAATCTTGCCATTTGCAATGATGTAGATGGAACTGGAGGGATTACGCTAAGCAAAATAAATTAATCAGAGAAAGACAATTATCATATGATCTCATGCATACGTGGAATTAAAGAAACAAAATAGAGGATCATGGGGAAGAGAGGAAAAATACAACAAGATGAGAGAGAGGGAGACAGGCCATAAGAGGCTCTTAATCATAGGAAACAAACTGAGGGTTGCTGGAGGGGAGGTGGTGGGGGATGGGGTAACCGGGTGCTGGGCATTAAGGAGGGCACGTGATGTAATGAGCACTGTGTATTATATGAGACTGATGAATCACTGGCCTCTACCTCTGAAACAAATAATACATTATATGTTAATTAATTGGATTTAAATAAAAAAATAAACAGCACCCTTGCATAAAAATAAACAGACAGACAGAAAGTAGACCAGTGATTACCTGGTGACGGGACGGTTGGGGAAGGGAAGGATTGTAAGGGCATCAGGGAATTTTTTGAGAATGATGACTATGTTCATTATCATGGGTATATACATGTGTCAAAACTCATCAAATTGTGTTTGTTTAAAAACGTCTTCCCCTATGGACTCTGGGAAACAAACTGAGGGTTTCAGAGGGGAGGGAGTGGGGGATTGGGCTAGGCCGGGGCTGGGTATTAAGGAGGGCACGTATTGCATGGAGCACTGGGTGTTATAGGCAAACAATGAATCATGGAACACTACATCAGAAACTAATGATGTACTGTATGGGGAATAACATAACATAATAAAAAAATTTAAAAAAATTTTCCCCTAGAGCTGATAAGGGGGTGTGGTACCTGGCCCATTTGGTACTCCTATTCTGGAAAATTCTACTCCTTAACTGGCATTCTTAGAGAGGTATTCCACCAAGGCTTCCAAATTGTCTTTCTGTAAAAATATTTTTTCATTATTTATTGATTTAAGAGAGAGAGCGTGAGCACGAGCAGGGCCAGAGGGAGAGGGAAAAGCAGACTCTGCTGAGCAGGGAGCCTGACGTGCAACTTGACTCCAGGCACCTGGGATCATGATCTGAGCTGAAGGCAGACGCTTAACTGACTGAGCCACCCAGGGGCCCCCAAATTATCTTTTGTAAACAGAATGGAATGGAGTAAGTATGTACTTTGATCTGCCTTCTGCTGTAGGCCTGCCAACTCCGGAACCTAGAGTCAACCTCTGTCCCCAGCAGACGAGGAAAATGAAAGGCAATGGGCTGCTCCAAGGTCACTTTCAGGTCATGGCCAACCCAGTGGTTTGTCCTCCCACATGCCAACTGTGGGCCTGTGCTCAGGTCACTGGGACACCTGGCTTCCTAAACCCTTCATAGATGTCCATTGTTTTTCTGGTACGTGTTTTCCCTGTGAGGCTGGATTGAGACCATTTTCTCTGTCGTTCAGAGTTTATAAGGACACTCTTGGAAACCGGTCTCAGTTTCAGGGCAATGGTATTCCATCCTTCCATTGTATCCCCAGGTCACAACTCTTTCGTCCTCCTGAGCCGCTTTGGTCATTGGTGCCTTTATCCCAACTCTTTACGTGGCCAGCCTCACCCCTCTGGAGACCTCATGAACCCAGACTCTGCACAGGCAGTCTGAGGATCAGGCTGACATACCTGTGCTTGGCCGGGGTAATAAATGCCTTCATTATCCCGGACCACCCAGCTAATATTTTATCTTCAATATGAATGCCTCACTCCACAAAGGCCCTGTTGTTCTCACCCTTAGGCTGTGGCAAAGCCTGACCATAATCTCCCTGTTCCTAAAGGACTCACAGGGCTCAGGTTCAAACTTTTGTGAGCACTTGCAAAATCCTTTGGGAAATCAGTGTAGTTTATAGCAGTGTCTTATGCCACACCTCTCAGGCTCATCTGCCCCACTTAGCAGATTTCCAAGTGAGCCCGTGCACCACACACAGAGTGGACCCTAGCGCCTGCCTCTGCCCACGTGTCAGGGCTGACTCAGGAGCTCAGGCTCCCACCTTACCCCCTTTCAGCCTCGGCCACCCCTCTTGAAAGGACTATGTGCTCTGCACACATCGCAGAGATACGGGAGGGCACAGGAAGGAAACCCACTGAACTAAAGAAGCTCATAAACTATTGACCTCCTTCCATCCTGCCTCCATATACCCCGGAAGAGAAGAGCAGGAGAGGCCTGCCGATGTGGACAAAGACCTGCCCTGGCTGTTTATCTTCCTGACAATAAAAAGGCCTCCTCATTGTAGCCAAACTGTTGCTGAAAATTCTGTTTTCACTGGTGAAACAGATAACTTTTGTCGAATGGCCCGCTGGCTCCTTGTTCTCAGTGTGGTCCGTGGACAAGCAGCCTCGGCATCTGCTGGGAGTATGTTGGAAATGCAGAGTCTCAGGTCCCTCCCAGTGTTACTGAATCAGAATCTGTATTTTCATGAGATCCTCAGGGGATCCGGGCCTAAGATGATGTCTCAAAAAACCACTGTTGAATGTTCCCCAAAGAGAAAGCTAATCAGCACCTTGGTATACCAAATGGGGAAGGCATGGTTGTTTCCTGGGCCTTTTTGGCAGTTTCTAGCATTCTAGAATTCCATAAAGGGTTGATTCTCCAGTGGCCCTGATGGGAATTTTTCTGGAAGAAGGGAAAGAACACCATCCTTGCCGGGAAATTGAGCAAGGACGGAAGCTATGCATGGGCCCAACAGCAAGAGCTCCAACGCGCCAAGGCTGATCCCCTGCTCTAGAGCTCTCTGCTGTTCTTATGCTAGATCCCTTTGTGTCAGGTGATGGGATGGGAGATTGTTCTTGCTTCTGTATTGCTGTAACCCGTCCTCTAAGATTCACTTTTGTTGTATCCCAAAGTTTTGGGACCCATGTCTTATCGTTGTTCTTTACTTCCATTTAATTTTTACTTCATCTTAGAATTCCTGCTTGAATCACTAATCGTTTGGGAGAATGTTCTTTGACCTCCATGTATTCATGGTCTTCCCTGGTGTTTTCTTGTGGTTGATTTCTAGTCCATAGCATTGTGGTCAGAAAAGATGCATGCTATGATTTCCATCTTTTTAATTAGTGGAGACTTGTTCTGTGGCCTAATAGTGATCTGTTCTGGAGGACGTTTCATGTGCACGCAAACGGAATGAGTGTTCTGCTGTTTTAGGACGGGATGCTCTGCATGCGTCTGTTAAAAGCAGTGCATCACCCAAAGCCACTGTTTCCTTGTTGATTTTCATTTTGGATCAAGTCCACATTAATAGAAGTGGGGTGTTAGAACCCCTACTGTATTGCATTACAGTCAATTAGTTGCCTGCTGTTTTTTATTAACTATTTTTTTTTTTTAGATTTTATTTATTCGACAGAGATAGAGACAGCCAGTGAGAGAGGGAACACAAGCAGGGGGAGTGGGAAGGAAGAAGCAGGCTCATAGCGGAAGAGCCTGATGTGGGGCTCGATCCCATAACGGCGGGATCACGCCCTGAGCCGAAGGCAGACGCTTAACCGCTGTGGCACCCAGGCACCGCTTATTAACTATTTTATAAAAGTATTTGAGTCCTCCTATGATGGGTGTCTAAATATTTAAAATTGTTCTATCTTCTTGTTGCATTGTCTCCATGATTATGACACAGTGTCCTTCTTTGTGTCTTACTACTCTTTTTTTTTTTTTCATTCTGTTTTGTCTGATAGAAGTATTCCTACCTCTGCTTTGTTTTGGCAACCACGTGCATGCTAGATGCTTCTCATCTCCTCACTTTCAATGTGCAGGGGACTCAGTAGGTCTGGGGGCTCAAGCTGAGTACCCAATTTTGGACAAATTGGTGTAAGAGTGGAAACTGAGACTAAGTGTGTAAACTAGAGAATGTTTGAGACATGGACTTCAGAACAACATGGACCTAAAAGTCCCCTTGACCACCAAGGAGAGGGTGGGTTTCTCTGGTCAAGGATATGGGCCATGGGGCACCATCGTGGCTCTGCCTTTAAGTTTCTGCCTTCGACTCAGGTCATGATCACAGGGTCCTGGAATGCAGGACTGCATCAGACTCCCTGCTCCAACAGAAACCTGCTTCTCCCTCTCACACTCCCCTGCTTCTGTTCAATCTCTTACTATCGCTCTCTGTCCAATAAGTTTTAAAAAACTTAAAAAAAAAAAAAACGATATGACCCATTATCCTGGCAAGAGAGAACCCATCCCTGATCCACCAGATGCCAGCCAGGGAACAGTGGCTACCATGGATCAGACACAGAGCCTGGGGCCTGGAGGGAACTGCTGCTTCAGAAGAACTGCATAAGGAGATGCACGAAGGCTGGAAATCCTGGCTCCTAGGTCAACATAGATGTTCATGGAACCAGGCTCAGGTGTGCCCTTTAAGGTACCCCTCCCATCTTTTCCCAACACACAAAACAAGCAGGAAAGGGAATCCAGAGATCACTGACAAGAATCCCAGAAAGATTCCAAACTTGGTAAACGGCCAACGGGGAGACTGAGGCTGGAAAGTCCTGCCTGCCCTGAGTCCATCTGCAAATTATCTTCCTCTGGCTTTGTCCCCTTCACACGCAGGATTTGATCTCCTTCCGTGTTTTTCCCCACTAGGTGCTGATGCAGTTCCAGAGATTGAACTACAATACGACAAGTTCCAAATACGGGGGCAATACAAAACCAAACACAAAACCAAAAAAGCATCTCAACGGAAGAAGCAGGACACAGTCTTCCTGGCCTTAGAGCGGAGAAAGGCAACCCCAGTCCTGGGGCAGGAAGGAGTTCTGGGGCATACAAGTCTTAAGGACTCCCACTTTCAGTGGTTGTTGCTATTCCTGGGAAAGTCCCTGCAACCTCTAAATCTCAGGAGTTCTGAGGGGCTGTCTCTGCTGTTTGCCCAAATTCATTGACTGAAATGGACCCGTGCTCTGAGTAAGGGGGATTTTGGGGTGCCCTCCAGTGGCTAGGGAGAAGGGCTGGCACTTCTCCTTCCTCCCACGTACAGTAGCTGATGACTCTGGGGGATTTCCTAGGTCAGGAACGAATATGAGAGTCTGTGCAAGTTTTCCATTACTGCAGGAAGTAAAAGACCCAAACCACACACATGGGCTCTAAAACAAAACAAGGGCTTTAATCTCCTAACATGCAAATCTATCACGGTACTATTTAAAACAACTAAATGGTGCCCCCTACATAAGGAAATAGATGGGGGGAAGGGGTGTGGAGACAATGGGCACAAGGATGCAGCTGCTGAGGAATCCCTGCAGGGCCACTGGACACTTGCTCAGTCCTGAGGTTGACTGCGGCCAGTTCTTCTCCTTCTTGAGTGCTGCTGACCAGCTAGGACCGGGGCTCCAGCTGGCAGGACAGGGTGTAGCTAAGGACAGAGGGACACCTGTGAGTTGCCCAGGAGCTTCCATTCAAGAGTCCCTGCCAGTGTTTGCCCACAGCTGGAGTCTGGCGCCCCGGCAACAAGGCCTGAGGCTGCCCAGGGAAGGAGGATCCCAGGAGTGGCCAGCAGAAAGAGTCCACCCCGAACCTCACCGACCCAGCTCCTGATGGGCCTCACCTCTCAGCCTCGCTGAGCGGCTCCATAGCCTGGAACCAGGCCCAAAAAGGATCCTCGGGCTCTAGGGTGTAATTCTCGGCAGCCACCTGGAGCAGCATGATGTCCGTAATGACTTGGTATTCCTGAGCAGAGAGAGAAGCACAGGATGTATAGGGAGCCTGGGGGGGGGGGGGGGGCGGGGAGCTGCAGGGTCTGGTGAGGGTTGAGCACCGGGACCGGGCACCCATCCCAGGTCCTGGCACACATGGCCATCCTCCTCCCTGCAGATTCATCCGGTCTCCACCTGTTCTCAGAGATGAGTATCAGTAGCCCCTCCTCCGGGAAGTCCTCCTGGATGCCATGCTCTGTCCCCATCTCCTAACGGGATGGGACTTGCACTGCTTTCTTCTCAAGGGATCCCAGGAAATGTGAGGTGGAGGGGATGGAGCCAAGCAATGTTCTTCCCAGGGACATCTCTGAGGCCCACTCCCTACCCTTCCCTGCGGGAAGCGCCACATATGCTCACCTTATTTCTTTTCTGGTGGTTGATCTCATTCCCCTGGAAAGCAGACAAAGTCCATCAGAATGAGGCCCCTGGTTCTTAGGAGCACTTGATTCCCATCCCTTCTCATGCTGCACCATGGCCAGGACCCGTGAGGGGCCGTGCATACACAGATAGTGGGACTGGGATCTAGGCCAGGCTCTGTGGTCCAGAGAAAGGAGGACATGGGGCAGATGGACTGGCTACAGGTCGGGACCCTGCAGCACCACCCTCTCGGAAGACAGTAGGGGAGGCCGAAGCCTCAGGCAGGAAGGGGCTGCTGCGGCTACTGAGGTGCTTGCTGACGTGGAGGGTCCTGACTTCATTCTCCCCCCACGGGCAAACTCACCGGGGGAGGCTGAGGTCCACTCAGACAGACCTCACGCAGCTTTGCCTTCAGGAAGCTCTGCTGCTTCACCAGTCTTCGGCACCGGGAGCCGTGGCCTAACTGCAGCCTCACCTCGCTCATCCCTGAGATGGGCAACAGCCCCCAGGCTCACAGGGTAGCCGTGAGGCTGTCATGAGGAGAGGTTTGCCGAGTCCTGAGAGCTCAGGGCTCAGTACAGGGGCGTTCTGCTCCCAAACCTCCGGATTCTGGTCCCTCCCCCACAATCCTCAGGCTCACCCACCTCCAGATAGTCCTCCATGGCGGTATCTAACATCACCAGCTCGGTGAGGAAAGTGCCAAGGAAAGGCACGACACCCTGTGTCATGAGGGGGAGGGTTGGGATGAGTCCCTGCTCGCTGGTGTCCACAGGGACCCTCCACTGAAAATGCTCCAGCCTCCTAGCCCACCCCAGGGGCTCACGTGGAGCAGCCTAGGACCCTTAGCAGCCTCCCCCCCACGGGTGTCCTTTCCCCTCCCCCCCCAGAACATCAGACTCCTCCTCATCACCTTCAGGGCCTGCTTTTCAAAAATGCCAGGGAATGGAGCACTAGGTCGGTCCCTCCCCACCCGCAAAACCCATTCTCTATGGACCACTCTGGACCCTCCTCCTGGTCCTTTTGAAATAAGAATTGTAGAAGCTGTGGCCCCAGAAGCCGCAGCTGGAGTGGGAAGGCCCCCCCCTTCCTGATCTTTCCTTTTTGGGAGGCTTCCAGCCCTCAGGGAGGAGCCCTCCTCCTCCTCTGACTTTGGAGGCCCTGGGCCTCAGGCACACTCACCTTCTTCTGCATCCTCTTCTGGGCTCCCCGGAGGGCCATCACCAGGGTGGCAAATCTATTGGATGGTCGCTCCTGCAGGGCCAAGGACAAGTTCCTTGAGACCATCATACCCTCAGGCCACTTGCCCCCACCATCTTGGACTTCAGAACCTAGACATCTGACCTAACTCATACTGATCCTGAGGCCCCATTAGCCAGAAGCAGGCCGTGAGTGATTCCAGAACAACTCACTCCAACATTCACTCCATGTGTGACCTTGAGCTTGCAGCCTGGCCTCCCCAAGCCTGTTTTCTCATCGGGAAACGTGACAACTCCACCTATCTCCCATGGTCTCCTGAGGACTCAGGGTCCTATTACTCTCATCATTGTTGTGGCCCTCAACCCAGCCCAACCCCATCACTGAGCACAGGTCTGTCCTCTGGGCTCTCCAGGTTTGTAGAGGCCCCCACCTGGACCAGCTGTCGACACAGAGAGAGAGGGTGTCTAGGCTAGGGAGTCTGCTTGGACACCACCTGCTTGCCCCCTCGCCGCCAACGGCATCCTCACCTAGGCTGTCGCCACATTCATGACAAAGGCTTCCCCTCCCCAAGGAATGCTTCAGACCATTCCCGACTTCATCCTCGCAGGACCCTGTTCCCTCCCACCCCTCCTCTCTTTCCAGACCTGCACCTTCCAGGCTACCTTGATGAGCAGGTTCCTGCCCTGTGCGGTGTCCTTGCTGCACAGCTTTTGAAAGATCCTCAATGGCTTCCTGAAGAGAGGCAAGGGAGGCAGGATCAATGGACGAATAATGTGGCAGGGTTGAGTGCGAGCGCCTTTTCTTTGAGAACCCCAGAGTGTCAACCTGCCTGGTTGAGGGTTTCTTCTGGGATCCTCTGAGCACTAAGGTCTTTGTAGGACATGGGAGGGAGCTCTCATGTGGCTCGTCCTGGGCCTCCCTTCCCATATTCATTGAGAAACGCTGTTTGGGTCAATTTGGGGTTCAAATGGGCAGAGAACTTAGTGGCTGTCAAGGAAACACGTGAAGAGATTTAATGCAGCTCAGCCACGTGTGGGACATTTGGCAAAACTGATTTCTAAAGCGGGAGGCATGGTGACCTCCTCACCAGGGAGGCTGAGAGACGCACCCACCAGCCCAGGTCCTGTGGTCGGGGTTTGCCGCCTCCCAGAAGGTCCAAGCTGCCTGAGGGGGAAGAGGACAAGCCTCTGGGAGCTCCCTCGTCCATCCTGGTCCCTCCATGGAGAGAGGCCTACTCACCTGGAAACCTTCCCCCACGTGTTCTCGAGGCGGTGAATGGAGACACTCTGCAGAGCCGAGAGGATGGCACGTAAGGACGAGTAGTTCCTCAGGGTTTGACAGGCCTGGGGAGGGAAGAGAATGGGCTGTCACGTGGGGAGCCGGCACCTGATTGGCTCTCAAGCTTCAGTCCCCCTCAGGGGAAAGTGCTCCTGCTGGAGGAAGCCGCTGTCCAGGGACCTGCCGAAGGGCACACGTGAGGCCAAGAGGAGGAGGAAGATTTTACCTCACTCCAAGGAAGGAGCCAGGCAGAAACGGAGCATCCCAGCATGGGGCCATGCAAGGCGAGGTCAGCATGCCCCTGGACGGAAGAGCCTAGGGACTGTACAGTCCCTAGGGCAAAGACCAGGGCCTTCCACCCTGAGACCTGATCAAGGGAAGAGCAGTGCCCGAGACTCAGGAGAGCACCTCGGCTGGGCTTCCCGTTGCATACCTTGGCCACCTTGATCCAGTGCTCCACCACCATGGCCCTGTCCCGGGCTGTCATGCTTGCGTTGCCAAGGCAGGTGGTGATGACACACTTGGCCACACAGTTGAACTGGGCGACAGTGGCCCGGACTGTGGGTGCCAGGTGCTCATTGCCAGGCTTGTTGCGCTTGGACCAGACGGAGCCCAGGCACTGATGGGGCAGCAGCTTCTTGAACAGCTCCTAGAGAACAGGCGGACATTGGTTCACCCAGCCATTTCCCATGCAAGACTCATGTCCTACGTAGGGGTCACAGGTCAGAGCTGGACCTCAGGGAGCTGAGAATCTGGCCTGAGCCTGGTTGGAGACCGTGGATTTCATTCCACTGTTTTTCCCTGAGGGAACCCAGTACACAATGACCCAGGAGCAAACAGAGCAAGGGAAGGAAGGAGGGCATTGGCACCCTGATCATGCTCAGGAACTCCCAGCTCCAGGTGGCACTGCAAGGTGGTCCAACCCAAGGGGGCTTCTTCCCCTCCCCTCCAACAGGTCATCCCCCTGGTCCTTCCCCCCTTTCAGATGCACATTCTCACACGGGAGCTGCAACCACACGTTTTTCCGTCTGCCCTGTCCTCATGGACACATCAGACGCCTAATCAATGCTGAGGGTACTCATCCTCCAAGGCACATGAGTGGGTGACCCATGGACTTGACTGAACACAGGGAGCTGCCCTCCTCCACCCACGGGACCAGGGCCTGCCCATTGGTCTCTCCATTCTGGCTCATTTCTTCTCCCTAGTACCTCCGTATCAGTGCTTATCAGGGTCTCTCGCTACAGTCCGCAGCTGGACAGTGAAAGCTTGGGGCTAAGCACCTTGATGGGTTGACAGGGTTGGGAAGTGGTGGAGCTGAGATTTGGTCCCAGACCATAGGAGTCCACATCAGGGAAAGGCAGGTGTGGGGCAGGTGAGAGCAGAAGGAAGGCCTGCCCCTGGCCCACCCTGAGAGCCCAGCTGCTCACCGCATCCATATACGTGAGCTGCTCTGCCACCAGCCTGGGAGGGAAGTCCAGGAGGTCGGGCTTCTCCTCACCCAGCTGGTTCTTTGGGGTGACACAGCGGTGGCAGGAAGCCTCTGGGGCCGCGGTGGGCTCTGTGGCTGTTGCCTGAGTGAAACTTTCTAGCAAAAAGGGTGGTCCAGCTGACTGCTGCTCAGCACCCGGCACACATGCAGAAGATGGGAGCACGGGTTGCAGTTCTGGAACAGCTGACGGAGGGGAGGCTGGCTCTGACACTGCAGGTGACAGTTGACACAGAGCCGGGGTCGCCTCTAGCTCTATAGGAGGCCCTGTTCCTGGCTCTGCCGCTGGAAGGAGCCCTGGAGCTGGCGCTGGGGCAGGAGACAGAGAAAGGTTCATCCACATCACTGACTTTCCGGATGCCTTTGCAAAACCAGGACAGACCCCATGGCCTTGAAAGGAATACCCAGCCCATGAACCGCATCCCAGTTAGCCTTCCCAGCTTGCCATCCCCCTTACCCTCCACCTCTGCCTCAGTGAGTGCCAGAAGTTCCCGCTGCATCAGGAGAAGGGGGACATGGTTTGTCAGGTCCCAGGCATGCCACTTCAGAACCATGGCCCCATGCACATAGTCCACCTTGATCTCGACACGGTCACAGCCCAGGGACTGATAGATAGCCTGCAAATTCTGGTCAGGCCAGGTACCCAAGATGGGAGACAGGGTGCTGGGGAGAGTCATATGTGGAGCAGAGTCAGAGGCCTGGCCTTGCATTGCACATGCTACTCCCACAGCACCGTTCTTTCTGTATGGGTCCCAGAGGATGGCCCCAGCCCCCTTCCAACCCCTCTCTAGCTGCCCTCGTAGTGGGAGGCCTGGTCCTCCTGAAAACCTGAATGAGTCTGGTTTTTCCACTTCTCCTCTCCTCTACCTGGCCATGGGCCTGGTCTACTCTATCCTCCATGCACACCAGTATCAAGGCTCAGGTTGGAGGCAGATTTGTGAGTGGTCGGCTCAGCACACCCTCGGTTCTTGGCCCCGGTTGGGGTGGTCAGCAGGGAGGGGCAGGCAGAGCAAGTTGGGACCGTCAAAGGGATGGGTGTTTCAGGCACCCACTGAGCCCAGACTGTGCTCTGCCGCCCAGAGGGCCCGGGACCCCCTCCACAGCCTTCTTTGACTCATTTGCTTCTTCACATGAAGCCCCCCAGATGAAGCCCACCCACTGGAAATCAAGAGATCGGTGAGATCCCTGGTTCGGCAAATCCCTCCCCAGCCACCACCCCTGTAGTCCCCCACCCTGCTCTGTGGAGGCAGCCAGCCCTGCTTCTGGACCCAAACCCCTGTCCCAGTTTTACTTGATCATTTCATCTGTCCTATGATCCAGCTCTTGGTGGATCCTTTCAAAGCTAGAGGAGGCTACGAAGATATCACATCTAACAACCATTGGACATGCATGCTTAGGGTGTGCAGAGTGCCTATCTGACCCTCTGACTAGAACTGAGACCCAGACACTGTATCTCCTCTCTCCATTCACATTCCTAGGTGCTTAATATACATTCTTGAATGACTACTTCCCAGCCCGCACTTTCCAAATCCTGAGTGGCCCGTGGGCTGGTCTGCCTGCTCCCAGTGTGCCCCTGAGCTGCTCACACAAAGGACAACTACCAGAACCATCTAGATGGAATCTCAGAAGTCCTTTGCACATAGAGAAACTGCCTGCTTTGCATTTCCTTTCGTCAACCCAGAAGGGCCACCGGCCTGTGAGGGTTGCACTTGAGAGCTTCTTGACCGGAGAGAGAGAACTATTAAGCAAGAAGATGCCCAGCACGTCCAGGAGCCCTTTCTACAGAGCCAAGCACCAGAGTAGCCCGTGCCATGTTTCCTCCCATGATTTCCTACAGTACCTGTATGAGGTTCATCCTCTTAACCACCCCAGTTTTCAGAAGAGGAAAGGGAAGGTCAGAGAGGGGTAGGGCCATTCCCGAGATGTACACCCAGTAGATGGGAGGCTCACCCTGTGCTGTGCATGGGGTGGGCACTCACCGATTGAACTGCTGGCCCAGGACCTGTGTGGCTGAAGTGAACATCTCGTACATGCAGAAGATCGTTGAGGTGGTTGAGATGCTCCCATCTGGGAAGGATGGCACCAGGGACTGTACGAAACGCTCCATTGTGCCTTCTCGGAGCCTCAGCATCGTCTGGGCCTCATCCAGGGACAGGGATGATTCCTTTTCCCACCAGGTAGAGAAGGGGGGTGTGGGGGGCAATGGAGTCAGCTTCAACACCACGAACCACCAGGATGATCAGGGTCTGGTGCTCAGACCAGAGAGTCCCATCCCTTCGGGAACTTGTGCAAGAAAAGGGACTTGAGGGCCCACCCAGAAAAAGGCTCTAGGCTTGAAAGTACAATTGCCTTTAGGGGTGAAATGAGAAAGCATTGGTCACTTCAACACATCTTGTTAGCTGAGCCACCACAGCCTTTCTCTCTCTGAATAGGCTTTATTAAGAACTGTATGCCTTTGAGTCATCAGTCAACATCCCTACTGCAGACAGGAGAAAGCAGAGGCTTAGCATCTCCAACGCTGCTCGAGATCATAGACGTTGGGCCTGAGAACTGTCCAGAGCATGGAATGCATGGCATTTCCCTAGGCTGCTGCGGCCTGCTCTGTTCCTAAGGTGGGGAGAAAGGTTCAGGGGAAATCCACCTTCCTCGGCAGGCCCCAGGGGAGCCGGTTGTTTCTAGTGTGGGTTCTGGCCTTGCCGTGATCATCTGTGGGTCCTGAGATTGGACATCAATCTGGACCTGTTCTCACCCCAGACCAGCATTGGATGCTGTTGTGGGCCGAGGCACCTGCTGCTTGTCAAGGGAGATGGAGTAGCTGAGCCCTTGGAGCAAGCAGCTCCTCAAAGATGGCCTGGATTGAACTCTGAAAAGACAGAGTCCACTACCTGGGCCAGGAGGCATCAGAGGCCTTGCACCCAATCCGTGCTTGAAAGGCTGAATCACGGTGGCAGAAAACCTCCCATACGGAGGTCCAAAAAGACATATGAGGACACAGCTTGTGACCCGGGGGACATACAATGAGTCGATGTGTTCTGAGAGGTGATACGTTACAGAGGAACATATAGAATGGCTTCATCCCACCGTTCCTTTTATGTTCAATCACCCTGTGTGGGGTGAGGATTCATAAGGCCTTGAACACGTTCTCCAAGGACAGTGGAGCTGGGTTCTACACAGGATGGCTGGGGTGAGTCAAGAAAATACTCAAAACAGTAGCAAAATGCAAAGACACTCATGGCTGTGGGAAAAGTCACACAAAACAGAATGAAACAGAATAACCCACGCCCCAAACTGCAAAAAACATGAACACTATTCTCTACCATTCCCACCTATGTGAAGAGTGTCTTCCTACCTTCTCCCACAGCTGGTGGTGGAGGTGTGGATACTGGGATGACTTTGTGGTTGGGCCTGCGGGGCACTCATATAGAAACACCATGGGAGGGCCCCAGGTTTGTCCCCATATTTGTGTGGGGGCCCTGGGTGCATGGAACCCTCTTCCCATTCTCACCTCAGAGCGGCACTGATCCTGGGTGGCCTGGTGCACCTGCCACTTGTCTAGGGCGTTGTAGTTGAAGTCCCAGACCAGCTCTTCGATGACCTCCTGGGTGCAGCTCTGAAAATGCAGTGCCCCATAGACATGGGGTCAAGAGACATTAGTGTCCTCCCGGGACATTGCCACAAGGGGCCACCCGCATTAGAAATCCTGTTCTCCAGTTGAGGCAAAGAGGGGCAGCTGAAAAGACATCGAGCAAGGAGGTAGCCGGATGAAACTCTAGAGCTCGTGATTAACATCGAGGTAGTTGAGCTTGGTCCCCAGTGCTCAGCTTCTCATCCTGCCTGCTATGACCTGGGGTGTGAACATGAAAGATGGGCCAGGCTTCCAACACCTGGCAGCTTCCTTCTGCCCAGGAAGGGTGTGTCCCACATCCTCTGTCCCCTTCTCTACACATAGACAACCAGCCCCCCACCCCAACACACACACAGGGACACACATAATGAGGGGCAAGAGGTGTGGGCCTGCTGAGGTGACATCACAGTTGTTGCCTGCTCTCCAGTGGGCTGCCCTGAGCTGCCTCGTGTTACCTGTTGGTGTCTCCTGCCACATGTCCAGAGGGCTCGGAAAAGCGGGCTGAGCCGACGTCTACAATTATTTGAAAGTCTCTCTCTCTGGGCTTGCCTGGGCCCAGAGACCCTGAAGGGAGGAAGGCAGCAAGAGAACATCCTGTTCTCTCGAACGTCTCCACTCAAGTGAGCTGGAGAGCAGGTTGTCTTTTGAATCTGGGTGCCCGGTTACCAGAGTTCTAAGTTCAGTTGGGGCCTATCACAGAGGAAGTGAGGTCACTCTTTCAAGATTCTAATCCCTGGGACCATGTGTTCAGTCAGACCTACCCAGAGCCCCTTCTTGGCAGTTGACTCCTTAGCTTTCTCCCCCATGTCATCTCCTGAACTGGACACAATGAGCCAAAAAGGCCATAGCCACCACTCTCTGGAAATGGAACTAGGGTCCGAAGCTTCAGGAGGCAGAGCTGAATTCAGACCTTACGTTCTGTGTTTCTTTGCGCACTTGTGTGTCCTATGTCATTGCGTCTCTCACGTAGTCCCCACTTTCCCAGCCTGCAGTGTGGGGATCAGGCTAGAATCTACTTCCTTGGCACATCCTCTGGTGTCTGTGGATAAGAGTATTTATTACATGTGTGGGGTGGTCCCCTGTGTATCTGAGGCACAATTTTCAAGATGGAAGAATTACAAGAAGGGGTGGGACTTGGCATGGAGGGCCGCTCAGAAGAGGCCTGGGTTCCAGCCATGTAATACTGCAACTGTCACTTTCCCTCTTGGCCTCATTTTAAGGTGGGCACCATGATGGTCTGGAAAAGCAAGAAGATGCAGGCATCGTCAACCTCTGTAGTAAAACCATGCAATTGTTTCCCGTTATATGAAGAACGAGACCCCGTTACCTCGTTTGGGTCTATGAGGGGAGCGGCTTTCACCATGGCTCCCAGGGATCCTGACCTGTGGTATAGGCATCAGACTGTAACCGCTAAGTGGTCAGTGACTGGCTTTTGACCCACAGGACATATTCAACGTGATGAAGTACCATGCCTAGAGCTTCTCTACATGCCATGCAAAGAGTTTCTCACTCCCTAGTTACTTTCCATCATGTTCCACTACTCACTCCTTCCCTTTCCCTTCTTCTTCTCTCTCTCTGAAGCAGAACCAAGCACCGATATTTTGAGCTGCCATCTACAGAGGCTCACAGGATAGAGAACGGAGGCAGTGCCAAGGCCAAAAGACACACAGGAACTCAGGTTCTGAGTCCGGATGGCATCCCGAGTCACGTGAGCCAACTTATGACAAAATCCTCTTCCAGTATGGCCCTGGTCACAGCCGCAGCCACTGACACACCTTGAGCCTGGGGAACCATGCTAATTTGGGCCCGCATTCTTCACCCACAAATACTGTTAGAAATTAAAGCGATGCACCTGCACATGCAGGGTATCAGGGCAATGCAGTCCTGGGGCAACTCTAGATAAGTAACAGTCTCCCAGGCCTCAGCATCTGTCCCTGCCTTCCTCCCTCCCCTCTGCTCTCCTCCTAGTGTCCCTGCAGCCACCCTGGCTGCCTTTTTCACTCCTCTGGCCAAACTGGCTTCTGTTATTGAGTGTCTGCAGCACAAGTCACTTCTTCCTGAAACGCTGCTCCCTGACGTGTGCAGGCCTAGCTCCCTTTGGTCAATCTGTTCTCAGCAACCTCAGCCTCAGTGAGGCCTTTCATATCTTTCCATGCAATGACTCCCCAGCCTTCCTCCGTAGCACACTTCATTCCTAGTACAGAGCGCTTGCTCTTTTCTTTCACGTGCGTTCTCTTTGGAGCTTTGGTCCATGTGTAGACTGGGAGCTCCTAAAGCAAAGGAGCCCTAGGTAATTTCAGCTCCGCGCACGGGCCCAGCAAGATACCTGGCATAGGGCAGTGCTCAGTGTGTAGTTACTGAATGAATAATTGAGAAGATCTTGGAGCCCACCTCCCCTCTTAAGCACCTAGACTGCAGAATGCTACTAAAACTTTCAAGCTGTTTCTGGGCAGGGGCGACAACCACAATGGCCTCTGCCTGACTCTTCCTGCTCCAGTTCCTCCAGCAGAACTCACCAGGTACCATGGACAAGGAAGCGCCCTGCACCCAGTTCTCCAGCTCAGGTGGCACAGCCCCACGCAGGCACACCAGCAAAAAAAGCCATGCCTTTTCTCGGGGGTCCTCAACGCAGTGCCTTTGCAGAGTCACAGAGCAAAGGAGCAGGATCTCTATTTTTCCCTTCTCTGTGGAATCTGAGACAAAGAAGAGAAAAGGAGGAAGACTAACTCAGAACAAGAGATCAGATAAAAGTAACCGGAAGCAGAGGGCGGAGGGGGTGCAGGAATTGAGTGAATGGTGAAAAGGTACAAATTCCAGTTTCAGATCAATAAGGAATAGGGATTTACAGTACACCCCAGGACTACAGTTCATTACTGCTCTATGGTGTATTTGAGAGGTGTGAAAAGAGCAAGTTCTGAGAGTTCTCATCACAAAGAAAAACCTCTCTTTCTTTTCTTTTTACTTCATTTTTGTATCTCTAGAGATGATGATGGCGGCGGACTAAATTTATTCTGGCGATCGTTTCACAGTATACGAAAGGAACATCATTACGCCAGGTATCTTAAACATACACAGTTCTGTATGTCAAATGTATCAAAACAACTGGAGCAAAAAAATATTTTAATATTCATAGAGAGCATCAGGAAATTGGACATGGTAAAAAGAACGTCACGTAAACAAAACTGAAAACAGCAGAACCGAAAGCCAGTAGGTTATCCTAGGGGTTAAAAACTTCAAGCCATTGGCATAGAAAGTCGATTCTGAAATTAAAAATCAGTGAATTAAAATTAAAGCAGATGAAATAGAATTTTAAAATTTTGTTCCATTTAACAATTTGTCAAAGAATAGAAAGTCTTAATAAGTGACCTCAGATAGTAACTTTTGAAAAAACTGTTCATGTTTTGGAAAATTCTGATTGTAAGCTTCCAAGTGGGCACAGAATGAGAACATTTTGTTTGATCAAAGTCGCCTCATGGAAAATGGCTGAAGCAAAATGTCTGAGATGGGACCTAAACGAAAGGATATAAATGGCTAGACGAAATTGTCCCGAGTTCGTTTCTCCGTATTTGCAGTTTACATTTATTTTCATGTCGTTAAGTCCATTAAGTTCATGGAGTACATTCTAAGTGTATTCCATGCATTAATATGTTTGAACAACCTCCCTGTAACCCAGCTTCACATCTCATTGTATCTTGTAAAACTCAAACTCTATACCGTGAATCAGAAACTTCCGATGACCGCCTACTTCCAGCCCTTGGCAACACCATTCTACTATCTTTGGCAATTTACTCTAGGTAGGTCCTAAGAGTGAAGTCAAAGTGTGTATTTTCATGAATACTCATCTACTTAGCATAATATCCTCCAGGTTCACCCATGTTGTGGCATATGTCAATGTCTTCTTCCACTTTGAAGAATCAATGCTATTCCAATATGTGTACATACAACATCTGTTCCTCCCTCGACAGATACTTGGATTGCTTTCATGGGTTAGCTATTATGAATAATGATGCCATGAAAATGTGTGTTCAGATATGTCTTCAAGACCATGCTGTCAATTAATTTGGGTATACACCCCAGAAGTGGAGTTACTGGAACACATAGTAAGTCTAATTTTCATTTTTTTTGAAACTACCATACTGATTTCACAACTATGCTGTTAAACATTCCTACCACACACACTGAATAAGGCTTCCATCTTCTCCACATCTTGGCCAACACTTGCTCTTTTTTTCCCTTCTGATTGCTTTTTTTTTTTTTTTTGGAAGAGTCATCTTAAAGGATGTAAAATGGTATCTCATTGCTTTTTATAATTTGCATTTCCCTTAACATTAGTGATGTATCTTTTCAAATTTCTTTTCACGTGCACATCTTTGAGGATATGCCTATTCCCAATTTGCACATTCACGCATTGCATTCATTTTGTTGTCTGTTGTTGAGTTCATGTGATCTCTATTCATTCTGGATATTGAGCCCCTGCCAGATAGACAGTTTGCAAATATGGTCTCCCATCTTGTGGATTGTGTTTTTACTTCATTGCTAATGTCTTTAAAGTCACAAAGATTGTAAGTATTCTGAATGTCCTGTACGTGAATTTATTTTTCTTTTCTATCCTGTGCCTTGCAGGTCATATCCATTAAAGCATGGCCAAATCCTATTTTGTGAAGCTATGAAAATGAATATTATTGGACTGCACTTCCGAGATGAAAAAGGTTCATTAGTGGAGTAAGAGAGCAGCATGAACTGGAGAAGCACGGGCATGATGATGGGGTCATGACGCTATGTGATCGCAAGAGGATAGGAATATGTATGATGGGCCAGCATGAGCTGTGTACTGGAAATGGGACCTTGTCCATTTTGTGCAGCACCTACGTGGATGATGGGAGCAGTGAGACATATGACTGGACGGAATCCCGAGCTCAGCCCTTCTTCCAAGTTAGACTTTCATTGCACTCTGATCCATTAACGTTTGAAGAGTTTCTTAATCAGATGAGGGACATAGTCTTACATGCTAGAAGGTGATGAACGTGGTGTGTGGGCGTGTCTGCAAGGAACTCCGTATCCCTCCCGTCTTGGTGAGCCACTGTCTGGAGTCCATGGCAAAGAAGGTTAGAGTACTAAATTACACTGGGGTCAAACCAAAGGGGAACAGTATGTCCCTCCTATGCTGAGCTGAAGTCAGGCAAGACCTTTATATGTTTGCTCTGTGTTCCCAGTTCATGGTCCCTAAGTTCTGCAGGTTCCTCTCTGGGAGAGAGGAGATGGACATGTTTGAGGGGGAGCTGGAGAGCTGTATCACCACCAGGAATGAGACCGAGAGCCGACTCCCAGTCATCGTGCAAGTGAAAAAATGGGATCAATGTCATCAAAGAGAAAACCATCAGCCACCAGTATTCATGCCGCCTGTGAGGAAATCTTGTCGAGAGGCACTTGTAAGTGATGGAGGGTGCACACCTGTAGTAACTCTGTGGCAAGTACAGATGTTACCTGCTTGAGGTGACCCACCTTGAAGAGACAAAGTTTTTGCCACCCTGTCAAGGGTGCTCAGAATGGACTCGAAGGGCAAGAGGCCTGGAACTGAAAGCATGTTTGAAAGTCTCTTTAGGGCTGAAATGAAAAAGGCAGCATGCCCTGAAAACTGCCTCACCTTGAATAGGCTAGCTCCCTTCATTGCTTGTGGGAAGAAAAGAAATCATCCGGTATTTTTCGTATTGAAAACAAGAAAACACAGAACCTTGGATTTCCGTTATTTTTTTATTGAAATTCGATTAGCCGACATACAGTCCATCCTTATTTCAGATGTAGTGTTGAATAACTCATCAGTTGCATATACCACTCAGTGCTCATCACATCACGTGCCCTCCTTTATGCTCCTCACCCAATTGCCCCATCCCCCCACCCAGCTCCCCTCCAGCCACCCTCAGTTGTTCTCTGTGCTTAAGAGCCCCTCATGGTTTTGCTCCGTCTCTGATGGCTTCCCAGTCAGTTTTCCCTCCTTTCCCCTATGATTATCATCAGTTTTCACTCATATGTGGAACGTAAGAAACAGTGTAGAGGATCATAGTGGATTTTCTTTAAAAGGATGTTATTTTCTGTCTTTCCATGTTTGACTGCATTTCACTTTTCTTTAAAAATGACACGTTCAAATGATATGTCCATTGACCCTGGAGGGTTGGGCGTTCTTCACACTTCCTCAATGAGTTAGGACCCTGAACCAGGTGTCAGGAGAACCTCCTCTGTGTTATTGTTCCCCGGGTGCCCTTGTTGGGCTTCAGCTTCCTTATCTGTAATACGATGAGAGATACGAATGCTAAATATTTTCCGAAAGTTGTTCCCGCTACAAACGTTCGATGGCTACCGATAGTCGAATATTGCTTCATCCACGAGACAAAGGTTAGGAATCGTTATTTCAATTACTTCGTGAAGACACACAACCCAGTAGAATGAGAACACCAGAGGAGCATCGCTCCAATAGGACTCGAGTGAAACTCTGCTCCAACTGCCAGTAGCATAGGACGTTACCTTTTACGTGAACACAGAGGTGGGCCCTGGCCTTTCCATAGAAACAGACTGTCCTTTTGTCTTTGGACATTTTCATTTACCTTTCATGTGGATTGACGTTCAGCCCGATGAGACCTCATGAGGAAACTCTGCGTATTCTAAGCTTAGATCTCATAGGACCGATTTTTCTTAAGTTTTGAAACTACACTATAATTGACAGACAGTGTTATATTCCTTTCAGGTGAACAGCAGGGACTCAATAGTTCTGTACATTACACAGTGCTCAGCACCATAAGTGTACTCTTAATCCCCATGACCTATTTCACCCATCCCCCCACCTGGCCATCCCCAGTCTGTGCTCTGCATTTGAGACTGGTTTTTTGTTTGTTTTCTCTTTGTTCTTTCTTTTTGTCTCTTAAGTGCCACACAGGAGTCAAACCCATGTTAACATAACACACATCGACTTTAAAGCTTACCTCCGTTCCATGATCTGGATGAAATGTGCTGACTATACCACCACGTTGACTCCACAGTGGCTCCCAGGGATCCCCACCCGTGCTATATACCTCCCTGTCTATCCACTGCCTGGTTGCTAATAGGTTTCTGACCAAGAGAATATGACAGAACATTGTCACTTTCCTGTTACTCTCTTCTGTTCCCTTCCTTTCTTTCCTGTATCCCTGCACTGGGGAAGCAAGCACTGGTGTTTAGAACTGCCCTACATAAAGGCCCACAGAGGAAGGAACCTAGGGAGTGCCCAGGCTAATAGGCAGAAAAGAACTCAAATTCAGGATTTCGCTTAAACCCACTTTGTTGAGTCTGAGCTAAATCCTGACATTAGTCACATCAGTGACTTGGGAGCAAATCTTACCACAGTTGGGCCTCGGGTGAGGCGCAGACTGCATCACACAGAGACCTGGGGGCAGAAACACCCAGTCTCAACTGTGCGGAGATTCCAGGCCCCCCCGAATTGGGAGCTAGGAAATATCACGCTTCAGAAGTGCTAAGCTTTCTAGTAGTGTTCTCAGAGACAAACAGATAGCTAACTCAGCTGACCAGGCTTCGGCACCTGGCCCTCCCATCCACTGCCATCTCTTGTTCTCACCTCCCAGCCTCCACCAGCCACTCTGGCCACTTTCCGAATCTTCTTTCGTCAAACTAGTTTCTGTCTGAGAGATTTGGCCCCAGCGGTGCCCTCTCCCTGACACACTGTTCCCAGAGGTGTGCAGCTCTTGCTCCCTCTTGTCAATCTGCTACCAGCAGATGTCACCATGTGGAGGCCTTCCAGACCCTCCTCTCCTGTGACTCCCTAGCCCTCCCTACTACACTGTGCTGGTAACTGGAGTATAATATCTGCTCTGTTCTTTCACACGTCTTGCTTTCAAGGTGTTCTCCATCAGAACAGCAGAAACAACTTGGCCATTTGCAGACTGCACTGGGGTGCACCAACTCACCTGGCACAGGCTGAGCGCTCAGAGCATAGTTGCTGAAAGAAGAAATGGGAAGGTCTTGGGGCCCTGCCTTCCATCCATGTCACCATGTCCATTCCTGAGCCCGTTATGCTAGCACTGGGATGGGCAATGTGAGAGGCTAGAATGGATATCAAGTGGCCAAGATGTACTCGGCTGCTTAGTGCCTTTTCCAGGTTGAATGCGCTTGGGCGGATGTCAATGTGTGATGCAAAGATCATCATACCTGGTGCCCACTCCCATGGGTCCACCTACATGTCTGTTCCCCACGACTAATTGTCATAAATCTTCTTCCTCCCAGTCCCTGACCAACGAGCCAAATCATCTACCACTGCCACGAGCCAATGTATATTCTTTCCTCAGGCTGCTTTTCTTTCCATACCACCTGAAAGAATTGAAAGAATTTTGAAATGCTCGAAAGAATTTCCCGTCGCTGCATTCTATCAAGACTACCCTGAACGGGGCTGTAGTATATCTGCAGCCACTTTCCATCCTGCAGCCACATCCAAGCCCATTCAGCCATGAACCAACCTGTCTTTTCCCTCCTCTGTCGCCTGGAGCAATATTGGGTCTTCTGCCCGTCCTCTCTGAAGCTCCTCTGGCCCGTTCATGGGGACTTGCGAGGGAGCCCGTGCACCACACACAGAGTGGCCCCTAGCACCTGCCTCTGCCCACGTGCCAGGGCTGACTCAGGAGCTCAGGCTCCCACCTTACCCCCTTTCAGCCTCGGCCATCCCTCTTGGAAGGACTTTGTGCTCTGCACACATTGCAGAGATACAGGAGGGCACAGGAAAGAAAACCCACTGACCTAAAGAAGCTCCTAAACTATTGACCTCCTTCCATCCTGCCTCCATATGCCCTGGAAGAGAAGAAGAGGAGAGGCCTGCAGGTGTGGACAAAGCCCTGCCCTGGCTGTTTATCTTCCCGGCAATAAAAAGGCCTCCTCGCTGCGGCCAAACTGTTGCTGAAAATTCTGTTTTCAGTGGTGAAACAGATAACTTTGGTCAAATGGCCTGCTGGCACCGTTTGTCAGGGTGGTCCGTGGACAAGTGGCCTCAGCATCCGCGGAGAGCGTGTTGGAAATGCAGAGTCTCAGGTCCCTCCCAGTGTTACTGAATCAGAATCTGTATTTTCACAAGATCCCCAGGGGATCCAGGCCTAAGACGATGTCTCAAAAACCACTGTTGAATGTTCCCCAAAGAGAAAGCTAATCGGCACCTTGATATACCAAATGGGGAAGGCACGGTTGTTTCCTGGGCCTTTTTGGCAGTTTCTAGCATTCTAGAATTCCATAAAGGGTTGATTCCCCAGTGGACATGGTGGGAGTTGTTGTGCAGGAAAGGAAAGAACACCATACCTGCTGGGAAATGGAGCAAGGACGGAAGCTATGCATGGGCCCAACAGCAAGAGCTCCAACGCGCCAAGGCTGATCCCCTGCTCTAGAGCTCTCTGTTGTTCTTATGCTAGATCCCTTTGTGTCAGGTGATGGGATGGGAGATTGTTCTTGCTTTTGGAGCTGGCCTGTATTGCTGTAACCGGTCCTCTAAGATTCACTTTTGTTGTATCCCAAAGTTTTGGGACGCTTGTCTTGTCATTGTTCTTGGATTCCATGTAATTTTTTTTCCTATTTTGAATTCCTGGTTGACCCACTCATTTCTCGGGAGCGTGTTCTTTCACCTCCTTGTGTTCATGGTCTTTCCAGGTTTTTCTCTTGTGGTTGATTTCTAGTCCATACCATTGTGGTCAGAAAAGATGTATGCCATGACTTCCATCTTTTTGAATTAGTAGAGACTTGTTCGGTAGCCTAATATGTGATCTGCTCTGGAGGACGTTCCATGTGCAATCGAAAGGAATGAGTATGTGCTGTTGGAGGATGGAATGTTCTGCATGCGTCTGTTAAAACCAGTGCATCACCCAAAGCCACTGTTTCCTTGTTGATTTTCAGTTTGGATCATGTGTCCATTAATAGAAGGGGGGTGTTAGATCCCCTACTGTATTGTATTACAGTCAATTAGTTGCCTGCTTTTTGTTATTAACTGTTTTATGTATTTGGGTCCTCCTATGATGGGTGTCTAAAAATTTAAAATTGTTCTATCTTCTTGTTGCATTGTCTCCATGATTGGGACACAGTGTCCTTCTTTGTGAGTCACTACTCTTTTTTTTTTTATATTCTGTTTTGTCTGATAGAAGTATTCATACCCCTGCTTTGTTTTGGCAACCAGTTGCATGCGAGATGCTTCTCATCTGCTCACTTTCAATGTGCAGGGGACCCAGTAGGTCTGGGGGCTCAGGCTGAGTACCTAATTTCGGACAAGTCAGTGTAAGTGTGCAAACTGAGACTGAGTGTGTAAACTGTTGAATATTAGTGACAATGGAATATCACGCAGCCATCAAAAAGAACGATTTCTCAACATTTGCTGCAACATAGACGGGACTGGAGGAGATAATGCTAAGTCAAGTCAAACAGAGAAGGAAAATTATCATATGGTTTCACTCATTTATGGAACATAAGAAGTAGGAAGATCAGTAGGAGAAGAAAGGGAAGAAGAAAGGGGGGGTAAACAGAAGGGGGAATGAACCACGAGAGACTATGGACACTGGGAAACAAACTGAGGGCTTCAGAGAGGAGGGGAGTGGGGGATTGGGATAGGCTGGTGTTGGGTATTAAGGAGGGCACCTATTGCATGGTGCACTGGGTGTTAGACGCACGTAATGAGTCATGGAACTTTACATCAAAAACTAGAGAAGTACTGTATGCTGACTAACATAATAAAAAAAAAATTATTATAAAAGAAATAGAGATGATGGACTTCAGAAAACATGGACCTAAAAGTCATGACGGACAGCAAGGAGAGTGTGGGGTTTCTCTGGTCAAGGATATGGCCCATTATCCTGGCAAGAAAGAGCCCATCCCTGATCCATCAGATGCCAGCCAGGGAACAGTAGCTATTGTGCATCTGACCCAGAGCCTGGGGCCTGGAGGGAACTGCTGCTTCAGAAGAACTGCATAAGGAGATGCACGAAGGCTGGATATCCTGGCTCCTAGGTCAGCATAGATGTTCATGGAACCAGGCTCAGGTGTGCCCTTTAAAGTACCCCTCCCCATCTTTTCCCAACACACAAAACAAGCAGGAAAGGGAATCCAGAGATCATTGACAAGAATCCCAAAAGATTCCAAACTTGGTAAACGGCCAACGGGGAGACTGAGGCTGGAAAGTCCTGCCTGCCCTGAGTCCATCTGCAAATTATCTTCCTCTGGCTTTGTCCCCTTCACACGCAGGATTTGATCTCCTTCCGTGTTTTTCCCCACTAGGTGCTGATGCAGTTCCAGAGATTGAACTACAATACGACAAGTTCCAAATACGGGGGCAATACAAAACCAAACACTAAACCAAAAAAGCATCTCAACGGAAGAAGCAGGACACAGTCTTCCTGGCCTTAGAGCGGAGAAAGGCAACCCCAGTCCTGGGGCAGGAAGGAGTTCTGGGGCGTACAAGTCTTAAAGACTCCCACTTTCAGTGGTTGTTGCTATTCCTGGGAAAGTCCCTGCAACCTCTAAATCTCAGGAGTTCTGAGGGGCTATCTCTGCTGTTTGCCCAAATTCATTGACTGAAATGGACCCGTGCTCAGAATAAGGGGGATTTCGGGGTGCCCTCCAGTGGCTAGGGAGAAAGGCTGGCACTTCTCCTTCCTCCCACATACAGTAGCTGATGACTCTGGGAGATTTCCTAGGTCAGGAACGAATACGAGAGTCTGTGCAAGTTTTCCATTACTGCAGGAAGTAAAAGACCCAAACCACACACCTGGGCTCTAAAACAAAACAAGGGCTTTACTCTCCTAACATGCAAATCTATCAGGGTACTATTTAAAACAACTAAATGGTGCCCCCTACATAAGGAAATAGATGGGCGGAAGGGGTGTGGAGAAAATAGGGCGCAAGGACCGCCCATAGGCAGCTGCTGAGGAATCCCTGCAGGGCCACTGGACACTTGCTCAGCCCTGAGGTTGACTGCGGCCAGTTCTTCTCCTTCTTGAGTGCTGCTGACCAGCTAGGACCGGGGCTCCAGCTGGCAGGACAGGGTGTAGCTAAGGACAGAGGGACACCTGTGAGTTGCCCAGGAGCTTCCATTCAAGAGTCCCTGCCAGTGTTTGCCCACAGCTGGAGTCTGGCGCCCCGGCAACAAGGCCTGAGGCTGCCCAGGGAAGGAGGATCCCAGGAGTGGCCAGCAGAAAGAGTCCACCCCGAACCTCACCGACCCAGCTCCTGATGGGCCTCACCTCTCAGCCTCGCTGAGCGGCTCCATAGCCTGGAACCAGGCCCAAAAAGGATCCTCGGGCTCTAGGGTGTAATTCTCGGCAGCCACCTGGAGCAGCATGATGTCCGTCATGACTTGATATTCCTGAGCAGAGAGAGAAGCACAGGATGCATAGGGAGCCTGGGGGGGGGGGGGGGCGGGGAGCTGCAGGGTCTGGTGAGGGTTGAGCAGCGGGACCAGGCACCCATCCCAGGTCCTGGCACACATGGCCATCCTCCTCCCTGCAGATTCATCCGGTCTCCACCTGTTCTCAGAGATGAGTATCAGTAGCCCCTCCTCCGGGAAGTCCTCCTGGATGCCATGCTCTGTCCCCATCTCCTAACGGGATGGGACTTGCACTGCTTTCTTCTCAAGGGATCCCAGGAAATGTGAGGTGGAGGGGATGGAGCCAAGCAATGTTCTTCCCAGGGACATCTCTGAAGCCCACTCCCTACCCTTCCCTGCGGGAAGCGCCACATATGCTCACCTTATTTCTTTTGTGGTGGTTGATCTCATTCCCCTGGAATGCAGACAAAGTCCATCAGAATGCAGCCCCTGGTTCTTAGGAGCACTTGATTCCCATCCCTTCTCATGCTGCACCATGGCCAGGACCCGTGAGGGGCCGTGCATACACAGATAGTGGGCCTGGGATCTAGGCCAGGCTCTGGGGTCCAGAGAAAGGAGGACATGGGGCAGATGGACTGGCTACAGGTCGGGACCCTGCAGCACCACCCTCTCGGAAGACAGTAGGGGAGGCCGAAGCCTCAGGCAGGAAGGGGCTGCTGCGGCTACTGAGGTGCTTGCTGATGTGAAGGGTCCTGACTTCATTCTCTCCCCACGAGCAAACTCACCGGGGGAGGCTGAGGTCCACTCAGACAGACCTCATGCAGCTTTGCCTTCAGGAAGCTCTGCTGCTTCACCAGTCTTGGGCACCGGGAGCCATGTCCTAACTGCAGTCTCGCCTCACTCATCGCTGAGATGGGCAAGAGACCCCGGCCTCACAGACGCAGCTCTGAGGCTGTCATGAGGGTAGTTTAGCCGAGTCCTGAGAGCTCAGGGCTCATTACAGGGGTGCTCTATTCCCAAAGGTCCAGATTCTGGTCCATCCCCCACAATCTTCAGGCTCACCCACCTCCAGATAGACCTCCAGTGCGGTTCCCAACATCAGCAACTTGGTGAGGAAAGTGCCAAGGAAGGGCACGACACCCTGTGTCCTAAGGGGGAGAGTGGGATGAGTCACTGTTCTCTGTTGCCCACAAGGACCCTCCCCTGAAAAAGCTCCAGCCTCCTGGCCCACCCCAGGTGACCACGTGGAGCAGCTGTCGACACTAAGAGAGAGGGTGTCAAGGCTAGGGAGTCTGCTTGGACACCACCTGCTTGCCCCCTCACCGCCAAAGGCATCCTCACCTAGGCTGTCGCCACATTCATGACAAAGGCTTCCCCTCCCCAAGGAATGCTTCAGACCATTCCCGACTTCATCCTCGCAGGACCCTGTTCCCTCCCACCCCTCCTCTCTTTCCAGACCTGCACCTTCCAGGCTACCTTGATGAGCAGGTTCCTGCCCTGTGCGGTGTCCTTGCTGCACAGCTTTTGAAAGATCCTCAATGGCTTCCTGAAGAGAGGCAAGGGAGGCAGGATCAATGGACGAATAATGTGGCAGGGTTGAGTGCGAGTGCCTTTTCTTTGAGAACCCCAAAGTGTCAACCTGCCTGGTTGAGGGTTTCTTCTGGGATCCTCTGAGCACTAAGGTCTTTGTAGGACATGGGAGGGAGCTCTCATGTGGCTCGTCCTGGGCCTCCCTTCCCATATTCATTGAGAAACGCTGTTTGGGTCAATTTGGGGTTCAAATGGGCAGAGAGCTTAGTGGCTGTCAAGGAAACACGTGAAGAGATTTAATGCAGCTCAGCCCCGTGTGGGACATTTGGCAAAACTGATTTCTAAAGTGGGAGGCATGGTGGCCTCTTCACCAGGAAGTCTGAGAGACGCACCCACCAGCCCAGGTCTTGTGGTCGGGGTTTGCCACCTCCCAGAAGGTCCAAGCTGCCTGAGGGGGAAGAGGACAAGCCTCTGGGAGCTCCCTCGTCCATCCTGGTCCCTCCATGGAGAGAGGCCTACTCACCTGGAAACCTTCCCCCACGTGTTCTCGAGGCGGTGAATGGAGACACTCTGCAGAGCCGAGAGGATGGCACGTAAGGACGAGTAGTTCCTCAGGGTTTGACAGGCCTGGGGAGGGAAGAGAATGGGCTGTCATGTGGGGAGCCGGCACCTGGTTGGCTCTCAAGCTTCAGTCCCCCTCAGGGGAAAGCGCTCCTGCTGGAGGAAGCCGCTGTCCAGGGACCTGCCGAAGGGCACACGTGAGGCCAAGAGGAGGAGGAGGATTTTACCTCACTCCAAGGAAGGAGCCAGGCAGAAACGGAGCATCCCAGCATAGGGCCACGCAAGGCGAGGTCAGCATATCCCTGGACGGAAGAGCCTAGGGACTGCACAGTCCTAGGGCAAAGACCAGGGCCTTCCTCCCTGAGACCTGATCAAGGGAAGAGCAGTGCCCGAGACTCAGGAGAGCACCTCGGCTGGGCTTCCCGTTGCATACCTTGGCCACCTTGATCCAGTGCTCCACCACTATGGCCCTGTCCCGGGCTGTCATGCTTGGGTTGCCAAGGCAGGTGGTGATGACACACTTGGCCACACAGTTGAACTGGGTGACAGTGGCCCGGACCGTGGGTGCCAGGTGCTCACTGCCAGGCTTGTTGCGCTTGGACCAGACGGAGCCCAGGCACTGATGGGGCAGCAGCTTCTTGAACAGCTCCTAGAGAACAGGGGGACCTTGGTTCACCCAGCCATTTCCCATGCAAGACGCATGTCCTACGTAGGGGTCACAGGTCAGAGCTGGACCTCAGGGAGCTGAGAATCTGGCCTGAGCCTGGGTGGAGACCGTGGATTTCATTCCATTGTTTTTCACTGAGGGAACAGGGTAGAAGGACAACAGCTCCAGGCATGTAAAGCTCCACTTCCCAACAGAAGCAAGGCACTTCAATATCCCCCTCCAGTCCTGCAAACTATGTGCATTATTCTCTTTTTCTGTGTTGGAACAGCGCCACACTAAGATTCACGCTGCTCAACAACATGATGCAGCTGTGCGATTACTGAGAATCTATTTGTTTTAGGCTTCTAACAAAATATCTATTTTCTCTCTTTTGCACATATATCTCACTCAGTAGTGACAGCTCAAGTTCTTTTTCACAATGAATGATTCAGAAATAAGTATCAAAAACAGATTTGAAGAGAACAGAAGAGACAATTAAAAGATACGGAAACATCCTACTTAATAAAAGGCCATGTATTTATGTTCTGAGTCGAATTTTAAAGCTTTTAAAACATTTTATTCCTATAAATCCATCTTAGATAGCAACTGGACCTCACAGAAGCACTTAAATAAACGTTTACCAGTTGTATCCTGGCGAACAATATTTCTTGCTTTCTCAGCTCCTGGTGCCCCAGATGTGGTGGCGCTCCTCGATCGCACTGGCTCGGCCACATCCGGGTGGCTCCGCCAGCTGAGAGAACAGGATCTCCCCACGGTGGCTCCTTTCGGAGAATAGAACACAGCCTGATAAAGCATAAGACAAGAAAAATAATCTAAAGGCTGACTTCCTTATCATTCATTGCACAGCCTGTGTTACTCAGCAGATTTCATAAATCCAACTGTATATAATCAGCAGCTTCTCTTGTTGCAAAATTAGGTATCACTTCTCTACTTTCCTCTCCTAGAGCTCTGGTCAAGTATTTCAAATGAGTGGTCAAGGATCCAAGAGAAATACAGGAGATAAGAGACCGAGACAGAGATTTCTGAACAGGTAATGTGCTGGTGGCTGCCACCTAAGGGTCGTTTTCACACCCAGGTTCCTGAGAGTATATTTTGTTTCCACAAATCCAGTGCTTAGAAGGCAAGTATTTTTATAATGAACATTTGAATTCATTTTTATTTTTAATTAAAAAAAATTTTTTTAAAAATATATTATGTTAGTCACCATACAGCACATCCCTGGTTTTTGATGCAAAGTTCGATGATTCATTAGTTGCGCATAACACCCAGTGCACCATGCAATACGTGCCCTCCTTACTACCCATCACCAGCCCATCCCATTCCCCCACCCCCCTCCCCTCTGTAGCCCTCAGTTTGTTTCTCAGAGTTCATAGTCTCTCATGCTTCATTCCCCCTTCTGATCACCCCCCTTTCTTTATCCCTTTCTTCCCCTACCGATTTTCCTAGTTCTTATGTTCCATAGATGAGAGAAACCATATGACAATTGTCTTTCTCTGCTTGACTTATTTCACTTAGCATTATCTCCTCATAAGCAAGATGATAGATCAATCGGAAATATTTGCCAAAGGCATTAATTACATAATTGAATTCATTCTGTATCATTCCATAAACAGTGTTTTTCAGATTGTTTACCTTCCTATAAATAAATACAGCCACTCACAGACTGCAGCGAAGATATTATAAGAATCAGTCCCATTAATGACATGTTTATATGGTTAAGTAATCACCATAATTGGTTCACACCTCCCCACATCCACATCCTCTGTGGGCCTCTCCCACAATGACCCTGGGCTTCATCACATGACTTGCTTTGCTAGCAAAATGAGCAAGCAGAGATTTGAAATGCGTTGGAAAATCTGGGCTTGCCCTGTTGCTGCTCCTGGAAACCTAAAACCTCACCAAAAAAGCCTGAGCTGGCCTGCTGGGCAATAAAAGGTATGTGGCCAAGTCCCCCCATCACTGCCCCAGCTGACAGCTGGCCAACCCTAGAGCTGCCTGGCTGATTATTTGACAGCCTAGCTGACTACAAACACAGGAGGGAATCCAGCAGAACTGCCCAACTGTGTCCAACCCAAACTGCCAACTCATAAAATCATGATTTAAACAACTGGCTGTTCCTTTAAGTCACTATGTTTTGGGGTGATCTGTCACACAGGAAAAGCTGATACAGTCTATAATAAGGCTATTGTTGAGGCTATAGTCTACCCAAAGCAAGCAATGTATACTTTATGCATCTTGGGAGAAGAAACTCCTCCCAAGTTTTAGGACCAAGAAAAGCTATGTATCACCTAAGCTGTCGATGTTCCCCATTTGGAATCTGTGATCCTCTGCTGTAACCCTGTGAAGATCAGAGTCACATCTAAGCTTGCTCCCCTTCTCCCTCCCTAGCAAGTATACAGGGCTCTCTGGCATGCATTCTGGCATCTTAACCACTCCGGCAACTCCGCTCCCTTTAAATTTGCCCCAGTGTCCTTACCCATTTTATCTATTGTATTATAGGTACTTCTATGAACTGCCTCAAAATCTTTACACAATAAATTGGAGTACAAGGGAATTAATCCCAAGACTGTGTCACAGCCTTCAAACAGTAATGAAGACAAATTGTTGTCCCCAGTAGAAACCACCACTGATGTTTTCCACCTTGATCTGACTCGAGGTCTCAAAACAACTTTTACCCAGAAACAAAAAAAGCCAAAATGACTCCCATCTGAAACACTCAGAATTTTTCTACCTTGCCTAAGCAGGCACTGGAATACGTCTTTCTAGTGTGGTGCCTGGAGCTGGACTTGCCCAGCTTCGATTTCTGGCTTTCCCACTTCTCAGCTAGGTACCTTGAGTGAGCCCATCACCATGGACTCTCTGTACTTCAGTTTCTGTCTGTGATACCTGGATAGTAACTCAGAAGTTACCAAGAGGGTGAAGAGAGAGAATACATACAAGCACGAGCCATTATTATTATTCCTGTTGCTACTACTGCTACTCCCCTTCATCTTCTTTCTTCCTCCACAGCCCCTTCATAAATTCATCATCCTTACTACGAGGACAGAGTGCTATGAAACACCATCCGACACCACCATTAAAAAGACACGGCCTGTATGGTTTATTCCAAAATTCCATGCATTAATTGCCTATATGTATAGACACACTCCGCCTCCATCTCAGACATCTGGTATTCCTCTGTAAGAGTAGAAGTACCTTTGTCTCGCTGCTTCTTTTCCTTTTGTTCACTTAGTTTGTCTAGAGGTAGGTTTGTCATCTCAACTCCGTAAGCAGTTCTCGCCAGCACTGCTGTCTAGGAGTCCATGACGTTGGCCCACTCGTTTATGAGTTCTTCCCATTCCGTGAGGGAGGCCAGCACACCAAGGAAGTCATCCCAGAGCTCTCGAGAAATGTACACACACAGGTTTGCTCGGATCCACGCCACCATGAGCGTCTAAAACCAACGAGCCAACAAGAGAACTGAATCACCCTCATTTGGAAGAAGAATGAGTTTTAACAAAATATTTTAAATTACTAGGAATAAAATGAACTTTAAAATAAAAAGCACTTGATCTTGATTTTCTTTTAGCGTCTCAAAATTTATTTGATCAACTGTAATCAGGATCTGAGCTACGGAGAAATCAGCTATTATCATGAACAAAACTACTGGTTCAAAATCCCCTGGTGTCTGCAGCTGGTCCTGGCTGTAACTTGGGAGAAGACAAAACTCTCGGTATAACAACTATTCTACTTCTTTTTTTTTTTTAAGATTTTATTTATGTATTTGACAGAGAGAGAGAGAGACAGCCAGCGAGAGAGGGAACACAAGCAGGGGGAGTGGAAGAGGAAGAAGCAGGCTCCCATCAGAGGAGCCTGATGCGGGGCTTGATCCCTGAACACCGGGATCACGCCCTGAGCCGAAGGCAGATGCCCAACGACTGATCCACCCAGGCGCCCCTGGAATTTACATCCTAAAATAATCATTTTGATTCCTGTGGTTTCTGTACCAGTGAACTTGCTACCTGATGGGATTCCTTTGGGCCCACCCTCCCTTCATGGGAGAAAGGAAAAGGCTGGACTCCACAGCCCTAGGGGCCCCTGCCAGGTCAGTCCTGCCTCATTTCTATGCTTTCCACCAGGTGCACACAGAGCTTTCCCTTTAGTGCTGACTCAAGGACATCCAGAAAAAGCATCCAGGGGACGCCTGGGTGGCACAGCGGTTAGGCGTCTGCCTTCGGCTCAGGGCGTGATCCCAGCATGATGGGATCGAGCCCCGCATCGGGCTCCTCCACTGTGAGCCTGCTTCTTACTCTCCCACTCCCCCTGCTTGTGTTCCCTCTCTCGCTGGCTGTCTCTATCTGTGTTAAATAAATAAATAAAACTTAAAAAAAAAAGAAAAGAAAAAGCATCCAGAACACAGGTGTGGTAACGGGGCCCCACTGAGGACTTCCAGGAGGGAAGTGGCCACCAGAGCTGGTTTGTAGCAGCCCTGAGCACTGAGCACAGAGGCCAAAGCCCACTGACAGCAGGGCTGACCCAGCCAGGCCGCCCCAGGGCAGCGATGGGTGGGAGGAACACGTAAAGGACAGGCTGGAGAGGCATTTTACAACTAGAACTGAGGGGCATGAAGAAAGAGGGTTACAGAGTGGCTCTGAGGTCTCTGTTGCTGACAACATCTGAAAGCACCTCCTAAGCTGGAGTGATGTGCTCATCATGGGACGGGGGCATGGGAAAAACCCACAGCACTGTGTACTTTCGGGGTATTATAAACACAGAGACACCAAACAAAAACAAAGGAGAAAAAAGAAAACATTTCGCATAAGCACATTTTCATGATGCCACTATATGTTTGACGGTACTATTATTCGGTCATTCTGACAGTCTGTCATTTCAGATAATTGGTTTTCCAAAGTGAATTCAAAGCTTCAAATTGGAAGCAATAAAAATCAGTTAACAGCATTTCAGAGCAATTAACAACCGCTCCTGGGCTTATGAAGAATGATAGAAAACACCAGTTGCATTGCTTTTCCACAAAGCAGTCTGATGACAATTTAAAATGGAAAAATCTACTATTAAGTAATATGACTACTTTTCATTCAGTAACATTTTTAAAGCCAATAATAAAAATAAACTATCAAAGTGCTGGATACTTACCTTCTTCATAATTCACAGAAACTGTTACAGAAGATTGATTATCATCTTACTGTTCACTTTGTAAAGCCATCAGTAAGTGGAGGCTTTCACGTTCTAATTATTATGTTGAAAAACAGAAACATGTTTTACAGAATTAATGAATTTGAAATAAACTTACCATGTCTTTTTATTCATTGTAAGCTCCATTATCATGCACCTACAAATAATCAAAACAGCTTTACAGGCATCAGCTTGTTCTCTTAAGAGCATGGGAACTTCAGGACATGGTTCCAACAAAAAGACGTTTGCTGCATTTGTCAAAAATACCTTGAAATCAACAAATTTTACAGTAAACATATAAATGGAACTAAACACATAAATCTGAACAAATTTTTCTTAAAGATAATGATATTAATTTCCCTCTACTAAACAATCACCTTGGAGTCATTTCAACTAAGGCAAGTGGTACCAACACATACTCAAGATTTTTTAAAATGCTTCTCTTAGAATCACCTGACACACTTGAAAGACCTTTCCTAGAAAAAAATTATTAATACAAATTAATAGTGCAACTTTAGAAAATTTATGAATCAGAAAAGTTTCTGAAGACTTCTTTTTACATTACCTCAAAAGAAAAGGGGAAAACAGTAAGATAGGATCACTGCTTCTGGGTGAGAAATTTTGGGGTCGGGGACGGGGAGAGGAAGAGGAGCAGTGGTCAGACAGTGGCTGGGAAAAACCATCTGATTGCTGTGAAATCTCCCAGCACATGAACTTTGCAGGTAGGAAGCACGGCCAGCACCACCCAACACGGGCGCAGATCTCTAGTAGCTGTAGGGAGGCAGGAAACCGGCAAGGCCACATGGTCAACAGTACATAGCTTCCAGGTGCATATACCTTGACTAGGAGAACGATATTAGGCAGTAGGATATAAAACCTATGTGAATTCTTGAGATAAAAACAGATTTAAAAAAACTTAGATGACCAGCCAACAGCTCTACACTCTACCTCAGACCTTTGGGGTACAAGTTCCTGTCAGGGGTGTTTCAGTAGAAAATTGTGAGACGCACAGATGTGGCCTGTTACGTAGTCGTAAGTGACTGCTTAGGGGCACTACAGTAAAGTTACCACTGTGTTACTACTGACACAGACGACTCCAGTGACCCTTCAGTTTAGGAGACTGAGTTGTCAGTCTGGTGATGAAGGTGGATGGGTACCATCTACCTAGATCCTATGCCTTCTTAAGTCTCCCTTGTGTTCAGCAGTACAAATTCAAAGGATCTGGGAACAAACAGAATTCTCTGGCTCACCTGGGAATGAAATCTATCAACACAACATCTTAAAATAGATGCACAAACGGACTGAAGAAATTAAAATAAACATGCTCAAAAGTCAAGTGGGTGAATTTAGATATTGACAGCCTCTAAGATTATCTTGTGCAAGATTAAAAAGGTGTCAGGGCCTACTTTTCTAGAAAGAATTACTAAATAAGCACTGTAATAATTGGTAACAGATGATAACAGCAATTGTGAAGACTTTCCTAGCTTTCAAGTGGGAAAAAGGAAAACAAAGAACTTTTTGACTAACCAACTCTAGCAGTGGTAGTATAATTTTAGTGGCCACTTTATTTTTTTACTACCCTGACTGAGATCAAGACCTGAGCTGAGAGATCAAGAGTCGGAGGCTTAACCGACTGAGCCACCCAGCTGCCCCTCGCGGCCATGTGTTTGGAAGACGTAGGGCATAGACGATCTGCTGCAAGACAGATCTTTCCCTCAAGGTATTTGGTTTCTTGATGTGAATTGGAAACTTTGCATACTCCCAAGTAAAAGTGAGGAGTCTTCATATATTATATTCTCCGCTCATTTTCTTTTTTAAAAAGATCAAAACGCCAACTCCATGAATCTTTCTCACTACCATGTCAGTACTGGTTAAGGTAAAAATTAAAAAGAAATTAATACGTCCAAATTGTACCTCTCAACAGCAACTGGAGAAGAGTACTAGCTTATTCAACCTGTACTTGGCCACTTTTTCCTAATGAACCAAGGAAAGGACCAAAGATACTGGATACAAAGAGAACAAACACAGCTATTAGAATCCAAACTAAACATTTTTGAACACTGTTGTGCTACAATCAAGTGGAAAGTATTTTTTCTTGGTCTGGCCAAGTCGATGTAACTGATCCTTTCAGAAAACAAATTAATACTCTCCTGAACCTAGGGAGATACTGGCAGTGGGATGGCTGAGGATGGCATATGGCAATCCACTTGGAGGACAAGGAATACCAAGGGACACAGGCTAGGGACTCCGGCATGCACTTCTCTGGTGAGGGCACAGATTTTCCTAACAACTGGCACCAGAGTTCTCTGAAGCTACTCAAGTAAAATCATCTTCATTTTGTTTCAAGTTGATTTCCAATTATTTGCTGATTTTCACTGAAAAATGAGAAGATTCAATAGTTACAGAGTATTAAACTGCTAATGAACCTGAAAGCAAAAAGGATACCATGACAAGGAATCCTACTGAGAGATGGATGACAAAAGCATGTCATTGAAAATTGGGCAACAGGCAAGCTATGCCTATGCTAGCTCAGGTGGATATGGGGTAGAGGGTGGGCGCCAGGGAGCAGGGGAAAAAGGGGCATTCTGTGTTTTCACTTAGAGACCTAACAACCTTCCACCTAGATGGGAGCCAAGAGGTAATCAATCTCCCAATCCCCATTTTTGAGGTAAAATCCTGAGGTCTGGGAAGATTAAGTGATCAGCCAAAGCTGTTCTTTCCAATGTTCCCAAATGGCACTGGTTCTATTTTGTATATTCATATAGATAAAGATTTAAAAAGTACAGCATTTATCATCAAACAGGCAATTTTTAAGAAGAATATTCTTTATGGGATTATAGAATCACCATGCTTGTCTTGCAAATTAGAGTCCAGATGACGGACTAACTCCCCATATGTGTTCAGGACATGCTTTTTAAGATTTGGATCTCGGTCATTTCACATTCACTGCGTAATAATCCCTCTCAAAAACCTGCAACCGGCTCATAGGTCTCCTTCGACTAGAAAAGAATCTTTACAAACTGAAGATGAGCGGTCAGGAAGAAAACTCAGAATGAGAACTTAAGAGCTGTTTACTGACAGGTAGATACAAATATCACTGTACTTTAATGATGCTATCACAATAAACAAAATGTTCAAATGGACTCCAACCGGAGGTCTTTATGTTTCCGGCCAGCCACGTACCTGCAGCATAGCCTGGGCCCCGGCTTTCCTGTTCTTATTTTCTTCTTGCGTCACACATCCTCTGCTCACTGCACCCGTGAAGGAGTATGTTCGTCCCCAACTGGAAGATCGCTTATGACGAGAACCGTCAGATGAGGTCTTTAGGAGATAAAAACCAGTTAACGGAGGGGGAAGAAGTACATGTTCACATATTTAATTCCTTACACTCACCAAAGTTCATGAGAATAGAGATTTTAGAAGGGCGAGTCTTTTTTCCATTTTGTTCACCACCTCCAGCATCTCAAACAGTGCCTAGTGTTTAGTATGTGCTGAAGAAATAAACACAGGTCCAGTGACTGAATGAGTCTCTAAAACAGACCTTTAAAATGTGTGATAAATTCCATTTGCTTATCTATTCGTTTTGACCTCATGACCAGTTATTAAAATGATTTCACCAATATTAAAAAATCAAAAATTATGGAATTAATATAGATATTTAAAAGTGATATGCCTTTGATTACAAATAGTCTTAAATGTTTGTTGTTAATTGCTGCAACACCCACTTTTAGAAATAATTTCTCAGGGGCGCCTGGGTAGCATAGTGCTTAAGTGTCTGCGTTAGGCTCAGGGCGTGATCCCGGTGTTCCGGGATCGAGTCCCACATTGGGCTCCTCCGCTGGGAGCCTGCTTCTTCCTCTCCCACTCCCCTGCTATGTTCCCTCTCTCGCTGGCTGTCTCTCTGTCGCATAAATAAATAAAAATCTTTAAAAAAAATAATTACTCAGACTAGTTTCAAAACAGCATGCCAGAAATAGAAACATGACAGATATTTTGTTTCAGGAAGAGATCCCACTGTGTCGTTTTAGGTTTTTCCAGCCTCTAGCTTTACCTAACCAGGACGAAAAGTTCCATTCCAGCAGCACTCACTCTGAGGACAGCACCCAGCCCTGAAGTGAGGCTTCTTAAGAGAGGAGATAGCACTCATTATTGGGTTAGTCCTTTCGGCTGCTCTGGGCAGGCCACTGCACAAGACAAGACTGCCAAAACATTCTAAATTTAGTTTCTCAAATGCTATTTGTTTAAACATGTCAATACCAATACGGCAGTGACATTTTTAGTCTCATACGCAGACGTGTGAACATACGATGGTTCATAAAACAACTCTGCCGCCACAGTGAATGACGAAGCTGCCATGCACAGCCGGACCTAGCCTGAGGGGAAGGAGGTGACCAATGATCCTGAAGACAGCCCAGAAGCAGCCTCACTGAAGCAGGTCCTCACGGAACTCAGCAACTGGAGAGCAGCAACTACGATAAAAGAGCCCCGCTGGCCTGTGCCCCACTGACTGGCACCCTCGCCCGATCGGGTAGACTTTGCTAAAATATGTGTACTCCCAACTGAAACAAGCGACAACGTATTACCTCTTTGCTGTCAGTCTCTGAAAATCCTAATTTTTCAGCATCTTCTAGGGCAGCTTCTTTTTTATCTGGTTCTTCCATGAACACAGGTTTGTCCTGGAGGATCCACTTTCTGTACACTGGAACTACCTTCCTTGTTACAGCGATGTCACAGGAAGGCAACAAAAACGCCTAAAATAAAAAGAGAAGACTCCCTTTAACTCCACACCTGCTCAGATCACTGTAACAGACGCATAACAGACATTTCTAATCACCACCACCAAGTTCGGACTTTCCTCTGAAACATACGGAGCCAGATATTTTTGTGCACACCAAACTTGCTGAAGAAAAAAGGCATTTTCAATTGGGCCAGAAAATGTCATGCAATTTACAAAGAACTTCTGTATTCTGAATATTTTTTTCACAAAAAGAGCCAACACGCACGCCTACACAGATACTTTAAGTGGCTACATAAACCATAACAGTTGTACAGCCCAATGAATTAGAAACTGAGTATAAGACAACAGACAGACTACTGCAGCCAGCTGCAGCCAACTGTCACACCTCCGCTAACTCCATGTGCAGGGATGTCGTGCTGGTGACGGGAGGATTATTTACACCACAGAAGTTGGCTAATAACTGGAGCCGTTCTTTTTTCTTCCCCTTTGTCTTTCTCTTCCTTCCTTCTTTTTCGCCCCTCCCTTCCACCTTACCATCCCTTTCTGGGAGCCCACATTCACCAGCATACCAATGAGTCAAGACTGTACTCAGGTGTCTGTGCTCACTGGTATGCTAGTGAATGCCGCTCGCAGAAAACACATGAAGGAGAGCCTCTGGCCAGCTGTAGCACTGTGCACATTGATGTGAACTTTCTTTTTTCCGATTTCTCACATTTATTTGAGAGAGAGAGAGAGAGAGAGAGAGAGCATGTGCCCAGCAGGGGAAGGGCAGAGGATGAGGGAGAGAGCAAGCAGACTCCAGCACTGAGCACAGAGCCTGACACGGGGCTCAATACCATGATGCTGAGATCACTGCCTGAGCCAAAACCAAGAGTCAGACTTTAGCCGACTGAGCCACACAGCACCCCATGAACTTTTGAACATTACAGACTCTCTTTACACATATGCATGTAAGACTTCTGATTTAATGTAAGAGTCCAAACATATAAACAAAACGGTAAAGGAGAAATGTATTTGCCTTTTGAGTATTAGCTCTAAGGAATATTTCTGACTGAGGGGTAAACACAAAGGAGAGGAACTCAATACTACAGAAGTGTTTTCATTCCATAAATGAAAAATTAAGCTGAGGCTCAGAACACATGAGATATTTTCCCAAGGTTACAAAGTAAGTTAGCGATGATTCTAGGTCTTGAAATCTCAAGATTCAGAGATTTCATACTGTCCTTAATGTTCACGCTACAGGATCCAATGACAGGCAGACTTTAGTGTAACAAGGATTCATGCAATATATACATTTCCATCGATGTCACATCAAATTCCAGAATAGAGGAGTCTGTGTTATAACAAGAAGGTAACATATCAATGTGACAAATATTCTGACTTGTATCTCAAGAAAGATCAACAAAGACAAAGAAGAGTATGACAAACTACAATGGTGTCCCACTCTAATGTTGTTCCAAATTGTATTACAAATATTTTCACCCATACAATAAAGTAGAAATACTTTAAAGTGAATACCATGTACTGCCGCCTAGATTCTACCATTAGCATTTGCTAGATTTGCTTACCACATACCTATCAACCCACCCCTATTTATCCTTCTTTCAACCCATTTTATTTTTGATGCATTGCAAAGAAATCTGCAAACATCAGTACATTTCACCCCTAAACATTTCAACATGCATATCACTTCCTTAGAGTTCAAAATTTCTTTACAAAATTACTTTACATAAAATTTATAAATCAGGAAATGCACAAATGTTAAGTGGACCATGTGATGAGTTTGGACAAATGTAGACAATGAGGTAATCCAAATCCAAAATCAAAGGTATATCATGTTATCCTCCTCCTAAGAAGCAAAGAGAAATGTTCTCTGTAGGAAAATAAGGTCACAGTAAAATCCAAATGATTTGTACAAACTGTCTGGTTAATATGATATGTAGCATGTTCATTAAAAATCAGAAATATGAGAAAAGAAGTCAACATTAACAACACCACAATAAAAACCAGACAATACTTTAAAGACATAGGAGATCAGGATAAAGAAAGTTTCAAAAAGAAATGGAAATGGAATTGAAAAATAAAATAACCAAAATGAAAAACTCAGTGGGTATGGACTGACAACAGAATGGACATGGCTGAAAACAGGATGAAAAAACCAAAGGAAACACCCAGAGTGAAGCACGGTGAGACGAAAGGACGGCCTACTCAGAAAGGAAGGCAAGAGAAAGAACACAATGAAAAGCTGCTCCTATACTTGGCTGCAGAGGCACAAGGAAAGAAGATTAGCAAAAGAGGGCAGAAATGATATTTGAGGAGAGAATGCCCGAGAATTTTGCCAAAATTGGTAAAAGATGTCAATCCACACACTCAAGAATCACAAACAAGCAGGGTAAATACAGAGTACCTTACAGTAAAAGTGCTGAAAACCAAGAACAATCAGAAAATCTTACAAGCTTCCAGAGGAAAAAAGAGACATTTCCTCCAAAGGAGCAACCACGTGACCTCACATGACTTCTCAAAGACAATGCAACAAATATTCAATGCGCAAAGAGAGAACAGATGCCCGGGTAGAATTCAATATCCAGAAAAACTGCACTTCCAAACCAAAAGCAAAATAGAGAAATTTTCAGATACAGAAATGAGAAAAACTTTTACCAGGAGATCTGACCTAAGGGAAATACTAAAAGTTATTCTTTAGGCAGAAGGAAAATAATTCTGGATCAGAGATTTAGGAAGAGATAAAAGTGCAATAAACAGGTAATTATTTGGATAACTCTAATTGGATAAAAAATATATATGCATATATATATATAAAAGAATAAAACTGGGTAAAATAATAAATATGAAAGAGATAATATATGTGTACACATATAAATAATATATTCATAATATGGAATTCCAATACAGATGGTCCTCAACTTAGGACAGTTCAACTCAGAAGTTTTCAACGTTATGACAGTGCGAAAGTCATGCATAGTCAGTAGAAACTGTACTTTGAATTTTGATCTTTTCCTGGGCTAGGGATATGTAGTATGACACTCTCTTGTGGCGCTGGGCGGTGGCAGTGGCTACAGCTCTCAGTCAGCCCTGGGATCGCAAGGATAAACACCTGATACACTTACTACCGTTTTGTACCCATATAACCATTCTCTTTTTCACTTCTAGTATGGTATCCAATAAATTACATGAGATATTTAACACTTTATTATAAGCAAGGCTTTGTGTTAGATGAGTTAGTTTACGTCCATCAGCTCCTCTGTAAGCCTTCCTGTCTGTCTGCCAGGCTGCTCTCTGTTTATATCCTGCCTTACCCATCTCCGCTCTGCCAGGCTCTTATTTGCTTCTCTAGCTAGCCAGGCCGGCAGTCAAACAGACGCACGTAGGAATACCTGGAATGATACTCTACAAACATCAACAGTGGTTGCTTAATGGCAGTATTTTGAGTGATTGGCTTGGGACTCTATTTGTCTAATGAACATTCACTTTTTAAAACATAAAGTTATTTTTTAAAACAAAACCAACACCAACAAAACAACACAATCGACAAATAACCTTTAGAGCAGTGCTTTGAACTTTTCAGACCCATAACCTAAGTAAGACATTTTACGGAAACATATATGCATTTGGATAATAAATGTTGTTTTAGAAGGTTTACAAAGAAATACTAATCCTTAGAATATGCAGGGTACTCTGAAATGTTTCGGTCCATCCTATTCTATTCTATTCCATTATTTTAAAACAATACTGGCCTTTTTTTTAAAGATTGTATTTATTCATCTGGGAGAGAGAGACAGAGCACAAGCAGGGGGAGAGAGAGAGGGAGAAGCAGACTCCTCGCTGAGCTGGGAGCCCAGTGTGGGGCTTGATCCCAGGACCTGGAGATCATGACCTGAGCCGAAGGCAGACGCTTAACCATCTGAGACACCCAAGCGCCCCAAAAGACTGGCTTTTGATACGTTGACTTCATGACCTACAAATGGTCACAACAGGTAAGAAAAACACTGGTAAGAAGACAAGTTTCCAGCGGAGTGACCCCGAGACCAGAACTGCCCCACCTGAAGCTTCTACCACTCACTGCTAGCCTGCCTGCTGGGGGCAGCAGTAAACTGAGGCTGCCCTGAGCACCACTGAACCTCGTCTCCCCTCACTTACCATCTGTTTCCACTGCCTGCATCCTACCAAACCATCCAGGCCAAGGACACTTGCACAGTTAGCCCCTGCCACGAGCCTCTCTGCGCTCGGGGCCCCTTGTCAGCATTTATTTCGACACCACACCCATGGACATCTGACCTTCTTCCATCATGCACTGTTCTCTGGTGCATACACACACATCTTACCTCCCTCACTGAGAACATGAGCTTCCTGAATGCACATTTTAAACCTTAATGGCCTTTAGGCCTAAATATTAAATAGTCTCTGAACACTTTAAAATTGAAAACGAAATCACTAGGAAACAAGTCACATTTTGCCATCCTGAAAAGAACAATACAGAGAAAGACAATTATCATATGGTTTCACTCATTTATGGAACATAAGAAGCGGGAAGATCGGTAGGAGAAGAAAGGGAAGAAGAAAGGGGGGGTAAACAGAAGGGGGAATGAACCATGAGAGACTATGGACTCTGGGAAACAAACAGGGCTTCAGAGGGGAGGGGAGTGGGGGAATGGGATAGACTGGTGATGGGTATTAAGGAGGGCACATATTGCATGGTGCACTGGGTGTTATACGCAAGTAATGAGTCATGGAAATTTACATCAAAAACTAGGGATGTACTGAATGGTGACTAACATAATAGAATAAAAAATATTATTAATTAAAAAAAAAAAAAGAACAGACAAAAAAATCCCGCCCCCCCCCAAAAAGAACAATACATCGTTGACCACAAGAGGGCAATAGAATGCAAATGTTAAAACCCATGCCCCTTCAAGAATCTCTACTTCGTATTTTCACATGCACAAGCCTTACAGTTTAAATTTCACATACATGCTTTCAAATTAGATTTGATGAAGAATAATGAGAAGGTGTAAATAAAATGTTTTTTGGCTTCACGGCACAAAGATGTCTCAGAAGTTCGGTCATAAGTAGTCTGCAGTTACCTACTTGGCCCAAGCTACTTCAGAACTGAATTTAGATTGGAGTGAGGACTAAATGGCATGCAGAATTTAGAGCACCCTCTGCCAGCGGTGCAATGTCAATAATGGATGCAGACAAAACTTTCCATATAGTAAATTAACAGTTTACACAATAAAGGTAAAACCACATCAGTTTAGCATTATCTCGTGTGCAAAATTTACAAGCTTTGTCAATCATATCTAGTCTTATAGTAAGCACTGGCGTCCAAGAGCTTAAAACATTGCTACAGATCAGGGCCTGCAAAGTATGGCCTGTCATCCAAATCCAGCCTGCCAAGTGACTTTCCTAAATAAAGTTCCCCGGGAACGCAGCCACGCTTCTTCGTTATGTGCTGTCCATGGCTCCTTTCTCACTACAAAGACAGAGCTAAATAGCTGTAACAGAGTCCGTGTGATAAACTAAGCCTGAAATACTATGATCTAGTCCTTTACTCTATAAAGAATATGACCTCTATCCTCAATTATATGACCGTGATCACTTGAACTCAAATTAAATGGTTAGAGGTACCTTCCGTGGGTACAACAGAACGCAACAGGGCAACGTTAATGGACAGACTAGGGTAGATTTTTAAGTCCTGGACTATTATGATAAAACAATGTTTTGTCAGCATGACATATACAGTATAGGCTAGAAAGGGATGACACAGCAGGTGTGGGGCTCCAGGGAGCATGCTGCTAACCACGGCCAAAGGAAAAGGAGGGAGCAGGAGTGCGAAAGCCCCCTGCATGGCTTGTCCAGGGATGGCTCAGTGGAGGAGCTGGAGACGAGCAGCATGGGAGGGCTGAAATTAATACGCACACAAGGACACGAGCCCCGTTAAAGTGGTCAAGTCATGAGGAGAAGCTGATGTTAGGGAAGAAAATAAGCTCAGCTCTGGCCTCATCATCATTAAGACACCACTAGAATGTCAGTCAACGTCACCAGGGGGCATTTTAAAAGGCAAGTGTGCAAACAAGAAGCAAGGTCCAGACAAAAAGCTTGAGTGAGAGTCTCACGCCACATGGCTGCTGGCTCCGAGCCCGAAGGAGGCAAGTGTGGACTTACAGCAGAAGAGGCTCAAGCCCAGAACTTGGTCAATTCTTGGAATCTGGGGTCAAAGAAAACAGAGGCCAGGAAATGAGACAGAGAAGACACAGTCAGGGAGTGAGAATATTACGAACCTTCGTATTCACTAAAATACAAAATACGTGAAAACCTCCAGATTGCTGTTGATTACACTGGGACTTTCATTGTTGGTTGATTTTTCCTTAATGACAGTCTCAGAAGTGAAAGGGTTCATCGCTATCTAGAAGTCTTGCCCCTCCTCGGAAAGCTCTTCATACTGCACATGCACCGGTCACGTGTGTGCACAGGGCTCCTCCCCTTCTCCCCACGGACCACAGGTCTCTGCCATTCAGGGGCCTCACCTTCAATGCGTGTGCCCAGACTCAACAGCTAGTCACCATCACATGCACACACCCACAAAAGAGCCAGGCTCTGTCTCCCAGGGCACCGGTACCAAGATGCAGGTGGCCAGTGGCTCCAGCCCACACCACAGGTCTGCTGTCTTCTCCGCTGTACCACGGGTTCTGTTTCCTCTGTCAGAGCTTCTCCACAGCAGCACGACTAACATTTGAGGCCTGATGTTCCCTGTCGTGGGCTAGTGCAGGCCCTGTCCTATGCCTGTAGAATAATCACTGGCTACTACCCACTAGAGGCCAGCAGCATTGCCCTCCCTCCAGTTGTGATGACCAAAAATGTCTCTGGACAATGCCCCTGGGGGGGCAGAGCCAGCCCCGGTTGTAGCTCAGGGCTGCTAATCGTTGCCCGGCCTCTGGTCTCTCTCTGCCGTCTTCTTCCGCACTTGCACCTGCTTTCTTGTTTGTACTTCCCCTCCCTTCTCACTCACCACAGTGGCCACCACCAGGGTGCTGTACCAGCGTCATCCCTTGCTTTCCCCTTATTCCCCTCCCCAGCCAACTTTTCCTCTTACGTCATAAAAACCTCAATCACACGTTCATGCCATGTGTGTTTGCAGGGAAAGTACAACCATCTGCAGAGCCTCCACAGAGCTCCCTCTGGCCCTTGGGACAACACCGGCCTGGGGCTCCTCTTTGCCATGTTCATTGGTTGATGAGTATTCAGCAAGAGCTTTCTTCCCACCTACCTCTGGGTTTCAAGTTCCTTTCCGACACGTGAGGGTATTTTTGGAATGATTTGCTCAGATATAGAATTTCCCCTCCACATGTAGGAATTTTACAAAAACAAAATCTTAAAGAATCATACACAAAATCACAACACTCCGCATGAGAAATTAAAAACAGGATTAGAGGGATCATTATTCAGTCCAGTAATGTAGCCCAACTCATCAGTAGTATTTCTTGCAGGACTATGCGCAAAAGAACAAGAACAAGTCTCCTCAATTTCATGAACTTATCACACACACACACACACACACACACACACACACACACACACACACCCCTGCGTTAGCAGATGTCACCTATCCGGGAGCTGAAGAAGCCACACCAATTCAAAGTCCCATCAGCCTGGGGTGTTCTGGATCCTCTCCACCCCCACCTCCACCCGGCATTTCTCTTTCACCGTGGTCACTGATATTTACGGCAGTAAGTGTAGAGAGGACTGGGAACACCCTCATTTGATGACTGGCCATTTTGGAAATCTCCTTTTGTGAAACACCTGTTTTTTCTAAAGAGTTGTCATTCCCCCTCCCCAACCCCCATCTGACCTGTAGGCATGCCTTACATATTCAGGGCACGAGGCCATTGTTAGACTCCTATCTTCTGCCACTCCAAGACCTGTCTTTCACTCTCTTGGTGGTATCTTGCAAAACTTATTTTAAAAATCTTTTTATTTTAATGTTATCTTTTGAGGAAGAAAGTTCATAATTTTTATGCAGCCCTATTTATTCGTTTCCTTTTTAGGAAATTCTTTTAATGTTTTGTTTATAAAATATTTGCCTACCCAAACGTTATAAGAAGATCTATTTTTTCTAAAGTTTTATTACTGACGTTTAAAAAAATGTAATAGTCTCACAAGGAAAACATGCAAACAAAGTAGTAAATACAATTCTTTTGGTTCAGTTAAGGGTGGAAAAAATGCAAGGTACACACAAGTTCTGCTAAGAGTCTTAAGTGTCCATCTTCATTAAAATACACAACTGCTGAACAACGAGTTTCCCTTCTACATCTACTCAGAGCGAGGTCAACAATTTACTGCAGATATTCTGCGTGGGGCGGTCATTTGTGGAAGCACACCAGAGTTCGTTTTGAACCGAGGACTTACCAGGCACTTCACATGCACTCTCTCCTAAGCCATGCAGCTGTCAGAGAACAGAGTGCAGTGAGCCACGCTTGGCAGGCCAGGAATCGGTGCTCTGCAAGCAGCAGCGGTCGGTCCCGAGCCACGCCTGGCAGGCCAGGAGACGGTGCTCTGCAAGCAGCAGCGGTCGGTCCCGAGCCACGCCTGGCAGGCCAGGAGACGGTGCTCTGCAAGCAGCAGCGGTCGGTCCCGAGCCACGCTTGGCAGGCCAGGAGACGGTGCTCTGCAAGCAGTAGCGGTCGGTCCTGAGGCTGCACGCTCAGGGTCAGACAGGACACAGGAGGCTTTCACTAGGAATGTCATCTCATTTAATGATAAGGAAACAGACTCTGGATCAAACACTGGGCAGCCTGGCTGCACACCCCTGCTGTGACCAGCCAGCACCCTGACGATGCTGACGATGGCCTCAACGGACACATCATGACTACTCAGGGCCTGACAGTGATGGTTATGAGGACGTGACCCACAGCCTCCTTGTAGTCAGCCGTGGCCCTGACAGAAGCAGGAAGGACGTGGGCTCTGCACCGGGACCGCCTGGGCTGGGACTCTGGCTCCGTGGCCCATCCACGGTCTGCCATCGCCTCTCTGCACCTTGGTGTCTTGGCAAGGTTGTCGGGAGCGCAGAACACCGAGCACACGCACCGGCACACAATAATCGCGGGCTCCACGGATTACTTATCACCCTAGTAGTCACTCCACAAATACTGACTCCAGCACCAACCGCATCCTAGGCACAGCTCCCGGGGTTGGGAAGACCCAGTGAACAGAGCAGGCAAAGTGCCGGCTCTCTAAAAGTTTATATACAATTTGTGGTGAAAGTCAGACAGCAGATACACAAACATCCGTGGGGTGGCTGTAAGCGTGACAAAGACAAATAAGCGAGTTAAGGGTGAATAACAAGTGAGGAAGCATTATTCCACACAGGGCAGCTGGCAGAGGACACTCTGATTCAGTGACATCTGAATGAAGATCTGAGGGGAGGAAAGGAGTCGTTCAGTCATGTGCAGGGACAAGAGTTCTGACCTGTTGGAAGAGAATGGGCGACGGCCCTGAGGCTAGAGGATGAGTGGGAAGGCAAAGGCAGCTCGAGCCCAGAGCGCAAGCACTGAGTAGGAGGGCTGCAGGGAGAGGTAGGATCGGGAAGTGGCAGATCACAGAGGGCCCGCACGTCCTGACTACGGAGCTCGGAGCACTGGGAGCACAGCAGGGTCGTCACACGATGTACGTTTCTCAGACCAGGCAGGTGACAGTGTGTAGGACAGACAACAGGGCCCAGAGGAAGAAGCAGGAGGCCCGGAGGCGAGCACAGTACCCTGGCTGAGAAGTAATGAACCAGGTTAGTATCTCACCCTGTTTTCACTGATGGGAAAAACGCTTCAGGGCTTTAGGTAAGTGGCCCAAGGTCCCACAGGTAGGAAGAGGCAGACAGGGATTCCTCTGCAGCAAGTACATGCACAAATGCCGCGGAGCAGAATGAAACTAAGAGAAGGCCCCTGTGGCTCAAAAACAGAGGAAGAGAACTGACCTTACTCTTGTGCTGGCAGGCTAGCTCTTCAGATCGTGGGAAGGATTCTGGTCCCTGCTTCAATCGGTACAGTCTGGCTTGTCTGTTCCCCCACAGCCCTGCTGAACTGCCCAAGGTTGCCTGATCTAATCGCATTCCATCACCCTGGTTCAGTCCTTAAACCACAGCACCCAACCCCCACAGCCTACTCGCCCACGAGTGCTGACATCCCCACTCCCCTCTCGTCCATGAAACTTACCATTCTCCTTACCCTTCCGTTACCATTCTAAGAGCCTGGCTGCATCCTGAGACACATTTCCACTATTCTGCTCTCTGCCATTCCATGGATTTCTGCATAGCAGCTAAATATAACAGGCCCCAAATAAATCATCCTTTTGCTTCTTCTAAGAAATAACTTCCTATTAAGACCACTGACACTAACCTCCTCAATCTTACCACCAACAATGAGCACCAAGATATCCATAAGCTAATCAACTAATGGCGAGGTGGAGTAGGAAGTGTTTGGACAAAGAATCTGTTAACCTTGATACTGAGAAGGGTCAGCTAGCCAGTCTGTGTGTAGGAAATAAACAAACCACAATCTCCAGAAACAACACAGATATTGTTGTTTCTTGATGGGTCCTGCAAATAACGTGGTACTGGACAACTCTTTCTTACAACAGACTTCCATTTAAAAATCCTCAAAGAAGGATGGAGATAGAAATTCATCGTTAGGAAAAATTGCAGCAGTAATAGCTGTAAGAAAGAATCATCAATAGTACTGAGATTAATGGGTGAAAATCAATGAGAAACAGAATACCTGCATAGTCTCAATATATCCCCCAGCACGTACTTCTAATTACAAAAGAGAAAACAGTAACTTCACAGTGGAGAAACCTGGCCAGCACCTTAAACCAAATGATCCAAGTGCAAATCACCTGTAAAAAGGAGTCGCCTCATCATCACAGACTTCCCGATAAGCTGTGCTGTGACGGCTTCAACAGCCTGGCTGTCGTACTCTTGCCAACAACACACAACGTCAATATAACCATGAAAAAAACCCCAGACCAACCCCAATTGGCAGACACGGTACAAATAACCAGCCACTATTCTTCAGAAGTGTCAAGTTCATGAAGGACATAGACAGACTGAGGAACTGTCCCAGATTAGAGAAGACGTAAGGAGACCGTGAACAGCCACATGGTATCCTAGACCAGGAAAGGGATGGTAAGTGGGACACCTGTGGAAATCTGAGTAACATCTGTAGATCAGTTAATAGCACTGTATCCATGTTAAGTTCCTGGTTTCAATTACATACTATGTTTATGAAAGTTTCAACATTTTAGGGGAGCGAGGTGAAGAGTATGCAAGGCTTCTGTCAACTATTCTTCCAACTTTTGATACATATTGAGAATCAAAAGAAATTCGCAGACTGATTGTTCCATAACTGTGGTAACAACACCCGTAACACCCACCAGAACCGCTCTCCAACCAGCCTCTCTGGAGCCAATCTGTGGCCGCAGACCCAACGGACACGGACGGACACTGACCTATCTCCCTGCTGCTCGTATCTGGTGCAGAAGCATCCAGTACATGTTTAACACCAGAAAACTGAAAGTCCGTCCTCATTTTAAAGGCATCACTTCCAAACCTGTCAGAGCGCTCCTCTCTTTGTTGTCTTTCTGCTTTAAATCTCAGCAATGCAGGATTACAATGAAAGACTTACTTTTAAATGAAGGCATGAGCAGAGGCAGTGTCATTTCAAGGTAACACAGGAAACCATGAAGCATAAATGAAAGCTTCCTAAACTATCATTATTCATTTTCACTTGTCATCTTTGAAAAATGGCACCTTTCCTCTCTATAAAAGACTTTTTCTCCTGCCAAGGTCTGAAACCAGTGGTGTCCTTGCAGAGCGAGGGGCTGCTACACGGCAGGGACAGAGCAGTGCTAAGTAGGACCGTGTCTTGGTAACAATGAGGAGGGTACTCTGCACTTGCTCGGCAAAGCCCCACAACACTTTCTCAAAGGCCACACGAGCCATGTCTCAGACCTGGCCCTCGAAGCCCTGGATTCGACAATCAAAAGGACTGGACCATTTCCCCCAAAGCTCAGACAGTCTATTTATACCTGACTAAGCCAAACAGACCACTCTACACAGGTGACTCCAGATACCCAAATTTAATTACCAAAATTTGGTTCATTAGAAAGATCTAAGTGCTAAACTTCGAAGTTGAAATCTGTCTGGTGGAAATCTCTCAAAACTGCAGGACACTGTTTGCTGCAGTATCGATTAGGACGGTATTGTGACGTCCTGGGGTGTCTCCCTTATGGAGACTGGGGGGCAAGCTGCTCCTCCCAGAGAGGCTCTGGATGACTTCCCTCTGGTCCTTTACTTACATGAGCCACATTGTCTTACTTAACTGATGTGTTCCCAACAATATTCTTTTAGGTTTTTTTTTCTTCACTTTACAAAAGCTTATCATGCTGTATGTCATCTTCTGGGACTTACTTTTTTTTTTAATTAAGGTAAAATTCACATAACAAAACATTAGCCTTTTTATAAAGTGTACAGTTCAGTGGTACTTAGTGTACTCACAACACTTTCCTGGAAGACTCAATTCTGCCACGAAGTTACGTAGCTAAGATTCGTCCATACTGCTGCACATCCCTACTGTTCGTTCATTTTTACTTGCATGACGTTCTTGCAACTCTAGCCCGGAACAGACACCTAAGAGTCTCTCAAGGACAAAATCTGCAGTGGAAGTGCATAGAGTGGGCAACGCCCGATTTTCAAGCTGTTCACCAGATGGCTGTACCCATTTACCTTCTCACCAGCAGTGCAGGCAAGAGCCTGCTGGAGCCACCGCCTCTCCACTGTCAACAACTTACTTTTGGCCACGCGGAGAGTGGCAGACGGATCGTGCGGCCCAGATTCCCATCTCCCTAATGGGCGAATGAAGCCGACAGTGGCTGCCTATGACTACTGGCCAGACTTGTGTTCTCTTTATGACGATACCGTCGTGTTTCTGGCCCATTTAGTGAATTGTCTGCAATTTTCATATCAACCGGAAGAACTCTTGACACCGTCTTTTGTTCATTACATATGTGGCAAATATCACCTCTCACTTGCAACTTGCTTTTTGCACTTTTAAAAATATACCTTTTGATATACAGAAGTTCTTTATCTTAATAAAGTCAAATCTGCTTTCTTTCCTTTTATAGTGAACACTTTGGGGGTATTAAATCTTCCTACTGCAGGACCAGAGACACAGTCAACTCTATTTTCCATGAAACTTTGTCTCACTTGATCCATCTCAAGTGGGTGTCTGTGTATTACTTGAGGTAGGATCTAACTTTGTTGTTCTTCCCACAAGGAGAGCCATTTATCAAATCAGCCCTTTCATTTCCCCAGTGGTGAGTCATGATGCCTCTGTGAGGTCACACTGCCTGCTTCAGTTACAACCCACTGTGTGCTGCAAGCTAGCTCACAGAGGTGTTTGAAGAGCTGAGGACTCAGGAGAGCACGCTTCTATCTCAGGATTACTGGACCATATCAACAGAGCCTATAGCAGAGAGTCCAAAAAGAAAAAAAATCTATGTTCAAAAACCTCCCGAGAATGGAGATTGACATCCAATTATTCTGGTGAGTCCTTTGACTAAGACCTTACTTCTCAAAACTAAAGCCAGGCGTGCGGCTGCCCTCACAAAGCCACCCATGAACTGAGAAGATGCCTGCTAGCGAGGAGAAAACACTATCAATCGTTCATTTCTTGTCCGACCTGTCTTACACAGGAGTAGACAAGAAATAGGTGAGTACATGGACTCCACTCTCTACCCTCCACCAGTGGAAGCTGTAGGATGTCAAGGAAGCTGTTAATAAACCTCTCAGAACAGCAGGTTTCTCACAAGTGAAGTGGAAAAAGGTGAGTACCCACCCACTTGATAAAACTATCATAGTAAGAATTAATTTTGGTAAAGTAAGCCAAGTGCTTCGCACAACGCCCTCCACATAGTAAGCAACATGTGTTAGTGTGAAAACACTGCAACGGACACACACTAGTAATGAATACACGTTACTATTCCACCATACTGTGTTTCCTCTTACTTGACACTCTCACCACCACTAATTCACTTCTCACTTAAAAAGTTTTTACTGGGGGGCGCCTGGGTGGCACAGCGGTTAAAGTGTCTGCCTTCGGCTCAGGGCGTGATCCCGGCATTACGGGATCAAGCCCCACATCAGGCTCTTCCGCTATGAGCCTGCTTCTTCCTCTCCCACTCCCCCTGCTTGTGTTCCCTCTCTCGCTGGCTGTCTCTATCTCTGTCAAATAAATAAATAAAATCTTTAAAAAAAAAAAAAAAGTTTTTACTGGGTGCCTACTACTTACCAGGCACAACTAGCTAGAAACGAGGCACAGATCAGACAGTAAGACCAAGGCCCTGTGGGAGAAAAGTCATCCAGTGGATCGGCAGTGGGCCCTACAGACAGAACGGTTGGAGAAGACCACAGGAAGAGGGGAGAGCAGAGCACTCGCCCTAAATGATGGGAGGTCTAAGCCATGCTGGAAACGGCAGGGGAGCACATTCACCAGAGTCCCAGCAGGTACAAAGACTCCAAGGAGCAATACACACTTGGCTTGTTCAAGAACCAGGAAGAGAGCCATGTGGCTAGGGTGGAGCAGGTGGAAAGTTCTCCAAGATAAAAGTCTGTCCCATTCACCAGGCAAGAAAGCTGGCGGCAGAGAAGATCCTGACCCAGTACTTTTGAAAAGGGAACACTGAAATGTCAGAGTGCAAGCCGCCGGAGTGCAGGAAGGGGAGTGAGAGCAAAAGGAGATGGGGCTGAGAGATGATCAGGACTCTCGAGTTGGCTCCACGGATGATGAGGAACTACTGGAAGCCTCTGCAGAAATGATTTACATATTTCCCTGGATGTGTATACTTTTAAAGACTTTTCAGCAAGTCCTATGAGCTCTACCTTAAAAAATCCTTGTATAACTGCTTTTCACTCCTTCTATTACTGCTCCCCCAAGCTACCAGCTTTTAGGATTTTTGTCTGGTTAGGCAAAAATTGGTTTATTGGTTTCCTGTAGGTCTATTGAATGAAAGTGTGATTTCGATGCCAAAGGCTGGTCTATAGAGACAAGAACGAGGAAAAAAGTTCACTGGAGCAGCCCCCAAATTTAAATGCTAAGCAGAAGACAGTGAATCGTCAGTAAAGTAGGAGGGTTGGGCACGCAAGAGGTGAAGCACAGAACATTGTTAGGTAAGAAATGACTGACAGCATCAGCTCCTAAAGGAAGGTGGACTGCAGTGCGAAGGGGAAGAGCCCATGGGAGGTATAGAAAAAGGCAGCAAGCCAGATCCTCAGCAAACTGGGAGTTTTACTTGGAACTATGAACTATTTAGGAATGTGTTTTCAAACTGATTAACACATTGCCATGTGCAGGCCTCTGTATTTCCATGTTAAAAAGGATAGTGAAAATCATAATTTAAAAATTGTTTACTATTGTTTGTTTTCTTTTTAATTATTAGGAGAGCTAAGTTTTAATCTTTTATTACTATTTTTGCTTTATGTATTTTGAGAAATGTTTTTAGAAACTTACAAGTTTAATTGTTCCATCTATTTCTACTCTTCATAAATTCTTGTGAAATGAGCCTTTTATTACTATGTGGTTGTTCTCCATATCCCTAAGAATGTTTTTCTGTCTTGAAACTTTTAAAACAGGGTTTTAATAAAGCAATACCAATCCCCTCATCCCCCTGGTGAGTAGGTAGGAAAATTCTTCTGTCTATTCATCCATCCATCCCTCTCCTATCTATCCATCCACCCATCTCTCCAGCCAGCCAGCCATCTATCCTTCTATCCATCCATCCATCCATCCATCCATCCATCCATCCATCCATCCATCCCTGTATCTATGCATCCATCCATCTTTCTACCCATCCATCCACCATCCATCATCTCTATCCATCCATCCATCTTTCTATCCATCTATCTATCCATCCATCTCTTTGTATCTATCCATCCACCCATCTTTCTATCCATCTATCCACCCATCCACCAAACTTTCTATCCATCCATCTACCCAACACCCATCCATCCATCTCTCCAAACACCCATCCATCCATCTTTCTATCCATCCATCCTTCTATCCATCCATCCCCTTCTCTAACCACCCATCCACCCACCACCCATCCATCTTTCTATCCATCTACCCATCCACCCACCATCCACCCACCCATCCATCCATCTTTCCATCCATCTATCCATCTTTCTATCCATCCACCCATCCATCCATCCACCCACCCACCCATCCATTCATCCACCTGCGCACCATCCATCTATCTAAATAAAATTAAACAGAATAGAATGCCTCAGGATGAAAACCTTAGAATTCAGTGTTCTAGTGAGGCTGGGTATGGTTTTGTGAAGTACATATGTAGACCTATATGTACATAGTTCTGAGACACGTACATGTATATGTGTACCGCATCTTAAGGTAAAATATTTCTTCCTGTAAGTCACATAAAAATGTCTTCATCATCACTGTTTTAGATACCTGTCATAAAGAGCAGATAGCTGGACTCTATTTTTTAATCACACACTAACAATCTCTGACCAGTTACTGTTAGTCTGCTTGAGCTTATTTCCAAAGTCTAGTCTGTGACTCCTCTTTGTCCTGCTTTCCAGTCCCTTCCTTCTATCCTTGCTGTTTGTCCCTAACACCTACTCACCCACATATTACTTAGCTTATAAAATCTACTTCTAATGTTTCATGGCTGTCTTAATATACAATTTTTTTATTTTTTATTTTTTAATACATAATTTTAAAACGTGGTTGATAGCTTCAATTCTGACAGCCTCTCTTCTGACATGCATCCAGTATTTGGGTTCTACTTTTTTAATATAAAAAAATCAGTTCTTATCATTATTTGTTTTTAGAGCCAATGCTTACTTTGAACCACCCAATTTTTTCCCTAGTACTCCTTCCTGTATCTGAAAACCTCCTTCGGAAATCACTTTTCTTTCTCCTGAAATATGTTTGTAGGGTGGCAAACTCTCTGAGGAAAGTACCTCTGTCACCCTGCTCTTGAATGGCAACTGAATCTGACGAACAAATACAGGTCGCCAGTTACTTTTTCTCACCACTTGGAGAGAAATGTGGAGAATTGTGAATTTTTCCCTGGTTGCTTTTAGCATCATCTCTTTTTCTTTTGTACACTATTTGACTATAATCCACCAAAGTGTAGATTTATTTCATTAACCCTGTTTGGGATCTTACGTTAGTCCTATACCTGAGGACTTCTGGTATTTGCCACTTCTAGAAAATTCTCAGCTATTGCCATTATCTCTTTGGAGTATTTCTTTTTCTTCATTCTTTCTATTCTCTTTGAGAGCCCTGCCCAGAAATGGGTTGACATTCTCATTCTTCATGCTACATAACGTGTTTTCATACCTACCACATGTTTATCTCTGTGGGCTATCTTTTGGGAAAATTTTCTCAGATCCACACTTCTGTTTACTAATTTTTCAGCTATATCTAATTTGCTGTTTTATCCATCCAGTGGTTTCTAGAACTTGTGTTTGGCCTTTTTTCAAATCTACTTGGTTCTTTTTAGAATAGTCTCCTGTTTCTTACTGACACTTTACGTTCCGCCTCCTTTGGCATGCACGGACAGGCAGTATAAAGCCTAACCCTCCCAGAAGCACCTACAGGGCCCACCTGTGCCTCCAGCCTCTTGTCCACACACCTTCACTGGTGCAGACAGTGCACTGTCAGACCACTTCTTGGAGCTAAAACCGCAGCAGTCCTCCTGAGATGGGCACGTTCATTGAAAAAGCCTGCACTGTGAAGTCAGCTACATTCAAGTCAAAGCTGTGTCCCGAGCTCTGTCCGTAATTGGAACTTAAATCAAGTTTGTTGCTTGTTTCCTCCGTCTTCACCTTATAAGACTGGGGAGAGCTATGTGACATACATATTTTACAGGCTGCAAATGTACAAAGAGTGCACAGCTGGCCTGGCGCCTGGCTCCAGCCACGCCTCGGTGACGATACAGCAGTGGCGGTATCTTCACCACCTCCGTCAGCGTCAGGTTCAGCACTGCGTGTGGCAAAGTTCTACCTCGCCCAGTCTATGCTTGCCTTACTTTTGAGGGTTCAGGCTCCATGAAAAAGAGTAGTGCCCACTCACCTTTACTTGATATCAAGCAAAATAAGTTGGCTTAAAAGAACAGAAACAGAGCTTGTATATGCAGCGGTCTACACTCCGCATCTTACTGAGCACTAGGGCTACTGTCATAATGCACTGTGCCTCTGACTTATCCATATAAATTAAGAAGGTAATAGAATTGTATGGAATAAAAATACCTGCAGGTATTTTTAACTAACTTCTAGGTATTCCTGGCTTTTAAACACTTATTTGATTGACTGGCAAAAGAGCTGGAGGTCAAATCTCTGCTAGCCATTGATGTAACCCAACCAAACTATATTATCACGGAATATCCTGTTAGCTTGTCAGTTCCAGCTGTTTGATAAAGCTGAAAATACAAGCATATTTCTCTGGTAAACTGTAACTAGGACAAGATCGCATTTGACTAGAGATTTATTAACCTTCACATGTTTGTTTTTCTTTTCGAATGTGTCTTCTAATCGATTTGGGTGCTGAACTGAAAGTGACCAACACTGAGTACCGTCCCCAATCCACAACCACCTTTGTCTCTGTGACTGTGTCTACAAAAACAAGGGTGCCTGCGCACGGGGCTCACCTCCTCTCACACTCTAGTGTTTTACACATATGGTTTCCGGCTAACGTGTTGCTCTGCTTAACAGTGGAAAAAATTATTATTTTTTGGAGAGAACCAGAGAAAGGACAATTGTAGAGAATCCTTTTAATTCACTTTCAGTCACAGCAGTCTCACTAAGGTCAGGACGAGTCACTACCTCATTTAATTGTAGCACGTGAATGTCAAGTACACACCCAGTCCTCTCAGGCGAGCCGGAGCGTACCGGGCTCGGCTCGCGAGCCATGCTGCCTGTTCATGAGATAATTAGATGTGGTCTCCTCAGGGCTCAGGAAGTCCTGCTGCACAAAAGAATGCTAACAGGCCAGATAGGAAAAAAATGAGGAATTGAGCTCTTCGAGCCGAGGCTGAAACAAAGGAGTCCTGACAAGAGAAGTGTGACTAGCCAAAGGCCATCACCACAGAACCCCTGAGAAGCTCAGGCAGTCCAGAGTCGGTGGTGCCACAAAGACAGACGGAACAGAAGTCTAGAAGAGATCACTGGTTAATCATTACCAGCCAATTGTATTTACACAGGAGTCGTAATTACAATCAGTAAGAAAATTAAGCAAAGACGTTCATCCTCTTGTGTGTGATTTAATATGCAAACAAATCAAGTGTGAGTCACGCCAAAGTAGGTATGTAATCTTACTTCCACTCCTCTGGTGGGTGTGCAAGTTCATACTTCTCCCTCACATTGGAGACACCTATATCCAAATGGAGCCAGTGAACCTCCTCTGACCGCAGGTGACTGAGGCGAAATCCATAGCAGGCCACGTGCTTTACTTTGTGACTGTCCACTATCTTCTGAATGATGCCCTAAAACATACCCCCCACAAAAATGACTGTTATAAACAAACAGAAAAAAAACAACTGTATGCTAAAAATTAATGCAATGTGCATTTCTTTTAGTTAGTTAGCAGAAATCTTTGGTAAAAAGAGTATCAAGTTAAATAAATTACTTCATTTTTCTCAGGAATCTTTTTTCTCAAATAGTATTTTTATGAACAAGGAAGAGTTCTGAATAAAACACAAGAGGCTCTTCCCTTTTCATTAGTGATAACCGAGGCACGGAAACGTAACATGCATTTCTGCAGCTCTACCTCTGCGGCACCCCCAAAACCTGACCAAGCATTCCGGCCGCCCCCTGGAGGTCACGTGCTGAGAACTAGACCTAAGGAGGGGGTCCCACTTTCTGAACCCAGGACAGCATACTGGTTTAGACCAGGCTACAACTTCATGTCATTTCTTAAGAAACACAGTTAGAAACATACAATGAAGGCCACGCTTCTGATAGTATCGATGATGTAGGAGAAGTTACTGGAAGCTAGGCCTACCCAATCTACTATGAGCTCTCTGTCGCTTACAATGCAGCAATCTAAAATAGTCCCCAAACCTAATGCTCCTGACACACGTGCCCATGAGTTCAGAGTTGAAGGCGGCAGGGAAGGCTGCCTCGCAAAGATGAAGCTTATCCTGGGACGAGGGCAAGGAAGCCGTAACCCCGAGTCTTGACCTGTGCTCTCACGGTTGTGGAGGTCTCGTGCGTACAGGGATGTAAATGGGCAGCACATATGGAAGACTCACATGGGAATACAGCAGAGACCATCCGCTCCCTTACGTGAAGGTGTGCTCATGATAACCACTGCACTCTTCTCAACACTTCAGGCCATTCATAATTTTTAATGAGGCTGCTATTAACATGCAAATGACTGCTAAAGAAAATCACTGTTTTTTTAAATTAGCAATTAACTGAAAGCATCATATTACTTGTAATATAAGGCACATCTTAAAAAGTTCCTACGTATACTAAATATGTCTATATTAGGGCATGATGCTGTTGATAATAAGAATGTTCCTATCCCTACTCATGAGAAAAGATAAGTAACGTGTCCTATATATGCAAAACCTGTCAAGGACCCAGTGTGTCCACACTAAAGGCATCATCACCTGCCCGTGGTCAGCCTCCCCTTCAGACTACTGGATCCCAGGAGAAGGTTGTGTATCAAGCACGGGAGAGTGACATCATCGGGGAGAAAGCACGGACAAAGGACAGGCTGGAGGAGTCAAAGGCAGATGAGCTCTCTGTGGGACAGGAAGGATGTGTGCAGCCTACAGATGTCTGGGTGAAACTGAAGTAAGCATAAATGTCCTTCCTGGCTTTTGATTCAAGGCCCAGAATTTCTGTCAGGCCACCACGAAAGACGCTGCAGGTTGTGTCTACCCAAGGGCACCCAGCCACGGGGCAGCGGGAGCCGAAACCCAGCCCGCCCCCTAGTCTTCACCTCTTGTGCTCTGGGGCAGGGGATCTGCCTAGGGGGAAGAGACAGACATTTCGAGTAATTCTTTCAGCGGCAACTTCTGCAGCTTCTCCTTGCCAACAACACAAATCCCTGAGCTGCACAGGACAGGCACTGGCACCGCTTTCGAATTCCCACGAAAGCGCTTTGTCTTCCTGTCCCAGCTCTACCAATTCACTACCGAGAGCCACCAGGGAAACTATACCAATTATACTTGGCACACAATGTTAGAGACTGTCCTTCACCTCATGCCAATGCTGGGTAAAATTAATCTTAAAGTGTTTATCGATGTGACGGACCATAGAAGGGGGGGCATTTCATTATTATAATTTACATTTCCCTCATTATATACTAGTGAGATGACACTGTACTTTCATTTCTAAAAGTTCTTTTTATGATTCTGCTTGGTTCCACTTGGTCACTTATCTTTCAGACTATGCTCTAGAAAGAAATAATGACCTTTCCACTGGTAGAAAGAAATCCTGCAAACCATTCCTTCATGTTCATCCACTCTTGAATGTTCACTCACTCTTTTGGTCATTTGCATCTAGCCTACATCTGGTGGTAAGACAGCACCCTTAGCCTCCAAAGCCTTAATCTAGAAGGAGAGAGGTGAGCATGAACAGTCTGTGGGGAAGGTGGCAACAAGATAACAAGAGATACTTGCTGTGTCTAGCTGTCTTCTCACAGTGATTTGCAAGATGTCTTTATTCTGAGAGAGATCTAAAACCACACACTGTGTTGTGAACAGTGCTCGTGTCTCTACTTCCCCCCAGGAGTTACAAGTGCACTCATCACTACTGATCTGTTTGTTACAACATCCAGCCGTTATTTTTCTGCGTCTCTCTTTCAGATGCTCCTCACAGTAAGGAAACTGACAGCTGTTACTGTCCTCGGCTCCTCCTGTGCAGGTCTTTCTGTACCACAAAGAAGGCGTGGAGATCCACACCCTGCTCTCCAACATGAGTGCAGCCCTTCTGTCGGCTCAGCACTCACGCAGAAGTCGGCCCCAACTCGGCCAAGACAAAGCACGCCTGTGTCTATCTGCTCCCTACTGCTGCTGTAACCAATAACCACACACGGAGGGGCTTAAAAGAACACAAACGTATACTTCTCCGTTCTGGAAGATCCCAAATCTGAAATGGGTCTCACTGGGCTAAAATCCAGGTGTTGGAAGGGATGTGCTGCTTTCTGGAAGATCTCGGCTGGCTTTCTCCAGCTGCTAGAGGCCCCTCTGTGCGTCTGCACTGCAGCCAACCCTTCATCCGCAGTCCCCTCCCTCGGACCACAGCCAGAAAAGGTCTGCGGCTCCTCATCTCCCCCATCTCAAGGTCCTCTTCATCTCGGTAACATCTTCAAAGTCCCTTCTGCCATGGAAGGTCACATATACACAGGTTCTAGATTAGGATGTGGACGTCTTTAAGGGCCATTCTTCTCCCTACCACAATCGCCACCTCTAAGCATCTAGTGATAAGAGAATTCTTTCTCATGCTCTTACTGTCCCATATTCTTCTTAACACTGCTTTTGAGTCTGTTTTTTTCCTTAAGGATTTTCTTTCTAGTTTCTTCCTGGATGATACTCTCCCTCCATTAAAGGAATAATTTAACTAAAATCTCTGTAGTCCTTTCCTGCACCAAAGTTATCTGAAAAACCATAATCAGTGTTCGAGCTTTTAAATGCGCATTCACCCGATCCTCTATCAGACAGAAGAAGTTTACGTCTGAGACACACATAAGGCATCTGTGACACCACCTAGCAGTGAACACTGGAGACCACGGGACTACCACACACGGAGTTCCCCAGGCAGCCCTCTGGGCTGAACTCAGGGAAAACTGCCCGCTGGCTGCCTTCCCCTACAGCCACTAGCCATTCTTAGCACAGCACTGTTCACAGAGCTCCTAACTCCCACAAACTCAGAGAATGCCACACTGTTCACGTGTCTGCCCACTCTGGTCAGCAAGCCGATTTTAAATTGGTCAGAATGCTTCTCTCTACTGTTATTCTTCCTACTACCAGCTTGGTTACAATAGTTAGTCCTAATCCAACCAACTCCATTCACCTTTTAGCAAACTACAGGACTGAATTTCTTGTGTTCACTTCCTCTTGCAGGTTCAGGTAATTACATCACCTTCCTCTAGAGGCTCACGACGAGCACTGAAACCTCGCAGTGTACTACGTAGTCAGGAAAGGGCACTGGGCCTGTTAATAAACTTGAAGATAACTTTGAAGGTGACAAGAATATTGTCCAACAACTCAACTGCAACTTAATCTTTAGCAGCATTATATGGTATTTGCCCAGATTTGGTGTCTGGGTAGAAAATGGATTATTCTAGACCCTGTGATTTAAGGAAAATAGTAACAAGGTAGGAATGAAGGTCTAACAGAAGTTATCAGTAAGGACAGGTATGGTTTTCAATAGGTGTAATCTCTGATTATCAATTCAATTTCTTTTACGGTCATCAGTCTACTACTTTCTACTTCTGCAACCAATGTTCCTAATTTACATTTCTGTCAGAAGTACTCCATTTCATCTAGGATTCGTGTAGTTACTCCAATGGGGCTCTGTCAAGCACCAGTCTGTGTGCCTGCTAGGCCCTGCTGAAGATGCCGGGGACAATACCAGGAGGCAGAAAGGCCCCTGCTGTCACAGAGCTTACGGTCTAGGGAAGAAAGCAGAGAATAAAAGAGCAAACCAATCAAGAAACAAGACAATCTCAGCAAGGACCAATCATCATCCAAATGGGGTGACGGGCAATAGAAAAGGTGGCAGAGAGGGAGCTCTCCGGGGCTGGGAGGCCGAGGGAACGAGGGCAGTCACTGGAAATAAGAACAGGCCACAAAGAGCCAGATCCTGTAGGTCCTCGTAGGCTGCTGAAGGAATCTGGCTTTCCTCTGAGAGAAATGGGGAGTTGCTGGAGGTTTTGAGCAAATGACTGATTACAAGACTGGCATGTTAGAGAAACAGCGCAGGAAGCTGAAAGTCAAAGGGAGCGAGCTGGAGGAGAGAAGGTCATGGGGCGTGACAGGGAGAGGAGAGTCAGGGGCTTCTGAAGGACCTGAACGTTCACCCTACATGAGACAGGAAGCCACAGGAAGGTTCTGAGTTGAGGAGTGACACGCTCTGGCTTTCGTTTTCATAGGGTCACCTGGCTGCTGGGCTGTGAACAGACTCAGGGGTTCCAGGGGGACAGCGGGATGTCAGGAGACCATGTGGCTCGAAGAAGGTGTCGCAGTAGGGGTCAGATGAAGTGGGAGGATTCTAGGTGCATCTGGTGACCGTGTGGCAGGACCGTCTAACGTACTGGGTGTAGGACGTAAGCAAAGGAGGAGGAACAGATGATTCTAAGTGTCTGAAAGAAGGGAAGCCCTCAGACTGACACACAGTCCTTTCAGAGTCAGAAGCGTAGAGACGGAGGAGAGGGGCAGATGCAGCTGGGCGGCACACAGGTCCCAAGTTCAGAGGGAGACCAGTCAGAATGAGGGCAGGTGTGGAAAAGGCAGAGCTGGATTAAACGGTGGTCACAGCTTGAAGAGACCAAGAAGATGGAGGAGAGGTGCACGGGGGCTGCACGGAGACCACAGCACGGTGGTGACCTGTGGCCGCCTGCATCCCTACAGCACTTCTTTCTGGGTTCACGGATCTGTTCTATTATGTCTCCTGTTTTCTTAAAGACAGCCTGTGGGATTAACGGTCTACACCCTTATTTCTCTAAAGACATCTTCATTCCCAGTCTTCATGATTGGTAGTCTGTCTGGAAGACTTCTGCGGTACAACTTACTTTCCTGAGCCCTGAGAAGATGCTGTTCCAGTGTTGTCCTGCATCCAGCATTGCTGATGAAAAGTAAATGTCATTCTGTTTCCCAAGTAGGGGATTCCTCTGGTAGAATCTGGAATTTTCTATACACCCTTATTATTCTGAAGTACCACTACAATGTTTCTAGATGACCATTCTAATTCAATATAGTCCAGCATGAGTTAACCCCAATCTGAGCTCCGGAGCTGCCTGGGGCCTGCTACTGACCCGGGGCCAACGCTATGGCCGAGGTAGGTGATGTCTGCCTCCGTGGGCTGCTGCTTATTTAGGGGCAGGATGCACCAGTCTGCCAGCACTTGGCAGGAATCATGACCGGCGTTATGACTCGCACCTGATTTTGGTCGCATCTGGGCAGCCACACCAGTCAGGTTGAGGCAGATGACGTAGACAGAACGTGCTTACGTGCCCATCTCACAGACCCCCCCCCCCCGCCCGAAGAAGGTGCTGGGCCTCCTCCTACACAGGTGGCCACGTGGGCCAGGGATGGCCTCCGAGTGTCCGAGGCCATGAGGCCTGCACCTGAGACACTGCTTTGTACGCTTTGCCTATAAATGGTGGAGTCCTAGGAATCCTTTCAACAACCAAACATTTAAATTAATTAAAGTAGCACATATCTGTAAAAGGAGTAAAATTACTAACTGCAGCATGAGAAATAAAACCTCTATAATGAATTACAACAAGAATCCAGATATTTTCTCAACATCTCCAAAGGTGCTGGTTCTTGAGTCAAGCAAATTACTTTTAATGAGCACAACTGTCTAGCAGAAATGAAAATGCAAGCTGTACATGTTCCTTTAAAATTTCTAAAAATAAATAAATAAATAGAAATGGGTGAATTCCATTTTAATAACATTTTATTTCACCTACTATATGTCAAGAACATGATCTTTTCAACAGGCAATCAAAACAGGTTATTAATGAGATATTTTACCTTCTTTTTTCACACTAAGTCTTCAAAACCTTGTATTTTTACACTTACAAGACATCGGCTGAGACTGGCTACGCCCGAGTGTCCACCTGCTGCACACGGCGCCCGGAGCAGGCAGTGCAGCAGGGTGGGGTCTGAATCGAATTATTCAGCTCCTTTGGGTTGTTTTCTAATATTCGGTTACTTTGGATAACAGTAAGCGATCTCTTTTCAGAAACTGGGCGGCCTGGCTTCCTCTTTGCTACCATTATTAAATGGTCTGTTGCTTTCTACCAAGTGCCTATGCTTCCACTCTGAACTCAGCCCCCCACCCCATTTCTGCCGGAGGTCACTGGGCCTCAAATGCTGCCACGTTCCTTCCACTGTACCCCTAACGATATATGCCGGTTCCTTTATCTGTAGTGTTCCTTGTGTGGTGCTTCTTGGGGAGAAAGACTGCATGGACATGTGCTTCATTCAGTACTCTTCTGTTCAGTTGTGCAAATCCATTACTTTAGAATTAAACTACTGCATTTTCAAATGTTATAGCATTAAATGAATGTGAGTGATGAATAACGCCCACCTTCCATCACAGGAAAAGCTGTGGTGAACCAATGCCAACTCAGAGTTCTTTGCCTCAAGGTGAAAATCATCAACTGATGGGACTTATTTAATTTCAAACATTTATCAATTACTATGAAGTAAAACCACCTGGTTCTCAGGCACATGGATTTGCTCATACTGATCTTCATAAAAGTCCGACAAATATGTTCTCATAACTTAGGAATGTGAATCTGGTTTAAGTTCTTCTTCACAATATAAATGTTTTCATCTGGTAAGTTTGTAACATTGGCTAAAGGCTTGACATGTGCCCAGGGATCATTGGTTTTCTCCTTGATATGGATCCTCTTGTGTATAGTAAATTTGATACCAAAACACCTTTGTCGCGGAGCCTTTCCACGGTGCATTTTCAGTTATAATCAATCTTGAATGTTTGCTAAATGTCTTGTCAAATTCACATCTCTGAAAGGGCTCCCCTCCTGTACAAATACTCGGAAGTTTATTAAGGCTAATGCAGTGCTTTAAGAGACTTCCTCATTCACTGTAACTGAAATTCACAAAGACTAGAACATATACTAAGAGCCTTCCCGTAAGCTCTACATTTGCAAGGTTTCTCTCCAATATGAATCTTCCAGTTAACATTAAGGTAGAACACTGGCTGCTGGCCTTTCTACCAAGTGACTCTGTTTATAAAATTAAATATAAAATAAAACTATGGGAAAGCTAGAAAAAGCCATCAAGCTTCATAAAAAGTTGAAGCTTTTTAAAACAAGAGACTACTATATTTCAATTATACCGCAAGTAGATGTTAGTACATATTTAAACCCTGAATGAATTATTCACCTTTGAATAATCCATCTGAACAGTGAGTACTGCAATATTATAGAGATAATGGAAATTACATAGAACTTCAATGTAATACTGTGCCCTTCAATCTAAATTCTGTCAATCCCTTTAATTTGCTTAAAAGTACTTAAGGCATATAAGTTTAAGAGCAGCAGATTAAATAGCTTCATTAGTATAAAAAGAAAGGGGGGAAAAAAGATGTATCTGTTCATCCTGGCATTGGACACTGTCCTCCTTAGAGATGAACACGGAGTAGGCAGAGGGAAGGAAGGAGCAGTTTCTCTGTAACACCTGGCCAAAGTAAACACCTGCTGAAAACTGGCGTCCTGAACTCAGTTTTCTGAAACCACACCGCTACCCTCTCATCCCCCACTCTCAGCAATCTTGGCCCACGAAGCGCCTCTCACCTCTCTTGGCCACGATGCTCACTGACCGCCCACAGGCTACCACCTACACTCAACATTACTCACACAGGCAACCTCGCCACCAGGATTGCCTTGGGAAGCACACTCTGCACTGCAACTAAGGCCATGGGTGTCTCCTCCCCACCACAGTAGACAGTAAGCTGTATGAGCAGGGACCCTTTATATCCCCAGAACCTTGACAAATGTCTGGTGTGTGGAACCAATCAGTTTTTGAAGAACCTATCCTATCTGGAGTCATGCAGATACCTTCAAAATTCACTTTATAGAAAATAATTTATTTCCTAAGTATTAGAGGTTGTTTTAATTGCTTTGTTCTCTTATGTCCTAAGAAGTTTAAAAAAAAAAAAAAGGAGAGAAAAACATCAATAGCATTATATGAATAACATGATTCAGTTATTATTTTCCTAAGATATTTTACAATTAAAATTCTGTCAGTCACATATTAAGTGAATAAATAATATAAAGAAAAAGTTAACATCACTGTAATATGGCAATAAAAATTTTTATCTTTTTTGGTGTGTGCCATTAACCTAGGCCCATGTAACTTTAATGTCCATGAAGGGTCTCTCCCAGGAAAATGCACTTACCCTGACATCGGTAGCATCTCCATGCCTGATCATACTGGCCCAAGTGGCTGGCTCACTGCTGTTTTCAAAATAATGAAAGACCTTCAACACTCGCTCCATTGCCCCAGGGGAACGTTCCACTCCGGTACCCAGGTGAGTTTTGGTACTCGAATTTGGTGTGTGATTCAAGTTTGGGTCAAGGTAAGCAGCTGCCATTATTTTGCTAGATGCTATGTATCTGTCATACTCTAGAAGGGGGGAAAAAAGCTGTCAGTGTACCATATTTGAAATCTATTAAAATGTGGTTAAAATCTATTAAAACATGATATACTGATCCTTATATTAACAACACTGCTCTGTGTTCTTCCCCTGTGGTCATGTCATATGCAGAAGGTGAGCATCGGGAGAGCAGAGACCTGACTGACCAAGATAATCGCTGTACTCTCCTGCACCCGGAGCACTACCGAATTCACGATAGCATAACAAATATTTGTTAAATTTTCTTAACAAATTAAAAGACCAGGAGTCCTATTTTAGCTCTGTCAAAAATTCACCATGTTATCTATGAACAATGTCACCTCACCGTCCACCCTTTTAAAATCATAGCCTTTAAATCTGTGGGAAAACCTCACAGGAAAGCCAAATATGTTAATTTTGCTGACTACTTCTGAAAACCTATACATGAGATGCAAGTTCTTTCTTCATACAATAAAAATGCAATGAGTGGTCATGACACATACTAGGCACTGGTGACAAAAACCCCAGAGTTAAAACCAAGTCCTCCCACTTATCCAGTCCCTCAGCAGGAGGAGAGTCAGACAAGTCACAACTGAAAATAAAACGAAACCAGAAAGCACAAACCAACCACTGTCTGGTCTGTCGGTGTGATAGGAAGACTTCCATTTGAATGTGGGGCAATAGCTTGGCGAACATGAACACTCCCACTGAGAAAAGTCAGGTTAAAAACCAGACCAACGGGGCGCCTGGGTGGCACAGCAGCTAAGCGTCTGCCTTCGGCTCAGGGCGTGATCCCGGCGTTGTGGGATCGAGCCTGACATCAGGCCCTTCTGCTATGAGCCTGCTTCTTCCTCTCCCACTCCCCCTGCTTGTGTTCCCTCTCTCGCTGGCTGTCTCTATCTCTGTCGAATAAATAAAAATCTTTAAAAAAAGAAACCAAAAAAACCAGACCAACGTTTGGAGTCCAAGATGTTGTGAGGCAACCAGGACAGCAGGGGACATAGGTGGAGACATGAAGAGACACTGAACAACAGCTGCCTCTTCCCAAAGGGCATTTGCCAATTCTGGGCCTTCAAGAGCCTGAAGATCCAAGAAAAAGCCACCAATGAGAGAGAAACCGGCTGAGCTTTTGGCAGTGAGAGACCAAGTTATGAGCATGGGGACCCTAGGACTCTGGTGAGCAGGACAGGGTGGAGAACTGAGCCACACACTCCGCTAGTTGTCCCTTTAAGATAGTTACCAATCCTGAAACCAAGCCCAAAGGGAGCCATTAGAAACTCAGTGAAGCTGAAGACAGGCAGAAGAGACTAGGAGTCCACCTGGGCCCAGCAGACAAAACGGGAACAGCATGACAGACAAACTCAATCTAACCAACAGAAAGCACTACACCCAAGCGCAATTCACCTCCGCAAGAGAAGTACCCACTAACTACGCACAGGAGGCAGTCACTAAAATTGACCACGTGGCGGGTGAAAGAGCAAGATTCAATAAATATCAAAGGACTAAAATTATTAAAAGTATATTCTGTCTCTAGCATTAAAGCTGGACAACAACAAAATAATTAAAAAATCACCAACTGTCTGGAAAAAAATCACCGTTTGGAAATTAAGCAACATATTTCAAGTAACCCATTAGCCAAAAAGAAACTCAAAGTATTCTCAATTCAACAATACAATTAAAAAGAAAGATCAATACTACATGCAGACAGAGCTGTGATTAGAATAAAATCTACGCTTTTATTATTTTTTTTAAAGACTTCATTTTTAAGTCATCTCTACACCCAGCCTGGGGCTTGAACTTACAACCCTGAGATCAAGTGTTGCACGTTCCACCTACTGAGTCAGCCTGGCGTCCCTAAGATCAATACTCTTAAATGCATGTATTAGAAATGAAGATTGGAAATTAATCATCTAAATATCCATATTTCGCAGTACAATTTGGAAGTTGAACAAAATCAAGGTTTGGTTTTTTTTTTTAACAAGAATAATGCAACTGATAGACCTCTAGCAAGACTAATCAAGGAAAAAAAAGATAAGGCGAAAACTAATGACAGCAAGAATGAAGCAGAACAGATAACAGAATGTTAATAATAGGAAGTAATGATAGAATATCAGATATTATTAAGAGAATATCATGACTATGTCAATGAACATAAAAGTTGAGATGCATACACAATTCTTTTTTAAAAGATTTTATTTATTTATTTAACAGAGAAAGAGAGAGCACAAAAGCTGGCAGAGGGGCAGAGGGAGAGGGAGAAGGAGGAGGAGGCTCCCCAGTGAGCAGGAAGCCTAGCTTGGGGCTTGATCTCAGGACCCTGGGATCAGGACCAAAGCCGAAGGCGGACACCTAACCGACGGAGCCACCCAGGTACCCTGAGATGGGGCATACACAATTCTTTGCAAAGTACAACTTAAGCCCAAGCCATTAGAAACTGCTGCTGTACGAAACCAAAACCATAAATATAAAGCCTATTTAAATAGACCTATTCCGTTAAAAATGGTCAATCTGCAATTAAAATTCTTCCCACAAAGGAATATCTGAATTCTTCCAATAATTACAGAAATTCTTCCACTGAACAAATAGGGAACATTTCCCAACTTATCTTATGAAACCAGCAAAACACTGATACAAAACCAGTCAAGGACAATATGAGAAAGGGTACGAATCAATCTTTCTTATAAACACAGGTGCAAAAATCTTAAAAAAAAAAAAAAATCAGCAAATGTCATCACGCAATATTTCATAATGTATCATGACCAAGAGGGATCCGTCAGAGGAACGCAAGGGTGGTTAAACACTCAAACAGAGGTCTCTGTTTGCGGCAGTCTTCGTCACACTGTCAGAGCACGGGAGCCACCAAGACACCCTACAGCAGGTGAAAGGATAAAAAACACTGTGGTCTATCCAGGCAGTGGAATATTTAGTGCTAAAAAGCAATGAGCTACCAAACCATGAAAAGACTTGGAGGAACCTTCAATGCGTATTACTAAGTGAGAGAAGCCGATCACACTATATGATTCCAAATACATGACATTCTAGGAATGGCAAACCCACAGAGACAGTAAAAATTTCAGTGGATGCAGAGTTTGGGGGGGGCAAGGATGAAAAAGTGGAGCAAAAAGGACTTTTCGGGCAGCAAAAAGATTATGTAGGACAGTATAATGAGGATACATGTCATTATATATCTGTGCAAACCCGCAGAACGTACACCACAAGAGTGACCCGACAGTAAACCGTGGACTTCGGCGATAACTGATGTGTCCATGTAGGTTCACCAGTTATAACAGATGTACCACTCTGCTGGGGGATGCTGATAATGGGGAAGTGTAGCAAAAAGCCTCGCTTGGGACTTCTCATTCCATAGTTGAGACCTGCTCAGGCATCAGAGCTCTGACTCTCAGCACACTGCCCCAGGCAGCACTGCGGGGAGGGTGGGGGAGGGGGGTGCAGGGCAGGGCTTCCTAAAACGGAATGCTAATCTCGCTGCTGACTATCGGAGCCTCGGCTCTCCCTTGAACACAGGAGATAGACACCTTTTCTGCTCTTGAAAGAAGTAGGGCAGTCCCAAGTCAGGGTGTGAGGAAACAAGGTGCTGACAAACCTTGGAGTTCAAGCTGGGCCTCACCCCACAGTCTGATATAAATACTCCATAAAATAGCACAGATGCAAGAGAGGAAGCAAAATACTCCCAGAGTTCCCTAGATGATACTCACTATAACACCCCAAGATCCCACCAAGACAGCAAACTGATTCTCCTTGAAATATGCCAGCCCTTTAATAAAACTTGAGATGTCTGCCAGAACATGAGAGAAGGAGCAAAGAATGCAAACTGATACAGCTCAATTTTAAAAACTTCAGACATAAACAAGTTTGGAGAGTTTTTAAGAAGTTGGTGATGACCCTAGTTACAGGAAATCCTTAAACAAACTAGACTGCTGTAAAAACTTTCCTCTCCCAAATGTTGTTCTTTCATACAAGATTTGGGTTTCTCTTCTCATCAAGAGTCTAATCTGAATACACTAAATTTCCTATATTGATTTTACTTAACAAAGAGCTAACGTTACTTAAATATTTAATGTTATATCAATACGTGACGGCCTGTATTTTCCAAAAGTCGCCGTGAAAGTGCCTCCTGCTCCAGTGTGACTCTGCCTCTCTCTTCCACAGGTGGAGGCCACGTTCCTTCCCCTCACATCTGGGGGGGCTCCTGACGCACCTAAGAAACATCCCGCGCCAGGTATTAAGAGGCAAACTAGGTTCCCTTGGTTCTCTTGGGCTGCTCGCTCATGAAACCCAACCACATGCTACCCAGAAGCGCAAGAAGCCCGAGAACTGAGCTCCAAGAACCAAAGCCTGAGCTGAGCTGCCCGCTGACAGGCAGCATCGAGTTCCGAGGCCCGTGGCAGAGCCAGCCTCCGAGTGGGCCCTCTGGCTGCCCGCTGTGCCTCCTGAGCTCCCGCCACATGGAAACAGCTGTCCCTCTGGAGCCCTGTCCAGACAACAGATTGGAACAAAATAATTCTTGTCATTTTAAGCCACTAAGTGTTGGGATGACTTGTTATCAGCAAAGATAACTAATATCGCATGGATCCCAACTAAAGGAAGCACAGGTGGTTCTCGCTTTGCACAGGAGCGTGGGGCCTACGATGACTTGACAAAAGTGGTTTGAACAGCACTTGCCTTCTTCTTCCCCTCGCTCTATGACTAAAGACACAGAGTAAGTATCTTTCCAATGCCTTGGCAAACTGTCATGCTCCTTTCTAAGTTTTGGGTCAGCCTCCATCATCGTAGCCTCGTACATTCAGTGTCAAAAGCCACCTCCGAAACCGCCTCTGCTACGAACTTTCTTGCCACGTCTCCTCCTCCGGAACATCCTCTTTTTTGTCACAACTCTCTTCCTCACTTGTCAATAAGTTCACCTTTATTTGCAAAGCTCCTCTGACCACACAACTAGAAAGTCTGGCTCCACAGCAAAGTCAACATTCCTACAGTCAGCTATGTGCTTCTGTGACCGTCTCAGTCAGAACGCTGCACGGTGACCCGCACGGCGCAGGAAGCTTCTGCCGCACCGCACACCACACACTTACACTCTCCGTTACTTCCCGCCGCACTGCTGGGATTTCTGCGTCCGCATCACCTCCAGCTGTAGCACGCAGAGCCTGCCCAAACTCCACACACCGGCTTTAAGAGCTGAAATAACTGCTGGGTCCACTGGCCAGAGTAACGCAACTAAGTCCGCTGGTTCCTGGGGCGGCTTCATGCAAGCCGAGGGCTCGGCTGCTCCCGCTCCACGGTCACCAGCTTCACAGGACCTCGGCCCGTTCGATTTCACTTCCAGTGTTACCATTTCCTGCTTCAACGCTGCAACTCATCTTTGTTGTCCAATTCCCTCCTATGATGATCCATTTTTGTAAAATGTCACAGGGGTTTATCCCTGGCAAACAAGAAGGCACCACGACTACACATTTGCTGTCTGTGTATAAACTGAGTAACAGACACAGGGTGGCCAGTCAGCAGCAGACTGGGAAAGAGCTACCGTGACCGGCCGCTGGTCACACTTCACATCTGTTGTTTCTATAGTGATCTGCAGACCGAGTCTGTACTTGATGCAATTGCCCACAGGTGATACCTGTGTTAACTAAAACGGAACCATTCTGTTGAGGACGGGCATTATTTAAGCCACAGAAACTGATATTCGTACATACTGGAACCATGCAAAGCATGGACTGCCGGCATAACAATTCAACTAATATCTTCATTACACAGACTGTTTTTTGGATTTCGGATAATATGGCAAACTATGTAAATCATTTACTTTACTTGAGATATCACTATAAAAATTTTAATGCTATATATCTCATGAAAATATTCAACATTAGACTTTAATATCAACTATAAATTAATTTCTAAGACTGCTAACACCGAGACCTTGAAAGTAATTGGTGAATAATTTTTGGAGACTTAAAAAAATTCCTAAGGAAATGAGGAATGGCAAAATATAAAGAATACAACTGTGCTGAGTTACATACAGTCTTACTTAATTCAGCCAATTTAAACATATGTTATTTGTAAAACCCACATTAACAAAGTGTTGTTAAGATGAACATGTTTTAAATCTAAAGTTAATGTGACAAGTGTAGTTAAGTCATAGCAGTTAAGTCATCATAACCTACTTGTGTTTGTTTATGTATTTATGTTTTAAAGATTTTATTTATTTACGAATGTAGGTTATGGGAGATTACTGACTCAATGAAATGATCCAATGTCAGAATCATCGGCATCCCCGAGGGGGTGGAGAAAAACAGAGGTCTAGAAGAGATATTTGAACAAATTGTAGCTGAAAACTCCCCTAATCTAGCAAGGGAAACAAACATTCGTGTCCAAGAGACAGAGAGGACCCCTCTCAAGCTCAACCACGACAAACCTACGCCACGTCACGTCATAGTGCAAATCGCAAATATTAGATCCAAGGATACAGTATTGAAAGCGGCCAGGGCAAAGAAATTTCTCACGTACCAAGGCAAAGGCATCAGAATTACGTCAGACCTGTCTACACAGACCTGGAATGAGAGAAAGGGTTGGGGGGGGGCATTTTAAAAGCTCTTTCAGAGAAAAACATGCAGCCAAGAATCCTTTATCCAGCAAGGCTGTCATTCAGAATTGATGGAGAAATAAAGACATTTCAGAATCGCCAGTCATTAACCAATTTCGTAACCACGAAACCAGCCCTACAGGAGATATGAAGGGGGGTTCTATAAAGGTAAAAAGGCCCCAAGAGTGATACAGAAAAGAAAGTCACAACCAATACAAACAAAGACTTTACTGGCAACATGGCATCATTAAAATTCTATCTCTCAGTTCTTAGTGCCAATGTAAATGGTTTAAATACTCCCATAAGACGCCACAGGGTTGCAGACTGGATAAAAAGAAATGACCCATCCATTTGCTGTCTACAAGAGACTCATTTCGAACCCAAAGATGCATTCAGACTGAGAGTAAGGGGATGGAGTTCACGCAAATGGACCTCAAAAGAAAGCTGGGGTAGCAATTCTCATATCAGATAGATTGGATTTTAAACTAGAGACTATAGTTAGAGATGCAGAAGGGCACTATATTGGGGCGCCTGGGTGGCACAGTGGTTAAGAGTCTGCCTTCGGTTCAGGGCGTGATCCCGGCGTTGTGGGATCGGACCCCACATCAGGCTCCTCTGCTGTGAGCCTGCTTCTTCCTCTCCCACTCCCCCTGCTTGTGTTCCCTCTCTCACTGGCTGTCTCTATCTCTGTCAAATAAATAAATAAATAAACCTTAAAAAAAAAAAAAAAGAAGGGCACTATATTATTCTTAAAGGAAGTATTCAACAAATGGATATGACAATTATAAATATATATGCCCCCAACAGGGGAGCAGCAAGATACACAAGCCAACTCTTAACCAGAATAAAGAGACATACAGATAAAAATACATTAATAGTAGGGGACCTCAACACTCCACTATCAGAAATAGACAGAACACCCTGGCAAAAAATAAGCAAAGAATCAAAGGCTTTCAATGCCATACTCGACGAGTTGGACCTCATAGATATATATAGAACACTACACCCCAGAACCAAAGAATACTCATTCTATTCTAATGCCCATGGAACATTCTCAAGAATACACCATGTTCTGGGACACAAAACAGGTCTCAACCGATACCAAAAGATTGAAATTATCCCCTGCATATTCTCAGACCACAACGCTCTGAAATTGGAACTCAACCAGAGGAAAAATTTGGAAGAAACTCAAACACGTGGAGACTAAGAACCGTCCTGCTCAGGAATGACTCGATAAACTAGGAAATCAAAAATCAACTTAAACAATTTATGGAGACGAACGAGAATGAAAACACAACGGTCCAAAACCTATGGGATACTGCAAAGGCAGTCCTAAGGGGCAAATACACAGCCATCCAAGCCTCACTCAAAAGAATAGAAAAATCTAAAATGCAGCTTTTATATTCTCACCTCAAGAAGCTGGAACAGCAACAGAGGGACAGGCCTAATCCACTCACGAGGAAGCAGTTGACCAAAATTAGAGCAGAAATCAATCAATCAGAAACCAGAAGTACAGGAGAGCAGATCAACAGGACTAGAAGCTGGTTCTTTGAGAGAATCAATAAAATTGACAGACCACTGGCAAGACTTATCCAAAAGAAAAGAGAAAGAACCCAAATTATTAAAATTATGAATGAAAAAAGGAGAGGTCACGACCAACACCATTGAAATTGGAAGGATTATTAGAAATTTTTATCAACAGCTATATGCCAATAAACTAAGTAATCTGGAAGAGATGGAATCCTTCCTGGAAACCTATTAACTACCAAGATTGAAACAGGAAGAAATTGATTTCTTAAACAGGCCAATTAATTATGAAGAAATTGAGTCAGTGATAAACAACCTTCCAAATAACAAAACTCCAGGCCCGGATGGTTTTCCTGGGGAATTCTACCAACCATTCAAAGAAGAAATAATACCTATTCTCCTAAAGCTATTTCAAAAAATAGAAACAGAAGGAAAGCTACCAAACTCATTCTATGAGGCCAATATTACCTTGATCCCCAAACCAGGCAAAGACCCCCTCAAAACGGAGAATGACAGACCGATTTCCCTAATGAATATGGACGCCAAAATCCTCAACAAGATACTTACTAATAGAATCCAACAGTACATTAAAAGGATTCTCCATCATGATCAAGTGGGATTCATACCTGGGATGCAAGCGTGGTTCAATATTCGCAAATCAATCAGCGTGATACATCATATCAACAAGAAAAGACTCAGGAACCATATGATCCTCTCAATTGATGCCGAAAAAGCATTTGACAAAATACAGCATCCTTTCCTGATTAAAACCCTTCAGAGTGTAGGAATAGAGGGTACACTTCTCAATCTCATAAAAGCCATCTATGAAAAGCCTACAGCAAATATCATTCTCAATGGGGAAAAGCTGGAAGCCTTTCCCTTAAGATCAGGAACACGACAAAGATGCCCACTCTCGCCACTATTATTCAACATAGTACTAGAAGTCCTTGCAACAGCAATCAGACGACAAAAAGGGATCAAAGGTATCCAAATCGGCAAAGAAGAAGTCAAAATGTCTCTCTTCACAGATGACATGATACTCTATATGGAAAACCCAAAAGAAGCCACTCCCAAACTATTAGAAGTTATAGAGCAATTCAGTAATGTGGCGGGATACAAAATCAATGCTCAGAAATCAGTTGCATTTCTATACACGAATAACGAGACCGAAGAAAGAGAAATGAGGGAATCCATCCCATTTACAATAGCACCAAAAACCATACGTTACCTTCAAATTAACTTAACCAGAGACGTAAAGGGCCTATATTCTAGAAACTATAAATTACTCTTGAAAGACATTGAGGAAGACAGAAAAAGATGGAAAAATATTCCATGCTCATGGATCGGAAGAATTAACATAGTTAAAATGTCCATGCTACCCAGAACAATCTACACTTTCACTGCTATCCCGATCAAAATACCAAGGACATTTTTCAAAGAACTGGAACAAATAGTCCTTAAATTTGTATAGAAACAGAAAAGGCCCCAAATCTCCAAGGAACTGTTGAAAAGGAAAAACAAAGCTGGGGGCATCACAATGCCGGATTTCGAGCTGTACTACAAAGCTGTGATCACAAAGACAGCATGGTACTGGCACAAAAACAGACACATAGACCAATGGAACAGAACAGAGAACCCAGAAATGGACCCTCGGCTCTTTGGGCAACTAATCTTTGATAAAGCAAGAAAAAACATCCGGTGGGAAAAAGACAGTCTCTTCAATAAATGGTGCTGGGAAAATTGGACAGCTACATGCAAAAGAATGAAACTTGACCACTCTCTCACACCATACACAAAAATAAACTCCAAATGGATGAAAGACCTCGATGTGAGACAGGAATCCATCAAAATTCTAGAGGGGAGCACAGGCAGCAACCTCTACGACATCGGCCAAAGCAACCTTTTTCATGACACATCCCCAAAGGCAAGAGAAACAAAAAATAAAATGAACTTATGGGACTTCATCAAGATAAAAAGCTTCTGCACAGCCAAGGAAACAGTCAAAAAAACTAAGAGGCAGCCCACAGAATGGGAGAATATATTTACAAGTGACACTACAGATAAAGGACTGGTATCCAAGATCTACAAAGAACTTCTCAAACTCAATACACGAGAAACAAATAAACAAATCAAAAAATGGGCAGAAGATATGAACAGACACTTTTCCAATGAAGACATACAAATGGCTAACAGACACATGAAAAAATGTTCAAAATCATTAGCCATCAGGGAAATTCAAATCAAAACCACACTGAGATACCACCTTACGCCAGTTAGAATGGCAAAAATTGACAAGGCAAGAGACAACAATTGTTGGAGAGGATGTGGAGAAAGGGGATCCCTCCTACATTGTTGGTGGGAATGCAAGTTGGTACAGCCACTCTGGAAAACAGTGTGGAGGTCCCTTAAAAAGTTAAAAATTGAGCTACCCTATGATCCAGCCATTGCACTACTGGGTGTTTACACCAAAGATACAGACGTAGTGAAGAGAAGGGCCATATGCACCCCAATGTTCATAGCAGCAATGTCCACAATAGCTAAATCGTGGAAGGAGCCGAGATGCCCTTCAACCGATGACTGGATTAAGAAGTTGTGGTCCATATATACAATGGAATATTACTCAGCTATCAGAAAGAACGAGTTCTCAACATTTGCTGCAACATGGACGGCACTGGAGGAGATAATGCTAAGTGAAATAAGTCAAGCAGAGAAAGACAACTATCATATGATTTCTCTCATCTATGGAACATAAGAACTAGGATGATCAGTAGGGGAAGAAAGGGATAAAGGAAGGGGGGGTAATCAGAAGGGGGAATGAAACATGAGAGACTATGGATATGAGAAACAAACTGAGGGCCTCAGAGGGGAGGGGGGTGGGGGAATGGAATAGACCGGTGATGGGTAGTAAGGAGGGCACGTATTACATGGTGCACTGGGTGTTATACGCAACTAATGAATCATCGAGCCTTACATCGGAAACCGGGGATGTACTGTATGGTGACTAACATAATAAAATAAACAAATCATTAAAAAAAATAAAAATTTTATTTATTTGACAGAAAGAGAGAGAGAGCACAGCAGGGGGAGGAGGAGGGGGTAGGGGCACAGGGGAGAGACAGAAGCAGACCCTGATGTGAGGCTCTATCCCAAAACCCGGAGACCATGACCTGAGCCGAAGGCAGACCAACTGAGCCACCCAGGTGCCCCCACTTGTATATATTTAAACTCAGAAACAGAGAGGTGGCCACTGGCCAACACTGTCATCTATAAAAGGAGGAAAACCTAGAAACAATCAGAAATAATCTTTTCCATGGATCCAATTAGCACACCTAAAACAAATATGAAAGAGATTCTATCTTGGGATCCAGATGGAAAACTGATCTTTTCCTTTCTGAATATTATAGTAACTTTCTACATTGGACATTTCTAACATTGCTAAACCCTTCTCATTTTTTGTACTTGACAAAAACCAAAACTATACAACTGCTTTGTCAATTTAGAATATTAAAAATAATTAAGGCATACCCTGTGCTGGATTTCCTAAATTTTTTTAAAGATGTATTTATTTATTTGAGAGAGGGAGGGAAGGGGAGGGAGGGAAACATGTGAGCAGGGTGGGGAGAGGGCAGAGGGAGAGAGAGGATCTCACACAGACTCCCTGCTGAGTGCAGAGCCCAACAAGAGGAGGGATGCAGGACTCATTGCCGGGCTCAATCCCATGACCCATGAGACCATGAACTTAGCGGAAACCAAGGGCTGGACATTCAACCATCTGAGCCACCCAGGTGCCCCTGGATTTCTAAACTTCTGATTGCTATGTTACGGAAGCCACCTCTGTGAGCTCGGGTGGCTGCACTGATGGCTCTAACAGGCATATGTCCTCCCATTTAAAGCCTGAAGCCTGTACTAACACCTGTGAAGGTAAAAGGAGAATCCCGGAGGCCCTACACACAACAAGCAGGTCTTATGTTTCTACTATTTCCGGTATCATGAAACAGTTGTCCAGTTCGATTTAATGAAGCCAGAAGGACTTCAATCAGATAACCCAACTGACCCTACCAAAACTCACAGATACTAGACATCTTTATCTTATGTTGGCTCAGTCTACTAACCAGTTCAGTGACCGTTCCAGTCCTCTCTGCCCTCCTACTATCTTTCCCTTTCCCTGTCTTTCCAAAACAAGCACATTAGCGGACAATCTGTCCAACTGTCTATTTGATTCTCTACCCCTACAACTTTCTAACAAGGACCTTAGAACTGAAGCTAGGAACACAAATGGTACTGTACTTCACCCCAAATCTAAGAATCACATTTCCTTTCACCTCCGATACCAGAATATTATTAACCCCAAGACACCTAAACTAGGCTCCAGGCGCCACTAACTAACCAACAATACTGGTATTTCCCTGAGCCCCAACGGAGCTCAGGGACTCTGAGGAATCGGGAGAACACGTGACCCCGAGGATCAACAGTCTGGGCCAGCAGCCTTCCTCAGAGAACTACACCGACACTAGTATGGCTCTATTTAAATTCTCTCAGGGTATCTGTATGCCCCACCGAGACCAATTTAATTACAGACTGACTGTTAAAAGCCAGGTATCACATGCAATAGATGTATATCCTCTCAAAACATAACCACCCAACTATTCTTTGTGGAATCAGGTGATCGCCCCCAGCATACCTGATCAAATGAACTCTGCAGTTCCTTGTATTTAGTAACGGTCGGAGGGTCTGAAAACCTGTAGTTCCCCGGTCTGTAGGAGGGTCTCTATGCTGGCTAGGAGCTCCCAGCCGAGAGCACGGGACCATGTTACCGGTAGCTACGGCCCACGGAACACGACACCAGCCCAAGCTCTAAGGGCTCACCTCACCAGCAAAAGTTCATCGGCTCACAGGCTTAGATGTTATAGTCATTCTCGACCATTCACTGGATAGCCAAGGCGGAACTGTACAACAGGTATACTGGGTCAATAATTTAGAAAAGGGGAAATAACTGACGGATACGAGGGGGAAAAAAAGTCCACTTTGTTATCCAAGACGGACCAACCTGATCCAAGAGACTTTTTCTCTCAGGCCTTAAGCGAACTAGAAAACCAGCCATAATGAAGGTTCCCCCAGTTTCTCGTGACTGTTGTGTTAGCATCTTCTTCTGTGTTAGGTAGCTAGATATTTAAATATTGTAACAAAGCCACTGTGCTGAGCTAAGATCCAATTAACGCTACAGTAACAAAAGGAACCGAAATGGATAAAAAGGTGGTCTGGAGAAACCAGGATGAGGAAAATGGCCCAGAAGTGGCCTAACTAAAGAAGAAGGGCCTCCAAGAGGCCACTAGCCGAAGTCACCCAATAGAGGAACATGTCACGCACACTGCACTGTTTCTAGGAGCACCCGCAGGGAACTGAGGCTGCCTCCCAGACGCCATCCATGTGCTCCAAGCAAACTTCGATAAACTGCAGCCAATCAGCCAGAGGTCAGATCAAGACACAAATGTAAAGGTGCTGCTTAATAATTTCCATCTTCTCTATTCTAACAGAACAATAACATTTAGTGATATGAATGCTGAAACAAACTGGCCTATCCATACAACAGAGCAGAAGAGCATTCAGCCATAACAAGGACAAAGTCCTGGTACCACTACACCATGGATAAACCTTGACGTCATTGGGATAAGTCAAAGAAGCCAGACAAAAGGCCGTATGTTGTAGGATCCATTTATATGACAATCCCAGAAGAGGCAAATCCAAGGGGACAGAAAGCAGGTACGTGCTTGCCAGAGGCTGGAGGGAGGGAGATGAGGAGTGCCTGGCTATGGGTATTGGGTCTCTTTTTGGGGTGACGGAGCCGGACAGCGGCGATGGTCGCACAACCCTGTGTGTATACTTAAAACCACATGGAGAATTTCACGTCACATGTGAAATTCTGTTATGTGAAATTTATCTCCATTTTTAAAATTTATTTTTTTGGGGGCGCCTGGGTGGCACAGCGGTTAAGCGCGTCTGCCTTTGGCTCAGGGCGTGATCCTGGCGTTATGGGATCGAGCCCCACATCAGGCTCCTCCGCTAGGAGCCTGCTTCTTCCTCTCCCACTCCCCCTGCTTATGTTCCCTCTCTCACTGGCTGTCTCTATCCCTGTCAAATAAATAAATAAAATCTTTAAAAAAAAAATAAAATAAAATAAAATTTATTTTTTTTAAGTATAGTTTTTCTATGGCTCCAAAATCTTAAACACCAACAATGCTAATAAGCGTGGCAAAGATGTGGAGCAAATAGAGCTTTTCTATGCTGGTAGCTGGGCTATAATCTGATACAGGCATGTCGGAAACGATCTCTGCTACAGCTGGAGAGCACCGGGACACACACTACAAGCAGCCACTTCACTCTTAGGTACATGCCGAAGAGAGACCCAGGCGCAGGGCCACCAGAAGACGCATGCAGGGGGCGCCTGGGTACCGCAGCGGTTAAGCATCTGCCTTCGGCTCAGGGCATGATCCCAGCGTTCTGCGTTCGAGCCCCACATCGGGCTCCTTCGCTAAGAGCCTGCTTCTTCCTCTCCCACTCCCCCTGCTTGTGTTCCCTCTCTCGCTGTCTCTGTCAAAAATAAATAAAATCTTTAAAAAAAAAAAAAAAAGACGACGACGACGCATGCAGTATTCATAGCTGCGCCATTCACATAGCTCAAAACTGGAAACAACCCAACCATCCATCAATAATAAAACAAACTGTGGTATATTCTTAAATGGAATACTATATAGCAATGAAAAATGAGGAAGTGCTACATGCAACAACTTGGATGAATTTCACGGACATTATGATAAATAGGCAAAACAGAGTCATGGTGACAGAAATCAAAATGTTGGTCACCTTCCCAGGGATATTGATTGAAAGGAACCATGAGGGAGGCTGCTGGGGCTGGTGACGTTGTAAACACTGATATGGAAGGTAGTAGTTAAACCTATACCAGGATACACAAGATGTATGCATTTTACAGTACACACACACACACACACACACACACACACATTTATTTACAAAATGAGAACAAAAATTTTTCCCAGAAGACAAATGACCAAAAGCAACATGCCATGCCAAATGCACTGGCTAAAATCAACTGCCTGAGCCACAATTATCAACCTAACAAAGAAACGATTCACGTGGGCACATTTCATAAACGGCAACTGTTCTTGATTTTTACGTTTCTGCCTAGGCCTCTCTTCTAATTGTACATGAACATGTTATTGTGCAAAACAGGTAAAATGAATGATGCTTGCAAATACCAAATTACCATTCATTCACCATCTTCTATGAAAGGAGTTCTTTACACACGTACTGACATACATATGACAGAGATCTTTGAGAATCTGTTGAAAAATATGAACATTTTCAAGAGAAAATGCATATACATTAAAACACACAAAATTTTGTATATGATTGAAAAGTTCATGGATCCCCTAAAACTCAAACTTGGACCCCAGCTCTAAGACCAACAGTCCAATCAACGGAGGCAAATGTCTGCCACTGCCAACACTCATTACAAACAAAATTACTACTTCCTGGGTGACTCTACATGCAAGAAAGACATAGGTCATCTCGTTTAATTTCATTTCCACCTCAACTGCTAGAGGTGGGTGGTGCTTGCCTGGTTACAGCGACATAAAAGTCTAAGATGAAAGACGCTGCATGTTCCAAGGACATAAGTCTCCTCCATGGCCAGGTGGTGACAGTGTGACACTGGGGCTCTGAAGTCCTTTCAGTTAAGGTACACCATACATCTAAACACTAGGGAGCCCTTTCACCCCCACCTAACAATGTTCTCTGCCCCTGAAACCCTCGACCTGGGGGAAGCAGCCCACTTTCATCAGTATGCACACATGCGTGTGCACACACACAACTACTGTAGTCCCCACACTAGGAGTAAAAGAGTGTACCCTGATGGGTGCGGCACATCTTGTCACACCTATGGCAGGAAAGGCCAGAGAAATCTGGCACATCCTGGAACGGGGCTTCCTACTGCAGCTTCCCCGCGACTGACTGGCAATGGGAAGAAGAAGGCAGGAAGACATCTTTTTCCTTATCACTCAATCAATGGTAGCTAACGTGATGAAAAGAAATAGAGGAAGTATGGCCAGATGGAACGGGTGGACGGCCGGTGGGAGCCTGGATTGGTGTGTCTGTGTCACACGACAGGACCCCCAGGTTTCCTGGAAATCACAGCAGTAAGGGCTGTCCCCTTAAAGCCAGGCTGAGGAGGTCCATGCCTGGTTCCTAATTACTTCTACTGAGCACATCAATCAATGATACACATTCTCGAGCACATCTTTGTTACTAATTGCAAATCTCCCAGAGAAAAGAAACACAGCTAAAGTATTTTTCTATAATATTACTTTATAATTGAATTATATGTTTAAAAATGTAAAATAAAACAGAGTTAATGCAGGCGTTCAAAATCCATGCAGAAAACGTACATTAACTAATTCCTCCAGCACTGCAACATTTCTGAGCTTGTATCTATCATTGTGCATACTGCATCCAAACACTTTCCTTACAAAGAAACTATCTCAATACGAGGCCTTCGAAGAGCAGAAAAATCACGCTTGTAGCCGGGGGCAGGGTGCTCCTCCGGAACCTCTTCTCTACAGGCGTGAGCACTTGGCCTACACCGGCTTCAAGCACCCACGTTCTCCTCGCCATGTTCCACAGCCGTACTCCAGAGCAGTCTTCCCTAACAGGGCTCTCATGCTTCCCCCACTTCCTTGCTACCTCCTGTTCTTAGTAATGGTTCAAGCTTGGCTCCTGGATCCCCTGTGATGAGCCCTGCTAGGCAATGCGCCCTGTACTGGATCCCTGAGCCCTGGGAGGGTTACAGATGCTGAAGCGTCATGTCTGTTCCCCTGAAAGCACTTTCCAACTTGAAAGAGGTGTGACAACAGCGCCTAGCCCTCTGTGATGTCTAGAGACAGACAGGGAAAGCTCCTTGTTACCAGAGGAAACGAAGAAGCTGCACCCAGTGGGCTAGGAGGTAAACCGAGAGGCTGAGAGACCAAGTCAAGGAAGGAGGTGCCAAACGCACGACCTGGTCAAAGGAAGAACCTCTCTCTGCACCCCAGTGCAGTGATGGGGGGAGGAAATGCCTGCTGAGAGGGAGTTCCACAGAGCTTATAAAGAAAGGAGGTGCAGGCAGGACACGCAAGGAACTCATGGCATTTTGCTGAAAAGGGAGAATGCAGACATGGGGACCCACCTGCAGAGAAGGCAGGGACTTCTGCTGGCCCTGTGCATGGCACATGAAAGCCACACAACAGATATACCAACTGGAAACAGGTCAGGTCAGGTTTTGCAGATGTTCACTGAATACATGACTAAAATCTCACTGTACTCGAACACAGTATATACTCAGCCTCTACTAAATAAGAAAAAACCTGGGGCGCCTGGCTGGCTCAATCTGTAGAGCATGAAACTCGAACTCAGGGTTGTGAGTTCAAGGCCCACATCGGGGGTAGTGTTTACTTAAAAAAAAAAAAAAGGCAAAATTGAGTCTAGTATTACAAGATAAAAAACAAAAAGCCTTTTACTTAATATTGCCAATGTGCTAGCCACCTAAGCAGTTTTTTATATACATTACTCACTTAATGTAATCCCGATACAAATCCTAACAAGTACACATTAACCCTCCCAACACAGGAGAGAAAAACGAAGACATAAAAATGAGGGAGGAGCAGGGTCTGGATGGACCACCCTCCTCAATAAGCAGCTAGAAAACTGCACAGAACATGGGAAGCAGCTGCTTTTACCCCGACACACGCAGCACCTCACCATGACCTCTGAAGGAGGGGACAGATGGAGTGAGACCTGGCTCTCTGCCAGGGGGCAGTTTCTGGACAGCAGCACAGGGACGGTAACCCAAACAGAGCCTGATGAGCTCAAGAAGAACAGAGAGGCAGGACAACTAGAATTTGCCAGAAGTCGTGCAGAGAAAAAGTTCCAAATTCTCCATGGAACTCCCCTTGAACATTTGGGTATTTGAATTCATTCGTTCATTAAAATAGTCCTGTCCAGTGGTTCACAAAGAAAAAATTAATGTTTTTAATGGGCTTGGATCATCATCTTAACATTTCAGTCTCTTAAAACTAACTCCAGAACTTAGTGTGAAAAATTAAGTTAGGAGGGGCTACGGTATCACGGTGCTGAGACAGAGGTCTGGGCTGGCTTCAAATCCAGCTCCACGAACATGCGGTTAACATGCCAACAGGACATTTAACCTAGTTGTGAACACCAGTGTGCTGACAGCAGGACAGCAGTGACTTCACAGGACTATCACACGGATTGAATATAAAAACATATACAAAGACAATGTGATCTAGAATGTGCTACATACACAACGAGGAAGCCAATGCCAATGATTCATTTGGTCATGAACACTTGTCCACCAGGCAGCAGGAACTGATGTGCTCGGTCTGAGGGTCTGATCTGCAACCCCACCCCACACGGCAGCTCCCAGGAGTAGCCTCATCTGGGGGCGCAGACAGTGAGCGGCTGCACGACTTGCCCCAGACCCTGCGACTCCCTGTGCTGGCTCACAGTCTGTCTTTCCCTTCCGCACTAGACACCCGCCAATCCGAGGACGGTCCACGGACTAGCAGCACAGGCATCCTATCATCAAGAGGCTGTAAGAGCCCTACCACAAACCTACTTAAGAAGAGTCTGTGCTTTAGAGACGCCTCGGGGGGGGCTCAGTTGGTGAAACATCTGCCTTTGGCTCAGGTCATGGTCCCGGGGTCCTGGGATCGAGCCTGGAGTCAGGTGCCCTGCTCGGCGGGCTGCTTCTGCCTCTCCCCTCTACTTGTGCTCTCGCTTGTGCGCTTACTCTCTCCAATAAATAAAATCTTAAAAAAAAAAAAAAAAAAGAATCTGTACTTCAACAAAACTACCATGAGATCCCTATGCAAGTTTTGTCTGGGAGCCACAACATTAGGTACCTGTATCAAAACAAAGAAACGTTCTAATTTTCTTTACTGTATTTATTTACTTCCCACCTACTCATTCATCCCCTCGCCCCAACCAAAACGTATTATAGTAGACTATAAGGTGCTTTCCTGGGCATCAGGGTATCAGGACAGACTGATACTAGGAAAGAGACAGACTGGTCATCAGGACAGAGCAGGACACAGGAAATAGCCCCTGCCCCTATGGCCCTTATAAGAAAGACCAGCACAGACAAGTACATGAAGAACATGGTGTTAGGGGTGATGCCGGGAAAACAGGTACCGCCCAGACATGGGGCATGGTCGAGTTCCTAGAATATGAGTTCCAAGCCGGGATCTTGAGAATGGGTACGTCTAAAGTTACACCCAACAAAAGACATGGCTGCAGGTGTATGTTAGTGATCCAGGGAGTCAATGCAAAGGTCAACACGGCTTTAATTCAAACAGCAGAGAAGCTAGACAGGCCCAGCTCCAGAGGCAGGTGGGGAGCCTGAACGGTCTTAGGATTTGCACCTGGGCAGCAATTAAGCCCATACAGACCAATCTGAAAGCTTCTGTTATAATCCTGACAGCACTAACTATGGCCCAAGAAGTGGAAAGATTTGAGAGCTATAAAAAAATCAAGAGGACAGGGAGTGACTAGATTGCCCACATACAATTAAAGGAAAGTCAGCAACCATTTTTCTTGCTCAGGTAACTGAGTGGAAAAGTGATACCATTCCATGGAGATATAGAACACAAGAGGGGCAGAAACTGTCAGAGGAATAGGGATGAGCAAGAAACAGAAGAGTTACTTCGGTTTGGTATTTGTTACTGGGAACAATACAGCCCCACATGCCTGAACTCATGCGAATAGAGATGCTTCCTGCTTGGAGTCAAGGAGTGGGGAGCAGGGAGCTGGACTTCTGGAAGCTAACTCTGGGAAACGGAATAAGGCTTGGTGGACCCCATCTGCTCTCAGGCTGGGGGGTGAAGGGGGAGGCATCTGATATTCTGACTGGGGCACTTTGAAGTCTTTCAAAAAACCCCTATAATTTCACAGCTATAACAGAGTCTTTGTACTCCTAAGAAAGAGACGTAAATTTACCTTTGGGAAAATATTTCCATAGGTTCTTTCTTTGGCGAGCATTTTGCAAAAGCAAAACAGCATAATGACAAGGACTCCCAATGTGGAGTTAAACTGCTGTGCCTAATAAAAGAGCAATTTCCCTACTATACAAACACTGACCTGGACCTCATCATGGTAAAAGCTGCTCCTGAGACAGGAAGGTTTGCACCTAGACTCAGGGCTTCCAGAGGTTTCTGTAGGTAATTGTTGATGCAACATTACCATGCCAGGACTGTTCTAAAAACTTAAAAATGAAATAATTTAATCCTCATAATAACCTTATTTTGGGGGGCGCCTGGGTGGCTCAGTAAGTTAAGTGTCTGCCTTCGGCTCAGGTCATGATCCAGGGTTCTGGGATCAAGTCCCACATCGGCAAGGAGCCTGCTTCTCCCTCTGCCTGTCCCTCCCCCTGCTTGGGTTCTCTCTCTCTCTGACAAAATAAATAAAATCTTAAAAACAAAACAAAGCAAAAGACCTTCTTTTTCCCCACCTTCCACATGTGGGAACAGAGAGAAGTGACCCGCCCAAGGCCACATGCCTCCTACATGAGCCTCACAGCCAGGCAGTCTACCTCAAGACTGGGCTCTTGCTTGCCAAGCCCTGCTGCTGCTGGATTCCCATCCTCTCTTGAAAACACTGTCACTGGCGGGTCTCACTCCTGCGTGGCAACACACAGTGGAGTGGCAACAGGTATTCGCCCATCATGTTGTTACCACACACCCCTGTCCTGGGCCAAGGGTCAGCTGGATATGCTATTGCTACTGCCTGCTTTTCCATGGCCACAATGCTTCATGTAGTCATCCAGCCATGCCTGTCCCCCAGGGGCAAATGAATGTGCCACACCACCCTTAGATTAGTTAAGTTGAAAATACTTACTTTACCAAGTACTAGGCTAGGCACTGGAACAGATGTGTGGATATATATATATGACCCTACCCTGCAGAGCTCTCAGCCTAGTCAAGGGAGATACACACATGTGACTAATTACAACTGTAATAAATATTACTAAAAAATGGCAAGAGTAGGAAGAGTTGTAAAGGAAGAGACCTCACCCCTTCCACAGTTAGAACGTCACAGCTGCACAGGTGCCGCAAGGCCGCAAGGAGGCTGTCTTGCCACGGGAAGGGCGGAGGAGGAGAGGCCCAAGGGGTAGCCACGGGGCTTCAGTATCCAGGAACCTGCAATCTGGAAACCCTTACCCTTTGCTTCCAGAAAATGTCCTTGTATCAGATCTTTGATGATTTAATCCTTTTGTCTCTTTCTACAACTCTTATTATTTGGATGTTGGACCTTCTCAACTCATCCTACTTGCTTTCTTTTCTCCCTCATTTTTCTTTCCTACACATGTTCTGAGAGATATCTTCCACATTATTTCCCACTGCTCTTACTGAGTTTATGTCTACTTTGGTGCTTTCAATTTTCCTCTTCTTTGAATGCACTTTTTGAAAGAATTCTAGGGGTGCCTGGGTGACGCAGCTGGTTAAAGCATCTGACTCTTGGTTTTGGCTCAGGTCGTGATCTCAGGGCTGTCGGAGCGAGCCCTGCGTCAGGCTCTGCGCCCAGCAGCAGAGTCTGCTTGGGACTCTCTCCACCTCTCCCTTTGCCAACCCCCCAAAAATAAATAAATAAATCCTAAAAAGAAAAAAAAAAAGGATTCTGTTGGTCTTTCATGGATGCAGTTCTACTGACATTTAAATTTTTTATCTTCTTTTAGCTTCTTTCTGCTTGTGGTTTCCTCTTTGTTACTCAAAACTGTTTTCTCTCTCTGTTTTGGCTTCACATTTTGAAAGCAAAGGCTGTCTTTATTTTTTTTATCGAAATATAATTGGCATACAACATATTAGTATTAGGTGTACATGTAACGATTTGACATTTGTATACAATATGAAATGATCACCATAACAAGTCTAGTTACCACTTGTCACCATAAAAAGTCACCCAAAAAAAGAACTTTTTTCTTGTGATGAGAGTTTTTAAGATTTACTCTCTCGGCATCTTTCAGGTATACACTACAATATTATCAACTACAGGGAGCATGCTGTACGTTATAGCCCCACAACTTATTGATAACTGGAATTCTGTACCTCTTGACCCCCTCACCCATTTCGCCCACCCCTCCAAGCCCCCCTTGAGCAACCACCGTTCTTTTCTCTGTATCTAGTTTTATTTGTTCGTTTGTTTTGGTTTTTTTGGTTCCACTCGTTACTGAGATCACAAGGTATTTGTCTTTCTCTGAAAGATTAGTCTTATTTCATGTAGCATAATGTCCTCACAATCCATCCCATGTTCTTGCAAATGGCAAGATTTCATTTTAATGGCGGAATAATACTACACGGTATGTATTTATATGTGTGTGTACGAACGCACACACAATCTTCTCCACCTATTCACTCATTAATGGACACTTGGGTTGCTTCCATGTCTTGGCTATTGGAAATAATCCTGTAGTACACATATATCTGTTCAAATTAGTATTTTCACTTTCTTTGGATAAATACCTCATAGTGAAACAGCTGGATCATATGGTTAATTCTACTTTTAATTTCTTGAGGAACTTCCATACTGTCTCCACAGTGGCTGCACCAGTTTGTATTCCCACCAGCAGTGCATGAGGGCTCCTTTCTCTCCACATCCTCAGCAACACTTGTTATTCTCGTCTTCGTGATCACAGCCATTCTGACAGGTGTGAGGTGATACCTCACGGTCATTTTGATTCGCATTTCCCTGACGATGAATGATGCTGGGCATATTTTCACGTATCTGTTGGCCATCCGGATGTCCTCTTTGGAGAAATGTCTACTCAGATCCTCTGCCCATTTTTTTCAACACTTTTTTTTTTGGTATCGAGTTGTATGAGTTGCTTATATATTTTAAATATTAGTCCTTTATTAGATATATGATTTACAAATATTTTCTCCCATTCTTCAGGCTGCCCTTTTCTTGCCCTTTGTTTGATGGTTTCCTTTGCTGCACGGAAATTTTTAGTTTGGTGTTGTCCCACTTGTTTCTTCTTGCTGTGCTGCAGACGCTGTCTTTAAACACCTGGTTGTCGAGGAGCCCTGTACATGCGGGCGACCTGATGATCTCTGCGCTGAGCAGAGAATCAGCTGCTTGGCTAGAGACCCCAGAACGTTAGTCTGCCTTTTCTCTTGGACCAGTCCCCTTATAAAAGAACGTTTCCATCTCCTGCTAAGATCAGGTAAAAGACTCCTCACAGGATTCTGGGAGCCAAAGAGAAAGAAAGTGTGGCTAACTTCACTTAATCCCCAATTTTGAGTGCAAGAATGCAATTTCCAGGGGCGCCTGCGTGGCACAGCGTTAAGCGTCTGCCTTCGGCTCAGGGCGTGATCCCGGCATTATGGGATCGAGCCCCACATCAGGCTCCTCTGCTATGAGCCTGCTTCTTCCTCTCCCGCTCCCCCTGCTTGTGTTCCCTCTCTCGCTGGCTGTCTCTATCTCTGTCAAATAAATAAATAAAATCTTAAAAAAAAAAAAGAATGCAATTTCCATAGTAACGCTGTTAACAACCTACGATGGGGAAAATAATGTACTACAATAGCATTTCAACTATTATGGCTTTGACGACTTTCAGTGGTTAGGCAGGCACATCCCTTGGATTATCAAGACTATTAAAGCATCTCTGCCTTGAGCCATCCATTTACTTTCTATGGGCAAGACACCCTAGAGATTATAGGACACCTAAAACTTCACCTAAATCACACAAATAAACCTTTAAAAGAATGAGCCCAATCTAGTCCCTGAGCCTATAACTGAAGAAGGCTGTGAATTCTACCGAAGAGACAAGTCTCAGTGACGGTTCCAGAGGCCGTGACTTCTGAGCAAGATCCCGACTGAGAAGCAGTGCGTGTTACTAATGTTAAAGACTATACCTGCCTCCCCCGCTCCCAACAAGTGACTCTTAAATTATTAGAGGCTCCTTGTCTGCAGAGCACAAGCAGTAACACCCACCATCCTAGAGGAGATAATGAAGGTAGAGTGCTTATTACCAAGATATATTAGAGACGATGTCAGCATCCAATCCGCGGCAGCAGTGCTTAGGAGGGATAACCTGAATTCTCTAGGCCGATGAAAGGGAAATGCTAAGATTGTTTTCAAAATGGAAAGCCTAAAAGGCCCCCCCCATTTAATTAATACTTCAAAAGTCCCATCATAGCCCTAAAAAGCATCTTTCCTGCCACACTTCAAAGCTTTATGAATCCTTGTCAAAAAAAGAAAACAACAGACTATCATTCCCACTATGATACTATCTGGTATGTTTGAAATCTGTAATTAAACCCAATGACCAAATGAAGCACAAGTGTTCCAAGAATTTTCCGCTAAACCTTGCCCTATAAAAAGACAATATGCATTTTTCTAAACTGAAAATATACCAGCAGTACACCATTCCATCATGATCTTACATAAAAGTTAAAACAAACAGAATACCCGACAGTCTGATATTATCTTCTCAATGATTCTGTCAACTTTACAATAGGTAAGATTTTCACAGTAGAAAAGTAAAGTTAGTATATGATATTCTGGAAGTATTTTGTTTCTCTTAAAAAAATTTGAAATGGTTAACAAAACAGACCTTGGGGGAAATACAACATACGGCCTCATCCTGCTTAACAAGGTCCTAAGTTTTTTCCTTGGTTTTTGTTTGTTTGCTTTTAATATAAGACAGACTACGTATATCTTTCAATACAACATTTTTCTGGCCAACATAAATATAAGGAAAGTTTATATTCACGTCCCCTAAACTCATTACATAACATTAAACAAGACTGTGTGAAAAAGTCTCAAGCTGCAATCCAAATAAAATCTGCAGGTCACTGAAACCACCTACAGTCTGAAAAGCAAGGTGTCCGAAAATCAGGGGAACCCTCCCTGTGGAAGTGACTGCTGCAGAGCTCTTTCTTCCGGCAACATCCTGACACCTCTCACAGCACCGCACAGAGACATTACAGTATAAGCGATGGGGGTGTAAACACAGCTCCGGTCTGAAATGTTTCCACCTGCAGCATCAGCCACTGACGGAAGCTCATCAGATGTTCCCAGCAGCAGAGCCACACAGAAGGAAGCACTGGGCCTCTCTGGCACCCGCTCCAGTCCGACTCTGCAGGAGCCGCCCTTCATCCCCTGAATCCCTGCCCAGCGGCTCTCGGCCCCCTTCCTCAACATTCAAGCCTCAATTCTTCTCCTTGCTCCCTGGTTCTAGGAAATGGTTTCCTTTTCTGTTATAAGTTTTTGTCTGCATTTTTTTCTAACAAATTCCTTTAACGCTGTACCACTTTATTACACGTGTAATATTAGGGTATTTTTAAGCATTTAAAATCTCGTATCTCAGATTTTATATATACTCTTTTCCCTGGGCTTTAGGAACCTGGCTTAAGATACCGTGTTGATGCGTCTGATCTTCCCTTTCCAAACTGAGCACAATGCCAGACCTCCAGAGCTGCATCGCTGCGTGGGGGCTGCACACACGGTCCAATTCTGCTAGTCTGGACTGGAGCCTAACGTGTGAGATGCACAAATCCCGAGCGCAGAGCTCCACGGCTTTCTACATGAGCACACGCATACATGCGTGTGTGCATCCCCATCCCTGGAATACAACTCCACAAGACATAACACATTCCTGTTGCTGCTTTACAGCCCTTTGTGACTAGTACCTCGCCACCAAATGGGACTAAGACTCCCAGTACTGCCACGAGAGATTAGTGTCCCTAACTTTACATAACACTGGTCATGCAAACGGAAACGTAAGGGGACACCTCCCAGCTTGTTCTATGAGAATGGCGGTACTTGAAATGAGAGCACCACAAAAAGGTCACAAGAAAAAAAATGACAGATTGATACCCCCACGCAAATAGATACAGATTTCCTAAACAAAATATTGCCTATCGATCTAACAATATATAAAAGGATAATACAACATGATCAAGTGGGATTTACCTCAGAAATGCAAGGCTGATTCAACAATCGAAACGTAATTCACCCATTATTTTATAAAACAGAAAATTTCTACAAGCAATTCAATACACACCGAAAAAGCACTTGACAAAATGCAACACCCTCTCACGATTTAAAAACAAAAACAAAAACACAACACCTCTCAGAAAACCAGGAGTTAAAAGGAAAATTTTTACATTCAGCGGAGGACCTCTACCAAAACAAAGACAAAACGAGAACTGAACCCTACTCGACACTGAGAACTTGCTCCCTGAGGCCAGCACATGACAAGAACACTGTAATGAAGGTGCCGGTCAAGGCGAGAGGGCAAGACAGAGAAATAAAAGACATAAAGATTGGACAGAAAAGGTTATTTTCAGATTACACGAGCATAGATTTCTTTGGATTTTCTACTTGCTCCAGTAAACCACCAGAACCAATAAGTGAATTTATATTAAGGCCACGAGATAAACGAACAAGATGAACCACTGCCACACATAAGCCAAGCGCTGCCCCTTACAACAGCGTTGGAACAGCACGAAGCCCTCCAAACTGAGACGTACCGCACACAACTGAGGGAGCTCACAGACCTCGCTACCTGGACAGGTTGACCAGAAGTCACACTATTGTTCACAGGCCAGTTCGCCCAAATCGATGCACAGATGTGACAGGGCCCCAGGTGAAACAGAAGGGAACCCGAAGCCTGTCAGCTGCGGAAGCTGCTGTCACTGGCAAAGCACCGCCCCCTGACCAAAGACTCCGCCGCAGACTGTGCGCAGAGGGCGACACGGACACACACTCCGGAGCGTCAGAGCACAGGAAAGAAGCCAACGGCACGCTGGTCTTCACGCTCAAAGGAAAAACTTACCACCACTGCTTGGTTTTCAACATCAAACTCCTATACAACATTTAGAATAGGACTCATTTTCTACAACTTTTCAGGAGAAAGGTATAGAAATGCCGACATGTATCATCTGAAGAAGGTAAAGAAGATAATGTAGACGGGCATATAAACCTCCGCTCTGGGAGCTACAGTCAATCACACTACCATTTATACAAATATTACTCAAAGGCAAAACAAAACCACTCAGTGATAATTGTTTCAAAATGGATTTTTCTCTTTAACTGAAAACAGATAAAGTTATGAAATACAGAAAACTGTTAAATTTACAATAAATTCCTAATAGTTTGAACAATTACAGATGAATTTGAAAGGAAAGATTTGTGAAATCTGCTTTAAAAACTCAGTGTCACTAACCATTCAGGCACTACAAAGAAGTTTTTTAATTTTCACAAAAACCTCCATGACCCTTCTCATCTGCCTCTAGTGATCTGAACCTCTGTCTCTGCAAGCAGACAAGGTGACTAAATCCATCAATCTACTCATCGGCTCACTACAGGAGTCTAGTAGTGTGAGGCCCTGGGGGTGCAGCATTAATCTGGAATGAGCAGTTCCTTGCCTGGTGGGGGGCGGTGCATTTCACTGCAGGACAGCAAACAGCGCAAACAAGTAGACCCCAGAGTGTGCCGGCTGGTGAGAAGGGCGAGCAGGAGCGGGCGCCGGGACAGATGGGGACAGTGGTGCCGGGAGGAGGGTGATCGGGGGGACGACACACTCTACGGGTTCATATAATTACTGCTCAACCAGGAGACTGGGGGCGGGGGCCATGACAGACGGACGGAAGCCTGCGATAAAGCATCAGCTGGTGCACACATTGCCTGGCGCGCGCTACGTGAAACGAAAGGTCCTACGTGAAACGAAAAGCTCTAAAACTGCACATGAAAAGAACACGGGGAAACCAGCGGCTTCTTCTCCAAACACAATGAGGAAAGTGAAACAATCTGAGAGACAAATTATAATACCCACCATATTATTTCTGTGCATGAGGAAGTTGATGTTAATAATATCCAAACTAGGGCTGAAAGGGGGCTCACTGTACTCTCTCGGTTAAGACCTCAGAAGCAAAGGTGAGCCCTTCACGGAGAACACGCTGGCCAGGCTGTGCTCCCGTCTCTGTCCAAGCACTGCCCTACTGCGGTGCTCCACCCTGCACCATGTGTTCAGTCCCCTAGCCCAGCCCGCCTCTTTGCAGCACCAGAAAGGCCTACTTAACACGAACTCCCCTCTTCTGCACACCTACCACATGCTGGGGGCGCAAGCACATTCCACTGACGCTTACCAACAATTCGGATTGACAAGGAAAGGAGCACACACTAGGAATCTAAGCTAGAATGGCTTGGTGGTTTCCAGGGTGTCCCCAGGTACAGGGGAAAGGCACTGGTGACCAGGCAGCGGGGGACAGAGGTAGACAAGGTGTGCAAAGCCAAATGGTGGGTGAGCCTCCCAGGAAAAGAGAGAACAGTGTCAAGTGGGTGGACAGGGATAAGACAAAAAGGCTGGAACCACACCTGGGGAGCACAGATCTTTAGGGGCAGGGTAAAGGCTTACAAGAGCCCCGCCCTCACCCCTTAGAGACAGTGGGTGGAGGAGCAAGCCTTCCCTACTCACCTCTCTCCACGAACCTTAACGCAGCCTCCAACTATAATCAGCAGGAAAGCCCATGTTTGCCTAAACACTCCACACACAAGTTCATTTCCCAGTGCCTTTGCCCCCAGAATTCCTACAGTATGGAAGACTCTCCCCACCGTCTCCACCGGCATGAAACAGCACCTCCTTTAGAAAAATGCCCCAGATTTCAACAATTCGGGATTATTTTCACTCAACAATCACTGAGTGCTGATAACATGTCAGATCACATGGATTCAAAAAGCAGTAACGTTAGAACCTGGCCCACGAGAACTGACAACCAAGGAAGTGAGACAAGCAAATAAAGAAAGTTGAATGAGTTACCAGCTAAGCCTGTGTGTGCAGAGCTGATGCACAAAGATGCCAAAGCCCAGCCCTGTGGTCCAAATGAGAGAGAGGGAGACAGGCAGACACACACACACACACACAGCCATGCCCTAGGGCAGAACCCTCAAAGTTTCCCCTTTAAAAAGAATGAATGTTCCAAGCAGAAAAGGAGAAACAAAAGCATAACGGGGGGGGGGGGGGGGGTGGCATGAAGAGGCACCAGCCGGCAGTGCTGAGGCTGGAGCCCTTCAGAGCCGAGCTGAGGGCGAGGCCCGTGCAGAGGAGGCAGTGTCTCACAACATCGCTGGCATCAGGGCAAGCGGGGGACAGACTGGAGCTCAGCATTCATTCTCACTGAGGGGCTACTGTGTGCCAGGCACCACGAGCTGTTCCCTCATGCTGGGCACTCATAAAACTTCATCACTCTTCTGGAAAGCATTTAACACCTTTTACTGTAAACGTATAGATGTCCAGATTATTTACATAAATACAATTATAAAATAAATTCACACGCTCACATATAAATGTATTTTTAATCTGTCTTCCCCACAAGTCAATTAGCAACTTAAGCTGTCAGACCGGATGGCCACGATCCCAGAGGAGTGGCAGAGGCCCACGGAGATTAATTCCCAGGGAAGCGATCAGGCCCTGGGAGCCCAACCGAGGCCCATCTGTTGAGAGAGCTAGAATGCGGTGTGTGCTGCTATAGGAAGAGACTCAACCACCAATCTACAACTCGCACCACTGCACGATGACTGCCTAGGCCGCCTCAGTGACGGGATATCCATAAAGATTTTTCCATGAACAAATACATGGAATCAACAGTTTAAGATGATCTCTTGGATTTAAGTGTCATGATATATTCTATGCTCAGGTTTTAAGAAAATATTAAAATTTATGACGGGGGACCCTGGCTGGCTCAGTCAGTAGAGTGTACGACTCTTGACCTCGGGGTTGTAAGTTTGAGCCCCACATTGGGTGTACAGATTACTTAAAAAATAAAATCTTTCAAAAAATAAAAAATTTATGACAGATGTTTAACGATCTGAATGTCACATTTTCCATGGAAATCTATTTAAAGGTCTTAAAGGAAGAGTCAGTAACTAAGTTAACATGTACCACCTAGCGAGGCGCCACAATACAGGCTTTGTAGGTTAACAAAAAGTAACCGATCTCGTCCCGCTCTGCTTTTTCTCACCTTCTCCACCTGGAATGCCTTTCCCCAACTACCGCGAGCCCCACTCACCATGCCCGGACCTGCTCTCTCAGGAGGACACCGTCCCCCTCCCTCTGAGCTCCCCATCACTGTCTTCCCCATCAGGATTCTCTACCTGGTCTCGCCTGCTCCTGCAGGATCTGCCCTACGCACCTCAACCCTGCTACCATGGGAGAGTAACCTGTCCAGCATGCAAGAAAACAGATGTCCCTGGGGGTGAAGACAGAAGGAATACACATGAGCAGATGGCAAATTTTATTAAGAGGCCTTACTGTCAGGGAGAGTGAGAACTCTTAAGAATATCAAGCAAACAGGAAAAAAAAAAAGTGGCAACTGTTAAGCTCAAGAAAACAGGAAAACAAAAAGTTGAACTAAAAGGGAATATAATCATGCTACATTCACCAGCTCAATAGTGAACAACATTAACAAAGTCAAAACAATTCGCCAAATTATGGTTCTAAACAAAAATTGTGCTACAACTATGTGGGGAAAGATGGGAGTTCAAAATGTAACTTTTTCTAAAAGTGACGCATCGATGGCCCTGCCTCTACATAGATATTGCTGGGAACCGTGGACAGAAATGCTACAAGAAACAGATAAGCAGGATTCCAGGCAGCTCTGGGAGGCGGATGGTGGAGGCAGGACAGGAGCCCGCTGGGTTCTGCATGAACCATTCAACACTGTTTTACTTTTGAACACATGCACGTACCACCCTCTGATAGAAGTGAAATTTCTAAGTAAGAAAAAGAAACAGAATCTCTAACAGAAGCACTTCCAGCAGGACATAAGTGTTTTCCTACAATTTTACAACCACGCTACCCCCTTTCCCCTTCAACAGTGTCTCTCCACCCTCAGGACGCAGGGCAGCTGAGGACAGCGTGCATGGCCTGAGACCTGGCGTCAGCCTGCCGGCTCCGTACTCTTGAGAAAGCTACTGTAAGCTCTGAACCTGACCTTTCCCCGCCCGTGACATGAAGACACCACCACGGACCTCAGGGACCCGGCTGCGTTGCTCAGCACCCAGATGGTAAGTGTGAGGATGACCGTACACCCTGGACCTAAGTCACCCAGATGCAATCTGTCTCACTACCCTCTCCCCCTTCACACCACCGTCCAGGCGGGCTTTCATTCTGACCACGCCCCCACACTGCGCCGAGCACTTGCCAGAGTGTCCTCCAAGTCGCCAAACCCGAAGGCCAAACCTCAGTCCTCATCATGACCTTTCCTGACACTTCAGAGAGTTGATCACATCCTCCTCCTGGACACTTCTTCCCTTCTTCCCATGGTGCCAGTGCTTGTGGTCTTCTTCACACCTGCTCTGTGCCAAACACTGCTCATGTTCGTCCTTGAGCACTTGATGGCAGAGTGACCCGAGGCTCAGGCTTGCTTGTCTTCTCTGTGCTCACTCCCTCGGTGACCACAGACTGTCACTGCGTTTTCATGGCCACTTCCAGCTCAGACTTCTCTTCCAAGCTCCAAATGCCTATTTACAACTGCCTACATGACATCTCTACTTGGATCCCTAACAGAATCACAAACTTAAAATGCCTACAGTGAGCTCCCCATCTGCCCCTCTAAACCAAGTTCCACCCACAGCCTTCCCCCCATCTAGTTGCCCAGGCCAAGAGCCTTCTAGTCAACTCAACTCCTCCCTTTGTCCTCACACCCCTTATCCAATCTGTCAGCAAATCCTACTGCTTCTACCTTTGAAATACATCCAAGGCCCAACTGCTTCTCACCACCTCCAGTTTTCCTGCTCCAATCCCAGCCTCCGCTGCTGCTCACCTGGTTCCCTGAACAGCGTGCCGATAACCTCCTGGTTGTCCTCTACTCTCCCCCACCCTCCAACCCCCACCACCAGTGTCTATTCCCAACACACTAGCCTTTCAAACCTCAGCCGAATCTCAGGGCTCAACACTGAGGGAGGGACAGCTGCCCTCCGGAGCCGACAGCCAGCACCGCCTTACCCTAGCAACTCTTTGTTTCGACAAACAGCCCCAGAACCTCACAGTTCAATCTATGTCAATTGTTCTTAGCTGCCCTGACGCTAAATAACCTATCTTTATTCATCAAATGGGGGGGTTTCAGATGGGTCTCCGGGCAACCTTCCTTTCTGTCTACTGCCTCCCCACACCCCATTAACCCTGAAAATAATCTCCATACATATCCCAGCAATTCAACTCCTCCAAAACGTTACTTTGCTTTCCTAGAATTCTGATTGTAAAACACCTCCATCCCAAGTTCTGCCTTAAGAATGCAACACCCCAAAACAAATCAAGAACCAAGAACCTGATCCATCCTGCAGGGGCTCAAGTGGACCAGGGCCCTCAGGTACATCAAGGGCCCCGGATCTCACAGGAACACCATTAAGTCGATGCTGTACAAAGCCAGGCTTACTCGTGTGGCCTCACCAGTTGTCCAGAATTGGGGGAAACAATTATAGAAACACTGGTTATAAGGTTATTTTCCTGGGTTTACATATTTTCAAACAGGGGTGGAGGGGAGGGGAGCGCCAAACTATAAGCAGCAGATTATATCCCGGTGCTCAAAGTTCCAGTGAGCCAAGAACGGGGCTCTCAGTTCCCTGTCAGGCCTTCGTTCCGCTGCACATCACATTAAGAAGAAAAATTTTGTGTAATTTCTGCTAAATATGAAACTGTCTTGGGCTCTACATGACGAACGATTTTTAATAGCTAATGCTGATGAAAAGTTATACTTGATATTCTCCCTCTTGTTTGGATCCACTAAGAAAAGAGAACTTATTTTGTGGCAAGCATTAAACACTACTTCATCCAGCCTTTAGTGAAAACTACCCATGGGTCAAGCAGAAAACATGCAGAAACGAAATAACAAAATCTTTGCCCTTAAAGATGCAGAAACAGACTTGTACCCAATAAATATAGCCCACTGTTACAGGAAGAAACATCGAAATGTGCAGGGAGGCTGGGGAGGAGACAAGGGATGTAAACAGCTGGGCATGGCCTTCTCCAAAAGACAGCAGAGTCACACCTGGCACAGCACACAGAACAGGTGCCTCTCATAGCCAAGAAAGGGTAGAAGGAATCAGAGAAAAGGAGCAAGACTTCCAGGCCTTACTTGGAAACTGAAACTTCGTGACACAATTTTCCTTCCCTTCCCTAATACCTAATCCTGGCAGAAACAAAAGTGGGTTTGGGGGAGAAAAGAGAACAAAGGAGGAAAGTGAACTGACCCCCAGAAGGAAATGGAAAAACAATCCAGGGTCCTGCCCCTTGGACACCTAAGACAAACACAATGCCAAAGTCAAATTCAACGTAATTATAAATGATTCTGAATTCTGAATCCATGAAGTCTAAGTTTATGGGGCTTTTACACCAAAGCAATGTATTGCGAAAATCTTACCAATGCTAATACCACAAGACAGATTGATGAATCTTCTATCAACGATCTGTCCTCGATTTACCACTAGGCCTACCAGAAAGAGCAGTCTTTGGAAATAAGACAAACTGGAATAGAATCTCAATTCTATAACCTCCCAACTGTGGAGTGCAGCACAAGTGCCAAGGTTACAAATTAACAAATCACAAATAACCCAATCTCTGGGGCTTAGTTTTCCTCTCATTAAAGTGGGGGAACTGCCACCAAATAGCAATTGCTAACATTTGTGAATGCTGAGCACATTTCACATTTCTTATGGCATCTTCACCACAACCCTGGGAGAGCACCCTTTGTCAGAGGAAAGGGCTAGGTTTAAGTAGTCAGTGAAGAGTTCGCATGGAGAGAAAACTAGGTTTCGGTAGTTAGTGAAGTTAGTAAGTAAGCAGCCAAGCCAACATCTGAATCCAGAGCCCATAAGAATAAAACACAAGTAAAAAGCACAGGCTCCAAAGCCAGACTGAGTCTGAATCCCAGCTTTGCTTTTTACTAACTTAGTAACCTTTAACCTCTGTTTCAGTTATGCAAATGTGAAACAGGGGCAAAGGGTAGCCTCATTCAGGGGATTACTGCCAGAGACTCACCTAGGAGCTGGATGGCCCAGTGCTGACCCTGTTGGGCCACTCTTCTAGGGCACATGCTGCTACTGTCACAACTATCAGGGACAGGACTGTCATCCTGCCTGCCTCTCTCCACACATAAAAGGCACTAAACAACTAATATTTCTTCCCTCACCTACTCTGCAAAATCAACTAGCTTTTATTTGTTTCTAGTATATGTCAAAGAAACCTTAAGACAGATGAAAGAAAAATCAAAACAAAAGGAAAAACCAAAACACAAATGTAGCAAGAGAATTATACTCACAGTTCTGAAGGCCACGGTAACTCTGTGAAGAAATCAAACGTGGGTTTAAAGGAAATGCTCCCGGTTTCTCTTTCCTCTTTCCATAGTCCTCAGAGAACCTGACAAGGAGAGACAACATGCGCATTAAAACCCCCTTCCTTTCACTTCTTGAAGCTCTACTGAACTCACCCCTCAGCCAGTTCCATCACCTCCCACGCAAGCCTACTGGGCAACGCCTGGGATGAGGGGTGAGAAGAGGGCACCACGTCCCTGTCTTCAAACCTATTTCTACTTAAGAAACACACAGGAAGGAGCACCTGGGTGGCTCAGTCGTTAAGCGTGTGCCCTCGGCTCAGGGCGTGATCCCAGAGTCCTGGGATCGAGCCCCACATCAGGCTCCTATGCTGGGAGCCTGCTTTTTCCTCTCCCACTCCCCCTGCCTGTGTTTCCTCTCTCACTGGCTGTCTCTCTCTGTCAAATAAATAAATAAAATCTTAAAAAAAAAAAAAAAAAGAAATACATGTGAAGCAACTGGAAACTATTCAAACATATCAAAAATCATAAATTAACAGGGTGTGGTTGGCTAATAAGTGCACGATACAATGACAGAGTATAGACATCTGTTCCACTGCCTTTCATCAAAACTATACTACAGAGATATTTTTTAAAAATGTTCTAAACAGGGGTGCCAGGGTGGCTCAGTCTGTTAAGCATCTGCCTTCAGCTCAGGTCATGATCCCAGGGTCCTGGGATGGAGCCCCAGGTCAGGCTCCCTGCTCAACAGGGAGTCTGCTTCTCCCTCTCCCTCTGCCCCTCCCCGTTTGTGCTCTCTGCTCTCTCCCGTGTGCACACACTCACTCCCTCAAATAAGTAAATAAATAAAATCTTTTTAAAAAATGTTTGAAACAGCACAGGGAGAACTGAAAGGAGAAAAAAGCCAAGATTTTTGAAGTACTGAGGAAATCTTCTAACATGGAAGATTGAGACCCAAACAAAAAAGTAAAAAGAAGAAACCTGGAGGAGACAGAAACTATAACAGACTGAAGTAGAGTAAAGGAGGCAGCAGGCCCAAGAAAGCCAGGTCCTAATTCAGCAGTGGAACACACGGGAACCACTTCCACTTGCACAGCAGTGTCCTAAAAGACCAGAAGTGGCAGCAGCAGTGTAGACAGAACGGGAGTAAAGAAGGCATAGCCTCAAATACAGAGGAGCCGGGGAAGGCCATGGAAGCTGAAACCAGAACCTCAACGCGAGGCACAACGTGACGCCCCCTCACTCTGAAAGAAGATGGGAGGGGGCATTCCCCAGAAAAGTAGAGGCGTCTATGGACTGAAGTCACCCTGCCCAGCTGCACTGAACAGAGCTGGACTTAATGACCGTATATACAGTGAACAGTGAATTCTCCAGCTCTCCTACAACAGACCACACACGCACACCGCTGGCTTCCAGATTCTGAAGTCAGAATTGTGCCGGAAAGAGACTGGAGAATATTTCTGGGGAATCTGATCAGCTCCAAAAGACAGATCTAAAGATACTAACCCTGGGGACCCTCAACACATGGCCCACCCAGAATACCCTGATGTAAAAGTCAAAGGGCCCCACCACGTCAGACAGGAAAAGGAAGGAAACAACCTAAAAGAAACAGAGACTATACAAACTATCAATAATATAGAGGTAAGACAACACTGCAATCAATAAAGAAAAACAGGATGTTCTCCTAGAAAAATAGAAAAAGAGCCCTTGGAAATCTAAAGAACCTTTCTGAAATCAGAAATAATAAACTAAAGAAAAGGTTAAGTCAAACTGAAGTCACCTCTCTGAACAGAGAATAAAAAGACCCCCCCCAAAAAAAAGGCAGAAAAGGAGGAGCAAAGGAAGGAAGAAGAAGAAGAAGAAAAAGGTATTAAGATAATTACAACCTTTGCCCAGGACAGCCAAGTTCCGGATAATAAGACTTCCAGAAAAACAAAATAAGGAAAAGCAAGAGAGAAAACCTCAGCACAGTAATGCCAAAGAGTATTCCCAGAACTGAAAACTCCCAGTTACCAGAATGAAGGGACCCGCTGAATATGCAGCACAGTGGATGAAAACCGACCCACACAAGGTACACCATCACGATATTTCAAAAGACTTGGACAAATTGTAAAACTCCTACAAGCTTCTAAAGATGGGAGGGGGGTAAAAGTTTAGTACGAAGGAAAAATGAGAATAGCTTCTGAATTCTAAAACAGTAACATGAAAACAAGAAGGCAATGGAGCAATCTTTGAATTTATGAACAAAAATGAATTCCAATACAGAACTCTATACCCAGCGAAACCATCAATCAAGTTTCAATCATGCATGGTCCCAAAAGGTTTGCCTCCTAAGCATCCTATGTCAGAAAGCCCCTGGAGAAAGTCTTCCACCAAAACACGAGCATCAACAAAAAATGAGCAAGGCATGAGCTTCCATTAGAAGGGATAAGGGAATCCCCAGGACGACGATGAAGGGAGATTCCAGAATGGTGGCTGTGCACCAGGAGAGAGGGAAACAAGTCCAAGCCGGAGCAGTGTTGCTCAAGAGGAGGGCATGCTGAAGGCTGTCTTCAACTTGTCCAAAAACACTGTACTATCTTTTTAAAGTAATTAACGCCACCAAAAGGAAGAAGTCAGTGAAGAAAGACAAAGACAAGAGTTGCCACAAACATAAAATCCAACTCTGGACAAAAGCCAAACGATGAGAACAAAGGAACATCCAGGGACAACACAATAAAAGACCGAAGGAGCAAGCAGCTCAGAAAAGAAGAGAACGGAGATCTCCAGGAAACTGTAAGCCAGAAATCAAATGTGAAGAAGAGATGAGTCTGTATGACCATGAAGAAAAATTACTAAGAGGCTACTGGAAGGTATGGGGAAAATAGGTCTGGGGTAGAGGGGAAATAACAATAGGTATAAAAAGGGTTAAGAATGTGGGGGACTGAAGAAAGATGAGTACCCGTCATAATGCCCTGGGCACACCTCTATCACAGGACTTACCCACTGTACCATCATCACTGACTGACTTCTCTGTCTCCCTCCCTCAGCTGCAAAGACCTTTGGAGAGGATCATTTCTCATCCAGTTATCACCCTGCAGAGTCCAGTACAACGCCTGCTACAAGGGTATACACAAAAGCAAAGGTTTTTTTTTATTTTTTTGCATTTATTTGGTTACTGAGTATCTACTACACATACCTGCTATCCTTCCGGAGAACTAAAATTCAAGGACATATGGGCCTTGCTTGCCTTTAAAGAGTTACAACTTTTTTTCACACCTGAGAAAACAAATATTTCTCCTATATCCTCATTCTCCCCAAAAGATGAAAAGTTCACCAGGGGCTTACAGAACTTTAATAGTCTGGCTATCACTAATGGATATGGAACCCAAGACCTGATGACACTTGCTTGACATTGTACGCATTGCGTAATATGAAAAGAGTGCCGGCTTGGGTATCAGGACACCTGCTTTCTAGTACTTTAGAATTACTCCTTTTGAAGAAGAGAAAATCCCAACATTCTACCTAAGAATCCCAGCGTTGGTCGTCTTAAGTACAGATCCCCAAATCCTTACACCGCCTTCAGCTTGAATGTATTTCAACCAGTTCCCACAATTACTACATTACTATTATCTTAGTCTCACTGCCAAAAACCCAGCTGCAGGCTAACTATGCAAGAATGAGACACTGTTGAAATGACTTAAAAAAAATTTCTTTTTACCCTTAGTGCATTAAGCTAAATCCTCCAATTAAATAAAACCAAGTAACACACACACACACACACACACACACACACTCACTCCTCCTCCTGAGAAAAGAAAGGAAAGGAGAGAGAAAGAAACAGCAAGTCCTTCTTCCACCTAAGCCAGAAGCAGAGCTGGGGGCTGGGTTGGGAAGAGGTAAACTTGGAGGCACAATGAATCAACGAGGTCTCCAGGGCTTTCGCCCCGAAAACCACAGGGCCACAGCAAGTTGCGCGCCAGCTGCGGGGAAGGAGCCCGCGCGGACCCGGGTGCGAAGCCCGCCCTTCCCTGAGGGCCAGTGAGTCCCCATATAGGGTCAGGGCTATTCCCCCGCCCCCCCTCCAGGTCCCCAAGGATTTCCCTCTTCCTCCTCCTTCCTCTCTCCCCCCTTTTGTTTTTGAGGCAATTGGACGGCTCCCAAGGAAGCCTGCTGGCCTCCCCAAGCCCCCGGCCTCCCTGTGCGCTCCGGCCTCGAGCCCCTCCGTCTCTCCGAGACCCCCGAATCCACCAACCTCCCCATCTTTCACGAACACCCCCAGGCCTTCTCATGTCCCCCAAACCTCCCCGTTTACCCGAGCCCCCGGCCTCCCCTCGTCCCCAGGCCTGCCAGAGCCCACCGACCTCCCCACAAGTCCGTCCTCCACCCAGCGCCGTTCTCCCAGAACCCGCCCCCTCCTCCCCCTTCCCTGGCCTCTCGTGTCCCCCCCGTCCTCCCGGAGACCCCCCAGTCCGCCCCACATCTCCCGACCCGCCCGCGCCGCGGTCCTCCCCACAGCGCCGTCCTCCCGGGGCCCCTCCCTCGTCCTCCCCACTTCTCCGGCCTCCCCACATCCTCGGCCTCCCGAGCCCCGCGCGGGAGGGGCCCGTCTCCGCCATATCCGCCGCGCGGACCGGCTGGTTGGCCCCGCTAGGCCCTGCCAACCCCCAGCTCCAGGAGCCGGCCCGCCCGCCCGCCCGCCCGCGTCCCGGCCCCCTCCCCAGGCCCGCACTCACTCGAACCGCGCGGGGCGCCGGGAGGCGAGGGCAGACCACTCCGAGGCGGCGCCGCGAACCGACAGGCGGTGCTCCCTCCCACGCCTCACGCCGCGGGCGCACAGCGGTCTCTGCGGCGGCGGCGGCGGCGGCGGGCTGGCGGCGGCGGCGGCGGGATAGCGCCCTCAGGGCGTGCTGCGTCGGCGCAGGTCGCGCATGCGCGGCGACCGGCTGAGGCGGGCTTCACCGCCACGGCGCGCGCCCGGCCGCGTCCCCGCGCCGAGCTTCCGCCCTCCCCCCCTCCCCAGGACCGGGCATGCGCCCGGCGCTCCGCGCATGCCCAGCAAGCCACAGGGCTACGCTCCCGAGACCGCGCCGGACAGTCGCGCCGGGCATTCAGGACTGCGAGGGACTGAGCGCGCGTGTGGTGGCCGAGTCCGGGGAAGCCTCGGCGGGGGCCGGGAGGGGCGGCCCGCCGAACTGAGGTCCCGGGGCTCCCACCAGCGGCACTCTGGGCCGGCGGGGTTGGACCGATCTCGGGGAAGCCCTCCCACCCGCTGCCCTGCCCCGCACAGCCCGGACGCGGCCCCTTTGCAGGGCCGCCCTAGCCCGCCGCCCTGCAGCCCAGCCCCAGGGCCGGAACCCGCGCAGTCGCGCCCCGCAGTGGGCCGGGGCCTGGCCCGCGTCCTCACGCGTGTCTTCGCCAGACTTCCTGCCCACCCTGAGGAGTTAGGTGTCCCGGGCCCCTCTGCACACAGGAGAGTGAGGCTCAGGGGTGTGTTCCGTGGCATCAGCTGGGCTGTACTTAGATTGGAACCTGGAAGACGGCCTGAAAGAGGCTGTGGGAGGCGGCTGGAGGTAGACAGATGTGGGGCCTGCGCGCTGGTCTCGGGGCTGGAGACAGAAGAGGAGGACCCCGGGGATCTGGGAGTCACCAGCCGAGGGCAGCTGAGCAGACCCAGGACACCGAGTGGAAGGGGCAAAAATGCACTCGTCCAGGGGCTTCTTCAGGCATCCTTAGGAGCCTGGCCTTTGTTCTTTAGGCCGCAGGGAGCCTGGGGAGGGTTTCAAGCAGGAAGTAATACCTGATTTGTGTTCTTTAAAAAAAAAAAAGACAACCTTGCGGTAGGAAATGAAACCAGAGGCAGGGCAACTTTCATCTTTATGGTGTCACTTTGATCCTCACCACAAGCCAGGAGGCAGGTTAGGGCTACACTCCTTTTCAAAGGTGAACTCCTGAAGCCCAAAAAGGTAACCCACCGTTCTGTCCTCAGAAGGTATCATTTGACTCTAGTTGTAACAGAAGCAGGTAAAATAAAACAATTTTGTTTAGCAAGAGTTTTACTATATATGTTTTTGTTGTTCTTTAATGAAATGTGTTACGGTTATTTGTAGAATTTTTTTGACTCCATCCAAGTTTCCAAGGAAGTGTGTCTCTGAATGTGAGCCCCAGGGCCTTGGTCCCCAGAGTTTGCTCCACCTGGAACTCTCCTCCCTCTGGAGTGTCTCACTCCCTGCGAGAAAGTTAGCAGGGGCTTCACTGAGGAGAAGACCTTTGAGCTGGGTCTTCAGGTATGAGTAGGAGTTTTCTAGGTGGAAATGACTGCAGGAATACTAACAGCTAGATCCTCATTTCTTTCCCTACCCCATTTCACTTAACTCTCAGAACAACCCCGTGATTCAGACTCCATTAGATCCCCAGCACTGAAACAGGGACACTGAGGCCAAAGGATCTCAAGTAATTTGACTAAGGTGATGAAGCAAATGATGGATGAATCCAGGATTTGGACTCCTATCTGTTGGCTTCCAAAGCTGGGGTGCTTGGCCTCTAGGCCACCCTGTCTCGTGTGCAGAAGTATCGTGTTTGTTTGCTTTAGTCTCTTGTTTGACTTGTGTCTGGAGTGTTTATTCGAGGAAGACAAGTAGTCGAGCACCCTTAATTGTAATGTTCCCAATCCTAAAATATATCTGTATTTGTATATAGATACTGCAGATTTTAGATATAGATATAGACACAGATGTAGCTATATAGGTATATATCGATATATGCATATCGATATATATGACATAATTCTGCCAATGAGAACTTACAAAGCAGTAATAGGTGTCTTGAACTGAAATCTTACCTGACTTGAGCAGCTCAGCACAGCGCCACCCAGAATACGGGTGTGCATACTGCCACCTAGTGGCAGCCTATAAGAATTACAGGGACTGTGCGATAGAAAAGGTTTTACAGAATGCGGGGACTGAAAACCTGAAGTTATAAGAGAACGGGAAACACGGGACCCTGGCATTAAGTTGTTCAATAAATATTTGTCGATGAATAGATCATTGCCAGCCGCTTTTGATTCACGATCTCCACAATGTCCTTTCCCCCTCATTTTAAAAGTAAAATAGTTTTCCCTTGATTTTAGAAATTAAAAAGAAAAATAGCAGTCATCACTGGCTTTAGTACTCAGTACTCAGTTTCCAGAATGAATTCTGGTTAATGATCTTAATGCTTTCTTTCCATCTTACTTTTTAAGAAAAAAAAACCATTAAAACAAAATAAAAGTGCTACCTGCTCATAACAAAGAATTCACAACATGCCAAAAATCCCCAAGATGGAATTGAGAACCCAGCCCCAGTCCCACCTGCCAGAAATAACCACTGGCATTAGGTGAACATCATTTCGGGGGACTTACATGCAAATACACAAACAGAAGGATGGGTGAGGAACAGATAGGTAGAAAGACTTACAAAACCAGAAGAATCATATATTGGTACTATATTTATGTAATTGTACTTGAATTTAACAAAGGAAAAAGAAAGGGAAGCTAATGGAATTGCTGGATTCATATGAATAGTTCTTCTAGACAAGAGAGGTTTTCAATAAAACATCCCTTCAAGTTTAAGAGAAGAGACCGTGGGGACATTAAAAGGTTGACATCATTATGATTTTTCACAAAGACATATGATCATTGTTGTTGTAGAGACTGACTTCTTGCTGTGAAACATGAGCTCCCTGGCCCAGCCACACTGGCACCAGCATGCGGTTTTGAGGATACAGAAGTCCTTTCATACCAGCTGGTAAATATCGGCTGCTGGACTCTGTCCACAGTGCTCTGCTCCCCAGCTACCCCGATCCACAGCCAGGAGCAGCTCCAACCCCATCTCCCCAGGATCCAGGGCTACAGGGAAAATGGGACCCTGGACCTTTCCCCAGGACCGCCTTCCACACCCCCTCTTCAAGCAGAGCGGCCCAGTTTTTATCCGTTGTATAGACTGGGCACCCACACAAGGCGTTGCTGGCAAAACGTATTCAGCACCCAAGGGGACTGAACACCACTGCTCAGGGTCAGTCCTCAGAGTCTTGCAGCTTTACAGTCCCCGGCCTCAGAGAATAGAGACCTTTCTGCCCAAGCATGCCTCGCTCATGAAGTCATCAGAGAACACGTCTGCAACCTGCGTGTAATTCCCTTGCACCCTAACTGGCAGCAGACACAGCCCTTCCGCGTGGAAACTCCCCCATGATCCTGCTCCAAATAGGGTGAGGCAGGTGTGGAGCCCGGGCGCACCTGCAGGCAGCGGGAAGGGAGTGAGCTTTGCTCAGGCTCGGCTCCGCACCTGGCCCCGCGCCCAGGTCCTTGTGCTGAAGCTCTTCCCCCATCCCCTGAGGGATGCTTTCTCTCCCCACCCTCCACCCCTGCTTACAGGTGAGGACGCTAAGCTTGGAGGAGCACGTGCTTGCCTGAGACCCTCCTGTCCCCTCCAGGTACAGCCTGGATGTGAACTCGGGTCTGTCTCATGCCAAAGTCTGCTCTTTCAGGGTAGCCTCCGAGGACACCCCATGCTGTGTGGAGAGGGAAAGGAAGTCAGGAGCTGCCCCTGGAAGGGGCTGGGAGTGGGAGCTCGGAGGACAGCTTCATGCTCCCTTCTGGAGACAAAGCGCCTGAAACATGACTTGGTACCTTTGTGTCCCTGAGCGCAGCAGGGCCAGACCCTGGAAGCCCCTGAGCACATGAGCAAAGGGAGCACGAGGCCCCAGCCCACGCTGACAGACAGCAGGGGTGGTCTTGGGGTCAGAGTGACCTGGGTTGGAGGCCGGCTCTGCCCCTTATCCCTGGGGCCTCAGGCAGATCACTGTCCTCCCAAGCCTTTAGCTGGATCCTGTCACTCTCACATTTGCAATGACCCCAGCTACAGCAGTGGACACCAACCCCGGGAGTTGGTCAGAACCAGCTGGGAACTTCCCACCGTGGCCTGTGGGTCAGAATCCAGAGCCCAGGGGCGCCTGGGTGGCCCAGCCGGCTAAACGTCTGCCTTCGGCTCAGGTCACGATCCCAAAGTCCTGGGATCGAGTCCCACAGCAGGCTCCTTGCTCCACAGGGAGCCTGCCTCTCCCTCTGCCTCTGCCTGCTGCTCCCCCTGCTTGTGCTCTCTTTCCCTCCGACAAATAAATAAATAAATCTTAGAAAAAAAAAAAATAACCCAAAACCCAAAGCTGTGTCCTTGGTGAGCAAGTTCACAGTCATTGGCCCAAAGGAAAATCTGCAAGCCCCTTGCCCGGCATCTAGGCATTTTGTGATTTTGGTTTCCACACCCATCCAGCCTGATCTCTTGCTAACCACCCTGCCCCACACTCGTGTCCCTTTTGCCCCAGACTCCTCCTGGCACCTCGATCACATCCACATTGGAGCTCACACTCTCCTTGCTGCCTGGAACGTCCTTCCCCTACCCGCTTTCCTTCTGACAAACTCTTACTCGCTCTTCAAGGCCCCATTCAAAGGTCACCTCCTCTGTGAAGCCCTCCTTGACTACTCCCACAGCTATACTTCTACACCACATTCTTCGGTGGTATGGTGGGTATGTGGTCCTCGTACCTGTCTCCCTGTTAGACTGGCAGCTTTCAGGGGACATGGGCCTGACACAGAGTAGTGAAGGAATGAAGAAGCAAATTGATAAAAAATGCATGGCCACCTTTGGGTGAGGGGTCTAGCCCATAGGACATGTTCCCCAGGTGGGTTGAGGGCCAGGGAAGACAGATCTTCTGGGGCTTTGTCACAACTGCCCAGCAGTGTAGAAGTTTCCAGGGAAGGCAGAGGCCTTGGGGTCATCAGATATTTATTTTCTTTTCTTCAACAAATATGTATATAATCTATGCTCTTGGTAAAAATTCAGATAATCATGGAAGTGTGCAAAGCAAGCCATTCACACAGCCAGCCCTCCTCCCTACCCACAGAGGCCTGCTGGGGTATTTATTTTCAGTGGAAAGTTGGACTGGTTTCTCCCCACCTTGGGCCTGGAGCCCAGCGTGCAGGACTCGCCCTCAAGGGGACCGCTCGGGGCCCTCCGCCGCGTGCCCGCCTGCTGTCAGCCAGCCCCCCAGGTGAGCGCTTCTGAGCATAACCTGCTCCTGGTGGCTGGTGCCGGTCAGTCTGCCTGCGGCCGGCAGCCGTGCCCCCTGACCGTGTGCCCTCATCTCTAGCCCCTCAACCTAGCTGCCCGCGTCGTTGTGGGGGCTGCCGAGACCTGGACGAATGTTCATCCTTCCTGCCACCTCCTGCTTACCCTGAGGCTGGCTCAGAGTCAGGGCTGCCGGAGCTCCTGGTGCTGGACGGGTTGGGTGAGACTCCTGAACCCGACCAGAACCTGGGGTCCCTTCCTCCCGCCCGCCTGCCTCCCTTCCTTCCTCCTTCTCCTTCCAGCCCTCCCTTCCCCCCTCTCTTCCTTCCTCCCTCCCTCCCTCCCTCCCTCCCTTCCTTCCTCCCTCCCTCCCTTCCTTCCTTCCTCCCTCCTACCCTCCCTCCCTTCCTCCCTCTCTTCCTCCCTCCCTCCCTCCTTTCCTTCCTTCCTTCCTTCCTCCCTCCCTTCCTCCCTCTCTTCCTTCTTTCCCTCCCTCCCTTCCTTCCTTCCTCCCTCCTACCCTCCCTCCCTCCCTTCCTTCCTTCCTTCCTTCCTTCCTTCCTTCCTTCCTTCTCTCCTTCCTCCCTCCTTCTCTCCCTCTCTCCCTCCCTCTCTCTCTCCCTCCCTCCTTCCCTCCTTCCTTCCTTCCCACACATTCTCTGAGCACCCACTCTTCTGTGGTGTGGAGAGAGCACCCACTCCCCCAGGAAGGAGACTCTCATAGGCCAGGAAGCTGACAGACCACAAAGGGTGGAGATCTGTGCTGGGAAGCACGAGGACAGCCGGACCCACGTGCTGGGTCCAGTGCGAATGGGGGAGGATAACCAGGGGGACTGACATCTCATCAGCTCCCTCCTTCCTTCCCTTCTTCATCTGGAAGGGGACATTGCAACAATGAAGCAACATCTACTCATTTACTGAGCAGCAGCCTATCCCGGCCCTGGGAATACCGGGTGGAAAGGAGACCTCAGAGCCCCATGAAGACGCAGGGATGGAGGCAGGTGCAGAATGCAGGGGGACGTTTCCCAGTGGGGCTGGACGTGAGGGGTGAGGAAGGGCTGCCCACATGGAGGGAACTGCATAGCCGAAGGCACAGAGGCAAGAGAGCAGCGGCTAGTAGGAGAGCTGCTGGCAGCCCTTCCCTGTGGGAAGGAGGGTCTGGAGCCCTCACTCTAGGAAGTCTTGGCCAGGCTGGGGTCCCCTGACTCATTTCCTGGCCCCTTGGGCTCTCTGACCTCCTTTGCTCCCGGCCATGGCCGTCGGGGAGGAAGTGGCACGGGCCTCTGGCTACACAAAGGGCCACTTTGACGTCAGAGAAAGGGAGTGAGGAAGGAGGGGCGGGGGGGGGGGCGAGCCTGTCTTTCTGGATGCAGCTCAGGAATCCTCTCCTCTTTCTTCTCCTCCGAAGCCATGGCAACCAGGCCCACAGCTGGGGGGAACTGCCTGCCCCAGAGCTGCTTAGCGGAGGGGGTAGGCTGGGGTGCAGGCCAGGAGAGGCCGCTCTGCTCTAGCCTCGGTTTTGGCGTCTGCAGTGTGGGGAGAGCGATGCAGTGTTGGCAGCACTGAACACGGCCCCCCAGGGAGCAGATGCCCAGGCAGGATTGTGGGGCAAGTCTGTGCGGTAAGGGAGGGAGCCCGTAAGCATTCCGTGGTCCCTTTCCGTTATGCAAGGCCATCGGGGAGTCCTGCAGCCCAGTGGCCCATCAGAGGTGGCCTGCACCTCTCCCGGAGCTCGTGGCCCTCCCCAGCCTCAGTCTCTGCCCTGGAGCACCCAGGGGACACCGGGGCTGCGCCACGAGTGGGAAGCCGGGGTGGTGGCGGCCACCTGTAGCTGGGGGTCTGAGTGGGGGTCTGGGGCCGCCCCACTGCACAAACCCTCCTCTGCCGAGGTACTGGGGCTTTGCTCTTTCCAGAACTCGGTGGAAGTGAGGAGGCGACAGGGAAGGAGGGGGCAGCCCTGTGTCTGGGTCCTGGGGCTGCACCACAAATGACCACCAAGTGGCTTAGAAAACAGGAAATACCCTCCCAGGGTCTGGAGGCTCTGAAGTCAAGGTGTCCCCGAGGCGGGTCCCTGTGAGGCTCTGGGGGAGCATGCTTCCTGCTTCGTCCAGCTTTGGGGCCCCCAGGCCTCCCTGGCTTGTGGCCGCACCCCTCCGTCTCTGCCTCAGTCTCCATGTGGCCTCCTCCCGTGTCTCTGTGAGTCCCCCTTCCTCCTACAAGGACACCAGTCCCTAGAAGTAGGGACCGCCCTGCTCCCACATGACCTCGTGTTAACTAATGCCATCTGCAAACACGCTTTTCCCGAATAAGGCCACATTCCGAGGTTCTGGGGGATCATGAATTTTGGGGGGACACTTCAACCCCCTCCAACCTGTTGGGCAGCCGGGGTGGGGGAGCTGGCAGGGGTGAAGCCAAGGTCCTGGGGAGGAGCACTCCCACGGGGATCCCAGAGGGTAGGGTGGGGCGGGGTTTCAGGGGATGGTGGGTCAGTGCTGGGGGAGAACCAGCAAAAGGAAGATGGGACTGAGCCAGGAGATGAGGGTCCCTGTTCCCCACTCTCCCCCCCCCCAGCCACACTTACACACACACACGTGCATGCATGCAGGACAAGGTCATGTCCCTGTGTTTGCCTGCCATGGCCGAGGGTCCTGCTATCCCTCCAGGCTCCTCCTAGGACCCAGTGCCTGCAGAAAGTCCTGCCCAGCGACCCTGGGCCTTCCTGGGCTTGCTGCGGCCCGGCCCCGTGGCTCCCTCACTGCCACCGGGCAGGAGGTGGGCGATGGGGTGAACCTCCCGTCTCAGCCGCACCCTGCCAGGGCCTCAGTCGCCCTCGTCAGTGAAACGGGTGATGCTCTGCAGGGGGCTGCAGGGGGTGACTTCAGCATTGGGCCCGTGGGGGTGTCCCCTCCAAGGTGGGACAGGCCCTCTCTGTCCCAGGGGAATGGGGATGACGCAGGAGTGGGGGGCCCAGCTCCTGGGCTGAGGGCAGAGCCTTGGGAAAGTCCTGCACAGGGTGGGGGGGGCCTTCCTGGTCCCTGGGCCTCCTGGGCTCTGTTGGCTGTCACCACAGCACCCCTCACACCTGCACACACACTCACACAGACCCTCGCTTGCTCTCACTCACAAGCACACACTTATTCTTACACACTCCTGCTCACATGCTCTGCTCCACACACCCACACTGACCCCTCCTGGCCGCCATTCACGCCAGACACTCCCCCTAGCGAGTGTGCAAACAGCATCTTCCAGGATGCCAGGTCTCCCTTCCCCCTCTCTGGGCTCCTCTCCCCTCCCTTCCACCCCTCTTTCTCCTCCCTCTCCTCCCCTTCTCCTGGCCTTCTCTCCCCTCTCCCCCCTCCCTCTCCCTCCCTTTTGCTCCCCCTCTCCTCTCCTCTCCCCTCCCACTCTCCCCTCCCTTCCTCCTCTCCTTCTCCCCTGCTTTCCCTCCCCTCCCTTCCCCTCCCCTCTTTTTCCTTTCTGTCTGGGCCTCCCTGCCCCAGTTTCTGGGTTGTCCCAGTGGAACTCAGAGAACAGGCAGTTCCCGGCCCATCCCACCACTTCCCTCCTCCTGCCCTTTCCTGGAAGCTTTGGAAACCAGAAGGAGGCCAGGACAGAAGCAGGATGGAAGCCCAATGGAGCCGAGCATGGAGCTGAGCATGGAGCTGGGCAGAGACACAGCCCAGCACACAGTGGGGCCTCAAGGGTCCAGCTTCTGTCCTCCAGACCCTTTCTGGGCCTAGTTCATTTAGGGAGGAGGGGAGCACCCCAGCTTCCAAGCAGGTGTCCCCACCCTCCCCACACACAGCTCCTCCTGCACAGATGGCCCTCCCCTGGTCCAGGCTTACCTTTCAGGGATGATGTGACAACAGCTCCCCCACCATCCATGTCTGCTGTTCAGCCTCTAGGCCCACAGCTGTCCTGTGGTTGGTGGGACAGCTTCCGGGTCCCTGAGACACTCTCTTTTGCTCCTGTGCAGGGATGGGGTGGCCTGGGTGAGGACGGCCTGTGGAAGCCCAGACCCAGGGCCCACTCCCGCACCCACCTCTGAGCCCCACTTTCCTGGCACACGGGGGCTGTGTCTGGATCGCACAAAATAGATGCTTGGCCCCCGGGGGCATTGTTCCTGAGCATACAACTTCATCTGACCGTGGAACCCGGCCCCAAGTCACAGGCAGGGAAGGGTCAGCTGCAAGACCCCATCTCGGCCCCTCCTTCCAGGACCGTGCTGCCCCTGCCACCCCACTGCCTGTCTACACTGTTTTGTTTTGTTTAAGATTTTATTTATTTGTCAGAGGGAGAGAGGGAGAGAGCACAAACAGGGAGAGCAGCAGGCAGAGGGAGAAGCAGGCTCCCCGCTGAGCAGAGAGCCCCATGTGGGGCTGGATCCCAGGACGCTGAGATCATGACCTGAGCCAAAGGCAGACGCTTAACTGACTGAGCCTCCTGGGTGCCCCTGCACTGTCGTTAATACTAGTGCTAGTCACGGAGCACACAGACGTTCCACCCTCGTCATCCTCAGTTCCCAGGACTAGGTTTATTATCTCTCTTTTCCTACACAGGCTGGGGTCAGAGAGGCGAGGTCGGGGCGGGGGTGCCTACCTGGTTGGCCTCTCCCAGTCCCTCCACTGTGCCAAGTGTTCCAACCTCAGGGCCTTTGCACTGCTGTCTCCTCGCTAGAGCTCTGTTCCCCTTGCTATGTGCCTCAGCGACTCCTTGGTGTTCTTCCTATCTCAGCCTGAATGTCACCTCCTTGGAAAGCCCCTCCCCCACCCCCGCCCCCGCAGCCCCCTTACAGAATCCAGTGACCAGCCAGGAGGCACTTATAACAAGGAGCCCAATGTATCCAGGCATTCGCTGGTTTTCTGCCTGTCCCCTCTGCTGCCCGTAACTTCCCTGAGAGCAGGCACGAGGCGTCGCTTGTCACAGGGCCCAGCGCAGCATCTGACACACAGTAGGTGCACACGGAATAGATAGGACCTGCTGGGAGCAGTGCTGAGGGCTTCCAGACCGTGGGTCTCTGGCCCTAGTGGGGCCAAAGGCAGTCTCCAGACTCCATCCCCTGGAGGGGGACTGACTGGGTCAGGCCAAATGGCCTGGGCTGGGCTGCAGTGTCTGGGAAGGACAAAGGAGGTCACAGCATGTGGGGCAGAGCCAAGCTGCAAGGCCCAGGAACTCATGAGCCAGTGGCCGGGGGGGGGGGGGGGGGGGGGGCGGGAAGGGCCCCAAAAGGGCTTGGTGGTGGGAGGCTGGGGCATGGGGCCCTATGGCACACGAACACTTGGGGTGGGACCCAGGGTCAACCCTATTTGCAGATTGTCCCCTCCCCTGGGCAGCGTATGGCTGGGCTCTGGCCAGCCTAGTCCAAATCCCCACCCCACCCCTTACTGACCATGTGCCTGAACGTCACGCCTCTTTGCTCAGCCTCCCCCAGCCCAGGGCCTGGAGACCGGGGGCTTTGGGGGGACCGAGGGACCCTCTCATGGGCCCAGCGAACACCAGGCCAGTCCTAGATGCTCTCCGTCCTTGCCCAGACGTGTCAACCGAGAAGCAGCAGATCAGGGGGCGAAGGAAGGACCTCGCGGGGACTTAGTTCTGGTGTTTATACGGGGAAATGTAACATTGTGTCCAAATCAGCTGGTTCGGTTCAGACACCCGGGTCACAGAGCTTTTACTCTTATGCAGGGGCAGCCAGCCTCCACGCTGACCTCCAGTGAGCCCGCTCCCTGGGACTCACATCGTGAAGTGGCCTCCCATCGGGGGCGGGCTGACCCATGTGACCCACGGGGGCGGCGGAAGCCAGCGGCGTGGCCTCCGTCTTGGCCCCGGACCGCTGCTGCAGGGGAGGCGCGCCGGGCCGTGGGGACGCTTGGGCGCGTGTGGAGAGGCCCGCGTGGGGAGGACAGCCACGTGAGTGCGACAGCGTGGCCGAGGGCACGTCAGCCCGGTCCAGACTCCAGGTGAGAGACCTGGGGCAGAAGCAGCCGGCGACTCAGTCCCGGATCCCAGGCCCTCGGAGGGAGGATGGGTGTTCACTGTGGGGGACTCTGTTCCCCAGCAGAGCCGGCTGGCACACACGTTTGGTGGCCTTTTCCTTCCAGGGTCCCCCCGTTCTGAGAAAGCCGTCCCTGAGCCGCTGTCCGGCAGGAGGCCCCCCTCGTGCCCCTGCTCTGAACAGGAGACTGCCGTCCTCCTTCCTTCTGATTGCAAGTGGATCAGAAGGGTGGCTCTGAACCCAGGAGCCAGGAGTAACCGGTTCAGGGGTGGCCACTCTGCAGAGCCCGCAGTCTGACCTCAGGGAGCAGGGTCAGAGGAGGAACTGAGGCGCAGGTGTCATGTTGGGCTCGGCCGGGGCACCCGGGGTCCATCCTGTGTCAGCTCCCGGGGAGCCTGTGGAGGGATCTCAGAACTGTCTTTGGGGCAGCATTTACCCACTGGCTTCTCCCCTGGCTGAGTGGTTAGGGGTGGCTGCACGGGCATGACTGCTCAAGCGTGGAGCTGCCCCCAAGGGCCTCCCACCTGGGGAGAAGCCTTGGGGAGGACGCAGGTGGGATGTATCCCGGGCCCAGGCGAGGGGCCGGCAGGTGACACCCTGAGTGGGCGCCTGCCCGGAGCTGTTCACCCACCCCAGTGTGGCTGGCGTGGGGTGGGGCATAGGAGATGTGGGTTGGCATCAGGACTGGTTCGATCCAGGGACCTGCAGGCCCCGCCCCCACCCTGCTGTGGAACACATCCTGGCAAATGACCCCGCACAAACCGCACAGTTTCTGTGGCACTGGGAAGGTGCACATTCCCTGATCCTCCACGGAAGCGGGCCGTGGCTCCTTGGGCTTCCCCAGTGCTCCCTGCGGTCCCACCGAAGTCCCACACACAGTGGGCCCACCAGCGCTTACGCGGGGCCACGAGCAGCGGGACCGGCACAGGGTCGTTGAGCAGAGAGATGGGCCCCAAGGCTCCGATGTTGTGTCTCACATGTTCCTTTCCTCCCAAACCACAAGGAAGCAGACCAGTCAGTACCGTGAGTCAAGCTCCTTGAGTTTGGGCTTTGAGGGAGAAGAGCAAAGGCCCAGCTGTGCTCCAGGCCAGCCCCGGGCCTGCTGGAGAGTGGATGCAGGAGAAGGGCGGGCGGCAGAGACAGGCTGGCGGCTGAGCCAGGGTTGCACAGGAGGGTGGGGACAGAGGGTCTTCTGGGCACGGGGGGGGGGGGGTACCCACCGGAAGAGCGAGCCATCTCAAGAGCCCTGACAGGTGGGCCCCGCCGTGCCCCCTTCACAGAGGGGTGCTGTGCCCACTGCTGAGTGGCCGAGCTGAGACCCAGCCCTGGGCTGTGGGCTCAGCCCCGCTCCTTGCCCAGGACCCTCCTGTCCTCCTTCTCCCCGGGCCAGCCTCAGTGATGCGGGAATGGGCCCTTCTCCCGCGCCTCTGCCACCGGCAGTAACGTGTATGGGCAACGTCTTGCTTAACCCTGGGAACAGCAGGGCAGGAAAAGGGAAGGAAATGAAGCGCGCCTGATGACACGGCGGGGGCCAAGCCCTGGGACGGCAGCAGTCACTTCTCACACTGGCCGAGGGCTCTGTCGTCAGCCCATTTCACGGGTGGGAAAACCGAGGCCCCTGGAGTGAAGTGAGAGGCTCTGGAGCCGTGTCCCTCGTGCCCCGCAGTCCTGTGTCCCTTCCTGGAATAGACCCATTACCCCAGCAGTGTGATAAGCAGGGGGCATGAGCGAGGGAAGAAAAGCCCCCCAGCTCCCATGGCTTGGTTCCTTCCAGACCCTCTGTGCGTCTCAGCCACATGCAGATGTCACGTTGGCCGTTGTGACCCTTGGGGCCTCACAGAGCTGCTGTTGCCCCAAAGCCCCTTCACTTCCTTGTGGCCACACCAGATGTGCAGTGACGAGGTTTTGAAATCTCTGCGGTTCTTTTTTTCTCACATTAAAAATTCTATGTAATTATTGCCAAAAAAATGTAAAAATAGGCAAAAAGAAAGAAAAACCACCTGTCATCCCACGACCATTCAGCAGCGCCCGTCCTTTGTTGATCTGTTCATTGAGCAGAGATTTACTGAGCACCTACTATGTGCCCAGGGTACAAAAATGAACCAAACAGAGACGTGCATTTACAGAGAGGGCCGCCTCAGTACCTCAGTACCTCTCATCTGTGCCCCGCCCCCAGCATGTCACGGCTGGGGCGCCGGGCAGCTCAGTCTGCGGAGCAACTGACTCTTGGTTTCCTCTCAGGTCTCATGACCTCAGGGTCGTGGGATGGAGCATCGCCTCGGGCCCCTCGCTGAGCAGGGAGTCTGCTCGAGATTCTCTCCCTCCCTCTGCCCCTCCCCTTGCCGGGCGCTCTCACACTCTCTCTCTCTCAAACAGATAAATCAAAATCTTTTTTAAAATAGAAGAATATCTTCTCTTTTTAAAATTATTTATTTATTTATTTTTAAAGATTTATTTATTTATTTTATGGGGGAGGGGCCGTGGAAGAGGGAGAGAGGGAGAATCCCAAGCAGACTCCCTGCTGAGCCTAACACAGGGCTCCCTCTCATGACCCTGGGATCAGAGCCTGAGCCAAAATCAGGAGTTGAATGTTTAACTGACTGAGCCACCCAGGAGCCCTAATAAATCAGTCTTTAAAGAAAACAAAGCGTGTCATGGCGTGGCTGTCTACACCGCGGTATCTCAAACAGTGTGCCTCCAGGCCGCTCCCACACGTGCCATTTAGACGGGTATGCAGGGCATTCCACATCACAGATTTCCCTGCCAAGCCCTTCCAGGTGCAACCCTGTGTCGCCGGAGCGATGGCCCAGCTGCTGGGGTGAGTCTGCGGCGTGGAGGTGACGGGGCCCTGGCTCCCCACCCTGGGGTCTTCCCCGCCGTGCCCTCCTGTGGGGCACACTCTCGCGGCTGGGCTCGCTCTGGAGGAGCCCCTCGTCCTCCCACGGGGCAGACTGCTGGCCCCTCAGACCAGAGCTCCCCTGCGACAATGAGGGCAGGAGGGGAGGGGCATCTCAGGAGGCAGCCTGTGCACTTGGCAGGACGCCAGCCCTGATCTCGCCATGAGGGAGGTGTTAGGACCCTCACTTCTCGGATGCAGAAGCAGAGCTGGAGCGGAGCGTGTCTCCTGCCTCTGGGTTAGCCAGTCCTCGGGGCTCACGGTGCACCGCTGGCCACCTTGTCATGGAGAATGAATGATGGATGAATGAATGAATGCTCCATCTCTGGGCCCATCTGCCTGGGCTGCAGCAGAAAGGAGACTGGCTTCCAGGCCCGTATGCCCTTGGGCGAGCCACCTCCAGGTCTGGTGGCAGGGGACTCCGGTGTGGGGAGCCTGTTCTCTGGGACCCTGGGCATGAAATGCTACTTCTGCTGGCCTTGGAATCCTCAGCCCTCACGTGGGCATGATGAGGTTTCCCGGTTCGGGAGGGTTCAGGGCGATGCCGCTAAGGCCCCGGCACGGTGCCCAGCGGGCAGCAGGTGCTCCACGGAGGCTCAGTGCTGCTGGCCTCGTCCTCACCACTTCCCTCGCTGCCGGGGCCGAGCTGCCCCCCCTCCAGCCCCAGGCTGATGGAGAGCGGGCGAGGTCTGCGTGGGTCAGCCCCCAGCCAGGCCCGGGTGCAGAGAGGGAGTAAAGACAGGAGACAGAGCTGCCCCACGTGCCTGGGACAGACCCCAGGAACAAGCAAGGTCAAGTGGGAGCTTCCACCGCAGGGCAGGTTCCAGCCATGAGAAGACCGGCCCACTCCCCCAGCATGCCCGGGTACGCACACGCACACACTCATGCAGACGCGTGTGTGCACATATGCACAGTGACACACGTGCCTGCACACCTAGATACAGACGTGCACACACATGCATGCACACAGACACACTCATGCAGACGCGTGCGTGCACATATGCACAGTGACACACGTGCTGCACACTCAGGTACAGATGTGCACACACACAGGCAGACACGTGTGTGTACATGCACACACGCAGCGATACGCACATCTATACACGGAGACGGGAACAAGCACGCACACACACACACACTCCACCCCTGCTGCTTTACTTTGCTGCCTGCATGTATCCTCACCTAACATACTATTTATTTCACGTGTTTGTCATGAACTTGGGGTTCAGGTTTCCTGGACTCACAGCCGGGCTCGGCCCCCGCTCGGTCAGCTCGGGCTACTGTAACGGGCACCACAGACACTTATCCTCAGTCTGGAGGCAGGGGCCTGAGAGCAGGGAGCCGGCTGGGGGGAGCTCCTGGGGGGCTCCTCCTGGTTCAGTCTTCTCACTGTGCCCCCACATGGTGGAGCGAGGCCGGCTCCGCCCTCACGACCTAACCATCTCCTAACGCCCCACCTCCTAATACTGCCCCAGTGCGGGTTAGGGTGTCACCACGAATTTGGGGTGACACAAGCACGTAGTCCAGGGCAGCGGTGTGCTGGCTGGGGGGCCCTGGGAAGATACCGTCCTGTCCGGCACCTGAGACTCTCCTCCGCAGACAATAACGCGTCTCCGCGCGGAGCCCCGTGGCCTCTGACTCCCAGGCGGCCCCTCAGCTTTGCTCTGGCTGCACCCACCCCACCCAGACTGGCACCCGCCACGCAGCGCGCATGCAGTCCATGCTCGAGGATGCGGGCGCAGCCCCGGGCAGCCTGCCAGGGCTCGGATGTAGAGGGCGCGGGGCCCAGGTAGCCCCCGGCCCAGCTCCTGTCCATCAGGAAGTCAGAGCTGACTCAGGAGGGTGGACAGCTGGGGCCCAGGGCCAGGCCAGACCCTGGGGAACTGGTTTGAGACACTCTTCCTCTTCCCAGCACAGCTCGGCATGTGGAGGGGCTGGGCAGGAGGGAAGGCCTGTAGTGCTGCAGGGGGCAGGCGGTGTCCTTCCCTCCCGAAAACTCTGGGTTGCCGAGCCAGGCCGCACTCACCCAGGCCTCAATTCCACCGCAGCAAGGGCCTGGGACTCCCCGGCCGGACAGGTACCCTCCCTGGCAGCACCTGGCACTTTCTCTTGGCCTCAGGGCCCCTGTGGCCTGTCCAGACCATGTTGCCACATGTGGACCAGCTGGGAGCCAGGGCTCTGGGCTCAGAGAACCCCAGGTCAGACCCTAGCTTTGCCAGTCTTGCTGGGTCACCCGTGCAAGTCCCTCAGCTTCTTCATCTGTGAGACAGAGTACCCTTCTGTTTGTGTTCGTGGGATTTCCAGCTTTGCAAACACTGATCAGCTCCTACCATGTGCCAAATGTGGCACGTGGCTCTGGGGCGGGCTCAGTGCCACATGGGTTTGTGGCCAGCTGGCTCCCAGCTGTGGGCATATTCTTGGTCCCCTAGCACTGCCCCTCTGTCCTGGGCTCCCGGGGGTGGGGGCCTGGATGTGGGGTCTCTGACCCTCTGAGTCCTCACCTACCTGCCCTGACGTGGCTGAAGTGGCCCCATTTCTGTCACCTTTGGGTGTTGGTCTACGCAGAGAATGGCCGCGTGCTCTGTGCTCAACAGCAAGGCCTCTGTGGGGCGCCCACTGCCGCGCCCATGGGGACCCACACTCTGTCACACTCTGAGGTGCAGAGATGTCCGTGAGGCTGCCTCAGCCCAGTGTGAAGGTGCAGGCCAGGGCTCCAATCCCCTCTGTCCTCAGTTTCCCCGCATTCTCCGGGGTTTCCTCATCCCCACCTCACTGTCACAGGGGACTCAGCCGGGGACGGAAGCTGGCTGGCCTGCACTGTGGGAGGCAGGCCGGGCCGGGGGCAGGCAGGTGCCTCTCACCCATGTGTTTCTGCGGAGAGTGGAGCGCGGAGGTGCGCGGCGGCCTGCAGCCGGCTCTCTCGTTCTCTGTGAACTGCTCCGTCAGCCCTTCCCCGGGCCGGGAGCTTGGAACTCTCCTCCAGGCCGCGGCCAGATCCGGGAAGTGCTGCAGGTGGCAGGAAGTCTAGGGGAAACCCTGAGCGGTTAGCAGCTCATGAGTATCAGCCCGCACACAGCCCTGCTCAGATGTGGCCAGAGAGACAGACATGAGGAAGGCCAAGATGGTCCAGAACGCCCCACCAGGGGGCTGGTCCGGGTCCTTCGGGAGCAGGGAGCCCCAGAGGGCTCTGGCTGTATGGACACTGAACGGGTATGGGGTGAAGGTAGAGACCACACAATATTCTGTCGTCCAGGGAGCAGTGGTGAGGTCCCGCTAGGGGCAGTGGCTGGTCGGCGAGGTGTCTGGGTGGAGAATCAGCAGGTGGTGGGGGCCACAGTCTGGGCTGCCCAGTGGTGAGTTGCCCTCCCCACCCCCATCCTCACGCGGGGTGTGGCACATGGTAGGTGCTCAGCAAGTGAGGGATGCCGGGTGGCTCGCTAGCTGTCAGGTGCGGTGCCAGGTGCTGTCACGGCCCACGATGTCATCTCCCGAGACAAATCCCAGCTGGCCACAGGTCAGGTGAGGGCCCTTGGCCAGGTTGCTTCCCCCTCGGGGCCGGTCACATGGCATGCTGCTCCGGGTTACCGGGAGGAGCAAATGGAACAGGCATAGGAATGGAAGGGCTTGTGAAGCCTCCAGGTGATGGCAGTTTGGAGGGCAGCCTAGCTGTAAATACCCCCGAATCCCCATGTTAAAAAAAAAAAAAAAGAACAATTGGAGAGCAAAATCAAAGAATAGCATTTATGACAAGACTCAGATAAAGATGTCCCCATGACCCCCAAAATAGAAGTAAGTGGAGATAAGCTGACAGTGTTCAGGTTCTCCCCAGAAAAGGGAGCTCAGGTCCCTCTGATCTCAGTTTCCCTAAACCCATCTGGAGTTCCGTCACTCCACCCGTCAGAGGATGGGCCTCAGAGTAGGGGCTTGGCCCCCAAAGGACCCTACATCCATATGGGTGGAAAAGAAGGATGCAGCTGGGCGGCCTGACAACAGGACAGCCCTCAAGCGGCCCCAGGACCCTGCCAGCAGCGTGCACAGCCTCAGAGGACAGCCGCTGGCTGCAGGAGTCTCACTGTCCCAAAGCAGGTGAGCACAAGGGCTGCAGGAGGTGTGGGGGCCGAGCCTCGTGAACCCTCAGAATGACCAGGGAGCCCCGAATGTGAGACACCGAGCCATGTGTCTTGCCCGATGCAGGCAGATGCAGGCTCAGAGAGTTAGAGAAGCAGTCCCAGACCATAGCACCTAAAAGCTCAGAAACCAACTAATCTCACCCAAATGTGAGCAACAGAAAAGCACTGAGATTAAAATTCCATAATGATGTTCTTATGTAAAAAGAGAGAATAAAAGGCAGAATAATACCCCAGGTAGACAAGGAAAGCAGTCCAGAAAGACACACCACAAACCAGACCAAAGTTGTGACCTACCGTTTTCAGGACCAAAAATGATCCACGTGAAATGAAAAAGAAGAAAAGTAACCTGCTCTTCATTCCAAGGTGAGCTGACAGATGTTAAGGACACAGTAAAAGCCAGGAAAAGAGCAGTGTAGACCGGAGATAGAAAACCCAGGATAGGAGGCACCAAAATTCAGGAAAGATTCAAAACAAAGGAATAAACAACTGTGGAAATAAAGACTAAAATAGAAAGAGCACGGTAGATAAAGCCTTGCGAGAAACAAAACAGTGACTAGGAGGAACGCTCTTAAAATCCAAAAAGAAACAAAGGCGCAGGTAAAAAGCATTCCAGAGAAAGCTGACCCTCGCCTACCAGAGGTCCGTTGGCAAAGAAGACCCAACACAGAGGTAGCAGGAGCCCCTGCACGAGGCGGTCACGGACGAGGAATGGACAAACGCTAGCACTGCAATTCCAGACAACTTCCCTGAAATCGGAGCTGGAACTACGTATCAAGAGCACACCGTGTATTTGAGAATACAAACACATTCTAGTAAAATCCTTTAAAGAAAAAGGAGGAAAATCCCTCAGGAATTTAGGTAAAAAGAGTGAGGGACTTACAGGGATGAAAATTCGATTGTTTTCAGACTTTCCAATGGCAATGCTTCCTGCCAGAGGAAAGTGGAGAAGCATGTGTAAGATACCCAGCAAAGTAAATGTGAGCCCAGTACCGAGCCTCCAGCAAACCGGACCTTCCGGCAGGAGAGGTGCGCGGGCACGGGCTGCGGGGAGTCAGGGACTGCTCCCGCCAGGGTCTGAGGGTCCCAAACAACCATCTGGAGAATGAGCAACCAGGGAAAGTCTGGAAGGAAGATTGGCTCTAGGACCAAAGCTAAGAGACGTCTGTGAGGATCTAGGACTGCACAGGATCGCACAGGATCGCGGATCCTACCAACGGCATAGGCACAGGAGAGACATAGAAACCAGAGTGAGACTGGGGAGAGCCTGCGAGACGGTGGGTTGTCTCGGGAATCATCCCTGTGGCAGTAACGCTGGTATTGTTACTCCAAGCCGGTGGAGTGTGGGATGAGGGAGAGAGCAAATGAGTAATTATGAGATACTGTGATGTGATTATCAGGTTCTTTGAGCCTGAATTCTAAACGTGCAAGGAAAGGGGTAGCAGGTGTGCGACAGACTTTAAGTCAAAATGCTGGAGGCCTGGAGTTTGAGTTGGAAGTATCAGTTTGAACTCATGAAGCACTTTATAGTTAAAAGAAATATTGGTATATTTCCTAGCTCTGTCCACCAAAAAAGCTTCTAATTTTTAAAATTTTCATTATTATTATTTTTAAGATTTTATTTATTTATTTGACATAGAGAGACAGCCAGTGAGAGAGGGAACACAAGCAGGGGGAGTGGGAGAAGAAGAAGCAGGCTCCTAGTGGAGAAGCCCGATGTGGGGCTCGATCCCAGAACGCCAGGATCACGCCCTCAGCCGAAGGCAGACGCTTAATGACTGCGCCACCCAGGCGTCCCCAAAAAAGCCGTTTTTAAAAAAAAAGGACTAACTCAGTATAAATGAGCGTCCCTGGAGTCCACACTGTGGTCTTGAAATGCAGTTTCTTACATAAATAAACCAAGGCTTTTTGGAGAAATGGCTGATTCCGGGTTTGCAGCAGGAAATAGACAAGATGAGCCTGGAGCATCTGGACACACCAGAGAGCAAGAAAGCCGCCACAGACCAGGGTCGTATTGAAAGATCTCTGGGTCCAAACTTGCAGAAGTGTCCACTGGCCAAAGATGGTCAAGTTCAGCTGGAAAAACCATCGTACTTGCAACTGATTGAGACTTTCAACTACGTCCACATCCATGTGTCCACGCTGAGTAAACAAAGACCCTGACTGGTCACCTGCATGGGGTGAAAGCAGGTCAGTTCATTACTCCCACACTGGCAACAAAAAGGAAAGACTCTAGTATTTCCAAAGGGCGCAGTTGAACCACCTTGTCTAGCGACGGCAATGGGAGATGACAAGGGGAGACAGAGCCTGCAGGAAAGCCATTTCTGTACGGGGCGGCGTTTGCTTCAGGGCAGGTAAGGCTATGACGTCACGTGGCCCGTCGAGCAGCTGAGGCGGGGCGACAGTTTCCTTTCCTGGCCTGGACGGCAGTTAAAAGGGATCCCGTTGATGACACTTCACTAAGTTGTACATAGGTTATGTGTGTTTCTCTGTAGATGTTTTATCTTACGATACAAACGTGAACAAAGAAAGGTGATTTTTAAGGTGGTAGACGCTGTTCCCCTCGTGGGGGAGGCTGGTTACTATTGCTGGAAAACCTGATTAAAGGCCAGTAGGAATAATCAGGGACAGCAGACCAAGGATGGCTTCCTGGAGGAGGTGAAGCTTGGAGAGTGGATGGGATTTGGTTTAGACCAGGGCTTCTCAACCTTGACACTGTTGAAATTTGGGGTGGAGAATTCTTTGTTGTCGGGCTGCCCTATGCATTGCAGGATTTCAGCAGCACCCCGGTCTCTATCCACGAGACACCAGCAACCCCTCCTCCCCCAGTTGGGACATTAAATGTTTCCAGATATTACCAAATGCCCCCTGGGGACAGAATTCCCCAGTTGAGAATCACTGGTTTAGAGAAGCATAAGCAAAGAAGAAATGAACAAGAAACCCAGAACTTTTGGGTGTGTCTGCTTGTAGGTCCTCCTCTCCTTTCTTTGGACTTTGGGCCTGTGAGAGACCAGAGTGGCTGCTGGTCCAGGCCCCATGGGAGTCTGTTTCCCACCCGAACTCCTGCAGGCCTGCCGGGAGTCATGGCTGGGGGCCCCATGACTCCAGCTGTGGCCAGAGTCAGGAGGCAGGATGGTCACAGACACCCCCTGGTGCTAGAACACGTGCTTCCACCCTGGCCAGCCTAGGAAGAACCCGGAGCCGGAGAGAGAAGTGCCAGGCTGTGGCGGAGCAGGGGCCCGCAGGGACAGCGTCCCTGACCCCAACAAGTCCAGTCTGTGCGGCCCGGAGCCATAGCCTGGTGCCATATGGGCTCTTCGGGCACTGAGCTCAGGCCCCTCATTTCACTGGTGGGGAAACTGAGGCACACCAGGGGGATGGAGCCGCCAGAGCAGCACTCAGGTGTTCTGATTCCCGAGGAAGCTGAGACCCCTCAATCATTGTGAAGCACCTATGATGTCGTACGAACGTCCCCTGGTCGGTCATTTCTGAGCAGCTCCCGCACGCTTCGCCCTGGGCTGACTTCTCTCTATACCCCTTCATGGAATTCCGTAAAGCCCCCTGAGGCCAATTCCTTGCAGGGGCAGAGGACTGGAGGGGCGGGTGACATGGCCACTCTGTGTCCTGGGGCATCGAGGACAGACTGCGAACCAGAGGCTGGGTGTGACGCGTGCAGCGAGCCGTCGGCCAGCAAGGCGGCTGCCGCTGCAGTAACGCCCCCTGTTGCTGATCACGTTCTAGTTCCGGACAGACAGAGAGACCCTCCTGTCCACACCAGGGAGGACTGCGTCCGGGGGCCCCGAGTGCCCAGACCGCCCAGGGGCCGCCATGCCAGGGGGTGGGGGGCGGCGGCGGGGGAGGGTCACTCAGGCCTCACCACCCCAGTTCCACTTGGATTTGCCTGAGATTTCATTTGAAGCCAAGAATCCTGCCATTTTAAAAACAAGTTCTTGGGGCGCCTGGGTGGCTCAGTCGGTTAAGCGTCTAACTCGTGGTTTCGGCTCAGGTCGTGATCTCAGGGTCGTGGGATCGAGGCCCGAGTCGGGCTCCCTGCTCAGCGGAGAGTCTGCTTGTCCCTCTCCCTCCGCCCCGCCCCCGATCCGTGCTCTCTTGCGAGCTCTCTCTCTCTCAAACAAATTAATTAATTAATTAAATCTTTAAAAAACAAGTTCTCAAACCACAAGTTTAGATTATCTATGGTTAGAGACCACAGTGAGGGCTAGAGAAGACAAGACAGGCAGATGTCCTGAGGAGTGAGGACAACGTAGGCCAGGCGGGCGTGGCTGATGTCACGTCAGGGGCGGACTCTCCCCATCCTCTGTGGCTGTGTCCCAGCCCTCAGAACTCGTCACTGTGCTGCTGGGCTCACGGATTCTGGGGGCATGAGTTTGGACAGGGCTCAGGGGAACAGCTTGTCTCTGCTCCATGACACCCAGGGCCCCAGCTGTGACGGAGCTCATTCAGCAGCTGGAGGCTGCAGCCACCTGCAGGCTTCTTCACTCCCATGCCAGGGTGACGGGGCTCAGCTGGGACAGGCTGCGGGAGCCCGCCGTGCGGCCTCACCGTGGGGCCTTGCTTCCTCACCACGTGGCGGCCATGTCTGAGCATCCCAAGGGGAAACATCTGGAGACGAGTTGTCCGAGGAAACCAGACAGACGGTCCAAGGGCTTTCGTGACCCAGCCTCGGGAGGCCGTGCTGCGTGACCTCGGCTGCACAGTGCTAGAGCGCTCACCAAACCGGAGACTCGAGGGGCCAGGACACACAGCCCTGCTCTCAGCGGGATGAGTGCCCAAGATTTTGCAGTCATTGTTTTAAAAACCACCACACTGACAGTTACTGAGCACGTCCTCCGTGCTAGGTACCGTGTAAAGGCACGAACAGCCCAAACCATCTGAAGTTGTTGGCAGTGTGGGTGCCATTCTACAGAAGGGGAAACTGAGGCACAGACAGGGTAAGGAGAGCCTGGTGCAGAGCTAGTAAGTGGCAGAGGCCATGTCAGACCCACGTCCCTCCCCTGGTTGAAAACCACCTATTTCTGCCAAGTGCACTTAGAATAAACTCAGCCTCCCCACCCTGACTAGGAAGACCTTGGCTCATCTGGCCCTGCCTCGTTACTGCCTCCTCTCCTGTCCCATTCTTCCCGCTCAGCACACTCTCCAGCCACACCGGACATGACATGTGGGCCCGTTGGGGGCTCTGCCCCAGTCTGCCTCTCTCATCATTAGATTCCAGCTCCCTCGGTCTCTTCTCCCGCATCCTGGCTTCTGATACAGACTGAAAGGCTTTCATTGTTGTATTTGTTTTATGTCCCCCGCCTGCTGGAGTGTAAGATCCAAGAGAGGACACTATGCCCTTCTCGTGGGTGGTGGCACCTTCAGCCCCTGCCACGGCCTGGCACATAGTAGGCACTCAGCGGACACAGTGGGGGGTGGTTGGTGAGTGTGTGCGTGTCTGACCCGGCGCCTGCTTCTCCACCACTGTGTAATCGCGCACGGTTGTCCGGCACGCTCATTCACTGGTGCCTGCTGCGTGCACAGAGTGGAGGCGTATGTGATCATGGTAGACTCAGCGAGAGCCTGCTCCGTTGTGGGGGGCCTTTCAAGTCCGTGCTGCCCAGTTTTCTCTCTGGCCTGAACTGCTTCGAGCTGCATTTGACAGATGAAGAGATCAAGGCCTTGACCTGCCCAGGGCTGCGTAGCTGGCCAGCGGTGCCGGGATCCACACGGGGCCCTCGGGGTCATCCGGTTTCCACCTTCCTGGGGAGAAGCGCGGTTACTAGATGCAAGTGACTTGCCCAGGGTCACCTGGCTCCTACATGCAAAGCTGGGGCTGGAACCTGTCCCGTCTGTGGTTCCTGGGCCCTCCGAGGCCTCCCAGACTCACCTGCAGGACCCTCCAGCTGGCCTCCTCCCCTGCACTGAGGGCCACCCCCGTGGGATGTGCTGGTGAACAGGACCTGACTGACCTCAAGGAGCCGTCCTCCCCTAAGGAGACCAGAAAACCCTCTGAACGGATCTCCAGCCCCACACCAGCATTTCCTGTTTCCAGGAGAGCTGGCCCAGGGCTGTGTATGTGCCCTTCCGGAACAGCAACTGAGTGAGGTGCTCCCAGGGGACGGGCGGGCCGCAGACCTGTAGGTTCTGCACAAAGCAAGGAAGCATGATGTCACCAGAGGGAGGTAGACACAAGGACACTTCCTCTTTCACTTCCACAGGGCTCCTGCCTGATTCAGAAGGTTCTCGAACCACAGAAAAGTTTCCCTCCCAGCCTGGGCAGGGGCTCAGTGAGCTTCTCTGGGGCTGCCCCCTTTGTGGGACAGGGAGGGTTAGAAACAGACAAAGCAGGCAGAAGTCTTCGAGCGCACAGCACCAGAATCCCAGAGCCGGGAGGGGTTTCCATGGCTGACAGCAGCCCCACCCATCCCGCCCCCTTCAAGGGTGGGGAGACTCAGTCCCCAAGGGTTCAAGCCACCGCTGCACAGATGACTTATTACCGCCATGAACAGACAAGGCCTCAATCCTGTGGTTTGGGGCTCAGGATACTCGACTTACCCAAGTCGCTTTCTCACTGTGTGTCCAGAAGCCCACATCTCCGGCATCACGTGTTTACTCCCTGGGGTGTCTCGGCTGGAGCAGGAGGGACACCCCGATTAGGGGGACTTCAGTTCTGCCGTGGCAAGTCCTCTGTTCTCTCTGGTCTCAGTCTCCTCCCCGATATCAGGGGCCCTGGCAGCTGCCTCACAGAGCCACAGTGAGGACTACTGAGGCAGAGTGTGTGCAGATCTCAGCTTGGGGACCAGCCCAGAGTGGGTGCATGATGCTGCTTTCTGTACAACGGAGATCAGGATTATACCTTCTGTAGCCATTAAGACTAGGCAACAAGTGACAGAAAACCTCTAATAGTGGCAGTTTATGCAAGATAAAAGTTTGTTTTTTCTCATGTTAGAAAAATCTGGAACTACAGTCACCAGAGACCCAGGGGCCTCCGATCTTTCTGCACTGCCATCCTATCATCTTGTGGTACAAAATGGCTGCTAGAGATCCAGCCATCACATCCTACCTCTGGGGAACAGGAAGGAGGAATGAGGAAGAGGGTCATGCATTTAAACTTTCCTAGAAGCCTCACATAATGGCTCCTCACTCCTATTTTGAAGAAAGGATGGGAAATGTCATTTTTCAGTTGGGCACATTGCCATCCCCAGCAATATAAAAGTTCTGTTAGAAAGGGAGAAGGGGATAATGGATATTGGGAGACCAACAGTCTCCTACACACCCTCCTCAACCTCATGGTTAAGGAGCTCTATTAACTGTAATCGTTAATCAAATATAAGGAACTGAATGTCAGAAAAAAAAAGAACTAAAATAGATTTTTTTAAAATGACCCTCTTTTCACAAGGATGGCACCAAAAGCAAAGAAGGAAGGCCCTGGGGCCCCTGGGTGGCTCAGTTGGTTCAGTGACTGCCTTCAGCTCAGGTCATGATCCTGGAGTCCCGGGATCAAGTCCTACATCGGGCTTGCTCAGCAGGGAGTCTGCTTCTCCCTCTGACCCTGCCCCCGTTCATGCTCTCTCTCTCTCATTCTCTCTCTCAAATAATAAAATCTTTAAAAAAAATGAAAGAAAGAAAGAAAGAAAGAAAGAAAGAAAGAAAGAAAGAAAGAATAAAGAAAGAAAGAAAGAAAGAAAGAAAGAAAGAAAGAAAGAAAGAAAGAAAGAAAGCCCCTGCACACACTGGACCCTGAGCCAAAGCGAACATGGAGGAGGCCAGAAGGCAGTGCAGAGGGGACATGGGGAAGAGGAGGGGCTGCATGTCACCACCTTCGGCAGCCCAGATGCCCTGAGAGGGAGCCCCCAGGAGCAGCGAGCTAGAGCCCTACTCCCAGGCCACGGAGTGGGCCATGAAGAGAGAAGAGTACCCCATGTCCTTTCTGGGTGCTCGGGCTGGGAAGGCGCTCCGTGGCATCGTGTGGCCAAGGCCAGCTCCCTGTGGTCAGCTGGCTCCAGCCTGTGACGCTTTGGAGGTTCTGAGCCCAGAACGGCTCTCATCCCATGTCCTCCGTGACCTCTGCCCTGGCTGCTCGCCCCTGGCTGCTCGCCCCTCGCTCCCCTGCATCAGCTACCCTGGCTTTGCCACAATTTATCCCAGGCCACCCGCCGCACTTCCGGTAGGGCCTTTCTTCTTCATGGTGAAAAATAGATACGTGTAGAATTAACCAGCTGGATGCGGTTTCGATGACACCAATGTTGGGAACACTGGGAGTTCTGGGCCAGAGCGCTGCCTTAGGCTTCCCAGAGCAGCTCTGGCTGCTGTCCCGAGAGGGGAGGCAGGGCAAGGACAGGGTCCGATTAAGGGCTGCTTCTGTCAGGGGAGGGGCGGGGGCGAGGCAGGAGTGACCTGGGCTCAGTCCTTGATTTGCAAAGCAGCTTTAAAGAGAAGGGGAGGCCCCATACTCACTCGTTCATGTAAGACCACCACCCAGGCCCAAACCTGCTGTCTCACGTGACTCACACCGAAGCCCACCCAGTGGGGCTCTCACTGTCCGATGGGGCCCACGTGTACAGGGTCTGGGAGGGTGTGTAGAATTGGGTGGGGAGCACCCAGCTCTGAGCTCACTGGGAGTTTTCAGTGACCTGGTCAATAACAAGGGCCCATGGCAAGGTCCCCAGCCTGTTCGCCTGATGGTCCTGCCTCTGAGCCACGAAGGGGCCTCCACGAGGACCTTTTAGATGGAGGGGATCCTGGGGAGTGGGGCTGTCAGTGCAGGAACAGTCCTGGGTAAGCCAGGCGGCAGGCAGCCCAGCTTCTGCTCACATGCCCCCCCCACCCCGTCCACTCCAGGGGGCCCCTCCCTGCCTGGCAACACGCTGGCGACCTCACTTAGCATCTTGTTTTGGGTGAACTGCTTCTGCGTCCGTTTGCTGGGCCAGCAGTTAAGCTGTCTCCCCTTGGTGCCTCCGTGATCTGGCTCCGTCCGTGTCTGAGTGCCTGCCATCCCTAGACCCCGACTTAGCACCCTGTTCTCAGAGTCACTCCTTCTAATTACAAAGTGAGATAGGACACGGGCCGGGGTGCACCTGCTGGGTAAGCCAGGGCACTTCCAAGGAGGAGGCTTGCTGCCTGGGGACGTGGGGAAGGCAAAATGGCATGGACGGGTCTGGAAGGGCCTGGAGAATTAGACGCTGCCGAGCCTCTTCTAGTTGGGAGGCAGTTGGGTGTGTGGGGAGCAGGAGTTGAGACCGCACAGGCCAGCCTTGCATGGGCCACGCCGAGGGCTGCAGGTCATCTTGACGGCACCAGGGAGCCATGGAGCACCCTAGGCGGGGAGGTATAGGACAATCCGATCGTGGGCAGAGCAGCTGGACAGCCTTGCCAGACTCTGGGTGCCACCCCCCAGCCTTCTGCTCAGCTCGGCCTGCACCAAGGGCCACGTCCCATGGCAGGCAGCAGTGAGGACTGGACCCCTCTGCCAGCAAGCAGCTGTCCAGCAGGGCAACTGCTATTAGGGGGCCTGGCAGGCTCCCTATGGCCATAGCGTCCGCTGAGGAGGGCAGTCAAGGTCAAGCCAAGGCCCCAGCTGGGAGCAAAGGGGGCTCCACCAGGCCAGGCTGGGGACCTGAGTGCCAGGCTGGACAAGGAGGGCAGCCCTGTGGCCACCAGTAGCCCTGGCTAGGACGCAGGTGGGGGACGTGCCGGAAGTCCAGGATAACAAAGATGCCCTGAGTTAAGGTGCTGGTGCGTGATGGGGATCAGATTTGGTGGCAAAGGATCGATGCTCCACTCCGCTGTGCCCCGAGGGCTCACCGGGCCTCTGGGGATGGACAGACACGTGGGCCTGGCTCCCATCTCCAGAGCTGCCTCGGGACGCCTCCACGCCTGACTTTTCTGAAGTAGGTCTAACGGGAGTCCTGGCCCAGAGCGTGCTGTGGGGTGGGGGTCAGTGGGAGAGGCTTGACCAGAGACCCTCGAAGAGAGCAGGCATCCAGGAACCCTCGGCTCCAATAATCACCAGCTGTAAGACGCTGGGCAGCTCTAGCCCCCAACGTTCTGTGGTGTGAAATGGGATACTCGTTCTTATCTCAAGAAATGTGGTGAAGATCCGATAATAAAGTCCGTAGATAACGCTACGATTTGACAGATGGCACTATCGTCACCCTGCGGGTCTCTCTGCAAATGCCGAGATTTTAGGAAGAGCTCTGCTAAGGTTTGCAAGCGTAAAGGATCTGAGAGCGTCGCGGCACGTGTCTTTCATGTGTTTCTCTGGGTGGATTTTTTCCCACAGAATCATCAGCTGAGCATTCGTCCAACACGTCAAACACAGATAAACCAGGAAGTTAAGCCAGGGCGCCGATGCGGTGAGGGCAGGTGCTTAGCCTTCGTGCTACGCTGGCAAAACTCAGGGTGAGAACAAACTGCTTTCGGGAAGACTGGACCCCGGAGCCGGCTGCCGCCAGCACGGGGAAGTGGTGAGGCGGCCTCCTGACCCGTCTGGGGGTTGGGAAGACGGATGCAGAGATCAGGGCAGCACTTGGTCTGTTGGAGGAGAGGTTATTTTACATCGATGCACTTTTGACTAAAGAAAGGTTTCACAGTAAGGGAAAGAGCAGAATTACGGGTCGACTCAGCACTTCCATTTATGATTCTTTAAAAAGCATTTCATTAGAACCGGTTCCAAATGGCTGTAGGAAAACCCCCACAGTACCCACGAATCCAGAGTCCTCTTTCTGTTTGGGGCAGGGTGCCATGGCGTTGGGGAGGGTCGCCCCTTTGACTTAGATCCCTGCAGTGGCACGAGACGGTCACTCGGTCACTCAGCTGGGGAGCAGTGCAGGGGGGGGCCACGCCCTGCTGCTTCCAAGCTCTGTGCTTCTCTGTGCCTGGCACGGGCTGAATGGCTGTCTCTGAGAAGGAAGGACTGACACCAGGCTTAGCAAGCCTCCTAGCACCCCTGGGGGCAAGCATGCAGAGCAGGGGCCCTAGACCCGGGCCTGAGGCCTGCCTCCCCACCGCCTTGGAGCGTGGCCTGGAGCAGGGCCCTGGCACTGTGGGGAGGTCTGGGGGTGCGGGCACCTGCTGACTTGTCTCTGCATCCCTGACACACACAGTGGACGCTCAGTGAACACCATTGTAGGTGCATTGGGGAATCTGTCTCTAGATCCCCTTTCAGAGACTCATTAAATACGGGCCAACACTGTGCACGAAAAACAGAAGGGCAGCTGTCCTCAGGTCAGGTTTAGGGCCTGCCCTAATCCAGGATGACCTCGTCCGAACGTGCTTCACATCTGCAAAGATGCTATTTCCGAGTAAGGTCACGTTCCAAGACTCAGGGGATGTGGATTCCGAGGGACCCTTTTCCCTCCGGCCGAGGGTCTGATGGGCGCCCCTGCTTCTTCCCTGTATTATCGCACAGTTGTCCCCTGATACAGTCCCATGTGAGGTCTGCTTCTCAGGGGCACAGGGCTGGCGCACAGAGCTGTGGGGCGAGAGGCTGGGGCTTGTCCCGGGGTGGGGCGGGTGAGTGGCATCCAGAGTGGCTCCCACAGGCCCAAGACTGGCTGCCAGCTGGACAGGCGTCGGGGGGGGGGGGCTCTGTGGGGGCAGGTTTGGAGGAAGGAGAGACACCGGGTGGTACTGAGAATGCTCAAGGACAAGTCCTGGGGCCCAGAGGTCATTGCAGGAGGCTGGCCTGGCCCCTGACCTCCTCAGTCCCCAATCTGGTTGCTAGGGTGAGGGACACAGAGGGGCCCTGAGGGTGTGCCACGCCCCCACATGCAGGGGCTGCCTGGGAGGGCAGACCTGGTTCCGTTGTCCAGGGAACCCAGGTCATGGTGCTGACCTGAGGCTGGGCATTGAGGCCCAGGTCAGAACCAAGAATGGTCAGTCCAGGAGGGGATGCGGCTAGAGAGGAGTAGAGGAGGGGTGGGGGTCAGTGTGGGATGCTGCAGGTGAAGGCTGCGGGCAAGTTCTGGGTGGGGGGGCGAGGTGCAAGATGCCCCTAGGTTCCTGTGCCCCCTCTCCTGGGTTTCCAGTCCCTGATTGAAAGGGGAGCAGGTGGACACCATCCTGCCTGCAGCCCCCTGTCTGGCGGGGGAGGAGCTGTCTCCTTCTCCAGGGTCTGATCCCCAGTAGGAGCGGGAACGAGCTCTTAAACCCACTCGCAGGTCAAGGGCTGTGTTTCAGGTAATGAAAATGCCTGGGACCCAAAGCCTGTGTTGCTTTTAACAAAATGCACCTTGGCTGACTCTCCCGGCCAGGCCCTTCCAGACCATTTGATGTCAGCGTCCCCAGTCCTCCCATGCAGGGTGGGGTGTCTCTCCCATGGAGCCCCTGCTCAGTGCCTGCGGCCTCCACCCTCTTAGCAGGAATGTTCCTAGATGCGTGGGGGGAAGTGGAAGGGGCACCTTCCTTCCGTAAAGCCCCGAGCTGAGCTGAGCGTAGGCCTTGGAAGGGCTCCAGTGCTTGATAAGGACTAAGGACGTCTCTGGGTCGGGGTGAACGGAGGAGGGGGTGACCCGGGTCCCAGGGATAGCTGTCCACCAGCTAGCTCTTGGTCTCCCTCCTCCCAGGTGTGCACGTGCAGAGGCAAACACACAGGTGTAAGTACACACCTGGAAAGGAGGGTTGGGGCTAGGCAGCAGGGGGGCCTCCAGGCCTCTGCCCCTCCCTGACCCTGGGGTCAGCCTGGCTTTGGCTTTGGAGGTGAAGAGGGACAGAGATGGGACAAGAGAGCCCCACTGCCACTCTGACCTGAGCTGGCCCAAGGGACCCAGCTCCTGGCCGGGGCCCAGGCAAGCCCAGCACTTCCGAGCCTTCTCTGTGGGTGGGAGAAGGACCACCCTCCTGGGCTGGTGAGAGAGAGTGTGACCTGCATGGATTGGCCTCCACAGGCTCCCTCAAGAGCCCTGAGAGAATGAATCCCCTCTCTTTTGGGAAGGTGGTATTTCCAGTCTGGCCTTGGAGGCCCTGCTCTGGGTTCCTGAGGCCCTGTTCTGTCCTCTCTGAGCTTCGTTCAGGACCCAGCTGAAAACACTGCCCTGGGTCGTGGGGAGACAGGGAAGCCACCAGGCCACCCCAGTGTCTATGCCAACATGCACTGTGTGTGCGGAGACAGGTCCCAGTGGATTTACAGAGCACTGTGAGGTGATGGCCTTGAACTCTCACGGTCCTGGAGCTATAGATTTGATCGACTTTGGCCAAATGGTCTGAAAATCCCTACTAATACAGTATTCCAGTGAGGGAGCTATTGTTAACTGCCAAGCGAATGCTAGAACCCCCTGAAAAGGAGCCGAAGGGCCCACAGGGTGAGCCTGTCCAGCCGGGAAAGGCTCCAACCATGCACAGAGAAGCAGGTCGGCCTCAGGCAGGGGCCTGGGCTTTGGGGGCAGACTGACCCAGGTGCGTATCCTCACACTGACCACCGTACGTTCCTGGGTCAACAGCTGACCAGATGAGCCTCGGTCCTGATCTACCAGATGGGGTGGCACATTTTCGTCGCGTTGCAGGGACAATCGATAAGAGAAGGCCTGTGTATGCATCAGGCACTGAGCAGCGATTGGGCGAGCAGTCCGCAGACTTTGCCGTCATTACCATAGCCTGCCCCTCACCTCCGTCGAACCCGGACAGGCTGGGTAGCACTGCAGACGGTCCCAAGGAGGGGTGAGTCCAGGGCAGGGTGGAGCAGGAGTGTCTGACTTTTCCTGAGGGCCCACCTATCACTCATGCCAGCCTCGTGGGGTCTGCCTGGCTCTCCCCCCTTGCAGCTGGTGAAGGGTTGAGGGTGGGCTTGTAGGGGTCATTCTGCCTCTAATGCCCATGCTCTTTGCACCGGATGGGATGTAGGGCAGCACCCTGTCTTCTGAAAAGTGCCGTGTGAGAGGGGCTGAACCGAGGCTCCGGAGCCAGGAGCCAGTGAGGGGGAGGCTGGCCAGTAGGTCGGAAGCCCAGGGGCAGGCACAGAGGACATGAGCCTCATGGTCAGAGGGACGTGACGAGGGACTGAGGGGTGTGTTGGGGTGCAGAGGGTCGCCCTAACTTGGGAATCAGGGAGGCAGGTTCAGGGGGCTTCCTGGAGGAGGTGGTATCTGAACGAATGAAAGGTAGGTCAGAGTTATCAGGGAGGGAAGGGGAAAGAGCGTTCTAGGGCAACAGGAACAGCAGGTGCAGAGAAATTTACCTTGAGTCACCTTGGGCCTCTCTCAAGTGCAGGTTAGCGCCTGACTTCCTCTTTTCTCCCCATTTACTGTTAGCTGTCTATTTTTACTTGTCTTAATTCCTGGTCTGGATGGGTTAAGATAGTTCTCGCATCTGTCCCCTCCTCCCGCCTGAGCACCCGGCAGCAGCCGACCACAGTGGCAGCCAACGACCCGTTGGGCAGGGCTGGCTTCCCTGTTTCCTGTGGAAGTCACCTTTTGTCCCCATTCTCTCAGCCTGCCCGCTGTCTCGGGGCGTCTGGGACAGGTGCACGGTGTCTGAAGTGGGGAAGTACCCTCCATGCAACTGCATCGTTTCAAACACAATGGTGCTCCAGAAATAGACGAGACCGTTGGCTTTCTCTTCATATATACAAAGTATTTTTTATTTACAAAGAATATGTCTAATTGTCACTTTTCCAATGAAAACATACAAATGGCTAACAGACACATGAAAAAATGTTCAAAATCATTAGCCATCAAAGAAATTCAAATCAAAACCACACTGAGATACCACCTTGTGACAGTTAGAATGGCAAAAATTGACAAGGCAAGAGACAACAATTGTTGGAGAGGATGTGGAGAAAGGGGATCCCTCCTACATTGCTGGTGGGAATGCAAGTTGGTACAGCCACTCTGGAAAACAGTGTGGAGGTCCCTTAAAAAGTTAAAAATTGAGCAACCCTATGATCCAGCCATTGCACTACTGGGTGTTTACCCCAAAGATACAGACGTAGTGAAGAGAAGGGCCATATGCACCCCAATGTTCATAGCAGCATTGTCCACAATAGCTAAATCGTGGAAGGAACCGAGATGCCCTTCAACAGAGGATTGGATTAAGAAGTTGTGGTCCATATATACAATGGAATATTACTCAGCTATCAGAAAGAACGAATTCTCAACATTTGCTGCAACATGGACGGCACTGGAGGAGATAATGCTAAGTGAAATAAGTCAAGCAGCGAAAGACAACTATCATATGATTTCTCTCATCTATGGAACATAAGAACTAGGATGATCAGTAGGGGAAGAAAGGGATAAAGAAAGGGGGGTAATCAGAAGGGGGAATGAAACATGAGAGACTATGGACTATGAGAAACAAACTGAGGGCCTCAGAGGGGAGGGGGGTGGGGGAATGGGATAGACCGGTGATGGGTAGTAAGGAGGGCACGTATTGCATGGTGCACTGGGTGTTATACGCAACTAATGAATCATCGAGCCTTACATCGGAAACCGGGGATGTACTGTATGGTGACTAACATAATATAATAAAAAATCATTAAAAAAAAAAAGAATATGTCTAATTGTAACACGGGCACCGCTGGCCCACCCGCTGAACCCTCAGACGGCCACTGCGCCCGGCCCGCACTCAGCGTCAGCACCCCGCTCTGCCTCATACTCTTACCAAGGTGTGTCCTGTCCACGCTTGGACTTTGTTAAATGATGCCATAGCGGGGGTTCTCCTGTGACTTTATCCTTTTACTCAGTATTAGGCCGGGGAAAATCCCTGCTGAAGGGCAGGCACCCTGCAGCCCAGCTGGACCCTAACCAGTGGACAGGGGGACTTTGATCTTCTTTTCATCAAATACTCCTTGAACCCCTATTACTCTGTGCCCGACGCAGAGCCGGGACCCGGGAAGTAACGTGCCCGGAGCACAGAGAGCCTGCCTGGGGGCCCCTAGCCTGCTGGAGCCGGGCTGGGTCCATGTCGGGACAGGTCCGATTTCAACCCCACTACGCCCCAGAACAGCCAGGCACAATGGCGGCCCGCACACACTAGACACTCAATAAATGTTTGTTGTGCAGACCGAATGTTGCTCTTTAGGGGAGGGAAGTACTCTCACTTCATTTCACCACTGACGACATAGAGCATTGACCCTGTGCTCGTGAGGCCTGGCTGGACCCAGGCATGGCCTCGATCCCTGCAGGACGACAGGGCCCGGCCCGACACATGGCCCTCCACCGCTCGCGGGGGTGCCTGGCGGAGGGCTTGTTGGACCTGACGCCAGGGTGAAGGGCCGCCCTTTGGACCCGTGCAAACCCTGTGAGATGCTGAGCTCAGAGATTACGCAGTCTCCGAGTGAACCGGCGGTAAGCATTTACCAACACATGGCTTCCTCTCATTTACGAATATTTGAAAGAGAAAACTACTTTCGACAGCGGGGCTCTAGCTGCTTAGGGTGGGCTGTCTGGGCAGGTCGGAGGCATTTGGCAAGGCGGCCCCCCTGAGGCGTGGCGGCCCCGTGGCTTTGCTGCGACCCCATCTCTCCGGAGGGCGCTCGGGCTTCATCGGCTGTGCAGCCGTTCCGCGTCCCCTCTGCTGGAGCTGCGCCCTGGCTCTCTCGCAATCCCTGTCCTTCTGCACCGTGGGAGCGGACGAAAGAGGCCCAGCCCGAGGCACAGGAGTACACGAGTTGCTCACCACGCGTGCACACACATGCACACACACACCCAGCCCCCAGGATGCCCCATTTAGATGCTCACAAGTCCGTCAAGGTCATCAGTCCCTCTGAGGCTCCTCTGCCCCGCTCACCCGCCTGGTCCCGACAAGAGAGATCTTCCTGTGCGATCACTGTGCTGGGCTCCAAGGCATCTCAGCCACAGTCCCTGCCCTGGGAGCGGACGGACCAGCACGAGGGCAGAACATCAGGCCTCTAGAGGACGGTGTTGTCCACGCTGGGGAGGTGGCACGGGGGCCCGTCATCTGTGGGGCCACAGAGGAGAAGCCTGGACTCACACCTCCCCCCCAGCCCCGTCCCTGTCCTGCCATCCTGCCTCCCAAGGGTTCCTCACTCTGGGCCCTCCCCACTCTGCACCCACTGCTCACTCGGACCCCTCGCTCACCAGCCTGATGACTGTAGAGCTCAGATCCCACTTCCGGCCTCTGCCCTGCAGCCTGGGTCAGTCTCCTCAAATACCTCACTGGCTCCATGTCTTCCTGGGCCAAGTCCTCAGCCTCTTGCCACCATCCCCAGGACAGATGCCAGCCTCCCAAGCATGGCGCCTGAGCCTTCCCAACCTGGCCCCCGCCCCCTCTCCCGCTGTCTTCATCCCTCCCCAATGTGCGCTGGAGCCCATGCACTGGACCCTGTTCCGGGGCCAGGGCAGAGCCAACGGCAGGACAGACCTCCCCACCAGCTCCTCAGCTGCGGGACCCAAGGACTTGCTTGTGGGGCTCTGCACACGTCACACCGTCCCCACTGCCTTGCCTGCCGTGCTCTCCAGGCCTTTTCTCCCTGGAAAATGCCTCTTCACCTTCCTGGCTGGTCTCAGGGCTTTCTCCTCTTGCCCGAGCCCCCCGCCGGAGCCCTGCTCTGATTCCTTAGCGCCTCTGCCCCCCTCTCTTCCCTGGTATGCACTTGCTGCCCAGGGAGCTCCGGGGGGAGGGCCGGGGAGGGCTTGTATTTTATTCTTTGCGGGCCCAGCTATTATCACAGGACCAGACGTATAGTAGGTGCTCAGTAAACATCCCAATAGAACTGAGCACGCGAAGGCTCAGGAGGGGAAGCGGCTTCCCAGCGAGCGCCTTCGGACAGCTTGGGTCTGGGAGCGGTCACGTCTGACTTCTTCATAGCGAACATTTTCTCCTGATGTGCTGGTCCTCTCGTTCCCCGGAGAAAACTCTTTATTCAGACTCATGTTTTTCTTTGTTTATGGATATGTAAACTTTACCAAGAAAAGTCAAAGCCTGGCTTATATTTTCACGTGGAAAACCAGCTAGCCCTCAGCTCAGGACTTTTGTGAGGAATAAATAATTTAACTGTTTTAGCTGTAGTGCAGTTCCGTGTTGCTGGAGAAGGAAAGAAGTGCCCCGATCCTTCCAGAACACTTGTTCTCCTGGGCCCTGGGGGAGGAAAATGCTCTGGATCCCTGCAGGATTAATTTATTCCAAAGAAATAGAAGAATGCTCGATAGGCGAACATCGGATGAAGTGCCAAAGGCCAAGACAGCCTGTCCTCCGGAAGCTATGCCCTGGGAGCAGAAGGAGGTCACACAGAAAACCTCCGGGGAGGGCGGACCCAGCCTGGCCACGGGTGGAAAGAGGACACGCCCCTGGGGCATTTGGACCCTGGAGAAAGGACCAGAGGAGTAGCTGAGCCCGAAAGGCTTAGGGAAGAGAGAAGAAGAGTCAGAAACAAGTTTGTGTTGGTGCCTCGTAGGCCAAGACACTCCCTCAGCTGTCCTCACCGTGTGTGCTCTAGGCCTTGAGTTCCTGCTTTGCCTCATGTGAAAATCTGGCCCCTGATTTCTTTCTGTTAGCGTTTCTGGGGTACCCCTGACCTTTGTTTTACTTTTAATCATCTGGTGGAATTTCGTGTTAGGTCCTTTCCTTGTTACCAGCATCGCACTGGATTTTGTATTTTGACCTGTTCTCCAGGTCTGTTTTTCAACTGGAAGATTTCACACATCTGCGCGAAAGTATATTCATTCTAGACTGTAAAGCAAAACACAACAGATTACACAGCAGTCTGTTTAGTATCAGCTCACAAATGTAGGACTAAGTCCCAAACTGTGTGGGCGGAGCATGTGTGTGTATGGACGTACATCAAAAACTTAACTGCTTATCCTGGGTGGTGTGAGCTTTTTCTTTTTGCTTAAATGTATTTTCTCATGAACACGTGTCACACATACACAAAGGATTAAAGTTTCATAGGTTAAGAGTCAAATAATTTGCAACCAGGTTTAAGGGCAATGGGGCACCTCAACTCTTGATGGAAGAAACTCACATTACCTCTGGAGCTCTCGGCCAGAGGTGTAAAAAGGGCAATGATTTGAGGACAATAAACACCGGCTGGAACATGGTGACGAGCACCCGAACGCTGCAGTGGGCATTTCGGCTCTGTCGTGTGTGGACGCTTACGGTTATACATGTCAACATGACCCAGTGTCCACTTACCATTAAGTCAGAGGACTGGCCCTGTAGATGATTCCTATAAACCATGAGAGCAGAAGGTCATGCCGATCGCACCTGACCATCGACTGTGGTGTATGTGACGCTGGACCCTCAGAACAACCCTGCAAAGTAGGTAGTACTATTCCATCTTACAGACAAGAAACCGAGGCCCAGAGAGAGAAAGTCACTTGCCCAAGGTCAAAGACAGCACATATTGGAATCAGGATTTGCAGCAGGGGTATGAGAATGAGGAGGCCGGAACCCTGAGTTCAGGGTTGTAGCTTGGAGGGAAATAGCCCCTCCCACTGGGGGAGGAGGTAGGAGAACACAGGTGCAGCCCTCAGCCGAGGTGTGTTCTGGGCAGCCCTGCAGGGAGGCGGAAAGCACCATGCATTTGGTGGGGGGGCCCTGACCAAGTCTGGGTAGTGCAGGACAGGCTCAGGGAGGGGTGGGGCTGGCAACATGGGGGCCCAGACTTCGAAAGGCCCATATGCCTCCTGGGTCGGACTTGTAAATATTCAAATGTCCCCGCTCTCTACACGAGGCTCTTCCACAGTCACCGGTAGGTTCAGTTTTTCCAACAGCCGGTGAGGTGGGGGTCATCCCTGTTTTACAGATAAGGGAACAGGCAAATATTTGTCCCCTTCGGTGGATTGCCTTTTCATGCTCTTAATAGAATCCTTTGATGCACAAAAAGGTTTTAATTTTGATGAAGTCAGTTTCTCTCTCTTTCATTGGCTGTGTTTTTTCTGTCATATGCAAGAAATCATTGCCAAATCCAACGTCATGAAGCTTCCCTCTATTCCCTATATTTAAAAGAATTTTAACACCTAAACCACTGCTAAAACGCACAAGGCGTGCTGCTATATAGCACAGTTTGAGACCGGGTCCTCCTAAACTCCGTTAGAGGGATGCCTGGGTGGTGCAGTCGGTCGGCGTCAGACTCTTGGTTTTGGCTCAGGTGGGGGTCTTGGGGTTGTGCGATCCAGCCCTACCGGAAATCTGCTGGAGAGTCTCTCCTTCTTTTTGCCCCTCCCCCACACTGCACGCGCTAAGTAATAAACCTTTAAAAAAAAATAAACTCCATTAAAAAAAATTTATTGAGATGAAACTCCATAGCGTAAAAGTAACCTTTTCGAAGTCGACAGTTCGGTGTTGTTCAGCATTACTCACAACGGTGTGCCCATCCCCCTATTTTGCCTCTGTCCTTTACGGTTTACAAACAATTTTCATGTCTATTTTCTCCTTTGCTCTTCACAGTAATCCTGAGAGTGAGACAGAGCAGCAAGGCTGCTCCTCGGGATGGGGGTGCCCGCAGCAAGAGCCCCTGTAACAGCGAGCTCTGCAGCCAGTCCGACCTGTCCCTTCCCTGGCTCCAGCGTGGGGCGGTGTTACGCCCTTGCAGGTGGCCCCGTTAGCCAGGCTCTGCGTGCTCCCGCTTCTCCCTTGCCTGCATCGTCTGCCTCTAGATGGCCGTTATGTGGCTTTTCCACCTGTGCCTTTGGTGGCTGGTTATCTGCACTTCTGTGTCCAATCCCATCAGCACTCAAGGACAGGGCAGGCGTCTGCAGCACGAGCACTGGGGACTCACCGAAAAGCACAGGGTAAAGAAGGAGCCCTGTGGAGGACCTGTGGCCTTCTCGGGTGTTAAGGGTGAAGCCCAGAGAAGCAGAACCTCGCAGGCCCCGTGCACGGCGGGAGCCAGGCCCGGACCCGTTCCTACCCGGAGCTCCCTTCCTCAAACCCACCCTTGCACCTCTTGGAGGAAAAGGGACACTGCTCTCGCCCGAGCCTCACTTAGGTCTTCTTGACAGCCGCCAAGTGTTTACCTCCCCGAGTCCTGACCACACCCAGCAACATTTGAACAAACAGGAAGCCGCCGAGGCTTAGGGCCAGTGAAGAGCTTGGCTGTCCCACAGCTCGCACAAGAGCCAGGCTCCAGCCCAGGTCCCTAGAGCCCAGGGCTTTGCTGCCTTCCTGGAGTGGCTCATGCCTCCAAGCCGCATCAGTGAGCCTTTCCTGGGCACTGGGGGTTCATGGGTATCTCCACTCTGCCCTGTGCTGAGGCCACCAACAACGAAAACACCACGGAGAGAGCCAGACAAGTATGAGCAAAATCTGTCCTGCTTTGGAAGTCAGTGAGTGTAACTACTTGGCTCATTGGTAACTACCAATGAGATCGCGGATGCCAGACCTAAGTGAGAACCAGCAGTGACCCACAGCCAATAAATAGGTGACTTAGTGAGTGAAACTCAGAACCCATGAGTCAGGCTGCGGGCAGTGAGGGCCTCACCAGGCTGGGAAGGTTGGAGGAATACTGCACTCCCAGGTCCAGGCCCACCCATCCCCCTTGTGATTCTGACATTGCTTTGTTCCTTTTCATCTTAGGCTGATGACAGATGTTTGACATTATCATTAAACATTTGTGGTTTTTAAAAAATGAATCATGGATTATTAGAACTAGAAAAGTTCCTTTCATATCATTTCCCGCTTTTTCTTTTTTAAAGATTTTATTTATTTATGTATTTGAGAGAGCTAGAGTGAGAGAGCACAAGCAGGGGGAGCAGTAGAGGGAGAAGCAGGCTCACCTATGAGCAGAGCTCTCAATGTGGGGCTCAATCCCAGGACCCCAGGATCATGACCTGAGCCCAAGGCACACACTTAACCCACTGAGCCACCGAAGTGCCCTACCCGCTCGGTTTTATAGATGCTTATGCTGGCCTGCAGAGAGGGATAGGGATGTGCCAAGGTTGGCGGGCAGGCAGAGCTGGGACTGGGACCAGCCACGAAAGCCAGCCTCCTGGCCCCAGTCTGTGGCTGGGGGAGGCCCACGGTCCCTCCCCCCCCCCGGAACAGGCCAGTCTGGAGCTGGCCAGATAGGGGCCCTGTCTCCTCTCAGACCCTCCTCATCTCTGTGCTCCCAGGCTCCATCCATTCCAGCGGTGCCCACCCCGCGGGGTTTCCTGCCGAATGTTGCTCAACCTCTCACTAGACAGAGCCAGCAAGGTTAACCGGGTTAACCAGGAATGGATCTTTCTACCCCTTCCCCGTCAGCCTTTTCTGCGTCCACGCCCGACCAACTCCGCAGTCCAGGGCACAGGAGGGCTTCCAGGAGGCAGCGAGAGCCGGGATCACGCCCGGCCTAGGTCTCTCCTCGCCCTGTAGAGCCGACCCAGGGCTCGCCAGAGCAGGTGACTTTCATGCCCTCCGCCCCGGGGGCTGGGCGCCCTCGCCTGCCACCTGGGGACTCCGCCCACTTTCCTCCGTTCCCCGGGAAGGGGGCTGCCGGTGAGGCGGGGCCAATGGGAGGGAATGCGCGCGCACAGACACGGCGCACGCGCCAGGATCCGCGAGCCGGTAAGGAAATGACGACCTGGCGCGGGGCCCCGCGGCCGCGCCTGCCAGACCCCGCCCCTCTGGGGGCGCCGCCGCGGGGAGGCCCCGCCCCGCCAGGCCCAGTTAGGGCTCCGCCGGCCCCGCCCCCACAGAGGCCCCGCCCCCACCGGACCCCGCGCGCCGCAGCCGGCCACGTCACCATGGAGGCCCCGCCCCCAGGAGGCCCCTCCCCGGGGGAGGTACCGCTCCACAGACTGCTCATTGCGCGAACCCGGCGGCTGGCTGTGGGCCGCCTGGGTGCTGTGCAGGCGGCGCTGCGCGGGGCGCCAGGCTGGGGTCGGGGTCGGCGGCCCCAGGCGCCCGAGTGGGGTGCGCCCAGCGGGGCGCAGCCGCCAAGCAGCCATGGCGGAGGCCGCACCGCAGCACCTGACGCTGCCCTCAGGGCTGCTGGAGTCGTGCGCGCTGCTGGGGCCCTCCCGGGACAGCCCCCGCGGCCCCGAGCAGGTAGGGGCCGGTGGGGAAACGGAGGCGGGGCGCGGCCGGGCGGCGGCTACGATCGGAGCGCTGGTCTGGCCCCGGCATCCCGGGCGTCTGCGGGGTGGGGGCGGTGCTCGGGGCTCCGGCCAGACCCCCCCCTCCACCGCAGCCCGCCCGGTGCGGGGACCTTGGCTGTCCTGGCCGCGGAGGAGTCGCGGGGGTCTGCGGACTGGGGAGCCCTCGCCGGAGAGGAGCGCGGGCTCGGAGGACGCCCCTCCGGGTGCTCCGCCTTCGGCCGCTCGGTCTTCGGGAAGCACACGTGGGCAGGGTGAAGGCGGCTGATGGGGGGAGGCGGGGGTGCGCCGGGGCGCCTGGGGTTACGTGGCGGAAGAAAGGATTTCATTCGTTATCCCGGACTTACTGTCTCCTCGGTGGTGGGTGCTGTGCCAGGCACAGCATCGTGAGGTTTGGGGTTTTAGATGTAAGGGGCACTTTCAAATGTTCTGCATTTAGTCATTTTGCGATGAAACCTTCCTGTTTTTCTCGCTTGCAGAAAAGGCTGCCTACTCCCCCCCCCCCCCCCCCCCCGCCGCGGGGCCTTTTCTCTTTCTCTGTGTGCTAGCAGCCAGAGTGACAAACCCTTTTCCCGGAAAGCAGCAGTTTTGGACACTCTCATTCTCTGTGTTTCTTTACTGTGCCCCTGCTTTTTCTTGGTTGTGTAACCCAGGCTTTCTTTTGAATTGGTTTGTGGCCCTCTTTTTCTCTTGGTCCAGGATGTCCATATGACCCTATCTGTGGCATTTTTCTCTGGTTTGTGGTGATGCCCAGAGTACTCCGAGATTCCGGCTCTACCGCCCAGTTACCTGGGCAAGTCCTCATCTCATTCTGGACAACAGCAGTGAGAGGCACAGGAAGGCACCCGAGTATTTAGGGGTGCAGCGGAAAGGGTCGAGGTCATCAGGAGAAGCTAGATGTTGCTCAAATTAACTGGATAAATGTCTCTTAATGTCTTGGGAGTCTCCTTAGCTTTTTTTTTTTTTTTAAGATTTTATTCATTTGAGTGAGGGAGAGAGAGATAGAGCAGGAGAGGGGCTAGGGGCAGAGGGAGAAGGAGAAGCAGACTCCCCGCTGAGCAGGGACCCAGGACCCCGGGATCATGACCTGAGCAGAAGGCAGATGCTTAACTGACTGAGCCACCCAGGCGACCTGTCTCCCTTAATACAGAGCCAACTTCGATGGTTTCTGCATTTCCCTCCTCCTTTCTTACTCCCCAAATCCCGGTGATGTCTGCATCCCCTTTTGACCTCTGTCTCCTCTGACCCTCATTGACTGAGTTATCTCCCTGCCTCTAATTTGCCAATGGCATTGCCTCCTTTTTCTTCTGATAGGAAATGACCTGGTTTCAGTTGCTTCTTGGGTGATTTCGGCATGCATGTTGGTTGCCCCAGGGTGAGACGTGTCTCGAGAGCAGGGTGAATGGCACGGTGGTGCTTTCCTGCCCCAAACAGGCCACGGCTTTCCCAGGCAAGTGGCAGTTTGCTACTCTGCATTTTAGCTATTACCCTTTTTATCCTACACGCTGATTCTGTTAGGGGTTCAGCAAGAGGTGGAGCGCAAATATTTGGAGTAGGAAAAAGGCAGCCTTTCGGGACGGATCCAACTTCCTGGGCTGAGCCTCCTTTAAGGCCGATGTTGACGTTACAGTTACCTAAACATGTGACTTCACTTGGCCACTCTGCTGTTATAGCAGTTCTATTTCTAACGTCTGAGGCTTTTTTTATAACTCTGAAAATCACCATTTCTCTGTCGTTGACGCATTCCTGCTCGGTGACAGATGAAAACAAGCCTGGAGGTATGAGAAACATTCCACTTCCTGGTAGGGTAGTAAGGAGTCCTAACTTTCCATTTCATTTCTTAGATGGGTGGTGTTTTGTGAGGGTAGTGACAAAGACTTGGAGAATACGTCCACCCCATGGGAGGTTCTGGCTTGGTTACATCTCTCTCTACTCCGTGGTTGCCGTGGAGACGAGGCGTGGGGTGTGGAAGGATCCACCACTAACCCTCCGAGTGGGCCGAGAGCTCCGAGCCTCGAGTAGCTCACTGGCGTAATTCTTGGTGTGAAGGCAACATTGTAGTGGTTCTTGGTGGAGAGCGTCCCAGCTTTCGGTTTCTAGAGCAGCGCTGTCCACCAGAACTTTCTGAGTGATGACGCCAGTGTTCCTCATCTGTGCCATCCGTGTGTCGGCCACTAGCCACACATGGCTACCAGGTGCTTGAGGCATGGCTAGTGCCACTGAGGAACTGGATTTTACACTTCATTGAATTTTAATTTCAATTTCAATAGCCACGTGGCTATTAACGGTGGTGGACAGCAAGTTCTAGAGTGCTAAACAAATCTGTTTTCTGCTTTATTTCACAGATTATGGCCCATCCTGTGTGAAGATCAGTGCCGTTCTATAATCTAACAGAAATAAATCTGTGGGGGTGCCTGGGTGGCTCAGTCATTAAACGTGTGCCTTCGGCTCAGGGCGTGATCCCGGCGTTCTGGGATCGAGCCCCACATCAGGCTTCTCCGCTGGGAGCCTGCTTCTTCCTCTCCCAGTCCCCCTGCCTGTGTTCCCTCTCTCACGGGCTGTCTCTCTCTCTTTCAAATGAATAAATAAAATTAAAAAAAAAAGGAATAAGAAATAAATCTGTGATGCTATCAATTAGGGTGTGTGTGTCTCATTTTTTTTAATTAGCTCTGGTTTTTTGGACTGAAATGGTTGTTCCCGGGGAGGGGTTAGTAAATCAGTGTGGGCGAGAGAAGAGCAGGAGTGACTGTCCCCAGGCTGTGAGAACAGACCTTGTCTCGCCCGTAGGGGAGGGGCCGTTGCAATGCTCTGGGATCCAGGACTGTGCATTCAGGAACTTACTCTGATGACCCAGTCGGACACGTGCACATATGTATGGCAGACACTGTTCACCGCTGCCTTTGCTCAGGTTGTGCGTGTGACGAAGAAGAGAGCATGCCAGCTGTCCCTCGGTAGGGCTGTTACTGCGTCGTCCCCGTGTGGCACCATACAGCTGTGACAGGGAATCAGCCACCCCATATGCTGAAGTGGAGAAAAAAGCTAGTGGAACCAGTAAAAGGAGATGATTGTATGTAGGGGGACAAATCATATTGATATATACGCACATAAGAAACGGGAAGGCTGTAATCTCCGCTGTGCATAGTATTACCCACCCTTTCGTGGAATTAGGGGGAAGGCCTTTCCTTTCTGTTCTTATGTATTTTATTCTTCCTGTATTGTCGTTAGCTTTTAACATGAGACTGTATTGCTTATCCAACCAGAAAAGACGCAAGGACATACGTTCAGTGGAAAAACAGATGTGAGATGTATGGCCAAATGCCAAGTTGGCTGAATTTAGGCCATCTTACTTTAAGGGACTAGATAAATGGCGGGGCGAGAGGTAGTCTCCTGCCGTTAGCATGGTGACCGCATTCCCTTCAGCATCCGGACTGCTGCGCTCTAAGAGGTCGCGGAGCGCGAGGATGTGAATGGATGAGCAACCTCCGCTGAGAGCCGTCGGCTGGCTGAATGTGGGGACACAGAGAGACCACACAGTCCCCGGCCCAGCCCACCAACAGCTCTGAAGGTGATAGAGTACAACGTGGAGGGCATCAGTGCTCTAGGTGCTGAGCCAGGGCAGGGGGAGGCGGAAGGAGGTGCTCTAGGAGGTGAGGAGGGAGGAGGTGCAGGGGAGGTGGAAGGAGGTGCTGTAGGAGGTGAGGAGGGGAGGTGGAGGTGATGGAAGGAGGTGCTGTAGGAGGTGAGGAGGGAGGAGGTGCAGGGGAGGTGGAAGGAGGTGCTGAAGGAGGTGAGGAGGGGAGGTGGAGGTGGTGGAACGAGGTCCTGTAGGAGGTGAGGAGGGAGGAGGTGCAGGAGAGGTGGAAGGAGGTGCTGTAGGTGGTGAGGAGGGGAGGTGGAGGTGATGGAAGGAGGTGCTGTAGGAGGTGAGGAGGGGAGGTGGAGGTGATGGAAGGAGGTGCTGTAGGAGGTGAGGACGGGAGGTGAAGGTGATGGAAGGAGGTCCTGTAGGAGGTGAGGAGGGGAGGTGGAGGTGGTGGAAGAAGGTGAGGAGCCAGGGGCTTGATGGTCTAGAAGAGGCGCCTTGTCCTGGCTGCAGGTGAGGAAAGTCTCCCTCCAGTGGGGGTGGAGGGGGCATCCCTGGTGAAGAGGAGGAGCGGGGAGGGGGTGAGCACGAGTCCGGCGGAGTGGAGAGCAGGGAAAAAGCACAGCGTTGGACCATGGGCGCTTGTTTCTGGAGACCGAGAGGTTCAGCGGGGCACGGCTTTGGGGGCACCCTGGCTTTGGAAGCAGGCTGGCCTGCTGCTCAGGCGTACGATGCAGGTCGTCGTCCTGCCCTGTGATGTAGCACACATGTGCCACATACATGGAATACGTGGTAATAACGGTAATGTATGGAAACAGATTCCATTTTCATTCTGGTGGAGGGACAGAGATGGTGTGTGAGGCTGGTTTGGACCCATCGAAGGGTCTGCAGGGGTAAAAAGCTGGTGCCAGTGGCAGGAGCCACCGCCCGTTGGGGCAGGTGATGAGGTCACATGTGTTCTGCTTTTTAAGATTTTTATTTATTTATTTATTTATTTATTTATTTATTTATTTATTTATTTATTTGAGAGAGAGTGAACACAGCGGGGAGGGGAGAGGCACAGAGGGAGAGGGAGAAGCAGGCTCCCCGCTGAGCAGGGAGCCGGACCTGGGGCTCCATCCCAGGACCCTGAGATCATGACCTGAGCCGAAGGCAGACACTTCACCGACTGAGCCACCCAGGTGCCCCCCCTTTGTGAGAGTGGACAGTGCGGGTCGGGCGCCCTGGGCCGGGCGGGAGGAGGCAATGCCATTCTCATGGCAGAACCCTTGAAGGATTAGTTTGTGGAGTCTGTAGCTGCTCTAAGTCCCAGGGTTGGTGGCTGCTTGGTCTGCAGGTGCTCAGCTGGGCTGGCACTGGGGCTGCTTTCAGAGACCTTTCTGCGGTTGGTGGCTCCGAAGACCCGAGGGTCACTGTCTTTATCACAGGCAAGCATATGGGCGGAAGCTTGGGTTTTAGGGAAATCAGCAGGAGCTTAATTTTTGAAGCTGTGAGTTTAAGGGACCCGCCAGGTATGTCTGGAGGCAGCTGGGTGCGGTCTGGGACTGGCAAGAGGTCTGAGCTGGCAGTGGGACTCTGGGCGCCGTCCCTAGGTGAGGACACCATGTGAGTGTGGAGACTGCCAGCCAGGCGGGGCACTTGAGGAGGGGCAAGGAGTCAGCCCTGGGGGGGTCACAGCCTGGAAGGAGGGGTCTGCCGGGGCCCTACCCAGGAGTGTCAGGGCAGAGGGGAAGAGCAGAGGGGGGTTTGCAGGCAAGGGGCCGGCTCCACACTGTGCTCACCGATGTGATGTTTGACGTGAGGAAGGAGCGGACGTGCATACTTTCATAGTTAAGTAGGTCCGAACTGCTGGATGGTGATAAAGAAAGTTTTAGAAAGGTTTTATAGAACTCAAGACGTGGTTTCCTTTCATGCCTGATACACAAAGATGTAAAAATTATCCAGTACTATGGATTTCCCATGTTTGGTCTTTGTTCCCACTGGTACTAAACTTTTTTCCAAATATAAAGAAATTATTGCCTGAATTTAAATTATACAGAATAAAAATAAGCTTTTTGAGTTTAGAGAGTGTATTTACTGATGGGAGTTCCTTGTATGAATCCTCTCAAGGGTAAGAGTTCCCCTTTGGCTCCACGATTCTTACTGAAACGGTGATGCTGGCTGTCCCTTCCCTGCCGGTGACAATTCCATTTCTCCTGGTGACAACGATGTCCTTCCTGATGCCCTCTCTGAGTCCCTCAGAGATCCTTGATTCCGCGCAGCCCACCCCACCCCGGCGTCCTCCCACCTTCCCACATGCTTGCCACCCAGCAAATCCTGCCCCTGACTTCTGTTTCTCCACTAGCTTGGAGCTGACCTGCCCGTTTCTCTGTCACGGCCTGTTGACCTCTTCTGGGAGCTCGGGGAGCAGCCTGGCAACTGCCTCTGCGGAGTGGCCCGTCTCAGGCATCGTAGCTAGACAGAACGGAGGTCGGAGGCAGAGCCCGTGCTCTTCATATTATCTGGGGGAAGACAGAAAAGACAAAAGGTTTTGTAAAAATCGGGTACCAAGTTAAAGTTCGAAAGTGTTCAGGCTGAATGACCCTGTTGTGTAGACCTGGGGTGACCGTTTGGTTGCTGGAGGAAGGGTGTGTCTCTTCTCTCTGAGGCCGGCAGTCCTTCTTCTCACCCCTCGGTCCGTGTCCCCAGGTCAGTGGCAACAGGACCACTGGCATGGGGCATGACGCCGGCACCCCATCTGTACTGGGCTGGACAGTACGCGGCCCCCCTCAACCTGGGAGGGCACTGGGGCCTCTGGTGCGGGGGCTGGGGTTGAGCCTTTGACCTGCGACCTTGCCCCCTTGAGAGGGAAGCTCAGGGATGCGGCGTTCGCTGCTGCAGTCCAAGCAGAGCTGGATGTGAACTGAGGTCGGCCTGTCAGTCCTGGGCTGGCAACTGCCGGGCTGTGTGCCCAGGGGCAGCCGGAGAGCCAGACCCTGTGCTGTGGGTGACTTGCCTGAACGCATGGCCTGATGGGTCCCTAAAAGCAGCTTCTGTACGGTCCTTCCTGTCCTGGGCCACTGGTGGGTGAGGCCACACACACACGTGGGTGAGGAACCGGCACTCTGGCGGGTCGAAGGGGAACAGAGCGACAGTGGGTGCTTGGACAGAAGGTGCACAGCGGAGCAAGGGTGAGCGCTGTTGGCTTACTCGTATTACTCCCTTTAGGTGTCCCTGAAGCAGGGGGCCAGCAGCCCCTCTTCTCTCGATCTGGAGGTCCTGTCGGTTTTTGTGCCTCCTTTCGTCAGTAAGGATGACAGTCAGATGGCTGGCGCCCCCTCCGCGACTCTGAGCAAGACCAGAAGGCGCTCCTTCAGAAAGAAGAGGGACAAGCCCAAAACGGAGCCCTGGAAGGGCCTCCCTCCTGAAGACATTAGTGTCCCCAACGGTGTGGACCTGCTTGGCCTGCCTCAGCTCTGCTTCCCAGGTATCCCCCGCCCTGCTTTCCCAACTCCCCCACGGTGCTTTCTAGAAACCAAGTCAAGAAAGGGTGACAGACGGGGGACTGGTTACCCCTGGCAGCCCCGAGGCCAAACTGCAGGTCTCAGTTCTCTTAATCTTGGGGGTTTGGGAGCTGAAGGACGTGTAGCCCAATAGTGCAGCCCCCATGTTTTGGAGAGCGAATCCCAGACGAAGGGCTGTCGGGATCGCCAGCACGGTTGGTAGAGGTGCTTTCCAAGGATTTTCACTTCTGATTGACAGGCCCGTCTTCCAGAGGTCCGGCCGGTGGGTCAGGATGAGTCCAGTTAGCCTGCAGCATCTCCCCCCAGAGTACACTTCCGCCGGGCTCCCTGACCCCTGTTTTCTGGGGACCCTGGGGCCTGTAGCCCGGGCTCACATGCTTTCCCCACCTGGCCTGTTCCCGGCAGTGGGTGGCCCTCATGTTTTCCACTGGTCTTTGAGAAACGCTGAGTGGCTGGTGTAGAAGACTCAGACTAGGGACTTCCCGTCCGTCATTCCCTGTCTGGGATGTTCCATCGGGAATGGCTGCTGTCTCCCGGTCTCAGGGATTACAACCCGGGGACAGCTGGGACAACCCCTGCACCTGCCATGCTCAGAAATGGTCGCCTCCCCCAGGCACACCCCAGAGGGTTTGTCTGCGGTTGTTCTTATGTTCCTTCGCTAAATTCTGCAGAGCACAGAGGGTGGCTGAGAAATGGGCACCCACGGAGGGACGGAGGGGGCCACGGCTGGCTGGCGGCCCGACCCCCCAAGTGCCACAGCTGGCAGGGCGAGGACAGGTTCTGTAGGCCGCAAAGTGGGCTCACGGAGAGCCCAGCCTCGGAGGTGGATGCCACGGGGCCGTGCCGAGATTTCCTCTTCTTTCTCTACCCGCAGGGGGCGTGTACGTGGCCTCCGAACCGAAGGAGGACTGTGTCCACTTCCTGGTGCTGACCGATGTCTGTGGGAACAGAAGTATGCCGTGGTTGCCCAGTACTCCCGACCCCTGCACGTACGTGACTGCCGTGAATTCCCTCTGAAATCTGCTGGTGTTTATTTTTGCTGAAACACACTTCCCGCAATCACCACGATTGTAATCATTTTAGCGTGTGTGGGTCAGTGGCACTAAGTACACTCCCGCTGGCGGGCAGCCCCTGCCACGTCTGGTTGCAAAAGACATTCATCACCCCGGAAGTCCCGCCCCCGGCCCCCGGCCCCCGTTCTGCCCACATGGGTTTGCCTGCTTCGGACACCTGGTGTCAGTGGACTCAGGCTGCATGTGGCTTCTGTGTCTGGCTTCGTGCACTCAGTGAATGGGGTCAGAGTTCATCCACGTTGGGGCAGCAGCGCCTCTGTCTTACGGCCGAGTCCTACCGCCCAGTGTATGTGAGCCACAGCTTGTTTCCCACATGTCCGTGGAGGGACATTTGTGTTCTTGTATGCGGGGTGACGGCTTTGGGCCTCCAGAGCATGACTTGGCCCTCCCCCGCCCGGCAGGGCCACGAGTGCGAGCCAGCCGGCCCCTGGAGGTCGCAGGGGCCGCCGTGCACCTGAAGAGGCAGGGTGACCCACGGCCTGTGTCCAGAGGGTTTCCAGAAGCAGCAGTGCTTTACCCCGGGGAAGTCCAGGAATCCCACACCGAGGGGGCGGTGGCTGCCCGGTTGTTCCTCCCCACTCTGCCGTCAGAGGCTGGGCCAGGTGTGCTGGGAGAATTATCCCTAAGTGTCACGGCATAAGGCTCAACTCGATGGGCTCTGTCCCTTCACGCCTGTGGATGTGCCTCGGAAACCTGTGGGAGTCCAGCATTCTGCTGATGTCTGAGTGCGCAACCTCCGTGTCTGGACTAGGTGTCCCCTGGACCCCTGGACTAGGGTGGGCAGTGGGCAGCGCGGGGAGGCCACCCCTCATGGCCGTGTGTGCGGGCTGCTGGGCCTGCGGCGTTGGCGGCCTGCCTGCTTGCCTGGGTTAGGTAGGGGTGGGAGACGAGCCGGGGGCCGAGTTCCTGCCCCTCCCTGGCCAGCGCTTCCGGCAGAGACAGGATGGGAGGCTGGATTATTCAGGAAGGTGCTTGGGAGCCTGTCTGTGAAGTGATCGCTATGAGAAGTACATGTTATTTCTCTTATCCTTAAATACATTTTAAAAAGGTCACAGCCTCTGCTTTGCCTGTGACTCCCCCACTACACCTGGCTGCTGGGGTGTGCGTGACCCCTCGCCCATCCTCTCAGTGCCTGCGTGGTTTCGGGGTGACTCTGGGCCCTACATGCTGGCCTCCCCACCTCCCCTCGTGCCCAGTGACCAGCCACGCCCTGTCCTGCGCTCCTGTCTTTCCGTGGACTGCACGCGCAGCCCTGCCCGGAGTGCAGACGGCACTGTGGTCCTCATATGCCAGCTGCCCGTGTGCTCAGCCCGGTGCCGACGACCCTCCTGCACGGTCGTTCATTTAATCCACAGCGAACGGGGCTGGGAACTCTCAGCATCATCCCCGTTTTACCGCTGAGGGAGCAGGCAGTCGCACAGGGAGGTGAGGGGACTTGCCTGGGGGCCCAGCACACTGACTTGAGGGCCTTGGTTCAATGTTGGTGGGTAGACGAATGGCGTGCCCACTGCTTTCCGGGCTCTCCCCCTGTCTTGCAAGACCCTCGCGTTCACACCATCCCCAGGTGGAGCTGTTATCATGGTCCGCCGTCCCTACTGAAAAACCCCAAACAACCCTCCACGGGGGCCAGACTGTGGCCCTCAGTGATGCGCCACTCGTAAGCTCTGCAGTGGTCTGTGCCTTCTGGAATCTCGGTGCCGGTACTTTTCTCCAGCTGAGAACCCCCCTTCTCCCCCACCGACACACACACATATGGCCCAGTGCTGGAGCTTTTTTCCTGTGTAAACAGAGCCCATGGCCCCTTCTGTGTCTTCCTGTGTTCTCACTGTGTTCCCATCTGGGGTCGGGACGTGTCATTGTCTCTGCCACCTCAGCACATCACACACTGGGGGAGGGGGGCATCTGTGAGGACTGGGACTCCCAGTGACACAGGGGGGGCATCCACGCTGACTGGGACTTGCGGTGACACCGGAGGGGGCGCCAGCCAGGTGGCGGGGGAGCAGGATGCTGTCTGGGCCCCTGCCCTCTCGCTTCTGTCTGCAGAGGCCCACACTGCTGAGGATAGAAGCTGGGACCAGCTGGATCGGAGGGTGACACGGGCCTGTTGCTTTCTCTCCAGGACGAGTCGTGTTTCTACAATGGCAAGGCGCACTGGGAGCCATCCTGGCCGACCGCGGGCGTGGCTGGCTGCTTCGGACCGTTCTCGGTGTGCGTGGTCTCCAAGCTCCCCTACTACAACGCCCTCAAGGACTGCCTGTCCTGGTGAGCCCGTGCGGTGCCCGCGTGTCTGCGAGGCCACGCCTGGCGCTGGCGGTGGTGGGCGGGCTCTGGTTTGGTGACGGGAGCTCCCGTGAAGGCCCAGAGGCTTCCCGAGGCGGTAGCCTGTGGGGAAGGTCTGCCAGACAAGGGAAGATGAAACCAAACTGTGGGAAGTAAAATTAGTATGGAGGATTTTATGTTGTTTGGTTTTTTAAAAAAGACGTCCATCAGAAATAGCTCTTCTCCTGTTATCTGAGAAAATCAGGCTGCCGCTGCTGTCAGTCCTGTTAAGTTCATGACAGTTAACGAATTATCTTTTCTTGGGGTGGAATCTTGAAGTGCCTTAATGCTGATGATATTGAGTAGAAAGCCTGAGGACGTAGAGAAGTTTTGAAAACTCTAGAGAGAATCGCGTCGGGCGCACTTGCCGCCTGTCGTCGGGGGATGATTGTGGCGTGTGGACACGGTCCATCCCCCGGCCACACACGCCCTGGCCGCCTGGTTTTCGTTCTCACAAAGTTCTAGTCTTGGAATTCTCAGTGGTTTGGTTAACGACAGAGGCAGCCATTAAGGAGGTTTGCCTTAATGCTGTAATACCCACCCTCCACCCCTGGCAAGTTGCAGACTTCTGGAAAGACCATCATTTTGGTTCTCACACTGTGGTCAGAGGGATGAGCAGGAATCCTTCCTGACCAAACTCACCACCTTCGGAGCTCAAGTTCCAGCGCCTTAATGTTTTAGTTTTCAAAATGTGGCTGGTGTTTGCCCATAGTTTGGATCTAGCCCATGTTTTATTGCCCCCGACACAGAACAGAGCGCTCGCCGGGTCTCCCTCCGGGACTGCGTGCTCAGTAGGGCATGTCTGCCCGGGCGTGGGCAGTGATAGGATGATAAATTAGGACAGGGTCCCTTTTCGTTAATTAACTGGTAATCTTCAGCACCTGAGGGTAGGTGGCTTGTGCACCCATCTCGTTTCCTCTTCTGTGAATTGGGGGTGGTGTTGCCACCCTTTCTCGAACGGAACGGGTTCGGGCCTGCAGGGAGGACAGCACCTGCTTCACTTTCTCGGCCTTTGTACGCGTGATCATTCACGTGTGACTGGCAACAAATACCATCCTGCTAGACGTTAATGCAAAGGAACATTTAACTCGAAAAACGTGTTCAGTTTCCCTGCTCCTCGAGTTTTCTGTCTCCTGATGGTCGTTGCTAAATGACCCGAACTAGAAAACAGAAAAACAGATGACAGAAATGCAAAAGGCAGTTTATAAATACAGATTTATAGATTTTTAAAATCTGTTTTTCTGCTATAATGGTGGCGTGTAAACTAGGCCTCTGTGTGGACAGAAATTGGGAGAGAATGCTTAGTTGTATTTGGGGAATTAGATTATGGAGAGTCTGGGTTTTTTTTTTTTAACTCGATACTATTCTTTGACAATAATTAAAATATGGAAGAATATTGAATTATCTCCATTTCCTGACACTAACTTCAGGAAGAGCTATTATTATTTTTAAAGATTTATTCATTTATTATTTTTAGAGAGAGAGAGAGAGCAGGGAGGAGGGACAGAGGGAGAGAGAGAGAGAATCCCAAGCAGGATCCATGCTGAGTGCAGAGCCTGACACGGGCTTGATCTCATGACCCTAAGATCGTGACCTGAGCTCCAATCAAGAGTCAGATGCTTAACCGACTGCGCCACCTAGGCGCCCTGACTGACCCCAGGCGGACTTATGATTTGTTACTTAAAGTAACAGCGTAAGCGCTTGGCTTGCGGGACACGCGTGGGCCCTGCTGTGGCCCTGCTGTGGCGAGTGAGGCCGGGGACCGCCCCAGGGCACAGAGGTGGGGTTTCCAGGGCAGTTGGCTGAATTTTGCCTAATGTAGACACCATGTCACCACCACTGCCATTAAGACAGAGAACATTTTCACCACGCCCCAAAGTTCCCTTACACCCTGTGGTCGCTTCCCAGCCGCCTGCCCCCAGGCACCTGCTGGTCCGTCATGCGTTTCAGTCACTTGCCGCTGTGCCTTGAACAACGCGGTTTGAACTGTGCGCGTCCACGTACACCTGGATTTTTTTCAACAAATACAGTACAGTCCTGTATATGTATTTTCTCTTCCTCAGGATTTTCTTAAAAACATTTCCTCTTTTCTAGCTTACTTTATTCTAAGAATACAGGATATAATGCATATTACATGCAGAATACCTGTTAATCGATCGTTCGTGCCGTCGGTAAGGCTTTAGGTCAGCAGCGGGCTATCAGCAATTAAGTTTTTTGGGGGGTTGAGAAGTTCTATGCAGGTTTTCAACTGCGTGGGGGAGAGCACCTTTAACCCCTCACATTGTTCAAGGGCCAACCGTACTTCAAAAGTCAGAATGCATTTGGGAAACAAACGTGGCCAAGCACTTTCCTTTGAGATGTTTACTCGCTGCTGAAGTATGACCCAGACAGAAAATTGCATGAATTCCAGCTGTGTAACCAGCACCCACAGCAAGAAACAGAACATGACCAGCCCCCATCCCCCCACGCCCCACCTCTCCTGTGCCCCCTGCAGGCAGGTCCTGACCCTGGGCAGCCTCACCTTGCTGTCTGAGGCCTAGGGTTGTCGTCAGTGTCCTCCCGCCACCTCCCCCGCCCCCAGCCTGGAAGGCCCTGGGGCTGCCGGCACTGGCAGACAGGTCAGCGCTGATTAGAAATGCTAAGATGTCCTCCAGTCCCCTTCATGTCACTGCAATGTTGTGTAATCGTTCTTTCTGATGGCTGAGTAATATTCCATTGTGACGGGTAGTAAGGAGGGCACGTATTGCATGGAGCACTGGGTGTTACACGCAAGTAATGAATCATGGAACTTTACATCAAAAACTAAGGATATACTGTATGGTGACTAACATAATAAAAAATTATTATAAAAAAAGAAATGCTAAGATGACAATTGGATACTCATACTTATTTTGTGATTTGATTTTTTTTTATTTTAGTTTATTGACTCATCTGAAGCTCTGTAAAGATTTTGAAGTTGACAATCACATAAAAGATTTTGCTGCAAAACTGTCTTTGACACCTAGCCCGCCGCCTGGACCGCTTCATTTGGTCATTAAATCTGGAATTTTGTCTTTTCTTTATGAATAGTAAAAGTCCTATGTCGACGATGGTTTTAATGTTTTAAACTGTTTCTTACGTTCCAGGGTGTTTAAATTACGCTTCTCAGGTTCCTTACAGAATCATCTAATTACGCTGTTTCTAGAGATGCGTTTGCCGGGCGGCCCGTGATACGTGGTGTGGAGCTGGTGATGGGCCCCCTTAGTGCTTAATACACCGGCTCATTTGGTTTATTTGTCTGGAATATTGGGTATTGTATTAAACTGATTCATGTTTTCTCCTGTCCGGGGTGTTTAATGAAAAGTACCTGGCTTCCTATTTTTTGGTTTTTCCCAGTGCCACCGTGTTGTTGAATAAGTGGCCAAGCGTTTCCGTGGGTCTGGGTTCCCTGGCACGCTCGTCCTGAGATGTTGTTGGCTCTTTCACCACTTGAGGGTTTCGGGCTAAGGACAGTTGCAGAAAGGCAGCCCACGTTCCCCCTTTGCCGAGTAATGGGCCAAGACGGCTGAGCTGTGATGACACCTGTCTGGCCTGGCATCTTCCAGACTGACGCAACCACCGGGCATTTCCTCGTTCTCAAACAAGCACCTGCCAGATTAGTGTCTGGAAGAAAGTCATAGATGTCGACTCTGCTTCACTCAGTCCTTTCTGGAAGCTTAGACATAGAGATCTCGGTTCTCTACGTATTGATTATTATTCACAGTTGAAAAATTAATTTTATTTCGCAGGAGACATGTGATCATGAACTTAAAATGTATATTTTTAATATCACACTACAGTGTGTGGGATGGGGGAGGGAACCCTGCCAGATGCATTCCAGGCCCAGAGACAGAGCAAGTTGCCCCAGGACCTTGGTTCCGCTCCCAGAAACCTTTGTAGGGACGTTTATTGGGTTCTTGTTTTGTGCAAGGCTCTCATCTTTATTATGTGGATAATTGGTATTTTTTTATGGTTCAGTGAAGTCATCAAAGTTTCTGTTCTTGCTCTAATCACTCAACAAGTGTTCCCTGAGGACCGGCTAAGCAGTGAACAAAGCCGAGTTCAGGGCAGTTTGAGGGTTAACCGTATGTACTATGTTCCGCCTTTGAGCATGAGTAATGCACGAACCGCACCCATACCCATCTTCTGTACCTCGGAGTCTTGGATGAGCTCACATTTGGTTCTCCGACTTTTACCACCCCCGTGAGAAAGTTTCCTGGGGGTCATTCTTGATGCCTCTTCTCTTCACCCCTGCATTCCATCCATGGCTCATCCCTGACCGGCCAGCTCCCGGCGTTTGCCTCTAGTTGGCCACGGCCACCACCCCACGCAGGGCCACTGGGTCCCACCTGCGTGACTTGGGGAGCCATTGGTCTGGCCACGTCCATTCTTGACCCTTCATTCAGTTCATCCTTTGCATAGTGGCTGCAGGGACTGTTAACATCTATCCATTGGACTCTCCTCTTGTGCGTAAAAGCCCACAATGGCTTCTCGCTGCGTAGCTGCCGCAGTCCTGCATCCCTAGCCCCTGTATCAGTGTCCTGCTCTGTCTCATGTCCTCACTCCCTTGCTGACTGTTGTCCAGCCACACTGGATTTCCTTCAGTCCCTCGCAGGTGCTGCCCCCAGGCCCTTGCATATGCTGTTCCTGGAAGTCAGGTTCTTCGGGATGGCCTCTGTGTGACCTCCCACCCGTCTCTCTGTGCCCTGCTCCCTTCCTGCAGAGCCCAGCATGGTCTGCAGTTAGGGCCCGCACACGTGTGTGTTTTGTTCAATGTCCATCTTCTCCATCGGCCTCCAAGCTGCATGAGGAAAAGGCCCCGTTCAGAGCTGTGTTTGCGACGCTGTTACCATGCCTGCTGCTCCCACAGCTGTCGAGTGAATGAATGAACGGATGGGTCGTGTTTCGGCGTTAGCCTGTCCTGTTCACAGAGCAGGGCCTGCGTCTTGGTTCTTGCGCATTTGTCCAAATGAGCCGAGTCTGGCTCAGACTAGCCGCTGTGATCCCCCTCGTGCGGCCTCACCAGCTCTGGGGTCCTCATTGATACGTGGCCCTGACCCATCTTTGGGAGTGTTGAACCACTGTGGCTGTTCCTTGTTTTGGAAAAACGCAAGGCCAAGGTTCTTCTCTAACCCCGGAGCCGATTCAGCATGGAATTCCAGAACCCACTACAAGCAAACATTGATGGAGAGGCTGTGTAGCTAGTGGTCAGGAGCTGTGGTTCCCGTGAATCAAGCGTGTGGGCGCCGGGTGGGGCATCTCCTGTCTGCGTCAGGGGCGGTGGCGCCCAGCCTCCACCAGGCCTGGCTCGGTGCCCTTTCGCGGACGGCGCCTGGACCACCGGCCCGAGAGCAGCAGACACCCGCGTCCCTGGGCCCGCTCTGCCGCTTCTCTGCCCACCAGCGGGTCTGATTTTACGTGCTTTCAGAGCACGGCCAAGTCGCTGGGTGTGCACGTGAAATGCGCCTTTTCCGTCTCACTCTACCGGACTCACTTCCTGTGTTGCTTTGTGCGTGGATCCTATTGTCTGCGTGGGGCTACAGTCAAAGCTGAACTTTGGAAAGTGTTTCCCCGAAATCTCTCTCCCTCCTCAGTCTCTTCACCTGAGAGGTGGGGTGGACAGCAGAGCCCAGCTCAGAGGGTGTGGGTCTCACGCACGTGAGGTCGCTGGCATCCCGGGGGCCCAACAGCGTCCCTGGTAGAATGACTGGTGTTTGTATTAGTTTCTACCTGTAGTTGGGAAGCTGGTCAATACGTTTATTTTTTGAAATATTGAGGGGAATTTTTCATATAAACTTTACAATGATTCATAGTTCATCACCGCTGGGAGCATGTAACTCTGCTCTACCGTGTTTTGTTTTAAATAAAAAGGATGTTACTGTCCACACAGCGCGTCCGCCTTGATTCTGATGTGTCTTGCTTCTGTGGGCCAGTGGGTGACAAGACGGTGCCGTCGGGGGGCCCTTGCAGAAAGAAGGCTTCTCCTGCCCTCAGGTTCTTTGCACGAGCGTTCACGCAGAGCCGTGGTGATGCAGGTGTGAGCACGTGTGGAACGCGAACATTTGTTCTCCAGCCAGTGCTCCGCATCTCTCCGTGTGTCCTCCTTCCACACTTTTCCTGGCGGGAGCTTCTCTGTGCTCAGATTCGAATCTTCTCTGTGCTTGTGGCCCGGTGCTCCTCACACTTGGGTCACTCCGTTCTGCTGGTCCCCAGGGCTCCAGGGACGCTCCTGGGTGCCCCCCAAAAGGCTGACACCCACAGTCAGGAACGAACTTGCCAATGAGCTGGAAGGCTTCTCGGTGGAGGGGCCCCTACCGTCCCCCTCCGTCTACCGCGTCCTTTTACACAGAAGGGGCATTCTGCAGATACTGAATTTGAATCAAAGTGTAATTTTGAGATACCATCATTGAGAAAAATAAAGTCTTTCTCAGCGATTTCTTAAAGTGCATGTCTTTAAAGAGCTTTGACAATTACGTTGAAAATACTAAGAGAATTTGTAATATGCAGTAAGTGTTCTCAGAGTAACCCGATCATGTTTGACTTAGAACCTGTGCTAATCAGGACAGATGTCCAGGTGTCAGTTTATCTTTGCCGATGGGCAGTCTGCTAATGAAGTAAAGAGTTTAGGGAAGTTTGGCCGAAAAAGACATTCAGTACTTGATTCACGTCTGAGCCTTGCTCAGCAATTCTGTGTGTCTCTGGACTGTTTGGTTCTGTGACATATACGGGGATAGTGTGAGTCTTCAAACACGTATCCTAGGTCAGACACCCTCGGTGCCAGAACGGAGAGTCTCAGTGCATTTCGGCCTCTGCTGGGAGCGGCTCTCTGAACTAATTACGGAACTTGGTCGTCACAGATATTTAACATGAAGCCACTACAGATCGTGTTTCCCTCCCGCGTGGACCCTGAGAGCCCGGTCATCGACTTGGACCTTCACCTGCCCTTGCTGTGCTTCAGGCCCGAGAAAGTGCGGCAGGTAAGCGTCCCTCCGGACCTGGGGCATCCGTGCTGGTTGGCTTGGTGGGGCATCTAAGCTGTCATCGTCTGGAGGGTGATTCCAGGGCACGTGTCTTCCAGAACATTCCAGAATGTTCCGAATGTTCCACAACACACTGGGAATAGTTGCTTTTTGGCTTCAAGCAGACATTCAGGACTGTGCACACCATTTACAAGCAGTGCTTTTGGGGGTTAAAGGGGCTTTCGTTTTGGCAAACAGCAGGGAAACCGGGTGAGACCTAGGCTCCACGTGGTTTTGGTGGCGCATTCACACACATGTTCAGTGCATGGCGCGTGGTCAGAGGTGTGTACACGGTGTCGTTGATCTCCCCCAGATCCTAACGTGCCTCCTCATGGAGCAGCGGATGGTGTTCTTCTCCTCCAGCTGGGCGCTGCTACCGCTGGTCACCGAGTGCTTCCTGGCCTACCTGCACCCCCTGCAGTGGCAGCACACGTTCGTGCCCATCTTGTCGCGCCAGATGCTAGACTTCATCATGGCACCGACGTCCTTCCTCATGGGCTGCCACCTCGACTACTTTGAAGAAGTCAGCAAGGTTAGGCCTTGGCCATTTGCTGTAGAATGTCAGATCCTTGTGACCCCTGCGGGGACTGGCGGAGAGGGGCTTCCAAAGGGCCCTGCAGGGAGGGCCACGTGCCCTGGCCACAGGGAGAGGGTGGGCACTCCTGTCCCTGGGGCTCGTGCTCTGGGCTCCACGCACGCGGGGTGCTGTCGCGGGTCTGCACCATCCTCCTGCAGTCCTCCGGGTGTTTTCGAGGCTGGGGGGTTCTGGGCGCCGGGACCCCGTGTCACGTGCCAGTCCCCTTAAATTCCCGGGGCTCCAGCGAGGAGAGTGTGGGTGTCGGCACTGATGGAGCCTGCTAACCGGCCTGGCCGTGGCTGCTTTCTAGTTTTGTGGCCTTGAGTGAGGTGCCAGCCCTTACTGAGCCTCAGCCTCCTTGGCTCTAAAGTGGGCATGTCCTCCTGGGCCGGGCTCTGTGTGGGGACCACCCCGCACCCGCCAGCACAGGGGAAGGGCTTGGCAGACCCCAGCAGCCAGTGTCCCGGTCCAGATCTTGTGTTTCTCTGGTTAAGCTTCTGTTGTTCAGTAATGCTGTGGACCATCCTACTGGAAGACGCCCCGTCTATGGATTTCCCTCCTCCTCCTCCTTCCTCTCTCCCCGCTTTTGTTTTTGAGGCAATCCGCTGGCTCCCAAGAAAGCCAGCTGGCCTCCCCAAGCTCCCAACCTCCCTGTACGCTCCGGCCTCCAGCCCCTCCGTCTCTCCGAGACCCCCGATTCCACCAACCTCCCCATCTTTCACGAAGCCCCCCAGGCCTTCTCATGTCCCCCAAACCTCCCCGTTTACCCGAGCCCTCAGCCTCCCCTCGTCCCCTGACCTCCCCACAAGTCCGTCCTCCACCCATCCCCGTTCTCCCAGAACCCGCCCCCTCGTCCCCCTTCCCTGGCCTCTCGTGTCCCCCCGCCGGCCTCCCCACATCCCCGTCCTCCCAGAGACCGCCAGTCCGCCCCACATCTCCCGACCGGCCCGCGCCCCGGTCCTCCCCACAGCGCCGTCCTCCCCGGGCCCCTCCCTCGTCCTCCCCACTTCTCCGGCCTCCCCACATCCTCGGCCTCCCGAGCCCCGCGCGGGAGGGGCCCGTCTCCGCCACATCCGCCGCGCGGACCGGCTCGTTGGCCCCGCTCGGCCCTGCCAACCCCCAGCTCCAGGAGCCGGCCCGCCCGCCCGCGTCCCGGCCCCCTCCCCAGCCCCGCACTCACTCGGACCGCGCGGGGCGCCGGGAGGCGAGGGCAGACCACTGCGAGGCGGCGCCGCGAACCGACGGGCGGCCCTCCCTCCCACGCCTCACGCCGCAGGCGCACAGCCGTCCCGGCCCGGCGGCGGCAGCGGTGGCAGCGGGCTTGCACCCTCGGGGCCGTGCTGCGTCCGTCGGCGCGGGCCGCGCGTGCGCTGCGACCGGCTGAGCCGGGCTTCACCGCCAAGGCGCGCGCCGGGCCGAGTCCCCGCACCGATCTTTGCCCCCCCGCTGGGAGGACCGGGCATGCGCCCCGCGGCCCGCGCATGCCCTGCACGCCACGGGGCTCCGCTCCCGAGACCGCGCCGGACAGTCGCGCCGGGAATTCAGGACGGCAAGGGACTGAGCGCGCATGTGGTGGCCGGGTCTGGGGAAGCCTCGGCGGAGGCCGGGAGGGGCGGCCCGCCGAGCTGAGGTCCCTGGGGTCCCACTGGCGGCACTCTGCGCCGGCGGGGCTGGACCGACCTCGGGGAAGCCCTCCCACCCGCTGCCCTGCCCCCCACAGCCCGGACGCGGCCCCTTTGCAGGGCCTCCCTAGCCCGCCGCCCTGCAGCCCAGCCCCAGGGCCGGAACCCGCGCAGTCGAGCCCCGCAGTGGGCCGGGGCCTGGCCCGAGTCCTCGCGCGTGTCTTCGCCAGGCTTCCTGCCCACCCCGAGGAGTTAGGTGTCCCGGGCCCCTCTGCACACACGAGAGTGAGGCTCAGGGGTGTGTTCCGTGGCATCACAGCTCATGCTGGGCTGTACTTAGATTGAACCCTGGAAGACGGCCTGAAAGAGGCTGTGGGAGGCGGCTGGAGGTAGACAGATGTGGGGCCTGCGTGCTGGTCTCAGGGCTGGAGACAGAAGAGGAGGACCCCGGGGATCTGGGAGTCACCAGGCCTAGGGCAGCTGAGCAGACCCAGGACGCCGAGTGGAAGGGGCAAAAATGCACTCGTCCAGGGGCTTCTTCAGGCATCCTTAGGAGCCTGGCCTTTGTTCTTTAGGCCGCAGGCAGCCTGGGGAGGGTTTCAAGCAGGAAGTAATATCTGATTTGTGTTCTTTAAAAAAAAAAAAAATGACAACCTTGCGGTAGGAAATGAAACCAGAGGCAGGGCAACTTTCATCTTTATGGTGTCACTTTGATCCTCACCACAAGCCAGGAGGCAGGTTAGGGCCACACTCCTTTTCAAAGGTGAACTCCTGAAGCCCAAAAAGGTAACCCACCGTTCTGTCCTCAGAAGCTATCATTTGACTCTAGTTGTAACAGAAGCAGATAAAATAAAACAATTTTGCGTAGCAAGAGTTTTACTATATATGTTTTTGTTGTTCTTTAATGAAATGTGTTACGGTTATTTGTAGAATTTTTTTAACTCCATCCAAGTTTGCAAGGAAGCGTGTCTCTGAATGTGAGCCCCAGGGTCTTGGTCCCCAGAGTTTGCTCCACCTGGAACTCTCCTCCCTCTGGAGCGTGTCACTCCCTCATGTCTTTGAGGCTTATGTGTCACCTCATCAGATGCCAACTGACCACTCTGTGTATAATAGGAACCCCCACCCCCCACCCCCTGACTCTGCTCTTGTTCTGCAAAGCAGCTGTTGTCCTCCACAGCCCTACACTGTGTGCTTGTTTATTTCTTGGTTGTGTGTCCCTCTCCCAGAACGTTAGATTCATTCAAGCAGGGACTTTGTTCACTTCTGGGTCCCTGGCACATAATGAGATATTGTGGAGTAACTGAGTACAGCTTTGGGTGATGGGAAGTAAGAAACTGTTATTTAAAGTGTAAGAAGGGAGTGGGAGTCAGGGAAGGGAGTGGAGGGACAAAGGGGATTATAGTGAGGGGATCTTTGCAGGGCGGTGGGGGCGCTTTGGTAGACTAAAAATGGCCACCAACTTGTTGACGCTGCCCCCCACAGGAGATTGAATCCAGTCATTCACCCCTTGAATGCGGATGGCTCTTGTAACTTGCTTTGACCAGAAAAATGTGTCACAGGGGATGTGGTGTGACTTTTGAGCCGAAGCTGCAGGAGATGGTCTGGCTTTCTTGTCACCTGATTCTAAACAAGTCCAAGCAGGTCTGGTGAGGAGGCCGCGTAGAAGAGCGCAGATCCTCCTTGGCTGACAAGCTGCCACCTGCCAGACACGTGGGTGAGGCTGTGCTTGACCACCCAGCCCTAGCCAAGTAGTCAGCCAGCTGCGGCCACCAGAGACCCAGGCAGACCAGCACAACTGTGGAGATGCACTCAGCCCCAACCAGCCAACCAGAGAATCACGAGCAAATCAAATACTTGTGGTTTTAAGCCCCTAGATGTTAGCGTGGTGACACAGCCATGGATAACTGGTACATTTGATGACCTCAACCTTATCATGATGCATTCAAAACTGATGTTCTGGAGGCCGGCTTTGATTATTCCTCTGCCTAATAAAAGCAGAAAATCAGGAAAGGGCAAGACAAAAAGTGATGCAAACAGATACAAAGAGGACAAAAGGTAGACGGAGGAGATGAGCAGCAGGTTGTGCAGCAGAGACCCTCCTCATCCCCTGAGCATACTTTGTGGTGCCCAAGAGCTCAGGTTCAGGAGTCCATGGACAGTGAAGCAGACCCAGGCTCCAGTTCAACTGTTCCCCAGGGTCAGACACTGAGCAGGTGGCATAACGTCCTTGCTCATCTGTTAATAGAGGTTACAGAGAAGCTCCATAACCTTAGGTTGTTGTGGGGAGAAAATGAACTGTTCCTGTCAAACACTCGGCAGAGTGCTTGGCACAATATACCCTCCATAAGTATCATGGGTTAGCAATAGCATTCCTGTACAGGTTACTGTTCATCTTGATCATGGAGGGGCGATCATTCAAAGGACCGCCCAGAGTGCAGTGTTAATAAAAGCTGATTTTCCTCAGCTCTGTGGGTCAGATGCTGTGTCCACAGTCTCCAAACCTCATAGCAGCCCTGCAGCACGGGCATGTTAACATCATCTTCATTCTATTGTTGTGAAAACCGTGACAAAGGAAAAATGCAAGCGATGGAACAGGTGGCAGGGCTGGAGCTCAAAGCTGCAGTCTGTCCCACTGCAAAGCATGCACTCCTCCCTCTCCCTGTGCAGCCTCTGCTACGCTCAGACCCCACATAAAAAAACAAAACACGCAAGACCATGCGGCTTCTCCCCTTCCTGCACTGCGCCACACAGGCTGAGCTCTGACCTTTTGTGGGAAGCATTCAGGAAGGGCTTCCTGTGTATTGGCAAAGCAGCTGCATCCTGGGAGCACTTCCTCCTTGAAAAGCACCCTCCCACCTCCCTAGTCTGATGAGGGCTTGTCCCTAGGAGGGACTTGCTCATAGTGGAAACAGAAGCACACTTTAAGACTGGGGGTGGGTGCACAGTAAAGAGGGTGGGCGGTAAGAAGCTGGTGTCACCAAGGACACACCGAAGCCCACATTATTGCCCACATCAAGGCGCTGACCAGCCTGCAGATCCACACAGAGAAACTGGAATGAGAAAAAGTGGGATCCAGGAAACTGGTGCCCGGGGCACTCGAAGATCCAGTAAGATGGGCCACTGGGAGGTATGGGTGTGCCACCTGCCCTCCGGGGATGCTGGCCCTCAGGTGGTCAGAACCAGGAGACTGGTCAGGGAAGAGGGACACCCTGCAGAAGAACAGAGAGAGGAGTCCGACCAATCTGGTTCAAACCCCAGCTCCCCCATGTGACAGCCCAGTGGCCCTAAGGGGACTGCTCTACCTCTCTGAGTCTAAACTTCCTCATCAGTGAAATGGGGAGGGGGGAGGCTGCAAGAGCAGAAGGGAAGGGGCCAGGGGGCACCCCTAGGGAAGATGCTCAAAGGGGAAGCACAACAAAGGAGGGACAATTTGAGGGACCAGAAGCCAGATTCCCTCCTTCAACTCTGGCCAGCGTAAAAGCAAGATGGGCCACAACCACCATGTGCACCTTGCCCAGGAGGGAACATTCTGGACTTTCAGAACTAGGCTGCTGATGGACGTTTTACAATGTGTTTGAAATTTCACTTCCCACAGGAATTTAATGTAGGGATGTTGGAATGTGGGACTATTAACTCCTCTGGGTGGGGGGAAGGGTCATGCCCCCCAGTAGTGCCTGCAGTGGATGCAGCTCTTTTGAGGGGACATGTGAACGATTTGCCCCAGGTGTGGTTTCATCCTCAGCTGGAGCTAGGGGTGCCCCAGCCACTCCTGCTCACCTGCTCACACAGATCTCCCCACTCCTTGCCCCGCCATGGCGTTCCAGGTCCCTGGGATACAGGGCACACTAGCTGGACCTCTTCCAGGCCCTGTCCAGAGGCTCAGCCCTAGGGGCTAAGCCGCCTATAGCAGTGACCCCAGGACCTCACCCGTGGGGCTCTCCAGGGATACTGCTCTCAGGTCTGGGCCACACACCCACTTCCCATTACTCACAACCCGCCCCCCCCCCCAACACACAGAGGGGAAACCCTTTCCCTCTACAGCACTCAGCAGGTCCCGGACGGGGACAAACTCCCATCTTCCTGACCGGAAATGCCCGTTTGGCCTGGAAAACTTGCAGCTAGGGCTCAAGTTAGCCTCCATCCAGAGCACCCACATACCTGCACCAGCCTCTAGAGAAGAAAAGATGTACATTTTCTGGGAAATTCTGCCCCAAACCATTGGTTCTCTCATTTCATTGTCACAACTCATCAGATAAGTGCTATTAAATGCATTTTCCAGATGGGTAAACTGAGGCCAGAAGGTGATGACTACCCAGCTCAAGTCTACCCAGCAAGTAAATGGCAGAGAAAGGATTCATACCCAGCTCGTGTGGCTCCAAAGTTGTGCTCTCAGTTACTGAGCTCCTCAGCCTCCCAAAGCAGGGCGGGGGAGGGGAGGACCAGTTCTGAGTCCAGAGGAGGCTCCCTCACCTTCTCTCCAGGGTGAACAGGCAGTGCATCCTGGTTTAGCAAAGACAATGCAGTTGCAGGGGCTCCCCTGGACCTGTTTCTATCGTGGGCTGGACAAAAGTCATTATCAGTATTAAATCCCCACGAAAGCAGTGTTCTCTCTGCAGATTTTGTCGTGCTCAGCACAGAAGGCTGCCCGCTTTCCGGTGTCTGCAAGGTGAGCAGACTGCCCTTGGAGATTTCCCACTTCTCCCATCTTCTCAGCTTTGTTTTTTCTCTCCCAGCTTCCACTTTCCTCTCCCCATTCTATCTCTTTCTCTCTCAAATAAACAAATAAAAGCTTAAAAAAAAAAAAAGGACTAGACTCACTCACTCATCGAACTTCGGGTCAGGCTGGCTAAGGCCCATCTCTCGAGGCTGCTTCCCCACCTGAAGCTCTAGGGTCCAGTCTCACAGTTTCCCGCTTGTGACGGCAAAGTGGCCCCATCCCGTGCTGTCTGCTGATAGAAGTGTAAAACCACTTGGGAAAATAATTTGGCAGTTTTTTAAAAAGTTATGTGTTTCCCATTCGATCTAGGTATTCCATTCCCAGAGAAATGAAAGCGTATGTCCATACAAAGATGTGAACATGAATGCTCATAGCAGCTTAATGTAGAAAAGCAAACTGGACAAAACTGAAATTTTCATCAACCGGTGAATGGATAAACAAATTTTAGTATATCCATATAATGGAATATTCCTCAACAATGGAAAGTAACAAACTATTGGTGCACACAACAAAGGTGAATCTGAAAAGTATTAGGGTGAGTAAAACAAACCATACTGGACATACTGTCCGTCCTGTTTCCGTGTATATAAAATTCTAGGGGATGCAACATTAACCTAAAGTGACAGAAAGCAAGGGAAACAAGGGCAAAAATGAACTATTGGGACTTCATCAAGATGAAAAGCTTTTGCACAGCAAAGGAAACAGTCGACAAAACCAAGAGACAACCGATGGAGTGGGAGAAGAGATTTGCAAATGTCTTAATCAGATAAAGGGCTAATATCCAAAATCTATAAAGAACTTATCAAATTCAACACCCAAAGAATAAATAATCCAAGCAAGAAATGGGCAGAAGACGCGGATAGACATTCTCCAAAGAAAACATACAAATGGACAACAGACACATGAAAAAATGTTCCATATCACTTGGGAAATACAAATCAAAATCATAATGAGATACCACCTCATTAACAAGTCAGGAAATGACAGATGTTGGCAAGGATGAGGAGAAAGGGGAACCCTCTTGCCCTGTTGGCGGGAGTGGAAACTGGTACCTAATTCTGGAGAAGAATTTGGAGGTTCCTCAAAAAGTTAAAAACAGAACTTCCCTATGACCCAGCAATTGCACTACTAGGTATTTATCCCAAAGATACAAATATAGTGACCCGAAGGGGCACCTGCATCCCAATGTTTATAGCAGCAATGTCCACACCAGCCAAACTATGGAAAGAGCCCAGATGTCCATTGACAGATGAATGGATAAAGAAGATGTGGTATATATGGAATGGAATATATATATGTGGTGTGTATAATGGAATACTACTCAGCCATCAAAAAATGAAATCTTGCCATTTGCAATGATGTAGATGGAACTGGAGGGATTACGCTAAGCAAAATAAATTAATCAGAGAAAGACAATTATCATATGATCTCATGCATACGTGGAATTAAAGAAACAAAACAGAGGATCATGGGGAAGAGAGAAAAAATACAACAAGATGAGAGAGAGGGAGACAGGCCATAAGAGGCTCTTAATCATAGGAAACAAACTGAGGGTTGCTGGAGGGGAGGTGGTGGGGGATGGGGTAACCGGGTGCTGGGCATTAAGGAGGGCACGTGATGTAATGAGCACTGTGTATTATATGAGACTGATGAATCACTGGCCTCTACCTCTGAAACAAATAATACATTATATGTTAATTAATTGGATTTAAATAAAAAAATAAAGAGCACCCTTGCATAAAAATAAACCAACAAACAGACAGACAGACAGACAGAAAGTAGACCAGTGATTACCTGGTGACGGGATGGTTGGGGGAGGGAAGGATTGTAAGGGCATCAGGGAATTTTTTGAGAATGATGACTATGTTCATTATCATGGGTATATACATGTGTCAAAACTCATCAAATTGGGTTTGTTTAAAAAAGTCTTCCCCTATGGACTCTGGGAAACAAACTGAGGGTTTCAGAGGGGAGGGGGTGGGGGATTGGGCTAGGCCGGTGCTGGGTATTAAGGAGGGCACGTATTGCATGGAGCACTGGGTGTTATACGCAAACAATGAATCATGGAACACTACATCAAAAACTAATGATGTACTGTATGGGGAATAACAAAACATAATAAAAAAATTAAAAAAAAAATTCCCATTATCCTGGCAAGAGAGAACCCATCCCTGATCCTTCAGATGCCAGCCAGGGAACAGTAGCTATTGTGCATCTGACCCAGAGCCTGGGGCCTGGAGGGAACTGCTGCTTCAGAAGAACCGCATAAGGAGATGCACGAAGGCTGGAAATCTTGGCTCCTACGTCAGCATAGATGTTCATGGAACCAGGCTCAGATGTGCCCTTTAAGGTACCCCTCCCATATTCTCCCCACACACAAAACAAGGAGGAAAGGGAATCCAGAGATCATTGACAAGAATCCCAGAAAGATTCCAACTTGGTAAACGGCCAACGGGGAGACAGAGGCTGGAAAGTCCTGCCTGCCCTGAGTCCATCTGCAAATTATCTTCCTCTGCCTTTGTCCCCTTCACACGCAGGATTTGATCTCCTTCCGTGTTTTTCCCCACTAGGTGCTGATGCAGTTCCAGAGATTGAACTACAATACGACAAGTTCCAAAACCAAACACAAAACTAAAAAAGCATCTCAATGGAAGAAGCAGGACACAGTCTTCCTGGCCTTAGAGTAGAGAAAGGCAACCCCAGTCCTGGGGCAGGAAGGAGTTCTGGGGCGTACAAGTCTTAAAGACTCCCACTTTCAGTGGTTGTTGCTATTCCTGGGAAAGTCCCTGCAACCTCTAAATCTCAGGAGTTCTGAGGGGCTGTCTCTGCTGTTTGCCCAAATTCACTGACTGAAATGGACCCGTGCTCTGAGTAAGGGGGATTTTGGGGTGCCCTCCAGTGGCTAGGGAGAAGGGCTGGCACTTCTCCTTCCTCCCACATACAGTAGCTGATGACTCTGGAAGATTTCCTAGGTCAGGAACGAATATGAGAGTCTGTGCAAGTTTTCCATTACTGCAGGAAGTAAAAGACCCAAACCACACACATGGGCTCTAAAACAAAACAAGGGCTTTAATCTCCTAACATGCAAATCTATCACGGTACTATTTAAAACAACTAAATGGTGCCCCTACATAAGGAAATAGATGGGGGGAAGGGGTGTGGAGAAAATAGGGCGCAAGGATGCAGCTGCTGAGGAATCCCTGCAGGGCCACTGGACACTTGCTCAGCCCTGAGGTTGACTGCGGCCAGTTCTTCTCCTTCTTGAGTGCTGCTGACCAGCTAGGACCGGGGCTCCAGCTGGCAGGACAGGGTGTAGCTAAGGACAGAGGGACACCTGTGAGTTGCCCAGGAGCTTCCATTCAAGAGTCCCTGCCAGTGTTTGCCCACAGCTGGAGTCTGGCGCCCCGGCAACAAGGCCTGAGGCTGCCCAGGGAAGGAGGATCCCAGGAGTGGCCAGCAGAAAGAGTCCACCCCGAACCTCACCGACCCAGCTCCTGATGGGCCTCACCTCTCAGCCTCGCTGAGCGGCTCCATAGCCTGGAACCAGGCCCAAAAAGGATCCTCGGGCTCTAGGGTGTAATTCTCGGCAGCCACCTGGAGCAGCATGATGTCCGTCATGACTTGGTATTCCTGAGCAGAGAGAGAAGCACAGGATGCATAGGGAGCCTGGGGTGGGGGGGGGGGGAGCTGCAGGGCCTGGTGACAGTTGAGGAGCGGGACCGGGGACCTATCCCAGGTCCTGGCACACATGGCCACCCTCCTGCTTGCAGATTCATCTGGTCTCCACCTGTTCTCAGAGGTGAATATCAGTAGCCCCTCCTCCGGGAAGTTCTCCTGGATGCCATGCTCTGTCCCCATCTCCTAACGGGATGAGACTTGCACTGCTTTCTTCTCAAGGGATCCCAGGAAATGTGAGGTGGAGGGCATGGAGCCAAGCAATGTTCTTCCCAGGGACATCTCTGAGGCCCACTCCCTACCCTTCCCTGCGGGAAGCGCCACATATGCTCACCTTATTTCTTTTGTGGTGGTTGATCTCATTCCCCTGGAATGCAGACAAAGTCCATCAGAATGAGGCCCCTGGTTCTTAGGAGCACTTGATTCCCATCCCTTCTCATGCTGCACCATGGCCAGGACCCATGAGGGCGCCGTGCATACACAGATAGTGGGCCTGGGATCTAGGCCAGGCTCTGTGGTCCAGAGAAAGGAGGACATGGGGCAGATGGACTGGCTACAGGTCGGGACCCTGCAGCACCACCCTCTCGGAAGACAGTAGGGGAGGCCGAAGCCTCAGGCAGGAAGGGGCTGTTGCGGCTACGGAGGTGCTTGCTGACGTGGAGGGTCCTGACTTCATTCTCCCCCCACGGGCAAACTCACCGGGGGAGGCTGAGGTCCACTCAGACAGACCTCACGCAGCTTTGCCTTCAGGAAGCTCTGCTGCTTCACCAGTCTTCGGCACCGGGAGCCGTGGCCTAACTGCAGCCTCACCTCGCTCATCCCTGAGATGGGCAACAGCCCCCAGGCTCACAGGGTAGCCGTGAGGCTGTCATGAGGGGAGGTTTGCCGAGTCCTGAGAGCTCAGGGCTCAGTACAGGGGCGTTCTGCTCCCAAACCTCCGGATTCTGGTCCCTCCCCCACAATCCTCAGGCTCACCCACCTCCAGATAGTCCTCCATGGCGGTATCTAACATCACCAGCTCGGTGAGGAAAGTGCCAAGGAAAGGCACGACACCCTGTGTCATGAGGGGGAGGGTTGGGATGAGTCCCTGCTCGCTGGTGTCCACAGGGACCCTCCACTGAAAATGCTCCAGCCTCCTAGCCCACCCCAGGGGCTCACGTGGAGCAGCCTAGGACCCTTAGCAGCCTCCCCCCCACGGGTTCCCTTTCCCCTCCCCCCCAGAACATCAGACTCCTCCTCATCACCTTCAGGGCCTGCTTTTCAAAAATGCCAGGGAATGGAGCACTAGGCCGGTCCCTCTCCACCCGCAAAACCCATTCTCTATGGACCTTTCTGGACCCTCCTCCTGGTTCTTTTGAAATAAGAATTGTAGAAGCTGTGGCCCCAGGAGCCGCAGCTGGAGTGGGAAGGACGCCGCCCCCTTCCTGATCTTTCCTTTTTGGGAGGCTTCCAGCCCTCAGGGAGGAGCCCTCCTCCTCCTCTGACTTTGGAGGCCCTGGGCCTCAGGCACACTCACCTTCTTCTGCATCCTCTTCTGGGCTCCCCGGAGGGCCATCACCAGGGTGGCAAATCTATTGGACGGTCGTTCCTGCAGGGCCAAGGACAAGTTCCTTGAGACCATCATACCCTCAGGCCACTTGCCCCCACCATCTTGGACGTCAGAACCTAGACATCTGACCTAACTCATACTGATCCTGAGGCCCCATTATCCAGAAGCAGGCCGTGAGTGATTCCAGAACAATCTCATTCCAACATTCACTCCATGTGTGACCTTGAGCTTGCAGCCTGGCCTCCCCGAGCCTGTTTTCTCATCGGGAAACGTGACAACTCCACCTATCTCCCATGGTCTCCTGAGGACTCAGGGTCCTATTACTCTCATCATTGTTGTGGCCCTCAACCCAGCCCAACCCCATCACTGAGCACAGGTCTGTCCTCTGGGCTCTCCAGGTTTGTAGAGGCCCCCACCTGGACCAGCTGTCGACACAGAGAGAGAGGGTGTCTAGGCTAGGGAGTCTGCTTGGACACCACCTGCTCGCCCCCTCGCCGCCAACGGCATCCTCACCTAGGCTGTCGCCACATTCATGACAAAGGCTTCCCCTCCCCAAGGAATGCTTCAGACCATTCCTGACTTCATCCTCGCAGGACCCTGTTCCCTCCCACCCCTCCTCTCTTTCCAGACCTGCACCTTCCAGGCTACCTTGATGAGCAGGTTCCTGCCCTGTGCGGTGTCCTTGCTGCACAGCTTTTGAAAGATCCTCAATGGCTTCCTGAAGAGGGGCGAGGGAGGCACGATCAATGGACGAATAATGTGGCAGGGTTGAGTGCGAGTGCCTTTTCTTTCAGAACCCCAGAGTGTCAACCTGCCTGGTTGAGGGTTTCTTCTGGGATCCTCTGAGCACTAAGGTCTTTGTAGGACATGGTAGGGAGCTCTCATGTGGCTCGTCCTGGGCCTCCCTTCCCATATTCATTGAGAAACGCTGTTTGGGTCAATTTGGGGTTCAAATGGGCAGAGAGCTTAGTGGCTGTCAAGGAAACACGTGAAGAGATTTAATGCAGCTCAGCCCCGTGTGGGACATTTGGCAAAACTGATTTCTAAAGCGGGAGGCATGGTGGCCTCCTCACCAGGAAGGCTGAGAGACGCACCCACCAGCCCAGGTCCTGTGGTCGGGGTTTACCGCCTCCCAGAAGGTCCAAGCTGCCTGAGAGGGAAGAGGACAAGCCTCTGGGAGCTCCGTCGTCCATCCTGGTCCCTCCATGGAGAGAGGCCTACTCACCTGGAAACCTTCCCCCACGTGTTCTCGAGGCGGTGAATGGAGACACTCTGCAGAGCCGAGAGGATGGCATGTAAGGACGAGTAGTTCCTCAGGGCTTGACAGGCCTGGGGAGGGAAGAGAATGGGCTGTCACTTGGGGAGCCGGCACCTTATTGGCTCTCAAGCTTCAGTCCCCCTCAGGGGAAAGTGCTCCTGCTGGAGGAAGCCGCTGTCCAGGGACCTGCCGAAGGGCACACGTGAGGCCCAGAGGAGGAGGAAGATTTTACCTCACTCCAAGGAAGGAGCCAGGCAGAAACGGAGCATCCCAGCATGGGGCCATGCAAGGCGAGGTCAGCATGCCCCTGGACGGAAGAGCCTAGGGACTGCACAGTCCCTAGGGCAAAGACCAGGGCCTTCCACCCTGAGACCTGATCAAGGGAAGAGCAGTGCCCGAGACTCAGGAGAGCACCTCGGCTGGGCTTCCCGTTGCATACCTTGGCCACCTTGATCCAGTGCTCCACCACCATGGCCCTGTCCCGGGCTGTCATGCTTGGGTTGCCAAGGCAGGTGGTGATGACACACTTGGCCACACCGTTGAACTGGGCGACAGTGGCCCGGACTGTGGGTGCCAGGTGCTCATTGCCAGGCTTGTTGCGCTTGGACCAGACGGAGCCCAGGCACTGATGGGGCAGCAGCTTCTTGAACAGCTCCTAGAGAACAGGGGGACCTTGGTTCACCCAGCCATTTCCCATGCAAGACGCATGTCCTATGTAGGGGTCACAGGTCAGAGCTGGACCTCAGGGAGCTGAGAATCTGGCCTGAGCCTGGTTGGAGACCGTGGGTTTCATTCCATTGCTTTTCCCTGAGGGAACCCAGTACACAATGACCCAGGAGCAAACAGAGCAAGGGAAGGAAGGAGGGCATTGGCATCCTGATCATGCTCAGGAACTCCCAGCTCCAGGTGGCACTGCAAGGTGGTCCAACCCAAGGGGGCTTCTTCCCCTCCCCTCCAACTGGTCATCCCCCTGGTCCTTCCCCCCTTTCAGATGCACATTCTCACACGGGAGCTGCAACCACACGTTCTTCCGTCTGCCCTGTCCTCATGGACACATCAGATGCCTAATCAATGCTGAGGGTACTCATCCTCCAAGGCACATGAGTGGGTGACCCATGGACTTGACTGAACACAGGGAGCTGCCCTGCTCCACCCACGGGACCAGGGCCTGCCCATTGGTCTCTCCATTCTGGCTCATTTCTTCTCCCTAGTACCTCCATATCAGTGCATATCAGGGTCTCTCGCTACAGTCCGCAGCTGGATAGTGAAAGCTTGGGGCTAAGAGCCTTGATGGGTTGACAGGGTTGGGAAGTGGTGGAGCTGAGATTTGGTCCCAGACCATAGGAGTCCACATCAGGGAAAGGCAGGTGTGGGGCAGGTGAGAGCAGAAGGAAGGCCTGCCCCTGGCCCACCCTGAGAGCCCAGCTGCTCACCGCATCCATATACGTGAGCTGCTCTGCCACCAGCCTGGGAGGGAAGTCCAGGAGGTCGGGCTTCTCCTCACCCAGCTGGTTCTTTGGGGTGACACAGCGGTGGCAGGAAGCCTCTGAAGCCTCTGGGGCCGCGGTGGGCTCTGTGGCTGTTGCCTGAGTGAAACTTTCCAGCAAAAAGGGTGGTCCAGCTGACTGCTGCTCAGCACCCGGCACACATGCAGAAGATGGGAGCACGGGTTGCAGTTCTGGAACAGCTGACGGAGGGGAGGCTGGCTCTGACACCGCAGGTGACAGTTGACACAGAGCCGGGGTCGCCTCTAGCTCTATAGGAGGCCCTGTTCCTGGCTCTGCCGCTGGAAGGAGCCCTGGAGCTGGCACTGGGGCAGGAGACAGAGAAAGGTTCATCCACATCACTGACTTTCCGGATGCCTTTGCAAAACCAGGACAGACCCCATGGCCTTGAAAGGAATACCCAGCCCATGAACCGCATCCCAGTTAGCCTTCCCAGCTTGCCATCCCCCTTACCCTCCACCTCTGCCTCAGTGAGCGCCAGAAGTTCCCGCTGCATCAGGAGAAGGGGGACATGGTTTGTCAGGTCCCAGGCATGCCACTTCAGAACCATGGCCCCATGCACATAGGCCACCTTGATCTCGACACGGTCACGGCCCAGGGACTGATAGATAGCCTGCAAATTCTGGTCAGGCCAGGTACCCAAGAAGGGAGACAGGGTGCTGGGGAGAGTCATATGTGGAACAGAGTCAGAGGCCTGGCCTTGCATTGCATATGCTACTCCCACAGCACCGTTCTTTCTGTATGGGTCCCAGAGGATGGCCCCAGCCCACTTCCAACCCCTCTCTAGCTGCCCTCGTAGTGGAAGGCCTGGTCCTCCAGAAAACCTGAATGAGTCTGGTTTTTCCACTTCTCCTCTCCTCTACCTGGCCATGGGCCTGGTCTACTCTATCCTCCATGCACACCAGTATCAAGGCTCAGGTTGGAGGCAGATTTGTGAGTGGTCGGCTCAGCACACCCTCGGTTCTTGGCCCCGGTTGGGGTGGTCAGCAGGGAGGGGCAGGCAGAGCAAGTTGGGACCGTCAAAGGGATGGGTGTTTCAGGCACCCACTGAGCCCAGACTGTGCTCTGCCGCCCAGAGGGCCCGGGAGCCCCTCCACAGCCTTCTTTGACTCATTTGCTTCTTCACATGAAGCCCCCCAGATGAAGCCCACCCACTGGAAATCAAGAGATCGGTGAGATCCCTGGTTCGGCAAATCCCTCCCCAGCCACCACCCCTGTAGTCCCCCACCCTGCTCTGTGGAGGCAGCCAGCCCTGCTTCTGGACCCAAACCCCTGTCCCAGTTTTACTTGATCATTTCATCTGTCCTATGATCCAGCTCTCGGTGGATCCTTTCAAAGCTAGAGGAGGCTACGAAGATGTAACATCTAACAACCATTGGACATGCATGCTTAGGGTGTGCAGAGTGCCTATCTGACCCTCTGAATAGAACTGAGACCGAGACACTGTATCTCCTCTCTCCATTCACATTCCTAGGTGCTTAATATACATTCTTGAACGACTACTTCCCAGCCCGCACTTTCCAAATCCTTAGTGGCCCGTGGGATGGTCTGCCTGCTCCCAGTGTGCCCCTGAGCTGCTCACACAAAGGACAACTACCAGAACCATCTAGATGGAATCTCAGAAGTCCTTTGCACATAGAGAAACTGCCTGCTTTGCATTTCCTTTCGTCAACCCAGAAGGGCCACCGGCCTGTGAGGGTTGCACTTGAGAGCTTCTTGACCGGAGAGAGAGAACTATTAAGCAAGACGATGCCCAGCACGTCCAGGAGCCCTTTCTACAGAGCCAAGCACCAGAGTAGCCCGTGCCATATTTCCTCCCATGATTTCGTACAGTAACTGTATGAGGTTCATCCTCTTAACCACCCCAGTTTTCAGAAGAGGAAAGGGAAGGTCAGAGAGGGGTAGGGCCATTCCCGAGATGTACACCCAGTAGATGGGAGGCTCACCCTGTGCTGTGCATGGGGTGGGCACTCACCTATTGAACTGCTGGCCCAGGACCTGTGTGGCTGAAGTGAACATCTCGTACATGCAGAAGATCGTTGAGGTGGTTGAGATGCTCCCATCTGGGAAGGATGGCACCAGGGACTGTACGAGATGCTCCATTGTGCCTTCTCGGAGCCTCAGCATCGTCTGGGCCTCATCCAGGGACAGGGATGATTCCTTTTCCCACCAGGTAGAGAAGGGGGGTGTGGGGGGCAATGGAGTCAGCTTCAACACCACGAACCACCAGGATGATCAGGGTCTGGTGCTCAGACCAGAGAGTCCCATCCCTTCGGGAACTTGTGCAAGAAAAGGGACTTGAGGGGCGCCTGGGTGGCACAGCGGTTAAGCGTCTGCCTTCGGCTCAGGGCGTGATCCCGGCGTTATGGGATCGAGCCCCACATCAGGCTCCTCTGCTATGAGCCTGCTTCTTCCTCTCCCACTCCCCCTGCTTGTGTTCCCTCTCTCGCTGGCTGTCTCTGTCTCTGTCGAATAAATAAATAAAATCTTTAAAAAAAAAAAAAAAAAAAAAGAAAAGGGACTTGAGGGCCCACCCAGAAAAAGGCTCTAGGCTTGAAAGTACAATTGCCTTTAGGGGTGAAATGAGAAAGCATTGGTCACTTCAACACATCTTGTTAGCTGAGCCACCACAGCCTTTCTCTCTCTGAATAGGCTTTATTAAGAACTGTATGCCTTTGAGTCATCAGTCAACATCCCTACTGCAGACAGGAGAAAGCAGAGGCTTAGCATCTCCAACGCTGCTCGAGATCATAGACGTTGGGCCTGAGAACTGTCCAGAGCATGGAATGCATGGCATTTCCCTAGGCTGCTGCGGCCTGCTCTGTTCCTCAGGTGGGGAGAAATGTTCGGGGGAAATCCACCTTCCTCGGCAGGCCCCAGGGGAGCCGGTTGTTTCTAGTGTGGGTTCTGGCCTTGCCGTGATCATCTGTGGGTCCTGAGATTGGACATCAATCTGGACCTGTTCTCACCCCAGACCAGCATTGGATGCTGTTGTGGGCCGAGGCACCTGCTGCTTGTCAAGGGAGATGGAGTAGCTGAGCCTTTGGAGCAAGCAGCTCCTCAAAGATGGCCTGGATTGAACTCTGAAAAGACAGAGTCCACTACCTGGGCCAGGAGGCATCAGAGGCCTTGCACCCAATCCGTGCTTGAAAGGCTGATTCACGGCGGCAGACGACCTCCCATACGGAGGTCCAAAAAGACATATGAGGACACAGCTTGTGACCCGGGGGACATACAATGAGTCGATGTGTTCTGAGTGGTGATAAGTTACAGAGGAACATATAGAATGGCTTCATCCCACCGTTCCTTTTATGTTCAATCACCCTGTGTGGGGTGAGGATTCATAAGGCCTTGGACACGTTCTCCAAGGACAGTGGAGCTGGGTTCTACACAGGATGGCTGGGGTGAGTCAAGAAAATACTCAAAACAGTAGCAAAATGCAAAGACACTCATGGCTGCGGGAAAAGTCACACAAAACAGAATGAAACAGAATAACCCACGCCCCAAACTGCAAAAAACATGACCACTATTCTCTACCATTCCCACCTATGGGAAGAGTGTCTTCCTACCTTCTCCCACAGCTGGTGGTGGAGGTGTGGATACTGGGATGACTTTGTGGTTGGGCCTGCGGGGCACTCATGTGGAAACACCATGGGTGGGCCCCAGGTTTGTCCCCACATTTGTGTGGGGGCCCTGGGCGTGTGGAACCCTCTTCCCATTCTCACCTCAGAGCGACACTGATCCTGGGTGGCCTGGTGCACCTGCCACTTGTCTAGGGCGTTGTAGCTGAAGTCCCAGACCAGCTCTTCGATGACCTCCTGGGTGCAGCTCTGAAAATGCAGTGCCCCATAGACATGGGGTCAAGAGACATTAGTGTCCTCCCGGGACATTGCCACAAGGGGCCACCCGCATTAGAAATCCTGTTCTCCAGTTGAGGCAAAGAGGGGCAGCTGAAAAGACATCGAGCAAGGAGGTAGCCGGATGAAACTCTAGAGCTCGTGATTAACATCGAGGTAGTTGAACTTGGTCCCCAGTGCTCAGCTTCTCATCCTGCCTGCTATGACCTGGGGTGTGAACATGAAAGATGGGCCAGGCTTCCAACACCTGGCAGCTTCCTTCTGCCCAGGAAGGGTGTGTCCCACATCCTCTGTCCCCTTCTCTACACATAGACAACCAGCCCCCCACCCCAACACACACACAGGGACACACATAATGAGGGGCAAGAGGTGTGGGCCTGCTGAGGTGACATCACAGTTGTTGCCTGCTCTCCAGTGGGCTGCCCTGAGCTGCCTCGTGTTACCTGTTGGTGTCTCCTGCCACATGTCCAGAGGGCTCGGAAAAGCGGGCTGAGCCGACGTCTACAATTATTTGCAAGTCTCTCTCTCTGGGCTTGCCTGGGCCCAGAGACCCTGAAGGGAGGAAGGCAGCAAGAGAACATCCTGCTCTCTCGAACGTCTCCACTCAAGTGAGCTGGAGAGCAGGTTGTCTTTTGAATCTGGGTGCCCGGTTACCAGAGTTCTAAGTTCAGTTGGGGCCTATCACAGAGGAAGTGAGGTCACTCTTTCAAGATTCTAATCCCTGGGACCATGTGTTCAGTCAGACCTATCCAGAGCCCCTTCTTGGCAGTTGACTCCTTAGCTTTCTCCCCCATGTCATCTCCTGAACTGGACACAATGAGCCAAAAAGGCCATAGCCACCACTCTCTGGAAATGGAACTAGGGTCCGAAGCTTCAGGAGGCAGAGCTGAATTCAGACCTTACGTTCTGTGTTTCTTTGCGCACTTGTGTGTCCTATGTCATTGTGTCTCTCACGTAGTCCCCACTTTCCCAGCCTGCAGTGTGGGGATCAGGCTAGAATCTACTTCCTTGGCACATCCTCTGGTGTCTGTGGATAAGAGTATTTATTACATGTGTGGGGTGGTCCCCTATGTATCTGAGGCACAATTTTCAAGATGGAAGAATTACAAGAAGGGGTGGGACTTGGCATGGAGGGCCGCTCAGAAGAGGCCTGGGTTCCAGCCGTGTAATACTGCAACTGTCACTTTCCCTCTTGGCCTCATTTTAAGGTGGGCACCATGATGGCCTGGAAAAGCAAGAAGATGCAGGCATTGTCATCCTCTATAGTAAAACCATGCAATTGTTTCCCGTTATATGAAGAACGAGACCCCGTTACCTCGTTTGGGTCTATGAGAGGAGCGGCTTTCACCATGGCTCCTAGGGATCCTGACCTGTGGTATAGGCATCAGACTGTAACCGCGAAGTGGTCAGTGACTGGCTTTTGACCCACAGGACATATTCAACGTGATGAAGTACCATGCCTAGAGCTTCTCTACATGTCATGCAAAGAGTTTCTCACTCCCTAGTTACTTTCCATCATGTTCCACTACTCACTCCTTCCCTTTCCCTTCTTCTTCTCTCTCTGAACCAGAACCAAGCACCGATGTTTTGAGCTGCCATCTACAGAGGCTCACAGGACAGAGAACGGAGGCAGTGCCAAGGCCAAAAGACACACAGGAACTCAGGTTCTGAGTCCAGATGGCATCCCGAGTCACGTGAGCCAAGTTATGACAAAATCCTCTTCCAGTATGGCCCTGGTCACAGCCGCAGCCACTGACACACCTTGAGCCTGGGGAACCATGCTAATTTGGGCCCGCATTCTTCACCCACAAATACTGTTAGAAATTAAAGCGATGCACCTGCACATGCAGGGTATCAGGGCAATGTAGTCCCGGGGCAACTCTAGATAAGTAACAGTCTCCCAGGCCTCAGCATCTGTCCCTGCCTTCCTCCCTCCCCTCTGCTCTCCTCCTAGTGTCCCTGCAGCCACCCTGGCTGCCTTTTTCACTCCTCTGGCCAAACTGGCTTCTTTTATTGAGTGTCTGCAGCACAAGTCACTTCTTCCTGAAACGCTGCTCCCTGACGTGTGCAGGCCTAGCTCCCTTTGGTCAATCTGTTCTCAGCAACCTCAGCCTCAGTGAGGCCTTTCATATCTTTCCATGCAGTGACTCCCCAGCCTTCCTCCGTAGCACACTTCATTCCTACTACAGAGCGCTTGCTCTTTTCTTTCACGTGCGTTCTCTTTGGAGCTTTGGTCCATGTGTAGACTGGGAGCTCCTAAAGCAAAGGAGCCCTAGGTAATTTCAGCTCCGCGCACGGGCCCAGCAAGATACCTGGCATAGGGCAGTGCTCGGTGTGTAGTTACTGAATGAATAATTGAGAAGATCTTGGAGCCCACCTCCCCTCTTAAGCACCTAGACTGCAGAATGCTACTAAAACTTTCAAGCTGTTTCTGGGCAGGGGCGACAACCACAATGGCCTCTGCCTGACTCTTCCTGCTCCAGTTCCTCCAGCAGAACTCACCAGGTACCATGGACAAGGAAGCGCCCTGCATCCAGTTCTCCAGCTCTGGTGGCACAGCTCCACGCAGGCACACCAGCAAAAAAAGCCATGCCTTTTCTCGGGGGTCCTCAACACAGTGCCTTTGCAGAGTCACAGAGCAAAGGAGCAGGATCTCCAGGCTCCCTGGGCAGAGTAAAGGACCTCAGAACCCTCCCTTTCCTCCTTTTCTGTCCACTCCCATGGTGTCCTCTTTACGATTCCAGCACCCGCACCTCAGCCAGAAGAGTGCTGCTGCACCCACCCCTGTGTGTCTAAATGAGGAACTGAAGGTCTAATGCAGACTAGACTTGTCCCTGGGCCCCAGACACAGTGAACGCTCCTCAACATGACTAACCCACAGAAAAATGCAACCAAGAGCATCATGAGGCATCACATCACATCGTTGGGAATAGCGACCTTCCAAAAGTCGAGAGATAACAAATGCTGGTGAGGAGGTGGAGCAAAGGGAATCCTTGGGCACCATTGGTGGGAATGCACATTGGTACTGTCACTATGCAGAACACTGTGGACGTCCCTCCAAAAATTAAAAAGAGAACTACCGGATGATCCAGCAGTTCCACCTCTGGGAACATACCCATAGAAAATGAAGGAATATGTCCAAGCAACACCTGCACCTCCATGTTCAAGAAGCATTATTTTCAATAGCCAGGACACGGAAAACATCAGTGCCCTTTAGTGCTGAGTAGGGAAAAAAATGGTACCTAGAGAATAGCATAGGAATCAGCCAGAAGAAAAGGACATCCCGCTAAGTGTGCTAACAGTACCGGACTTTGAAAGCATGCTGCCAAGTGAAATAAGGGAGACAGGGCAAAGACTTTCTGTAGAGAAGCATAGAGAGAGAGAGAGAGATCGGTCCTGTCTAGAGAGAGAGACAGAGAGCTATTTTCCCCTTCTCTGTGGAATCTGAGACAAAGAAGAGAAAAGGAGGAAGACTAACTCAGAAAAAGAGATCAGATTGAAGTAACCAGAAGCAGAGGGCGGAGGGGGTGCGGGAATTGAGTGAATGGTGAAAAGGTACAAATTCCAGTTTCAGATCAATAAGGAATAGGGATTTACAGTACACCCCAGGACTACGGTTCATTACTGCTCTATGGTGTATTTGGGAGGTGTGAAAAGAGCAAGTTCTGAGAGTTCTCATCACAAAGAAAAACCTGTCTTTCTTTTCTTTTCTCTTTTCTTTTTTCTTTTCTTTTCTTTTCTTTTCTTTTCTTTTCTTTTCTTTTCTTTTCTTTTTTCTTTTTTCTCTTCACTTTAACCACAGCCAGAGGGTCAAAGGTAACACACTGTACATATTCACGGGGAGAAAGGAGTACATAGGGAAACCTTCATTCAGTCGTTCAACAAACAGTGGATTTAGCATGAGGTAATCTCCGTTCTTGGCTGGGTTCTGCCCAGAACTCCTGTGTCCCACACACCTCTGGTGCTGATTTGCTGATTCCCTGAGTGAGGCACTTCCTTGCCTCGGTTTCCCCCTTACGGTGACCACGCTGGCTGCCGACACTGTTAACAAGGATGCTGCGGGAAGGAGGAGGTGCCAGCCTCGGAGTGTGGGTTCCCGGGGGAGGGGGTGCAGGCCTTTCCCCTGTAATTTATTTCCAGCTCAGGTGCTTGTGAACTCCTCCCAATCCTCCTGCTGAAGTGTGTGCAATGTCTGTGGGTTGTCACACGCATTAATTATCTGCTGAAGGTTATAAAGTACCCCTCGCTTTGGCAAGATCACCCTAAAGAAAAGGGCTTTATCAACGTCGCCATTAAATGCAATCGCAGAGAGTGGAGAAGATGGAAAGGAAAATCGCTCAAGCCAAAGAATAAATGACATTTCAGAAAACGCAGAACAAGTGGATATGAAGATCAATTGGAACTTAAAGTGACGACATGTCCAATGACATAGTCGCGGATTCTGGGTTGCTTCGGGCAAGAAAGGGGGACGGTACACACGGAGCCAGACAAGAGGCCCTGAGGCAGGGAGCAAAAGGTTTGATCCTGGGCAGTGTCTTAACCTTTCTGTGCCTCCTTTTTCTCATTCATGAAATGGGACAATATTCACACTGAACCGGAAAGTGATAATAAGAGAATACAACTTCATACGCCTGGCATCTACCAGGTGCTCACAAATCACAGCTGTCCTCACGGAGAGTCAACGGCGGAGGAAGCGAGAGGTGGGCACGGAATTCGCAGGTGCTCAGAACGCATTTCATTTCGTTGGACTAAAATGAAGCTTTGTTTTAAATGTCCCTGTCTCATTGTTTCCAGAGTGTATGTCATCTCACCATGCAGCACATAGACCGTGCAATGCTGGTAAATATAACAGGCTCCCGCGGGGGGGGGGGTGTGTGTGTGCTGATTTGTGGCGTGTGCCAGTCTCCATGGGGTGCATATTCCCACCGTGGCTGTTTTCAAGCTCCCAGCCTGCCCTCACTGAACAGTCAGGAAGAGACGTCAGCGGCTCGTCATGTCATTTCCGTGGATTTCTGCTGTAAAGATACAACAGACGAGAGCATAGATGATGGCAGTATGTAGTAAAGCCATCAGGAAATGATGAGTTTGGGATATTCATTACCTTTGTTCTTTTAAAGATTTTATTTATTCATTTGAGAGAGAGAGAGAGCAGGGGGAGGGGCAGAGGGAGAGGGAGAAGCAGACTCCCCTCTGAGTAGGGAGACCAATGCATGGAACCATCCCAGGACCCTCCTGGCTTGTGGTGAGGATCAAAGTGACGCCATAAAGATGAAAGTAGCCCTGCCTCTGGTTTCATTTCCTATCGCAAGGTTTTCTTTTTCTTTTTAAGAACACAAATCAGATATTACTTCCTGCTTGAAACCCTCCCCAGGCTGCCTGCGGCCTAAAGAACAAACGCCAGGTTCCTAAGGATGCCTGAAGAAGCCCCTGGACAAGTGCATTTTTGCCCCTTCCACTTGGTGTCCTGGGTCTGCTCAGCTGCCCTAGGCCTGGTGACTCCCAGATCCCCGGGGTCCTCCTCTTCTTTCTGCAGCCCAGGGACCAGCACGCAGGCCCCACATCTGTCTACCTCCAGCCGCCTCCCACAGCCTCTTTCAGGCCGTCTTCCAGGATTCAATCTAAGTACAGCCCAGCATTAGCTGTGATGCCACGGAACACATCCCTGAGCCTCACTCTCCTGTGTGCAGAAGGGCCCGGGACACCTAACTCCTCGGGGTGGGCAGGAAGCCTGGCGAAGACACGCGCGAGGACTCGGGCCAGGCCCCGGCCCACTGCGGGCCGCGACCCTGCGGGTTCCGGCCCTGGGGCTGGGCTGTAGGGCGGCGGGCTAGGGCGGCCCTGCAAAGGACCCGCATCCGGGCTGTGGGGGGCAGGGCAGCGGGTGGGAGGGCTTCCCCGAGGTCGGTCCAGCCCCGCCGGCCCAGAGTGCCGCCAGTGGGACCTCCGGGACTCCCGGCCTCCGCCGAAGCTTCCCCAGACCCGGCCACCACAGGCGCGCTCAGTCCATTGCCGTCCTGAATACCCCGCGCGACTGTCCGGCGCGGTCTCGGGAGCGGAGCCCCGTGGCGTGCAGGGCATGCGCGGGCCGCCAGGCGCATGCCCGGTCCTCCGGGGGGGTGGGGGGGCGGTGGGGGGGTGGGGGGGCGGAAGCTCGGCGCGGGGACGCGGCCGGGCGCGCGCCGTGGCGGTGAAGCGCTCCTCAGCCGGTCGCCGCGCATGCGCGGCCGTCGCCTACGCAGCATATCCAGAGGGCGCGAGCCCGCCGCCGCCGCCGCCGCCGCCGCCGCCGCCGCCGCCGCCGCCGCCGCCGCCGCCGCCGCCGCCGCCGCCGCCGCCGCCGCCGCCGCCGCCGCCGCCGCCGCCGCCGCCGCCGCCGCCGCCGGGACCTATGTGCGCCTGCGGCGTGAGGCGTTGGAGGGAGCGCCGCCCGTCGGTTCGCGGCTCCGCCTCGCAGTGGTCTGCCCTCGCCTCCCGGCGCCCCGCGTGGTCCATGTGAGTGCGGGGAGGGGGCGGGGGCCGGGAAGCGGGCGCGTGGGCCGGCTCCTGGTGCTGGGGGTTGGCAGGGCCGCGGCCGGTGGGCGGAGGGCCGAACGGGGCTAACCAGCCGGTCCGCGGGGCGGATGCGGCGGAGACGGACGCCTCCCGCGCGCCGCTTGGGAGGCCGAGGATGTGGGGAGGCCGGAGAAGTGGGGAGGACGAGGGAGGGGCCCGGGGAGGACGGCGCTCTGGGGAGGATCGGGGCGCGGGCAGGTCGGGAGATGTGGGAAGGACTGGGGGTTGCCGGGAGACGGGGATGTGGGGAGGCCGGCGTGGGGACAGGAGAGGCCAGGGAAGGGGGACGAGGGGGCGGGTTCTGGGAGAAAGGCTGTGGGTGGAGGACGGACTTGTGGGGAGGTCGGCGGGCTCCGGCAGGCCAGGGGACGAGGGGAGGCCGGGGGCTCGGGTAAACGGGGAGGTTTGGGGGACATGAGAAGGCCTGGGGGTGTTCGTGAAAGATGGGGAGGTTGGTGGATTCGGGGGTCTAGGAGAATCAGAGGGGCTCGAGGCCGGAGCGCACAGGGAGGCCGGGGGCTTGGGGAGGCCAGCCGGCCTCGTTGGGAGCTGGCCAATTGCCTCAAAGACAAAAGGGGGGAGAGAGGAAGGAGAAGGAAGATGGAAATCCTTGGGGACCTGGAGGGGGGAGAAGAGCCCTGACCCGATATGGGGACTCACTGGCCCTCCGGCAGGGAAGGGCGAGCCTCGAACCCGGATCCGGGCCAGCTCCTTCCCCGCAGCTGGCGCTCAACTTGCTGTGGCCCTGTGGTTTTTGGGGCGAAAGCCCTGGAGACCTCGTTGATTCATTGTGCCTCCAAGTTTACCTCTTCCCAACGCAGCCCCCAGCTCTGCTTCTGGCTTAGGTGGAAGAAAGACTTGTTGTTTCTTTTTCTCTCCTTTCCTTTCTTTTCTCAGGAGGAGGAGGAGGGTGTGTGTGTGTGTGTGTGTGTGTGTGTGTGTGTGTGTTACTTGGTTTTATTTAATTGCAGGATTTAGCTTAATGCAGTAAGGGTAAAAAAATTGTTTTTTAGTCATTTCAACAGTGTCTCATTCTTGCATAGTTAGCCTGCAGCTGGGTTTTTGGCAGTGAGACTAAGATAATAGTAATGTAGTAATTGTGGGAACTGGTTGAAATACGTTCAAGCTGAAGGCGGTGTAAGGATTTGGGGATCTATACTTAAGACGACCAACGCTGGGATTCTTAGAATGTCAACATTTTCGTGGTTGGAAAAATAGGCCATTACTATTTGAAATGAAATACCAGAGTCTCACCCTTAATATTTTATTTGTAAAACGGATAATGGAAACAGTCTTCTCTTGGAAATGTGTGAACTCTGGTCAGTTGTCTCATCTCTGAAAACCTGAAAGGTGGATGAAGTGATGGAAAGATACATTGCAAATTAGCATTCACCTTATTTTTGTTGAGATCCAATGTAGGTAATTTTTTCATGCCATTGTACTTTGGAGATAATTTTTAACATCCTGCAATATTTAAACACATGAAACTTTTGAAGAAAGTTTGCGTTCCGGTGTCTTTATGAGTACGTTGTTTTCTCTTTGTGGCTGTCCTTGGAGGTGAAACACTGAATGAGCCTACCCCTCGTGTCTTGAATACGTTTGTGTGCTAAATGTTGTTGAAGCAGCAAGATCCCATGTTACACATTCTTTAAGTAATATCTTTCCGGTGATTATCATATACTCCGATTTAATAATGAAAACTGGGGAAAGATGGTTTAAAACCCATTGCTGTCTTTTAAAGGGTCCCACAATCAACCTAAGACTTGAGTATATACACTGAATAAAAGGACCTACGCATTGTTCAGAGGTCATGATGCATCAAGAAGCAAGTCCTTGGATAAATAAAGACATTGAATCCAAAACTTAGTGTTTAAGGTTTGGGGCCAAGAGTCCTGGGGCAGAGCCCTACAGGAGAGAGGACTTCAGCCTCTTTTCAGGCCGGCGGTCCGCTGAAGGTGAGTCGTGATTAGGAGTGAAGCTCCATGAGTGCGATGGGGTGGAAGTGTCTGGTGAAACCAGAAGTTAGGAGCCGCAGTGAGGATCATTAGAACAATCCTCAGTAACATCGTTTCTCTAGCACTCCATGCCCATTGTTGGAAATTAGAGAACTTGACATCCCAATTCTTAAAATTGGGTTCTTCAGCAAGTCACATAACTTTTCTCGCTGGGAAGTTTGAGAAATTGTCTAAATAACAATTGTATTGTTGAAGCTATCCCCTTAAAAAAATACTGATTAGTTCCCGCAGGAAAAATTATAGTGTCTTCTGTGTACTGTGTATGTTCTATCGTGTAGTAAAGAGTCATTTTGAACATGACTCTTCTTTTTTGGATGTTAGTTTTGAGTTGCTACTTCTCTATCTCTAAAGATTTTATGGAAACCTTTTTTCCTGTATTTTTAAGTGTCTTAATTTTGAGAAAATACTTGTCTCAAGGGTAACACAGGAAAGATGAGAGTCAAAGTCTTAATATGTAAGTCTTTAACTTTTGAAAGTAAACATTTTCAGTTTAGACAGTTTTCAGCTAAAATCTTGTTTTAAATTTCAATATAATTAAAAGTTCTATCATTTGTGAAATGAGGGGTTTTTTTTGGCTTGTAAACCAGTAAAGTTAGTTTCTGTAGTAGTTTATTTTGTCTTAAAGCTCGAGCTTAAGAACTTATTTCGTTACTGTATGTCCTTACTAAAATCCCTTAAATAATTAGCAAAATATTGCTGTGGGGGTCTTTGGGAATTTTTACTGATGCCTATAGAAATTATTTAAAATGCAAATTCTGAAAACTTGGGCAAAGTAAATGACCTTATTTGAGTGAATAGTAGTAAATTCCAGGAAGTTTGTGAGTGCAGTAAGCATTCAAATCTGAAGTCGCATCTCTGTCCTTAGACGGATCCTCGGTGGAAGAGGATGAGAGCGGTTCCAGCTCCTGTTTGGGTGTACCTGTGTTTCAGTGCCTCAGCCAGCTGCCTTAAGTAGTTGTTTTTTTATGTCTCTTCTGAAAACCATGTTTCGTAGTGGATTATTTGAACCGTTGATGGCTTTTTCTCTCTGCTAATATTTGTGCAAGGTTTTTTTTTTTCTTCTCTCTTCCATTTCATGACTACCAAAAGGCAACCTAGTGTAGGAGAAATGAAATTGCTGTCTACCACTTTGTGGCATTAATTTCTAGGAATGGTGCCAAATCTTACCATTCAGAACTACATAAATGTGTTTCTGATTATAAAGTACCAGAAGAACCCCCTCTCTTCCTGTCTGTAACAGTTGTATTGTTTTTTTTTGCTAGGCTCTATCATGGAAATAAAATTCAGATAGGCATATGTAATTCAACTTTCAGGATAGGTGAGATTTTTAGCAAATGCCGTTAATTATGGTCTGATTTGCATAAACACTAATGAAATGGTTTTTAGAGGAAAGTATGAAATAGATGTTTTTGGCTGGGTGGCACTATTGCCACTTTTTAGCAGTTGAAAGCCTCCGAGAAGGGAACAAGTAGCATCATCACAGAGTTTACTTATTTGTCAGGACATGAAGGTCTTTCCTTGCAAGCTTTGTATTGAAGGAAACGAATTCTGCCTAGATCTTATTGATATACATTGGCATTTACTGTAAACTCATTTTTCAGAACAAGAAAAATGACCAAAGTCATACATGTGAATGTTATCCACTGATAGGGGAGGAGATGTAATGTTACTGCTACGTGTGGGGTATTGTGTGTTGTTGGTAGGTGTCACTACCTTTTTACCGATGAATTAAATCTGGGAGATGACACGTGCCAGACCTGAGGTGATTGCTTTCATGCTTTTTCTCCTTTATTCCTCCTGAGAACCATTGATTGTGCTATTGCTATCCTCATTTTTGCAGAGGAGACACTGGAAGTTTGGAGTTTGAGGAGCTTGCCGTGGGCTTCTTGGCCCACAAGGGGTAGGTCCTTGTTGGCTGGGCCTGCTGAACTCTCTGTGCAGCTTCTAGGACCAGACAGGACTAGAGCAGCAGTAGTCTCACAGATCTGAACCCAGCCTTCCGAAGGGGGAGTGAGTAGCATGCAGGTGTAAGTACCGTGTCTGGGAGAGTTGAAATAATTATATTTTCTGTTTGAATCTGACGCTTTCATATCATGAAGCTGTGATCTGGCCAACATGGTGTAGGTAAACATTTTAATGAACATACCAAAATTGTTTATTTTAAGTTAATTTAAAATCAGTTAAATACAAATATATAATGCATAGTGCAGTGATTGACGCTTCTTATTTGTTCAAGGTTGTGCTTTAGTAACCTCTACATTGTTACAGAGTGTTTTCATTGGTGACTTTTTTTTGGGGGGGGGTGTCAGTGTTTATGATTATAGTTTTGTGGGAAGCAAGGTGTAATGTGAGGGAAAAGTAAATTGTAAATTTCTCATGCAGGTTTCATCCCCTTGTAGTAAATCCTAGAATTTATAATCTCTAACACATTGCTGCTCTATAAATGTTTCTGAAGTGAATGTGCTCATTCTCGCCGATTTAGAATTTTAGAATAGTGCTTTTAAGACTTGACGTACTCTGTCCTCCTTTATTTAGGGCCAGTGGACCAAAACCAAGGCTCAGAAGAACCTAAAAAGTTGTATCTATGGGCTGTCTGTGCCTAGGATCTCCTTTCTGCCTCCATTTTCTATCTTAAAAGTCCTGCCATCTGGTGCTTTGGATTGTGCTGTGAATGGTAGGTGTTTGTTGGGTCTACTTGTGACTAAAGCACCATGTGTTTGTCTTTGATGGACTGAAGAAAGAGCTGAAGTGGTTTTATACATTCCATATTTGTAGTGCATTGTGTGTCTTTTTATAGAATTTAAGCAACACGAGGGCAGAAACTTTGTTTTACACACTATGGCATCCCCAGTGTCTGACACAATATTTATTGAATGAAAGAACCCAGGCTCATTTGTTGTTGGAGAACTGTTCCTGCGTCAGTCAGCAGTCCACTGTTTTTTGTTTGCCTTGGTAGAGAACCTTACTTACAAACCAGGTAGGACTTGATACCAGGGAGAACTTGGATTATCTGTTTCTATCTTTGTCTGCTTTATTTTAGATTACAAATATCATGAAACTTGAGCTGCGGGAAAAAGGCATTTCTCTGTCCCTTTATGGTTTTCAAATGTTTTTTTCTAGAAATTAATTTTGTAGGAATTGGTCATGTGTTCGTTAGGACTCATTCTATATTCTGAAGACCTAGGAAGTTGGGATTTATAAAAGATCCTTGATGACTGGTCTAGAAGCTCTAATGTATCTTCTACTAATCAGTTGGATTCATCATGTACTTTACAAGGGTTTTACATTATGCCCTGAAACCATTTTTAAAAATGCATCTTCCCAGGAGCGCCTGGGTGGCTCAGTTGTGAAGCATCTGCCTTCGGCTCAGGGCATGATCCCAAGGTCCTGGGATCGAGCCCCACATTGGGCTCCCTGCTCTGCTGGCAGCCTGCTTCTTCCTCTCCCACTTCCCCTGCTTGTGTTACCTCTCTCGCTGGCTGTCTCTCTCTGTCAAATAAATAAATAAAATCTTAAAAAAAAAAAATCCATCTTCCTAACACTGTAATGCCAGTTCCATGACACACCGGCCTTCCGATGATCTGCTTAGAGAGTCTTTTACGTTGTTGTTCAGAGTAAACGTTTTGAGCAACAGGTCACTTACCTTCACTCAGGCAAGAAAAGTTAGTATTTGCGTAAAAAAAAGAGTTTGTTCTTCCTCAGCAAGTTCCCCTTGGTCTTGCTTATTGCGAAGGGAAACACGTGCGTGCGCACACCACAGTAAACCAGTAAACTGGTTGTTTGCAGTGGTTCTCAAAGTACAACTGCATCACCATCACTTGGCCGGGTTAGAAATGCCTGTGCTCGTGCCCCACCTCTGACCTCCTGAATCAGACTCGGGGGGTGGGGCCCGCAGTCTGTTTGAACATGCTGTCCAGGAGCTTTTGTTGCATGCTAATGTCTGTCAACCACTACTTGAGAGTGTTTTAAGAGAAATGCAAGTCGTAGCAGGCAAAAAATCAGTCGTAAATGGCAGAGGCATGTGTTTGGCTTCTGACCACTTAGATTTGCTAGTGAGATTGCCTTCACTTCAGGACTCTTTTTCAGTATGTTTTTCAGGTTTTCTAGAGTCTTGGGAAGACCTCACAACTAATTTTGTTTAGGGATTTTGAATGTTTTATGCTGAGGTCATTAAATTCTTTTGAATCTTGGTTTGGATTTTAAATAAATGATTTTGCATTGAAATAGCAATTTGTATGGCCCCTGGACTTGTGGTTTTTGGCAGATAGCAGGAAAGTGTGTATATGTGGGTGCTCAAGGCACGTGTTCCCTGGTGGTTTTGTTTTGGTGTTGAGAGATTGGCTTGCTTATACTAGAGTCAGGATGATTTCCAAGTCTTGGGGTGACTACTAAAACAGTATTGTGTGAATTGATTCTATGCCTAGCATTAAAGTCATACCTAAATTTAATATGTATTGTTTTGCCTTTGTCCTTTATTTTTTCCCTAAGATCAGAGCTAGATAAAAGTTAGTGTTCAAAGATGGAATTGGTGATATGCTTACTTTCTGCTATGTCTTATGCAGAGTTGGACGCACCTGAAGGCAAATAGAATATTGTGAGCTCAGGGACAGGGACTCTGTATTATCCTGTACGGATCTGTGGGTCCTTCACAGCTTCCTCCTCCTCCTATAGTGGGTTGGCCCTCAGTCATTGGTTTAATGATTGAAGAAGAGTCTGTGCTCCTGCTGAGGGGGCCTTGTGACCTTGAAGTACATGAAGTTGTTACTAAGGTAGAGAAGAGAATTAGGGACAGACGGGTGGACTTAGGTTACCATCATGTGGACGCGAAGTACAAAGGATGTTTCCACGTCCTCTTCTGGCCCCCATCAGACTGAGTCAGTGGTGCAGCCCTGTGATGGAGAAAATAAAAGGAATGAGCTGGTGGGAAAAAGTGATCTGAAACAGTTTCTTTCTCCTTACATTGGTCAAGTGAAGTTAAAGTTCTAGTTTATAGTCAGTTATAGACTGTGAGCCCACTAAATGTACATCAGAGCGCCTGGCCTGGAGCACCTCTCAGTGAGGGAGTCTCCTGTTGCTCCCCGCTGTGCTGGGAGGCTCCAGCCGCCCCCCAGTCTTCTCTCTCATGACTGCTTCAGCCCTGCTCTGGTCTTGTGTCAGTCGCCCCGCCCCGCCCCTTCTGGTGGTTTCTGCTGTGTTGCTGCCTTGTGGTTTTAAATAGCCTTTTCCTGGTTACAGTGAGGTTGCACACCTTTTTATACATTTACTGGCCATTCGGATTCACTGTTTTTCGAAGTGCCCATATTTTTCTATTAGGTTATTTTTAAATTGATTTGTAGACTATATATATTCAGAACACACATTCTTTGTTGGTTATGTATTTTGCTGCTGTCTCTTCCCACTTTGTCATATGCAGTTTCACTGACTCAGTGGTTTTTTTGTGTTTTTTTTTTTTTTTTTTATGAATAGAAGTTCTTAAGTTTAATTAGTGCCATTTGTCAGTCTTTTCCTTTGTAAGCTTTTTGTGTCTTTCCCTGCCCTGAGGTCATGAACTAGTTCCTCATTTATTCTCTAAATGCTTTTATACTTTTGCTTTTAACCTTTAACTTTGTAATTCTCTCAGAATTGGTTTTGGTGCATAATCTGAAGAAGGAATCCAGCTTCATTAACCTGTGGACAGGCTAGTTGTCTGAACACCGTTCATTGAAAAGAGCATCTTTCCCCCAGCGCTCTGCAGTGCCCCTTTTCTTGGAAATGAAAGGTCCGTGTGTATGTGCATCTGTTTTGGACTTTCTTGAATTCCACTGGTACTGCCCAGTTTAAGTTGCTTCAATTATTTTAGTTTTATAACAGGTCTTATTGTGGAACTCTTCCCACTTGGTTCCTTTTTAAGCATACCTTGGCCCTCCTTGACCCTTTGCAGATCTGTATCTGTTTTAGAATCCCTTGCTGACTTGCAAGGAATTTCTTCCTGCTGTTGCTTGGGATGACGTCGAACGTGATCAGTGTGTGGAGAGTCGTTTCTTGGTTTGAGTTATTACAAATAAAGCCTTTGAATAATTTTGCTCAAGTCTTCATGTGACCATCGGCTTTTGTTTTTCCTGGAAATGGTTGGGTCTAGCACTGTAATGGCTGGATCCTGTGGTAGGCCTATGTTGGCTTTTTGAGAAAGTGTCAAACTCTGTCCTGGAATGGCTGAACCATTTCACATTCCTCCCAGCCTTGTGTGAGAGTTCCAGTCACGCTGGATCGTTGGGGCAACATTTGGTATGGTTAGTCTTTTAGCTTTTCAGCCATTCCGATAGGTGTGTAATGGTTTTTCTTTGTGGTTTTGCCACCTGTGTATCTTTTGGTGTTCAAATCTTTTGCCTATTAAATTTTTTGTCTTATTGGTGGGTTCCTTATATATTCTGGATACAAGTCTTTGTCAGATGTGTGCTGTGCTTTTCTCTCATGCTATGGTTTGTTTTTGCATTCTCTCTCTCTCTTTTAAAGATTTTATTTATTTATTCGAGGTAGGGAGAGAGAGCGGGATGGGGGGAGGGGCCGAGGGAGAGGGAGCAGCGGACTCCCCGCTGAGCAGGGAGCCTGCTGCCTGCTGGACTCAATCCCAGCGCCCTGAGATCATGACCTGAGCCCAAGGCAGACACTTAACTGACTGAGTCTCCCAGGTACCCCTGGACTGTGGTTTTTCAGTGTCGTAGTTAAGAAGTTGTTGCCTAATCCTAGGTCACAAAGGTTTTCTCCTTTATTTCCCTCCATCCCCCTCTAGAAAAGTTTCAGGTTTACATTTAGGTCTGTGATTCATTTTTATTTATGGTGTAGAATATTATTTGTAGGATTCTTAACTTAGTTCTGATTATTTGTAGGAGTCCATTGAGGCATAGAATGAAGATATAGCTCCTTCTGAGAGCTTTTTTTTTTATTTATTTTCTTTTTTGCTTCAACCAGTTTAAAGCAGGTTTAAGGCTTGAGGTATTTTGGACCGCCCAGTGCTGTGATTTTACTGGAGAGGTGATTCACCTCTGGTTTCTTTTATCTTGAGCTCTGTAGTCTTTAGGGCCCTGCTTCTGGAGGGAGTGTTTTTGGTTAAACACCCTAAGGGACCCAGCTTTTGATTCTTACTCCTCTTTCCCTGCATGGTTGTAAAAATGAAAGTTGAAAATTTTCAGAATTGGCAAATGACTGCAGGGCAGAGGTGGTTTCTGTGCTTGTTCATCTCTTTGGGTTCCTGATTTCACTTTAATTTTGGCCTGTTCTTTCCTTATTGTCTTGTCAGTTTCTGGTTGATTTTAAGATTTTAAAGTATTCTGTCCATCTTTTTTAGTCTTTTTCAGGGGAATGATTGGGCCAGATAACATAGCCTGTAGTTAAGGATACAGGGAAAAGTGTGTTTTATTTCACTGCAGTGTTTGGAGTCTAGACTTGGATCTGTGTCTCCTGTAGTCGTTGCTAGCCATGTGTGGCTATTTAAATTAAAATTAAATAAAATGAAAAGTTCTGTTTGACAGTGACACTAGCCCCAGTTTGGGTGCTCAGTATGCAGGTGTGGCTAGTGGCTACCACCTCGGACAGTGCAGAGATGGGACATTTTCATCGTCATGGAGCGTTCTCTTACACAGTGCTGGCCGGACTCTTGACTTTTTCCAAAGTCCGCCTAGAGCAGGCACAGCTAGACAGAGGATTGAGCCTCTTTGACAGGCGTATCATGGAGCCTGTCTCTAAGGTGGTGTGGGTTCTCAGACCGGTATAGGTGGGATCATGGGAGGCTGTGGTGCACTGAGTAGAAAACCACTAAGTACTGATATTTAATTTACAAATACCTGCCTAGTGCTTCCTTAGGGTGTCTGTTTCTTTCTTTTTTCTTTAATTTACAAAAAGTAGCAGTAATTTGAAAATTATCAAAATTAAATAGCGAGTCAAAAATTAAATTTTACCCTTAGCTAAAGTCTCAGGTATTAGTAATCAAAGATGTCTAGGTATCGTAGTTTGTGTAGAGACGCAGGTCTTTTTAGTAGAAAGAGCATCTTAACTAGGAAACAGGAGGTTGAGGTACAAATACTGGTGCGTTGCCTTTAGTCACGTGACTTCTGATACTGTCTATATAAACTCTAGTATCTGTGATCTTTGAAGCTCTGCGTGCAGTTACTATGTGGGATGGTGTACACATGTAAAGTGCCAGGACAGTTGACCCCTGAACAGTGCGGGCCGCCGGACCCTTCCCCATAGTTGAGAATCGGCAGTTAGCACATATTTTGTATGTGTATCATATACTGTATTATAAAAAGGTAAGTTAGAGAAAAGAGGATGTTGAGAAAATTATGAGAAACTACATTTACTATGCGGCATGTATCAAAAAAAATCTGTGTATACGTGGACCCAGTTGTTCAGGAGTGAACAGTATTAAATACCTGTCTTGTGCCTGGTGTAGTGTCAGCCCCCGGGGGCACAGACAGGAGGGGAGTGAGGCAGTCAGCGTGCAGTGTGATGCCTACAGTGATAGTGCCAGAGCAGAGTGCTCTGAGGACCTGGAGGGCATGTCCCCGTCACGGTCACGCTCAGAGGTCAGCAAACTTTCTCTGTTAAAGGTCAGATAGTAAACATTTCAGGCTTTGTAGGCCACATAGGGCCTGTCACATAGCTGCCTTTTTTTTTTTTTAAACAACCTTTAAAAGGGTAAAAACATTGATTAGCCCAGAACCATACAGAAACTGGCTGTGGACCAGATGCCGTGACCTCTGCAGGTCTGGCTGTCTGCAGGGATCTGTAGAAAGAGAGTGGAAGGTGGGAAGCAGGCAGGGCCTCGTGGAGGACATGCCCGCTCTAAAGGTGCAGAGGCGGGAGAGGCTGGGGTCTGTGAGACTGGATGTTTTTACTAGTGTTTAGGAGTACAGAAAGGGTTGGGTCGAGAAGGAGGTAGGGTTGATACTATTGACAAGATCAGAGCAGCGTGTGGTTGATTCTGACGGGAGCAGATTCCTATGACAAGCGGGTGGTTAACTAGTACAAGGGTCCGTCAAGGAGGTGTTGCAGTCATGCGCTTCAGAAGGGAGAGGAGCCAAGCCTTTGTCATTAAGGGAATGGCTGCCCGGTGTCTGTCGCCCAGCTAGTAAAGTGATGGGCAAAGTTCAGATGGTCCAATCTAACAGCCTGTGTCCTTTTAATTCTACAATTACGTTGTACACACAAGTGAAGAAGGCCTTAATTAAGGGCGTGACTGAGGAACTGGAGAGAGGGTGATTTGAAGCCTGTTTCTCAGCCAGTCTCCAGGCTCTGACCTGGGAAATGAAGAGCCAGGGCTGAGAGAGGGGGTGTCCAGAGCAATTCCAGGATGGCTCCCAGATTTCTCCCTTGGTGAAAAGTCCATGAAGATCTTTTTGTTTTTAAGTGCTTACTGATCAGACTGTTTGTTGCTTAAGGAGGAAATGCTGTCTCCTAGGTCCATGAACCCCAGAAGCGGTACGCAGAATTGTGTGTATGCACATGAGCTGTTTTCCTGGGGTAGGATGCTTGGGCTTTCATCCCATTATCAAAAGTGAGCCCAGCCCAAGGCGGGGGCACTCCTTGTTATTGGACTGTGGATGTCTGACACTCTGCCCGGGTGTGAGGCTGTAAGGGAAAGCTAAGCATCCAAATCACAGGACTGTTACTTTAAGTGTCATACATCCCAGACCGCTACATAAAACACAGGCACATGAAGCTGTCACCTGAGCCCAACTGTACCAACCGAGGTCTACCAGCCAGCAGTGCAGATGTCTCCCCTGGCCTCCGAGAGACAAAACAAGGCCCGGTTTTTGTACATAGAAGGCCAGCCAGGAGAGTTTGGGACTCTCGTTGGCATGGATGTTTCAACATGCTGTTGTACATGAGATGAAGCTAAAGTTTATAAACTATTAGGAATATCTTAACAGTCCCATGGCTATGAGAGATGGACCAGTGTCACTTTTAGTTGGCTGTGTTAGTTCCAAAAAGGAGTGTAGTTTTTCTGTCCGCTCAGAAGTGCGTTGATAGTTAATAGTTGTAAGACAGTACCTAACTCGTCCTGTTACAGTTAGCTCTTCCGTGAACAGATGCAGGAGGAACTGGGCAGCTGGTGGTTTATGTTCGCACCAGGCAGATGAATGTGGTGTCCTGGAGTCTAAACTGGATTGGTTCGTGTTTGACATTAGCGTTATATGTAATTTAGGAATTACAGACTCTGGATTATAGCAGTCCGTGCAGAGATTTGCTGTTTTTGGTGATATATGGCTGCCCTATAGAAGTTGAGGCTTAGAGGGGAGCGTTTGGAAATGGGTTTATGTCTGAGAAAGTTTCCCTTTTCCTGTTGACAGGACTGTGACCTCCATTAAGGGCCAAGTGTCATGAATGGCAAAGATCTAAGAAATGATGGAATTCAGTGATGGTGTAGACGTTAGAAGTGAAAAACCCTGGGGCGCCTGGGTGGCACAGTCGTTAAGCGTCTGCCTTCGGCTCAGGGCGTGATCCCAGCGTTATGGGATCGAGCCCCACATCAGGCTCCTCCGCTGGGAGCCTGCTTCTTCCTCTCTCACTCCTCTGCTGTGTTCCCTCTCTCGCTGGCTCTCTCTCTGTCAAATAAATAAATAAATAATCTTTAAAAAAAAAAAAAAGAAAAACCCTAGGCTGTTTAAAATATCACCCTTAAGATTTCAGGCTGGGGATAATTGTGATTCCAGTGTAGGTAAAAAGTTTGGCGTCTCCTTGGCTGTGTCATGGCAAAAAAAAGCTTTGCTTTTTGCTTTGGGAAAAATACATTATTTGTGTCCTAAGGAATTGACTTGATAAAAGAGGTAGCAGGAGTAACTTAGTTTAAATGCAAGTTGTCTACATATGAATTAATTTTTGTCGGGTGACGGTTGATGATTTGGTTGGTGAAGAGTTGATGTTTGATTTTCGTCTTTGAGTCTGCCCTTTCAACTATTTCATTGGAAATTCTAAACTTTTCCACTGGGTGTTTGCCTCCTTTATTTTTATTGTTTTAGGTAGTCTAGGATTTTAGAGGTTGATCTAAATTTAGGGATCAGCTGGTCCGGGGCTCCCACTTTAGAGATGAAGAAATAACAGGGTAAGGCTCCTTGGGTAAATGGCTCCTTGATACTGACAGAGGAGAACTCTCAAGATTATCTCAGCTGTCTTGACCTTTAGCTCACGGGTGATCTTTTTAGTAGATGAGAAGGGTATGAAGACAGCTTCTAAAACTCAGGTTTCCTATTAACTGTCAGGAGATTGAAAAAAATGGATGTAATTGAAAAATGGGTGAGAAATGGACACCGTTGAATCCGTTGTTCACACTGTATCCAAGTAACTTGTGGTTTGCATTCAGTCATTTATTTCTACATTGTCTTGGATATTTGAGGAATGACAAAACAAATCTCACACGTGTATATAGTCTAAGTTTTAGAAGACTAATAATGCCAGTTGTTCTCACTTCTCTACCAGATTTAGAGCATTGTCCTGAGTCACTCTTGACTCTTGAGCATCTTGTCCTGATGGGGATTCATTAAAAAGAAGACAGTCCTGGGGTGCCTAGCTGGCCCAGTGGGTGGAGCATGTGGTTCTTAATCTTGGGGTTGTGAGTTTGAGCCCCACGTTGTGTGTAGAGATTATATAAGTGAGTAAGTAAGTAAGTAAATTAAAAAAAAAAAAAAGACGGTCACTGCCTCAGGAAGCTTTTGGGTACGTCAGTGGTCCTGAAAGTAGTGTATGTAAGAATCATCAAGGAGAGTATATGAGAGATGCAGGCAGGGGGGCCTGGTGCCTTAGTCAGTTAAGCGTCCTACTCTTGTTTTGGGCTTAGGTCATGATCTCAGGGTCATAAGATCCAGCCCTGTGTCAGGCTCTGTGCTCAGTGTGGAGTCTCCTTTCCTGCCCCACCGCCTCGTGATCTGGCTTTTTCTTTCTCAAAAAAAAATTTTTTTTAATGCAAATGCCTGGTATTATCCCACAGAGATGTTGGATGATCATTGCTGATGTGGAAGCCTGTCACCTGCATTTTATTTATTTTTTATTTTATTTTATTTTATTTGTTTTTTAAAGATTTTATTTATTTATTCGACAGAGACAGAGACAGCCAGTGAGAGAGGGAACACAAGCAGGGGGAGTGGGAGAGGAAGTAGCAGACTCCCAGCGGAGGAGCCTGATGTGGGGCTTGATCCCATAATGCCGGGATCACGCCCTGAGCAGAAGGCAGACGCTTAACCGCTGTGCCACCCAGGCGCCCCTGTCACCTGCATTTTAAACTAGCATCTCCTCGTGCTGAAAGAACACTGCTGTAGTGTTGCTGTAAGGACGTTGTAAATCATCAGGACCTAGAGTTTGGGAGGCCCCCAAGACTACCTGCAGGTTCCGTGGTTCACTAGAAGGACTTAGAGAACTGCGAGAAGCCATTATCCTCATGGTTATGGTTTATTACAGGGCAAGGATGCGGACAGAAGTCAGTGAAGGAAAGGCACACCGGGCAAAGTCCAGGGAAGACCAAGCATGAGCTTCTAGTTGTCCTCTCGCAGTGCAGGTGTGCTGACTTCTCCCAGCACCGATGCTGCCAACCAGGGAAGCTCACCTGAGCCTTGGTGTCCAGGATATGTATTGGGGGTTGTCCCATAGGCACTGCCTACATGGCTGAGTTTAGTCTCCAATCCCTCTGGAGATCAAACTGGTGTCGTGTGTGGCGCAAGGCTCCACCAGAAATCAAATTGTTAGCATGGACTGTCTGGTGTGGCCGAAGGCCCCCAGCTAAACAAAGACCGCCTTATCAGGCAGGGGATTCCAAAGGCTCAGAGGTGACTTCCCAGGAGTTGGGCAATGGCCAAATCTTCCCTGGGGCAAGCTTAATCCTTTCCTGCATACAGCCTAGAAAGTAAATTGTTATTCCTGTCATTACTAGGGAGTTCAAGAAATTACTGCTTTTGGGGCGCCTGGGTAGCGCAGTCCTTAAGCGTCTGCCTCCGGCTCAGGGTGTGATCCCGGCGTTCCGGGGTTGAGTCCCACATCGGGCTCCTCCGCTGGGAGCCTGCTTCTTCCTCTCCCACTCGCCTGCTGTGTTCTCTCTGTCACATAAATAAATAAAATCTTCCAAAAAAAAAGAAAAGAAATTACTGCTTGTAGGTAGAAGATACATTGCAACCACATGTAGTGTAATTTGCCACAAAACTAAAATACCAGAATTTCTGCACCCAAGTGAAGATGTCTCCAGAAGTGTGTCATACTTGACACCTGTCGTAATGTTTTCATCAAGAATTTGAGTAAAGATCAGGAGTTAATGCTGGGAGACCGTTCATTTTTAGAATCAGGATTTGAAAATACTTCGACAGGTTGTAATGAAGTGCTAAAATCAACAAGGTAAAATTTATAAGGAATAAAGGTAAAATGACAGACTTAAGTTAAAAAGAAAAAAACAGCTGAGAAGTTAAAGATATGTGGTATGTGCCTTAGCTGTACCTGGGTTCAGAAGATCTGGGGAAGATGACTGAAACGGATCGGCAGGCTTCTTTGTGAAGGGGCAGATGGTAGATATTTTAGGTTTTGCAGACTAAGAGGCAAAATGAAGGATATTATGTAAGTACTTACATAATAGTAGAGAACACTAATATCTATAAAATTTTTATTGACAGAATTTCAAATAATAATTGAGTATGTATATATATTATAATACAGGTCTAATAAGAATGGAATTTTTTTCGGGGGAGGGTTGGATAACATGTTTTGTAATTGGAGCTCACAGGTAGTGTTCCGTATCATCACAACCAATGACAGATGTTCAGTCTCGGGGCTGATCGTCACGGAAGGTTACAGATGTCATCTCTGACAGTGTCCGCATACTCGTAGGTGCTCTTGCACACTGATACCAGTTCGGAAGCATATCATTTCAGTTTAGTGTATTCATCGTTTGGCAGACATCGATAGAATTCCACTAGATTCTTTTTGATGTTTGCCTTTCCGCACGTCATTACAGCGCAGATTCCTCTCTCCGATGGATGGTCTGATGGAAGTGCCTCAGTTGCTCGGTGAAGTGGGTTTGAGATACGTGAATTTTCATTGTACTTGCATTGAGGTTTGAGAAATGCCGCTGGAACTGTAGTTTGAGCTCAAAACACATCTGCTACACGTTTGTGTGGGGACACAAATCCACTTCTCTCTTTAACTTTTAATTTTTTTCATTTTTAATTAGCCTCTATGCCCAGCGTGGGGCGTGAACTCCACCCTGAGGTCAGGAGTTGCACGCTCCTCCGAGTGAGTCAGCAGGCGCTGCTCTAACTTGTGGCGGCGGGGGAGCCGTGTGGCCGCGTCGGACGTTGCTTGTGAGTAAGATGCTTGCAGCCACTGAAATGCCGTCACTGCCCGAAGTCCCTCATATGAGCGCTGCTGTGCCTTGTCAATTTAGGCTGAGCTCATGAAGAAATGTTAACACGTAGGAGCAAAAGCAAATTTCCGAAGCAGTTGAGTGTTTGGTAATAGTGATGAGTAAAGGGGGGGGTCTTTTTCAAATAGATTTCAGTCTTGGCTCTGTGGTTGAAAAGTCACAACAGAGCCTTGCACAAACCATTGAACTGCAGTGTGGTAAGACAAGTCAGGCTATTTCATGAGTTTGCCGTTGGTGCTACTGGGTCAGTAACACATGATGGGTTCGAATACTTTCCACAAAGCTCCTGCTCATGAATGATAGACTGAATAACCATAGTTTAAATGCTTTAAGCAACTTATATTTTCATCATTGTATATTTTCCAGCTAACCCTTTTTCTGCTCTGCAGATATTTTTACTGTCATCAGTTATAATGTGTCTTAGCAGATTCTACTCCAGGTTGTATTAAATCAGGGTTTTCTTAATATCTTTAAAAGTGTTCTCACCAGCAGTTCCACACTGACTGCCCTCAGAGGCCCCTTCTTCAGTCCCATTGACCCCTTGAACAAACAGCCTAGCAGTGTGGGGAACACCTGTTGGCTCAGTCCTTCGCCTCGTTCCTTCACTGACTCTCTGTTGTCATCCATGTAAGATGAGGGACCATTTAGGGTTTGGAGCAGAGAAGCGATGCCGTCTGATCTAGGCTTGGAATCGGTCTGCCGTGGTGAGCGTGTGTGCTAGGGTGGCAGGGCTGGGAGCAGGGAGGCCTGTTCCGGAGTGCTGTAGTCATTTCGGTGAGGGATGGTGGCTCCGGTCACGATGGTGTTGGTGAGCATGATGGCGAGGGGACAGCGTCTGGGCTTCTTTTGTGGGAAGAACCAACATTACTTGCTGACAAGACTGGATGGGGAATGTGGGAGGATGACAGGCGGCAGGGGTGACGTCCGTTGTTTCTCGCCTCAGCAGCTGGAAGGCGGACGTTGTCGTGAACGGAGAAGGCTGTGTGTAGGAAGGTTTGTGGAGGGGGCGGGCCAGTCAGCACCTGGGCTTGGAGGTGTCGGACGTTTCACTGAGTTCTCTTCGGTGATGCTCCACTTCCCCAAGGGGCCTACAAGCAGGCCCGGCAGAGAGTACACCTGCCAGGGTTTGGTCAGGAAAACCCGGGCCATTCTCGACAATTAGTCGTACGGGGAATTAGAATCCATCCCTACCGCTGGGAGGGCTGGCAGAATTGAAGAGAATGATGTTTCTCTTCATTTTGCCCACGTTGCCTCTTATTAGCGTTCACTGCCCGCCGCCCTGAGCTGTAGCGGGAAGGGGTTTTGGGAGAAGTAGCTCTGCCGTCTCGGTGATGCGCAGGAGCAGGCCGCGGTGGGGCTGCGGTGCAGAGTGAACAGCGGTCAGTCCAGCGCAAGGCCAGGCAGTCGGGCTGAGCCGGAGGGACAAGTTTTAGCTTTGTTAGCATAGAAGCAGCATTTGAATGAGCTTGCCTGGGAGGTAAGCATAGCTGAGAGGAGAAAGGACAGAGCCCTGGGCGACTCTGGAAGGAGGGAGCCATCGGTGGGGTAAGAAGAAAATCACGAGAACATGAGTGGGAGATCAGCTCTTGTCAGTTGTCGAAAGGACGAGCCCTGGGCTCTAATGATTGGATTGAGCAGTGCAGAGGTCGTTGGTAGTCTTAGAGGGAGAAGTTCGTGGAGTGGTGGGGGCCAGAGCCAGTGGGTTTAAGAGAGAAAAGGAAAAGAAGAATTTGCGATATCGAGTATGTTGTGTGTATGCTTGTTTGTGGAATTATTTGTACAGTAGTTGTTTTAAAGTCCCTCTGGGCTGATTGTCATATTTGTTCCCTTCTTGATATTGGCTTGTGTTGATTTTCTCCTCCCACGGGAATTGACGCTTTTCTGGTTCTTCCTATGCTGAATAAGTTTGGGGTGTGCCCTCCCCATTTAGGATATCATGCAAGGAGACTTTCCATTGTATTGAAATCTGCTCATTTTGGTCGTGGTTTAAATCCAGTCTTGCTTCCTAATCCCCCTGCTCCAGTTTACTTTTCAGAGTGGTCAGAGAGCTTCTGCAGTTACTCTTTCCAGCCTTCCTAGTTGCTCTTTCTAGGAGAGGCAGGAGGGAATGTGCTTCGTCTTCTTTACCTAGATCTGGGACCCTTCGCTTTGCAAACTGCTTCCATTTGCCCAGGTAGTGATCTCCAGTTCCACCGAGGCCAGTGATGCCCGCACGACTGTGTCTCTTGATCACTTACCACTCCCAGGCCTTGCAGGAGATTTCCTGCTAAGTACTGCACGCATTTGGTTCATGGGTCCTTCCTTTGGTGCCTCTCTCAGGTAGACAGAATGACCCTTAGGTATACCTTAGTAGCCCATTCGTTCATTTGTGTACAATTGAAGCGTTGTCTTGTCTTGAATATGTTAACTGTGCCTATTAATTAATTTGAGTAGAATAGTGTTTCTTTCGTATTTTTAATGAGCTTTTGCGCAGTGGAATTTTCTATGGATATCATTTACAGTGTAGAACAGAATGGTGGTTAAGAGGATGGGTGTTGGATAGGTCTTGCTTTGAACCTCAGATTCGATTCTTATTCCCTGCATGTTGACCAGGTTCCTTAAGCTCTAAATCTGTTTTCTTATCTGTTAAGTGGAGATTATCATAACTCTTTGACAAATGTGACAGAACATAGTTCTTAGTACATGGCTAGTTAGGGAAGGATCAGCCTGAGGTTCAGCAAATACAGTTCCCAGTGATGTAGTTATTTCTGTTGTGGGGATTTAAAAGCTAATCTTATTCCCTGATGAGTTTGACCAGCGTATCTAAGAAGTGCAAGCAGTTGGTATTCACCGTGTACTCTGCATGTAGAACGGGCGATTTATTGTTGTTGTTGTTGTTCCTAATGCCGGTTTTTCAGCAATTAGTAATATTGCCTCTTCATTTCCCTAATGTATTCACATCATCAGTAGCTTACTACCGGTTGGACCGCAGACCCTGTACCATGTGCTGGCACACAGATGAATGGGATGCAGTGACCTATGACCTATGAGCTGCTCCACTGTCTAGTATTAGAATGTGTTTGACTAGAAAATTATTTTGAAGCGTAAAGAAGCTTTTGTTTGCCCAGATAACTTTCATAATCATGTTTGCATTCTTTATACATTTTTGGTTTTTCAGAAAGTTTCTTCTGACCTGTGTTCTTCAGAGTACAGGTTACTACGTCTTGCCTGAGTGCAGAAACCTTTGGTACACTGAGCTTAGAGGAAGGGACACCTGTGTGAAGTGGTTGTATATTTTGGACATTAGAGACCTTCACAGATAATTTAAATGGTTAGAATGTTGTGCATTGAGAAACAGTGGTTTTGGGCTTTATTTGGCAGTTAGCATCAAGCGGACCATTTCCTGCCAGGGGCTCAGCCTGCATGGTTAATTCAAGCCAGAGATCTTCTAATATGGCAGTGTGTCATGTTGACTGTTACTCAGCTTCAGAAAGAATCTTTCTGTCATGTTTGCTTTGGAAAGCCCAAATCATGTCCATTGTTTTAACAGTAATAATATCTGGTAACTTGGGAAGCCAGAATAGCATCATGATTCTAAGGTAAGCTGGTGTTTGAGTGCCTGATCTCTCTCTCCCTTGTCTGCTGTGTGACCTTGGAAAATGTCTTAAGTTTTTTTGGACTTTGTTTTCTCACATGCAAAATGGAACAAGAGTAGTAATCAGTTAGGGCTGTGAGGATTCCAGAGCTGGTGCTTGTAAAGCACTTGGGAGAGACTGCTATGACATCACACCCTCCGCAGATGGCAGGTTGTCACTGTTGTCCGGGTGAGTGAGAGGCAGGTGTCAGGGACTGTCCAGGTTGGACTGTGCACTGAAACGAGACCATTAGAAGCAAAGTGATCGTGTGGAGTATGTTACCTGTTCAGGAAGCATAGATTCAGAGTGTGTTGTGACTGGTGGGAAATTCTCATTTGCATGTTAGGGGGAAGAGAGTTCAGAGTAGCCTGAGGACCCCGTGTACGTATAAATGTCCCCACTTATGCCAGAAACGTAGAGAGTGTCCATCTTACAAATACCTTCAAGGAGCTGGCAATTTATTTCATTGTATAATGAGCCAAGTTTAATTTTTCTTTGTCTGGAGCAAAAGAATTTAAGCATTTTATTATAGGATTGGGGAAATACCTAGTTTTCTGCCCTAGTTGAACTAGTTCAAATTGTTATGCTTGTATTTTAGTAGTTCCATGCTGGACGTGGCCCTAAGCTGCCTGCAGTTCAAATGGCAGACATCCAGCAGGTCCAGTGTTTATAAATGCGGTGTTGCTATCTGCTTGAATTCTCCTTAAAATAGAAACTAGAGTGAGGAGCAATTATAAGGCCCTCAAAGCCAGTGTATACGCTCATTTATTCATCATTAGGTCATTCACGCATCAAGTGCATGTGTTCTGATCGTGTGTTTTAGGTGTTCGGTCCAGTGCGCGCTGTTGGTTATAGAGTGGCGAACAGAAACCAGACGTGGGGAGTAACTGGGCTGTCTTGTGTTTGCGGTTAGTGAGGAGAATAAAGCCAGTTCCAGCGGACTCGCAAGATTTCCCTGAATGACATTTTCAGGTTTATACTCCTAACAGACAAGAGGCAATAAACGAACAAACAAACAACGACAGTAGAAAAAGAGGGCTTTTAAAGAGCAAATGTTACCTGCTGCAGGCACTGGGGCTTTTTGACCTTCACTTTGGTTTTATTTAATAGTGCTTTAAATATTTGTCTGGGATGGCGGTGCTGAGGCTGCGGAACTTAGGCTGTCGTTGTCCCCAGAATCTTGCTGTTTGGGTGGAGGAAGACACTGACAGGCCCGATTTAACATCCGCTCTAGTTTGTTGTACAGGAAGCTGCACCACCGGAGAGTCCTGCGTCTCTCTCGTCTATTGCCTTGTGTCCTGGGGCCTGGGGCCGTGCATGGCATTTGTCAGCCACTCCACAGATACTGGTGTCATGTGAAGGCGTGCTGAGGGGGACAGGAGAGAGGTGTCTCACCTGGGGGAAGGGCACGGCTCCCACCGCACATGTGTCCAGGTCATCCCGGGGAAGAAGGTCCAGGTGGAGGAGGTGTCGAGGAGGGCACAGGTTGTTCTGTACACCGAAAATGGCTTAATGTTGCTGCTTTGTAGGATTCACGGGAGATAGCATGACAGTCAGACTGGGCTTGATCATTCAGGGACCGACAGGTCATATCAAGGAGTTGGGATTTCCTCTTCTTCAAAAGGAGTAATTCTAAAGTACTAGAAACCAGGTGTCCTGATACCCAAGCCGGCACTCTTTTCATATTACACAATGCGTACAATGTCAAGCAAGTGTCATCAGGTCTTGGGTTCCATATCCATTAGTGATAGCCGGACTATTAAAGTTCTGTAAGCCCCTGGTGAACTTTTCATCTTTTGGGGAGAGTGAGGATATAGGAGAAATATTTGTTTTCTCAGGTGTGAAAAAAAGTTGAAACTCTTTAAAGGCAAGCAAGGTCCATATGTCTTTGAATTCTAGTTCTCCGGAAGGATAGCAGGTATGTGTAGTAGATACTCAGTACCCGAATAAATGCAAAAAAATACAAAAACCCTTTGCTTTTGTGTATACTCTTGTAGCAGGCGTTGTACTGGACTCTGCAGGGTGATAACTGGATGAGAAATGATCCTCTCCAAAAGGTCTTTACAGCCGAGGAGGGGAGACAGAGAAGTCAGTCAGTGATGATGGTACAGTGGGTAAGTCCTGTGATAGAGGTGCGCCCAGGGCATTATGACAGGTACTCATCTTTCTTCAGTCCCCCACATTCTTTTTTTTTTTTTTTTTAAAGATTTTATTTATTTATTCGACAGAGATAGAGACAGCCAGCGAGAGAGGGAACACAAGCAGGGGGAGTGGGAGAGGAAGAAGCAGGCTCCCAGCAGAGGAGCCTGATGTGGGGCTCGATCCCATAATGCCGGGATCACGCCCTGAGCTGAAGGCAGACACTTAACCACTGTGCCACCCAGGTGCCCCATCAGTCCCCCACATTCTTAACCCTTTTTATACCTATTGTAATTTACCCCCTACCCCAGACCTATTTTCCCCATACCTTCCAGTAGCCTCTTAGTAATTTTTCTTCATGGTCATACAGACTCATCTCTTCTTCACATTTGATTTCTGGCAGACAGTTTCCTGGAGATCTCCGTTCTCTTCTTTTCTGAGCTGCTTGCTCCTTCGGTCTTTTATTGTGTTGTCCCTGGATGTTCCTTTGTTCTCATCGTTTGGCTTTTGTCCAGAGTTGGATTTTATGTTTGTGGCAACTCTTGTCTTTGTCTTTCTTCACTGACTTCTTCCTTTTGGTGGCGTTAATTACTTTAAAAAGATAGTACAGTGTTTTTGGACAAGTTGAAGACAGCCTTCAGCATTCCCTCCTCTTGAGCAACACTGCTCCGGCTTGGACTTGTTTCCCTCTCTCCTGGTGCACAGCCACCATTCTGGAATCTCCCTTCATCGTCGTCCTGGGGATTCCCTTATCCCTTCTAATGGAAGCTCATGCCTTGCTCATTTTTTGTTGATGCTCGTGTTTTGGTGGAAGACTTCCTCCAGGGGCTTTCTGACATAGGATGCTTAGGAGGCAAACCTTTTGGGACCATGCATGATTGAAACTTGATTGATGGTTTCGCTGGGTATAGAGTTCTGTATTGGAATTCATTTTTGTTCATAAATTCAAAGATTGCTCCATTGCCTTCTTGTTTTCATGTTACTGTTTTAGAATTCAGAAGCTATTCTCATTTTTCCTTCGTATGTAACTTTTCCCCCCTCCCATCTTTAGAAGCTTGTAGGAGTTTTACAATTTGTCCAAGTCTTTTGGAATATCGTGATGGTGTACCTTGTGTGGGTCGGTTTTCATCCACTGTGCTGCATATTCAGCGGGTCCCTTCATTCTGGTAACTGGGAGTTTTCAGTTCTGGGAATACTCTTTGGCATTACTGTGCTGAGGTTTTCGCCCTTGCTTTTCCTTATTTTGTTTTTCTGGAAGTCTTATTATCCGGAACTTGGCTGTCCTGGGCAAAGGTTGTAATTATCTTAATACCTTTTTCTTCTTCTTCTTCTTCCTTCCTTTGCTCCTCCTTTTCTGCCTTTTTTTTGGGGGGGTGCTTTTTTATTCTCTGTTCAGGGAGAACAGAGAGAAACTTTTCTTTAGTTTATTATTTCTGATTTCAGAAAGGTTCTTTAGATTTCCAAGAGCTCTTTTTCTATTTTTCTAGAAGAACATCCTGTTTTTCTTTATTGATTGCAGTGTTGTCTTACCTCTATATTATTGATAGTTTGTATAGTCTCTGTTTCTTTTAGGTTGTTTCCTTCCTTCTCCTGTCTGACGTGGTGGGGCCCTTTGACTTTTACATCAGGGTATTCTGGGTGGGCCATGTGTTGGGGGTCCCCAGGGTTAGTATCTTTAGATCTGTCTTTTGGAGCTGATCAGATTCCCCAGAAATATTCTCCAGTCCCTTTCCGGCACAATTCTGACTTCAGAATCTGGAAGCCAGCGGTGTGCGTGTGTGGTCTGTTGTAGGAGAGCTGGAGAATTCACTGTTCACTGTATATACGGTCATTAAGTCCAGGTCTGTTCAGTGCAGCTGGGCAGGGTGACTTCAGTCCATAGATGCCTCTACTTTTCTGGGGAATGCCCCCTCCCATCTTCTTTCAGAGTGAGGGGGTGTCACGTGCCTGGTGTTGAGGTTCTGGTTTCAGCTTCCATGGCCTTCCCCGGCTCCTCTGTATTTGGGGCTATGCCTTCTTTACTCCCGTTCTGTCTACACTGCTGCTGCCACTTCTGGTCTTCTAGGACACTGCTGTGCAAGTGGAAGTGGTTCCCGTGTGTTCCACTGCTGAATTGGGACCTGGCTTTCTTGGGCCTGCTGACTCATTTACTTCAGTCTGTTATAGTTTCTGTCTCCTCCAGGTTTCTTCTTTTTACTTTTTTGTTTGGGTCTCAATCTTCCATGTTAGAAGATTTCCTCAGTACTTCAAAAATCTTGGCTTTTTTCTCCTTTCAGTTCTCCCTGTGCTGTTTCAAACATTTTTAAAAAAGATTTTATTTATTTACTTATTTGAGGGAGTGAGTGTATGCACAGGAGAGAGAGCAGAGAGCACAAACGGGGAGGGGCAGAGGGAGAGGGAGAAGCAGACGCCCTGTTGAGCAGGGAGCCTGACCTGGGGCTCCATCCCTGGACCCTGGGATCATGACCTGAGCTGAAGGCAGATGCTTAACAGACTGAGCCACCCAGGCGCCCCTGTTTAGAACATTTTTAAAAAATATCTCTTTAGTATAGTTTTGATGGAAGGCAGTGGAATAGATGTCTATACTCTGTCATTGTATCGTGCACTTATTAGCCAACCACACCATTAATTTATGATTTTTGATATGTTTGAATAGTTTCCAGTTGCTTCACATGTATTTCTTTTCTTTTCTTTTTTTTTTTTTTTAAGATTTTATGTATTTATTTGACAGAGAGAGATACCAGTGAGAGAGGAGACACAGGCAGGGGGAGTGGGAGAGGAAAAAGCAGGCTCCCAGCGTAGGAGCCTGAGGTGGGGCTCGATCCCAGGACTCTGGGATCACGCCCTGAGCCGAAGGCACACGCTAACCGACTTAGCCACCCAGGCGCTCCTTCCTGTGTGTTTCTTAAGTAGAAATAGGTTTGAAGACAGGGACGTGGTGCCCTCTTCTCACCCCTCATCCCAGGCGTTGCCCAGTAGGCTTGCGTGGGAGGTGATGGAACTGGCTGAGGGGTGAGTTCAGTAGAGCTTCAAGAAGTGAAAGGAAGGGGGTTTTAATGCGCATGTTGTCTCTCCTTGTCAGGTTCTCTGAGGACTATGGAAAGAGGAAAGAGAAACCGGGAGCATTTCCTTTAAACCCACATTTGATTTCTTCACAGAGTTACCGTGGCCTTCAGAACTGTGAGTATAATTCTCTTGCTACATTTGTGTTTTGGTTTTTCCTTTTGTTTTCATTTTTCTTTCATCTGTCTTAAGGTTTCTTTGACGTATACTAGAAACAAATAAAAGCTAGTTGATTTGCAGAGTAGGTGAGGGAAGAAATATTAGTTGTTTAGTGCCTTTTATGTGTGGAGAGAGGCAGGCAGGATGACAGTCCTGTCCCTGATAGTTGTGACAGTAGCAGCATGTGCCCTAGAAGAGTGGCCCAACAGGGTCAGCACTGGGCCATCCAGCTCCTAGGTGAGTCTCTGGCAGTAATCCCCTGAATGAGGCTACCCTTTGCCCCTGTTTCACATTTGCATAACTGAAACAGAGGTTAAAGGTTACTAAGTTAGTAAAAAGCAAAGCTGGGATTCAGACTCTGTCTGGCTTTGGAGCCTGTGCTTTTTACTTCTGTTTTATTCTTATGGGCTCTGGATTCAGATGTTGGCTTGGCTGCTTACTTACTAACTTCACTAACTACCGAAACCTAGCTTTCTCTCCATGCGAACTCTTCACTGACTACTTAAACCTAGCTCTTTCCTCTGACAAAGGGTGCTCTCCCAGGGTTGTGGTGAAGATGCCATAAGAAATGTGAAATGTGCTCAGCATTCACAAATGTTAGCAATTGCTATTTGGTGGCAGTTCCCCCACTTTAACGAGAGGAAAACTAAGCCCCAGAGATTGGGTTATTTGTGATTTGTTAATTTGTAACCTTGGCACTTGTGCTGCACTCCACAGTTGGGAGGTTATAGAATTGAGATTCTATTCCAGTTTGTCTTATTTCCAAAGACTGCTCTTTCTGGTAGGCCTAGTGGTAAATCGAGGACAGATCGTTGATAGAAGATTCATCAATCTGTCTTGTGGTATTAGCATTGGTAAGATTTTAGCAATACATTGCTTTGGTGCAAAAGCCCCATAAACTTAGACTTCATGGATTCAGAATTCAGAATCATTTATAATTACGTTGAATTTGACTTTGGCAAGTGTGTTTGTCTTAGATGTCCAAGGGGCAGGACTCTGGATTGTTTTTCCATTTCCTTCTGGGGGTCAGTTCACTTTCCTCCTTTGTTCTCCTTTCTCCCCCAAACCCACTTTTGTTTCTGCCAGGATTAGGTATTAGGGAAGGGAAGAGAAAATTGTGTCCCGAAGTTTCAGTTTCCAAGTAAGGCCTGGAAGTCTTGCTCCTTTTCTCTGATTCCCTCTACCCTTTCTTGGCTATGAGAGGCACCTGTTCTGTGTGCTGTGCCAGGTGTGACTCTGCTGTCTTTTGGAGAAGGCCATGCCCAGCTGTTTACATCCCTTGTCTTCTCCCCACCCTCCCTGCACATTTCGATGTTTCTTCCTGTAACAGTGGGCTATATTTATTGGGTACAAGTCTGTTTCTGCATCTTTAAGGGCAAAGATTTTGTTATTTCGTTTCTGCATGTTTTCTGCTTGACCCATGGGTAGTTTTCACTAAATGCTGGATGAAGTAGTGTTTAATGCTTGCCACAAAATAAGTTCTCTTTTCTTAGTGGATCCAAACAAGAGGGAGAATATCAAGTATAACTTTTCATCAGCATTAGCTATTAAAAATCGTTCGTCATGGTAGAGCCCAAGACAGTTTCATATTTAGCAGAAGTTACACAAAATTTTTCTTCTTAATGGGATGTGCAGCGGAACGAAGGCCTGACAGGGAACTGAGAGCCCGTTCTTGGCTCACTGGAACTTTGAGCACCGGGATATAATCTGCTGCTTCTAGTTTGGCGCTCCCCTCCCCTCCACCCCTGTTTGAAAATATGTAAACCCAGGAAAATAACCTTATAACCAGTGTTTCTATAATTGTTTCCCCCAATTCTGGACAACTGGTGAGGCCACATGAGTAAGCCTGGCTTTGTACAGCATCGACTTAATGGTGTTCCTGTGAGATCCGGGGCCCTTGATGTACCTGAGGGCCCTGGTCCACTTGAGCCCCTGCAGGATGGATCAGGTTCTTGGTTCTTGATTTGTTTTGGGGTGTTGCATTCTTAAGGCAGAACTTGGGATGGAGGTGTTTTACAATCAGAATTCTAGGAAAGCAAAGCAAAGTTTTGGAGGAGTTGAATTGCTGAAATATGTATGGAGATTATTTTCAGGGTTAATGGGGTGTGGGGAGGCAGTAGACAGAAAGGAAGGTTGCCCGGAGACCCATCTGAAACCCCCCATTTGGTGAATAAAGATAGGTTATTTAGCGTCAGGGCAGCTGAGAACAATTGACATAGATTGAACTGTGAGGTTCTGGGGCTGTTTGTCCAAACAAAGAGTCGCTAGGGTAAGGCGGTGCTGGCTGTCGGCTCCGGAGGGCAGCTGTCCCTCCCTCAGTGTTGAGCCCTGAGATTCGGCTGAGGTTTGAAAGGCTAGTGTGTTGGGAATAGACACTGGTGGTGGGGGTTGGAGGGTGGGGGAGAGTAGAGGACAACCAGGAGATTGTCGGCACGCTGTTCAGGGAACCAGGTGAGCAGCAGCGGAGGCTGGGATTGGAGCAGGAAAACTGGAGGTGGTGAGAAGCAGTTGGGCCTTGGATGTATTTCAAAGGTAGAAGCAGTAGGATTTGCTGACAGATTGGATAAGGGGTGTGAGGACAAAGGGAGGAGTTGAGTTGACTAGAAAGCTCTTGGCCTGGGCAACTAGATGGGGGGAAGGCTGTGGGTGGAACTTGGTTTAGAGGGGCAGATGGGGAGCTCACTGTAGGCATTTTAAGTTTGTGATTCTGTTAGGGATCCAAGTAGAGATGTCATGTAGGCAGTTGTAAATAGGCATTTGGAGCTTGGAAGAGAAGTCTGAGCTGGAAGTGGCCATGAAAACGCAGTGACGGTCTGTGGTCACCGAGGGAGTGAGCACAGAGAAGACAAGCAAGCCTGAGCCTCGGGTCACTCTGCCATCGAGTGCTCAAGGACGAGCATGAGCAGTGTTTGGCACAGAGCAGGTGTGAAGAAGACCACAAGCACTGGCACCATGGGAAGAAGGGAAGAAGTGTCCAGGAGGAGGATGTGATCAACTCTCTGAAGTGTCAGGAAAGGTCATGATGAGGACTGAGGTTTGGCCTTCGGGTTTGGCGACTTGGAGGACACTCTGGCAAGTGCTCGGCGCCGTGTGGGGGCGTGGTCAGAATGAAAGCCCGCCTGGACGGTGGTGTGAAGGGGGAGAGGGTAGTGAGACAGATTGCATCTGGGTGACTTAGGTCCAGGGTGTACGGTCATCCTCACACTTACTCACCGTCTGGGTGCTGAGCAACGCAGCCGGGTCCCTGAGGTCCGTGGTGGTGTCTTCATGTCACGGGCGGGGAAAGGTCAGGTTCAGAGCTTACAGTAGCTTTCTCAAGAGTACGGAGCCGGCAGGCTGACGCCAGGTCTCAGGCCATGCACGCTGTCCTCAGCTGCCCTGTGTCCTGAGGGTGGAGAGACACTGTTGAAGGGGGAAAGGGGTAGCGTGGTTGAAAAGTTGTAGGAAAACGCTTATGTCCTGCTGGAAGTGCTTCTGTTAGAGATTCTGTTTCTTTTTCTTACTTAGAAATTTCACTTCTATCAGTGGGTGGTACGTGCATGTGTTCAAAAGTAAAACAGTGTTGAATGGTTCATGCAGAACCCAGCGGGCTCCTGTCCTGCCTCCACCATCCGCCTCCCAGAGCTGCCTGGAATCCTGCTTATCTGTTTCTTGTAGCATTTCTGTCCACGGTTCCCAGCAATATCTATGTAGAGGCAGGGCCATCGATGCGTCACTTTTAGAAAAAGTTACATTTTGAACTCCCATCTTCCCCCACATAGTTGTAGCACAATTTTTGTTTAGAGCCATAATTTGGCGAACTGTTTTGACTTTGTTAATGTTGCTCACTATTGAGCTGGTGAATGTAGCATGATTATATTCTCTTTTAGTTCAACTTTTTGTTTTCCTGTTTTCTTGAGCTTAACAGTTGCCACTTTTTTTTTTTTTTCTGTTTGCTTGATATTCTTAAGAGTTCTCACTCTCCCTGACAGTAAGGCCTCTTAATAAAATTTGCCATCTGCTCATGTGTATTCCTTCTGTCTTCACCCCCAGGGACATCTGTTTTCTTGCATGCTGGACAGGTTACTCTCCCATGGTAGCAGGGTTGAGGTGCGTAGGGCAGATCCTGCAGGAGCAGGCGAGACCGGGTAGAGAATCCTGATGGGGAAGACAGTGATGGGGAGCTCAGAGGGAGGGGGACGGTGTCCTCCTGAGGGAGCAGGTCCGGGCATGGTGAGTGGGGCTCGCGGTAGTTGGGGAAAGGCATTCCAGGTGGAGAAGGTGAGAAAAAGCAGAGCGGGAAGAGATCGGTTACTTTTTGTTAACCTACAAAGCCTGTATTGTGGCGCCTCGCTAGGTGGTACATGTTAACTTAGTTAGTGACTCTTCCTTTAAGACCTTTAAATAGATTTCCATGGAAAATGTGACATTCAGATCGTTAAAAATCTGTCATAAATTTTTTATTTTTTGAAAGATTTTATTTTTTAAGTAATCTGTACAGCCAGTGTGGGGCTCAAACTTACAACCCCGAGGTCAGGAGTCATACACTCTACTGACTGAGCCAGCCAGGGGCCCCCGTCATAAATTTTAATATTTTCTTAAAACCTGCGCATAGGATATATCAAGACACTTAAATCCAAGAGATCATCTTAAACTGTTGATTCCATGTATTCATGGAAAAATCTTTATGGACTATCCCGTCACTGAGGCGGCCCAGCCAGTCATCGTGCGGGCGTGACCAGTGCAGCCCCCCGCTGCGGTCGTCAGGCGGGAGCAGGATGAGCGACCACAGGATGTTTCAGAGGCTGCTCTGTGTCTAGCTGGATGCGCAGGATGGTGTGCAGGGAGGCCGCGGTGTTGCGGAGGCGGGCAAGCGCAGCCCTGTCTCCGTGGCCCAGTTAGGGAGGCCCGTCGCGAACTCGGGAACGAGTTGGTGCAGAACCAAGAGTGAGTGGATTGGCTTCTTTTGAAAAGAAGCATCGCGCAGTTTGAAATGCTGAGGCAGGATTATAGGAAATAAAGTCCGTAAGTGCCTTTCAGGACTGCCAACTCCAGGGCACCTTTTACGTAAATGTGCTGCACCTTTTATGTGGGTGCCTGGCTATTCTCATGGACGGTCAGGAGCCTGTGTTTAGTTCAGTGGGTCCGCCGTGTCCAAATGTTACCTGCTTCCTGAAGCTTCTGCTTTATGCTCCAGGCTTTGCGCAGGACACCCTTTATCTTGCCAATAGTAGTTACGTTTGTGATTCAGGAATTCTACGTGAGGGAAGTCGTCAGAATTGTGATACCTGCCGTTTATGTGTGTCATTCATCGTGTGTTTTGAGTTGTGTGTAGTGTTTATAATAACAAGGTAGTGATTACTGCCCCCACGCTGCAGAGGAGAGCCTGGAGCCAGATACCAGTCAGCCCGAGGCTCCACGTGGTGGTGGTAGGCTCTCCTGTTCCTTGACATGAAAGCTTAGCCCTTGCTCTGAAGTGCACGTGGTGCTCCTGTGTGCGGGCTCTGCCTGTGATAGAGAGGGGGAGGGCTGCCGCCCACCGAGCGGTCTGCAGACCCTCAGTATTGTCACGTGCCAGCCGTGCTTCCGCCACGTCGGGATGCGTTGTCACTAGTGTTGCCAACCATTGCACGTGGTTCCCCGTCATTGGTGTTTCTGCTCATACTGAAGAAAGATTATGGATTCATCCCATACTTGTAAAAATGGAAAAATAGGTCTGTTTCTGACCCTAGTAGTAGGCAGGCAGCTTTTCCTGTGATTCTTACACTCTGACTAAGGGGGAGAGAGGATGTTTCTTTCTTTCTACCTGCTTTGGCATATCGTTGCTATCTGCCAGGGGGGAGGGGCAAGTGGGGCGTTGGGAGTGGCGATGGCAAGGAAACATGTTAGATTTGTGTCTCCTGCTCATGAATTCTAAGTGCTTTAACAAAATAGACAAACTTTCCATCATTTCTTCTTTGATAAACTGTCTATTAAAAGGATAGGTGTCTCAGCAAAAAATTCAACTGGAAAAATGGTGAGAAGCTTTGAGTAGATACTTCATCCATTTCCTGTAGATAACAACATGCACACAAAAAGACTCTCCCCATCATCCCTCATTAGGGAAGTGCCCGTGACAGCCGCAGTGGGTAGCGCTGCAGTCCTGTGAGAATGCCTCCCATTCCCACAAAACAAGGCAGCAGAAGGGGACAGTGCCCAGGTGCAGGGCTGTGGGACAGCTAGAACTACAACGTGCTTTGCTGGTGGGGATGCAAAGGGTTATAACCACTTTGAAAAAGTAGTGTGGCAGTTTCTTATAAACTTGAATATATGCTTCTCATACGATCCAGCAGTCCTACATGAAGGCCTTTACCCAAGAGACATGCAAATTTATCTCTACACAAAGGCCTGCATATGATTGCTTATAGCAGCTTTATTCCTATTTACCGAAGATGGAGAACAACTCGGAGGTCCGTCAGGTGGGAAATGCGTGAACAGGTTGCGGTGCACCTGTGCGGTGGGGCAGTCCTTGTACAGCAACACAGAGGTACTGACTGCTGACATCCTCAGCAAAACAGGAGCGCGTCCAGAGCGTTCTGTTACGGGCAAACACAGAGCTCTGTACAACTGTGGTTCCCCCCTGATAACATTCGGATAAAGGCAAAACTATGGGAACAGATTGGATCAGTGGTTGCCGGGGGCTGAGGCTAGGGGAGGAGAGGACTGAGTACAGGAGGGCGTGAGGGTGCTTCGTGGGTGATGGAAGTAGGCCATGTCTGCCCTGTGATGGTGGTCATACACTGCCTGTGTCAGTCAGAACCCAGCGAACAGTGTTTTACTGTATGTAAATTTTACCTCAATAAGCCAAACCCAAAAAAAGGTGGATGACTTATGTATATACACACGTAGGTATTACACACACACACAGGCACACACATTTATACCCACGCTTGAGCTCCCTTTTTCTTTCCAGTGGATTAAATTTAATTTTTCTGGATTAGGTATCCTGAAAGTTTAAATGAAATAGATTGTAGCACAGACACTTTGTGAAAACAGAGGATCTTGGAGTCTTTGGTTGATTTTTACATTCTTATTCACGACCTGAAGGCTTTATAATGTGGTTTGTTTTTGTATAACATGGTTATGTAGTATGGATGTCACGTAATTAGCATAAATAAAAGATGTTTTATCAGTTAAATTATTTTAAGATTCCTTCCATGTTGTTCAGGCTCTTGTAGCTGTGGAGAAAAATAGTTTTACTAGCTTTAAAAATTAATAAAAAATGTTTTCTTTGATTCATGACAAACTTAATTATACAGTCTTCAGCTCTGTCTTTAATCAGCTGTAATTGTAGGGTATGATTATATTTCAAACCGCTAGACCTAAGAATGTACACAGAAAATAATACAAGTTAGCTTCACCAAACGTAAGGCTTCATTGTAGTTGCGAGTCATGTCTCTTCACAGTATGTAAGAGGGTCGCTTGTTATTAGTATGTGGTGCTTTGCGATGCCCTGCAGAGCAGTTGTTCAGCATTTTTTCCTAATAAACCCTTCTTAGCAAAGCCACAACAGTGGGCAGGGAGGGGGATTAGAGTGGAAAGTTGTGTATTTACTTTTCATTTAAAAATCAAAATCTGACTATAGACAATAAGAAGGCCATTCATTTAAATGATGAGGTCTTCGTTATTTTGCGATCAGAGGATATTGCCGTGTGTGGTTATAACGGAATCTGATACAGTAAGATGCAGTGTAAGAGGCCCTTCCTGAGCTGCTTTATGTTTGCTTATCCCGTGCGCCGCTCTGGGGGCTGGGGGCTGGCTTCACTGTCTCTGGTAACCTTGTCCTCTGAATGGTCATCACGTAGTCAATATGCACTAACGGCCTCCGTGACCGTTGTGTTTGGAACAGAAGGAGTAGGCTGCTCTGCCTTGCGTTTGTTCTCGTCTGACTGTCCCTGTGTTTTGCTGTGGGAATCTGTGCGCTGACTGGTTTTGAGGGTTTGGCCCCTGCTGGGATGCTTCTTACAACTGGCGACCTTTCCAGCTGCTGTCCGCCAGGTGGCTGTCCTGCTGCAGTTGTCACCGTGCCGCCGCAGGGGCGCTGTGTGGGTCCCAGTGTGAGTGGTGTGTGCCGCTGGACGGCCCGCCCACGTGGGGGGATGTCTGCGAACAGCTTACAGTGTGACTCGCTGTTCCACTGAGAAGTTGTATTTGTAGAATAGAAGAAAAACGGATGTGGAGCATGAAGTTTGAAAAGTGTTTAACCGTGTTTGTTTTCTCTTGTGGTTCAAAAGGGTACTTAACGGGTCATCTTAAACAAAATGTACTAAAAGATATTAAACTCCTTTGGGGTTTTTCTGGATGACTCAGGATCCTCAGTACGAACACCTGTCATTTTCAGCGTGTGGTGGCCCCGCTTCTGCTATTTTCCTCAATATGAGGCTGTGTGGCGGGCAGCCTCTGAACACCCTTCTACCACCCTTTCTAATTTGCTACTCCTTGTTTTTGTTGTTGTTGTTGTTTGTTTTGTTTTAAAATGAAGCCTTGTGTGTTTTTCTGGAAAAGTTGTAAGTAGTATAGGCAACTTCCAAATACCCTTTCACCTAGATTGACCAGTTGTTAACATTTTGTGACATTTGCCTGCATGGCCCCCTCCCCCCACCTCTGGATATAGAAGTACACGTGGCACATTTATTTTCACACACTGGAAGAGAGTAAGTTGCATACTTCATGCCCTTTACTCTTAGATACTTCAGGAAGTATTTACCAAGAACAAGGACTTTTGGGGCGCCTGGGTGGCTCAGCCATTAAGCGTCTGCCTTCGGCTCAGGTGATGATCCCAGGGTCTAGGGATCGAGCCCTGCATCGGGCTCTCTGCTCTGCTGGGAGCCTGCTTCTCCCCTCACACTCCCCCTGCTTGTGTTCTCTCTCTCGCTCTCTCTGTCAAATAAATAAATAAAATCTTAAAAAAAAAAGAACAAGGACTTTTTACATAGCCCAAAATAATCAGTATAGTTATCAAATTGGCAAATTTAACATGGGCCACTCTGTAGTTTACAGTCCATATTCACAGTTGCTCTGTTAATTACAGTAGTTTTCCCCCATACAGGACCCAGTCTAGAATTACATGTGGTATTTATTGATGTTTCTATGGTCTTTTTAGTCTGGATATGTTTCTCAGCCTTTCTCCATCATGGAGACTGTTCTAATTGTTTTGTAGGTCTTTCTTCCGTTTGGGTTCCTGTGATGTTTTCTCATGATTAAACTCAGATTACGCATTTTGGGGGCCAGGCTATCAGAGAAGTGGTGCTGTGCCTTTCTCAGGGCATCATATCATTTCTCATATCCATTATTCGTCTCAGGATGGCACATGATGCCGGCTTGTTCTGTTATTGGTGAGGTTAACATCTAGGAATTTGTGGGGCTGCAGATTCTTGGACCCTACTCCTGACCTGCTAAGTCAGAAACTTAGGGCTTGAGTCTATGTTTTTAACAAGCCCGAAAAATGATTTTGATGTATTCTAAAATTTGAGAATTACTGATCTCAGGTGATCAAGTTAGGGCGGCATCTGCCTAGTGTCTGCTCTCTAAAATTAGCGTTTATCCTTTGTAATGAATGAGGAAATCTGTAGGGAAATATTTGAGGCTCTGTGACCTTTTGAGCCTTTAAACTGATCGTTTGGCGCCCCCACGGATGATTCTTGCTTGAACTAGTTATTACTAGGTAGTCGTGCAGTGGGGACGCTGTTCTTCTCACCTGTCAGCTGGCATTCTCCCTTAAGGAGAGTTTCCCCTCCTTTGTTGACTCACTCAGTTGTTCACCCAGTAGTACTTCACGGATGCTTGTTTGATTCAGGGGCTTATAGTCCTTAACTCTCATTCATTTTGATGCTGGAATGCCCCCTGATTTGGTTTTCCAAATCATCTCCTGTGTTGTTTTGACACGTCCCCATTCTTTTCTGAGCACGACCTTCCTTTTGGCACAGTAAGATACTCCCAGCATTTCCTGTAGTTTCTCTGCCCCTGTGGTGCAATCAGCTATTTCTCCAAGATTCCCTGGTTCCTTTTGGTGGGAGATGGAATTTAGAGGCCGGGATCTGAGTGGGAGGTGTGCTCCTTTGCTGCCAGGTATTACTGCTTCCCAGCGCTTCCTGTGTGTGTGCACGTGCTTGTGCAGCTCTGCTCCAGATGCAAACATCTTGTTGTGTTCGTAGGAGCCGACGAGTCTCCGATCAGTTTCATTGGCTTCCAGTTGATGCATTTTTCTTCCCTTCTCTTCTCTTTCTTTCGCAGTCTCACATGCACCTTTCTACTTCGATGGTTAGTCAAAGGTTGGAGTAGAATGTATTCTCAGATTTGGGGGTTTATCTTGGGGTTCCCCTGCTTCCAGCATCCCTCCTTTACATATCAGTTGGTCCTCCAGCCCCCATTTCTTTCTTCTGAGACCTCACGCCAGTAAGACTTTTGCTTTCTGCCAGTAGAGCTCGCCCTGGGTTGGGAAGCACGTTTAGTCAGAGGAGCAGCAAACTGGCAGATGTCCTGGGGTAACTCCATTGTTCAGGGGAGAGCCTTCACCTCTGGTGTGTGCTTCTGGGCTTCCTGGGTTGTCCTGCCTATGCGCATTTCACTGTCTGCCAGGGATTTGGGCAGTGTATTTATATTCAGCCTTGGAGCTCAGCATTTTGCAGCCCTCTTGTTTCCAAAATTTCCCCCTTAAATTTATAGCCAGTGTGCTGCGCATTAAGGTGGTACGGTAGGGCTGCAGTCCTGCCCTCCCAGAGTTGGGGCTCACAGTATTGCCAGGCAGGAAAGTGACAAACACTCCCTGGTTTGTACCAGATGCAGGGACAGTTCTGACAGTAACTTCTTCTCAAGTGCTTGCCTGCCTTTGGTCATTTTCCAGTTCCTTCAGATGGTTGGTTTTAGTGATTTTGTCTGATTTTTATAATGATCTATGGAAGAAATTGCTCCATTGTCTTCATGTAACCATTACGGAAGGCTCACTCTCCCTTTTGTCTTATTCTTTTCCTCTGAAATCTAGCTTCATCTTTATTTTTGTACCCAACGTTTCATTATGGTAATTTTCAAACAAATGGCAAAGTTGTAAAAATTTATGGTTAACATCCATAGACTTCTCCACCCCCTGGATTTTACCTATCATGTGTTATTATTCTTGCTTTCTCACGTAAATAACCAATTATCCATTTCTCCATATAGTAATCCATTTTATTTTTTAGGCTGTATTTCAAAGTGCGGATATCAGTATACCTCACCCTATGTGTTTCAGCGTGCATATTGTTTACTAGATAGAGTTCATTGTTTGTTTAGCGTATTTTTCTTTCAGTGTAAAATTTCTATACCAGCTGCACATAACTCAAGTATACATTCACTGAACTGTGGCAAACGCATCCACCTTTGCAACCCAAACACTTATTGAGACATAGACCATTATCATTTCCCCCAAAGGTTCCTTCGTGTCCTTAGTATTCACAGTCCCTGCCGCAACCCCTGCTGCCATTCTCACCCTGACCCCTGACAACTGCTGCGTTCGCCCCCTCAGTTCAGTTCTGCCTGCCCAGGGGTTTCCTGTCAACAGAATCATACCGTGTACATGGTGTACGAGGCTTGTTTTAGCATAGTGTTGCTGAGCTTATCCATGTTGTTAGTGTATCTGTAATTCATTCCTTTTTAAATTATTATTTTTGGGGGGAGGGCAGAGGGAGAGAGAGAATTTTTTTTTTTAAAAGATTTTATTTGTCCATTTGACAGAGAGAGAGGAGAGGGAGTGCACAGGCAGGGGGAGCAGCAGAGGCAGAGAGAGAAGGCTCCCTGCTGAGCAGGGAGCCCAACTCAGGACTCGATCCCAGGACCCTGGGATCATGACCTGAGCTGAAGACAGACGCTTAACCGACTGAGCCACTCAGGGGCCCCGGAGAGAGAGAACCTTAAGCAGGCTCCACACTCAGTATGAGGCCGTGTGGGGTTCGATCCCATGACCCTGGGATCACAACCTGAGCCGAAACTAAGAGTCGGATGCTCAACCAACTGGGCCACCCAGGCTCCCCCTTGTCCTTTTAATCACAGAGTTGTGTTACGTTGTATGAGTCTGTCATATCTTGTTTATCCGTTCCTTTCTTGATAAACAGTTTTATTTTTGAAAGAAACCTTTGCTGGATGTGTAGAATTCTAGGTTGATGGTTTTTTTCTTTCAGCATGCTAAACATACTGTCATTATCTTCTCATCTTTGTGCAGATTTCTGAAACTCATTTTCTACAACTTTTCCATCTCTGATACTCTACCTTGCAAATTTGAGCCACTCAGCTTCCCAAAACTTGGGAGTTTTCTCACCTTAACTCCCTGAGGCTGCTGCGCTGGGCTTGGATTCCCTTCCTGTGCCCCGCGCCACGGTGGTTCCCAGCTGAACAGAGAGGGGATGGTGGGGCTCACAGGCCTGTGCCGCTCACTGTCTCCAGATCTGAAAAAAATAGTGTCATGGATTTTTACCGTTTTTCTATTTGTTTACCATGGCGGGGTGGGGGTGGGGGGCATCGTTTTCCGTACCAGTTACTCCTGCACGTCTGAAGTGGATGTCCCTAAGTCAATGCTTTTTAATGGAAAGCAGTTCGTATGCTCTATTTCTAAATTTTCTGGAAAATATTGTGAAAGAAATTTACTTGTTTTAATTTTTTTTTTTAAGATTTTATTTATTTATTTGACACAGAGAGAGACAGCCAATGAGAGAGGGAACACAAGCAGGGAGGGAGAGGAAGAAGCAGGTCCCCAGTGGAGCAGGGAGCCCAATGCGGGGCTCGATCCCAGGACCCTCAGATCAAGCCCTGGGCTGAAGGCAGACGCATAACGACTGAGCCACCCAGGTGCCCCTACTCGTTTTAATGTTAATTTAGCTACCGATTTTACGATCTAGAAAATCTCAGGTTGGTTTCCATTTTGACAGAGGGGAACCTGTATTTTGGGCAGACTTTCATTTTAGTTATTTTGTTATTAAACTGGCTTAGGGTAATTGGTTTATTCTGCATCGTATTTAATGGAAAGTAGCATTTCTTGCCTGCCTTAGCAAATGCTGTCCGGTTTGTCATGAACATAACAGTTAATCCCAACTCCAGGAAAAGCCTGTTTGTTCCGGTCTCTTGCCCACCCTGTTGGTGCAGTGTTAGTGTCTCTGAGCCGCAAGGATAGCTGGGCCTGGTAACACGTGAACATGAATAGGAGGAAACGTGCGAGGATCTAGTCACTCATTCTGCAAGTAGCTGAGCTCCTGCAGTGACCCAGGCCCCGTACAGAGGTACTGTTCCTTTTTTCCTCTGATCTTTCAGATGATTGGTTGGAGATTGGGAATTGTTTCTGGCTTTTCTCTTAGTTTTTGATATAAATTTTAGTACCTAAGTCTATGCCTTTAAAAAATACCTTTGTTAATTTGTGAAATTGAGATTATCATTAATAGTTAATGCTAAAACTGTGAGTATTAATCAAAATAATTTTTTATGATATAAATCTTTTATGAAACGACATACCATAAAATGAGTGTGTACGTACCTCGTCGTTTTTACCTACTAGCGATGGCTGCTTTGAAATAGAAAGCCCAGTAGAGTAATGGTGTTTGGGTGTGCGACATAAGTTAGGACCTACTCGAGAATGAGGGACTGACGGTGATTTCTGGGCCCCATGGCTAGACTAGTACTTGAAACTTAATGGGGAAGGATTTGGGCACCTGGAAATGATAATTTTGTTCTGGACCTGCAGTGTTGTTGGAGGCCTGCCTGTTGCATCTTTGTGGAAACTGTTGATCCTACATTTATCATCTTTTGGTGGACCTAGGGCAGATGAGACTTGGTCAGCCCTCAAGCTGAACTTTCTTTACCTGGGAAAACTTTAATCACTCTTGTGTGCACTTCATTTTGTCATAAATCCTGATAAAATTTCTTGAATGAAAAATTCTTCATTAGTGAGTATATAAGATTTTTAAAATTAATAACTATTGGTCCTCTTGAATTTGACTTTTAATCTTAAATATTTAGATTTATGAAAGATTAGAATATACTTATTAGGCAACGAAGGTCATTTTCTGTTATGGCGTAGACATCTGAAAGATCGTTCGGACAGTTGAAGAAAATATATCCTCCTTTCTGTTTGCCCTCACCCCCTACCTTTTTCCCCCACCTTACTTTTATTTAAGTAAGAAGATGTGAAAGGGAAAGATGGCAGTGTATACCTTTTTATGCAAAAAAAAAAAAAAAAAAAGGTGGAGCTAGTTGATGAGTGGATTTCATCAGGAGGGGAGGATAAAAAGCCTGGCCGGGTGTTTGCATGGCATTTACACAGTGATCCTGATGGCTGATTTCGTATTAGGACCTATTGTGGCTGCTGCCACGAATCAGCCCCCATGGGGCCGCAGACTTGTTTCCTTTGCTGCTGTTTGTGGGCTTGGTGACTGGTGCCTTCTGTCTGCAGCCTGTGACCTTGTGTAAGGGGGTGGGGATGGGGCTGCGATAGGTGCACACAAGGGAGAGAGCGTGCTGTCTTCTCCCAGAACTGTGAGCCTGAGCCTGGGCTCAGCTGGGCGGGAGGTTGTTAAGAATGAGAGTGTAGGGGCGCCTGTGTGGCTCAGTTGTTAAGCGTCTGCCTTCCGCTCAGGGCGTGATCCCGGGGTCCTGGGATCGAGCCCCACATCAGGCTCCTCCGCTGGGAGCCTGCTTCTTCCTCTCCCACTCCCCCTGCCTGTGTTCCCTCTCTCGGGGGCTGTCTCTCTCTCTGTCAAATAAATAAATAAAATCTCTAAAAAAAAAGAGAGAGAATGAGAGTGTACACAGTGTAGTTTTCCACTGTATAGAAAGATCTCGTTGTATGAGGTATGGATTGTAGCTTTGAGGTCATGTGCAAACAGCTGGCAATGTTCTGTGTAAGTTTCAGGCCTAGGAATATGTAGTTCTGTTTTACATTAAACCCTGCAGGTATTGATGCTGTGATTTTTGTGTTCTCTTACTCTTGTTAGATTAATTCACATTTCTGTTATTTACTTAAAGACGGTATTTGATTTCCATAGAAAGCTTGGGAAATATGCGTTAGGAAATTCCTATACTCAGAGGTGGTTCTTAGGGGGGAATTCAGGATGCCAATGAAAGGAGTATGCCTTAAGCCACCTGTGATTCTGTCCAGACTTTATATGTACTTAGAGCAAAAAACAAACGTACTTTCTCTCATAAATAATTTAAATGCACTTTATGTAGACAAAGTCATTCAAAGCTTTATTTTTAGCACAGTGAGGTGTAGAAATACTTAAAACCATAGCAGAACTAAATTATAGTTTCCCTGGGAAGTAAATATAAAAGCATGCAATCATGATTATAAGAAGGAAATTTAAATACTTTTAACATATTTTTCCAGTTCCTTGGTCCTTCTCTCCCCAGTCATTCAATGGGAAGTAACGTAGATTTTTTTTAAAATATTCAAATTATACATACATATATGTATATCTGTGTATACGTGTGTGTATTCAAATTAAACATACATATATGTATATATGTATACATATATGTATATGTGCATATGCATGTATTGTGTGTATATATGTACGTGTGTGTGTACACACACATGTTTTAAGTAACTCTTGTATTATAGGAGATCCACTGTTTCCCCTTAGGATCAGATTTTGAATGTGTTCAGTTGTTGCTGTTAATTATCTTTCCATTGTTTATGATGTTTAGTTTTCCTGCTTTTAGTGACCACTCTTATTATCTATAAGATGCATGGAAAGACTGCATCCCAGAAGAGCAGTAGTCAGTATTATAATGGTTTTATTTAATTAACTGAAAAAGGTTTTTTTCCTAAAATAATATCTTTCTAGGAAGTTAAAAAAATGTTCTCCAGAATACCTTCTATCTTAATGGATTGAAGGCTGCAGGTACAGGTAATTTTTTAGATTTCAACCTTTTATGGGGCTTAAGTTGAAAATGTTGTATAGTGTTTCAGCTTATAATTTTGCCTACTTTTCAAATGTAGTACACTAAAGGGCATGACTGTGGGACTGGTAAGTTTTGAGTTGCTTTTTTACATTTGCTCTTGGAAGTGTGCAGAGGCCTTATAAGGAGTTTCAGTTTGGGAATTAGGAACAGACAGACTGTCCTTGAGGTAGGTCAGGATCTGATCTTCTTCTCAGGTCAATTAAGGTCCCTCAGTGGGACAAGCGGAGGCAGGAAGGTGCCCACAGTTCGTGTCCCAGGTGAAATGGATTGCCAGCCGGTTGCTCCTTTTGTCTTGGTTGGGGTGTCTTTTCCAGCACGGCTCCCGACCCGCTCCCCAGTCTTACCTGTTAGCCACTTGTAGACTTTGTGATGCTCTGTGCATTTAGCTATAAATGTTGCTTCATCTGTACGTGTTTTTCTTCTGTTGACCTCCTCAGGGGTTTTAGATTTATAAAAAGTAAAATGCCCGTTGCGTCTTCTGGTTTGGCCACTGTTGATTGTATTAGTTAAAAAAAGATTTGAATTGAGAAAGGTTTGACCTACTCTGAGAGGATAAAGACATACTGAGAATTAAGATTACATAGATTGTCAGCACATTAAAAAAAAGTACTTCCCTTTTGTTGGTTTCAAATAACAGAGTGAATCTGAGATAGGGCTTCAGAAGCCGGTTTAGAACTGGATCTTGGCTTCAGATCCCTGAATCCCTCGTAGTCCGCCCAGGATGAGATAACCCTGTGTGAGCAGGGAGGTAACTTCCTTATGGGAGGACGTGTCCAGTCAGGGGTCCCTGCAGCCAGAGAGTCATGGATACATCCGAGTCTCCGTATTGTTTATACTGAGAATCCGTCAGGATAAGTTATGATGAGACCTACCTGCTCACCTCTGCACCAGGGGAGCTGCACCTTTGGTGAATTGTAATCTTGATTCTGGATCCCTTCTCAAGACATTCGTGTGAACATTTTTTCCCAGAGTAGCCTGTGCTATAATGTGTGTAATAGAGCAGTTTCCTGGAGCATTGCACGGGTGGGAAATGTTGCTTCTTTCTCCATTTTGGTTCTCTCAGTTGTGGATGGCTTGCCTGGCAGACATGCAGAAAACATCTGTATACTGCTGAAGTTGTTCTGCCCCCACACTTTCCTTTAAAACTCTCTGGATTCTGATTGGCTCTACACGTTAAACATACTGATTTCTGATTACGGGCTTAGGGTGTGTGTGACAACGTTGTATTTACAGTGCTGCTTCATCTTTAACTCAGTTGGGTGTTAGAAAAATAAATGTGTGTGGTAGGTGTTCCCTCAGTTCTTTTAAAAGACTTTTTGTGGAAATTTTGGAAAAATTGGATAATGAACCCTTTTTCAACCTTCTGCCCTTGTTTGTCCTATTTCTTCTCTCCCAGACTTTTGTTTCCTGGGGTATTTTATTACTTTAAAAATTTTTTTTATTTTTTAAAATATTTATTTATTTGAGAGAGAGAACACAAGTAGGGGGGAGTGGCAGGCAGAGGGAGAGGGAGAAGCAGGCTCCCCACAGAGCAGAGAGCCCCATGCGGGGCTGGATCCCAGGACCCTGGGATCATGACCTGAGCTGAAGGCAGACGTTGAACTGACTGAGCCACCCAGGCACCCCAGATTGACTCCTTTCAATATGATTTATTGCCCAGTTTGAGGTATACTATGTGTGTCAGAACATGCCATCTAAAACATACCTGTCTATATGCAAAGTCAAACATAATATAATCATTATGTAAGATAGTGTTGTTCCCCAAGTACTACCATTAATAACAAAGTTCTAGCATTTTTTTCAAATGTTTAAGAATTAAAATATACCAGGATAATTAAGAATAATGTTTGGCTCTTTATTTAATTCAGCCTGAGGATAAACCTGAAAGATTAGGGGCCTTAAGATATTTTTCTTTTTTTTCTTTTCTTTTTTTTTTTTTAAGGATTTTATTTATTTGTCAGAGAGAGTGTGTGCGTGCGTGCTTGAAGGGGGAGTGGCAGGCAGAGGGAGAGCAGGCTCTGTGATGAGCAAGGAGCCCAATGAGGGACTCGATCCCAGGACCCTGAGACCATGACCGGAGCCAAAGGCAGACACTTAACTGACTGAGCCACCCAGGTGCCCCTGTTTCACTGGAGTATTTTAGAGCTAATCCCAGACATTGTATAAAGTTTCACCCATGAAAGTTCATTGTATGTCCCTAACAGATAAAATATATAACCATAATACCTTTACCATGCCTCACATAGTTAAAAGTAATTTAAAATCTTTTCTCTCAGGGCACCTGGGTGGCTAAGTCGGTTGTGTGTCCAACTCTTGATCTCAGCTTAGCTCTTGATCTCAGGGTTGTGGGTTTGGGCCCTGTGATGGGCTCCACACTAGGTGTGGAGCCTACTTAAATTAAAAAAAGAAAGGAAGAAAGAAGGAAAGAAAAAAGTAATAAAATCTTTTCTCTAATAAAACTCGGTAATGTTTAATTTTCAAATTTCCCCATTTTTTAAAAAAGTCTTTGACCTATCAGTTGGCATATCTCTAACATTTCCCACTCCTGCCTTGCACCCTTTCTGTTTTATTTTTAAATAACAGCTTTTGTTGATGCTCTGGAAGAAACTGTCATTTATCCTATAGAATCTCCCACATTCTGAATTTGGCTGATTGTATTATGTGATGTCATTTAATTCATAAAGTTTAAAACTGGTTGCTAGAAGTCCAGCTAGAATGAGCTTCAACTCTGGGGGTAAGAATACTTGCTGTTGGCTTCACCTCTTAGGGACGGTGACATTAATCATTTGTTCAGATGGTGGTGTGATCCTTCCACCTTGTGGCTTTTGTGGGTGTTGATGGTGGCTGCCTGGGTACTTTGTATCAGAATTGCAGACACGGTGACGATCTGATTCTGCCTTCTGTATTTGTTTGCTGGAGCCCGTGCAGAAAAGGTGGGATAAATGGATAATTCTTGTATTTACTAGCTTCAGAATGAGTTTGTTCTCTACAAGTGAAAATTATTTTTAGTCTCATAAATGCATAGATGTTAAGATGACCTATATATGTGTATGTGTACACACATACGTAGATGTTAATTTACTGCATTCTTTCTGATGGTCAGATTGCCCTTCAGAGGTATCTTCTGTGTCATATGCAGACAATGAATCATTGCCACTAGATCAAAAACTAATGACGTACTGTATGGTGACTAACGTAACATAAAAAAAAAAAGATATCTTCTGTGTCCTTTGGAAATGGCTCCAGTAATGTTTTTATAGTTTTCTTGTTTATGGGCACTATAAAATAGTTTCAGACTCAGTTTGTACCCTTATTGCCGCAGACCTGAAACCAGCCATCTCTCTAAGGAGCCTTGATTCCTTGTCACGTTTTAGTGGGAAATGGTGTTCAGGGACTAGAATCTGGATACTGTGATAGGTAATGCTGGAATCTTATTTCTTCTGGGCTTTTTTAGGGTATAGAGATAGGAAGTGTGTATTTTTCAGAAAGAAAAAAAGTCATGAGTTTATCTCGATACTTCCAACTTAAATTTAAGATTACAGTGGGGCGCCTGGGTGGCTCAGTTAGTTGGGCACCTGCCTTCTGCTTGGGGTCATGGTCCCAGGGTCCTGGGATCTGCCCTGCGTCGGGCTCCCTGCTCAGCGGGGAGTCTGCTTCTCCCTCACCCTCTGCTGCTCCCCCTGCTCGTGCTCTCTCTCTCTCTCTCGCTCTCAAATAAATAAAATCTAAAGTAAAAAAATTATAAGGTTAAAATGGTTTACTTCTTTGATTTTATGTTTGTATGTCATTTCTCTTTTGCTTAAAATCTTGGTTCTTAACACTAACACGTTTGTGTCATTGCTTCATCATTCATGTCTGTGAAACTTGCGTGTCATTTCAGAATAACAGTGCCAGTGTTGTCACTAACGAGACCTCTGAACGTGTTTGAACGTGGTTTCTCTGTTTCATCTTGGTTTCAGTGATGCTATTACTAAAAGCAGTGTTAGACTTCATTATAGCTCTTGTACGCCATAGGGTGTAGCGCACTGGGATGTACGGTCAGATTACAGCTCCGCGCTGAAGTTACACCACGCTTTGAAAGTTAGGCTTATTTCTTTCGTTTTTGAAGGGTAAGGAGCAGTGGGAACTCTCAGACACAACTGATGGGAGTATCGTTTTGTACGTCCACTTTGGACAGTAGTTTGGTGGCACTTACTACAGTGGAACATGCACACTGGCCTCGTGGTTCCGTTCCAGGTGGACACACAGCAGAGATGCGTGCACGCGTGTACCAAGAAACGAGTGATTTGTACTAGTCCCAGACTGGAACGGAGAGAGAACTGGGGTACATTCATATGATGACGTGCTCTCCAGCAGTGACTGTGAAGCTCCAGGACACAGCGTGGGTGCTTTTCACAGCATACTTTGTAAAGAATGGCTAAGCCCCAAAGGATACATACTGTGTGATTTTCTTGTAAATTAAAAAAAAAAAGGATGTTTCTGAATCTCCATGTTCTAATGTACACGCGTGCATATTTCTCAGTGTAGCTCATCTTGACCGCTTTATTTCACGCTGCAGCCTGCATTCCCCTGCGCGCGCACTTCCTGTCCCTCCGACCCTGCTGAACTTAGTAATTTTTAAAATAACACCACTTGACAATATACCGTATAATTTAGTTATTTATGATTTCATTGTTGTCTGTCTCGCCTAATAGAATGTAAACTCCATGTGGGCAGAAAAAATGTGTGTGTGTGAGAGAGAGAGAGAGAGAGACAGAGAGAGCTACAGAGTCGGTGGTAGCTGGTTGACGCCATATTGGTAGCTTGAAACCGAACAGGGTGGGAGTATTTATACCACAGAAATCAGCACACACCACAGAGCGGGGCTGCCCCCACTGACTCCGCACAGAGCCAGTTGTTACACACTCACCAGGGCGTCCTGGTGCACATCTCTGTCTTTGCACACACACTGAGGTAGGGATTCATGGTATCGGAACAGTGCCCGGCATGCAGGAGGTGCTCACTAAATTCTGAGGTGAATTTTATTATTGAAGAAATGTTGAGGTGCAAATGGCAGAAACTTACACTAGCTAAAGTGAAAAAAGGGAATATATCATTTTATGTAACTTGGAGCGTATTTAACGAATAAGTTACCGGTTGGTATCTGGAAATAAGTCTCTAGAAAGTCAAATGAGAAAAAGAAGTACCAATAAATCCTAAAGGAACGGTAACTGCCGTGGAAAATAAATAAGTCTAATAGTTCTTTGATGTAGCCTTGTTTAAAATTACAAGAAGTTAAACATCAGCTCCCAGTCCGCCCAGCGCCGCCAGCCGCACACCCGCTGGTAGTTGCTGCGTCCGTCTTCCTCCCCAGCCCTCGGCAGCCGACCACTGAGCTCTCTGACCCACAGATGTGCCTGTTGTGCACATTTCATGTGATCGGAATCCCGCATCCCGTGCTCTTCCGTGTCCAGCATCTCACTTAGGCTTCCATCCACGTGGGAGCACGTGTGGGCACCGTCGCTTTTTGTCGTGAGTGACGTGCAGCCGTGAAGACGCTGCGTTTGCCTCTGGGTGTCCGGCCCGCCGGAGCGTGCGAGCTGCCCTGGCCTCTGGCGGCAGTCGTGTGCGCGGAGCCCGGGTTCCACTCGTTCCCCAAGTCGACAGATACGTGGCAGAGGTGGACGCAGCTGCGGAGGCCCAGCCCAGCTTCTCGGCTCTTCACCCTCTGAAGCTCTCGCGGCCTCTCTTGTCCCCACTGCCTCAGCGGCTCTCTGAACGGTGTATTTTATGTGCTTTTCACCGTTTTCTACTGCCAGCTGTTGCATCCGTCTTGGATTCAGAAATCTCACGTCTCTTTTTTTCATTTTACCTGTTAGAGACTAATTTTTTGATTTAAAAGAAGGAGGAAGGAGGAATGTTTTAATAAGTCAGCCATTTACAAATGTCCTTTTGTGTCAGTCTGGCCCTGATGAGGTTCAGCGTGGCTTGCGGAGTGGGGCATTGCTGCTGTCAGTCAGGCCCTTTGGACCGAAGTAAGAAGGAAAGAACTACGATTTCTGCCATGTCAGGGGACATGGGAATATCCACAATCAAGCATTGATTTTGCTAACAGATTTTTAGGACTTACCTCCTTTATTTAAATTCAGACATTTATAAGTCATCGAGTTTTCTGGTCTAATGTAAAAAATTCGTTATAACTGTTTCAAGTAAGATAAGGCTCTGACAGTTGAGTTACTGTAGTTCTGGTCCTTGAAAAAGAAACGTTAAGTACCTTTTTTGTCCTCAGAAGAGAACTTTAAAAATTGAGTGATTGTATTTAAGATGCATTGGGCAGAAATGTTTCTAGTTTTACAGACCCCTTAGGTGATAAGGCCTGGACGTGGGGAGCCTTGGAGTTGAGGTGGACGGAGCCACTGGGAGAGAGTGAAATATGGGGAGGACCAGGATTTTGGGGAGGCATTGGTGGAGCCAGTGAAAACCTCGGTAGTCAAGATAAGTAATAGCTTGATGCAGCGTTTACAAAAAAAACCTTAATGCAAAAAATCCATGCTGAACAAGATACTAAAATTTTAAATAAAGATAAGAGCAGTATTTTTCATTTTTCCTTTAGCCTTATGTGTTAGCTAATGTGCAGCATTGCTCCTTATTCTGTCTTTATTTCTACTTAGAGTTTAATTTGCTCTTATTTTTCTTACCTCTTTAGACAGTTGATGTTTTTACCTTTTAAATAGAAGCACTTGAAGTTTGAAATGTCCCTCTAAATACTCTCAGCTGTGTCCTAAAGATTTTGATGTTCTAGTTTTATTATCACTGTGTTCTGAACATTTTCTGATTTCTTTTTTGATTTGTTATTTGATGGGCGTGTTACTTAGAAAGGATTGCTTTCTTGGGAAATAGTGGGGACTTCACTAGGTACTGTATCTTTAAAATAGTTACTTTTTATGTTCACTTATTATTTTGAACAGAAATATAGATGGCACAAAATTCAAATGGGCAGGCAGGGAATCCTAAACCTCCCCCTCTTTAACCCGATTTCTGCTGAATTCTGTCTGGAAGAGTCACTGTTCATAATTGTGTAAATGTCTGTGGGTGATCTGTGCATATAACAGGAAGCACATATGTGCATGTATTTTTCCTTTACAATGAAATACCACAGTCTACATACTCTTCTATACCTTTTTTATTATTCGAAATATATATCTTGGGGTTCCTGGTGGCTCAGTCCTTTGAGCGTCTGACTCTAGATTTTGGCTCAGGTCATGATCTTAAGGTCGTGTGATCGAGCCTTGTGTAGGGCTGTGCTCTGGGCAAAGAGTGTGCTTGGGATTCTCTCTCTCCCTCTGCCCCCAACCCCTAGCTTGCATGTGCTCTCGCTTGCTCTCAAAAAATAGATAAGTAATAGCTTGTATATAGACAGGTATATATCTTGAAAATGTATGCATTTTAGGGCTGGGAGTTGCAGTTTTCTTTTATACTATGTGGACTTTTTTCATTGATGAGTGTTTTCCAGTGTCAGTGAAGAATTTTCAGTGAGTATCTTTTTCCAAACTTTATTTACTCATTTCTTTTCTATTGACATGTAGGCTGTTCCTAGTTTTTTAGTTTTGTGAATAAACCTATGATTCATTTAAGCCTCAAACTGCCTTAAACCTTAAAGGGGATTACTGGAGGTTTCTTAGACCAGTCTGACGGAAGCTGGATCTGTGGGTGCAGTGACTTAAGTGCTTGTCTTCTTGTGGGCTCTGAACTCCTTAGGGCCAGACCTCTGTCCATATTGTCTTCCAATCCCTGATGCTTAACTCATTGCACCAACATAGAAGGTGCGGAACAGTGCCCTAGGCACGCAGCACTCTCAAAGCCCTTGATGCTTGTAATACTTAATTCTCATAACAACTGTTTGTAACTTTATTTAACTGATGAGAAAACCAAGTTCTAGAGAACAGTTTTTTAAGAAAGTGCCCAGAGTCCTATATCTAGTATGTTGCCACGTGGGGATTCAGGGAGTACTTACCAATAAGCTGAATGGACAACACTGGACTTTCAGGTTGAAGGTGGTGGAAAGATGAATGAGTTTGAGCTTTGGGGTCGTTGATTTTACAAGGTCCGATCTTAACTCCAAGTCCTTTACCTCTGTCAGCCTCAGCTCCCTCTTTCTTGAAAATAATGTTGTTAACCTTGAAAATAAAACTGCCAGTCATTTTACCAGCGAAAATGGGTTTATTTGGGAACAGCAAAGAATTGCAAAGGCAGGCAAGCAAGCAGGGAGGCAGCACAAAGGAGAGGAGTGCTCTTTTATAGAGGAAAGGTGGGGAGTTGGGAGGGAGGAGGAACCTTCCTCCTGCTGGGTTAGTCAAGTGGTATCCGCCTGCAAGGTGCACCTCTCCTTGTTGGGCCTGCAGTGGGGGAGGAGTGGGGGGGTGAGAGCTACCCCTCCTGGCCTCCAGACTCCATCCTAAGTGGGGCCTCCTGTTATTAATCTTCACGACGTATTGGTAATGACCTCAGAGTTTATTAAGGAGTTAACTTTTCCTCGTAGTATTGGACTAGTGTCCTGTCTTTACTCAAGGACCGGTGGTTGTCATTCCCTTTTGCTGCTTCTTGCTCTTTGGGCACGTTCCTAGCGTCTCAAGGCTTTTTTCCCTCATCTACAAAAGTAGACATAATTATATTCGCCAGCTTGTTGTAAAATAAGCAAGAGACACTCCATTAAAGTGGTTTTAGCATTCTTTGAATTTTTATTGTGGTAAACAAAAAACAAACAACATAATTTATCCTCTTAACCATTTTTGTACAGTCGTGTTACATATATTTACATTGTTGGGAACCAGATGGCTGGCACTTTTTATCTTGCACACTGAAGCTCTGTCCCCATTGTTTTCTGAGGTGATAGCACCCTGGGTCACACCATTTTATATTCCCACCCATGGTGCACAAGGGTTCCGGCTTCTCAGTGTCCTGGCTAACGCTTGTTATTTCCTATTTCCCATTTAAAAAAAAAAAGAAGAAGTAATCATCCTGATAGGTGTGAGGTTATTTTTAACATTTTTTAATGATAAAAATTTTAGGGAGAATTGGAAAAATGACTTTAAATTTCTTGCTAAATCGGAATAGTATCTGTTGATACCAGTGTGAGAAAACCAAAAGCATAGAGGAGGGCCTTTGAGCAAGAGGACCCACGACTGTGTATCTGTGTTTGGGAAGAAAAGTCGCCTTCTTCAGGGCTCTCCTTAGGATACAGCTGGGGGAGGACTGGACCCCTACGATGCTGCTGATCCTTGCTGAAAATGGGCAGTGTAGGTGGTAGAAGGGACCTGCTCGCCAGCAGGGCCCCCTGCCACCCACGGGCCTTCCCGTGTGGCTGTGTGGGTGTCACTGCACAGCCGATATCCCGCAAGCCACCACTGTTTTCTCAGCCGCAGTCCCAACAGGGCACTCTGCTGTTTGCTCGGTCAGGTGAGCGATCACACTGGGGGTAAACTGGATTTACCGGGTAAAATAAGAATCTACGGCGACAAAATGATAAAGTAAGTTGGCTGTATATTGATGTTCACTAAAACAGGAGTTGCAAAGTTTATTCGAATGGTGTTAACATTCAAATAAATAATGGCTTGTTTTTCAGTATTTGTTACTTGGTCAGTATACGCCAAGAAACCCCACTCTGTTTTATAACACGTACAGTTAGGGTGACAGTTTTGGTCAGTTTCTGGCCCCGTGCTGTGTTATGCCTCTACTAGTATATTTGAAAAACTCAAGTGGCGTCTTCTTTGAGATTTCAGGAGCCTTTTTTGGTGGCAAATAACCTCCCAGCAGTTTCTAAACCTAGAATTAGCTTTCATCTCCTCTTTGGCAGAACACATGAGAAATGGCCATTAGTGTCTGTGAAAATACTCTAGTTGAGTATTGTCTAAATTGATAAGAAGTTGAGAATTTTCTGCCTCTTGCGGTTGCAGTTGCCCTTCTATTTTATGTATCTTATTTTGCTTAATTCATTGCTACGTGTATTTCCTGGTGATTGTGGTGCATCTCCCCGGTCCCCGCTCCATGTCCAGCATGTACTGTGTTGGCTTGTATCCGCAGTCGGGGGATCGCGGACTCGGGAGGACTGTCATGGGAGCCGCAGAATTTAGTGAGTTGGAGTGCTGCATGGGGATGAGAGCAGCCTGTCTGTCTCATATTCTTTCTGTGATTCAGTCATCCTTTGTAAGCCGAGGGAGGCCTGTTTCCTGGTTCTCTGGAAGCCTTTGCAGCCTCTGGAGGTGGTGTCGTTACCGGTGGTGGCTTGAGTGTGTGCTCTGGCAGGTGTCCCAGTGCTGGGGCCAGCTCTGCCGCCGACCAGTTAGCTGTGACGTCAGGCACGTTGCTTCATTTCTCGGTTCCTCGGTGTGTCCGCCTGTCAGGTGTGCCTTGTGAACTTGCTGGTTGTTGGAATTATTGATTGAGAAAATAGGTGAAGTCCTGCAGTGGGTTAGCGAAGGAGCACACGCTGGAGGCTGACTGCCCGAGCGCGATGTCCAGCTCAGCTCCGCAGGAGGTCTGTGACCTCACACAAGTTACCTAGCACCCCATGCTTCTGTTTGTCATCTCTTACACGGGGGTAGTAGAACCTACCTCATCAAGTTGGTTATTAATACCTGAGTCCATATGTTTAAAGCATCTAGGATAGGGCTTGGCACAGAGTAAGCATTAACTTGGCATCCCCCATTGTATCATTATCATTATCTTTTCTTTGTCATTAGTGTTGCTGTTATGCTATTTGCTGACTGCCACGTAGTCCCTACTCACGTGATAGGTATTGTCATTGTCCTTGTGGAAGTTCAGGATGGCGAAACGAGTCTTTCCTTGTCTCACAGATGGAACTGGGGTTCCTTTGTATCTTCCAGTTGCAAATTTAGTGCCTTCCTCAACTTCCCCAGAGTTCCTTCAGAGTAACAGAAGGGAGGAGGTATAGTAATTGTTAGAAACTCTGCAAGAACGGCGAATAACACCGTCACCTTTTGGAGTATGTTGTATTTTGATACCTATTATCTGTTTGTCTTCGGAATATGCTTATATCCATTCTTATGACTAAATTTCTTTAGTCCTTATCAAGTCTTAATTTTTGTTGATAGATTAAAATTTTCAGAAAAGTTACTTCTGTTTTGTGGTGGAAACAGGCACAAAGACATAGGAATGATAACTCTGTGAATCGTAATAGAATTAAGTTTAGGATAGCACACCCAGCTTTTGGAAGTCAGGGTGTGTTGTAGTGATCAGCTGCTAATTGGAGCTATCGTAGTCTAATAGTGTTGATTTTACTTAGATCTAGAACTCTTGATTAAAGCAAACATAAAAGAAGTAAGAGAGGTAAATTTTGAATTCTGTATGTGTAATATGAATTCCAGTTTTCTTCCACATTCCTCCTGTTAGCTGACTTGGAAGCATTGACTAGGGCTTTCCTCTTCCCAGAAGTACTGCCCTCAAGTATTAAGGCCAGCAAATAAAAGCATACAACTGTATGAGAAATGTGCGAGTCAGACTTGGATTTGTGTGATGTGCTTTTGGTGATATTTATAAGCAGCTTTTTTTTTTTTAAAAAAAAGATTTTATTTATTTGAGGGAGAGAGAGAAAGTAAGCACAAGTTGGGGGCAGGGGCAGAGGGAGAGGGAGAAGCAGGCCCCCCTGACATGGGACTCGATCCCAGGACCCTGAGATCATGACCTGAGCTGAAGGCAGATGCTTAACTGACTGAGCCACCTAGGCACCCCTCCCCCACCTTTTAAAAGATTTTATTTGCGCGAGAGAAGCAGCTTTTTCCTTAATCATTCTTTCCGGTGACTTTCTCACCTAAGACCAGGTTTCTGTAGGGAAGCTGTAGTGGACAGTACTGCACAGTGTATGAAGGGCTTTGGATTCCCTTTTCTCTCCCTCATCTTGCTCATCACCTTGTTTGCTGGCCTTCTAATGATTTCTGTCTAATCTTGCACAGTATTGTCATTTTTGTCATCCTGAAATTTGAAGTGGAGGTTCTCCTGGGAGTACCAGAATACTACAGTTGTGTGATTTATTTTTTATGTGGGATGGGGAGAGGTGGTCTGCATGGTCTTCCTAGATTTTGTGTCAGTTTTTCTTTTCCAATTTTTATATTCTTGAAAAAGCAACATTTTCAAATGGTTTACTTCTACTTATTCGGTGAATACTTACCAAGCACCTGAGCTGAGTGGGGTCTCGGAGGTAAAGCAGTGCCCAAGACTGAGGCAGGCCATGCTGCCACTGAGCTTAGTGCCAAGTCCTGACATCTAGAACGTCTAGATGCTTTTTTTGTGACCACGGCCTCTAAAAGAGAAGAGAAATTCCCTCTGTCCTCTCCTTGTTGCCTGTAGGTGACTGATGGATGTGTGGGATGTGGCCTGTATCTCTTCCTGGTCACTTCAGTAAGAAGGCCTGGAAGACAGTATGTGCAGAACAGATCAGATTCTTTCCTATCGTGGAGATGGGGTTGTAGTGGGGGCAGCTGGACAGCAAACGAACGTACTGTGTCAGTCAGTCCCGTGGTATTTGAGAAGGTGTAAGTGCCGTGGGAAATGAAGCAGGGTAAGGGCATGGGGCAGGCAGTATAAAGGTGGGCACGGGCCTGGTGTGGGCAGAGGACAGCAGGGAGGTCAGTGTGCAGTGTGTGGAAGGCCACGAAACAGGAGCCAGGCCGTGGCGAGACAGAGGGTGTAGGTGCGAGGGGAGCCACCTGTACAGGGCCTTGCGGACCATGCTGAGTATGTAGTTTGCACTGCTTCTGGCAGAATTGGGGAGCTGTCGGTGAGTTTTAGCGCAGTGAAATGGTGTGACGGGCATCACGCAGGGAACTGGTTGGGAACAGAGTATAGGGCCTGTAGCAGGCAGTGGTGGCACATGAGGCCTGTAGCCGCGGCCTGGTGGCACATGGCAACAGCTGGGCTGGTGGTGGCAGCGGACGTAGGGGCATGTGCACGGTCCAGATTGGGGTCCAAGCAAATCGTAGTCTCTTTCTTGTAAGTTTTAATGAGTTTACCTGTGAGGGAGGACTTCCCAGAGTTGCTTTTAACTATACTGATACGATAAAGAGTTTTTTAAAGAAACTAGAACTTTTTAAGGAATGACGGCCTTTATGTTAGTGCGTGAGTTTCTTATTCGGAGCGCATAAAGGGACTGCTCACCGTTTTCACTTAGGCCACCATTAATGTAGGCCTTTCCCGCTCTTTTCAAGACCTCACGGGCTCGAGAATCTAAGAGCCTCATTGGTCTTTCCTGTTTATCGAGAAGCAAACAGGAGTGGTGCCGTCCCAGAGTGACGTGTCCTCGTGTAATTTCTCAGCCCTTTGGCCGTAGGCCCGCGCCCCACTGCCTGAACCACACTCTCCTCTTCGCTGCACGCGGGGAACGAGCTGCTGTGTGTCGGGAGTGACGTGCGGCGGTTTTCTCTGTGACAGCGCCCAGCGCCCTAGCTTCTCCTCGGTGTGGCGGAGCCCCGTCCTCTCCTGCCCGCCCGCTCTTCTCAGTGGCCCAAGTGCTTCTCGGCTCTTCCGGGCTGCTGCTTCCGGCGGGGCTCTGCTTGGTGGCCTGGAGGGGTCTTGGCCTCTTTCGTCTTGTCATCTTTTGTATCCTCAGAACTCTGCACATTAGGAGGTGATATTTGGATATTGAGATAAATATAAATTAGCTCGAGGGGTGGGAGAGAAAGCTGCCGCCCACTGGTTACTTTGCAGTCAGAGAGTTGGCTTCTCCTCTCTGTCACCTAAAGAGCTCCCACGTCTGTCCTCTCGTCACCTCCTCTACTGCTGTGGAGGCTCCAGCCGCCGTGCCACTTGCTTGCACCAAGCCCTCTCTCTCCCGTGCAGGTGGTGCCGTGGCATTCATTCAGTCTGGCTCAGAAACCTTTTCTGGGTGTGTGCGTACAGGAAGACCTCTGGCTTCTTGGATGACAGGTGGGCTCTGCGAAGCCGTGTCTCTTCCTAGCTAAACGACTCCATCTTTAACTCCTCTTTCAAAGATGTGACAGCACTGGGGCGCCTTCGGCTCAGGGCGTGATCCTGGCGTTACGGGATCGAGCCCCACATCAGGCTCCTCTGCTATGAGCCTGCTTCTTCCTCTCCCACTCCCCCTGCTTGTGTTCCCCCTCTCGCTGGCTGTCTCTGTCTCTGTCAGATAAATAAATAAAATCTTAAAAAAAAAAAAAAAAAGATGTGCCAGCACCGATGTTCCTCAGAAGACATGAAAATTGGGTGTGTAAAATATCGTTGGCAACTAGTAAAGGTAGCTTTTGTTTTTTTAAGTCTAGAGTCGTAAGTTCCAAGAGAGACTCCGAGTTTGCCTTTGTGGTTGGCACGTCTGTTACTTGATGGTTCAGATTAAACCCGAAGCCATTCTCAGGGGCCTGGGTCAGATACCAGACTTGCTCCTGTGGCGTGCTTGGATTCCTCCTATGATGAGAGTAGGCCTTTGTGTCCCGAGTGTCCTCAGTAATGGTGATCTTTCTGCTTGTTTCTTCTGTTTCTTTCCTAGCTTGCTTGCCTGTGTTTTTCTGGAGCCCCTTTTCTTCCCAGTGTTGCCTGGGGTCAGAGTTCCTTCTGGTGAATGATATGTTTTCACTGGGGGCATCTAAGAGGTTATTTGAGCTCTGACTGCTATTAGGAGGCTGAATGTAACGCCTGGAGACAAAGCCATCATCGAGAGTAGTATGTCAGAAATGAAACTAGCTGTCCTGGGGCATCACTGGACACAGATAGGCCTCTTGTTCCCCTAGCCTTTTTCAGCTCTTGTTTTCACAAGTTAGTGAATTCATAAAACCCTGGTCGTGGTCACAGTTAAGCAGAGGACTCGATTTTTTCTTCGTTAATGGGATTTGCTACGGACAGAATTACCCGCGTAGTAGGAGAGCTGAACTGTCTATGTCTTGAATGTGTATCACGTGTGCTCAGACAACAGAGGCTGTAGGAGCCCAGTTTCTTACTGTCTCACTGCCAGAGTGGAGTGTGTTTAAATAGCTACATTTTAGAGATGACCCAGACTCTCAGTTTGAATGGAAAAAGTGTAAGTAGCTTTACATTTTTTTGAAAAAAACTTACTCGTACAGATTGTTAGAGTGTTTTTCTGTCTTCCTTCTTCAGTATGAGTTTAGTACTCACTCATGTTTTGAAATTAAGAAATTGGGCATCTTGAATTCCTCAATATTCCCTAAGCTAGTTTTAAAAGAATCTCGCAACTTCAAATTCTTGTTCTTGTGTGTTTTCTAAATACTTTTATAAATTTGCAGACTTAAAACTATCGATCTGAAAAAACCTTTACCTTGGAAATATCTGGGTTCCTATAGACATAGTTTCTACAGATTTGTTTTTAATGTTGATCAAGATGTTTTCCCCTGCATTATTCATTTTTCATCAAGACAATTACCTTAAGTCTTAAGGTCAGAATTAGGCTGGAAAAAGGCCAAAGGCATGGCTTTGAAAACAAAAATAGTCAGAGGAGCCATCTACAGACATGATCTGGGTCAGACTTGATTTGCAGCTTACTCAATTTTAGAATCGCCTGTTGGTTTTGTGAGCAGAGGTCTGCCAGATGAATTGAGCAGAAGGGTGGGATTAGCATATCAATCGGGTGCTGGCTACTGGCCTTCTTTTTCTCCTCCCTCTTTCCCCTCCCTCCCTCTCTCCTTCCCTGAATGAATCTAGGAACACAGGCCCCTGGGGTCACATTACTGGCTGGTTTCCTTCTGCTCTGGAGCTTAATCTAGCCAGGATGGTCTGTGTTTCAGATCGCAGAAGCAGAAGATTCTGTAACTGAGAGGCATTCTTCAGGCTGCCGGAAAATATTACAGAAGGAGCACCTCCCAAATTTTGCTTCAAGCTCTGAGAAAAGGAGCACACAGGGGAAGCTTAGTGTGGCTGTGGATGGAAGCGAACGCTGTGGGAGCGATGAAAGGGGACTTGGTGCGCGGACGCCTGGTCTGATCTTGAGGCCTGAGTTTATGTTGCTGGAACTGGCGGGCCAAGAGGCCCTGAGACCAGCAGGTGCCGTCTGTATGGGGAAGAGCGGCTGTAGTCCCATTTCCGATGTGTTGGGCTAAAGGTATAGGTAACTTAAAAATCTGTTTGGTTTAAATTTTATTCAGATTCATGCTTTTGCATTAAAAAGGTGGATAAGAGTTTTTCAGACCTTATTTCAAATAGATTTACAACGAAATTTAAGGAAAAATGGAAATCGATGTACTACAGGTTTGCAGCTCTTGGCATAAAACCAACTAGATAGCTTTTAGAAGTAAATAAAAATATTTTTATCAAAGTGCATTTTAAGTAAGTTATCTTTTCTATTCTGTGTCTCTTATAGTTTTATGTTTTATTTCGTGTGTTAATTAAGGCACCCATATCCGTTCTGTGATGTGGAAGTCGAGGCTAATTTTAACTTCAATAGGTTTGGAGGGAAAAAGTGATGTGGTTTTTCTTTTTTCAAAAGTTGGTTCTCTTTACTCACTGTAAAGATTTTGTATTTAATTTGAAATTCCATATTATCGTAAGGTGGTCTTATCACTAAGGGTTAGTAATACTTGGATAAACATTTTCCAGTTTAATGTTTTTAGGGTTTTTATTTGTATAAAAATATAAAATACAGCATTTTCATTGTAACATTCAAGACAGTATTTGGGAAGCATGTTTAGAAGTTAAAAATGCCGTGTAATCCATGTATGAATAAGACCAAATAATTTATCTGCTTCTCTTAAAGTATTAGTGAATATTATTCCCGGGGGATGAAGTCCGTAATAAAGAATTTAATACGGATACTGGTATTTTAAAGAGTATATTCAAGTATCACGTTAACCTACTCAGGAAAGACTTTTACAAGGAAGAAACCTGCGCTGGGTGAAGACCTGAAGTATTATAGCAGACCTTCAGGCTGATTCGGCTCAGTGTTTGGCTTGGAACTTTCAGAGCCGCCAGGATGTGGGGGTGCTCGCGCCCGCCAGACCACGGTTTAGATCGCTGTCAGATCGCGTCTCATTTACCAAGTTGTCGGCATCATCTAGTAATTCTTGTCTAGGCTTTTAAACATTTCCCCTTCCTTCCTTCCCTTCTCTTCCCTTCCCTTCCTTCCCTTTCTTTCCTTCTTTTCCTTCCTTTCTTTGCTTTCTTTCTTGCTTTTTAGGTAATCTCTACACCCATCGTGGGGCTTGAACTCACTAACCCCAAGATCAGGAGAGTCGCCGACTGAGCCAGCGCCACTTTTAAACATTTCTAAAACATGTGACGCCAGACCTCAGATGTCAGACCAAACAAAACGCCTGTCACTTTATTACCTAATTAGGTATTTAGAGTAAAGATTTTGCTGAGTTAAATTCAAATTGTTGAATTTTAAAGGGCTTTGGGTATGGAAACTTCTGAAAACTGTAACTTCTCACCTGAGGACTGCACAGTATAATTGAGCATGACCAGTAACGAGTGCTCAGAGGCAGAGAGCTCTTTACTATTCTTGTTGAAGATTTTGGTCTCTCCCAGACTTGTTGGGACCCGTATGCACAATGCTGCCTCCGTGGTGTGACAGTCCTCTGTTAGCCCTGATCCTTAGCAATAAGGCTCTGATTTCACTAAGTCTAGGCTAGATTCATGTCTATGAATCCAGTAGCAATGAATATTAAATAGTTGGCTACTGGGTTTTTAAGAAATTCAAGGTGACTTTAGAAATATGAGCTTCAGAAGGAAAGAGAGACTGAGGTGCTTTTGCTCATCCCAAAGCAATTGATAGAAGCAGCTTATTTCCCAGTATGTTTACTGACTGGCAGAGCTCGTGAGGAGAGGCGTTTTTCACTGAGACGTCATTTCGATAGCGGTCAGGGTTGGGTAGGAGAGCAGAACCACGTGTGTGGAAGAGGGGAAGAGGTAGGGACAGCATCAGGCTTAGATCATTGCATTTGCAGGCTGGAGCAGGCCGTCACCTCTGACGCATGGTCTTGTTTCTGGATTGTGCAAGAGGAGTTTTCTGACAACACTAAGGAGGTTGTCACCCTGTCCCCTTCTCAGGGCTGAGTACACCATCTCCCCAGGGGCACGCAGTGCTTATTGCTGTATTGGGATCAAGTGCCATTTAAAAAGTCCAGTCTCATTAAGTGTATGAGTTTCATGAGTCATTGAGTTTTATGGCTTCACAGGTAGGTGAAGCTGGTTACTCCCACCTAGTGAGATGGCCTTTGTCAGGAGCTAGGGAATTACAAAACAACTAATGTGTATATAATGCCGAAAGCACTCTGACAAGCTGATTTTGTCCCCATGGGAGTCCTACACTGTAGGAACCATTGATGGCCCTATTTCTGAGATTGAAATTGAGGCAGAGAGTGCTTAAAAAAAACTTGTCCAAGGCCCTATAGCTTCTAGACTTTAGCCAGGCAGTCTGCTCTGGACGTTTTTGCCCTCAACCTTTGCTATTGCCTTTCAGCTAAATAGGGAGAAATAATGGTCAACAAGAGGTTTTAGCTGGACAAAGGAGAGGGAGAGGGTAGCTTTTGGTGTGGTTTATAGATTATTTTCTGGATAAAATGTAAAAATAATAGGAACGGTTTATTGGCTCTTGGTGGTAAAGGAGAATGAGAAATTAAAGATTTCTTTAAAAATTCAGGAGTGGGGGAGCCTGGGTGACTAACTCTACTAAGCGTCTGCCTTGGATTCAGGTCATGACCTCAGGGTCCTGGGATCCAGCCCTGCATCAGGCTCCCTGCTCAGCGGGGAGCCTGGTACTCTCTCTCTCCCTGCTCCTCTCCCCCAGCTTGTGTTCTTTCTCTCTCTCAAGTAAATTAAAAAAAAAAAAAAAATTCAGGAATGACCCCAGCTCTGTAAAGGTATCTGCTGGTTGTTTCTCTGTGGTTAGTTTGAATGTACTTCTCTGGGGTTCGTGATGATAGTAAGGCAGTGTGCTGGTGTGTCTGTGCCCAATGCTGAAAATCACCACCCCAGAGGCAGTTTGAGGCCTGAGCTCGGTTGTTCAGCACTTGTCCCCCGTCTCTACTGCTCACCACGAGTGCTATTTGAGGGAACTGCAGTGAGCTCCTTCCCGGGGAAATTGGCAGTTTGACTTTCAGTGCCACTCACTCCCATCATTTCTCACCTGACTACTTAGCTTCCCACTCTTTTGCATTCCCAGGGTGATGCTTAGTTTTTTCTGGTTTTGATTTATTCGCCCTTGTCTCTGAGGCCTTTGTGTGGTTCAGATTTGAGTTGGGAGGCCAGATAGGAGTTCTGCCCACATCTCTGACTGACTGTGTTACCTTGGGCAGGTCACGGGAGATCTAGAACCCGTGGTTTCTTTATCTTCATTGCACCTGCGCCATGTACCTCACAGGGTTATGGGTGAGGGCCAAAAAAAAAAAAAAAGAAATTCCTGAAAGTGTCTTTTGAAGTATAAATGTATAGCATTATTAATGTTCCCAACCTCCCCAAGTTTCTTTGTCTACTCCCTGCTTTGATGCCATGCATAAGCTTTGGTCATGGTATCTTTTGCATTACTTGTTTACCTCTGTATCCTCAAAGGCCCTGTGTCTTACTGTCTTTGAATTTCCTAGCACTTGGCTCAAGACACGTTGGAATGGGTACTGGCTCAGTAATGTTCAAATGAATGAGTAAAGAATGTCTGTCTAAGGGATGTTTCTGGTCATAGTTGTTTTTGTCGTTGTTCATCGTTTTTTCTGAATGAAGACTTCCTCCTTGTCTCTATGCTTCTTGAAGTTAGCCTTGTTAAAAATCTGCCCTTTCTTACTTTCTTGTGTTTCCTTTTGCAGGATGTTAAATTCCAGTATCTGTGGCCTCCTTCTTCAAGGGCTAGGCTTACTTTTAAATATTCATCTGATGAGTCTTGCTTTTAAACAATCAGATAAACAATCAGATAAATCAGTTCTTCCAGCTATTGACTTAGAGATAGAAAATATTTAATATTTATTGTTTGTGTATTCATTTAACAAATACGCCTTGAGTACCTTTTGGGTACCAAGCTCTGTTCCTGGGGCTAGGAACAGAGCAGTGAACAAATTGGATGAGATTCCTGGCCTTATGCAGCCTCCGGTCTAGTGGCGTGTCACTCAGTGAAGAAGGAAATGAATACATAAGAGAATTTCAACGAATCTTAAGAGCTGTAGGAGGGAATCACGTGAAGAGGGCTTCTAGACCAGTGAGCAGTCGTCATATTTATAAATAAAACTGAATATGTTACCGATGTCGTGCTCTTAGTTTCCCTTTGTATCAGGTTACCTGAAAGGTATCTAATGGTGTTGATGGTGAGTACTTGAAGCTCTAGCCCATCCATGCCTCATCCACAAGAAAGATACAGAATGGCTGAGGAGGAAGGTGGCTATTCCCTGGACTTTTGGTTTCATGAGAGCACCTCAGTCTGTATGAGTGCTCCTCAACCTTGACTAGAACCCTCTTTGTTCAGGTAGCTCTTTTTGAGTATCTCTGATGGACCAAGGGGGACCCAGGAAGGATAAGGGAGTCATCGATCACCCAGTAACTTCGCTGTGCCATCTTGCTGTGTGTCAGTGCACCCACATCCTCAGTGCCAGGGAAACTGCTTGCTTATGGCATTGTGTGTCCACATTCGTTCTCCACATTGTTTACAATGTGCTCTGGATTATAAAGAAACAGTACAAATAAAATATGCCCAAGCCAACACCAGAGTATTTCATTAAGTACATAAGGACTTCCTAAAAAAATTTACTTTTACATGAGTAATTAAAGAGGAATAGACTTCTTCTGACAAAAAATTTTAACAGAAACTGGTAATAGTGACTTCCCCCCACCAAGAAAGAAACTAGGAGGGTAGGGCACAGAATTTGGGATCACAAATTAGCAAATGTTACAAATATAGCAAATAACAGGAAAATCATTCTCTTCCTGGACTAAGGCCTGTTAGGCCACCTCCTAAGTAAATATGTCTTTAATCTGTTCACTTTCTACTTAGTCCAGGTCACCTCTGCTGTCACCTGCATGGCCAGCATGCCTCCCTCTCCTCTTGATCCCCTTGTCTACTGTCCACGCAGCAACTAGGGTGATCTTTTAAAACACAACCATGCCACCAGCAGCCTCACATGCTTGAAATTCACACCTGGTGTCACCCTTTGCCTGTTTGCTAAGCTTCGGCCATACTGCCCTTCTTTAACTATCACTGTCCTGAGCACCCCACCCTCCTTCAAAGCTCAGGGCCTTTGCATATGCTGCCCCCTCCACCTAGGACGCTCTCTGCCTCACTGAAGCAGGCTTCTCCTTTAGATCTCAGCTGAAATGTTTCTTCCTTGGAGAGAACTTCCCTGATTCCTCAATCCAAGTCTATCTTTAATTAATTATTCTCTCTCGCAGAACTCTGTTGTTTTCCTTCATGGCATGTATTCCAATTTGGTGTATCTGTATTTATTATCTGTCTTCTGCATTAGATTGTGAGGGCTATGGGGGCAGACGTCTTTACTGTGTTGTTTACAGCTGAAATACCAGAGCCACTTATTAGCACGTAATCATTTAGTACATATTTGTTACATGAATTAATGAATGAGCAAACTGCTTGGGAACTTGAGTTCAGGACTTTATATCTGCCTTACGCATACTGTAAACATGCTATGTTTCCGTTCCTCACTCCATTGGTGAAGATTTTGCTGTATCTCTCCTTAAACGTCGCAGTTGGAAAATGCTCCCATTATTCATGTGCTCCACAGATCTTACCAGCATGTTACTGATTTCTATGCCCAAGTAACTGATAAAAACACTGTACCTAACAAAGCCAAAAATGAAACATCAGGTCACAGACGGATGTCTCTCTAGGTTGAGAGCTGAATATCTCACTTCTGATCCCGGAGTTGATACTCCTTTGTGTCTTACTCTTCGCCAAATCAAGAGAACCTATGAAGTTTGTCACACAGCCAAATTGTCCACTGTGCCACCACCACGCTTAGCTCTCGATGTTCTCTAAACCTAGAGCCCTCTCACACACCGCACTGTGGCCTTCTGTAGCACGGATTCTCGGGGAGCTCCACTCAGGCTGCTGGAAATCACTGCTGCTCCTGTTAAGTGTACACATCTCCTGTTATCCCTTTACTGCACTAAGGTAGCTAGTAGTGAAAATGAGCAGGGGAAACTATAGGTTTCACTTTGCTAGGATTTTTATTTGCTCCTGTCTCATCTCTTTTAGATTCACTCTAATATCTTGCAAGTCGTATCATTCAAATAAATATTTACTGAGCATCTGCTGTGGACCATGCACTATTTGAATCCCCATAGATTTAGGGCGATCAACACAAACCCCCTCAGTCCTGTATAGTTACAGTATGATCAGGCTCACAGAGAATTAAAAAAAAAAAATCATATCTAAAAACTGATGGAACATTATCTGATTTCAGTATCCTATTTCTTAAGTTGCTTTAAAATACCAATCTCATTAGGGTGCCTGGGTGGCTCAGTTGGCTGGGTGTCTGGTTCAGGTCATGATCTTGAGGTCCTGGGATTGAGCCCCATGTCAGATTCCCTGCTCAGCGGGGAGCCTACTTCTCCCTCTCCCTTTGCTCTTTCCCCCTGCTCGCGCTCTCTCTCTCTCAAGTAAATAAAAAATCTTAAAAAAAAAATCAATCTCATCAAAACTTACACATCAGACTGGTTTTGTTCATATAAAGCTTTCATCTCCTCCAAAACTTGCCTGAGTCCATCCTCCTAGAACATACAAAATGATATTGATACACGTCCATTAATTCCACCAAGTCTGTAGCAATGTCTGATCTACTCTATGTTTATCTTTGATTCATATATCTTATCAAAAAGCAGTACCTGTGGGAATGCCTAGAACAAGTGTTGATGAGGATGAGGAGAAAGTGGAACCCTCATACATTGTAGGGAGGAATATGAAATGGTGCAGCCCTATGAGAAACAGTCTGATGGTTCCTCAAAAAGTTTAACATAGAATTACCATATTATCCAGCAATCCCACTCGTAGGTATACTCAAAAGACTTGAAAACATATGTTCATTCAAAAACTGTGTATAAATGTTCAGAGCAGCATTCTTTATGGCAACCCCGAAGTAAAAACACCCGAACATCCATCAACTGATGAACTAATAAACCAAATATGGCATATCCGTTCAATGGAATATTATTGGGGCATAAAAAGGAATGTCGTCCTGCATGCGTCAACATGGATGACCTTTGGAAACATTATTCTAAGTGAAATAAGCCAGACACAAAAGGATAACTATTGTGTGATTCCACTTACCCGAAATATCTAAAATAGGCAAATTCGTGAAGACAGAAAGTAGATTAGATGTTACCAAGGGCGGGGGGAAGAGGGAAATGGGGAGCTATTGCTTAATGGTTACAGAGTTTCTGTTTCAGTTGATGAAAAAGTTTTGGACAGAGGAGTGATGGCCGCACAATGATGTGAATGTAATTGAGGGCACTGAAGTGCACACTTAAAATTGGCTAAAATGGCAGCTTTTATGTTATATTTTACCACAATAAAAAATAGAGGAAACAAGCAATAAAAGGAATGAATTACTGACAACGTAAGCAATCAACATACTGATGAAGGATATTCTCAAATACACTGTACTCAGCAAAAGAAGTCCGATACAAAGGAGTACATACTGTACGATCCCTACTGGCCCTTCCCAGAAAAAGTATGCAACTCCTGGCACGCTGAATCCAGACACCTCCCCGCAAAAAAAGACAACTATAATCTGTAGTCACGGAGAGTACATCAGGGCTTGCCTACGGCTTCAGAGAGTACGTAGCTACAAAAGGGAAAAAGGGAACCCTTGGGGTGACAGAATCCTTGACTGCGGCACTAGTTATAAGGATGTATAAATTCGTAAAAAACTAAAAAAGTCTGCTAAATTTGTATTTTGTTGTATATAAATTATATCTCAATAAAATTAACCAAAAAAACCCACCACTCTTTTAGAAGCAATAAGGCATGACAAAAGTATGTAAATAACTTTAATGAAAACAGATCTTAAAAAATTATTACAAGGGTAGTAGTGATACCTAGTCCTGGGATCAAGTCCCCCATCGGGCTTCTTGCTCAGCGGGTGTCTGTTTCCCCCTCTCCCCCTGCCCCTCCCCCTGCTTCTGTGTATGCTCTCTCTCTCAAATAAATAAATAAAATCTTTAAAAAAATCACTACAAAAAATGAACACTTTTGGTTTGCAACAACAGAAGGACCAAATGTGTTTCTCTACTATCCACCTTGGGGCAAATTTTTAAAAAAATTTCCTTTCGAAGGATAAAAATATTAAAATTCTGAAGTTCATAGATATTACACAGTAGGTCTGTCAGCAATCCAAAGATAAGTGACCCAACTACTTTTAGGGCCAACATACATGTAGCAAAAACATTTTGGCGCTATTGGTATAACTACAAAATCAAGAACTTAACCCTCTTCAAACATAAGAAAATACGTAATTCCCAATGAAAAACGTAAGCATGTTTTCTATCTTCCCTTTCATCAAGTAGTTAAACAGAGATCATGGAAAAGTCTGATTTATTAGAATTCAGTTAAATATTCCTATTATCAGCAAATAGTATTTTAAGGAATAGCTGAAACTCCTGTATGATTCATAGATCTGCAGGTATACAAAAGACGTGTGAAATAATTTTATAAAAATACACACATGGGGGCACCTGGGTGGCTCAGGCGGTGAAGCGTCTGCCTTCAGCTCAGGTCAATCCCGGAGTCCCAGGATTGAGTCCCACACTGGGCTCCCTGCTCAGTGGGGAGTCTGTTTCTCACTCACCCTCGGCCCCTCCTCCCTACTTGTGTTTTCTTTCTCAAATGAATAAAATCCTAAAAATAAAAAAACACACACACACACACATATGCTGGGGCCCCTGGGTGTCTCAGTTGGTTAAGTGTCTGCCTTTGGCTCAGGTCATGATATTAGGGTCCTGGGATCAAGCCCCATGTTGGGCTCCCAATTCAGTGGGAGTCTGCTTCTCTCTCTCCCTCTCCCTCTGCCCCTACCCTCTGCTCGTGTTCTCTATCAAATGAATAAAATCTTTAAAAAAAAATAAAAAAAAGAAAATACACACATGCTTTCAGATTTAGATTTATCTATAGTAAAAATTGTACTGTTTTGTGTTCCCACCTCAGGCTGGGAGCCCAAGATAATTTTTCTAAAACCTCACTTAAACTATTAGCAGTTCTACATATAGAAAGTGGACAATTATTTCAATTTGCTGAATACAGCACCTAACCTTGAGGTCGTGGAATGAACAAGGCAGAGTCCCCCCTCTAGACCCAGTGACTATCATCTTCCTGGGAACAATGATTCTTGAAAGGTCCTGTGGGTCATGGGCCTATCAGCCCTCACATCAATCAGATAGATTGGCCTGTCCCCGCTTGGCTGTGTCAGAGACTGGCCAACCTCCTCAGGCCGAGTCTTCCAGGCCGCTGAGTCACCTGAGCAGACGGGTTTGTTAGTGGAAGGTGCCTGTGCAGCAAAAAGCTGCAAAAGGTGCTCTGCCAAACTAAAACCTAGAAAAAGGAGTGATTTTATAACTTTTTTTTTTTTAAAGATTTTATTTATTAATTTGACAGAGATAGAGACAGCCAGCGAGAGAGGGAACACAAGCAGGGGGAGTGGGAGAGGAAGAAGCAGGCTCATAGCGGAGGAGCCTGATGTGGGGCCCGATCCCACAACACCGGGATCACGCCCTGAGCCGAAGGCAGACGCTTAACCGCTGTGCCACCCAGGCGCCCCTGATTTTATAACTTTTAAGTTTGCCTCTGAACCCCCCAAAAGTGGTAACTTAAGATTTGAGTGAAACAGAGAGCTGCATGGACTGAAGGTCTGAAGAGCCAGTCGTAAGGCCGGGGCGGCCAGCTCCTGCTGGACGAGTCTGTGTCTCTTTGGGCTTGTCTCCTCATGTGTTACATAACCTCCAAAGTGCCTGGTTGTCTGAGTGCAGCATGGGGTCGTATTTTAGAGCCTGCGTGCCTTGGCATTCTGGCATCTCTGCTGCCCGTCCCACCACTGTCTCCTAATTTTTAAATGAAGTAACTGTTCTGAAAGAACAACAGACAGGAAATCTAGGAAATCTGTGTTCAAGGTGAGGCTTTGCTCCAATATGCTGTAAGTTCAGACAAGTCCCTGAACTTGATCTATAATTTCTTTTGGCTCAGTCTCATTTGCAAAATGACCTAACTGTTCGACCAGGCACTCTCTAATGTTCAAAACAAAACTCACCTTTCCCCAAACACTCTTCCTCCTGATCTCTGATGCTGTATCTGAGAGAGAATCCCCTCAAGATCCTCTGTGATTCCTCCTTCATTCATTACCCATCCCATCTCCACCCCTGTTCTAACAGTTACACGTCCTGTTTGCCTCATCTCTGAAACCCAGACACTGATTTCTGGGCCCAGCGACCAGACACAGTTTGGACCATACGCAGCTCTCACAGTAGGTCTGTCAAAGAGCGATCATAAGCACCCCTGCCACTGTTCTTTCTTATCTCCAATCTATTCCATGTAGTGCTGCCATCACCACCCTCAAAACGTAAAAAACTGTCCTGTCACTTCCCTGTCTAAAATCCTTTACCAACTTCCAAATGCCTTATACATGAATACAGAACTCTCCTAGGCCTAGAACCCACCTTTATAGCCTCTGCACACACATCAGTCCCCCCTTCCTATGTGACCATGAGTCTCTGCACGGCTGTATCCTTCAGCTGCATTGCCTATCTTCCTTCTCAGAGTGGGGACCTCATCCTTCCAGGCGTGGCCCCAACGCCCCCTCCTCTACCCCAACTCCTACCAGCATTTCTCCTTATGCTCCTGTGTACACCTCTCTAGTGTCCTCACACTGCATTCTAATACTCACATTTCGTGCCCAGCAGAACATGCCCGGTATCCACGCAATGGCTGCCCTGTGTTAGGGAAAGTAGTCAAGGATGGAATTTAAAGTGCAAGTTTGAAACCAGACTGCCATGGTTTAAATCCTAGTTTCACTTCCCACTGGCTATGGCCAAGATACTTAATCTCCCCAAGCCTCTGGATACATGGCTGGAAGAAATGGTTTAAATCTCAAAGTGTTCTTATAAGAACAACGGGTAACATAGGCCACGTGCTTAGCACCCTTTTGAGGTAGTAAGAGAAAAATAAGAATAATGGTAATAAGTAGTAGTGAGTAAGGGACAGGCAGGGCTAGGTAGGGAGAGAGAGGTAGGGGGCTACGGGATCAAGCTCATACAAATCTCAAAAATTCAGAGATATAAGGAAACCAGAGCTAAGGGAACAAACCAGACCATCCTGTCCCAGGTGTGGGAGCTGGGGTCTTATTATGACAGCTACGTGTGACCAACAAAGAATTACAGGACGCTAAAAAGGAAGCAAGCCACTGACGATGTTATCACTAGTCCTTACTCAAGGGTGCTATCAACAGAGAAGTAAAAAAGATTTAAGTTCCCTGGTTAGCTTTCTATAAAAGACCAACCCTAAAAGCCCACAAGGGTAAACCTGTCAGGACCCCTCCCCCTCCCGAGAGCTTCCTCTGTTTCATCACTTACTGAACCTCTATCGGTTTACTCTCCTTTGTCTGAGAGATTCAGTCTTCGACTAGGTGAGACAAGAACCTCGCTGGTCTCCCACTTCAATAGCAGCGGCAGTGGCAGACAGAAAATTAATAGCGAAGACTGACGTCGCTGCTACTTGTATGTCAGGCATTGTCCAGAGAAGCTGACATATACATATACCACTCCTAGGGCCCTCGCGACAGGAAGAGTTGAGTACTATTATTATACTCTTTCCCATTTTTGCAGAAGAAACGGACAGCACAGAGAGTCTGAGTAACTGCCCCGAGGTCACAAGTAGGCTCCATGCCCAAAATGGGGCTTGAACTCAGGACCCTAAGATCAAGAGTTGCAGGTTCTGACCACTAAGCCAGTCAGGCACCCCAACCACTGAACAGACAACTTATCCAAGGTTACTCAGCTTCTAAAGTGGCAGACTTTATATGTAAGCTTTCAACGCCACAGAAGCTCCTTTGATTTTAGAAGAGTCGTTTTAAAACATTTGGAAAATAGCTCTAATGGTGAAGTCTACAAAGGGGGGAAAATACCCAGATTCACACGAATTCACACAGCCATAATTTACCTATATGATTATGGAAATTTTCATAACCATATAGAATCAAAGGTGGAAATTACTGCTATAGAAACAGTTTGTTTTACTTGGTTACCTTTTAAAAAGCAACATTTCTAAAAAGAAAATATGACTGCATTCTAGCTAACCCCAGAAACTATGTTCCTCTTTTGCAAATAAAGATACAATAGCTGTGTAATCTGAATTGAGTGACATTTCCTTTTCAGCTCTACAGTCAGGGATAATTTAGCTAAGTTTTATTAAATACACAGATCTATAGTGGACTGTGCTACAGAACTGTATTCCAAAAATCACCAGTATCCACAACCTTCCTCATATACCTTTTTAATTTCAGAATCTCGGCCTGAGCTTCTTTTCCTTACCTGTACAATGGGGCCAACAGTACACACTTCTAAGGGGCTGTGGTGATTGATTACTCTTTAAGCAAATATTCATGAAGTGCTCACTCTATGCTGCATATTGTTCTAGACACTGAAAATAAAGTAGTGAACAAAGTACTTGTTCTCAAGTCTACGTTCCAGCGTGGGATACAGATATACTGATGATAAATATATTAGCGAAAAGTGCTAAGGAGAATAAGCCAAGGCAGGTAAATAGAGTGATGATGAGAGGACCTGAGGGTTTTGTTGGTGTTCAGAGAAGGCACAGACCTGCAGTGTGGAGCGAGTAAGGCATGTGGAAACGGGGCCATAGGTTGGGTAGAGAATTACGGGCAGCAGGAATGTAAGTAAAAGGCCCCAAGGAGGGGAATGGGTGGCTCACACACGTGCCACCCACACCTCTCCTTGGGGTCCCCGCATCAGCAAGGAGGCAGTGACACTGGAGCAGAGTAAGGGAGGGAGACCCTGTGGCTGATATCAGAGTGAGGGCTGGAGGCCATGTCAGGTAGGACCCTTGTAGGCCCTCTCACAAGTTTTCTGTTTTATTTTCAGTGAGATGGGAAACCATACAGGTATTTTGAGCAAACAAGTGACAGGATTGGAGCTACGTCTTTAAAAAGAACTTTCCGACGGCTGAGTTAAGTAGACAAAAGTTGACAATGGTGGAGGCAGGAGACCACTTATGCTATTAAAATAATCCAGGTGAGAGAAGATGGCAGCTTGGGCCAGGGTGTGGCTGGAGGCGGTGGTGAGAAGTGGTTGTGTCCTGGATAGATTTTGAAAGGAGTGCTAATACAGACATAAGAAGAGAGGATTCAAGGATGATCCCAGAGTTTTGACCTACGGAAATGTAAATATAAGGTTGCCGTTCCTGAGGTGAGGAAGGTTACACGTGGAGTTGGGGGAGGGAAAAGAGTTGGGAGCTCAGTTTTGAACATAGGAACTTTAGGTGCCTACAGGATATTAGAGTGGATGAGTAGACCATTAGATAGAGGAGCCTGGGGTTCAAGGAAAGGGTATGGACTAGAGATACAAATGTGGGTGTCACCAGTGTAGCATAGTATTTAAAGACCATACAGAAAGTCAATGTGGAATATCAGGAGCAAGAATTTCCTGTCCCCTTCTAGGTCCGTCAAGCTGTACTAAGAATCAAATTGATATGAGACAGATTAACAGGAGAAAATCAAATTTAGTTTCCTACATACAGGGAATCCACACTGACATGGAAATTCCAAAGATAGGCAAAATAAGGTGTGTGTGTGTGTATCCATCCTGAACTAAAGAGAATCAGGTGGGGGTCTGGGACTTTGAAGGGAAAGAATGCAAGTCACAGGGCAAGAAGAGCGAATGTTTGGTAATTAGATGCTTGCCTTGCCATATAGATGGGTCACTTGGATAAGACTTATTTCTGGTAATAACCATTATTAAATTGGGGAAAGACCCCAATTTAGATTCTTGTATTAGTCAAGGAAGGGGCAAAAAGTTTCTTTCATAGGGAGGAAGTCCATAGGGTCTTGATTGCCTTTAGGTCAAAATAATCTTCAAGCCAAAGTGGCCCACCTTGGAGCAGCCTGGCCCTTGGCCCCTACAGGACCAAGAGTTGAGGACTGTACGGGTAAGGCCCAATGCCAGCCAGACTCAATAACCCTCACATTTCTCTCTTCTCAACAGCCCTCCCTTCCTTGCTTTTTTTTTTTTTTATTAAAGAGGATTTTGTAAGTGATAGGGTCAATTTTTTTTTTAACTTTGGTTTCTGGATTCCTAATCTCCAGTATGTGCATAACAGTTTAAAGAATTCACCATTTAAATTTTAAAATTGTATTTGAAGCTATCCACACAAATATGAATGCCAGTTGTGATATTTTTTATAACACTGTCAATGAAATTCTTTTGCAATTTAGAACTATCATTACAAAGCTAATAGAAGGAGCTATGAAATTTCTAAAGGCATTTCTAATTGATCTTAAATTTATCAATTGCCAATAGTTTTCAACTTACAGAAATGTTGAAATTTTGAATGTTGAAAGTTCACTTTGTGATAAGTAAGCCAATCTCTCGGTTGTAGATCCTTTCCAAGAAATATTAAAGAATGCCAAAGCTGTAACACTAAATTTGTGAAACAGCTCTTTTCTTTGTAAGATGAGTTGAATTAGTTCTTATCTTGGGTTCCACAAGTGTAAATTTATCTTTGAAACAGATTTTTTCCTTTTTTATTTTTTTTAAAGATTCTTCAGTGATCTGCACACCCGACCTAGGACTGGCACCTACAAAGCCAGATCAAGAGTCCTGTGCTCCACCAGCCAGGCGCACCTCCACCAGCGACTACTAACTGCTTTACACAACTCTAAAGTCATATACAGATTTTAAGAAGTAAGTTGTTTAATGAGTTCAGTTTTCATAAATTCAGCCCAATATTTTAAAATTAAATTATCTATATGCTTGTGTTAAAAAAAAAAAGTACCTGAGAGCGTATTTTTTAAATTAAAATCTTGTGGAAAATAGTTATGAATCATGAGAATGGTGATTTGTTACCGTTTGCTCTTTGTTTTCATAAGCCATTACAGAAACCTTTCCGAGGGGTTCATTCATACTGGCTTCCCAGCATTAGGGAAAATCACAATCTGGGGCGGGAGAGGTGGGAGCCCGCTTTCCTCTGCGGCTCGGGCTCGCTGGGTGCTTTCCGGCCGGCGTCCTCCCACGTTCGGCCACTGATTTGGGGCAGGACCGGCTGCGTTGGCTCCTGGCGCTGAGCACCCAGGCAAAGGCGGCCCTCTCACCCGCGGCGACCGAGCTCAGACCTCTCAAGGGCACCACCGGTCGCTCGCCCGAAAGCGACTGTGACTCCCCGCAAGGCTTCGCCCGCCCTTCTCCAAAATGGGGGCAGGTCGGCGCCGGGGACGCTGGGCGCGCTCCCGCGGAAGCATGGAGGGGGCGGGGCCGGTGGGAGCCCGGCGCTGATTGGCAGGCGCGGCCGACCTGATCCCAGGCGGGGGTCCCTAGAGTCGGGCGCTGAGGCCTGGGGCTGGGATGTGAGGGGCTGCGGGCTCCGGGCGGCAGCTGCTCCTGCGAGTCGCGGCGACTGCAGCGCGGGCGGGCGGGCGAGGTCAGCGGACGCCGTCGGCGGCTGGCCCTGTCGGCCGCGGGATGAGGAAGCGGACGGAGCCCGTCGCCTTGGAGCATGAGCGCTGCACCGCCTCGGGCTCGTCCTCGTCCGGCTCGGCCGCCGCGGCGCTGGACGCCGACTGCCGCCTGAAGCAGAACCTGCGGCTGGCGGGCAAGGGGCCGGCAGAGCCGCGCTGCGCCGCGGACGCGGGCATGAAGCGGGCGCTGGGCAGGGGAGGCAGGGCGCAGGGGCGGGGCCCCCTACCTGGCCCGCAGGCCGCTCTTAAGCCCCCCGCCCCTCCGTACGTTTCTTGCCTGCAGGAGCGCCCCACGTCTACCCTGCATTCTCACGTGTCCTCTTTCCCTCGCCTGGCCCGCCAGTGAGGCCCGCAGGCATCCTTTCCCCAGATAGCTGCTTGCCGGAGGGCCCCCGACTGTCCCCTTCCCTCCCCTGGTGCCCTTTTCTGGCCCTCCGCGGAGCCCAGCCCCGTGCCCTTACCCTCCCCAGGTGACCCAGTGGTACCCCGTCCTCGACCGGCTGGACCAGCGTCTTTCCCAGGGGCTGGGAGCAGGGGGCAATCACGACCCCACGTTGGAGAGTAGAGGAGGGCGTGGGGGGCGTCCCTTGTGAGGCTCCTGGACGCCTCTCACGTAAGAGGTGGGACGTGGAAAGACAGGCTCCAGAGCCAGAGAGCATTGGGATTCTTGGCCTCAGATCTACATAGAACTCAAAACTGAGCGCCCCTCTTGCTGGGCTGGCCTGTGCGGAAGCTTACCTTTTCACGGTTTCTCACTTTGGTAATTTTTTCTCGGGTAACTGGTTGTCAGAAGTGGCATTCTCTGCTGGACCTTTGGGGGAAGGTTCAGTGGTGTGATGTGGCCAGGGGTACACCGCATGGTCAGCTGTTGGAGGGAAACCTGTCGTTGCTTGTGCAGATGGCTAATGGTGCTTGAAATTGGATTACACTGAGTTGTCTCCTTAGGAATCTCTGTAGAATCTGGAAGTCTTAGTTTTTTTTGCGTTGTCTGAATAGGAGATGAATGCATCCAGGTAAAGCTGATTTCAGAATTAAGATAGTGTATTTCACAGGGACAGATCTCTCCATATGCTAGCTTTGTAATTAATCTGGCTGTTCACAGAACGTATCATTCATGGCAAGTTTGAAGTCTGGGTGTTTCACGGTTTTGAACAGGTTAGTATGTAATGTTCTCAGGTGTTGTTGCAGAGTCGTTTCTTTTGGGGTCAACTGGAACGCCCTTAATTGACACTGGCCACTTCAGTGTCAAATATTTATTAAAATAGCCTCTAAAAATATCAATATCATTGCCTAAAAGATCATGAAATTGAAATTGAAAATATTTGGATAAATAATATTTATCCAAATAAATAAATATTTATCCAAATAGGCACTTCAACATTTCAACCTCATTGCTTAAAAGGTTATGAAATTAAACTATAGTCTTCTCTAAGTCAGTGGTTCGCCTTCTTGCCAGAAGGGCAGGGACTGACAGTATTTTTTTTTTCTATAAAATTATCTAGTAACTGGTCAATATCTTTTGTGAAACTAATTCTAGCTTGAATGTACTTTTGTAAACAGGTTTGGCATTACACCTAGATAAGTTTGGGAATTCTTCCTTTGAAGAAATGAAATTATTAGGCACAATAGTGTTTGGGGAAACAGTGCTGGCCCGAAAGATGTATTGTATTTCAAAGATACGTTTATTTTCATTTTTGTATCAGGACAAAGAAAGACATTCAAGAGGTGCTCATATCCTTTGGAGGAACGAAAGACTGTTAGGGAATAAAAAGAGAAGCAGAGGGCAGGAAAGCCAAATGTATGTGTTACTCCGTGGTTTCCTTCCCTATTTCTTGGAATGTTCTCCTGGTCATTCTTCTCCTTTGTTTTCTTCTTCACCCAGGTCTCTGCCCAACTGTCACGTCCTCAGAGAGGCCCATCCAAAATAGACTTCTTGCCACTCCCAACACCCTTATTCTGTTTGCTTTTTTCATCACACTTATCTCCCTTGACCTTGCAATTGTCCGTGTACTTAATTGGCTTTATTGGTTCTCTCCTCCCCTACAATAATGGAACCCTATGAGAGCAGGGGCCTTGTTTCCTCCACTTTTCTGTCTCTAGTGTATGGCCATAGTAGGTGGCGGAAAATACTTATTGAATTAGTATCTCTAGAATAAATTCCTAAGAAGTGAAATTGCTGGGCCACAGAGTGTGTGTTTATAATTTTGAAAGGTGAGGCCAAGGAGTCCTCCAAAGTACTGATGGATACTTTTTCCCCGGCAGGTCAGTTACTTCCTTTCCCCCAAATACTGAATATCACCAAATATTTGGATCTTTTCTCTATTTGATTGATGAAAATGACATCTGATTTGTAGCTTTAATTTGCATTTCTAATTGTTAGGTGGCAATTTTTGTGTGTTTTTATAAGCCTATTGTGTACCTTTGAGTCTCTCAGTACGTGCCTTTGTTTGGGTCCTATTGTGCACATTTTCAAATACACAAAAGTAGGGAAGAGAATATAATGAACCTGGATGTATCCATCACGTCTTTTTAAACAGTTTGCCATGTGTTGCCAATCTTGAATCATTTGTCCCTCTTCCCTCCATTTCTTTGTAGGGTGGGGGACTAGAATGTTTTAAAACAAATGATTTTATTCGTAACTACTTCAGAGTATAACTTGGGAACTGGAACAAATAGAGACTTTTGAAATATATATAACCTCATTGCTATATTTATCAAAACTTTTTTATATTTATCAAAATTAACAATTTATTGCCTAGTACTAATTTAATGTAATATCCAATCTACATACACATTTCTCCAGTTGTCTCAGAAATGTCTTTAAAAGGTTTGTGTAAAAATCCTGTACATTTCTTAAATTTATTCCTAGTTGATCTTTTTTGTTGTTGAAAATAGGACCCTTTCTTGTATTACATATTTTTATTATTGTACTTTACTAATTTTTATTTTATTTATTTATTAGAGAGAGAGGAGCACAAGTAGAGGGAGTGGTAGGCAGAGGGGGAGGAAGAAGCAGGCTTCCTGCCGAGCAGGGAGCCCCATGCGATGTGGGGCTTGATCCTAGGATCCTGGGATCATGACCTAAGCCCAAGGCAGATGCTTAGCCGACTGAGCCACCCAGGTGCCCCTGTACTTACTGATTTTTCAAGCAGTAACTTATGTCATCATATTGTTTCTAGTAGTTTTTGCAGTTGGTTCTCTTGGATTTTCAGGTATAATATCATATCAGTTACAAATAATAAGAATTTCATTCCATGTTTTTTACTTTTTATGTCTCTTGTTTCTCTTTTTGGTTCCTTTGTATTTCCAGGACGAGATCAAATACTAAGTGAGAATGATAGTGGGTACGTTGTCTTGTTCCTTACTTCACTGAGAATGCTTTTAGTGTTTCTGCCACACTAGTTATTTTACTAAGGGCTGTGTTGTTGCTCTTTGTTTTTTTAATCAAAAATGGTTGTTGAATTTTATTAAATACTGTTTTAGCATCTGTGAAATTATACAGATGTTCTTCCTTGACCTGTTCATATGAATAATAGTAACAGATTTTATGTTATTGAATCATGGTCATATTATTGAATCATCAGTGAAAACTCTGTTAGTGTGTAGCCAGATTCTAGTAATATTTTACTGAGTCATTTTACATTGTGATTTGTGAAACCAGTTTGTAATTTTGTTTTTAATGTAATCTTTATCAAGTTGTTTTAGTGCTTTCCTTAGCTTTATTAAAAGCTTTCTCTGCTTTAGCCAGTTTAAATACTCTTGAAATGATCTGTTTCCTTAAATTTGGTGGAATTCCCCAGTAAAACTACCTAAGCTTGGTGCTTTTGGGGCGCCTGGGTGGCTCAGTTCTTAAACCTCTGCCTTCGGCTCAGGGCGTGATCCCAGCGTTCTGGGATCAAGCCCCACATCAGGCTTCTCCGCTAGGAGCCTGCTTCTTCCTCTCCCACTCCCCCTGCTTGTGTTCCCTCTCTTGCTGGCTGTCTCTCTATGTCAAATTAATAAATAAAATCTTTAAAAAAAAAAAAAGCTTAGTGCTTTTTTAGATTTGCTATCATTTTCTGGTTTAGTTTTGGTGATTTATACATTCATAGAAAATCATCTGTTTTATCCAGCTTTTTCCTCTGTATCTGGGGCTGTTATCCCTGTCCTGTTCCCTGATTTTGTGTGCTTACGTTTTTTTCCTTTTTCCCCCTTTCATTTATTTATTTATTTATTTTTTAATAAAGAATTTTCTTTTTTTCTTTTTTTTTCTTTTCTATTATATTATGTTAGTCACCATACAGTACATCCCTGGTTTCTGACGTAAAGTTTGATGATTCATTAGTTGCGTATAACACCCAGTGCACCATGCAATACGTGCCCTCCTTACTACCCATCACCAGTCTATCCCATTCCCCCAACCCCCTCCCCTCTGAAGCCCTCATTTGTTTCTCAGAGTCCATAGTCTCTCATGCTTCATTCCCCCTTCTGATTACCCCCCCCTTTCTTTATCCCTTTCTTCCCCTACCGATCTTCCTAGTTCTTATGTTCCATAGATGAGAGAAATCATATGATAGTTGTCTTTCTCTGCTTGACTTATTTCACTTAGCATTATCTCCTCCAGTGCCGTCCATGTTGCAGCAAACGTTGAGAATTCATTCTTTCTGATAGCTGAGTAATATTCCATTGTATATATGGACCACAACTTCTTAATCCAGTCATCTGTTGAAGGGCATCTCGGCTCCTTCCACAATTTAGCTATTGTGGACAATGCTGCTATGAACATTGGGGTGCATATGGCCCTTCTCTTCACTACGTCTGTATCTTTGGGGTAAATACCCAGTAGTGCAATGGCTAGATCATAGGGTTGCTCAATTTTTAACTTTTTAAGGGACCTTCACACTGTTTTCCAGAGTGGCTATACCAACTGCATTCCCACCAACAATGTAGGAGGGAACCCCTTTCTCTACATCCTCTTCAACCTTTGGTGTTTCTTTCCTTGTCCGTTTTTGCCATTCTAACTGGCACAAGGTGGTATCTCAGTGTGGTTTTGATTGGAATTTCCGTGATGGCTAATGATTTTGAACATTTTTTCATGTGTCTGTTAGCCATTTGTATGTCTTCATTGGAAAAGTGTTCATATCTTCTGCCCATTTTAGGATTTGTTTATTTTTTTCTCGTGTATTGAGTTTGAGAAGTTCTTTGTAGATTTTGGATACTAGTCTTTTATCTGTAGTGTCATTTGCAAATATCTTCTCCCGTTCCGTGGGCTGCCTCTTAGTTTTTTTGACTGTTTCCTTGGCTGTGCAGAAGGTTTTGATGTTGATGAAGTCCCACAAGTTCATTTTATCTTTTGTTTCTCTTGCCTTTGGAGATGTGTCATGAAAAAAGTTGCTGTGGCCGATGTCGTAGAGGTTGCTGCCTGTGCTCTCCTCTAGGATTTTGATGGATTCCTGTCTCACATCGAGGTCTTTTATCCATTTGGAGTTTATCTTTGTGTATGGTGTGAGAGAGTGGTCAAGGTTCATTCTTCTGCATGTAGCTGTCCAATTTTTCCCAGCACCATTTATTGAAGAGACTGTCTTTTTTTCCACTGGATGTTTTTTCCTGCTTTGTCAAAGATTTTTTGCCCAAAGAGCCGAGGGTCCATTTCTGGGTTCTCATTCTGTTCCATTGGTCTATGTGTCTTTTTTTGTGCCAATACCATGCTGTCTTTGTGATCACAGCTTTGTAGTACAGCTTGAAATCAGGCAACGTGATGCCCCCAGCTTTGTTTTCCTTTTCAAGAATTCCTTGGCGATTCGGGGCCTTTTCTGGTTCCATACAAATTTAAGGGCTGTTTGTTCCAGTTCTTTGAAAAATGTCATTGGTATTTTGATTGGGATAGCATGGAATGTGTAGATTGCTCTAGGTAGCGTAGATATTTTAACGATGTTAATTCTTCCGTTCCATGAGCATGGAATATTTTTCCATCTTTTTGTGTCTTCTTCAATGTCTTTCAAGAGCGATTTGTAGTTTCTAGAATATAGATCCTTTACATCTCTGGTTCAGTTAATTCCGAGATAATGTATGATTTTTCATGCTATTGTAAATGGAATGGATTCCCTAATTTCTCTTTCTTCAGTCTCATTGTTCTTGTATAGAAATGCAACTGATTTCTGAGCATTGATTTTGTATCCCGCCACATTACTGAATTGCTCTATAAGTTCTAGTAGTTTGGGGGTGGAGTCTTTTGGGTTTTCCATATAGAGTATCATGTCATCTGCGAAGAGAGACAGTTTGACATCTTCTTTGCCGATTTGGAGACCTTTTATCCCTTTTTGTTGTCTGATTGCTGCTGCAAGGACTTTTAGTACTAAGTTGAAGAATAATAGTGAGAGTGGGCATCCTTGTCGTGTTCCTGACCTAAGGGAAAGGCTTCCAGCTTTTCCCCATTGAGAATGATATTCACTGTAGGCTTTTCATAGAATATGAAATTGAGGAATGTACCCTCTATTCCTACAGTCCGAAGGGTTTTAATCAGGAAAGGATGTTGTATTTTGTCAAATGCTTTTTCTGCATCAGTTGAGAGGCTCATATGGTTCTTGACTCTTTTCTTGCTGATATGATCTATCACACTGATCGATTTGCGAATGTTGAACCACGCTTGCATCCCAGGGATGAATCCCACTTGGTCTTGATGGATAATCCTTTTAATGAACTGTTGCATCCTATTAGCTAGGTAGGATCTTGTTGAGAATTTTGGCGTCCAAATTCATCAGGGATATCGGTCTGTAATTCTCCTTTTTGATGGGGTCTTTGCCTGGTTGGGGGATCAAGGTAATTCTGGCCTCATAGAATGACTTTGGTAGTTTTCCTTCTATTTCTATATTTTGAAACAGCTTCAGGAGAATAGGTATTATTTCTTATTTGAATGTTTGGTAGAATTCCCTGGGGATCCGTCAGGCCCTGGACTCATGTTTTTGGGGAGGTTTTTGATCACTGCCTCAATCTCTTCATAATTAATCGGTCTGTTTAAGTAACCAATTTCTTCCTGTTTCAGTCTTGGTCGTTTATAGGTTTCCAGGAAGGCATCCATTTCTCCCAGGTTGTTTAATTTATTGGCATAAAGCTGTTGATAAAAAGTTTCTAATGATCCTTCCTATTTCATTGGTGTAGGTTGTGATCTCTCCCTTTTCATTCATAATTTTATTAATTTGGGTCCTTTCTCTATTCTTTTGAATAAGTCTGGCCAGCGGCTTGTCGATCTTGTTGATTCAAAGAACCAGCTTCTAGTTCTGTTGATCTGCTCTGCTGTGCTCCTGGTTTCTAATTCATTGATCTCTGCTCTAATCTTGATCACCTGCCTTCTTGTGCGTGGGTTAGACCTGTTCCAGTTCCAGCTTCTTGAGGTGTGAATATAAAAACTGCATTTTAGATTTTTCTATTCTTTTGAGTGAGGCTTGGATGGCTGTGTATTTCCCCCTTAGGACCACCTTTGCAGTGTCCCATAGGTTTTGGACCGATATGTTTTCATTGTCGTTGGTCTCCATAAATTGCTTAAATTGATTTTTAATTTCCTGGTTTACCCAATCATTCCTGAGCAGGATGCTTCTTAGTTTCCAAGTGTTTGAGTTTCTTCCAAATTTTTCCTTGTGATTGAGTTCCATTCTCAAAGCATTGCGGTGTGAGAATATGCAGGGAATAATCTCAGTCTTTTGGTATTGGTTGAGACCTGTTTTGTGACCCAGTATGTGATCTATTCTGGAGAACGTTCCCTGTGCATTCGAAAAGAATGAGTATTCTGTTGTTCTGGGGTGTAGTGTTCTGTATATATCTATGAGGTCCATCTGGTCCATCTGGTCCGTTCAAAGTTCTTGGTTCTTTGTTGATTTTCTGCTTAGGTGATCTGTCTATTGCTGAGAGAGGAGTGTTGAGGTTCCCTACTATTAACGTATTATTATCTATATCTTCCCTACTATTAACGTATTATTATCTATATGTCTCTTTATTCTGGTTAAGAGTTGGCTTGTGTATCTAGCTGCTTCCCTGTTGGGAGCATAGATATTTATAATTGTCATATCCACTTGTTGGATACATCCTTTAAGAATAATATAGTGTCCTTCTGTATCTCTACCTACCTCTTTAGTTTAAAATCTAATCTGTCAAGGTACAACACCCAGTGATGACAAAAATACTCAACAAAGTAAGATTAGAGGGAACGTACCCCAAAATAATAACAGTAACCATATATCTAAAACACACAGCTAACGTCATACTCAATGGTGAAAAACCAAAAGTTTTGCTTCTAAGATCAGAAAGAAGACAAGGATGTGCACTCCCAGCACTTTTGTTTAATATAGTACTGCAAGTCCTGACCTCAGCAGTCAGACCAGGAAAAGACAGAAAAGGCATCTAAATTGGTAAGGGAGAAGTAAAACTGTCACTATTCGTGTATAGCACGATAGCACGATACTATATCTAGAAAACTCTAAGGACCCTACCAAAAAAAAAAAGTCACTAGAACTCATAAGTTCAGTAAAATTACAAGATGCAAAGTTAATACACAGATCTGTTCCATCTCTATGCACTACGAATGAAATAGCAGAAAGAGAAATTGAGAAAGAAATCCCATTTACAACTGCACCAACGATTAAACACACACACACACACACACACACACACACACACTTGGGAATAAATTTAATGAAAGAGGCTTTAAGACCGGGACTCTGAAAACTATAAATACACTGATTTAAAGTCATGACACACACACAGAAAGTAAAGACATTCGATGTTTGTCGATTGGAAGAATTAATATTCTTAAAATGTCCATACTATCTAATCCACAGATTTAAGGCAATCCCTATCAAACACCAACAGCATTTTCCACCGAACCAGAACAGACCTAGAATCTGTATGGAATCGCAAAAAATCCTAAATATCCTGGAACATGGCTGGAAGTATCACAATTCCAAACTTTAATTTACGGTACAAACATGTCGTAATCAAAACAGTATGGTACTGGCACAAAAATAGACACACAGAGCGATAGGACAGAATAGGAAGCTCAGAAATAATTCCACAACTATATGGTCAATTAATCTTCAACAAAGGCCACAAAAGTATACAGTGGGGAAAATAAAGCCGCTTCAGCAGATGATCTTGGGGAAACTGGACAGCAACGTGCAGAAGAATGAAACTGGACCAGTTTTTTTCCACCATAGACAAAAATTAACTCAAAAAGCTTAAGGACCTAAATATGAGACCTGAAACCATAAAAACTTTAGAAGATAGCACAGATAATTTCTCTGACATCAGCTGTAACAACACTTTTCTAGATATGTGTATATGATCCTTTTAGTGTATTACTGAATTTGGTTTGCTAATATTTTGTTGAGGATTTTTGTAAGTGTATATTAGGAATATTGGCCTGTAATGTTTTTCTTGCAGAATCCTTGTCTGGATCAGGTATCAGAAGAATTCCAGTTTTATAAAATGAGTTTGGAAGAATTCCCTCCTCCTTTATTTTTTGGAAGAATTTGAGTATTAATTCCTTTTTGAATATTTTGTAGAATTCACCTGTGAAACCATCTAGTCCTGGAGTTTTGTTTTTTGGAGGTTTTCAATTACTGATTCAACCTGCTTACTAATAATCTGTTCAGATTTTCCATTTCATCAGGATTCAGTCTTAGCAAGTTGTATGTTTCTGGGAGTTTTATCAATTTCCCTTAGGTTGTCCAATTTTTTGTATATAATTGTTCAGAGTAGTTTCTTATGATCTTTGGCATTTCTCTGGTATCACTCTTTCATTTTTTATATGAGTTCTGTCTCTCCCTCTCTCTCTCTCCTTGTTTTTGGGGGTGGGGGAAATCTAGGTAAAGGCTTGTCAATTTTATTTTCAGAGAATCAGTTCTTAGTTTCGTTGGTATACTCCATTATCCTTTTAGTCCCGCTTCATTTTTCCCTGCTCTAATCTTTGTTATTTCTTTCCTTCTAATAACTTTGGCCTGATGTGTTCTCTTTCCAGTGCCTTAAGGGGTAAAGTTAGGTTGTTTGTTTGAGACTCATCTAGTTTCTTGAGGTTTCATTTATTACTAGGCATATGTGGTGTTTTAAATCCATTTATGAAACAGAAATGAACACTACATTCAGTCATAAATTAAAACAAAACCTAAATATCTTTTGGGGCGCCTGGGTGGCACAGCGGTTAAGCATCTGCCTTCGGCTCAGGGCGTGATCCCGGCGTTATGGGATCGAGCCCCACATCAGGCTCTTCTGCTATGAGCCTGCTTCTTTCTCTCCCACTCCCCCTGCTTGTGTTCCCTCTCTCGCTGGCTGTCTCTATCTCTGTCGAATAAATAAAATAAAATCTTTAAAAAAAAAACAAACCTAAATATCTTTAGAGTTCAGTAATTCATCTGTTGTGTATAACACTCAGTGCTCATCACAAAACCCAAATATATCATGAGGTTTCATGTGTCCTCACACTTTTCTTTAAGCTTCTAAAGCATATTGTAGAATTTTTTATAAATTGTAAATTTTCCGTATGAGATATGTGAGTTTGCCTGTATTTTTTTAATCCGTTGCTTTTATTGAGTTTATGGAGATGACTATGACTAATTATCCACCCTTGTCTTTGTGCAAACAATGAAAACAATTAAAGCAGTGTTTCTCAAACTTTGGTGTGCATTAGAATTGCCTGGAAGACTTGTTGATGCCAAAGGTAAATCCCACTGGATTCTGATTCAATAGTTCTCTCGAGGGCTAGAGTATTTGCATTTCTGACAAATGTGTAGGTAATGCTGCTGGCCTTGGGGCCATATTTTTGAGAACTGTGGAATTTGTCGAGCCTCTGGGACCTTAACTATCATCTAATAATTTTTTTTATTTTTCATACACATCATAAATATACTTTAAACTATATTATAGGCAGCTTGTGTTGAAGACATAGTGCGTTAGTACTGTTAGAATCAGAAAGGCAGTTTCTATCTAACTGAATTCTGACTACGACAAGTAAAGGGTATGGAGTCACAGGGTCAGAAGAGTTAGTGAATAAAGGATATTTGGCTGTGTTCCTGGAATATAGGTGCTCCTTCCAAGTGTTCTGTATTATGGCAGCAATTGAAAACAGCAACGTGGGAGCTCTGTGACCTTGGGCTCAAACCGTTCGGATTAAGCTTGGGATTCCTAATATTTCAATGAGGTTGAACTAGATGACAGCAACTTTCAGCTACAACATGCAGCAGTGTTAACTACAGTGATTGTGTAGCGCCTGACATTCTCAGGACTTACAGCTGTGGGTTGTACCTTTGATCCCCTTCATTCAGTTTTCCCTCCCGTCACCCCGTGCCTCTGGTAACCATAAATCTGATCTCTTTTTCTATTTGTTTTTCTATTTGTTTTATGTTTTAGGGTCCACATATAAGTGAGATCATCTAGTATTTGTCTTTCTCTGCTGACTTATTTAGTATAATGTCCTCAAGGACCATCCGTGCGGTCTCAAATGACAGGATTTCATTATTTTTATGGCTGAATAGTATTCCATTGGATATACAGACTACATTTTCTTTATCCATTACTCTGTTGATAGATACAGGTTGTTTCCATATCTTGGCTATTGTAAATAATGCTGCTATGAACATGGGGTGGCAATACCTCTTCAACAGGCTAACTTCTTTTTTTTCAACATGTTAATCTCATTTTGTTCAGCTATGTAACCAGAAGTGGAATTGCGGAATCCTTTGGTTATTTTATTTTTAATATTTGAAGAAAGTTCATAGGTTTTTCCATACTGGCTATGCCAATTTACATTCCCACCAACAGTGCACAGGAGTTCCCTTTTTTCTACATCTTCATCAACATTTGTTATCTTTTGTCATTTTGATAATAATTATTCTAACAAGAATGATATCTCGTTGTGGTTTTTGTGGTTTTGATTTGTATCTTCGTAAAGATTAGATGTTGAACACCTTTTTTTTTTTTTTTTAAGATTTTATTTATTTATCTGACAGAGATACAGACAGCCAGCGAGAGAGGGAACACAAGCAGGGGGAGTGGGAGAGGAAGAAGCAAGCTCATAGCAGAGGAGCCTGATGTGGGGCTCGATCCCATAACGCCGGGATCACGCCCTGAGCCGAAGGCAGACGCTTAACCACTGTGCCACCCAGGCGCCCCTGAACACCTTTTTTATGTGCTGGTTGTCCATTTGTCTTCTCTGGAGAAATGTCTATTTAGGTCCTTGGTCCTTTCTTTAGTTGGTTTCTTTTTTCTTTTCTTTATTTTTTTACTTTCTTTCTTTCTTTCTTTTTTTTACATACAACTGAGTTGTATGAGTTATGTATATATTTTAGGTATTAATTTCTCTTCAGATACATGATTTGCAAATATTTTCCCATTCCATATGTTGCATTTTCATTTTGTTGATTATTTCTTTCACTGTGAGGCTCTTGAGTGTAGTACCACTTTTTTTTTTTTTATTTTGTTGCTCGTGCTTTTGGTGTTATTTTTAAAATATACTTACCAAGACCAATGTCAAGTAGTTTATTCTCTATGTTTTCTTGTAGGAATTTTATGATTTCAGGTCTTCCCTGTAAGTCTTTTATCTATTTTGAGTAAATTTTTGTGGATGATGTAAGATAGGGGTCCAGTTTTGTTCTTTGACATGTGAATATCCACTTCTCCCAGCATCATTTACTGAAGAAGCTGTTTTATTTTTCTCCATTGAGAATGCCTCCCTTCTCAAAAACCGTATGTGTCTGGGTTTATTTCTGGGCTCTCTCTTGTGTTCATTAGTCTATGTGTTTGTTTTTATGCCACTACCATAAGATTTTGATTTACTATAGCTTTATAATACAGTTGAAATCAGGCAGTGTGATGCCTCCAGCTTTATTCTTCTTTCTAGAGATTGTTTCGGTTATCCAAAGTCTTTCATTGTTTCATTCAAATTTTAGGATTTTTTTTTCTTACTGCAAAAAAAGTCATTGGAATCTTGATAGGAAATTCATTGAGTCTATTGGTGGCTTGGGTAATTAACATTATTTCTTGCAATTCATAAACATGCAATACCATTCAATTCATTGGTGGGTTTCTTTTTTTGTATCTGTCATCAATGTCTTGTTTTCCGTGAAGAGACCTTTCACCTCCATGCTCAAGTTTATTTCTAAGTATTTTGTTGTTTTTCTCCCTAACATAAATGTTCTTTGTATCTTTTCCCTTATATCTTTTTCAGATAGTTTGTTGTTGGTGTATAGGAATGCTACTGCTAGGTGTACATTTATTTTCTATCCTACAACTTTACTGAATTCATTGATTAGACCTAACAGGGTTGTTTTTATAGTCTTTAGGATTTCTATATGTCACCTGCAAATAGAGACAGTTTTAACTTCTCCCTTCCCAATTTTTATGCCTATGATTTCTTTGTCTTGTCTGATGGTTCTGCTAGGACTTCGAGTACTGTATTGAATAGGAGTGTTGAGAGTGGGCACCCTTGTCTTGTTCCCCATCTTACATGACAAATTTTCAGTCTTTCACCAATGAGTGTGATGTTTGCCGTAGCTGTGGGTTTGCCGTATGTGGCCTTTATTGTGTTGAGGTACGTTTCTTCACGATCCAGTTTGTTGAGGGTTTTTATCATGAATGCATGTTGTACTTTGTCAAATGCATGTCAAATGCTTTTTCTGTATCTATTGAGATATTCATATGATTTTTATCTTTCATTCTGTTAATGTGATGTGTCACACAGTGATTGATTTGCATATGTTGAACCATCCTTGCACCCCCTGGACAAATCCCAGTTGATCGTGGTATATGGTCCTTTAAGATGCTGCTGAATTCAGTCTGTTAATACTTAAAGAGAATTTTTTCATCTATATTCATCGGGGACACCAGTATATAATTTTCTTTTCTTGTAGTCTTTTTATTTGGTTTTGGTATCATGGTGATACTGGCCTCTTAAAATGTGTTTGTGTGTATTCCTCTTATGTTGATATTTTTGGAAGAGTTTAAGTAGTATAGGTGTTAATTCTTCCCTTACGGCAGGTCTAGTAGTGAGGAACTCATTTAGCTTTTCTTTGTTTGGAAAAGTCTTTATCTCTCCTTTATTTCTGAAGGACAGCTTTTCCAAATAAAGCATTCTTGGCTGACAGGTTTTTTTCCAAGTGGAGATGTTTTGACCTGGAAGTTTCATTGAAGAAAGGTGACCGTGATCTTGCTGCCCTAGGCCAGAGTTTTCTGCACAGCCGTATTTCCTCTGCCCCTCTAAGGAGGCATGGAAATCTGCCAGGGAACAAAGCCACACAGACAACCTCCTCACGTTAAACCCAACCCCCTGACAAGGGGTGGTGAAAGGCCAACCAGGCAGAGCAGCCTGAACAGCCAAGCAGCAGGCCCCTCCCCCAGAAGACAGACCGGAAGAACAGGTAAGTGACACGCTTATTTCCTACAGGACTGCAAAACTCCACAACATGGGTGAACTTTTACATTAAGTGCATTCATAAAAATGCAAGCTTTGACTCCACTTTTGGGACCTACCCAAAGTAGATTCATAAAGACAGAAAGTAGAATGGTGTTGCCAAGGGCTGGAATGAGGCAGTAATGGTAAGTTTCTGATTCATGGTGTAGAGTTTTAGTTTCACAAGATGAAATGAGATGTGAAGTTGGGTTAGACGGAGGTTGTAGAAAGGGTATTAATGCATTTAATACATTTAAAATGTATTCCATGAACTTAATGTACTTAATGAAATATAAACCTATAAATGGTAGATTTGTAGACGGTAGATGGTAGATTTTTGATTATGTGTATTGTATGTCAATAAAAATATTTTTTCTTTAAAAACTGCAAATACAGAGAAATGAACACAGGACAATTTAGTCTTGCCATTTTGGTGCTGCTATTTTGTCTCACCCATTTTCCTGGAGACAACTTTGATCCAACAAAATGTTCTCATTCTGTGCCCACTTAAAAGCTTAAAATCAGAATTTTCCAAAACATGAAAATTTTTTCAAAACGGTATTTTCAGAGTTAATTTAATAAGACATTTTATTCCTTGATCAATTTTTAAAAATGTAGCACAATTTAAAATTCTATTTTATCTACTTTAACTTTAATTCACTGATTTTAAAAATCAGAATCAATTTTTTATGCAAATGGCTTGGATTTTTTATCCATATCATAGTCTACTGACTGTGGGTTCTGCTGTTTTACATTTTGCTTATGTGTCATTATTTTTACCAAGTCAACTTTCCTGATGCCCATTATGAATATTAAAATATTTTTTGCCCAGTTTTATTGATATAATTGATCACTGTATATAATTGACACACTGTGTATGTGTAAGCTATTATGTGATAAGAACTCTCAGAATTTACTCTCTTAACACCTCTCAAACCATAGAGCGGTATCAACTGCAGTCATCATGTTGTACTGTAAATCCCTGTTATTTATCTTAAAACTGGAAGTTTGTACCTTTTCACCATTCACTCAATCCCTGCCCCCACCCTCCCCTCTGTTTCTTGTTACTTTAATCTGATCTGTTCTTCTGAATTAGTTTTCCGCCTTTTCTTTTCTTTGTTTTAGATTCCACATAAAAGGGGAAAATGTCTATGTATCTATCATCTATATAGTATCTATCTCCCTATATATATCTATACCTACACATATATAGTGTTTGCCTTTCTCTGTCTCACTTGTTTCACTTGGCATAATGCCTCTAAGTCCAAAACTGTTATCACACTTAGCAGGATTTCCTTTTCTTATGGCTGATTAATATTCCATTATGTAGGTAACACTTCTTTATCCATTCACCACTAATGGGCACTGATGTTTTCCTTGTCTCAGCTATGGTAAATAAAGCTTCTTGCACATGGAAGTGCAGGTATTTCTTAGACATATTCCTTTGTTTTCTATGGAATGTTCCCAGACGTGGAGCTGCTGCACATACCGTGGTTCTGTGTTCAGTGTGTTGAGGACGCTCCATACTGTTTTGCACAGTGCCGGCGCCAGTGCGCATAGGCTCCTTTGCTCCACATCCTCACCAGCATTTGTTGTCTCTTGTCGTTGTTATGACAGCTGCTCCAATTGATGTGATAGGTCATTGCGCTTTGGGCTTGCGCATACCTGCTTATCATTTGTTTATGTTCTCTGGGAAAGTGCCAGAGCACTGAACACTGTCTCTGGGGTCCAGGGGCAAGACCAGTCTCCATTAGACCTTCAGGGTCCTCATTTGGACATACAAGGGTGGGTGCAGAATCACTCTTCTGGCTGAGGTGAGGGTGCTGGAATAGTAAAGAGGACACCATGGGAGTGGACAGAAAAAGGAGAAAAGGGAGGTTTCTGTGGTCCCTTATTCTGCTCTTGGAGCCTGGAGATCCTGCTCCTTTGCCACTCTGACTCTGGAAAGCCACTGCCTTGAGGACACCCAGATAAAAGCACCCCTTTCTTTGGTGGTGTGCCTGCCTGGGGCTGTACCACTAGAGACAGAGAACGTGATGCAGGGTGCTTCCTTGTCCATGGTGCCTCATCAGTTCTGCTGGAGATACTGGAGAAGGAAGAGTCAGGCAGAGGCCATTGTGGTTGTCCCCTTGCCCAGAAACAGCTCGAAACTTTTAGTTGCGCTTCTCCCTACAGTCTAGCTTGTTAAAAGGGGAGGTGGGCTCCAAGATCTTCTCAGTTATTCATTCAGTAACTATACCCTAAGCACTCCCCTATGCCAGGTACCTTGGTGGACCCATGAGGAGAGCTGAAAATACCAAGAGCTCCCTGCTTTTAGGGGCTCACAGTCTAGAGATGGACAAAGCACAAACCAAAGACGTGAAAGAAAAGAGCAAGTGCTATATACGACGACTGAAGTGTGTAATGAAGGAAGGCTGGGGAGTCATTGGATAGGAAAATATGAAAGGCCTCACTGAGGGTGACATTGCTGAAAACAGATTGACAAAAGGGAGCTAGACCTGCACACGTCTGTGTGCGGTGTGTCAGAAAGAAGGGAGCGCTGTTGCAGACACTCACTAACAGAGCTGGTTTGGCCAGAGGAGTGAAAAAGGCAGCCCCCGTGGCTGGAGGGACACTAGGAGGAGAGCAGAGGGGAGGGAGGAAGGCAGGGAGAGGTGCTGAGGCCTGGGAGACTGTTACTTATCTATTGTTCCTATGTTACTGCCTTGCCCCAGTAGCCTGAATCTTAAAATGTATATATTTAATTTCTCACAGTTTTTGTGGGTGAGGAGTCCAGGCACAAATAAGCATAGTTCCCCAGGCTCAAGGTGTGGCAGAGGCTGCAGCAGTGACTGAGGCTAGACTGGCAGAGGATTTTCTCCCAAGTTGGCTCACATGATTCGGGAAGCTGTTTGGACTCAGAATCTGAGTTCCTGTGTGTCTTCTGGCCTTGGCACAGGCCAAGTTCTCTGCCATGTGTGCTTCTACACATGGCAGCTCAAAATATCTGTGCTCGATTTTTGGTTCAGAGATGAAGAAGAAAAAGGGAAAGGGAGTGAGACGCAGAACACAAGAAAAGTAACTAGGAAGTTAGAAACTCTTTGCAATTGAAACTTAGACATCACATTTCATCGCATTGGCTGCATCCTATTGGTCAGAAGCCAGTAACTAACCACCTAATGGGTAGAGAGTGATGCCTATACCACAAGTCTGGATCGGTGGGAGCCACTGTGAAGGCTGTTCCGCTCATAGACAAAAATGAGGCAACTGGGGCACCTGGGTAGCGCAGTCCTTAAGCGTCTGTCTTCGGCTCAGGGCGTGATCCTGGCGTTATGGGATCGAGCCCCACATCAGGCTCCTCCGCTAAGAGCCTGCTTCTTCCTCTCCCACTCCCCCTGCTTGTGTTCCCTCTCTCGCTGGCCGTCTCTCTCTGTCAAATAAATAAATAAAATCTTTTTTAAAAATTTTAAAAAAATGAGGAACTGGGTCTCATTCTAAATATAATGGGAAACAATTGAACAGTTTAACTACAGAGGACAGCAATATCTGCTTCTTCGTTCATTTCCACCCCATCATAGTGCCCACATTTACACAAGGCCAAGTGGGAAAGTGTTCCAATATTACATTGTTGGAACCCAGGCCTCTGTTGAGCGGCCCTCCATGCCAAGTCCCACCCCTTCTTGTAATTCTTCCATCCTGAAAATTGTGCTTCAGATACACAGGGGACCACCCCACCCATGTTACATTATCCACATACACCTGATGATGTCCCAAGAAGTGGATTCTAGCCTGATCCCCACTAAGCAGCTTGGGAAAGTGGGGAATATGTGAGAGACACAATGATTTAGGACTCAGAACTGGGAAAACAAAGAAAAAAGGTCTGAATTCAGTTCTGTCTCCTGAAACCTCAGACCCTGGTTACATTTCCAGAGAGTGGTGGCTATGGCATTTTTGGCTCATAGTGTACAGTTAAGGAGATGACATGGGGGAGAAAAGTAAACAGTTCGTTGCCAAGAGACGGCAGAGGCCAAGGTACTGGAATCTTGAAGAAGCGACCTCACTTCCTTGGTGATAGGCCCCAATTGAACTTAGAACTCTGGTAACCAGGCACATCCATTCAAAGAAAGCCTGCTTTCCAGCTCACTTGACTCGAGACGTTCAAGAGAACAAGATGTTCTGTTGCTGTATTCCTACTTTCAGGGGCTTTGGCCCAGAAAGTCCAGAGAGAAAGACTTTCACATCATTGTAGTCGTCGTCTCAGCCCGCTTTTCCGAGCCCTCTGGACATGTGGCAGGAGACACCAACAGGTAACACAGGGCAGCTCAGAGCAGCCCACTGGAGAGCAGGCAACAACAGTGATCCTACTTCAGCAGGCCCACACCTCTTGCCCCTCACTAAGTGTGTGTGTGTATGTGTATGTGTGTGTAGAGGAGGGGGCAGAGGAAGGATGCCCTTCCTGGGCAGAAGCAAGCTGCCAGGTGTTGGAACCTGGCCCATCTTTCATGTTCACACCCCAGGTCATAGCAGGCAGGATGAGAAGCTGAGTGCTGGGGACCAAGCTCAACCACCTATATGTTAATCATGAGCCCTAGGGTTTCATCTGGCTTCCTCTTTGTTGGATGTCTTTTCTGCTGCTTCTCTTAGCCTTAACTGGAGAACACGATTTCTAATGGGGGTGGCCCCTTGTGGCAATGTCCCGTGAGGCCACTAATGTCTCTTGGCCCCATATATATGGGGCACTGCATTTTCGGAGCTGCACCCAGGAGATCATTGATGAGCTGGTCTGTGACTTTAACTATTCCAACTCCCTAGACAAGTGTCAGGTGCACCAGACCACCCAGGATCAGTGCTGCCTGAGGTGAGAATGGGAAGAGGGTTCTCCACACCCAGGGCCCCCACACAAATATGGGGACAGACCTAGGGCCCTCCTATAGTGTTTCCACATGAGTGTCCCTCAGGCCCAACCACAAAGTAATCCCAACATCTACACCTCCACCACCAGCTATGGGATAAGGTAGGAAGACTCTTCACATATATGGGAATGGTAGAGAATATAATTAATGTTTTTTTGCAGTTTAGGGGCGTAGGTTATTTTGTTTTGTTGTGTTTTATCTTACTTTTCCCGAAGCCATGAGTGTCTTTGTACTGTTTTTATTATTTTCCCTACTCACCCAGGTATCCTGTGTAGAACCCAGCTCCACTGTCCTTGGAGAACTTGTCTAAGGCCTTATAAATCCTCACACTAAATAGGGTGATTGAACATAAAAGGAATGGTGGGATGAAGTCATTCTATATGTTTCTCTATAACGCGTCATTTCTCAGAGTACATCAAATCATTGTAGGTCCACCAGGTCACAAGCTGTGTCCTTATATGTCTTTTTGGACCTCCGTAAAGGAGGTCGTCAGCCACAGTAATTCAGCCTTTCAAGGCTGGTGGAACTTGACATGATTCAATTCTGTTGCCATTTCAGCAATGCTGCAAGGAACACTTAAGTGTCTTAACAAACTTTTTTTAGCTGCTAGATCTGCCAGAACATAGAACCACAGATTGGGTGGAAGGCCTCTGATGCCTCCTGGCCCAGGTAGCTGGCTCTATCTTTTCAGAGTTCCACCCAGGACATCTTTGATGAGCTGCTCCAAGGGTTCAGCTACTTCATCTCCTTTGACAAGCAGCAGGTGCATCAGGCCACCAACAACATCCAGTGCTGGTCTGGGGTGAGAATGGGTCCAAATTCATGTCCTATCTCAGGACCCACAGATGATCAGGGCAAGGCCAGAACCCACACTAGAAACAATTGGCTCCCCTGTGGCCTGCCAAGGAGGGTGGTTTCCCCTGAACCTTTCTCTCCATGTCAGGAACAGACCAGGCCTCATCAGCATGGGAGGAATGCCATGCATTCCATGCTCTGGACAGTTCTCAGGCCCAACGTCTATGATCTCAAGCAGCGTTGGAGATGCTAAGCTTCTGCTTTCTCCTGTCTGCAGTAGGGATGTTTACCGATGACTTAAAGGCATAGAGTTCTTAATAAAGGCTATTAAAAGAGAGAAATGCTATTGTTGCTCAACTAACAAAATGGGTTAAAGGGAACAATGGTTTATCATTTCACCCCTAAAGCCAATTGCACCTTTAAGCCTAGAGCCCTTTTCTGGGCGGGCCTTCAAGTCCCTTTTCTTGCACAAGTTCCCGAAGCGTTGGGAGTCTCTGGTCTGAACGCCAGACCCTGATCTTCCTGGTGGTTCATGGAGTTGAAGCTGAGTACACTGCGCTCCCCCCCCCCTGTCTTTCTGGTGGGGAAAAAGAATTAATCCTGTCCCTGGACGAGGCCTGCACGATGCTGATGCTCAGAGAAGGCACAGTGGAGCATTTCGTACGCTCCCTGGTACCATTCTTCCCAGATATAAACATATCAAATATCACAATTTTCTGCATAATACCATGTGTTCACTTCACCCCAACAGGTCCTGGGCCAGCAGTTCAACAGGTGAATGCCCACCCCAGGCACAGCACAGGAGTGAGACTCCCACCTACTAGCTGTATGTCTTGGGAATGTCACTGTACCTCTCTGAGCTTCACTTTCCTCTTCTGAAAAATGGGGTGGTAAGAGGCTGAATCTCATAGGGTTACTGTAGGAAATCATGGGAGAAAACACGGCACGGGCTTATCTGGGGCCTGGCTCTGTAGAAAAGGCTGCTGAACATGCTGGGCATCTTCATGTTTAGTAGTTCTCGCTCTCCAGTGAAGAAGCTCTCAACCTCAACCCTCACAGGCCTGTGGCCCTTCTGGGTTTACAAAAGCAAATGGAAAGCTCATAGTTTTCCTGTTTGCAAAGGACTTCTGAGATTCCATCTAGTTGGTCCTGGCACTGGTCCTTTATGTGACCAGATTAGGGAGTCACTGGGGGCAGGCAGAGCCGCCCAAGGTCCACTCAGTATTTGGAAAGTACTGGTTAGGAGTCATTCATTCAATAATATGTATTAGGCATGTAGTAATGCAGGCACTTTCCAGTCACTAAGATAACTCAGTCGACAAAGTAGATACAATGTCTGGGTCTCAATTTTAGTCAGAGGGTCAGATAGTCACTCTACACATCATAAGCACCCATGTCCATAGTTCATTAGATGTGACATCTTCATGGCCTACTCTAGGTGTGAATAGATCCACCCGTGTTTGTACCATTATGATGGACTATAACAAGTAAAAACACGGTCTTTGGGTCCAGAAGGAAAGACTGCTGCCTCCACAGAGCAGGGTGGGAGATACAGGGGTTGTGGCTGGGGAGGGACTTTCAGAGCCATAGATCTCACAGATCTCTTGGTTTCCATGGGAGGGCTGAATTTGGGGGGCTTCCTGAAGAAGCAAATGAGTCAAAAAGAGCTATGGATGGGCCTTCAAGCCCTCTGGGAAGCAGAGCACAATCTGGGCTGAGCTGGTGCCTAAAACATCCACCCCTTTGATGGTCTCATCTTGCTCTGCCTGCCCCTTTCCGTATCCACCTCTGCTGACCACAACTGGGGCCAATAATAGAAGCTGTGGTGAGCAGACCACTCACAAATCTGCCTCAAACTTAAGCCCTGATACTGGTCTGCATGGAAGACGGAGTAGACTAGACCTATGGCCGTGAAGAGTGTAAGTGGAAAAACCACTCATTCAGGTTTTCTGGATGAGCAAACCACTGCAAAGACAGCTACAGAGGGGTTGGAAGTGGCCTGGGGCCATCTTCTGGGACCCACACAGAAAGAACGGTGCTGTGGGAGTAGCATGTGGAATGAAAGGCCAGGCCTCTGACTGTGCTCCACATATGACTTGAGGTAAAGCGGTGGGGGGGGGGGGCTCTGTACATCTGAAGTGCCATGACTGGGACCTGAAAAACCATGCCCCCATTCTCCTGCTGCAGCGGGAACTTCTGGAGCCTGTAGAGGCAGAGGGTAAGGGAGATTGCAGTTTGGGAAGGCTATCTGGAATGGGGCTCATGGATTGGAAATTCATTGGATATATTTTTTTAATATTTTCTTATTATGTTATGTTAGTCGCCATACAGTACATCCCAAGTTTTTGATGTAAAGTTCCATGATTCATTACTTGCGTATAACACCCAGTGCACCATGCAATACGTGCCCTCCTTAAGGCCATGGTATATGTCCTGTTTTTGGAAAGGCACATGGAAAGTCAGTTATGTGGATGAACCTTTCTCTTTAACCTGCTCCAGTGCCAGCTCCAGGGCTCCTTCCAGTTGCAGAGCCAGAAAAAGGGCCTTCTATGGAGCTAGAGGCAACCCCAGCTCTGCATCGACCATCACCTGCAGTGTCAGAGCCAGCCTCCCCTCCATCAGCTGTTGCAGAACTGGAACACATGCTCCCATCATCTCCATGTGTGCCGGGTGCTGAGCTGCAGTCAGCTGGACCATCAGCTTTCCCAGGAATTTTCACTCCAGCTCTGACAATAGACATAGAGCCCACTGTGACCCCAGATGGTTCCTGCTGTGTCACCCCAAAGAACCAGCTGGGTGAGGAGAAGCCTGACCTCCTGGACTTCCCTTCCAGGCTTGTGACAGAGCAACTCACATATATGGATACGGTGAGCAGTTAGGCTCTCAGGGTGGGGCAGGGACAAGCGTTTCTTCTGCTGTAGGCTGCCTCACACCTGCCTTTCCCTGATGTGGACTCCTATGGTCTGGGACCAAATCTCAGCTCCACCACTTCCCAACCCTGTCAACCCATGAAGGTGCTTAGCCCCAAGCTTTCACTGTCCAGCTGCGGACTGTAGCGAGAGACCCTGATAAGCACTGATACGGAGGTACTAGGGAGAAGAAATGAGCCAGAATGGAGAGACCAATGGGCAGGCCCTGGTCCCATGGGTGGAGGAGGGCAGCTCTCTGTGTTCAGTCAAGTCCATGGGTCGCCCACCCACTTGTTTTGGAGGCTGAGTACCCTCATCAATTACTAGGTATCTGATGTGTACTTAAGTGCAGGGCAGATAGATAAACCTGTGGTTGTAGCTATCATGTGAGAATGTGTATCTGAGAGGGGAGTAGAACCAGAGGGATGAATAGTTGGAGGGGAAGAGTCCCCCTTGGGAGGAGCCACCTTGAACAGCAGCGTGGAGCTTGGAGTTTGTGAGGATGATCAGGATGCAAATGCCCTCCTTCCTTCCCTCGTCTCTATTTGCTCCTGGGCCATCCTGTCCTGGGCCCCTCAGTGAAAAAGAATGGAGTGACATCCAGGGACTCCAACCAGGCTCAGGCCACATTCTCAGCTTTCTGAGCTCTAGCTCTGACCTGTGACCCCTATCTAGGACACTACTCTTGCATGTGAAATAGCTGGGTGAACAAACCTCCCCCTGTTCTCTAGGAGCTGTTCAAGAAGCTGCTGCCCCATCAGTGCCTGGGCTCCGTCTGGTCCAAGCGCAATAAGCCTGGCAGTGAGCACCTGGCACCCACAGTCCGGGCCACTGTCGCCCAGTTCAACGGTGTGGCCAAGTGTGTCATCACTACCTGCCTTGGCAACCCAAGCATGACAGCCCGGGACAGGGCCATGGTGGTGGAGCACTGGATCAAGGTGGCCAAGGTATGCAACGGGAAGCCCAGCTGAGGTGATCTCCTGCGTCTCGGGCACTGCTCTTCCCTTGATCAGGTCTCAGGGTGGAAGGCCCTGGTCTTTGCCCTAGGGACTGTGCAGTCCCTAGGCTCTTCCTTCCAGAGGCTGACTGTGACTTGCATGGCCCAATGTTGGGATGCTCTGTTCCTCCTTGACTTCTTCCTTGGAGTGAGGTAAAATCCTTTGTCTCTCAGCATTGGGACTCTTTGGGCCTTATATGTGCCCTTCGGCAGGTCCCTGGACATCTGCTTCATCCAGGAGGAGTGATTTAAACTGAGGGTGACTGAAGCTCTAGAGAAAATCAGCCTCCACTACCCACGTGACAGCTCATTCTCTTCCCTCCCCAGGCCTGTCAAATCCTGCAGAACTACTACTCCCTGAATGCCATCGTCTCGGCTCTGCAGACTGTCTCAATATACCACCCCAAGAAGACATGGGAGAACATTTCCAGGTGAGACGGTCTCTCTGCATGGACGGACCAGGATGGATGAGGGATCTCCCAGAGGCCTGTCCTCTTCCCCCTCAGCCAGCTTGGACCTCCTGGGAAGCAGCAATCCCTGACTACAGGACCTGGGCTGGCAGGCGGGTCTCTCAGCCTCCCTGGAGAATAGGCCACCATGTCTCCTGCTTTAGAAATCAGTTTTCCTAAATGTTCCCCCACAAGGCTGAGCTGAATAAATATTTTCATGTGTTTACAACCACTAAACTCTGCCCAATTGAAACCAAAATTGACCAAAACAGAGCTGCTCAATTAATATGGGAATGGAGTCATAGGATGACCTACATCAGAGCTCTGTCCCATGTCCTACAAAGACCTTAGTGCTCAGAGGAACCCAGAGAAAACTGTTATCCAGGCAATTTGACACTTTGGGGTTCTCAAATAAAAGGGACTTGCACTCAATCCTGCCACATTAGTCCTCCAATCGTCCTGCCTCCTTTCCCTCTATTCAGGAAGTGCTTTCAAAACTTTAAAAAGCTGGGCACTGAAGACAACCCACAGAGCAGGAAACTAGTCATCAAGGTAGCATGGAAGGTGCAGGTCTGGAAAGAGAAGAAGGGTGTGAGGGAACAGGGTCCTGCATGGATGAAATAGGGAATGGCCTGAAGCATTCCTTGGAGAGGGGAAGCCTTTGGCATGAATGTGGTGACAGGTTGGGGTGAAGATTCCATTGGGGGTGGAACAACCAGGTGCTGCTCAACCAGATTCGCTAGCCTAGACACCCTGTCTCTCTGTGTCAACAGCTAGTCCAGATGGACACCTGTACAAACCTTGAAAGCCCAGAGGACAGGGCTCTGCTCAGTGAAGGGGTTGGGATGGGTTGAGGGCCACAACAATAATGATAGTAATATGATACTGAGTCCTCAGGAGACGATGGGAGGTAGGTAGATTTCTCACTTTTCCTGATGAGAAAACAGGCTCAGGGAGGCCAGGCTGCAAGCTCAGGGTCACACATGGAGAATGTTGGAGCTGAGATTTTTCTAGAATCACTCATGGCATGCTTAAGGATAATGTTTATCAGTTATCAGCTGACTTAAGTCAGACATCTAGGGTCTGAATTAAAAGATGGTGGGGGCAAGTGGACTGAGGGTATTACGGTCTCAAGGATCTTGTCCTTGGCCCTGCAGGAGCAACCATCTAATAAATCTGCCACCCTGGAGATGGCCCTCCAGAGAGCCCAGAAGAAGAGGCTGCAGAAGAAGGTGAGTGTGCCTGAGGCCCAGGGCCTCCAAAGTCAGAGGAGAGGGGCTTCTCCCTGAGGGCTGGAAGCCTCCAAATCAGTACAGGTGGGACTTCAACTCCAGCTCCACTTCCTGTTGCTTCTTAAATTCTTGTTTCAAAGTGACCAGCAGGAGGGTCTAGAAAGCTGGATCCAGAATGTGTTTCGGGATGGGGAGGAGCCCAGGACTATATACCCTGTGATTTTCTAAAAGCAGGCCCTGGAGGTGATTAGAAAGAGTATGATGTACTTGGAGGGTGAGGGGAAAGGGAATTGAGGGGAGACTGCTAAGGGTCCTAGGCTGCTCCATGTGGGAAACTGGGGTGGGCCAGGAGGCTGCAGCATTTTCAGGGGAGGGTCCCCATGGGCATCAGAGAGCAGGGACTCATCCCAACCCTACCGCTCATGACACAGGGTGTTGTCCCCTAACTTGGCACTTTCCTCACTGAATTGGTGATGCTGGATATTGCAATGGAGGACTATCTGGAGGTGGGTGAGCCTGAGGATTGTGGGGGAGGGACCAGAATCCGGAGGTTTGGGAGCAGAGCGCCCCTGTACTGAGCCCTGAGCTCTCAGGACTCGGCAAACCTCCCCTCATGACAGCCTCACAGTTGCCCTTGTGAGCTGGGGTCTCTTGCCCATCTCAGTGATAAGTGAAGGGACGCTGCACTTAGGACACGGCTCCCGGTGCCGAAGACTGGTGAAGCAGCAGAGCTTCCTGAAGGCAAAGCTGCGTGAAGTCTGTCTGACTGGACCTCAGCCTCCCCTGGTGAGGTTGCCCGTGGGGGGAGAATGAAGTCAGGACCCTCCACATCAGCAAGCACCTCAGTAGCCGCAGCAGCCCCTTCCTGCCTGAGGCTTCGGCCTCCCCTACTGTCTTCCGAGAGGGTAGTGCTACAGGGTCCCGATCTGTAGCCAGTCCATCTGCCCCGTGTCCTTTCTCTGGACCCCAGAGCCTTGCCTAGATCCCAGTCCCATTATCAGTGTTTGCAGAGCCCACAAATGTGTCTTGGCCTTAGCGCAGCATTAGAAGGTGTGGGTGTAAGGTGCTAGTAATAACCAGGGGGCTCCTTCTGATGGACTTTGGCTCTCTGCTTTCCAAAGATGTGAGATCAACCACCAGAAAAAGAATAAGGTTGTGTGTCACTTCCTGTAGGAAAGGGTAGGGAGTGGGCCTCAGAGATGTCCCTGGGAAGAACATTGCTTGGCTCCATCCCCTCCGTCTCACGTTTACTGGGATAGTTTGATAATAAAGAAGTGGAAGACCCATCTAGTTAGTAAGTGGGGATAGAGGAATGCCATCAAGGATAGCTTCCCGTAGGAAGGGCTATTTATACTCACCTCTGAGAACAGGTTGGGATTGGATGAATCTGCAGGCAGGAGGGTGGCCATGTGTGCCAGGACCCGGGACAGTTCCCCTCTCCCATTGCTCAACCCTCACCAGGCCCTGCAGCTACCCCCCCCCCCCCCCGCCCCAGGCTCCCTATACATCCTGTGCTTCTCTCTCTGCTCAGGAATACCAAGTCATGACGGACATCATGCTGCTCCAGGTGGCTGCCGAGAATTACACCCTAGAGCCCGAGGATCCTTTTTGGGCCTGGTTCCAGGCTATGGAGTCTCTCAGTGAGGTGAGAGGTGAGGCCCATCAGGAGCTGGGTCGGTGAGGTTCGGGGTGGACTCTTTCTGCTGGCCACTCCTGGGATCCTCCTTCCCTGGGCAGCCTCAGGCCTTGTTGCCGGGGCGCCTGACTCCAGCTGTGGGCAAGCACTGGCAGGGACTCTTAAATGGAAGCTCCTGGGCAACTCACAGGTGTCCCTCTGTCCTTAGCTACACCCTGTCCTGCCAGCTGGTGTCCCGGTCCTAGCTGGTCAGTAGCACTCAAGAAGGAGAAGAACTGGCCGCAGTCAACCTCAGGGCTGAGCAAGTGTCCAGTGGCCCTGCAGGGATTCCTCAGCAGCTGGGGATTTGCGGTGCATCCGCCCCATGTGCTCCACATCCCTTCCTCCCATCTATTTAGTTATTTGATGGGGGGCAATATTTATTCTCTTAAATAGTAAGTGGTAAATTCAAATATTATTATATTAAAGCCCTTTTTTCTTTTAGAGCCCGAGAGTGTGGTTTGTTCTTTTACTTCCTACAGTAACGTAGAAGATATAGACTCTCATATTCATTCCTGAACTAAGGAATCTTAAAGCGTCATCAGCTATTGTATGTGGGAGGAAGGAGAAGAGCCAGTCCTCCTCCCTAGCTACTGGAGGGTACCCCCAAATCCCCTTTACTCAGAGGACAGGTTCATTTCAGTACAATAAATTTGGGCAAACAGCAAAGGCAGCCCCTCAGAACTCCTGAGATTTAGAGGTTGAAGGTACTTCCACAGAAATAGCAACAACCACTGAAAGTGGGAGTCTTTAAGAGTCACACTCCCCAGAACTGCTTCCTGTCCAGGACAGGAGCCGCTTTTTTCCACTATAAAGGAAGGTGGACTATTTCCTGCTTCCTTTGTTGACGTGGTGTTCTTGTTTTGTTTTTGTTTTGACCCAGTATCGAGAACTTGTAGTTTTCTAGTTCAATCTCTGGAATTGCACCAGCACTAAGTGGGGAAAAACATGTAAAGAGATCAAATCCTGCATGTGGAAGGGACAAAGCCAGAGGAAGGTAATTTGCAAATAGTCTGAGGGCAGGCAGGACTTGCCATCCTCAGTCTCCCTCTAAGGGCTCCAGGTTCACCATTTACTGAGACTGGAATCCTTCTGGGATCCTTGTCAATGATCTCTGGATTCCTATTCCTGCTTGTTTTGTGTATGGGAAAAAGACGGGAGGTGTACTTTAAGGCCACAGCTAAGCCTGGTTTATTCACATCTATGCTGACCTATGAGCTAGGATTTTCAGCATTCCTGCATTTCCTTACGCAGTTCTTTTTAAGGCAGAAATTCCCTCAAGGCCCCCGCATCTTGGTCAGATACATGGTAGCCACTTTTCCCTGGCTCGGACCTGATGGATCAGGGACTGGTTCTCTTGTGACAGGATAATTGTCCATATCCTTGACCAGAAAAACCCCTCTCTCCTTGCAGGTCAAGGTGATTTTAAGTCCATGTTGTTCTGAAGTCCATGGTCTCAAACATTCACCAGTTTACACATCCGGTCTCAGTTCACACGCTTACACTGGCTTGTCCGAAATTGCTAACTGAGGTTGACTCCTTAGATCCTGGAGACCCTGAGATAGCTCTGCTCTTTTCAGCAGTCTTGTGCTTAGATTATGTCATGGGGTGTATGAACTTCTCCAGTCAGGAGCTTTGAAAGATGATGAATGAGAGGGGAGGATTCAGGGGGTTTCATCAAGGAAATGCCACCAAAGAGATGACCAGAGTAATCAAATGGCAATAAATACAGTCTTATCAATAATTACTTTTTTTAATGTTTTTTTTTTTTTTTATGTTAGTCACCATACAGTACATCCCTGGTTTCTGATGTAAAGTCTGATGACTCATTAGTTGCGTATAACACCCAGTGCACCATGCAATACGTGCCCTCCTTTTACCCATCACCGGTCTATCCCATTCCCCCAACCCCCTCCCCTCTGAAGCCCTCAACTTGTTTCTCAGAGTCCATAGTCTCTCATGCTTCATTCCCCCTTCTGTTTACCCCCTTTCTTTATCCCTTTCTTCTCCTACCAATCTTCCTAGTTCTTATGTTCCATAGATGAGAGAAACCATATGATAATTGTCTTTCTCTGCTTGACTTATTTCCCTTAGCATTATCTCCTTCAGTGCTGTCCATGTTGCAGCAAATGTTGAGAAATCATTCTTTTTGATAGCTGAGTAGTATTCCATTGTATATATGGACATCTGCTTAATCCAGTCATCTGTTGAAGGGCATCTCGGCTCCTTCCACGATTTAGCTATTGTGGACATTGCTGCTATGAACATTGGGGTGCATGTGGCCCTTCTCTTCATTATGTCTGTATCTTTGAGTGTTTACCCTGTTTAGATGGATTATTTCACATAAATTAGATTCCACTTAGCTAGAAAGCCAAAAGCTCTGTTTTTCACTCCCTTCCTGCTCCTCTCTTTTGCCTTCATTCATACACCAAGGAGGATGGGACATCAGCAGCTCACCTTGCCTCTTAATCACATCCATACCCTCTTGCCCCATGTCCACATCAATCAGAGCTCCCTGAGTAATTTCTGAGCAGCACCATCGGTGTCCTGACAGTTACTCCATGTCCCCCAGACCCCCTGGAGTGCCCATTGGAGGACCTTTCCAGTGACAAGGCAGAGAAAGGGGTCCCATCTCTCCCCCAGGTAAGCTTGACTTCGTCCAAAATAGAAACCTTGCTTCATTTCTTTGTTTTGGGGCCCCTGACTCAACCACTGGTTCCCATCAGGTTTCTTAGAGAGAACAAAAGACTTGTACCAGCAGTGTTTAGGATGATGCCATCCTCATAGTGTTTTGCATTTTTTTAATTGCAGATGAATTCAACAGGAAATAAAAGCATTCCATTTTTTTATAATCACTCATTGAGAAATAATCTACGTGATGAAAAAGGTGGGGCTTTCTTGTCTGCTTTGGTCTGGAGAGCCACCCTGATTCTGGGTTCTTGCTAGGAATGAAGGTTGAGTGTGTAGTGGGAGAAACCAACTGTCCAGTAAAGAACTATGACCATGTTCTACAGGCCCCAGAACAACTAGGTCATTTAGGTTGTGTGGTTTATGTGTGAGGGCTAAGGGGTGTCTATGTGGTGTCAATGTAAATGTGATTGTATTGAGTATGTGTGTGTTTCCTCAGGAGGTATTTCCCATTTACACAGAACAATGCAATGTCAACTTTGCAAAATAATCTCCTCACCACTGAACACTTCACATACAATCCCGAATTCCTCCATCACCACAACTGTGCCTGGAAGTTTGTTGAATGTTCCCTTCCTCAGATGGAGATAGAGCAGAAAAGACTGTCCCAGGTCTTGACCTCCTAAGGAGGAAAGTCAAAGTGTGGACCTAGGCCTGTATCCCCGTTGCTGATGCTCTGTGCTACTGATCTGCACTTATCACTCAGCTACGGGATCGTTAGTCACAGAGCAGGGGGGTTTCAGCATCCGTGTACACTCCCAAAGTACTGAAGTGTACACATGTCCCAAACACTGACCACGTTATAAGGTGGCCTCAATGGTCACATAACCCAGAACAACTATAGATGGATTTAACAGCCAGCTCTGGCATAGTCATTAGAGTGAAACTCACATAGAAAGTCCACATGCTCCTGGTCAGTCCACTGATTCTGAGAGCTAAGAGGCCCCATGTAGGACAGTGCAGGCCAACAGCTGTCATAGCTGAGGTCATTGCTTGTACATGGCCCAGAGCAGTTAAGAATCAGGACGATAATTTAATGTAATTTATGACATCACCATACCATGAGAAATGCTCAAATCCTGTAAGTCCATACCCAAGGTACAGTGGCAAATAGGAATTTAAAGTAAAACTTGGCTTTTAGCTTGGTGCCCATCACCCTTGTTGCAAATCTCCTAAACAGCTGGGTTAGGGAGTGTCAGTGTTCACTCCATGCCTCCTTTACTTTCCCCATTGTGCAATCTTGGCACCCTTGTCACAGATCATTTATCTATGTACGTGTGAGTTTATTTGGGGGCTCTCTGCTCTGTTCCACTGGTCTATTGGCCTGTTTTTATACTAGTACCATTCTGTTTGATTACCGTAGCTTTGTAATATGCTTTAAAGTCAGGAAGTGTGGGGACTCCATCTTTGTTCTTCATTCTCAAGATTGTTTTGGTTATTAGGGGTCCTTTGTGGTTCCATAAATATTTTAGGGTTTGTTTGTTTGTTTCTATGCAGTGACATTGGGATTTCTGTAAGTCGCTTCCTCTAGGACCTGGTGGTTGACCTTACTGTTTAGTGTCCCAGAGTCTTAAGTTGTGCCTGTCATGTGTGCATGAGCCCAGAAATGCCTATACATGAATGATCAGATCAGGCCAGCAAACTACAACCAAGAAACAACCAGCGGAGGGCAAGTGACCTCTTTTTCATCTTTGGATTCTAGAACTGTGCTCTCCAGGGTGCTAGCCTCTAGCCACATGTGTCTGCTTATAATTAATTTTACACCAACATTCAGCGAATTAAAATAACACCACATTGCTCACTCACACTAGCTACATTTCAAATGTGCGCATACTAATTTGAATCTCAGGTGGTAAGTTTGGAGGTAAGAGCTGCAATGTGCCTGTAGAACTGAGAGTGTGAAAGCTGATTCATTCAGCATCTCTGTCTCATTCGAAGGTTTGTAACTGTGATCAATTCTTGTTGAAGGGCTCTGACTCCACCAAGTATAGAGAACTTCTGAGAACCCACAGGAAATATCAGGTTGATGCCGTATGACCCACACAGCCTCAACTAGAGGAGGAGGAAAGGGTGAGCCCCTCTAATTGATGTGTTTCTATATATCATATTTGGGTGTCTATAGATTTTCTTGTGGAGAGCATTCAAGATTCCAGTAGTGAGGAGGATGACTCTCCAGGTAGGGAACAACACTCAGGTAGGAAGCAATGCAAGAGGGTTCCGGGTACAGTTGGGTTGCACCTGCTGCTCTGGAGACTGAGGAAGGTGGATAGGAAAGCAGAAGGGGTAGGGAAATATATGTACAAGTCTAATTTGTTCATTTCATATTTTAATGACATATTAGTAAGAGGAATGGAGTCCATAGGCATCAGGTGTGCTGTGTTTGCAATCATTTTTGCTTTCCTATTTAAAAATTCATTCCCATGGGGGCGCCTGGGTGGCACAGCGGTTAAGCGTCTGCCTTCGGCTCAGGGCGTGATCCCGGCGTTATGGGATCGAGCCCCACATCAGGCTGCTCTGCTATGAGCCTGCTTCTTCCTCTCCCACTCCCCCTGCTTGTGTTCCCTCTCTCGCTGGCTGTCTCTATCTCTGTCGAATAAATAAATAAAATCTTTAAAAAAAAAAAATTCTTTCCCCTGAAACCTGTACTTCCTTCTCTTTCCCACTGCCAGATGTCAAAGCTTAGGTTCTGTTTCATTAGCACCTCTTGGGATTTTGGTATCTTTCTTGTTATTAACCTTGATGGATGTAATCCTGTGCGACCCAACAGACACTTGAATCTGGATACAAAGTTCTAGCATGAGCCAGGAGGTAGATGAGAGGTCAACTCTCTCCCTTTTAACGTACAGGACTAGTAACATTATGTTCCTGTCCTGTTTGCTCCTCCTTAAAGGCCACTTCCATAGCTAGGTGAGTTGAAGAACCTTTCCTCTGGAATTATGCATATGCTCCAATGTCCTTTAGCTCATCCCAGCCTCCATACCTCACCCAAGTCTGAACTGTGAATGTGCTTCCATCTGAAAGAGGCCCATGTGCAGCTGCCCTGGAGACCCTCCATGGCCGGCAGGGATTCTAGAGGACTGTATGAGGAGCTGCTGGGCCTATTTCACACACCAGCTTTTACAGCCCTGCTGACCTGGTCACCTGGCATTGACCACAGGACACAACCTCTCTCTGGGCAGCAGGGCAGGGAGTCAGTGCTCCTCTCAGAACCCACTGCCTCAGCCACACATTGGCCCTGCCCCCCACACCTTGGTCATGCCTACCCCAGGCCTGCCCAAAGCCCACCCTCCCAGTCCTTCCAAGGTTCAGGGCAAACTCTGGCAGGTAGTGTGTGTTTATGTGATCGCATCAGCTGTAGAGCCCCTGTTGCCCCACGTATAGACTAAGGGAATTTAGACAAGTTAGCTTACTTCTGATTTCATGTTCATGCTCTCTAGGGGGCTAGGAAACCTATGGGATTTTTTGAGAACGATCTTCAAGTAACTGCAATTACCCCAGGCACAGGACAGGTAGTATGTGGAACTCATTGCCATTCTCTCCCATAGGGCCCAACAAAACCCCAGTCCCATTACAGGTGCCCCCTGGGTTTGGATGGATTGGTTAATTGATCAATTGATTGATGAGGGAGGGTGGCAGTATACCCATGATCATTCCTCCGGTGTCCCCATATTTTAAAATAACATGGCTGGTAGAGGCTGACACGGAGAAGGACGATGAACACTAAATAGTGGAGAGAAGTGGAAGGGGAGTACTGAGTCATGAGTACCGAGGAAGGCAACATCACACACAGAAATGCATGCAGACAGTGACTGCCTTCTTGTAAGGACAAGATGACACAGGAGTTCATTCATGGTCACAGTTATGAAATTTGAAGGCTGGAAAAATATGTTGCAGATCACAGAGACCCATTCCCTCATTGCAGAGGGGAAGACAGAGTCATCCCCAGGTCGGCCTTTATCCTGCCAGGAGCAGTGGGTCCAAGTTCTCACCCCAACCCTGACTGTCCCCGTCCTTTCCCAAGGCTTCCTCCTCCCCACTCCTACAATTATCCATGCACAGGATCACATGCAGGGAGCAAAACTGTGCATGCAATTTATTTCCTCTTTCCTCTCTTTTCACTTTGTTTTTGCTATCTATAAGCTCCTCTTTGTAGCTCTTCCCCCATTCCCTCTTTATAATTCTCATCCTGTAGTATGTGGTCTCATACAGGCACTTAAGGTCCTTGGATCAATGTCTATAAAACCTCCTGCAGCCTACCTCATTCACATTCTTAGTGTTGCTCTGGCCCCTTACGCTGGGTCTGTACCACGGACTCCTGCTGAGCAGCCCTGAATGGCCCCAGCCAGGAGCTGGGCTGGGAGTCGGAAGGGTCCCTGCTGGAGGGGCCCCGGGAATTCTGGATCTGCTCTCAGCATCCTCCACTTAATGGTTACCTGCCCTGGGCGGCTCTGGTTATGCCTGATTCTTGTCTTCCTTTCAGCTGTTAACAAATTTTTTTGTAATGGACTCAAAAGAAGGAAAAGACAAAGCAAATTGGGGCAAAGAAGAACAGGAAGAGGAAATGTGAGTGCAGGGCACTTGGGATGAAAATGGTAAAGCAAACGAGTGCACATGTTCTCCGTTGCTTCCCTAACTTCCTTGTTGGCACCGCAGGAAAACCAACCAAACACTGGGGTGACCGCTGATGCATGCGGCCACAAAAGCGGAGACAGGGTGGTGGTACTAGTACATACAGGCAACATAACTACCTTCCAAGGACGCTGCCACACTCTTTCTGAGCTAATTATGTGTAATCGTCGTGCCTAGACTATACATGGAGTAGATGATTTTATTCATGTAACCTAATAAGTTAGATATTATTCTTAAGTCCTTCTATAGGAGGCTGCCAGGGTCCTGGAGATGCTCTGTGTGTCAAATTGGTGTTGGCAACAGATGCATTTATATTACAGGAAACCATAAAGCTAGACATTTAAGATTCGGGGACTTTACAATATGTAAAGTAAACATCAATTAAAAAACAAACGTAAAACTATTTTTTTCTACAAAACAAACTCAGGCACAGATCGTTTCCTCTGATTTCTACAAAGTGTTTTAGAAGTGATGCCACTCTCCGACATCCTCTTCCAGAGAACATATGCAGAGGGAACACACCTACACTGCTTTCATCAGATCAGGAGAATTTGGATGCCACCTAGCAATAGACATCACAGTAAAGGGAAATCACAGGTTAACTCTTCTGAATGTAGATGTCAAGATCCAAAACCAAACATCAGCGGTCTATAAATCCACAGAGTTTTTATAAAGGAATGAAACTGGGATTTCATGGAGTGATTTCCATTGGTTGATGTGAACAGGATTACTGGGTGTTTGGGTGCTGCCTGGGACAGTGGTGAGAAGGGACAATGCCATTGGGTTGGTGGAATGAACATTTGGTGGCAGAGGGAAGAAACTCTCTCCCTGCAACTGCAAGGTCTAGAGAAGGGTGAGGAGTCTACAGAGACTTCAGAGTTTGGGGAGCGGGAAGTGCACACTCAGAGTGTAGGCTCTGCCTGCTCAGGCTATTGCTCAGATCAGTGGTCAGAAGAGAGTGGAGGACATGTCAGCTTCATCTATTAAACCAGCAAAGCACCAGTCCATCAGGTCACTTTCCTCATTAGCTAGTGGTTCATCCAGGGTTGGTTCTTGAAGGCCAAGCTGATTCATTAGAGAGGAGTTATATGTGCAAGTTGGCTTGGAAAATCCTGGGCTCTGGGCCACATAGGAGTCAAGCAGAGCACTGGTCACACCGTCGGTCTGCCTTGAGGCAGCTGATGTGTGATGATGTGGGAGGAGGAGGGATTTTCCCCCTGACCTGTTAAAGGGACTTCCTTTCAGGAAAATATCATAGCTTTTGGGTCAGAGATTGAAATGTTTGGGTGGAGGCATGTGCCCTTCTCTTGGCTCCAGCACCTTCTATGTCCTGGCAGCAACTTTGGGGCAGGAAAATTTGGGGAATGGAGGGAGGGTAGCCCTTGGTTCAGAAGTCCAGCACATGATCTGGAGGACTCAGGGAAGGCGGTGGGGGTTGTTCAGGGATCTCTGTCCCCAAGGAAACAACTACTTTCCTATCTCAGATCTGTCATCAGCCTTGTGACTCCAGGCGTCATTTAAAATCTCTACAATTTAGAGCCATGAATCACAAAACAGGGGTCACAGCACCTACCCTGCATAACCCATGAGGATGATGGGGGATGACAGGAAATGATGACAGATACTCTCCATGAGCTGTAAAGCATCATGCCCATGTGAGGGCTGAAATGTCACCTTGCACCCTCCCCTGCCCTGTATCCGTTCGAGTTTCCTCTCCGGAGGCAGCCACTCCTGTATTCCTTGCTTATTCTTGCAGACAGTTAATGCTGGAACACTTACACAGCACTTACGCAGCACCGGTCATTTTCTCCAGGTGATGTCTGGACTGTCTTATATTAAGCTTCGTAAGGGAATACTAGTAAATAGGCCTCATGCCGCAGAACAGGGAACCAGGGACAAAGGGGTTAAGTAACTTTCCCAGGTACATGTGTCTTCTAGCATGAGTTGATACCAGCCACCAGACACCAGCTCTCATGCTCTCTCTCTCTCTCCGTCCCTGTGCTGTGCTGCCTTTCTACATTGTCTCATCCTCATGAAATCACAGCCCCATCACAGATCATAATACCCCTCTTTGCTCATAGAACAGAAGTGCAGCATAGGAATGAATGAATGTGCTCCCAGGGTCTTCTCTCAGCTGCATATCAACAGTTCTATTTTCAGTATGTTTTCTAGGATTGTGGCTCAGGTTATAAAAAGAAAAATCATAAGGGATTCAAACACGGGATTCACAATATAACTATTTGTGTTTAAGAAGATCTGCTGGCTGTCCACTGTTCTGCTGGCTGTGCCCACAGTGGTTCAGCCACATTGAAATGGGCATCTGACCAAACAACATGGTAGGGCCACAAATATCACCCCCACTAACTACTCCATTGAAGGTGGCATGGGAGTAAAATCAGTAATTAGATTCAAGAAGAAGGACTGTAGTTTGTACAAAAGACACTGGATGTTGGAAAGGAAGGAGTGAGCAGGGAAGGTGCATACTCAAGGGCCAGTGTGGCTACTTCCTGCTCTCAGCCATGCCTTCCGTAGTGGCTGCTCTGAGGGTGGGTCAGATAGTCAGGGAGACACTGGAGGTGTGTAGATTTCATCCACTAAGCCACAAAAGTCCAGCCTGGCAGACCCCTCTCCTAGTTAATGAACTGCTCATCATCCAAGTTTGGTCAGTTGAAGACGAAGCTAGTTCTTTGGGCAACTGTCACGTGGGCAGTTGGTTTAGAATGTCCTGGGTTCTGAGCCAGTTGGGAGGCAAGCAGACTACTGGTCATTCAGGGTGATCACCTGACCACCAGGGAGTCTCACTGAAAGGCAGCAGATAGAATCAAGTGCTGGGGGCAAGTGAGGGGAGATGGAGACATGCTCAGATCCCCCCACTCCATCAGGGGTTGTTCTTCATTTGGAGGAAAGACAATGTATTTTGAGTCAGGGATTGAAACACAGAGCCAGGAGTTGGGTCAGGATTTGAGCCATCCTCTTGGTGCAGGCACCTCCTTGACATACCAGGTGTCTGCCTGCAGAAACCTTGGGGCAAGAGGATATGAGCAAGGGAGTGAGGAAAGGGCTCAATTCAGGTGTCCAGGACCTGATCTCGTATTCAGGTGATCAGGGATCTCTATGTCCAGGGAACCGTCTGTATCCCCTGACTCAGAACCATCATTCAGTTGCAGTTGAGCTGCAACTCTGAGAAAGTCACTTAATCTCTAAATTTCAGTACCTGCACCATGAAATATGGATCTCAGCCCCTACTCCTCCCACCCTGTGAGCATCACAAGAAATGACTTTTCATTATTGGAAGTTGAATATTGAAGTCTCCAATTGTTGAGGGGTCTGTTTCTCTTCATTTTTGTCAGTTTGTTTTATATATTTTGGAGTTCTCTTGTAAAACGTTCATAATCTTGAAGGATGGGCCCTTTTGTCATTATAAAATGTCCTTTTTTTTTCTAGAAGAAAAATGTCATAAAAGTTTGTCTTATATTATCAAAGCCAGTCTCGTTCTCTTTTGGTTACTACTTGCTTAGCATTTCTTTTCCTTTTATTTTCAACCTCTCTGTCTTAGACTTAAAGCGTGACTCCCTCATAGGCAGCAAATGGAGATTATAGGGTTTTTTTAAATCCATTCTGCCAATATCTGCCTCTGAATTGGAGTATATAATCCATGAATATTTAATTACTAATCAGCTAGCATTGGTATCTGTTTTTTGTTTTGGTTTGGTTTTTTGGCTGTATATGTCATCTCTTTTCTAATAGTCCTCCATTACCGGTTTTTTATGTTATGTTCTAGCGTACCGAATACATTTCCATGGTGCTTCTTTTGCTATATATTCTGGGTTATGTTCTTAGTAGCTTCCCTCAGATTATAATTAACACCTTAAATTATAACATTCTAATTGGATTAATACCAGATTAATTTCCATGGCATATAGAAACTACCTCCATGTAGATTCAATGCACACCCTCCCCTTATTGCCATGGTCATACAAATTATATCTTTATACACTGTGTGCTCGTCAGCATGTTTATAATATTGACTTCAGGTGGTGCCTTTTAAATCAGGAGAAAATAATACATTGTTTACAATTATACACATCTTACATACTTTTATATTTTTTATTTAAATTCATTAGCCAACATATACATACTTATATATTTACACTTTCTTGTATATTAACCTATGCAACTCTTTATTTCTTCATGTAGATTTAAGTTACTCTGTTGTCTTTTCATTTCAGCTTGAAGGGCCCTTAGTATTTCTTTGTAGGCCTTGTGAAAGCAGTGGGTTCTCTCAAATGTTATCTGGGAATGTCTCAATGTCTCCTTTATTACTGAAAGACATCTGCTAGATACAGAGCTCTTGGTTGACAGTTTCTGTCTTTTGGCACTTTTCATGTCATCCCACTGCCTTCTGGCCTCTGGTGTCTGATGAAAATTAGCCATAAAATTGAGGAGCCTTTGTAAATGATTAGTTGCTTTCATGATTTTCTCTTTGTCTTTGGCCTTGAACAATTTTATTATGAGGTGGGTTTATCCTGCTTGGACTTTTTTGAACTTCTTGAATATTTTTATTAATGTTTCTCATGAAATTTGGTGAGATTTTGGCTATTGTTACTTCACATATCTTCACTGTCCCTCTCTTTTATTTATTTTATCTTTTACTTATTTTATATTTCATTCCCTGTCTTTTATTTTTCTGGGGACTTTTCTTTGTGCATATGTTGGCATGCTTATTGTATTATACAGGTCCGCGAGGCTCTGCTATTTTTTTCTCCCATCCATATTTTTTAACTCACTGTTCATCAGACTGGATCTCTATTAATCTATCTTCAAATTTTTGTCTTTTTCCTGCTCAAATCTGTTGTTCAGCTTTGTTGTGGCTTTGTGTCTCCCCAAATTATACATTAAAGTTTTACCCCACAGTACCTGTGAAAGTATCCTTATTTGGAAATAAGGTCTTTGCAGATATAATCAAGATAAGGTTACACTGGGGGCGCCTGGGTGGCACAGCGGTTAAAGCGTCTGCTTTCGGCTCAGGGCGTGATCCCGGCGTTACGGGATCGAGCCCCACATCGGGCTCCTCCGCTATGAGCTTGCTTCTTCCTCTCCCACTCCCCCTGCTTGTGTTCCCTCTCTCGCTGGCTGTCTCTATCTCTGTCAAATAAATAAATAAAATCTTTAAAAAAAAAAAAAAAAGATAAGGTTACACTGGATTAGAGTGTGCCCTGATTGAATGGCTGCTGTCCTTATAAGAGCAGGGAGGTTTGGACACACAGACACAGAGGGGAGAAAGCCACCATGTGATGACAGAGGCAGGGTTTAGAGTGATGCAGATGCAATCCAAGGAAAGCCATGAATTTCCAGAAACTACCAAAAGATAGCAAGGGGCAAGGAAAGATAGTTCTCTAGCTCTTTCAATAGGAAACAGAGCCTAAGTTATAGCTTGACTTCAGATTTCCAGCCTTCAGATGTGTGAAAGAGTAAATTTCTATTGTTTTAGCCCATGTAGAGTGTAGTAATTTCTTACAGCGGTCCTAGGAAGTGAATACAAGCCCCTTTAGTGACATTTTCAGTTGTTACTATACTTTTCAACTCCAGAATATCTGTTTCTCTTTTATAATTCACATCTTTTTTATTGTTATTCTCTACTTGGAGAGATATAAGTCTCATACTATGTTTTAGTTCTTTAAATATCATTTCCCTTAATTCTTTACATATACTTAAAAGAGCTGATACAAAGTATCTGTCTCGTAAGTCCAGTGTCTGGACTTTGCTTAGGGACAGTGTGTATTCATTGCTTTTTTCTCCTTGTATATCAGCTTATGTGTGGGGGACAGCCCAAGAGCACCTCCAACATCCGTCCCTCTAGAAAGACTAACTGAACTCAGTATATAGCCATCCTGATAGTTGTGATTTATTACAGTGAAAGCACACTAAGCAAAATAAGCAAAGGGAAAGGTGCATGGGAGGTTCAGAGAAAACCAGCCACAAGCTTTCAAGAGAACTGCTCCAGTGGCATCACAAAGGTACACTTCATTCCTCCAGCAATAAAGTGTGAAACATCTTCCAGGAAAGCTCATTAGAGACTTTGTACTCAGAGGTTTTTAGTGGGAACTGGTCATTTAGGCACCCTCTGCCTCGCACATACCTGAATTTCAGAGTTCTATCAGCAAAGATATGTTCTGCATAAACCACAGGGTTTGCACCAACAGTCTAGGCACAGCAAGCCACACTTACCAGAGAATGGTGGGGACCCTCTTGATTCCAAGTTCCCAGACTTCAGACAGGGTCAGTCTGACAAGCAGGCCTGTCATAGGAAAGCACACTTGGCCCTGGTATGCCAACTTTTTTCTGCACAGTCAGACTTCTGGTTTCCCTGCAGGTATCTTGTTACTGGGGAGGGGGACTGTAAATTGGTTATTTAAAATAATATCATATGACAACTCTAGAAATCGGATTCTCACTCTTCCCTAGGATTTGTTGGCTTTGCTATTTTTTGTCATTGCTTTCTCATTAGTGACTTTAATGAACTAATTCTCCAAAGTCTGTATTCTTTGTCACGTGTGACCACTGTAGTCCCTGCTCAGCTCTATGGCGGTCAGCTATTGGCCGGAGAGAGATCTCACGAACAGCCTAGAACTAAGTCATTCAGTCTTTGTCGAAGGGCTTCGTGAGCATGTTGAATCGTATCTTCAAAATTCAGCTGGTAGCTGAAAACCTTCATTGTTGCTTGTGCAGAACATCCAGGTCAGGCAGGGGGAGAGCTAAGGGCCTTCTAGGGTCTCTCCTGGGTATGCTTACAGTGTTCTAGATTCGTAAGAATAAGTCAGAACTTTTCAGATCCCCTCATGGAAATCTCATTTTTTGGTGGTCCTTGTAAGCTTTCTATTACTCTATTGTTTGCTCCAACTAATATCTATCACTTTAACCAACCAACCACAAGTTAAGCAACTGCCTATAATTTCTTTTTTGACAATTATGCTGGGAAAAGGCTTTTTGTTCTGGGCAAGCTCCAAGTGAGATTAAACACAAACAGTCAAACAAGTAGGGTCTTGCAGACATCCCTCAGACCCATTAGTGGTAATTCTCTAGAAATGAGGTTTTGAGGGAGCTCCGGACCCATTCTGTTCTCTCCAGTGGCTGCCGCATTGCTGTCTTTCACTGTGAACATGGGCTTTAGTTTTCTGAACTACTCTGGAGCCACAGGGCAGGGGATGGGACTAGGCCATGTTAAAACAGCACAAAACTCATGGTTCTGACTGAGACTCACCTGTTTTTTTTCCTCCCTCTTCCACCAGTATCAACATTCCCTCTACTGCTGCAAGTTTGAGTTTATTTCCAGAGTTCTTAAGATGTTGGTGGCAATTTTTGCCAGTTTCCTCATTGATTTTTTTTTGAGGAGAGAATTTTTGGAGGTCTTTAAGCTGCCATTTGCACTAAAGCCACTCACCACATCATACTCATACTCAAGCCACAGTCCATGACTGATTATCCTCAGGTGTTTGCAGGAATCACAGTTCAACGTAAACTGTGTCTCAGAGAGACTCCTCATGCAGTTGTGTGCACACTGTTAGGTCACAGACATGAAACTCAGCTTCAAAATAGAGTGTCACTTTAAAAGGAATTAAATTTTAAAAAAATAAAAGAATTTTCTTAAAATCGTATACTGAATAATATGACGTGGCACCTCTGGATAATAGTGACCAACCAGATCCTCAGGTTGAATTTAGGTCATTAAACAGGGCTTTGTTGTTATATTCTTCCTCCAACTTAAAAAAAACTAAAGCTTATCATATGCACAATTTTGTAATGGTAGAGTTTGGATATTTAATATATGTATGATTTCTTGAACTTGTAAATTTACTTAATTCATCTTCACAGTCATAGAGAAAGTTATTTGGGAATAAAATCAATTATCTTTGGTCATGTATATTTTACTTATCTTGATAAGGCTTGTACTATATAGAAAGAAAACATGAAGATATACAGAGATTCCAAGATATGGTGTAAAACTGCCTATCATTCTAAATCCACACTGTATCTTTAAAATATATGTACAGGCACCGGGGGGGCTCAGTCGTTAAGCGTCTGCCTTCGGCTCAGGTCATTATCCCAGGGGCCTGGGATCGAGCCCCGCATCGGGCTCCCTGCTTGGCGGGAGGCCTGCTTCTTCCTCTCCCACTCCTCCTGCTTGTGTTCCCTCTCTCGCTGTCTCTCTGTCAAATAAATAAAATCCTTAAAAAAAAATTAAAAAAATACATGTAAAATTGCTCCAAATTGCCCAAGGCCTCGCTAGAGCAGTCAAGAGGAAGTAGCTGATTTTCATCATCCTGTTTGCCTGGAGACCACTCCAGACACGTACATCACACTGACGTGTGTGCAGCAGACGGGTTGGGAAGGACTCGGCTTCTCGCTGGGCCTCATGTCACAGTGGAAGTCTGAGCCTCACGACAGCATTACTGTGGCTTTGAGTTGACCGCACTGAGCTGTGTCTAGGCAGCATGCGGTTTGCTTGGTTGGTTACGAGTTGTCTGTTGACTGCGAAGCAGCTCCAGTCACATTGACCTCCCATCGCCTCGTCCTCAAACTTTCCTCATCGCCTCCTGATTCCATCCATACGATGTTCTTTCTGCAGGCATCACCTCCTCCTCCACTGCCCACTCCAGCCACTACCCAGGCTGCACCCCAAGTTACCCTGAATGCATTCCTTAGATAGGGGTTCAGTCAGCCCCTCTTCCAGAGAACCTCTCAAAATCTCCCTGACTAGAGCTGTGCCCAGGTCATCTTTTTCAGGGATCTCCTATTAGTTGACCTTTTTATTGTGTGGTTATTTTATGTATATCTTCCCAAGAATAATTAGGATCCATGGAGGGAGAGAATGTGAAGTTCTTACCAGTAATCCTGCACTTACCTCCTTGCACCTGGTGAACGGGACAGAGATTCTCCAGAGACAGTGCAGTGAGGACAACACGTTGCAGTGGGGAGGGTGCAGGATCTGAATCTGCATGGTCTGCACCATGCCTCGCTCTGCCATTCACACCACATGACACACAGCAGGATCAAAAAACATTTCTAGGAGATGTCTCCTCATGTCGAAAACAGGACTAACAGTCATTCCTCAAGGGGGCATTTGTGAGGAGAGAGAAAAGTTGTATTCATGTAAGATCTTGGGATGTATCTGTCATGCTACCCTTCACTAAATGTTGGTTGGTGGCCTACTGACAGCCTAGTCTCACATTACTGGGTCATGTCCTCTGAGCAAATCATGATCACTCAGAGAGGCATGCGCCTCTCTGCAGCTCTGAGATCCTTGTCTTGTCACAGCTGTCTCTCTCCATTGTCACAGTCAACCCCAGTCATCCTATGTTATGGGCATTATTTTCTCAGTTCTTTCTTTTGTGTCTGACATTTTGTCTTTTTCCCTGCCACTTTTTCTTAAAACATGGGTGGCTACAGCTGGATGTCTCTCCTGGAGTCTAGAGGATGTAGGATACATAGTAGCACTGTGGTGTCACTGCCCTCCCGGCCAGGTTGACCACGGTCTCTCAGGGTTTTTCCAAAGACCCACCCTCAGGGGTCTTCCACATGTCCTAAGCAGTCAATGCATTTGTTCATTTAGTCCAAACTTGTAAAATAAGTTTGGTCACCTCTGCATGCAGCCTACCTGCAAAGGAGTTAAGTGACGTGTCCAAATTGAGGCAAAAAAGCATGGTTAATCCTATAGTCACGGAAGACATGGGATGAGTCATCAAGACAATTTCCTAGAGAAAAGAACTCACACATGAATCCTTAGAGGTCACTTCTTACATCGATCTATTCAATGAACACATCATTCTAAATATACTCAGTTTTCCGTTGAATAGGACTTTTCACAACTAACTGAAGCAGCATGCATCACCAGAATACCAGAGGGAGCTAAGTGCGGGGGCTTCAGAGGGTCACAGTTTTGAGGACAGCATTCATCCTGTGCCAAAGTCCAATGACGCACTGCGAGCCCAGTGCGAGACACAGCACCTCTCTGTCCAGGAGACCCCGACACTGAGATTCCCGAGACGGTGTAGACTGTGCCCAGGGCCCTGAAATGGAAAGAGACACAGGGATGGTGAGTCTGAGGTCATATGATGTCTATAAGAAGGAAGTGGCAGGGCCTCCCCTGATCCACTGTCAACAAATCACCTGAGCAGAGAGTGAGAGGAGTGGGGAGGAAAGAGGACGAGGCTGTGATGGAAAGACCCTTCGAGTTCTGCTTCCCGCGGGGCCCAAAGTTGATTTTACCTACTGGCCCCACTCAAAGGGAGGACAGGGAAGTCATGCAGATCCTTCCCCTCCCCTTGATGGCCTCCCACAGCTGATGTACCCCAGGGGTTTGTGGCAAGGCAGGCCCACAACTCCTCCTGCTGTGTTAGGGCCAGATGTACATACAGAAGGGGACCTTGGAGAGAGAGTTGCATGCCCATCCACCTGTCCACTATCCCCTCCTCCCAGAGTGGGGTCTCTTCACTGCCCAGGAGCCTCCTCTTAAGACTGCAGCCTCTTCCACAGCCTTGCACTCAGTGAAGTGACCTCCACAGCTTCTTCCTCCATTGTAGATCACTGTAGAGGGGGATCCAGAGGGAACCCAACCTCAGAGAGAACTTGTTCCAGATTCAGAACAGCAGAAGGGGCCCCTGGGTAGCGCAGTCGTTAAGCGTCTGCCTTCGGCTCAGGGCGTGATCCCGGCGTTCCGGGATCGAGTCCCACATTGGGCTCCTCTGCTGGGAGCCTGCTTCTTCCTCTCCCACTCCCCCTGCTTGTGTTCCCTCTCTCACTGCCTATCTCTCTGTCAAATAAATAAATAAAATCTTAAAAAAAAAAAAAAAAAAAAAAGAACAGCAGAAGGACCAAAGACCATGACAGATCAGCCAAGACCAACCCACTTTCCACTGTGGCAGTCAGGGGGATCCCCTTCACCTCATCCTGTGTTGCTCTCTCTCCATCATTCCTGATTGGGGGACAAAATAGGGAAGGCCTCAAGGAGAGGGAGAGAGCGCTAAGCACATCTTGTGGGTGCTCCACTCTGAGGAATGGGAGGGACCACCCAGCCCTCTTTGGCACACGCCAGTTAACCTCTGCCTGATACTGGACCCAAGGGTTGATTGGGTCTGTTGTTTGGGTGTACACATATGGTATCAGGAAATTGGAGGGAAGCAGAACTTTCAAGGGAAGAAGAGGGACTCTGCATTTTTTTCCCAGAGCAAAGCTGGTTCCAGTCACTAACATAATAATCCACACCAATACTTCCAGTGCAGGACTGAGTGATCTGACCAAAAGCTCCAGAAATTGTGGACAGCTGGGTCAGCAAACCATACCCAGGATCTTAGAAATGGGGGTGCATCAACCACACAGTATCAGAGAACCAGAGGAGAAAGGACGGCCCCCATTACACTACTCCAGAACTCAGCAGCAGCCACTTGGCCACAAAATGACAGCAATAACTCTGGACAGTGAGAAGGTACAGACAGCCAACAGGTTTTTATCTCACTTCCCTGTGGGCCTTGAGGACAATGTAGGCATCAAGCTGCTGTCCCACACTAAGCAGTAATAATCAGCCTCTTTTCCAGGCTGAAGCCCAGAGATCAAGAAGCCTGGCTGCCTGACCTGGAGCCCAGGAAGCTCTTCTGAGAGGCAATTGCAAATCTGGGGGTCAGGAGTTTGGCAACAAAGCCCAGGTGTTGCTGAAGCTGAGCTGCTCCCCTAGTGCACGTGTTGGTGGCCATCTCTCCTTGGCCCTTGGACACTGAGGGTGGCTGAGTCAACCCCACCTGGACCACAGACCCTGGCATGGGGGAGGGACAAGTAGAACAGTGAGTTGGGTGAATGAGGGAGTGGACCAGAGCTGAATGAGGGGCCCCCCACAAATCTTCCACCCAGAAAAGTTCAGCTCTCATCTGTGCAGAAAGTGAGGAGCACAATGAGAGGGGCACAGGTCGTGTATAGATGCTCAAGAGCTCTGCTCCCTGAGATTCCAGAAAGGGGCAACCCTAAGTCCCTCTTATTCTCTCCCTAGGCACCATGGGGAGATGGGCTCCTGCATTCATATATGTCCCTGCTCCTTGACACTCAGCCCTGGGTACCATCTCTAGCAGAATCATGCCCCCCACAAATGTCCATGTTCTAATCCTTGGAATCTGCCCACGTGTTGCCTTACATGGGGAAGGGGAATTAAAGTTGCAGATGGAATTAGGTTGCCAATCAGCTCACATTAAAATCAGGAGATGATCCTGGATTATCCAAGTGGTCACAAGGTCATTAAAAGTGGAAGTGCAGCAGAAGAGTCCACTAGGATGTGGGGCAGTCAGTCAGCTATTGCTGGCATTAGAGGTGGAAGGGGCAACTAAGCAGGGAGTGTAGACAACCTCTAGAAGCTAGAAAAAGCCAGGAACCAGATTCTCTCCCAGCGCCTCCAAAAAGGAACACCCTACAGACGTATTTATTTTAGTCCAGTGAGGCCCATATGAGACTCTAACCTGCAGAAGTGTAAGACACTATATTTATGAGGTTTGAAGGCAATACATTTGTGGTAATTGGTTACAGCAATGGGAAACTGATACAGTAATTCCCAAGTCAATGGACTGAAGAAGAAGAATCTTGATCATTTCAGCAGATACAGAAAAAGCACTTAGGACAATTCAACATACATTCAAGATTTTAAAAACTCTCAGCAAAATAAGAATTAAGAAAGACTTTGTCAACTTGATGAAGGACACTTACAGTTTATAGTTAACATAATAGTGATGGAAGATAAAATTATTTCCTCTGAATTCAACATGACACAGGAGTTGGTGACTATCATAACAAATACTAGGGTCATCTACTGATTTCATTTCCTTTGGATGTATCCCTAGATATGTGATTACTGGATCATATGGTGGTTCTATTTGCAATTATCTGAGGAAACTCAGTACTGTTTTCCATAATGGCTGTACCATTTTACATTCTCACTAACAGTATATGAATGTTCAAATTTCCATTTTCTTACCAACATATATATAAACCATCCTAACAGGTGACATGATATTGTCCTTTGATTTGGATTTCTCTGATGATTAATGATGCTGAGCTGCTTTTCATATGTCTGTCAGCCATTTGTATTTCTTCATTGGAAAAATGTCTATTGAAATATTTAGCCCATTTTTATGTTGGGTGAAACACTTTCTTAAAAGATTCATTTATTTTGAGAGAGAGAGAGAGAAAGCACAAGAGGAGGGAGGGTCAGAGGGAGAAGCAGACTCTGCTGAGCAGGGAGCCTGATGTGGGACTTGATTCCAAGACTCCGGGATCATCACCTGAGCAGAAAGCAGATGCTTAACCAACTGAGTTATTCAGGCGCCCCTGGATTAAACACTTTTATTTTAATGATTAGTAGCAGTTTCTTATATATTTTGGATATTAGCCTCTTTTTTATTTTTTAAAGATTTTATTTTTTAGCGAGAGAGTGAGCAAGTAGTAGGTGGGGCAGAGGACAAGGTAGAGAATCTCAAGCAGAATCCAAAATGAGTATGGAGCCCAAAGCAGGGCTTGAACTCATAACCCTGAGATCATGCCCTAAGCTGAAATCAAGAGTTGGATGCTTAATCAGCTGAGCCACCCAGGGCCCCTAGTCTCTTTTCTGATACAAGGTTTGCAATTGGATTCTCCCATTCTATAGACTGCCTTTTCATTCTGTTGATTGTTAAAGAGACTATCCTTTCCTCATTGTGTACTCTTGGCACCCTCATCAAAGATCATTTATCCATGTATGTGTGAATTTATTTGGGGGCTCTCTCTTCTGTTCCATTGCTCTATCTACCTGCTTTTTTTTAAAAAAAATTAATGTACAGTATATGTTTCAGAGGTGAAGTTTAGTGATTCATCAGTTGCATATAATACCCAGTGCTCATTACATCACGTGCCCTCCTTAATGCCCATCACCCAGTTACCCCATCCGCCCATCCAACTCCCCTTCCGCAACCCTCAGGTTGTTTCCCAGAGTCAAGAGTCTCATAAGGTTTGTCTTTCTCTGATTTCTTACCCTTCAGTTTGCAAAGAGCAATGGACAGATGATCTAAGCAGAAGATCAACAATCAACAAGATCTCACTCTTTGCATCAAAAAACAAGGGCTTTGGATGACACACTGGACCAGATGGACTTTAGAGATATATTCAGAGCACTTCATCCTAAAGGAGCAGAATGCACATTCTTCTCAAGTGCACATGGAACATTCTCCAGAATAGATCACATACTGGGTCACAAATCAGGTCTCAACAGGTACCAAAAGACTGGGATGGTTCCCTACATATTTTCAGACCACAATAATGTAAAACTTTTTTTTTTTTTAAGATTTTATTTATTTATTCGACAGAGACAGAGACAGCCAGCGAGAGAGGGAACACAAGCAGGGGGAGTGGGAGAGGAAGAAGCAGGCTCATAGTGGAGGAGCCTGATGTGGGGCTCGATCCCATAACGCCGGGATCACGTCCTGAGCCGAAGGCAGACGCTTAACAGCTGTGCCACCCAGGTGTCCCCACAATGCTGTAAAACTTAAAGTCAACCATAAGAAAAAATTTGGAAGACCACAAATACATGGAGCTTAAAGAACATCTTTTCTTTTTTAAGATTTTATTTATTTATTCGACAGAGACAGAGACAGCCAGCGAGAGAGGGAACACAACCTGGGGGAGTGGGAGAGGAAGAAGCAGGCTCATAGCGGAGGAGCCTGATGTGGGGCTCGATCCCATAACGCCGGGATCACGCCCTGAGCCGAAGGCAGATGCTTAACCGCTGTGCCACCCAGGCGCCCCAGCTTAAAGAACATCTTACTGAAGAATGAAGGCGCCAAGCAGAAAATTAAAGAATTAAAAAAAAAAATGGAAGCAAATGAAAATGAAAACACGACAGTTCAGAACCTTTGGAATGCAGCAAAGGTAGTCCTAAGAGGGAAGTATATAGCAATACCAATCTTTCTCAAGAAACAAGAAAATTCTCAAATACACATCCTAACCTTACTCCTAAAGGAGATGGGGAAAAAACCCAGCAAATAAAGCCTAAAGCCAGCAGGAGAAGAGAAATAACAAAGATTAGAACAGAAATCAATGATATAGAAATCAAAAGAACAGTAGAACAGATCAACAAAACTAGGAGCTCATGCTTTGAAAGAATAAGATTGATAAACCCTAGCCAGACTTATCCAAAAGAAAAGAGAAAGGACTCAAAATCACAAACGAAAGAGGAGAGATCACAACCAACACTGAAGAAATACAAACAATTATAAGAACATATTATGAGCAATTATGTGCCAACAAACTTGGCAATCTGGAAGAAATGGATGCATTCCCAGAAACATATAAACTACCAAAACTGAAACAGGAAGAACTAGAAAACCTGAACAGACCCATAATCAGCAAAGAAATTGAAGCAGTAATTAAGAATCTCCCAACAAACAAGAGTCCAGGACCAGATGGCCTACCAGCGGAAACCAAACATATAAAGAAGCATTAATAACTTATTCTCCTGAAGCTGTTTCAAAAAATAGAAATGGAAGGAAAACTTCCAAACTCTTTCTATGAGGCCAGCACTACATTGATCCCCAAACCAAAGACCCCACCAAAAAGGAGAATTACAGACCAATATTCCTGATGAACATCGATGCAAAAATTCTCACCAAGATACTAGCTAATAGGATCCAACAGTACATTGAAAGGATAATTCACCGTGACCATTTAGGATTTGTTCCTGGGCTGCAAGGATGGTTCAACATCTGCAAATCAATCAATGTGATACACCACATTAATAAAAGAAAGGTCAAGAACCATACGATCCTCTCAATTGATGCAGAAAAAGCATTTAAGAAAATACAAAATCTTTTCTTGATAAAAACTCTCTGCTGTGTAGGGATAGAGGGAACATGCCTCAGCATCATAAAAGCCACATATGAAAAACCCATGGCAAATATCATCCTCAATGGTGAAAACCTGAGAGCTTTTCCCGTAAGGTCAGGAACATGACAAGGCTGTCCACTCTCACTGCTGTTGTTCCACATAGTACTGGAAGTCCTCGCCTCAGCAATCAGACAACAGAAAGAAAAGACATCCAAACTGGCAAAGAAGAAGTCAAACAAGGTACTCTATGGAGAAAGTCCCAAAGACTCCACCCAAAAATTGCTAGGACTCATACAGGAATTCAGCAAAGTGGCAGGATATGAAATCAGTGCACAGAAGTCAGTTGCATTTTGATACACTAAGAATGAGGCAGATGAAAGAGAAGGCATCGATCCCATTTACAGTTGCCCAAAAAACCCATTAAATTACCTAGGAATAAACAGAACCAAAGAGGTAAATGGTCTGTACTCTGAAAATTATAGAACCTTATGAAAGAAATCGAGGAAGACACAAAGAAATGGAAAAACATTCCATGCTCATGGATTGGAAGAACAAATATTGTTAAAATGTCTATGTTACCCAAAGCAATCTACACATTCAACACAATCCCTATCAAAATACCATCAGCATTTTCCATAGACCCAGAGCAAACAATCCTAAAACTTGTATGGAACCAGAAAAGACCCCAAATAGCAAAAGTAATATTGCAAAAGAAATCCAAAGCTGGAGGCATCATGATTCCAGACTTCAAGCTATATTACAAAGCTGTAATCATCAAGACAGTATGGTACCGGCACAAAAACAGACACATAGATCAATGGAACAGAACAGAGAATCCAGAAGTGGACCCTCGACTCTATGGTCAATTTATCTTCCACAAAGCAGGACTGAATACCCAATGGAAAAAAGACGCTCTCTTCAACAAATGGTGTTGGGAAAATTGGACAGCTACAAGCAAAAGAATGAAACTTGACCACTCTCTCACACCATACACAAAGATAAACTCCAAATGGATGAAAGACCTAAGTGTGAGACAGGAATCCATCAGAATCCTAGAGGAGAGCATAGGCAGCAACCTCTAGGACAGCAACCTTTTTCATGACACATCTCCAAAGGCAAGGGAAACAAAAGAAAAAATGAACTTGTGGGACTTCATCAAGATAAAAAGCTTCTGCACAGCCAAGGAAACAGTCAAAAAAACTAAGAGGCAGCCCACGGAATGGGAGAAGATATCTGCAAATGTCTTAATCAGATAAAGGGCTAATATCCAAAATCTACAAAGAACTTATCAAAGTCAACACCCAAAGAATAAATAATCCAAGCAAGAAATGGGCAGAAGACACGAATAGACATTCTCCAAAGAAAACATACAAATGGACAACAGACACATGAAAAAATGTTCCATATCACTTGGGAAATACAAATCAAAATCATAATGAGATACCACCTCATTAACAAGTCAGGAAATGACAGATGTTGGCAAGGATGAGGAGAAAGGGGAACCCTCTTGCCCTGTTGGCGGGAGTGGAAACTGGTACCTAATTCTGGAGAAGAATTTGGAGGTTCCTCAAAAAGTTAAAAACAGAACTTCCCTATGACCCAGCAATTGCACTACTAGGTATTTATCCCAAAGATACAAATATAGTGACCCGAAGGGGCACCTGCATCCCAATGTTTATAGCAGCAATGTCCACACCAGCCAAACTATGGAAAGAGCCCAGATGTCCATTGACAGATGAATGGATAAAGAAGATGTGGTATATATGGAATGGAATGTATATACGTGGTATGTATAATGGAATACTACTCAGCCATCAAAACAATGAAATCTTGCCATTTGCAATGATGTAGATGGAACTGGTGGGATTACGCTAAGCAAAATAAATCAGAGAAAGACAATTATCATATGATCTCATGCATACATGGAATTAAAGAAACAAAATAGAGGATCATGGGGAAGAGAGGAAAAATACAACAAGATGAGAGAGAGGGAGACAGGCCATAAGAGGCTCTTAATCATAGGAAACAAACTGAGGGTTGCTGGAGGGGAGGTGGTGGGGGATGGGGTAACTGGGTGCTGGGCATTAAGGAGGGCACGTGATGTAATGAGCACTGTGTATTATATGAGACTGATGAATCACTGGCCTCTACCTCTGAAACAAATAATACATTATATGTTAATTAATTGGATTTAAATAAAAAAATAAAGAGCACCCTTGCATAAAAATAGACAGAAAGTAGACCAGTGATTACCTGGTGACGGGACGGTTGGGGAAGGGAAGGATTGTAAGGGCATCAGGGAATTTTTTGAGAATGATGACTCTGTTCATTATCATGGGTATATACATGTGTCAAAACTCATCAAATTGTGTTTGTTTAAAAACGTCTTCCCCTATGGACTCTGGGAAACAAACTGAGGGTTTCAGAGGGGAGGGAGTGGGGGATTGGGCTAGGCCGGGGCTGGGTATTAAGGAGGGCACGTATTGCATGGAGCACTGGGTGTTATAGGCAAACAATGAATCATGGAACACTACATCAAAAACTAATGATGTACTGTATGGGGAATAACATAACATAATAAAAAAATTTAAAAAAATTTTCCCCTAGAGCTGATAAGGGGGTGTGGTACCTGGCCCATTTGGTACTCCTATTCTGGAAAATTCTACTCCTTAACTGGCATTCTTAGAGAGGTATTCCACCAAGGCTTCCAAATTGTCTTTCTGTAAAAATATTTTTTCATTATTTATTGATTTAAGAGAGAGAGCGCGAGCACAAGCAGGGCCAGAGGGAGAGGGAAAAGCAGACTCTGCTGAGCAGGGAGCCTGACGTGCAACTTGACTCCAGGCACCTGGGATCATGATCTGAGCTGAAGGCAGACGCTTAACTGACTGAGCCACCCAGGGGCCCCCAAATTATCTTTTGTAAACAGAATGGAATGGAGTAAGTATGTACTTTGATCTGCCTTCTGCTGTAGGCCTGCCAACTCCGGAACCTAGAGTCAACCTCTGTCCCCAGCAGACGAGGAAAATGAAAGGCAATGGGCTGCTCCAAGGTCACTTTCAGGTCATGGCCAACCCAGTGGTTTGTCCTCCCACATGCCAACTGTGGGCCTGTGCTCAGGTCACTGGGACACCTGGCTTCCTAAACCCTTCATAGATGTCCATTGTTTTTCTGGTACGTGTTTTCCCTGTGAGGCTGGATTGAGACCATTTTCTCTGTCGTTCAGAGTTTATAAGGACGCTCTTGGAAACCGGTCTCAGTTTCAGGGCAATGGTATTCCATCCTTCCATTGTATCCCCAGGTCACAACTCTTTCGTCCTCCTGAGCCGCTTTGGTCATTGGTGCCTTTATCCCAACTCTTTACGTGGCCAGCCTCACCCCTCTGGAGACCTCATGAACCCAGACTCTCCACAGGCAGTCTGAGGATCAGGCTGACATACCTGTGCTTGGCCGGGGTAATAAATGCCTTCATTATCCCGGACCACCCAGCTAATATTTTATCTTCAATATGAATGCCTCACTCCACAAAGGCCCTGTTGTTCTCACCCTTAGGCTGTGGCAAAGCCTGACCATAATCTCCCTGTTCCTAAAGGACTCACAGGGCTCAGGTTCAAACTTTTGTGAGCACTTGCAAAATCCTTTGGGAAATCAGTGTAGTTTATAGCAGTGTCTTATGCCACACCTCTCAGGCTCATCTGCCCCACTTAGCGGATTTCCAAGTGAGCCCGTGCACCACACACAGAGTGGCCCCTAGCGCCTGCCTCTGCCCACGTGTCAGGGCTGACTCAGGAGCTCAGGCTCCCACCTTACCCCTTTCAGCCTCGGCCACCCCTCTTGAAAGGACTATGTGCTCTGCACACATCGCAGAGATACGGGAGGGCACAGGAAGGAAACCCACTGAACTAAAGAAGCTCATAAACTATTGACCTCCTTCCATCCTGCCTCCATATACCCCGGAAGAGAAGAGCAGGAGAGGCCTGCCGATGTGGACAAAGACCTGCCCTGGCTGTTTATCTTCCTGACAATAAAAAGGCCTCCTCATTGTAGCCAAACTGTTGCTGAAAATTCTGTTTTCACTGGTGAAACAGATAACTTTTGTCGAATGGCCCGCTGGCTCCTTGTTCTCAGTGTGGTCCGTGGACAAGCAGCCTCGGCATCTGCTGGGAGTATGTTGGAAATGCAGAGTCTCAGGTCCCTCCCAGTGTTACTGAATCAGAATCTGTATTTTCATGAGATCCTCAGGGGATCCGGGCCTAAGATGATGTCTCAAAAAACCACTGTTGAATGTTCCCCAAAGAGAAAGCTAATCAGCACCTTGGTATACCAAATGGGGAAGGCATGGTTGTTTCCTGGGCCTTTTTGGCAGTTTCTAGCATTCTAGAATTCCATAAAGGGTTGATTCTCCAGTGGCCCTGATGGGAATTTTTCTGGAAGAAGGGAAAGAACACCATCCTTGCCAGGAAATTGAGCAAGGACAGAAGCTATGCATGGGCCCAACAGCAAGAGCTCCAACGCGCCAAGGCTGATCCCCTGCTCTAGAGCTCTCTGCTGTTCTTATGCTAGATCCCTTTGTGTCAGGTGATGGGATGGGAGATTGTTCTTGCTTCTGTATTGCTGTAACCCGTCCTCTAAGATTCACTTTTGTTGTATCCCAAAGTTTTGGGACCCATGTCTTATCGTTGTTCTTTACTTCCATTTAATTTTTACTTCATCTTAGAATTCCTGCTTGAATCACTAATCGTTTGGGAGAATGTTCTTTGACCTCCATGTATTCATGGTCTTCCCTGGTGTTTTCTTGTGGTTGATTTCTAGTCCATAGCATTGTGGTCAGAAAAGATGCATGCTATGATTTCCATCTTTTTAATTAGTGGAGACTTGTTCTGTGGCCTAATAGTGATCTGTTCTGGAGGACGTTTCATGTGCACGCAAACGGAATGAGTGTTCTGCTGTTTTAGGACGGGATGCTCTGCATGCGTCTGTTAAAAGCAGTGCATCACCCAAAGCCACTGTTTCCTTGTTGATTTTCATTTTGGATCAAGTCCACATTAATAGAAGTGGGGTGTTAGAACCCCTACTGTATTGCATTACAGTCAATTAGTTGCCTGCTGTTTTTTATTAACTATTTTTTTTTTTTTTTAGATTTTATTTATTCGACAGAGATAGAGACAGCCAGTGAGAGAGGGAACACAAGCAGGGGGAGTGGGAAGGAAGAAGCAGGCTCATAGCGGAAGAGCCTGATGTGGGGCTCGATCCCATAACGGCGGGATCACGCCCTGAGCCGAAGGCAGACGCTTAACCGCTGTGGCACCCAGGCACCGCTTATTAACTATTTTATAAAAGTATTTGAGTCCTCCTATGATGGGTGTCTAAATATTTAAAATTGTTCTATCTTCTTGTTGCATTGTCTCCATGATTATGACACAGTGTCCTTCTTTGTGTCTTACTACTCTTTTTTTTTTTTCATTCTGTTTTGTCTGATAGAAGTATTCCTACCTCTGCTTTGTTTTGGCAACCACGTGCATGCTAGATGCTTCTCATCTCCTCACTTTCAATGTGCAGGGGACTCAGTAGGTCTGGGGGCTCAAGCTGAGTACCCAATTTTGGACAAATTGGTGTAAGAGTGGAAACTGAGACTAAGTGTGTAAACTAGAGAATGTTTGAGACATGGACTTCAGAACAACATGGACCTAAAAGTCCCCTTGACCACCAAGGAGAGGGTGGGTTTCTCTGGTCAAGGATATGGGCCATGGGGCACCATCGTGGCTCTGCCTTTAAGTTTCTGCCTTCGACTCAGGTCATGATCACAGGGTCCTGGAATGCAGGACTGCATCAGACTCCCTGCTCCAACAGAAACCTGCTTCTCCCTCTCACACTCCCCTGCTTCTGTTCAATCTCTTACTATCGCTCTCTGTCCAATAAGTTTTAAAAAACTTAAAAAAAAAAACGATATGACCCATTATCCTGGCAAGAGAGAACCCATCCCTAATCCACCACATGCCAGCCAGGGAACAGTGGCTACCATGGATCGGACACAGAGCCTGGGGCCTGGAGGGAACTGCTGCTTCAGAAGAACTGCATAAGGAGATGCACGAAGGCTGGAAATCCTGGCTCCTAGGTCAGCATAGATGTTCATGGAACCAGGCTCAGGTGTGCCCTTTAAGGTACCCCTCCCATCTTTTCCCAACACACAAAACAAGCAGGAAAGGGAATCCAGAGATCACTGACAAGAATCCCAGAAAGATTACAAACTTGGTAAACGGCCAACGGGGAGACTGAGGCTGGAAAGTCGTGCCTGCCCTGAGTCCATCTGCAAATTATCTTCCTCTGGCTTTGTCCCCTTCACACGCAGGATTTGATCTCCTTCCGTGTTTTTCCCCACTAGGTGCTGATGCAGTTCCAGAGATTGAACTACAATACGACAAGTTCCAAATACGGGGGCAATACAAAACCAAACACAAAACCAAAAAAGCATCTCAATGGAAGAAGCAGGACACAGTCTTCCTGGCCTTAGAGCGGAGAAAGGCAACCCCAGTCCTGGGGCAGGAAGGAGTTCTGGGGCGTACAAGTCTTAAGGACTCCCACTTTCAGTGGTTGTTGCTATTCCTGGGAAAGTCCCTGCAACCTCTAAATCTCAGGAGTTCTGAGGGGCCGTCTCTGCTGTTTGCCCAAATTCATTGACTGAAATGGACCCGTGCTCTGAGTAAGGGGGATTTGGGGGTGCCCTCCAGTGGCTAGGGAGAAGGGCTGGCACTTCTCCTTTCTCCCACGTACAGTAGCTGATGACTCTGGGGGATTTCCTAGGTCAGGAACGAATATGAGAGTCTGTGCAAGTTTTCCATTACTGCAGGAAGTAAAAGAGCCAAACCACACACATGGGCTCTAAAACAAAACAAGGGCTTTAATCTCCTAACATGCAAATCTATCACGGTACTATTTAAAACAACTAAATGGTGCCCCCTACCTAAGGAAATAGATGGGGGGAAGGGGTGTGGAGACAATGGGCACAAGGATGCAGCTGCTGAGGAATCCCAGCAGGGCCACTGGACACTTGCTCAGTCCTGAGGTTGACTGCGGCCAGTTCTTCTCCTTCTTGAGTGCTGCTGACCAGCTAGGACCGGGGCTCCAGCTGGCAGGACAGGGTGTAGCTAAGGACAGAGGGACACCTGTGAGTTGCCCAGGAGCTTCCATTCAAGAGTCCCTGCCAGTGTTTGCCCACAGCTGGAGTCTGGCGCCCCGGCAACAAGGCCTGAGGCTGCCCAGGGAAGGAGGATCCCAGGAGTGGCCAGCAGAAAGAGTCCACCCTGAACCTCACCGACCCAGCTCCTGATGGGCCTCACCTCTCAGCCTCGCTGAGCGGCTCCATAGCCTGGAACCAGGCCCAAAAAGGATCCTCGGGCTCTAGGGTGTAATTCTCGGCAGCCACCTGGAGCAGCATGATGTCCGTCATGACTTGATATTCCTGAGCAGAGAGAGAAGCACAGGATGTATAGGGAGCCTGGGGGGGGGGGGGCGGGGAGCTGCAGGGTCTGGTGAGGGTTGAGCACCGGGACCGGGCACCCATCCCAGGTCCTGGCACACATGGCCATCCTCCTCCCTGCAGATTCATCCGGTCTCCACCTGTTCTCAGAGATGAGTATCAGTAGCCCCTCCTCCGGGAAGTCCTCCTGGATGCCATGCTCTGTCCCCATCTCCTAACGGGATGGGACTTGCACTGCTTTCTTCTCAAGGGATCCCAGGAAATGTGAGGTGGAGGGGATGGAGCCAAGCAATGTTCTTCCCAGGGACATCTCTGAGGCCCACTCCCTACCCTTCCCTGCGGGAAGCGCCACATATGCTCACCTTATTTCTTTTTTGGTGGTTGATCTCATTCCCCTGGAATGCAGACAAAGTCCATCAGAATGAGGCCCCTGGTTCTTAGGAGCACTTGATTCCCATCCCTTCTCATGCTGCACCATGGCCAGGACCCATGAGGGGGCCGTGCATACACAGATAGTGGGCCTGGGATCTAGGCCAGGCTCTGGGGTCCAGAGAAAGGAGGACATGGGGCAGATGGACTGGCTACAGGTCGGGACCCTGCAGCACCACCCTCTCGGAAGACAGTAGGGGAGGCCGAAGCCTCAGGCAGGAAGGGGCTGCTGCGGCTACTGAGGTGCTTGCTGACGTGGAGGGTCCTGACTTCATTCTCCCCCCACGGGCAAACTCACCGGGGGAGGCTGAGGTCCACTCAGACAGACCTCACGCAGCTTTGCCTTCAGGAAGCTCTGCTGCTTCACCAGTCTTCGGCACCGGGAGCCGTGGCCTAACTGCAGCCTCACCTCGCTCATCCCTGAGATGGGCAACAGCCCCCAGGCTCACAGGGTAGCCGTGAGGCTGTCATGACGGGAGGTTTGCCGAGTCCTGAGAGCTCAGGGCTCAGTACAGGGGCGCTCTGCTCCCAAACCTCCGGATTCTGGTCCCTCCCCCACAATCCTCAGGCTCACCCACCTCCAGATAGTCCTCCATGGCGGTATCTAACATCACCAGCTCGGTGAGGAAAGTGCCAAGGAAAGGCACGACACCCTGTGTCATGAGGGGGAGGGTTGGGATGAGTCCCTGCTCGCTGGTGTCCACAGGGACCCTCCACTGAAAATGCTCCAGCCTCCTAGCCCACCCCAGGGGCTCACGTGGAGCAGCCTAGGACCCTTAGCAGCCTCCCCCCACGGGTTCCCTTTCCCCTCCCCCCCCAGAACATCAGACTCCTCCTCATCACCTTCAGGGCCTGCTTTTCAAAAATGCCAGGGAATGGAGCACTAGGTCGGTCCCTCCCCACCCGCAAAACCCATTCTCTATGGACCACTCTGGACCCTCCTCCTGGTCCTTTTGAAATAAGAATTGTAGAAGCTGTGGCCCCAGAAGCCGCAGCTGGAGTGGGAAGGCCCCCCCCTTCCTGATCTTTCCTTTTTGGGAGGCTTCCAGCCCTCAGGGAGGAGCCCTCCTCCTCCTCTGACTTTGGAGGCCCTGGGCCTCAGGCACACTCACCTTCTTCTGCATCCTCTTCTGGGCTCCCCGGAGGGCCATCACCATGGTGGCAAATCTATTGGATGGTCGCTCCTGCAGGGCCAAGGACAAGTTCCTTGAGACCATCATACCCTCAGGCCACTTGCCCCCACCATCTTGGACTTCACAACCTAGACATCTGACCTAACTCATACTGATCCTGAGGCCCCATTATCCAGGAGCAGGCCGTGAGTGATTCCAGAACAATCTCACTCCAACGTTCACTCCATGTGTGACCTTGAGCTTGCAGCCTGGCCTCCCCGAGCCTGTTTTCTCATCGGGAAACGTGACAACTCCACCTATCTCCCATGGTCTCCTGAGGACTCAGGGTCCTATTACTCTCATCATTGTTGTGGCCCTCAACCCAGCCCAACCCCAGCACTGAGCACAGGTCTGTCCTCTGGGCTCTCCAGGTTTGTAAAGGCCCCCACCTGGACCAGCTGTCGACACAGAGAGAGAGGGTGTCTAGGCTAGGGAGTCTGCTTGGACACCACCTGCTTGCCCCCTCGCCGCCAACGGCATCCTCACCTAGGCTGTCGCCACATTCATGACAAAGGCTTCCCCTCCCCAAGGAATGCTTCAGACCATTCCCGACTTCATCCACTCAGGACCCTGTTCCCTCCCACCCCTCCTCTCTTTCCAGACCTGCACCTTCCAGGCTACCTTGATGAGCAGGTTCCTGCCCTGTGCGGTGTCCTTGCTGCACAGCTTTTGAAAGATCCTCAATGGCTTCCTGAAGAGAGGCAAGGGAGGCACGATCAATGGACGAATAATGTGGCAGGGTTGAGTGCGAGTGCCTTTTCTTTGAGAACCCCAGAGTGTCAACCTGCCTGGTTGAGGGTTTCTTCTGGGATCCTCTGAGCACTAAGGTCTTTGTAGGACATGGGAGGGAGCTCTCATGTGGCTCGTCCTGGGCCTCCCTTCCCATATTCATTGAGAAACACTGTTTGGGTCAATTTGGGGTTCAAATGGGCAGAGAACTTAGTGGCTGTCAAGGAAACACGTGAAGAGATTTAATGCAGCTCAGCCCCGTGTGGGACATTTGGTAAAATTGATTTCTAAAGCGGGAGGCATGGTGACCTCCTCACCAGGGAGACTGAGAGACGCACCCACCAGCCCAGGTCCTGTGGTCGGGGTTTGCCGCCTCCCAGAAGGTCCAAGCTGCCTGAGGGGGAAGAGGACAAGCCTCTGGGAGCTCCCTCGTCCATCCTGGTCCCTCCATGGAGAGAGGCCTACTCACCTGGAAACCTTCCCCCACGTGTTCTCGAGGCGGTGAATGGAGACACTCTGCAGAGCCGAGAGGATGGCACGTAAGGACGAGTAGTTCCTCAGGGTTTGACAGGCCTGGGGAGGGAAGAGAATGGGCTGTCACTTGGGGAGCCGGCACCTGATTGGCTCTCAAGCTTCAGTCCCCCTCAGGGGAAAGTGCTCCTGCTGGAGGAAGCCGCTGTCCAGGGACCTGCCGAAGGGCACACGTGAGGCCCAGAGGAGGAGGAAGATTTTACCTCACTCCAAGGAAGGAGCCAGGCAGAAACGGAGCATCCCAGCATGGGGCCATGCAAGGCGAGGTCAGCATGCCCCTGGACGGAAGAGCCTAGGGACTGCACAGTCCCTAGGGCAAAGACCAGGGCCTTCCACCCTGAGACCTGATCAAGGGAAGAGCAGTGCCCGAGACTCAGGAGAGCACCTCGGCTGGGCTTCCCGTTGCATACCTTGGCCACCTTGATCCAGTGCTCCACCACCATGGCCCTGTCCCGGGCTGTCATGCTTGGGTTGCCAAGGCAGGTGGTGATGACACACTTGGCCACACCGTTGAACTGGGCGACAGTGGCCCGGACTGTGGGTGCCAGGTGCTCATTGCCAGGCTTGTTGCGCTTGGACCAGACGGAGCCCAGGCACTGATGGGGCAGCAGCTTCTTGAACAGCTCCTAGAGAACAGGCGGACCTTGGTTCACCCAGCCATTTCCCATGCAAGACTCATGTCCTACGTAGGGGTCACAGGTCAGAGCTGGACCTCAGGGAGCTGAGAATCTGGCCTGAGCCTGGTTGGAGACCGTGGATTTCATTCCACTGTTTTTCCCTGAGGGAACCCAGTACACAATGACCCAGGAGCAAACAGAGCAAGGGAAGGAAGGAGGGCATTGGCACCCTGATCATGCTCAGGAACTCCCAGCTCCAGGTGGCACTGCAAGGTGGTCCAACCCAAGGGGGCTTCTTCCCCTCCCCTCCAACTGGTCATCCCCCTGGTCCTTCCCCCCTTTCAGATGCACATTCTCACACGGGAGCTGCAACCACACGTTTTTCAGTCTGCCCTGTCTTCATGGACACATCAGATGCCTAATCAACGCTGAGGGTACTCATCCTCCAAGGCACATGAGTGGGTGACCCATGGACTTGACTGAACACAGGGAGCTGCCCTCCTCCACCCACGGGACCAGGGCCTGCCCATTGGTCTCTCCATTCTGGCTCATTTCTTCTCCCTAGTACCTCCGTATCAGTGCTTATCAGGGTCTCTCGCTACAGTCCGCAGCTGGACAGTGAAAGCTTGGGGCTAAGCACCTTGATGGGTTGACAGGGTTGGGAAGTGGTGGAGCTGAGATTTGGTCCCAGACCATAGGAGTCCACATCAGGGAAAGGCAGGAGTGGGGCAGGTGAGAGCAGAAGGAAGGCCTGCCCCTGGCCCACCCTGAGAGCCCAGCTGCTCACCGCATCCATATACGTGAGCTGCTCTGCCACCAGCCTGGGAGGGAAGTCCAGGAGGTCGGGCTTCTCCTCACCCAGCTGGTTCTTTGGGGTGACACAGCGGTGGCAGGAAGCCTCTGGGGCCGCGGTGGGCTCTGTGGCTGTTGCCTGAGTGAAACTTTCTAGCAAAAAGGGTGGTCCAGCTGACTGCTGCTCAGCACCCGGCACACATGCAGAAGATGGGAGCACGGGTTGCAGTTCTGGAACAGCTGACGGAGGGGAGGCTGGCTCTGACACCGCAGGTGACAGTTGACACAGAGCCGGGGTCGCCTCTAGCTCTATAGGAGGCCCTGTTCCTGGCTCTGCCGCTGGAAGGAGCCCTGGAGCTGGCACTGGGGCAGGAGACAGAGAAAGGTTCATCCACATCACTGACTTTCCGGATGCCTTTGCAAAACCAGGACAGACCCCATGGCCTTGAAAGGAATACCCAGCCCATGAACCGCATCCCAGTTAGCCTTCCCAGCTTGCCATCCCCCTTACCCTCCACCTCTGCCTCAGTGAGCGCCAGAAGTTCCCGCTGCATCAGGAGAAGGGGGACATGGTTTGTCAGGTCCCAGGCATGCCACTTCAGAACCATGGCCCCATGCACATAGGCCACCTTGATCTCGACACGGTCACAGCCCAGGGACTGATAGATAGCCTGCAAATTCTGGTCAGGCCAGGTACCCAAGATGGGAGACAGGGTGCTGGGGAGAGTCATATGTGGAGCAGAGTCAGAGGCCTGGCCTTGCATTGCACATGCTACTCCCACAGCACCGTTCTTTCTGTATGGGTCCCAGAGGATGGCCCCAGCCCCCTTCCAACCCCTCTCTAGCTGCCCTCGTAGTGGGAGGCCTGGTCCTCCTGAAAACCTGAATGAGTCTGGTTTTTCCACTTCTCCTCTCCTCTACCTGGCCATGGGCCTGGTCTATTCTATCCTCCATGCACACCAGTATCAAGGCTCAGGTTGGAGGCAGATTTGTGAGTGGTCGGCTCAGCACACCCTCGGTTCTTGGCCCCGGTTGGGGTGGTCAGCAGGGAGGGGCAGGCAGAGCAAGTTGGGGCCGTCAAAGGGATGGGTGTTTCAGGCACCCACTGAGCCCAGACTGTGCTCTGCCGCCCAGAGGGCCCGGGACCCCCTCCACAGCCTTCTTTGACTCATCTGCTTCTTCACATGAAGCCCCCCAGATGAAGCCCACCCACTGGAAATCAAGAGATCGGTGAGATCCCTGGTTCGGCAAATCCCTCCCCAGCCACCACCCCTGTAGTCCCCCACCCTGCTCTGTGGAGGCAGCCAGCCCTGCTTCTGGACCCAAACCCCTGTCCCAGTTTTACTTGATCATTTCATCTGTCCTATGATCCAGCTCTTGGTGGATCCTTTCAAAGCTAGAGGAGGCTACGAAGATATCACATCTAACAACCATTGGACATGCATGCTTAGGGTGTGCAGAGTGCCTATCTGACCCTCTGACTAGAACTGAGACCCAGACACTGTATCTCCTCTGTCCATTCACATTCCTAGGTGCTTAATATACATTCTTGAATGACTACTTCCCAGCCCGCACTTTCCAAATCCTGAGTGGCCCGTGGGCTGGTCTGCCTGCTCCCAGTGTGCCCCTGAGCTGCTCACACAAAGGACAACTACCAGAACCATCTAGATGGAATCTCAGAAGTCCTTTGCACATGGGGAAACTGCCTGCTTTGCATTTCCTTTCGTCAACCCAGAAGGGCCACCGGCCTGTGAGGGTTGCACTTGAGAGCTTCTTGACCGGAGAGAGAGAACTATTAAGCAAGAAGATGCCCAGCACGTCCAGGAGCCCTTTCTACAGAGCCAAGCACCAGAGTAGCCCGTGCCATGTTTCCTCCCATGATTTCCTACAGTAACTGTATGAGGTTCATCCTCTTAACCACCCCACTTTTCAGAAGAGGAAAGGGAAGGTCAGAGAGGGGTAGGGCCATTCCCGAGATGTACACCCAGTAGATGGGAGGCTCACCCTGTGCTGTGCATGGGGTGGGCACTCACCGATTGAACTGCTGGCCCAGGACCTGTGTGGCTGAAGTGAACATCTCGTACATGCAGAAGATCGTTGAGGTGGTTGAGATGCTCCCATCTGGGAAGGATGGCACCAGGGACTGTACGAAACGCTCCATTGTGCCTTCTCGGAGCCTCAGCATCGTCTGGGCCTCATCCAGGGACAGGGATGATTCCTTTTCCCACCAGGTAGAGAAGGGGGGTGTGGGGGGCAATGGAGTCAGCTTCAACACCACGAACCACCAGGATGATCAGGGTCTGGTGCTCAGACCAGAGAGTCCCATCCCTTCGGGAACTTGTGCAAGAAAAGGGACTTGAGGGCCCACCCAGAAAAAGGCTCTAGGCTTGAAAGTACAATTGCCTTTAGGGGTGAAATGAGAAAGCATTGGTCACTTCAACACATCTTGTTAGCTGAGCCACCACAGCCTTTCTCTCTCTGAATAGGCTTTATTAAGAACTGTATGCCTTTGAGTCATCAGTCAACATCCCTACTGCAGACAGGAGAAAGCACAGGCTTAGCATCTCCAACGCTGCTCGAGATCATAGACGTTGGGCCTGAGAACTGTCCAGAGCATGGAATGCATGGCATTTCCCTAGGCTGCTGCGGCCTGGTCTGTTCCTCAGGTGGGGAGAAAGGTTCAGGGGAAATCCACCTTCCTCGGCAGGCCCCAGGGGAGCCGGTTGTTTCTAGTGTGGGTTCTGGCCTTGCCGTGATCATCTGTGGGTCCTGAGATTGGACATCAATCTGGACCTGTTCTCACCCCAGACCAGCATTGGATGCTGTTGTGGGCCGAGGCACCTGCTGCTTGTCAAGGGAGATGGAGTAGCTGAGCCCTTGGAGCAAGCAGCTCCTCAAAGATGGCCTGGATTGAACTCTGAAAAGACAGAGTCCACTACCTGGGCCAGGAGGCATCAGAGGCCTTGCACCCAATCCGTGCTTGAAAGGCTGAATCACGGTGGCAGACAACCTCCCATACGGAGGTCCAAAAAGACATATGAGGACACAGCTTGTGACCCGGGGGACATACAATGAGTCGATGTGTTCTGAGAGGTGATACGTTACAGAGGAACATATAGAATGGCTTCATCCCACCGTTCCTTTTATGTTCAATCACCCTGTGTGGGGTGAGGATTCATAAGGCCTTGGACACGTTCTCCAAGGACAGTGGAGCTGGGTTCTACACAGGATGGCTGGGGTGAGTCAAGAAAATACTCAAAACAGTAGCAAAATGCAAAGACACTCATGGCTGTGGGAAAAGTCACACAAAACAGAATGAAACAGAATAACCCACGCCCCAAACTGCAAAAAACATGAACACTATTCTCTACCATTCCCACCTATGTGAAGAGTGTCTTCCTACCTTCTCCCACAGCTGGTGGTGGAGGTGTGGATACTGGGATGACTTTGTGGTTGGGCCTGTGGGGCACTCATGTGGAAACACCATGGGAGGGCCCCAGGTTTGTCCCCATATTTGTGTGGGGGCCCTGGGTGCGTGGAACCCTCTTCCCATTCTCACCTCAGAGCGGCACTGATCCTGGGTGGCCTGGTGCACCTGCCACTTGTCTAGGGCGTTGTAGTTGAAGTCCCAGACCAGCTCTTCGATGACCTCCTGGGTGCAGCTCTGAAAATGCAGTGCCCCATAGACATGGGGTCAAGAGACATTAGTGTCCTCCCGGGACATTGCCACAAGGGGCCACCCGCATTAGAAATCCTGCTCTCCAGTTGAGGCAAAGAGGGGCAGCTGAAAAGACATCGAGCAAGGACGTAGCCGGATGAAACTCTAGAGCTCGTGATTAACATCGAGGTAGTTGAGCTTGGTCCCCAGTGCTCAGCTTCTCATCCCGCCTGCTATGACCTGGGGTGTGAACATGAAAGATGGGCCAGGCTTCCAACACCTGGCAGCTTCCTTCTGCCCAGGAAGGGTGTGTCCCACATCCTCTGTCCCCTTCTCTACACATAGACAACCAGCCCCCCACCCCAACACACACACAGGGACACACATAATGAGGGGCAAGAGGTGTGGGCCTGCTGAGGTGACATCACAGTTGTTGCCTGCTCTCCAGTGGGCTGCCCTGAGCTGCCTCGTGTTACCTGTTGGTGTCTCCTGCCACATGTCCAGAGGGCTCGGAAAAGCGGGCTGAGCCGACGTCTACAATTATTTGCAAGTCTCTCTCTCTGGGCTTGCCTGGGCCCAGAGACCCTGAAGGGAGGAAGGCAGCAAGAGAACATCCTGTTCTCTCGAACGTCTCCACTCAAGTGAGCTGGAGAGCAGGTTGTCTTTTGAATCTGGGTGCCCGGTTACCAGAGTTCTAAGTTCAGTTGGGGCCTATCACAGAGGAAGTGAGGTCACTCTTTCAAGATTCTAATCCCTGGGACCATGTGTTCAGTCAGACCTATCCAGAGCCCCTTCTTGGCAGTTGACTCCTTAGCTTTCTCCCCCATGTCATCTCCTGAACTGGACACAATGAGCCAAAAAGGCCATAGCCACCACTCTCTGGAAATGGAACTAGGGTCCGAAGCTTCAGGAGGCAGAGCTGAATTCAGACCTTACGTTCTGTGTTTCTTTGTGCCCTTGTGTGTCCTATGTCATTGCGTCTCTCACGTAGTCCCCACTTTCCCAGCCTGCAGTGTGGGGATCAGGCTAGAATCTACTTCCTTGGGACATCCTCTGGTGTCTGTGGATAAGAGTATTTATTACATGTGTGGGGTGGTCCCCTGTGTATCTGAGGCACAATTTTCAAGATGGAAGAATTACAAGAAGGGGTGGGACTTGGCATGGAGGGCCGCTCAGAAGAGGCCTGGGTTCCAGCCCTGTAATACTGCAACTGTCACTTTCCCTCTTGGCCTCATTTTAAGGTGGGCACCATGATGGCCTGGAAAAGCAAGAAGATGCAGGCATTGTCATCCTCTGTAGTAAAACCATGCAATTGTTTCCCGTTATATGAAGAACGAGACCCCGTTACCTCGTTTGGGTCTATGAGGGGAGTGGCTTTCACCATGGCTCCCAGGGATCCTGACCTGTGGTATAGGCATCAGACTGTAACTGCTAAGTGGTCAGTGACTGGCTTTTGACCCACAGGACATATTCAACGTGATCAAGTACCATGCCTAGAGCTTCTCTACATGTCATGCAAAGAGTTTCTCACTCCCTAGTTACTTTCCATCATGTTCCACTACTCACTCCTTCCCTTTCCCTTCTTCTTCTCTCTCTCTGAACCAGAACCAAGCACCGATGTTTTGAGCTGCCATCTACAGAGGCTCACAGGATAGAGAACGGAGGCAGTGCCAAGGCCAAAAGACACACAGGAACTCAGCTTCTGAGTCCAGATGGCATCCCGAGTCACGTGAGCCAACTTATGACAAAATCCTCTTCCAGTATGGCCCTGGTCACAGCCGCAGCCACTGACACACCTTGAGCCTGGGGAACCATGCTAATTTGGGCCCGCATTCTTCACCCACAAATACTGTTAGAAATTAAAGCGATGCACCTGCACATGCAGGGTATCAGGGCAATGCAGTCCCGGGGCAACTCTAGATAAGTAACAGTCTCCCAGGCCTCAGCATCTGTCCCTGCCTTCCTCCCTCCCCTCTGCTCTCCTGCTAGTGTCCCTGCAGCCACCCTGGCTGCCTTTTTCACTCCTCTGGCCAAACTGGCTTCTGTTATTGAGTGTCTGCAGCACAAGTCACTTCTTCCTGAAACGCTGCTCCCTGACGTGTGCAGGCCTAGCTCCCTTTGGTCAATCTGTTCTCAGCAACCTCAGCTTCAGTGAGGCCTTTCATATCTTTCCATGCAATGACTCCCCAGCCTTCCTCCATAGTACACTTCATTCCTACTACAGAGCGCTTGCTCTTTTCTTTCACGTGCGTTCTCTTTGGAGCTTTGGTCCATGTGTAGACTGGGAGCTCCTAAAGCAAAGGAGCCCTAGGTAATTTCAGCTCCGCGCACGGGCCCAGCAAGATACCTGGCATAGGGCAGTGCTCAGTGTGTAGTTACTCAATGAACAATTGAGAAGATCTTGGAGCCCACCTCCCCTCTTAAGCACCTAGACTGCAGAATGCTACTAAAACTTTCAAGCTGTTTCTGGGCAGGGGCGACAACCACAATGGCCTCTGCCTGACTCTTCCTGCTCCAGTTCCTCCAGCAGAACTCACCAGGTACCATGGACAAGGAAGCGCCCTGCACCCAGTTCTCCAGCTCTGGTGGCACAGCCCCATGCAGGCACACCAGCAAAGAAAGCCATGCCTTTTCTCGGGGGTCCTCAACGCAGTGCCTTTGCAGAGTCACAGAGCAAAGGAGCAGGATCTCTATTTTTCCCTTCTCTGTGGAATCTGAGACAAAGAAGAGAAAAGGAGGAAGACTAACTCAGAAAAAGAGATCAGATTGAAGTAACCAGAAGCAGAGGGCAGAGGGGGTACAGGAATTGAGTGAATGGCAAAAGGTACAAATTCCAGTTTCAGATCAATAAGGAATAGGGATTTACAGTACACCCCAGGACTACAGTTCATTACTGCTCTATGGTGTATTGGAGAGGTGTGAAAAGAGCAAGTTCTGAGAGTTCTCATCACAAAGAAAAACCTCTCTTTCTTTTCTTTTAACTTCATTTTTGTATCTCTAGCGATGATGATGGCGGCGGACTAAATTTATTCTGGCAATCGTTTCACAGTATACGAAAGGAACATCATTACGCCAGGTATCTTCAACATACACAGTTCTGTATGTCAAATGTATCAAAACAACTGGAGCAAAAAAATATTTTAATATTCATAGAGAGCATCAGGAAATTGGACGTGGTAAAAAGAATGTCACGTAAACAAAACTGAAAACAGCAGAACCGAAAGCCAGTAGGTTATCCTAGGGGTTAAAATCTTCAAGCCATTGGCATAGAAAGTCGATTCTGAAATTGAAAATCAGTGAATTAAAATTAAAGCAGATGAAATAGAATTTTAAAATGTTGTTCCATTTAACAATTTGTCAAAGAATAGAAAGTCTTAATAAGTGACCTCAGATAGTAACTTTTGAAAAAACTGTTCATGTTTTGGAAAATTCTGATTGTAAGCTTCCAAGTGGGCACAGAATGAGAACATTTTGTTTGATCAAAGTCGCCTCATGGAAAATGGCTGAAGCAAAATGTCTGAGATAGGACCTAAACGAAAGGATATAAATGGCTAGACGAAATTGTCCCGAGTTCGTTTCTCCGTATTTGCAGTTTACATTTATTTTCATGTCGTTAAGTCCATTAAGTTCATGGAGTACATTCTAAGTGTATTCCATGCATTAATATGTTTGAACAACCTCCCTGTAACCCAGCTTCACATCTCATTGTATCTTGTAAAACTCAAACTCTATACCATGAATCAGAAACTTCCAATGACCGCCTACTTCCAGCCCTTGGCAACACCATTCTACTGTCTTTGGCAATTTACTCTAGGTAGGTCCTAAGAGTGAAGTCAAAGTGTGTCTTTTCATGAATACTCATCTACTTAGCATAATATCCTCCAGGTTCACCCATGTTGTGGCATATGTCAATGTCTTCTTCCACTTTGAAGAATGAATGCTATTCCAATATGTGTACATACAACATCTGTTCCTCCCTCGACAGATACTTGGATTGCTTTCATGGTTTAGCTATTATGAATAATGATGCCATGAAAATGTGTGTTCAGATATGTCTTCAAGACCATGCTGTCAATTAATTTGGGTATACACCCCAGAAGTGGAGTTACTGGAACACATAGTAAGTCTAATTTTCATTTTTTTGAAACTACCATACTGATTTCACAACTATGCTGTTAAACATTCCTACCACACACATTGAATAAGGCTTCCATCTTCTCCACATCTTGGCCAACACTTGCTCTTTTTTTCCCTTCTGATTGCTTTTTTTTTTTTTTTTTTGGAAGAGTCATCTTAAAGGATGTAAAATGGTATCTCGTTGCTTTTTATAATTTGCATTTCCCTTAACATTAGTGATGTATCTTTTCAAATTTCTTTTCACGTGCACATCTTTGAGGATATGCCTATTCCCAATTTGCACATTCACGCATTGCATTCATTTTGTTGTCTGTTGTTGAGTTCATGTGATCTCTATTCATTCTGGATATTGAGCCCCTGCCAGATAGACAGTTTGCAAATATGGTCTCCCATCATGTGGATTGTGTTTTTACTTCATTGCTAATGTCTTTAAAGTCACAAAGATTGTAAGTATTCTGAATGTCCTGTACGTGAATTTATTTTTCTTTTATATCCTGTGCCTTGCAGGTCATATGCATTAAAGCACGGCCAAATCCTATTTTGTGAAGCTATGAAAATGAATATTATTGGGTTGCACTTCCGAGATGAAAAAGGTTCATTAGTGGAGTAAGAGAGCAGCATGAACTGGAGAAGCACTGGCATGATGATGGGGTCATGACTCTATGTGATCGCAAGAGGATAGGAATATGTATGATGGGCCAGCATGAGCTGTGTACTGGAAATGGGACCTTGTCCATTTTGTGCAGCACCTATGTGGATGATGGGAGCAGTGAGACATATGACTGGACGGATCCCCGAGCTCAGCCCTTCTTCCAAGTTAGACTTTCATTGCACTCTGATCCATTAACGTTTGAAGAGTTTCTTAATCAGATGAGGGACATAGTCTTACATGCTAGAAGGTGATGAACGTGGTGTGTGGGCGTGTCTGCAAGGAACTCCGTATCCCTCCCATCTTGGTGAGCCACTGTCTGGAGTCCATGGCAAAGAAGGTTAGAGTACTAAATTACACTGGGGTCAAACCAAAGGGGAACAGTATGTCCCTCCTATGCTGAGCTGAAGTCAGGCAAGACCTTTATATGTTTGCTCTGTGTTCCCAGTTCATGGTCCCTAAGTTCTGCATGTTCCTCTCTGGGAGAGAGGAGATGGACATGTTTGAGGGGGAGCTGGAGAGCTGTATCACCACCAGGAATGAGACCGAGAGCCGACTCCCAGTCATCGTGCAAGTGAAAAAATGGGATCAATGTCATCAAAGAGAAAACCATCAGCCACCAGTATTCATGCCGCCTGTGAGGAAATCTTGTCGAGAGGCACTTGTAAGTGATGGAGGGTGCACACCTGTAGTAACTCTGTGGCAAGTACAGATGTTACCTGCTTGAGGTGACCCACCTTGAAGAAACAAAGTTTTTGCCACCCTGTCAAGGGTGCTCGGAATGGACTCGAAGGGCAAGAGGCCTGGAACTGAAAGCATGTTTGAAAGTCTCTTTAGGGTTGAAATGAAAAAGGCAGCATGCCCTGAAAACTGCCTCACCTTGAATAGGCTAGCTCCCTTCATTGCTTGTGGGAAGAAAAGAAATCATCCGGTATTTTTCGTATTGAAAACAAGAAAACACAGAACCTTGGATTTCCGTTATTTTTTTATTGAAATTCGATTAGCCGACATACAGTCCATCCTTATTTCAGATGTAGTGTTGAATAACTCATCAGTTGCATATACCACTCAGTGCTCATCACATCACGTGCCCTCCTTTATGCTCCTCACCCAATTGCCCCATCCCCCCACCCAGCTCCCCTCCAGCCACCCTCAGTTGTTCTCTGTGCTTAAGAGCCCCTCATGGTTTTGCTCCGTCTCTGATGGCTTCCCGGTCAGTTTTCCCTCCTTTCCCCTATGATTATCATCAGTTTTCACTCATATGTGGAACGTAAGAAACAGTGTAGAGGATCATAGTGGATTTTCTTTAAAAGGATGTTATTTTCTGTCTTTCCATGTTTGACCGCATTTCACTTTTCTTTAAAAATGACACGTTCAAATGATATGTCCATTGACCCTGGAGGGTTGGGCGTTCTTCACACTTCCTCAATGAGTTAGGACCCTGAACCAGGTGTCAGGAGAACCTCCTCTGTGTTATTGTTCCCCGGGTGCCCTTGTTGGGCTTCAGCTTCCTTATCTGTAATACGATGAGAGATACGAATGCTAAATATTTTCCGAAAGTTGTTCCCGCTCCAAACGTTCGATGGCTACCCATAGTCGAATATTGCTTCATCCACGAGACAAAGGTTAGGAATCGTTATTTCAATTACTTCGTGAAGACACACAACCAAGTAGAATGAGAACACCAGAGGAGCATCGCTCCAATAGGACTTGAGTGAAACTCTGCTCCAACTGCCAGTAGCATAGGACGTTACCTTTTACGTGAACACAGAGGTGGGCCCTGGCCTTTCCATAGAAACAGACTGTCCTTTTGTCTTTGGACATTTTCATTTACCTTTCGTGTGGATTGACGTTCAGCCCGATGAGACCTCATGAGGAAACTCTGCGTATTCTAAGCTTAGATCTCATAGGACCGATTTTTCTTAAGGTTTGAAAGTACACTATAGTTGACAGACAGTGTTATATTCCTTTCAGGTGAACAGCAGGGACTCAATAGTTCTGTACATTACTCAGTGCTCAGCACCATAAGTGTACTCTTAATCCCCATGACCTATTTCACCCATCCCCCCACCTGGCCATCCCTAGTCTGTGCTCTACATTTGAGACTGGTTTTTTGTTTGTTTTCTCTTTGTTCTTTCTTTTTGTCTCTTAAGTGCCACACAGGAGTCAAACCCATGTTAACATAACACACATCGACTTTAAAGCTTACCTCCGTTTCATGGTCTGGATGAAATGTGCTGACTATACCACCACGTTGACTCCACAGTGGCTCCCAGGGATCCCCACCCGTGCTATATACCTCCCTGTCTATCCACTGCCTGGTTGCTAATAGGTTTCTGACCAAGAGAATATGACAGAACATTGTCACTTTCCTGTTACTCTCTTCTGTTCCCCTCCTTTCTTTCCTGTATCCCTGCACTGGGGAAGCAAGCACTGGTGTTTAGAACTGCCCTACATAAAGGCCCACAGAGGAAGGAACCTAGGGAGTGCCCAGGCTAATAGGCAGAAAAGAACTCAAATTCAGGATTTCGCTTAAACCCACTTTGTTGAGTCTGAGCTAAATCCTGACATTAGTCACATCAGTGACTTGGGAGCAAATCTTACCACAGTTGGGCCTCGGGTGAGGCGCAGATTGCATCACACAGAGACCTGGGGGCAGAAACACCCAGTCTCAACTGTGCGGAGATTCCAGGCCCCCCCGAATTGGGAGCTAGGAAATATCACGCTTCAGAAGTGCTAAGCTTTCTAGTAGTGTTCTCAGAGACAAACAGATAGCTAACTCAGTCGACCAGGCTTCGGCACCTGGCCCTCCCATCCACTGCCATCTCTTGTTCTCACCTCCCAGCCTCCACCAGCCACTCTGGCCACTTTCCGAATCTTCTCTGGTCAAACTAGTTTCTGTCTGAGAGATTTGGCCCCAGCGGTGCCCTCTCCCTGACACACTGTTCCCAGAGGTGTGCAGCTCTTGCTCCCTCTTGTCAATCTGCTACCAGCAGATGTCACCATGTGGAGGCCTTCCAGACCCTCCTCTCCTGTGACTCCCTAGCCCTCCCTACTACACTGTGCTGGTAACTGGAGTATAATATCTGCTCTGTTCTTTCACACGTCTTGCTTTCAAGGTGTTCTCCATCAGAACAGCAGAAACAACTTGGCCATTTGCAGACTGCACTGGGGCCCATCAACTCACCTGGCACAGGCTGAGCGCTCAGAGCATAGTTGCTGAAAGAAGAAATGGGAAGGTCTTGGGGCCCTGCCTTCCATCCTTGTCACCATGTCCATTCCTGAGCCCGTTATGCTAGCACTGGGATGGGCAATGTGAGAGGCTAGAATGGATATCAAGTGGCCAGGATGTACTCGGCTGCTTAGTGCCCCTGCTTTGTTTTGGCAACCAGTTGCATGCGAGATGCTTCTCATCTGCTCACTTTCAATGTGCAGGGGACCCAGTAGGTCTGGGGGCTCAGGCTGAGTACCTAATTTCGGACAAGTCAGTGTAAGTGTGCAAACTGAGACTGAGTGTGTAAACTGTTGAATATTAGTGACAATGGAATATCACTCAGCCATCAAAAAGAACGATTTCTCAACATTTGCTGCAACATAGACGGGACTGGAGGAGATAATGCTAAGTCAAGTCAAACAGAGAAGGAAAATTATCATATGGTTTCACTCATTTATGGAACATACGAAGTAGGAAGATCAGTAGGAGAAGAAAGGGAAGAAGAAAGGGGGGGTAAACAGAAGGGGGAATGAACCACGAGAGACTATGGACACTGGGAAACAAACTGAGGGCTTCAGAGAGGAGGGGAGTGGGGGATTGGGATAGGCTGGTGTTGGGTATTAAGGAGGGCACCTATTGCATGGTGCACTGGGTGTTAGACGCAAGTAATGAGTCATGGAACTTTACATCAAAAACTAGAGAAGTACTGTATGCTGACTAACATAATAAAAAAAAATATTATAAAAGAAATAGAGATGATGGACTTCAGAAAACATGTACCTAAAAGTCATGACGGACAGCAAGGAGAGTGTGGGGTTTCTCTGGTCAAGGATATGGCCCATTATCCTGGCAAGAAAGAGCCCATCCCTGATCCATCAGATGCCAGCCAGGGAACAGTAGCTATTGTGCATCTGACCCAGAGCCTGGGGCCTGGAGGGAACTGCTGCTTCAGAAGAACTGCATAAGGAGATGCACGAAGGCTGGATATCCTGGCTCCTAGGTCAGCATAGATGTTCATGGAACCAGGCTCAGGTGTGCCCTTTAAAGTACCCCTCCCCATCTTTTCCCAACACACAAAACAAGCAGGAAAGGGAATCCAGAGATCATTGACAAGAATCCCAAAAGATTCCAAACTTGGTAAACGGCCAACGGGGAGACTGAGGCTGGAAAGTCCTGCCTGCCCTGAGTCCATCTGCAAATTATCTTCCTCTGGCTTTGTCCCCTTCACACGCAGGATTTGATCTCCTTCCGTGTTTTTCCCCACTAGGTGCTGATGCAGTTCCAGAGATTGAACTACAATACGACAAGTTCCAAATACGGGGGCAATACAAAACCAAACACTAAACCAAAAAAGCATCTCAATGGAAGAAGCAGGACACAGTCTTCCTGGCCTTAGAGCGGAGAAAGGCAACCCCAGTCCTGGGGCAGGAAGGAGTTCTGGGGCGTACAAGTCTTAAAGACTCCCACTTTCAGTGGTTTTTGCTATTCCTGGGAAAGTCCCTGCAACCTCTAAATCTCAGGAGTTCTGAGGGGCTATCTCTGCTGTTTGCCCAAATTCATTGACTGAAATGGACCCGTGCTCAGAATAAGGGGGATTTCGGGGTGCCCTCCAGTGGCTAGGGAGAAAGGCTGGCACTTCTCCTTCCTCCCACATACAGGAGCTGATGACTCTGGGAGATTTCCTAGGTCAGGAACGAATATGAGAGTCTGTGCAAGTTTTCCATTACTGCAGGAAGTAAAAGACCCAAACCACACACATGGGCTCTAAAACAAAACAAGGGCTTTACTCTCCTAACATGCAAATCTATCAGGGTACTATTTAAAACAACTAAATGGTGCCCCCTACATAAGGAAATAGATGGGCGGAAGGGGTGTGGAGAAAATAGGGCGCAAGGACCGCCCATAGGCAGCTGCTAAGGAATCCCTGCAGGGCCACTGGACACTTGCTCAGTCCTGAGGTTGACTGCGGCCAGTTCTTCTCCTTCTTGAGTGCTGCTGACCAGCTAGGACCGGGGCTCCAGCTGGCAGGACAGGGTGTAGCTAAGGACAGAGGGACACCTGTGAGTTGCCCAGGAGCTTCCATTCAAGAGTCCCTGCCAGTGTTTGCCCACAGCTGGAGTCTGGCACCCCGGCAACAAGGCCTGAGGCTGCCCAGGGAAGGAGGATCCCAGGAGTGGCCAGCAGAAAGAGTCCACCCCGAACCTCACCGACCCAGCTCCTGATGGGCCTCACCTCTCAGCCTCGCTGAGTGGCTCCATAGCCTGGAACCAGGCCCAAAAAGGATCCTCGGGCTCTAGGGTGTAATTCTCGGCAGCCACCTGGAGCAGCATGATGTCCGTCATGACTTGATATTCCTGAGCAGAGAGAGAAGCACAGGATGCATAGGGAGCCTGGGGGGGGGGCGGGGAGCTGCAGGGTCTGGTGAGGGTTGAGCAGCGGGACCAGGCACCCATCCCAGGTCCTGGCACACATGGCCATCCTCCTCCCTGCAGATTCATCCGGTCTCCACCTGTTCTCAGAGATGAGTATCAGTAGCCCCTCCTCCGGGAAGTCCTCCTGGATGCCATGCTCTGTCCCCATCTCCTAACGGGATGGGACTTGCACTGCTTTCTTCTCAAGGGATTCCAGGAAATGTGAGGTGGAGGGGATGGAGCCAAGCAATGTTCTTCCCAGGGACATCTCTGAAGCCCACTCCCTACCCTTCCCTGCGGGAAGCGCCACATATGCTCACCTTATTTCTTTTGTGGTGGTTGATCTCATTCCCCTGGAATGCAGACAAAGTCCATCAGAATGCAGCCCCTGGTTCTTAGGAGCACTTGATTCCCATCCCTTCTCATGCTGCACCATGGCCAGGACCCGTGAGGGGCCGTGCATACACAGATAGCGGGCCTGCGATCTAGGCCAGGCTCTGGGGTCCAGAGAAAGGAGGACATGGGGCAGATGGACTGGCTACAGGTCGGGACCCTGCAGCACCACCCTCTCGGAAGACAGTAGGGGAGGCCGAAGCCTCAGGCAGGAAGGGGCTGCTGCGGCTACGGAGGTGCTTGCTGACGTGAAGGGTCCTGACTTCATTCTCTCCCCACGAGCAAACTCACCGGGGGAGGCTGAGGTCCACTCAGACAGACCTCATGCAGCTTTGCCTTCAGGAAGCTCTGCTGCTTCACCAGTCTTGGGCACCGGGAGCCATGTCCTAACTGCAGTCTCGCCTCACTCATCGCTGAGATGGGCAAGAGACCCCGGCCTCACAGACGCAGCTCTGAGGCTGTCATGAGGGTAGTTTAGCCAAGTCCTGAGAGCTCAGGGCTCATTACAGGGGTGCTCTATTCCCAAAGGTCCAGATTCTGGTCCATCCCCCACAATCTTCAGGCTCACCCACCTCCAGATAGACCTCCAGTGCGGTTTCCAACATCAGCAACTTGGTGAGGAAAGTGCCAAGGAAGGGCACGACACCCTGTGTCCTAAGGGGGAGAGTGGGATGAGTCACTGTTCTCTGTTGCCCACAAGGACCCTCCCCTGAAAAAGCTCCAGCCTCCTGGCCCACCCCAGGTGACCACGTGGAGCAGCTGTCGACACTAAGAGAGAGGGTGTCAAGGCTAGGGAGTCTGCTTGGACACCACCTGCTTGCCCCCTCACCGCCAAAGGCATCCTCACCTAGGCTGTCGCCACATTCATGCCAAAGGCTTCCCCTCCCCAAGGAATGCTTCAGACCATTCCCGACTTCATCCACTCAGGACCCTGTTCCCTCCCACCCCTCCTCTCTTTCCAGACCTGCACCTTCCAGGCTACCTTGATGAGCAGGTTCCTGCCCTGTGCGGTGTCCTTGCTGCACAGTTTTTGGAAGATCCTCAATGGCTTCCTGAAGAGAGGCAAGGGAGGCAGGATCAATGGACGAATAATGTGGCAGGGTTGAGTGCGAGTGCCTTTTCTTTGAGAACCCCAAAGTGTCAACCTGCCTGGTTGAGGGTTTCTTCTGGGATCCTCTGAGCACTAAGGTCTTTGTAGGACATGGGAGGGAGCTCTCATGTGGCTCGTCCTGGGCCTCCCTTCCCATATTCATTGAGAAACGCTGTTTGGGTCAATTTGGGGTTCAAATGGGCAGAGAGCTTAGTGGCTGTCAAGGAAACACGTGAAGAGATTTAATGCAGCTCAGCCCCGTGTGGGACATTTGGCAAAACTGATTTCTAAAGTGGGAGGCATGGTGGCCTCTTCACCAGGAAGGCTGAGAGACGCACCCACCAGCCCAGGTCTTGTGGTCGGGGTTTCCGCCTCCCAGAAGGTCCAAGCTGCCTGACGGTGAAGAGGACAAGCCTCTGGGAGCTCCCTCGTCCATCCTGGTCCCTCCATGGAGAGAGGCCTACTCACCTGGAAACCTTCCCCCCACGTGTTCTCGAGGCGGTGAATGGAGACACTCTGCAGAGCCGAGAGGATGGCACGTAAGGACGAGTAGTTCCTCAGGGTTTGACAGGCCTGGGGAGGGAAGAGAATGGGCTGTCATGTGGGGAGCCGGCACCTTATTGGCTCTCAAGCTTCAGTCCCCCTCAGGGGAAAGTGCTCCTGCTGGAGGAAGCCGCTGTCCAGGGACCTGCCGAAGGGCACACGTGAGGCCAAGAGGAGGAGGAGGATTTTACCTCACTCCAAGGAAGGAGCCAGGCAGAAACGGAGCATCCCAGCATAGGGCCACGCAAGGCGAGGTCAGCATGTCCCTGGACGGAAGAGCCTAGGGACTGCACAGTCCTAGGGCAAAGACCAGGGCCTTCCACCCTGAGACCTGATCAAGGGAAGAGCAGTGCCCGAGACTCAGGAGAGCACCTCGGCTGGGCTTCCCGTTGCATACCTTGGCCACCTTGATCCAGTGCTCCACCACTATGGCCCTGTCCCGGGCTGTCATGCTTGGGTTGCCAAGGCAGGTGGTGATGACACACTTGGCCACACAGTTGAACTGGGTGACAGTGGCCTGGACCGTGGGTGCCAGGTGCTCACTGCCAGGCTTGTTGCGCTTGGACCAGACGGAGCCCAGGCACTGATGGGGCAGCAGCTTCTTGAACAGCTCCTAGAGAACAGGGGGACCTTGGTTCACCCAGCCATTTCCCATGCAAGACGCATGTCCTACGTAGGGGTCACAGGTCAGAGCTGGACCTCAGGGAGTTGAGAATCTGGCCTGAGCCTGGGTGGAGACCGTGGATTTCATTCCATTGTTTTTCACTGAGGGAACAGGGTAGAAGGACAACAGCTCCAGGCATGTAAAGCTCCACTTCCCAACAGAAGCAAGGCACTTCAATATCCCCCTCCAGTCCTGCAAACTATGTGCATTATTCTCTTTTTCTGTGTTGGAACAGCGCCACACTAAGATTCACGCTGCTCAACAACATGATGCAGCTGTGCGATTACTGAGAATCTATTTGTTTTAGGCTTCTAACAAAATATCTATTTTCTCTGTTTTGCACATATATCTCACTCAGTAGTGACAGCTCAAGTTCTTTTTCACAATGAATGATTCAGAAATAAGTATCAAAAACAGATTTGAAGAGAACAGAAGAGACAATTAAAAGATACGGAAACATCCTACTTAATAAAAGGCCATGTATTTATGTTCTGAGTCGAATTTTAAAGCTTTTAAAACATTTTATTCCTATAAATCCATCTTAGATAGCAACTGGACCTCACAGAAGCACTTAAATAAACGTTTACCAGTTGTATCCTGGCGAACAATATTTCTTGCTTTCTCAGCTCCTGGTGCCCCAGATGTGGTGGCGCTCCTCGATCGCACTGGCTCGGCCACATCCGGGTGGCTCCGCCAGCTGAGAGGACAGGATCTCCCCACGGTGGCTCCTTTCGGAGAATAGAACACAGCCTGATAAAGGATAAGTCAAGAAAAATAATCTAAAGGCTGACTTCCTTATCATTCATTGCACAGCCTGTGTTACTCAGCAGATTTCATAAATCCAACTGTATATAATCGGCAGCTTCTCTTGTTGCAAAATTAGGTATCACTTCTCTGCTTTCCTCTCCTAGAGCTCTGGTCAAGTATTTCAAATGAGTGGTCAAGGATCCAAGAGAAATACAGGAGATAAGAGACCGAGACAGAGATTTCTGCACAGGTAATGTGCTGGTGGCTGCCACCTAAGGGTCGTTTTCACACCCAGGTTCCTGAGAGTATATTTTGTTTCCACAAATCCAGTGCTTAGAAGGCAAGTATTTTTATAATGAACATTTGAATTCATTTTTATTTTTAATTAAAAAAAATTTTTTAAAAAATATATTATGTTAGTCACCATACAGCACATCCCTGGTTTTTGATGCAAAGTTCGATGATTCATTAGTTGCGCATAACACCCAGTGCACCATGCAATACGTGCCCTCCTTACTACCCATCACCAGCCCATCCCATTCCCCCACCCCCCTCCCCTCTGTAGCCCTCAGTTTGTTTCTCAGAGTTCATAGTCTCTCATGCTTCATTCCCCCTTTTGATCACCCCCCTTTCTTTATCCCTTTCTTCCCCTACCGATTTTCCTAGTTCTTATGTTCCATAGATGAGAGAAACCATATGACAATTGTCTTTCTCTGCTTGACTTATTTCACTTAGCATTATCTCCTCATAAGCAAGATGATAGATCAATCGGAAATATTTGCCAAAGGCATTAATTACATAATTGAATTCATTCTGTATCATTCCATAAACAGTGTTTTTCAGATTGTTTACCTTCCTATAAATAAATACAGCCACTCACAGACTGCAGCGAAGATATTATAAGAATCAGTCCCATTAATGACATGTTTATATGGTTAAGTAATCACCATAATTGGTTCACACCTCCCCACATCCACATCCTCTGTGGGCCTCTCCCACAATGACCCTGGGCTTCATCACATGACTTGCTTTGCTAGCAAAATGAGCAAGCAGAGATTTGAAATGCGTTGGAAAATCTGGGCTTGCCCTGTTGCTGCTCCTGGAAACCTAAAACCTCACCAAAAAAGCCTGAGCTGGCCTGCTGGGCAATAAAAGGTATGTGGCCAAGTCCCCCCATCACTGCCCCAGCTGACAGCTGGCCAACCCTAGAGCTGCCTGGCTGATTATTTGACAGCCTAGCTGACTACAAACACAGGAGGGAATCCAGCAGAACTGCCCAACTGTGTCCAACCCAAACTGCCAACTCATAAAATCAGGATTTAAACAACTGGCTGTTCCTTTAAGTCACTATGTTTTGGGGTGATCTGTCACACAGGAAAAGCTGATACAGTCTATAATAAGGCTATTGTTGAGGCTATAGTCTACCCAAAGCAAGCAATGTATACTTTATGCATCTTGGGAGAAGAAACTCCTCCCAAGTTTTAGGACCAAGAAAAGCTATGTATCACCTAAGCTGTCGATGTTCCCCATTTGGAATCTGTGATCCTCTGCTGTAACCCTGTGAAGATCAGAGTCACATCTAAGCTTGCTCCCCTTCTCCCTCCCTAGCAAGCATACAGGGCTCTCTGGCATGCATTCTGGCATCTTAACCACTCCGGCAACTCCGCTCCCTTTAAATTTGCCCCAGTGTCCTTACCCATTTTATCTATTGTATTATAGGTACTTCTATGAACTGCCTCAAAATCTTTACACAATAAATTGGAGTACAAGGGAATTAATCCCAAGACTGTGTCACAGCCTTCAAACAGTAATGAAGACAAATTGTTGTCCCCAGTAGAAACCACCACTGATGTTTTCCACCTTGATCTGACTCGAGGTCTCAAAACAACTTTTACCCAGAAACAAAAAAAGCCAAAATGACTCCCATCTGAAACACTCAGAATTTTTCTACCTTGCCTAAGCAGGCACTGGAATATGTCTTTCTAGTGTGGTGCCTGGAGCTGGACTTGCCCAGCTTCGATTTCTGGCTTTCCCACTTCTCAGCTAGGTACCTTGAGTGAGCCCATCACCATGGACTCTCTGTACTTCAGTTTCTGTCTGTGATACCTGGATAGTAACTCAGAAGTTACCAAGAGGGTGAAGAGAGAGAATACATACAAGCACGAGCCATTATTATTATTCCTGTTGCTACTACTGCTACTCCCCTTCATCTTCTTTCTTCCTCCACAGCCCCTTCATAAATTCATCATCCTTACTACGAGGACAGAGTGCTATGAAACACCATCCGACACCACCATTAAAAAGACACGGCCTGTATGGTTTATTCCAAAATTCCATGCATTAATTGCCTATATGTATAGACACACTCCGCCTCCATCTCAGACATCTGGTATTCCTCTGTAAGAGTAGAAGTACCTTTGTCTCGCTGCTTCTTTTCCTTTTGTTCACTTAGTTTGTCTAGAGGTAGGTTTGTCATCTCAACTCCGTAAGCAGTTCTCGCCAGCACTGCTGTCTAGGAGTCCATGACGTTGGCCCACTCATTTATGAGTTCTTCCCATTCCGTGAGGGAGGACAGCACACCAAGGAAGTCATCCCAGAGCTCTCGAGAAATGTACACACACAGGTTTGCTCCGATCCACGCCACCATGAGTGTCTAAAACCAACAAGCCAACAAGAGAACTGAATCACCCTCATTTGGAAGAAGAATGAGTTTTAACAAAATATTTTAAATTACTAGGAATAAAATGAACTTTAAAATAAAAAGCACTTGATCTTGATTTTCTTTTAGTGTCTCAAAATTTATTTGATCAACTGTAATCAGGATCTGAGCTACGGAGAAATCAGCTATTATCATGAACAAAACTACTGGTTCAAAATCCCCTGGTGTCTGCAGCTGGTCCTGGCTGTAACTTGCGAGAAGACAAAACTCTCGGTACAACAACTATTCTACTTCTTTTTTTTTTTTTTAAAGATTTTATTTATTTATTTGACAGAGAGAGAGACAGCCAGCGAGAGAGGGAACACAAGCAGGGGGAGTGGAAGAGGAAGAAGCAGGCTCCCATCAGAGATGCCTGATGCGGGGCTTGATCCCTGAACACCGGGATCACGCCCTGAGCTGAAGGCAGATGCCCAACGACTGATCCGCCCAGGCGCCCCTGGAATTACATCCTAAAATAATCATTTTGATTCCTGTGGTTTCTGTACCAGTGAACTTGCTACCTGATGGGATTCCTTTGGGCCCACCCTCCCTTCATGGGAGAAAGGAAAAGGCTGGACTCCACAGCCCTAGGGGCCCCTGCCAGGTCAGTCCTGCCTCATTTCTATGCTTTCCACCAGGTGCACACAGAGCTTTCCCTTTAGTGCTGACTCAAGGACATCCAGAAAAAGCATCCAGGGGACGCCTGGGTGGCACAGCGGTTAGGCGTCTGCCTTCAGCTCAGGGCGTGATCCCAGCATTATGGGATCGAGCCCCGCATCAGGCTCCTCCACTGTGAGCCTGCTTCTTCCTCTCCCACTCCCCCTGCTTGTGTTCCCTCTCTCGCTGGCTGTCTCTATCTGTGTTAAATAAATATATAAAACTAAAAAAAAAAAGAAAAAAAAGAAAAGAAAAAGCATCCAGAACACAGGTGTGGTAATGGGGCCCCACTGAGGACTTCCAGGAGGGAAGTGGCCACCAGAGCTGGTTTGCAGCAGCCCTGAGCACTGAGCACAGAGGCCAAAGCCCACTGACAGCAGGGCTGACCCAGCCAGGCCCCCCCAGGGCAGCGATGGGTGGGAGGAACACGTAAAGGACAGGCTGGAGAGGCATTTTACAACTAGAACTGAGGGGCATGAAGAAAGAGGGTTACAGAGTGGCTCTGAGGTCTCTGTTGCTGAAAGCACCTCCTAAGCTGGAGTGATGCGCTCATCATGGGACGGGGGCATGGGAAAAACCCACAGCACTGTGTACTTTCGGGGTATTATAAACACAGAGACACCAAACAAAAACAAAGGAGAAAAACGAAAACATTTCGCATAAGCACATTTTCATGACGCCACTATATGTTTGACGGTACTATTATTCGGTCATTCTGACAGTCTGTCATTTCAGATAATTGGTTTTCCAAAGTGAATTCAAAGCTTCAAATTGGAAGCAATAAAAATCAGTTAACAGCATTTCAGAGCAATTAACAACCGCTCCTGGGCTTATGAAGCATGATAGAAAACACCAGTTGCATTGCTTTTCCACAAAGCAGTCTGATGACAATTTAAAATGGAAAAATCTACTATTAAGTAATATGACTACTTTTCATTCAGTAACATTTTTAAAGCCAATAATAAAAATAAACTATCAAAGTGCTGGATACTTACCTTCTTCATAATTCACAGAAACTGTTACAGAAGATTGATTATCATCTTATTGTTCACTTTGTAAAGCCATCAGTAAGTGGAGGCTTTGACGTTCTAATTATTATGTTGAAAAACAGAAACATGTTTTACAGAATTAATGAATTTGAAATAAACTTACCATGTCTTTTTATTCATTGTAAGCTCCATTATCATGCGCCTACGAATAATCAAAACAGCTTTACAGGCATCAGCTTGTTCTCTTAAGAGCATGGGAACTTCAGGACATGGTTCCAACAAAAAGACGTTTGCTGCATTTGTCAAAAATACCTTGAAATCAACAAATTTTACAGTAAACATATAAATGGAACTAAACACATAAATCTGAACAAATTTTTCTTAAAGATAATGATATTAATTTCCCTCTACTAAACAATCACCTTGGAGTCATTTCAACTAAGGCAAGTGGTACCAACACATACTCAAGATTTTTTAAAATGCTTCTCTTAGAATCACCTGACACACTTGAAAGACCTTTCCTAGAAAAAAATTATTAATACAAATTAATAGTGCAACTATAGAAAATTTATGAATCAGAAAAGTTTCTGAAGACTTCTTTTTACATTACCTCAAAAGAAAAGGGGGAAACAGTAAGATAGGATCACTGCTTCTGGGTGAGAAATTTTGGGGTCGGGGACGGGGAGAGGAAGAGGAGCAGTGGTCAGACAGTGGCTGGGAAAAACCATCTGACTGCTGTGGAATCTCCCAGCACATGAACTTTGCAGGTAGGAAGCACGGCCAGCACCACCCAACACGGGCGCAGATCTCTAGTAGCTGTAGGGAGGCAGGAAACCGGCAAGGCCACATGGTCAACAGTACATAGCTTCCAGGTGCATATACCTTGACTAGGAGAACGATATTAGGCAGTAGGATATAAAACCTATGTGAATTCTTGAGATAAAAACAGATTTAAAAAACCTTAGATGACCAGCCAACAGCTCTACACTCTACCTCAGACCTTTGGGGTACAAGTTCCTGTCAGGGGTGTTTCAGTAGAAAATTGTGAGACGCACAGATGTGGCCTGTTACGTAGTCGTAAGTGACTGCTTAGGGGCACTACAGTAAAGTTACCACTGTGTTACTACTGACACAGACGACTCCAGTGACCCTTCAGTTTAGGAGACTGAGTTGTCAGTCTGGTGATGAAGGTGGATGGGTACCATCTACCTAGATCCTATGCCTTCTTAAGTCTCCCTTGTGTTCAGCAGTACAAATTCAAAGGATCTGGGAACAAACAGAATTCTCTGGCTCACCTGGGAATGAAATCTATCAACACAACATCTTAAAATAGATGCACAAACGGACTGAAGAAATTAAAATAAACATGCTCAAAAGTCAAGTGGGTGAATTTAGATATTGACAGCCTCTAAGATTATCTTGTGCAAGATTAAAAAGGTGTCAGGGCCTACTTTTCTAGAAAGAATTACTAAATAAGCACTGTAATAATTGGTAACAGATGATAACAGCAATTGTGAAGACTTTCCTAGCTTTCAAGTGGGAAAAAGGAAAACAAAGAACTTTTTGACTAACCAACTCTAGCAGTGGTAGTATAATTTTAGTGGCCACTTTATTTTTTTACTACCCTGACTGAGATCAAGACCTGAGCTGAGAGATCAAGAGTCGGAGGCTTAACCGACTGAGCCACCCAGCTGCCCCTCGCGGCCATGTGTTTGGAAGACGTAGGGCATAGACGATCTGCTGCAAGACAGATCTTTCCCTCAAGGTATTTGGTTTCTTGATGTGAATTGGAAACTTTGCATACTCCCAAGTAAAAGTGAGGAGTCTTCATATATTATATTCTCCGCTCATTTTCTTTTTTAAAAAGATCAAAACGCCAACTCCATGAATCTTTCTCACTACCATGTCAGTACTGGTTAAGGTAAAAATTAAAAAGAAATTAATACGTCCAAATTGTACCTCTCAACAGCAACTGGAGAAGAGTACTAGCTTATTCAACCTGTACTTGGCCACTTTTTCCTAATGAACCAAGGAAAGGACCAAAGATACTGGATACAAAGAGAACAAACACAGCTATTAGAATCCAAACTAAACATTTTTGAACACTGTTGTGCTACAATCAAGTGGAAAGTATTTTTTCTTGGTCTGGCCAAGTCGATGTAACTGATCCTTTCAGAAAACAAATTAATACTCTCCTGAACCTAGGGAGATACTGGCAGTGGGATGGCTGAGGATGGCATATGGCAATCCACTTGGAGGACAAGGAATACCAAGGGACACAGGCTAGGGACTCCGGCATGCACTTCTCTGGTGAGGGCACAGATTTTCCTAACAACTGGCACCAGAGTTCTCTGAAGCTACTCAAGTAAAATCATCTTCATTTTGTTTCAAGTTGATTTCCAATTATTTGCTGATTTTCACTGAAAAATGAGAAGATTCAATAGTTACAGAGTATTAAACTGCTAATGAACCTGAAAGCAAAAAGGATACCATGACAAGGAATCCTACTGAGAGATGGATGACAAAAGCATGTCATTGAAAATTGGGCAACAGGCAAGCTATGCCTATGCTAGCTCAGGTGGATATGGGGTAGAGGGTGGGCGCCAGGGAGCAGGGGAAAAAGAGGCATTCTGTGTTTTCACTTAGAGACCTAACAACCTTCCACCTAGATGGGAGCCAAGAGGTAATCAATCTCCCAATCCCCATTTTTGAGGTAAAATCCTGAGGTCTGGGAAGATTAAGTGATCAGCCAAAGCTGTTCTTTCCAATGTTCCCAAATGGCACTGGTTCTATTTTGTATATTCATATAGATAAAGATTTAAAAAGTACAGCATTTATCATCAAACAGGCAATTTTTAAGAAGAATATTCTTTATGGGATTATAGAATCACCATGCTTGTCTTGCAAATTAGAGTCCAGATGACGGACTAACTCCCCATATGTGTTCAGGACATGCTTTTTAAGATTTGGATCTCGGTCATTTCACATTCACTGCGTAATAATCCCTCTCAAAAACCTGCAACCGGCTCATAGGTCTCCTTCGACTAGAAAAGAATCTTTACAAACTGAAGATGAGCGGTCAGGAAGAAAACTCAGAATGAGAACTTAAGAGCTGTTTACTGACAGGTAGATACAAATATCACTGTACTTTAATGATGCTATCACAATAAACAAAATGTTCAAATGGACTCCAACCGGAGGTCTTTATGTTTCCGGCCAGCCACGTACCTGCAGCATAGCCTGGGCCCCGGCTTTCCTGTTCTTATTTTCTTCTTGCGTCACACATCCTCTGCTCACTGCACCCGTGAAGGAGTATGTTCGTCCCCAACTGGAAGATCGCTTATGACGAGAACCGTCAGATGAGGTCTTTAGGAGATAAAAACCAGTTAACGGAGGGGGAAGAAGTACATGTTCACATATTTAATTCCTTACACTCACCAAAGTTCATGAGAATAGAGATTTTAGAAGGGCGAGTCTTTTTTCCATTTTGTTCACCACCTCCAGCATCTCAAACAGTGCCTAGTGTTTAGTATGTGCTGAAGAAATAAACACAGGTCCAGTGACTGAATGAGTCTCTAAAACAGACCTTTAAAATGTGTGATAAATTCCATTTGCTTATCTATTCGTTTTGACCTCATGACCAGTTATTAAAATGATTTCACCAATATTAAAAAATCAAAAATTATGGAATTAATATAGATATTTAAAAGTGATATGCCTTTGATTACAAATAGTCTTAAATGTTTGTTGTTAATTGCTGCAACACCCACTTTTAGAAATAATTTCTCAGGGGCGCCTGGGTAGCATAGTGCTTAAGTGTCTGCGTTAGGCTCAGGGCGTGATCCCGGTGTTCCGGGATCGAGTCCCACATTGGGCTCCTCCGCTGGGAGCCTGCTTCTTCCTCTCCCACTCCCCTGCTATGTTCCCTCTCTCGCTGGCTGTCTCTCTGTCGCATAAATAAATAAAAATCTTTAAAAAAAATAATTACTCAGACTAGTTTCAAAACAGCATGCCAGAAATAGAAACATGACAGATATTTTGTTTCAGGAAGAGATCCCACTGTGTCGTTTTAGGTTTTTCCAGCCTCTAGCTTTACCTAACCAGGACGAAAAGTTCCATTCCAGCAGCACTCACTCTGAGGACAGCACCCAGCCCTGAAGTGAGGCTTCTTAAGAGAGGAGATAGCACTCATTATTGGGTTAGTCCTTTCGGCTGCTCTGGGCAGGCCACTGCACAAGACAAGACTGCCAAAACATTCTAAATTTAGTTTCTCAAATGCTATTTGTTTAAACATGTCAATACCAATACGGCAGTGACATTTTTAGTCTCATACGCAGACGTGTGAACATACGATGGTTCATAAAACAACTCTGCCGCCACAGTGAATGACGAAGCTGCCATGCACAGCCGGACCTAGCCTGAGGGGAAGGAGGTGACCAATGATCCTGAAGACAGCCCAGAAGCAGCCTCACTGAAGCAGGTCCTCACGGAACTCAGCAACTGGAGAGCAGCAACTACGATAAAAGAGCCCCGCTGGCCTGTGCCCCACTGACTGGCACCCTCGCCCGATCGGGTAGACTTTGCTAAAATATGTGTACTCCCAACTGAAACAAGCGACAACGTATTACCTCTTTGCTGTCAGTCTCTGAAAATCCTAATTTTTCAGCATCTTCTAGGGCAGCTTCTTTTTTATCTGGTTCTTCCATGAACACAGGTTTGTCCTGGAGGATCCACTTTCTGTACACTGGAACTACCTTCCTTGTTACAGCGATGTCACAGGAAGGCAACAAAAACGCCTAAAATAAAAAGAGAAGACTCCCTTTAACTCCACACCTGCTCAGATCACTGTAACAGACGCATAACAGACATTTCTAATCACCACCACCAAGTTCAGACTTTCCTCTGAAACATACGGAGCCAGATATTTTTGTGCACACCAAACTTGCTGAAGAAAAAAGGCATTTTCAATTGGGCCAGAAAATGTCATGCAATTTACAAATAACTTCTGTATTCTGAATATTTTTTTCACAAAACTAGCCAACACGCACGCCTACACAGATACTTTAAGTGGCTACATAAACCATAACAGTTGTACAGCCCAATGAATTAGAAACTGAGTATAAGACAACAGACAGACTACTGCAGCCAGCTGCAGCCAACTGTCACTCCTCCGCTAACTCCATGTGCAGGGATGTCGTGCTGGTGACGGAAGGATTATTTACACCACAGAAGTTGGCTAATAACTGGAGCCGTTCTTTTTTCTTCCCCTTTGTCTTTCTCTTCCTTCCTTCTTTTTCGCCCCTCCCTTCCACCTTACCATCCCTTTCTGGGAGCCCACATTCACCAGCATACCAATGAGTCAAGACTGTACTCAGGTGTTCTGTACTCACTGGTATGCTAGTGAATGCCGCTCGCAGAAAACACATGAAAGAGAGCCTCTGGCCAGCTGTAGCACTGTGCACATTGATGTGAACTTTCTTTTTTCCGATTTCTCACATTTATTTGAGAGAGAGAGAGAGAGAGAGAGAGCATGTGCCCAGCAGGGGAAGGGCAGAGGATGAGGGAGAGAGCAAGCAGACTCCAGCACTGAGCACAGAGCCTGACACGGGGCTCAATACCATGATGCTGAGATCACTGCCTGAGCCAAAACCAAGAGTCAGACTTTAGCCGACTGAGCCACACAGCACCCCATGAACTTTTGAACATTACAGACTCTCTTTACACATATGCATGTAAGACCTCTGATTTAATGTAAGAGTCCAAACATATAAACAAAACGGTAAAGGAGAAATGTATTTGCCTTTTGAGTATTAGCTCTAAGGAATATTTCTGACTGAGGGGTAAACACAAAGGAGAGGAACTCAATACTACAGAAGTGTTTTCATTCCATAAATGAAAAATTAAGCTGAGGCTCAGAACACATGAGATATTTTCCCAAGGTTACAAAGTAAGTTAGCGATGATTCTAGGTCTTGAAATCTCAAGATTCAGAGATTTCATACTGTCCTTAATGTTCACGCTACAGGATCCAATGACAGGCAGACTTTAGTGTAACAAGGATTCATGCAATATATACATTTCCATCGATGTCACATCAAATTCCAGAATAGAGGAGTCTGTGTTATAACAAGAAGGTAACATATCAATGTGACAAATATTCTGACTTGTATCTCAAGAAAGATCAACAAAGACAAAGAAGAGTATGACAAACTACAATGGTGTCCCACTCTAATGTTGTTCCAAATTGTATTACAAATATTTTCACCCATACAATAAAGTAGAAATACTTTAAAGTGAATACCATGTACTGCCGCCTAGATTCTACCATTAGCATTTGCTAGATTTGCTTACCACATACCTATCAACCCACCCCTATTTATCCTTCTTTCAACCCATTTTATTTTTGATGCATTGCAAAGAAATCTGCAAACATCAGTACATTTCACCCCTAAACATTTCAACATGCATATCACTTCCTTAGAGTTCAAAATTTCTTTACAAAATTACTTTACATAAAATTTATAAATCAGGAAATGCACAAATGTTAAGTGGACCATGTGATGAGTTTGGACAAATGTAGACAATGAGGTAATCCAAATCCAAAATCAAAGGTATATCATGTTATCCTCCTCCTAAGAAGCAAAGAGAAATGTTCTCTGTAGGAAAATAAGGTCACAGTAAAATCCAAATGATTTGTACAAACTGTCTGGTTAATATGATATGTAGCATGTTCATTAAAAATCAGAAATATGAGAAAAGAAGTCAACATTAACAACACCACAATAAAAACCAGACAATAGTTTAAAGACATAGGAGATCAGGATAAAGAAAGTTTCAAAAAGAAATGGAAATGGAATTGAAAAATAAAATAACCAAAATGAAAAACTCAGTGGGTATGGACTGACAACAGAATGGACATGGCTGAAAACAGGATGAAAAAACCAAAGGAAACACCCAGAGTGAAGCACGGTGAGACGAAAGGACAGCCTACTCAGAAAGGAAGGCAAGAGAAAGAACACAATGAAAAGCTGCTCCTATACTTGGCTGCAGAGGCACAAGGAAAGAAGATTAGCAAAAGAGGGCAGAAATGATATTTGAGGAGAGAATGCCCGAGAATTTTGCCAAAATTGGTAAAAGATGTCAATCCACACACTCAAGAATCACAAACAAGCAGGGTAAATACAGAGTACCTTACAGTAAAAGTGCTGAAAACCAAGAACAATCAGAAAATCTTACAAGCTTCCAGAGGAAAAAAGAGACATTTCCTCCAAAGGAGCAACCACGTGACCTCACATGACTTCTCAAAGACAATGCAACAAATATTCAATGCGCAAAGAGAGGACAGATGCCCGGGTAGAATTCAATATCCAGAAAAACTGCACTTCCAAACCAAAAGCAAAATAGAGAAATTTTCAGATACAGAAATGAGAAAAACTTTTACCAGGAGATCTGACCTAAGGGAAATACTAAAAGTTATTCTTTAGGCAGAAGGAAAATAATTCTGGATCAGAGATTTAGGAAGAGATAAAAGTGCAATAAACAGGTAATTATTTGGATAACTCTAATTGGATAAAAAATATATATGCATATATATATATAAAAGAATAAAACTGGGTAAAATAATAAATATGAAAGAGATAATATATGTGTACACATATAAATAATATATTCATAATATGGAATTCCAATACAGATGGTCCTCAACTTAGGACAGTTCAACTCAGAAGTTTTCAACGTTATGACAGTGCGAAAGTCATGCATAGTCAGTAGAAACTGTACTTTGAATTTTGATCTTTTCCTGGGCTAGGTATATGTAGTATGACACTCTCTTGTGGCGCTGGGCGGTGGCAGTGGCTACAGCTCTCAGTCAGCCCTGGGATCGCAAGGATAAACACCTGATACACTTACTACCGTTTTGTACCCATATAACCATTCTCTTTTTCACTTCTAGTATGGTATCCAATAAATTACATGAGATATTTAACACTTTATTATAAGCAAGGCTTTGTGTTAGATGAGTTAGTTTACGTCCATCAGCTCCTCTGTAAGCCTTCCTGTCTGTCTGCCAGGCTGCTCTCTGTTTATATCCTGCCTTACCCATCTCCGCTCTGCCAGGCTCTTATTTGCTTCTCTAGCTAGCCAGGCCAGCAGTCAAACAGACACACGTAGGAATACCTGGAATGATACTCTACAAACATCAACAGTGGTTGCTTAATGGCAGTATTTTGAGTGATTGGCTTGGGACTCTATTTGTCTAATGAACATTCACTTTTTAAAACATAAAGTTATTTTTTAAAACAAAACCAACACCAACAAAACAACACAATCGACAAATAACCTTTAGAGCAGTGCTTTGAACTTTTCAGACCCATAACCTAAGTAAGACATTTTACGGAAACATATATGCATTTGGATAATAAATGTTGTTTTAGAAGGTTTACAAAGAAATACTAATCCTTAGAATATGCAGGGTACTCTGAAATGTTTCGGTCCATCCTATTCTATTCTATTCCATTATTTTAAAACAATACTGGCCTTTTTTTTAAAGATTGTATTTATTCATCTGGGAGAGAGAGACAGAGCACAAGCAGGGGGAGAGAGAGAGGGAGAAGCAGACTCCTCGCTGAGCTGGGAGCCCAGTGTGGGGCTTGATCCCAGGACCTGGAGATCATGACCTGAGCCGAAGGCAGACGCTTAACCATCTGAGACACCCAAGCGCCCCAAAAGACTGGCTTTTGATACGTTGACTTCATGACCTACAAATGGTCACAACAGGTAAGAAAAACACTGGTAAGAAGACAAGTTTCCAGCGGAGTGACCCCGAGACCAGAACTGCCCCACCTGAAGCTTCTACCACTCACTGCTAGCCTGCCTGCTGGGGGCAGCAGTAAACTGAGGCTGCCCTGAGCACCACTGAACCTCGTCTCCCCTCACTTACCATCTGTTTCCACTGCCTGCATCCTACCAAACCATCCAGGCCAAGGACACTTGCACAGTTAGCCCCTGCCACGAGCCTCTCTGCGCTCGGGGCCCCTTGTCAGCATTTATTTCGACACCACACCCATGGACATCTGACCTTCTTCCATCATGCACTGTTCTCTGGTGCATACACACACATCTTACCTCCCTCACTGAGAACATGAGCTTCCTGAATGCACATTTTAAACCTTAATGGCCTTTAGGCCTAAATATTAAATAGTCTCTGAACACTTTAAAATTGAAAACGAAATCACTAGGAAACAAGTCACATTTTGCCATCCTGAAAAGAACAATACAGAGAAAGACAATTATCATATGGTTTCACTCATTTATGGAACATAAGAAGCGGGAAGATCGGTAGGAGAAGAAAGGGAAGAAGAAAGGGGGGGTAAACAGAAGGGGGAATGAACCATGAGAGACTATGGACTCTGGGAAACAAACAGGGCTTCAGAGGGGAGGGGAGTGGGGGAATGGGATAGACTGGTGATGGGTATTAAGGAGGGCACATATTGCATGGTGCACTGGGTGTTATACGCAAGTAATGAGTCATGGAAATTTACATCAAAAACTAGGGATGTACTGAATGGTGACTAACATAATAGAATAAAAAATATTATTAATTAAAAAAAAAAAAGAACAGACAAAAAAATCCCGCCCCCCCCCCAAAAAGAACAATACATCGTTGACCACAAGAGGGCAATAGAATGCAAATGTTAAAACCCATGCCCCTTCAAGAATCTCTACTTCGTATTTTCACATGCACAAGCCTTACAGTTTAAATTTCACATACATGCTTTCAAATTAGATTTGATGAAGAATAATGAGAAGGTGTAAATAAAATGTTTTTTGGCTTCACGGCACAAAGATGTCTCAGAAGTTCGGTCATAAGTAGTCTGCAGTTACCTACTTGGCCCAAGCTACTTCAGAACTGAATTTAGATTGGAGTGAGGACTAAATGGCATGCAGAATTTAGAGCACCCTCTGCCAGCGGTGCAATGTCAATAATGGATGCAGACAAAACTTTCCATATAGTAAATTAACAGTTTACACAATAAAGGTAAAACCACATCAGTTTAGCATTATCTCGTGTGCAAAATTTACAAGCTTTGTCAATCATATCTAGTCTTATAGTAAGCACTGGCGTCCAAGAGCTTAAAACATTGCTACAGATCAGGGCCTGCAAAGTATGGCCTGTCATCCAAATCCAGCCTGCCAAGTGACTTTCCTAAATAAAGTTCCCCGGGAACGCAGCCACGCTTCTTCGTTATGTGCTGTCCATGGCTCCTTTCTCACTACAAAGACAGAGCTAAATAGCTGTAACAGAGTCCGTGTGATAAACTAAGCCTGAAATACTATGATCTAGTCCTTTACTCTATAAAGAATATGACCTCTATCCTCAATTATATGACCGTGATCACTTGAACTCAAATTAAATGGTTAGAGGTACCTTCCGTGGGTACAACAGAACGCAACAGGGCAACGTTAACGGACAGACTAGGGTAGATTTTTAAGTCCTGGACTATTATGATAAAACAATGTTTTGTCAGCATGACATATACAGTATAGGCTAGAAAGGGATGACACAGCAGGTGTGGGGCTCCAGGGAGCATGCTGCTAACCACGGCCAAAGGAAAAGGAGGGAGCAGGAGTGCGAAAGCCCCCTGCATGGCTTGTCCAGGGATGGCTCAGTGGAGGAGCTGGAGACGAGCAGCATGGGAGGGCTGAAATTAATACGCACACAAGGACACGAGCCCCGTTAAAGAAGTGGTCAAGTCATGAGGAGAAGCTGATGTTAGGGAAGAAAATAAGCTCAGCTCTGGCCTCATCATCATTAAGACACCACTAGAATGTCAGTCAACGTCACCAGGGGGCATTTTAAAAGGCAAGTGTGCAAACAAGAAGCAAGGTCCAGACAAAAAGCTTGAGTGAGAGTCTCACGCCACATGGCTGCTGGCTCCGAGCCCGAAGGAGGCAAGTGTGGACTTACAGCAGAAGAGGCTCAAGCCCAGAACTTGGTCAATTCTTGGAATCTGGGGTCAAAGAAAACAGAGGCCAGGAAATGAGACAGAGAAGACACAGTCAGGGAGTGAGAATATTACGAACCTTCGTATTCACTAAAATACAAAATACGTGAAAACCTCCAGATTGCTGTGGATTACACTGGGACTTTCATTGTTGGTTGATTTTTCCTTAATGACAGTCTCAGAAGTGAAAGGGTTCATCGCTATCTAGAAGTCTTGCCCCTCCTCGGAAAGCTCTTCATACTGCACATGCACCGGTCACGTGTGTGCACAGGGCTCCTCCCCTTCTCCCCACGGACCACAGGTCTCTGCCATTCAGGGGCCTCACCTTCAATGCGTGTGCCCAGACTCAACAGCTAGTCACCATCACATGCACACACCCACAAAAGAGCCAGGCTCTGTCTCCCAGGGCACCGGTACCAAGATGCAGGTGGCCAGTGGCTCCAGCCCACACCACAGGTCTGCTGTCTTCTCCGCTGTACCACGGGTTCTGTTTCCTCTGTCAGAGCTTCTCCACAGCAGCACGACTAACATTTGAGGCCTGATGTTCCCTGTCGTGGGCTAGTGCAGGCCCTGTCCTATGCCTGTAGAATAATCACTGGCTACTACCCACTAGAGGCCAGCAGCATTGCCCTCCCTCCAGTTGTGATGACCAAAAATGTCTCTGGACAATGCCCCTGGGGGGGCAGAGCCAGCCCCGGTTGTAGCTCAGGGCTGCTAATCGTTGCCCGGCCTCTGGTCTCTCTCTGCCGTCTTCTTCCGCACTTGCACCTGCTTTCTTGTTTGTACTTCCCCTCCCTTCTCACTCACCACAGTGGCCACCACCAGGGTGCTGTACCAGCGTCATCCCTTGCTTTCCCCTTATTCCCCTCCCCAGCCAACTTTTCCTCTTACGTCATAAAAACCTCAATCACACGTTCATGCCATGTGTGTTTGCAGGGAAAGTACAACCATCTGCAGAGCCTCCACAGAGCTCCCTCTGGCCCTTGGGACAACACCGGCCTGGGGCTCCTCTTTGCCATGTTCATTGGTTGATGAGTATTCAGCAAGAGCTTTCTTCCCACCTACCTCTGGGTTTCAAGTTCCTTTCCGACACGTGAGGGTATTTTTGGAATGATTTGCTCAGATATAGAATTTCCCCTCCACATGTAGGAATTTTACAAAAACAAAATCTTAAAGAATCATACACAAAATCACAACACTCCGCATGAGAAATTAAAAACAGGATTAGAGGGATCATTATTCAGTCCAGTAATGTAGCCCAACTCATCAGTAGTATTTCTTGCAGGACTATGCGCAAAAGAACAAGAACAAGTCTCCTCAATTTCATGAACTTATCACACACACACACACACACACACACACACACACACACACACACCCCTGCGTTAGCAGATGTCACCTATCCGGGAGCTGAAGAAGCCACACCAATTCAAAGTCCCATCAGCCTGGGGTGTTCTGGATCCTCTCCACCCCCACCTCCACCCGGCATTTCTCTTTCACCGTGGTCACTGATATTTACGGCAGTAAGTGTAGAGAGGACTGGGAACACCCTCATTTGATGACTGGCCATTTTGGAAATCTCCTTTTGTGAAACACCTGTTTTTTCTAAAGAGTTGTCATTCCCCCTCCCCAACCCCCATCTGACCTGTAGGCATGCCTTACATATTCAGGGCACGAGGCCATTGTTAGACTCCTATCTTCTGCCACTCCAAGACCTGTCTTTCACTCTCTTGGTGGTATCTTGCAAAACTTATTTTAAAAATCTTTTTATTTTAATGTTATCTTTTGAGGAAGAAAGTTCATAATTTTTATGCAGCCCTATTTATTCGTTTCCTTTTTAGGAAATTCTTTTAATGTTTTGTTTATAAAATATTTGCCTACCCAAACGTTATAAGAAGATCTATTTTTTCTAAAGTTTTATTACTGACGTTTAAAAAAATGTAATAGTCTCACAAGGAAAACATGCAAACAAAGTAGTAAATACAATTCTTTTGGTTCAGTTAAGGGTAGAAAAAATGCAAGGTACACACAAGTTCTGCTAAGAGTCTTAAGTGTCCATCTTCATTAAAATACACAACTGCTGAACAACGAGTTTCCCTTCTACATCTACTCAGAGCGAGGTCAACAATTTACTGCAGATATTCTGCGTGGGGCGGTCATTTGTGGAAGCACACCAGAGTTCGTTTTGAACCGAGGACTTACCAGGCACTTCACATGCACTCTCTCCTAAGCCATGCAGCTGTCAGAGAACAGAGTGCAGTGAGCCACGCTTGGCAGGCCAGGAATCGGTGCTCTGCAAGCAGCAGCGGTCGGTCCCGAGCCACGCCTGGCAGGCCAGGAGACGGTGCTCTGCAAGCAGCAGCGGTCGGTCCCGAGCCACGCCTGGCAGGCCAGGAGACGGTGCTCTGCAAGCAGCAGCGGTCGGTCCCGAGCCACGCTTGGCAGGCCAGGAGACGGTGCTCTGCAAGCAGTAGCGGTCGGTCCTGAGGCTGCACGCTCAGGGTCAGACAGGACACAGGAGGCTTTCACTAGGAATGTCATCTCATTTAATGATAAGGAAACAGACTCTGGATCAAACACTGGGCAGCCTGGCTGCACACCCCTGCTGTGACCAGCCAGCACCCTGACGATGCTGACGATGGCCTCAACGGACACATCATGACTACTCAGGGCCTGACAGTGATGGTTATGAGGACGTGACCCACAGCCTCCTTGTAGTCAGCCGTGGCCCTGACAGAAGCAGGAAGGACGTGGGCTCTGCACCGGGACCGCCTGGGCTGGGACTCTGGCTCCGTGGCCCATCCACGGTCTGCCATCGCCTCTCTGCACCTTGGTGTCTTGGCAAGGTTGTCGGGAGCGCAGAACACCGAGCACACGCACCGGCACACAATAATCGCGGGCTCCACGGATTACTTATCACCCTAGTAGTCACTCCACAAATACTGACTCCAGCACCAACCGCATCCTAGGCACAGCTCCCGGGGTTGGGAAGACCCAGTGAACAGAGCAGGCAAAGTGCCGGCTCTCTAAAAGTTTATATACAATTTGTGGTGAAAGTCAGACAGCAGATACACAAACATCCGTGGGGTGGCTGTAAGCGTGACAAAGACAAATAAGCGAGTTAAGGGTGAATAACAAGTGAGGAAGCATTATTCCACACAGGGCAGCTGGCAGAGGACACTCTGATTCAGTGACATCTGAATGAAGATCTGAGGGGAGGAAAGGAGTCGTTCAGTCATGTGCAGGGACAAGAGTTCTGACCTGTTGGAAGAGAATGGGCGACGGCCCTGAGGCTAGAGGATGAGTGGGAAGGCAAAGGCAGCTCGAGCCCAGAGCGCAAGCACTGAGTAGGAGGGCTGCAGGGAGAGGTAGGATCGGGAAGTGGCAGATCACAGAGGGCCCGCACGTCCTGACTACGGAGCTCGGAGCACTGGGAGCACAGCAGGGTCGTCACACGATGTACGTTTCTCAGACCAGGCAGGTGACAGTGTGTAGGACAGACAACAGGGCCCAGAGGAAGAAGCAGGAGGCCCGGAGGCGAGCACAGTACCCTGGCTGAGAAGTAATGAACCAGGTTAGTATCTCACCCTGTTTTCACTGATGGGAAAAACGCTTCAGGGCTTTAGGTAAGTGGCCCAAGGTCCCACAGGTAGGAAGAGGCAGACAGGGATTCCTCTGCAGCAAGTACATGCACAAATGCCGCGGAGCAGAATGAAACTAAGAGAAGGCCCCTGTGGCTCAAAAACAGAGGAAGAGAACTGACCTTACTCTTGTGCTGGCAGGCTAGCTCTTCAGATCGTGGGAAGGATTCTGGTCCCTGCTTCAATCGGTACAGTCTGGCTTGTCTGTTCCCCCACAGCCCTGCTGAACTGCCCAAGGTTGCCTGATCTAATCGCATTCCATCACCCTGGTTCAGTCCTTAAACCACAGCACCCAACCCCCACAGCCTACTCGCCCACGAGTGCTGACATCCCCACTCCCCTCTCGTCCATGAAACTTACCATTCTCCTTACCCTTCCGTTACCATTCTAAGAGCCTGGCTGCATCCTGAGACACATTTCCACTATTCTGCTCTCTGCCATTCCATGGATTTCTGCATAGCAGCTAAATATAACAGGCCCCAAATAAATCATCCTTTTGCTTCTTCTAAGAAATAACTTCCTATTAAGACCACTGACACTAACCTCCTCAATCTTACCACCAACAATGAGCACCAAGATATCCATAAGCTAATCAACTAATGGCGAGGTGGAGTAGGAAGTGTTTGGACAAAGAATCTGTTAACCTTGATACTGAGAAGGGTCAGCTAGCCAGTCTGTGTGTAGGAAATAAACAAACCACAATCTCCAGAAACAACACAGATATTGTTGTTTCTTGATGGGTCCTGCAAATAACGTGGTACTGGACAACTCTTTCTTACAACAGACTTCCATTTAAAAATCCTCAAAGAAGGATGGAGATAGAAATTCATCGTTAGGAAAAATTGCAGCAGTAATAGCTGTAAGAAAGAATCATCAATAGTACTGAGATTAATGGGTGAAAATCAATGAGAAACAGAATACCTGCATAGTCTCAATATATCCCCCAGCACGTACTTCTAATTACAAAAGAGAAAACAGTAACTTCACAGTGGAGAAACCTGGCCAGCACCTTAAACCAAATGATCCAAGTGCAAATCACCTGTAAAAAGGAGTCGCCTCATCATCACAGACTTCCCGATAAGCTGTGCTGTGACGGCTTCAACAGCCTGGCTGTCGTACTCTTGCCAACAACACACAACGTCAATATAACCATGAAAAAAACCCCAGACCAACCCCAATTGGCAGACACGGTACAAATAACCAGCCACTATTCTTCAGAAGTGTCAAGTTCATGAAGGACATAGACAGACTGAGGAACTGTCCCAGATTAGAGAAGACGTAAGGAGACCGTGAACAGCCACATGGTATCCTAGACCAGGAAAGGGATGGTAAGTGGGACACCTGTGGAAATCTGAGTAACATCTGTAGATCAGTTAATAGCACTGTATCCATGTTAAGTTCCTGGTTTCAATTACATACTATGTTTATGAAAGTTTCAACATTTTAGGGGAGCGAGGTGAAGAGTATGCAAGGCTTCTGTCAACTATTCTTCCAACTTTTGATACATATTGAGAATCAAAAGAAATTCGCAGACTGATTGTTCCATAACTGTGGTAACAACACCCGTAACACCCACCAGAACCGCTCTCCAACCAGCCTCTCTGGAGCCAATCTGTGGCCGCAGACCCAACGGACACGGACGGACACTGACCTATCTCCCTGCTGCTCGTATCTGGTGCAGAAGCATCCAGTACATGTTTAACACCAGAAAACTGAAAGTCCGTCCTCATTTTAAAGGCATCACTTCCAAACCTGTCAGAGCGCTCCTCTCTTTGTTGTCTTTCTGCTTTAAATCTCAGCAATGCAGGATTACAATGAAAGACTTACTTTTAAATGAAGGCATGAGCAGAGGCAGTGTCATTTCAAGGTAACACAGGAAACCATGAAGCATAAATGAAAGCTTCCTAAACTATCATTATTCATTTTCACTTGTCATCTTTGAAAAATGGCACCTTTCCTCTCTATAAAAGACTTTTTCTCCTGCCAAGGTCTGAAACCAGTGGTGTCCTTGCAGAGCGAGGGGCTGCTACACGGCAGGGACAGAGCAGTGCTAAGTAGGACCGTGTCTTGGTAACAATGAGGAGGGTACTCTGCACTTGCTCGGCAAAGCCCCACAACACTTTCTCAAAGGCCACACGAGCCATGTCTCAGACCTGGCCCTCGAAGCCCTGGATTCGACAATCAAAAGGACTGGACCATTTCCCCCAAAGCTCAGACAGTCTATTTATACCTGACTAAGCCAAACAGACCACTCTACACAGGTGACTCCAGATACCCAAATTTAATTACCAAAATTTGGTTCATTAGAAAGATCTAAGTGCTAAACTTCGAAGTTGAAATCTGTCTGGTGGAAATCTCTCAAAACTGCAGGACACTGTTTGCTGCAGTATCGATTAGGACGGTATTGTGACGTCCTGGGGTGTCTCCCTTATGGAGACTGGGGGGCAAGCTGCTCCTCCCAGAGAGGCTCTGGATGACTTCCCTCTGGTCCTTTACTTACATGAGCCACATTGTCTTACTTAACTGATGTGTTCCCAACAATATTCTTTTAGGTTTTTTTTTCTTCACTTTACAAAAGCTTATCATGCTGTATGTCATCTTCTGGGACTTACTTTTTTTTTTAATTAAGGTAAAATTCACATAACAAAACATTAGCCTTTTTATAAAGTGTACAGTTCAGTGGTACTTAGTGTACTCACAACACTTTCCTGGAAGACTCAATTCTGCCACGAAGTTACGTAGCTAAGATTCGTCCATACTGCTGCACATCCCTACTGTTCGTTCATTTTTACTTGCATGACGTTCTTGCAACTCTAGCCCGGAACAGACACCTAAGAGTCTCTCAAGGACAAAATCTGCAGTGGAAGTGCATAGAGTGGGCAACGCCCGATTTTCAAGCTGTTCACCAGATGGCTGTACCCATTTACCTTCTCACCAGCAGTGCAGGCAAGAGCCTGCTGGAGCCACCGCCTCTCCACTGTCAACAACTTACTTTTGGCCACGCGGAGAGTGGCAGACGGATCGTGCGGCCCAGATTCCCATCTCCCTAATGGGCGAATGAAGCCGACAGTGGCTGCCTATGACTACTGGCCAGACTTGTGTTCACTTTATGACGATACCGTCGTGTTTCTGGCCCATTTAGTGAATTGTCTGCAATTTTCATATCAACCGGAAGAACTCTTGACACCGTCTTTTGTTCATTACATATGTGGCAAATATCACCTCTCACTTGCAACTTGCTTTTTGCACTTTTAAAAATATACCTTTTGATATACAGAAGTTCTTTATCTTAATAAAGTCAAATCTGCTTTCTTTCCTTTTATAGTGAACACTTTGGGGGTATTAAATCTTCCTACTGCAGGACCAGAGACACAGTCAACTCTATTTTCCATGAAACTTTGTCTCACTTGATCCATCTCAAGTGGGTGTCTGTGTATTACTTGAGGTAGGATCTAACTTTGTTGTTCTTCCCACAAGGAGAGCCATTTATCAAATCAGCCCTTTCATTTCCCCAGTGGTGAGTCATGATGCCTCTGTGAGGTCACACTGCCTGCTTCAGTTACAACCCACTGTGTGCTGCAAGCTAGCTCACAGAGGTGTTTGAAGAGCTGAGGACTCAGGAGAGCACGCTTCTATCTCAGGATTACTGGACCATATCAACAGAGCCTATAGCAGAGAGTCCAAAAAGAAAAAAAATCTATGTTCAAAAACCTCCCGAGAATGGAGATTGACATCCAATTATTCTGGTGAGTCCTTTGACTAAGACCTTACTTCTCAAAACTAAAGCCAGGCGTGCGGCTGCCCTCACAAAGCCACCCATGAACTGAGAAGATGCCTGCTAGCGAGGAGAAAACACTATCAATCGTTCATTTCTTGTCCGACCTGTCTTACACAGGAGTAGACAAGAAATAGGTGAGTACATGGACTCCACTCTCTACCCTCCACCAGTGGAAGCTGTAGGATGTCAAGGAAGCTGTTAATAAACCTCTCAGAACAGCAGGTTTCTCACAAGTGAAGTGGAAAAAGGTGAGTACCCACCCACTTGATAAAACTATCATAGTAAGAATTAATTTTGGTAAAGTAAGCCAAGTGCTTCGCACAACGCCCTCCACATAGTAAGCAACATGTGTTAGTGTGAAAACACTGCAACGGACACACACTAGTAATGAATACACGTTACTATTCCACCATACTGTGTTTCCTCTTACTTGACACTCTCACCACCACTAATTCACTTCTCACTTAAAAAGTTTTTACTGGGGGGCGCCTGGGTGGCACAGCGGTTAAAGTGTCTGCCTTCGGCTCAGGGCGTGATCCCGGCATTACGGGATCAAGCCCCACATCAGGCTCTTCCGCTATGAGCCTGCTTCTTCCTCTCCCACTCCCCCTGCTTGTGTTCCCTCTCTCGCTGGCTGTCTCTATCTCTGTCAAATAAATAAATAAAATCTTTAAAAAAAAAAAAAAGTTTTTACTGGGTGCCTACTACTTACCAGGCACAACTAGGTAGAAACGAGGCACAGATCAGACAGTAAGACCAAGGCCCTGTGGGAGAAAAGTCATCCAGTGGATCGGCAGTGGGCCCTACAGACAGAACGGTTGGAGAAGACCACAGGAAGAGGGGAGAGCAGAGCACTCGCCCTAAATGATGGGAGGTCTAAGCCATGCTGGAAACGGCAGGGGAGCACATTCACCAGAGTCCCAGCAGGTACAAAGACTCCAAGGAGCAATACACACTTGGCTTGTTCAAGAACCAGGAAGAGAGCCATGTGGCTAGGGTGGAGCAGGTGGAAAGTTCTCCAAGATAAAAGTCTGTCCCATTCACCAGGCAAGAAAGCTGGCGGCAGAGAAGATCCTGACCCAGTACTTTTGAAAAGGGAACACTGAAATGTCAGAGTGCAAGCCGCCGGAGTGCAGGAAGGGGAGTGAGAGCAAAAGGAGATGGGGCTGAGAGATGATCAGGACTCTCGAGTTGGCTCCACGGATGATGAGGAACTACTGGAAGCCTCTGCAGAAATGATTTACATATTTCCCTGGATGTGTATACTTTTAAAGACTTTTCAGCAAGTCCTATGAGCTCTACCTTAAAAAATCCTTGTATAACTGCTTTTCACTCCTTCTATTACTGCTCCCCCAAGCTACCAGCTTTTAGGATTTTTGTCTGGTTAGGCAAAAATTGGTTTATTGGTTTCCTGTAGGTCTATTGAATGAAAGTGTGATTTCGATGCCAAAGGCTGGTCTATAGAGACAAGAACGAGGAAAAAAGTTCACTGGAGCAGCCCCCAAATTTAAATGCTAAGCAGAAGACAGTGAATCGTCAGTAAAGTAGGAGGGTTGGGCACGCAAGAGGTGAAGCACAGAACATTGTTAGGTAAGAAATGACTGACAGCATCAGCTCCTAAAGGAAGGTGGACTGCAGTGCGAAGGGGAAGAGCCCATGGGAGGTATAGAAAAAGGCAGCAAGCCAGATCCTCAGCAAACTGGGAGTTTTACTTGGAACTATGAACTATTTAGGAATGTGTTTTCAAACTGATTAACACATTGCCATGTGCAGGCCTCTGTATTTCCATGTTAAAAAGGATAGTGAAAATCATAATTTAAAAATTGTTTACTATTGTTTGTTTTCTTTTTAATTATTAGGAGAGCTAAGTTTTAATCTTTTATTACTATTTTTGCTTTATGTATTTTGAGAAATGTTTTTAGAAACTTACAAGTTTAATTGTTCCATCTATTTCTACTCTTCATAAATTCTTGTGAAATGAGCCTTTTATTACTATGTGGTTGTTCTCCATATCCCTAAGAATGTTTTTCTGTCTTGAAACTTTTAAAACAGGGTTTTAATAAAGCAATACCAATCCCCTCATCCCCCTGGTGAGTAGGTAGGAAAATTCTTCTGTCTATTCATCCATCCATCCCTCTCCTATCTATCCATCCACCCATCTCTCCAGCCAGCCAGCCATCTATCCTTCTATCCATCCATCCATCCATCCATCCATCCATCCATCCATCCATCCATCCATCCCTGTATCTATCCATCCATCCATCTTTCTACCCATCCATCCACCATCCATCATCTCTATCCATCCATCCATCTTTCTATCCATCTATCTATCCATCCATCTCTTTGTATCTATCCATCCACACATCTTTCTATCCATCTATCCACCCATCCACCAAACTTTCTATCCATCCATCTACCCAACACCCATCCATCCATCTCTCCAAACACCCATCCATCCATCTTTCTATCCATCCATCCTTCTATCCATCCATCCCCTTCTCTAACCACCCATCCACCCACCACCCATCCATCTTTCTATCCATCTACCCATCCACCCACCATCCACCCACCCATCCATCCATCTTTCCATCCATCTATCCATCTTTCTATCCATCCACCCATCCATCCATCCACCCACCCACCCATCCATTCATCCACCTGCGCACCATCCATCTATCTAAATAAAATTAAACAGAATAGAATGCCTCTGGATGAAAACCTTAGAATTCAGTGTTCTAGTGAGGCTGGGTATGGTTTTGTGAAGTACATATGTAGACCTATATGTACATAGTTCTGAGACACGTACATGTATATGTGTACCGCATCTTAAGGTAAAATATTTCTTCCTGTAAGTCACATAAAAATGTCTTCATCATCACTGTTTTAGATACCTGTCATAAAGAGCAGATAGCTGGACTCTATTTTTTAATCACACACTAACAATCTCTGACCAGTTACTGTTAGTCTGCTTGAGCTTATTTCCAAAGTCTAGTCTGTGACTCCTCTTTGTCCTGCTTTCCAGTCCCTTCCTTCTATCCTTGCTGTTTGTCCCTAACACCTACTCACCCACATATTACTTAGCTTATAAAATCTACTTCTAATGTTTCATGGCTGTCTTAATATACAATTTTTTTATTTTTTATTTTTTAATACATAATTTTAAAACGTGGTTGATAGCTTCAATTCTGACAGCCTCTCTTCTGACATGCATCCAGTATTTGGGTTCTACTTTTTTAATATAAAAAAATCAGTTCTTATCATTATTTGTTTTTAGAGCCAATGCTTACTTTGAACCACCCAATTTTTTCCCTAGTACTCCTTCCTGTATCTGAAAACCTCCTTCGGAAATCACTTTTCTTTCTCCTGAAATATGTTTGTAGGGTGGCAAACTCTCTGAGGAAAGTACCTCTGTCACCCTGCTCTTGAATGGCAACTGAATCTGACGAACAAATACAGGTCGCCAGTTACTTTTTCTCACCACTTGGAGAGAAATGTGGAGAATTGTGAATTTTTCCCTGGTTGCTTTTAGCATCATCTCTTTTTCTTTTGTACACTATTTGACTATAATCCACCAAAGTGTAGATTTATTTCATTAACCCTGTTTGGGATCTTACGTTAGTCCTATACCTGAGGACTTCTGGTATTTGCCACTTCTAGAAAATTCTCACCTATTGCCATTATCTCTTTGGAGTATTTCTTTTTCCTCATTCTTTCTATTCTCTTTGAGAGCCCTGCCCAGAAATGGGTTGACATTCTCATTCTTCATGCTACATAACGTGTTTTCATACCTACCACATGTTTATCTCTGTGGGCTATCTTTTGGGAAAATTTTCTCAGATCCACACTTCTGTTTACTAATTTTTCAGCTATATCTAATTTGCTGTTTTATCCATCCAGTGGTTTCTAGAACTTGTGTTTGGCCTTTTTTCAAATCTACTTGGTTCTTTTTAGAATAGTCTCCTGTTTCTTACTGACACTTTACGTTCCGCCTCCTTTGGCATGCACGGACAGGCAGTATAAAGCCTAACCCTCCCAGAAGCACCTACAGGGCCCACCTGTGCCTCCAGCCTCTTGTCCACACACCTTCACTGGTGCAGACAGTGCACTGTCAGACCACTTCTTGGAGCTAAAACCGCAGCAGTCCTCCTGAGATGGGCACGTTCATTGAAAAAGCCTGCACTGTGAAGTCAGCTACATTCAAGTCAAAGCTGTGTCCCGAGCTCTGTCCGTAATTGGAACTTAAATCAAGTTTGTTGCTTGTTTCCTCCGTCTTCACCTTATAAGACTGGGGAGAGCTATGTGACATACATATTTTACAGGCTGCAAATGTACAAAGAGTGCACAGCTGGCCTGGCGCCTGGCTCCAGCCACGCCTCGGTGACGATACAGCAGTGGCGGTATCTTCACCACCTCCGTCAGCGTCAGGTTCAGCACTGCGTGTGGCAAAGTTCTACCTCGCCCAGTCTATGCTTGCCTTACTTTTGAGGGTTCAGGCTCCATGAAAAAGAGTAGTGCCCACTCACCTTTACTTGATATCAAGCAAAATAAGTTGGCTTAAAAGAACAGAAACAGAGCTTGTATATGCAGCGGTCTACACTCCGCATCTTACTGAGCACTAGGGCTACTGTCATAATGCACTGTGCCTCTGACTTATCCATATAAATTAAGAAGGTAATAGAATTGTATGGAATAAAAATACCTGCAGGTATTTTTAACTAACTTCTAGGTATTCCTGGCTTTTAAACACTTATTTGATTGACTGGCAAAAGAGCTGGAGGTCAAATCTCTGCTAGCCATTGATGTAACCCAACCAAACTATATTATCACGGAATATCCTGTTAGCTTGTCAGTTCCAGCTGTTTGATAAAGCTGAAAATACAAGCATATTTCTCTGGTAAACTGTAACTAGGACAAGATCGCATTTGACTAGAGATTTATTAACCTTCACATGTTTGTTTTTCTTTTCGAATGTGTCTTCTAATCGATTTGGGTGCTGAACTGAAAGTGACCAACACTGAGTACCGTCCCCAATCCACAACCACCTTTGTCTCTGTGACTGTGTCTACAAAAACAAGGGTGCCTGCGCACGGGGCTCACCTCCTCTCACACTCTAGTGTTTTACACATATGGTTTCCGGCTAACGTGTTGCTCTGCTTAACAGTGGAAAAAATTATTATTTTTTGGAGAGAACCAGAGAAAGGACAATTGTAGAGAATCCTTTTAATTCACTTTCAGTCACAGCAGTCTCACTAAGGTCAGGACGAGTCACTACCTCATTTAATTGTAGCACGTGAATGTCAAGTACACACCCAGTCCTCTCAGGCGAGCCGGAGCGTACCGGGCTCGGCTCGCGAGCCATGCTGCCTGTTCATGAGATAATTAGATGTGGTCTCCTCAGGGCTCAGGAAGTCCTGCTGCACAAAAGAATGCTAACAGGCCAGATAGGAAAAAAATGAGGAATTGAGCTCTTCGAGCCGAGGCTGAAACAAAGGAGTCCTGACAAGAGAAGTGTGACTAGCCAAAGGCCATCACCACAGAACCCCTGAGAAGCTCAGGCAGTCCAGAGTCGGTGGTGCCACAAAGACAGACGGAACAGAAGTCTAGAAGAGATCACTGGTTAATCATTACCAGCCAATTGTATTTACACAGGAGTCGTAATTACAATCAGTAAGAAAATTAAGCAAAGACGTTCATCCTCTTGTGTGTGATTTAATATGCAAACAAATCAAGTGTGAGTCACGCCAAAGTAGGTATGTAATCTTACTTCCACTCCTCTGGTGGGTGTGCAAGTTCATACTTCTCCCTCACATTGGAGACACCTATATCCAAATGGAGCCAGTGAACCTCCTCTGACCGCAGGTGACTGAGGCGAAATCCATAGCAGGCCACGTGCTTTACTTTGTGACTGTCCACTATCTTCTGAATGATGCCCTAAAACATACCCCCCACAAAAATGACTGTTATAAACAAACAGAAAAAAAACAACTGTATGCTAAAAATTAATGCAATGTGCATTTCTTTTAGTTAGTTAGCAGAAATCTTTGGTAAAAAGAGTATCAAGTTAAATAAATTACTTCATTTTTCTCAGGAATCTTTTTTCTCAAATAGTATTTTTATGAACAAGGAAGAGTTCTGAATAAAACACAAGAGGCTCTTCCCTTTTCATTAGTGATAACCGAGGCACGGAAACGTAACATGCATTTCTGCAGCTCTACCTCTGCGGCACCCCCAAAACCTGACCAAGCATTCCGGCCGCCCCCTGGAGGTCACGTGCTGAGAACTAGACCTAAGGAGGGGGTCCCACTTTCTGAACCCAGGACAGCATACTGGTTTAGACCAGGCTACAACTTCATGTCATTTCTTAAGAAACACAGTTAGAAACATACAATGAAGGCCACGCTTCTGATAGTATCGATGATGTAGGAGAAGTTACTGGAAGCTAGGCCTACCCAATCTACTATGAGCTCTCTGTCGCTTACAATGCAGCAATCTAAAATAGTCCCCAAACCTAATGCTCCTGACACACGTGCCCATGAGTTCAGAGTTGAAGGCGGCAGGGAAGGCTGCCTCGCAAAGATGAAGCTTATCCTGGGACGAGGGCAAGGAAGCCGTAACCCCGAGTCTTGACCTGTGCTCTCACGGTTGTGGAGGTCTCGTGCGTACAGGGATGTAAATGGGCAGCACATATGGAAGACTCACATGGGAATACAGCAGAGACCATCCGCTCCCTTACGTGAAGGTGTGCTCATGATAACCACTGCACTCTTCTCAACACTTCAGGCCATTCATAATTTTTAATGAGGCTGCTATTAACATGCAAATGACTGCTAAAGAAAATCACTGTTTTTTTAAATTAGCAATTAACTGAAAGCATCATATTACTTGTAATATAAGGCACATCTTAAAAAGTTCCTACGTATACTAAATATGTCTATATTAGGGCATGATGCTGTTGATAATAAGAATGTTCCTATCCCTACTCATGAGAAAAGATAAGTAACGTGTCCTATATATGCAAAACCTGTCAAGGACCCAGTGTGTCCACACTAAAGGCATCATCACCTGCCCGTGGTCAGCCTCCCCTTCAGACTACTGGATCCCAGGAGAAGGTTGTGTATCAAGCACGGGAGAGTGACATCATCGGGGAGAAAGCACGGACAAAGGACAGGCTGGAGGAGTCAAAGGCAGATGAGCTCTCTGTGGGACAGGAAGGATGTGTGCAGCCTATAGATGTCTGGGTGAAACTGAAGTAAGCATAAATGTCCTTCCTGGCTTTTGATTCAAGGCCCAGAATTTCTGTCAGGCCACCACGAAAGACGCTGCAGGTTGTGTCTACCCAAGGGCACCCAGCCACGGGGCAGCGGGAGCCGAAACCCAGCCCGCCCCCTAGTCTTCACCTCTTGTGCTCTGGGGCAGGGGATCTGCCTAGGGGGAAGAGACAGCCATTTCGAGTAATTCTTTCAGCGGCAACTTCTGCAGCTTCTCCTTGCCAACAACACAAATCCCTGAGCTGCACAGGACAGGCACTGGCACCGCTTTCGAATTCCCACGAAAGCGCTTTGTCTTCCTGTCCCAGCTCTACCAATTCACTACCGAGAGCCACCAGGGAAACTATACCAATTATACTTGGCACACAATGTTAGAGACTGTCCTTCACCTCATGCCAATGCTGGGTAAAATTAATCTTAAAGTGTTTATCGATGTGACGGACCATAGAAGGGGGGGCATTTCATTATTATAATTTACATTTCCCTCATTATATACTAGTGAGATGACACTGTACTTTCATTTCTAAAAGTTCTTTTTATGATTCTGCTTGGTTCCACTTGGTCACTTATCTTTCAGACTATGCTCTAGAAAGAAATAATGACCTTTCCACTGGTAGAAAGAAATCCTGCAAACCATTCCTTCATGTTCATCCACTCTTGAATGTTCACTCACTCTTTTGGTCATTTGCATCTAGCCTACATCTGGTGGTAAGACAGCACCCTTAGCCTCCAAAGCCTTAATCTAGAAGGAGAGAGGTGAGCATGAACAGTCTGTGGGGAAGGTGGCAACAAGATAACAAGAGATACTTGCTGTGTCTAGCTGTCTTCTCACAGTGATTTGCAAGATGTCTTTATTCTGAGAGAGATCTAAAACCACACACTGTGTTGTGAACAGTGCTCGTGTCTCTACTTCCCCCCAGGAGTTACAAGTGCACTCATCACTACTGATCTGTTTGTTACAACATCCAGCCGTTATTTTTCTGCGTCTCTCTTTCAGATGCTCCTCACAGTAAGGAAACTGACAGCTGTTACTGTCCTCGGCTCCTCCTGTGCAGGTCTTTCTGTACCACAAAGAAGGCGTGGAGATCCACACCCTGCTCTCCAACATGAGTGCAGCCCTTCTGTCGGCTCAGCACTCACGCAGAAGTCGGCCCCAACTCGGCCAAGACAAAGCACGCCTGTGTCTATCTGCTCCCTACTGCTGCTGTAACCAATAACCACACACGGAGGGGCTTAAAAGAACACAAACGTATACTTCTCCGTTCTGGAAGATCCCAAATCTGAAATGGGTCTCACTGGGCTAAAATCCAGGTGTTGGAAGGGATGTGCTGCTTTCTGGAAGATCTCGGCTGGCTTTCTCCAGCTGCTAGAGGCCCCTCTGTGCGTCTGCACTGCAGCCAACCCTTCATCCGCAGTCCCCTCCCTCGGACCACAGCCAGAAAAGGTCTGCGGCTCCTCATCTCCCCCATCTCAAGGTCCTCTTCATCTCGGTAACATCTTCAAAGTCCCTTCTGCCATGGAAGGTCACATATACACAGGTTCTAGATTAGGATGTGGACGTCTTTAAGGGCCATTCTTCTCCCTACCACAATCGCCACCTCTAAGCATCTAGTGATAAGAGAATTCTTTCTCATGCTCTTACTGTCCCATATTCTTCTTAACACTGCTTTTGAGTCTGTTTTTTTCCTTAAGGATTTTCTTTCTAGTTTCTTCCTGGACGATACTCTCCCTCCATTAAAGGAATAATTTAACTAAAATCTCTGTAGTCCTTTCCTGCACCAAAGTTATCTGAAAAACCATAATCAGTGTTCGAGCTTTTAAATGCGCATTCACCCGATCCTCTATCAGACAGAAGAAGTTTACGTCTGAGACACACATAAGGCATCTGTGACACCACCTAGCAGTGAACACTGGAGACCACGGGACTACCACACACGGAGTTCCCCAGGCAGCCCTCTGGGCTGAACTCAGGGAAAACTGCCCGCTGGCTGCCTTCCCCTACAGCCACTAGCCATTCTTAGCACAGCACTGTTCACAGAGCTCCTAACTCCCACAAACTCAGAGAATGCCACACTGTTCACGTGTCTGCCCACTCTGGTCAGCAAGCCGATTTTAAATTGGTCAGAATGCTTCTCTCTACTGTTATTCTTCCTACTACCAGCTTGGTTACAATAGTTAGTCCTAATCCAACCAACTCCATTCACCTTTTAGCAAACTACAGGACTGAATTTCTTGTGTTCACTTCCTCTTGCAGGTTCAGGTAATTACATCACCTTCCTCTAGAGGCTCACGACGAGCACTGAAACCTCGCAGTGTACTACGTAGTCAGGAAAGGGCACTGGGCCTGTTAATAAACTTGAAGATAACTTTGAAGGTGACAAGAATATTGTCCAACAACTCAACTGCAACTTAATCTTTAGCAGCATTATATGGTATTTGCCCAGATTTGGTGTCTGGGTAGAAAATGGATTATTCTAGACCCTGTGATTTAAGGAAAATAGTAACAAGGTAGGAATGAAGGTCTAACAGAAGTTATCAGTAAGGACAGGTATGGTTTTCAATAGGTGTAATCTCTGATTATCAATTCAATTTCTTTTACGGTCATCAGTCTACTACTTTCTACTTCTGCAACCAATGTTCCTAATTTACATTTCTGTCAGAAGTACTCCATTTCATCTAGGATTCGTGTAGTTACTCCAATGGGGTTCTGTCAAGCACCAGTCTGTGTGCCTGCTAGGCCCTGCTGAAGATGCCGGGGACAATACCAGGAGGCAGAAAGGCCCCTGCTGTCACAGAGCTTACGGTCTAGGGAAGAAAGCAGAGAATAAAAGAGCAAACCAATCAAGAAACAAGACAATCTCAGCAAGGACCAATCATCATCCAAATGGGGTGACGGGCAATAGAAAAGGTGGCAGAGAGGGAGCTCTCCGGGGCTGGGAGGCCGAGGGAACGAGGGCAGTCACTGGAAATAAGAACAGGCCACAAAGAGCCAGATCCTGTAGGTCCTCGTAGGCTGCTGAAGGAATCTGGCTTTCCTCTGAGAGAAATGGGGAGTTGCTGGAGGTTTTGAGCAAATGACTGATTACAAGACTGGCATGTTAGAGAAACAGCGCAGGAAGCTGAAAGTCAAAGGGAGCGAGCTGGAGGAGAGAAGGTCATGGGGCGTGACAGGGAGAGGAGAGTCAGGGGCTTCTGAAGGACCTGAACGTTCACCCTACATGAGACAGGAAGCCACAGGAAGGTTCTGAGTTGAGGAGTGACACGCTCTGGCTTTCGTTTTCATAGGGTCACCTGGCTGCTGGGCTGTGAACAGACTCAGGGGTTCCAGGGGGACAGCGGGATGTCAGGAGACCATGTGGCTCGAAGAAGGTGTCGCAGTAGGGGTCAGATGAAGTGGGAGGATTCTAGGTGCATCTGGTGACCGTGTGGCAGGACCGTCTAACGTACTGGGTGTAGGACGTAAGCAAAGGAGGAGGAACAGATGATTCTAAGTGTCTGAAAGAAGGGAAGCCCTCAGACTGACACACAGTCCTTTCAGAGTCAGAAGCGTAGAGACGGAGGAGAGGGGCAGATGCAGCTGGGCGGCACACAGGTCCCAAGTTCAGAGGGAGACCAGTCAGAATGAGGGCAGGTGTGGAAAAGGCAGAGCTGGATTAAACGGTGGTCACAGCTTGAAGAGACCAAGAAGATGGAGGAGAGGTGCACGGGGGCTGCACGGAGACCACAGCACGGTGGTGACCTGTGGCCGCCTGCATCCCTACAGCACTTCTTTCTGGGTTCACGGATCTGTTCTATTATGTCTCCTGTTTTCTTAAAGACAGCCTGTGGGATTAACGGTCTACACCCTTATTTCTCTAAAGACATCTTCATTCCCAGTCTTCATGATTGGTAGTCTGTCTGGAAGACTTCTGCGGTACAACTTACTTTCCTGAGCCCTGAGAAGATGCTGTTCCAGTGTTGTCCTGCATCCAGCATTGCTGATGAAAAGTAAATGTCATTCTGTTTCCCAAGTAGGGGATTCCTCTGGTAGAATCTGGAATTTTCTATACACCCTTATTATTCTGAAGTACCACTACAATGTTTCTAGATGACCATTCTAATTCAATATAGTCCAGCATGAGTTAACCCCAATCTGAGCTCCGGAGCTGCCTGGGGCCTGCTACTGACCCGGGGCCAACGCTATGGCCGAGGTAGGTGATGTCTGCCTCCGTGGGCTGCTGCTTATTTAGGGGCAGGATGCACCAGTCTGCCAGCACTTGGCAGGAATCATGACCGGCGTTATGACTCGCACCTGATTTTGGTCGCATCTGGGCAGCCACACCAGTCAGGTTGAGGCAGATGACGTAGACAGAACGTGCTTACGTGCCCATCTCACAGACCCCCCCCCCCCCGAAGAAGGTGCTGGGCCTCCTCCTACACAGGTGGCCACGTGGGCCAGGGATGGCCTCCGAGTGTCCGAGGCCATGAGGCCTGCACCTGAGACACTGCTTTGTACGCTTTGCCTATAAATGGTGGAGTCCTAGGAATCCTTTCAACAACCAAACATTTAAATTAATTAAAGTAGCACATATCTGTAAAAGGAGTAAAATTACTAACTGCAGCATGAGAAATAAAACCTCTATAATGAATTACAACAAGAATCCAGATATTTTCTCAACATCTCCAAAGGTGCTGGTTCTTGAGTCAAGCAAATTACTTTTAATGAGCACAACTGTCTAGCAGAAATGAAAATGCAAGCTGTACATGTTCCTTTAAAATTTCTAAAAATAAATAAATAAATAGAAATGGGTGAATTCCATTTTAATAACATTTTATTTCACCTACTATATGTCAAGAACATGATCTTTTCAACAGGCAATCAAAACAGGTTATTAATGAGATATTTTACCTTCTTTTTTCACACTAAGTCTTCAAAACCTTGTATTTTTACACTTACAAGACATCGGCTGAGACTGGCTACGCCCAAGTGTCCACCTGCTGCACACGGCGACCGGAGCAGGCAGTGCAGCAGGGTGGGGTCTGAATCGAATTATTCAGCTCCTTTGGGTTGTTTTCTAATATTCGGTTACTTTGGATAACAGTAAGCGATCTCTTTTCAGAAACTGGGCGGCCTGGCTTCCTCTTTGCTACCATTATTAAATGGTCTGTTGCTTTCTACCAAGTGCCTATGCTTCCACTCTGAACTCAGCCCCCCACCCCATTTCTGCCGGAGGTCACTGGGCCTCAAATGCTGCCACGTTCCTTCCACTGTACCCCTAACGATATATGCCGGTTCCTTTATCTGTAGTGTTCCTTGTGTGGTGCTTCTTGGGGAGAAAGACTGCATGGACATGTGCTTCATTCAGTACTCTTCTGTTCAGTTGTGCAAATCCATTACTTTAGAATTAAACTACTGCATTTTCAAATGTTATAGCATTAAATGAATGTGAGTGATGAATAACGCCCACCTTCCATCACAGGAAAAGCTGTGGTGAACCAATGCCAACTCAGAGTTCTTTGCCTCAAGGTGAAAATCATCAACTGATGGGACTTATTTAATTTCAAACATTTATCAATTACTATGAAGTAAAACCACCTGGTTCTCAGGCACATGGATTTGCTCATACTGATCTTCATAAAAGTCCGACAAATATGTTCTCATAACTTAGGAATGTGAATCTGGTTTAAGTTCTTCTTCACAATATAAATGTTTTCATCTGGTAAGTTTGTAACATTGGCTAAAGGCTTGACATGTGCCCAGGGATCATTGGTTTTCTCCTTGATATGGATCCTCTTGTGTATAGTAAATTTGATACCAAAACACCTTTGTCGCGGAGCCTTTCCACGGTGCATTTTCAGTTATAATCAATCTTGAATGTTTGCTAAATGTCTTGTCAAATTCACATCTCTGAAACGGCTCCCCTCCTGTACAAATACTCGGAAGTTTATTAAGGCTAATGCAGTGCTTTAAGAGACTTCCTCATTCACTGTAACTGAAATTCACAAAGACTAGAACATATACTAAGAGCCTTCCCGTAAGCTCTACATTTGCAAGGTTTCTCTCCAATATGAATCTTCCAGTTAACATTAAGGTAGAACACTGGCTGCTGGCCTTTCTACCAAGTGACTCTGTTTATAAAATTAAATATAAAATAAAACTATGGGAAAGCTAGAAAAAGCCATCAAGCTTCATAAAAAGTTGAAGCTTTTTAAAACAAGAGACTACTATATTTCAATTATACCGCAAGTAGATGTTAGTACATATTTAAACCCTGAATGAATTATTCACCTTTGAATAATCCATCTGAACAGTGAGTACTGCAATATTATAGAGGTAATGGAAATTACATAGAACTTCAATGTAATACTGTGCCCTTCAATCTAAATTCTGTCAATCCCTTTAATTTGCTTAAAAGTACTTAAGGCATATAAGTTTAAGAGCAGCAGATTAAATAGCTTCATTAGTATAAAAAGAAAGGGGGGAAAAAAGATGTATCTGTTCATCCTGGCATTGGACACTGTCCTCCTTAGAGATGAACACGGAGTAGGCAGAGGGAAGGAAGGAGCAGTTTCTCTGTAACACCTGGCCAAAGTAAACACCTGCTGAAAACTGGCGTCCTGAACTCAGTTTTCTGAAACCACACCGCTACCCTCTCATCCCCCACTCTCAGCAATCTTGGCCCACGAAGCGCCTCTCACCTCTCTTGGCCACGATGCTCACTGACCGCCCACAGGCTACCACCTACACTCAACATTACTCACACAGGCAACCTCGCCACCAGGATTGCCTTGGGAAGCACACTCTGCACTGCAACTAAGGCCATGGGTGTCTCCTCCCCACCACAGTAGACAGTAAGCTGTATGAGCAGGGACCCTTTATATCCCCAGAACCTTGACAAATGTCTGGTGTGTGGAACCAATCAGTTTTTGAAGAACCTATCCTATCTGGAGTCATGCAGATACCTTCAAAATTCACTTTATAGAAAATAATTTATTTCCTAAGTATTAGAGGTTGTTTTAATTGCTTTGTTCTCTTATGTCCTAAGAAGTTTAAAAAAAAAAAAAAGGAGAGAAAAACATCAATAGCATTATATGAATAACATGATTCAGTTATTATTTTCCTAAGATATTTTACAATTAAAATTCTGTCAGTCACATATTAAGTGAATAAATAATATAAAGAAAAAGTTAACATCACTGTAATATGGCAATAAAAATTTTTATCTTTTTTGGTGTGTGCCATTAACCTAGGCCCATGTAACTTTAATGTCCATGAAGGGTCTCTCCCAGGAAAATGCACTTACCCTGACATCGGTAGCATCTCCATGCCTGATCATACTGGCCCAAGTGGCTGGCTCACTGCTGTTTTCAAAATAATGAAAGACCTTCAACACTCGCTCCATTGCCCCAGGGGAACGTTCCACTCCGGTACCCAGGTGAGTTTTGGTACTCGAATTTGGTGTGTGATTCAAGTTTGGGTCAAGGTAAGCAGCTGCCATTATTTTGCTAGATGCTATGTATCTGTCATACTCTAGAAGGGGGGAAAAAAGCTGTCAGTGTACCATATTTGAAATCTATTAAAATGTGGTTAAAATCTATTAAAACATGATATACTGATCCTTATATTAACAACACTGCTCTGTGTTCTTCCCCTGTGGTCATGTCATATGCAGAAGGTGAGCATCGGGAGAGCAGAGACCTGACTGACCAAGATAATCGCTGTACTCTCCTGCACCCGGAGCACTACCGAATTCACGATAGCATAACAAATATTTGTTAAATTTTCTTAACAAATTAAAAGACCAGGAGTCCTATTTTAGCTCTGTCAAAAATTCACCATGTTATCTATGAACAATGTCACCTCACCGTCCACCCTTTTAAAATCATAGCCTTTAAATCTGTGGGAAAACCTCACAGGAAAGCCAAATATGTTAATTTTGCTGACTACTTCTGAAAACCTATACATGAGATGCAAGTTCTTTCTTCATACAATAAAAATGCAATGAGTGGTCATGACACATACTAGGCACTGGTGACAAAAACCCCAGAGTTAAAACCAAGTCCTCCCACTTATCCAGTCCCTCAGCAGGAGGAGAGTCAGACAAGTCACAACTGAAAATAAAACGAAACCAGAAAGCACAAACCAACCACTGTCTGGTCTGTCGGTGTGATAGGAAGACTTCCATTTGAATGTGGGGCAATAGCTTGGCCAACATGAACACTCCCACTGAGAAAAGTCAGGTTAAAAACCAGACCAACGGGGCGCCTGGGTGGCACAGCAGCTAAGCGTCTGCCTTCGGCTCAGGGCGTGATCCCGGCGTTGTGGGATCGAGCCTGACATCAGGCCCTTCTGCTATGAGCCTGCTTCTTCCTCTCCCACTCCCCCTGCTTGTGTTCCCTCTCTCGCTGGCTGTCTCTATCTCTGTCGAATAAATAAAAATCTTTAAAAAAAAAAACCAAAAAAACCAGACCAACGTTTGGAGTCCAAGATGTTGTGAGGCAACCAGGACAGCAGGGGACATAGGTGGAGACATGAAGAGACACTGAACAACAGCTGCCTCTTCCCAAAGGGCATTTGCCAATTCTGGGCCTTCAAGAGCCTGAAGATCCAAGAAAAAGCCACCAATGAGAGAGAAACCGGCTGAGCTTTTGGCAGTGAGAGACCAAGTTATGAGCATGGGGACCCTAGGACTCTGGTGAGCAGGACAGGGTGGAGAACTGAGCCACACACTCCGCTAGTTGTCCCTTTAAGATAGTTACCGATCCTGAAACCAAGCCCAAAGGGAGCCATTAGAAACTCAGTGAAGCTGAAGACAGGCAGAAGAGACTAGGAGTCCACCTGGGCCCAGCAGACAAAACGGGAACAGCATGACAGACAAACTCAATCTAACCAACAGAAAGCACTACACCCAAGCGCAATTCACCTCCGCAAGAGAAGTACCCACTAACTACGCACAGGAGGCAGTCACTAAAATTGACCACGTGGCGGGTGAAAGAGCAAGATTCAATAAATATCAAAGGACTAAAATTATTAAAAGTATATTCTGTCTCTAGCATTAAAGCTGGACAACAACAAAATAATTAAAAAATCACCAACTGTCTGGAAAAAAATCACCGTTTGGAAATTAAGCAACATATTTCAAGTAACCCATTAGCCAAAAAGAAACTCAAAGTATTCTCAATTCAACAATACAATTAAAAAGAAAGATCAATACTACATGCAGACAGAGCTGTGATTAGAATAAAATCTACGCTTTTATTATTTTTTTTAAAGACTTCATTTTTAAGTCATCTCTACACCCAGCCTGGGGCTTGAACTTACAACCCTGAGATCAAGTGTTGCACGTTCCACCTACTGAGTCAGCCTGGCGTCCCTAAGATCAATACTCTTAAATGCATGTATTAGAAATGAAGATTGGAAATTAATCATCTAAATATCCATATTTCGCAGTACAATTTGGAAGTTGAACAAAATCAAGGTTTGGTTTTTTTTTTTAACAAGAATAATGCAACTGATAGACCTCTAGCAAGACTAATCAAGGAAAAAAAAGATAAGGCGAAAACTAATGACAGCAAGAATGAAGCAGAACAGATAACAGAATGTTAATAATAGGAAGTAATGATAGAATATCAGATATTATTAAGAGAATATCATGACTATGTCAATGAACATAAAAGTTGAGATGCATACACAATTCTTTTTTAAAAGATTTTATTTATTTATTTAACAGAGAAAGAGAGAGCACAAAAGCTGGCAGAGGGGCAGAGGGAGAGGGAGAAGGAGGAGGAGGCTCCCCAGTGAGCAGGAAGCCTAGCTTGGGGCTTGATCTCAGGACCCTGGGATCAGGACCAAAGCCGAAGGCGGACACCTAACCGACGGAGCCACCCAGGTACCCTGAGATGGGGCATACACAATTCTTTGCAAAGTACAACTTAAGCCCAAGCCATTAGAAACTGCTGCTGTACGAAACCAAAACCATAAATATAAAGCCTATTTAAATAGACCTATTCCGTTAAAAATGGTCAATCTGCAATTAAAATTCTTCCCACAAAGGAATATCTGAATTCTTCCAATAATTTCAGGAAGAATAATATTAATCTTACAGAAATTCTTCCACTGAACAAATAGGGAACATTTCCCAACTTATCTTATGAAACCAGCAAAACACTGATACAAAACCAGTCAAGGACAATATGAGAAAGGGTACGAATCAATCTTTCTTATAAACACAGGTGCAAAAATCTTAAAAAAAAAAAAAAATCAGCAAATGTCATCACGCAATATTTCATAATGTATCATGACCAAGAGGGATCCGTCAGAGGAACGCAAGGGTGGTTAAACACTCAAACAGAGGTCTCTGTTTGCGGCAGTCTTCGTCACACTGTCAGAGCACGGGAGCCACCAAGACACCCTACAGCAGGTGAAAGGATAAAAAACACTGTGGTCTATCCAGGCAGTGGAATATTTAGTGCTAAAAAGCAATGAGCTACCAAACCATGAAAAGACTTGGAGGAACCTTCAATGCGTATTACTAAGTGAGAGAAGCCGATCACACTATATGATTCCAAATACATGACATTCTAGGAATGGCAAACCCACAGAGACAGTAAAAATTTCAGTGGATGCAGAGTTTGGGGGGGGCAAGGATGAAAAAGTGGAGCAAAAAGGACTTTTCGGGCAGCAAAAAGATTATGTAGGACAGTATAATGAGGATACATGTCATTATATATCTGTGCAAACCCGCAGAACGTACACCACAAGAGTGACCCTACAGTAAACCGTGGACTTCGGCGATAACTGATGTGTCCATGTAGGTTCACCAGTTATAACAGATGTACCACTCTGCTGGGGGATGCTGATAATGGGGAAGTGTAGCAAAAAGCCTCGCTTGGGACTTCTCATTCCATAGTTGAGACCTGCTCAGGCATCAGAGCTCTGACTCTCAGCACACTGCCCCAGGCAGCACTGCGGGGAGGGTGGGGGAGGGGGTGCAGGGCAGGGCTTCCTAAAACGGAATGCTAATCTCGCTGCTGACTATCGGAGCCTCGGCTCTCCCTTGAACACAGGAGATAGACACCTTTTCTGCTCTTGAAAGAAGTAGGGCAGTCCCAAGTCAGGGTGTGAGGAAACAAGGTGCTGACAAACCTTGGAGTTCAAGCTGGGCCTCACCCCACAGTCTGATATAAATACTCCATAAAATAGCACAGATGCAAGAGAGGAAGCAAAATACTCCCAGAGTTCCCTAGATGATACTCACTATAACACCCCAAGATCCCACCAAGACAGCAAACTGATTCTCCTTGAAATATGCCAGCCCTTTAATAAAACTTGAGATGTCTGCCAGAACATGAGAGAAGGAGCAAAGAATGCAAACTGATACAGCTCAATTTTAAAAACTTCAGACATAAACAAGTTTGGAGAGTTTTTAAGAAGTTGGTGATGACCCTAGTTACAGTAAATCCTTAAACAAACTAGACTGCTGTAAAAACTTTCCTCTCCCAAATGTTGTTCTTTCATACAAGATTTGGGTTTCTCTTCTCATCAAGAGTCTAATCTGAATACACTAAATTTCCTATATTGATTTTACTTAACAAAGAGCTAACGTTACTTAAATATTTAATGTTATATCAATACGTGACGGCCTGTATTTTCCAAAAGTCGCCGTGAAAGTGCCTCCTGCTCCAGTGTGACTCTGCCTCTCTCTTCCACAGGTGGAGGCCACGTTCCTTCCCCTCACATCTGGGGGGGCTCCTGACGCACCTAAGAAACATCCCGCGCCAGGTATTAAGAGGCAAACTAGGTTCCCTTGGTTCTCTTGGGCTGCTCGCTCATGAAACCCAACCACATGCTACCCAGAAGCGCAAGAAGCCCGAGAACTGAGCTCCAAGAACCAAAGCCTGAGCTGAGCTGCCCGCTGACAGGCAGCATCGAGTTCCGAGGCCCGTGGCAGAGCCAGCCTCCGAGTGGGCCCTCTGGCTGCCCGCTGTGCCTCCTGAGCTCCCGCCACATGGAAACAGCTGTCCCTCTGGAGCCCTGTCCAGACAACAGATTGGAACAAAATAATTCTTGTCATTTTAAGCCACTAAGTGTTGGGATGACTTGTTATCAGCAAAGATAACTAATATCGCATGGATCCCAACTAAAGGAAGCACGGGTGGTTCTCGCTTTGCACAGGAGCGTGGGGCCTACGATGACTTGACAAAAGTGGTTTGAACAGCACTTGCCTTCTTCTTCCCCTCGCTCTATGACTAAAGACACAGAGTAAGTATCTTTCCAATGCCTTGGCAAACTGTCATGCTCCTTTCTAAGTTTTGGGTCAGCCTCCATCATCGTAGCCTCGTACATTCAGTGTCGTAAGCCACCTCCGAAACCGCCTCTGCTACGAACTTTCTTGCCACGTCTCCTCCTCCGGAACATCCTCTTTTTTGTCACAACTCTCTTCCTCACTTGTCAATAAGTTCACCTTTATTTGCAAAGCTCCTCTGACCACACAACTAGAAAGTCTGGCTCCACAGCAAAGTCAACATTCCTACAGTCAGCTATGTGCTTCTGTGACCGTCTCAGTCAGAACGCTGCACGGTGACCCGCACGGCGCAGGAAGCTTCTGCCGCACCGCACACCACACACTTACACTCTCCGTTACTTCCCGCCGCACGGCTGGGATTTCTGCGTCCGCGTCACCTCCAGCTGTAGCACGCAGAGCCTGCCCAAACTCCACACGCCGGCTTTAAGAGCTGAAATAACTGCTGGGTCCACTGGCCAGAGTAACGCAACTAAGTCCGCTGGTTCCTGGGGCGGCTTCATGCAAGCCGAGGGCTCGGCTGCTCCCGCTCCACGGTCACCAGCTTCACAGGACCTCGGCCCGTTCGATTTCACTTCCAGTGTTACCATTTCCTGCTTCAACGCTGCAACTCATCTTTGTTGTCCAATTCCCTCCTATGATGATCCATTTTTGTAAAATGTCACAAGGGTTTATCCCTGGCAAACAAGAAGGCACCACGACTACACATTTGCTGTCTGTGTATAAACTGAGTAACAGACACAGGGTGGCCAGTCAGCAGCAGACTGGGAAAGAGCTACCGTGACCGGCCGCTGGTCACACTTCACATCTGTTGTTTCTATAGTGATCTGCAGACCAAGTCTGTACTTGATGCAATTGCCCACAGGTGATACCTGTGTTAACTAAAACGGAACCATTCTGTTGAGGACGGGTATTATTTAAGCCACAGAAACTGATATTCGTACATACTGGAACCATGCAAAGCATGGACTGCCGGCATAACAATTCAACTAATATCTTCATTACACAGACTGTTTTTTGGATTTCGGATAATATGGCAAACTATGTAAATCATTTACTTTACTTGAGATATCACTATAAAAATTTTAATGCTATATATCTGATGAAAATATTCAACATTAGACTTTAATATCAACTATAAATTAATTTCTAAGACTGCTAACACCGAGACCTTGAAAGTAATTGGTGAATAATTTTTGGAGACTTAAAAAAATTCCTAAGGAAATGAGGAATGGCAAAATATAAAGAATACAACTGTGCTGAGTTACATACAGTCTTACTTAATTCAGCCAATTTAAACATATGTTATTTGTAAAACCCACATTAACAAAGTGTTGTTAAGATGAACATGTTTTAAATCTAAAGTTAATGTGACAAGTGTAGTTAAGTCATAGCAGTTAAGTCATCATAACCTACTTGTGTTTGTTTATGTATTTATGTTTTAAAGATTTTATTTATTTACGAATGTAGGTTATGGGAGATTACTGACTCAATGAAATGATCCAATGTCAGAATCATCGGCATCCCCGAGGGGGTGGAGAAAAACAGAGGTCTAGAAGAGATATTTGAACAAATTGTAGCTGAAAACTCCCCTAATCTAGCAAGGGAAACAAACATTCGTGTCCAAGAGACAGAGAGGACCCCTCTCAAGCTCAACCACGACAAACCTACGCCACGTCACGTCATAGTGCAAATCGCAAATATTAGATCCAAGGATACAGTATTGAAAGCGGCCAGGGCAAAGAAATTTCTCACGTACCAAGGCAAAGGCATCAGAATTACGTCAGACCTGTCTACACAGACCTGGAATGAGAGAAAGGGTTGGGGGGGGGGCATTTTAAAAGCTCTTTCAGAGAAAAACATGCAGCCAAGAATCCTTTATCCAGCAAGGCTGTCATTCAGAATTGATGGAGAAATAAAGACATTTCAGAATCGCCAGTCATTAACCAATTTCGTAACCACGAAACCAGCCCTACAGGAGATATGAAGGGGGGTTCTATAAAGGTAAAAAGGCCCCAAGAGTGATACAGAAAAGAAAGTCACAACCAATACAAACAAAGACTTTACTGGCAACATGGCATCATTAAAATTCTATCTCTCAGTTCTTAGTGCCAATGTAAATGGTTTAAATACTCCCATAAGACGCCACAGGGTTGCAGACTGGATAAAAAGAAATGACCCATCCATTTGCTGTCTACAAGAGACTCATTTCGAACCCAAAGATGCATTCAGACTGAGAGTAAGGGGATGGAGTTCACGCAAATGGACCTCAAAAGAAAGCTGGGGTAGCAATTCTCATATCAGATAGATTGGATTTTAAACTAGAGACTATAGTTAGAGATGCAGAAGGGCACTATATTGGGGCGCCTGGGTGGCACAGTGGTTAAGAGTCTGCCTTCGGTTCAGGGCGTGATCCCGGCGTTGTGGGATCGGAGCCCACATCAGGCTCCTCTGCTGTGAGCCTGCTTCTTCCTCTCCCACTCCCCCTGCTTGTGTTCCCTCTCTCACTGGCTGTCTCTATCTCTGTCAAATAAATAAATAAATAAACCTTAAAAAAAAAAAAAAAGAAGGGCACTATATTATTCTTAAAGGAAGTATTCAACAAATGGATATGACAATTATAAATATATATGCCCCCAACAGGGGAGCAGCAAGATACACAAGCCAACTCTTAACCAGAATAAAGAGACATACAGATAAAAATACATTAATAGTAGGGGACCTCAACACTCCACTATCAGAAATAGACAGAACACCCTGGCAAAAAATAAGCAAAGAATCAAAGGCTTTCAATGCCATACTCGACGAGTTGGACCTCATAGATATATATAGAACACTACACCCCAGAACCAAAGAATACTCATTCTATTCTAATGCCCATGGAACATTCTCAAGAATACACCATGTTCTGGGACACAAAACAGGTCTCAACCGATACCAAAAGATTGAAATTATCCCCTGCATATTCTCAGACCACAACGCTCTGAAATTGGAACTCAACCAGAGGAAAAATTTGGAAGAAACTCAAACACTTGGAGACTAAGAACCGTCCTGCTCAGGAATGACTCGATAAACTAGGAAATCAAAAATCAACTTAAACAATTTATGGAGACGAACGAGAATGAAAACACAACGGTCCAAAACCTATGGGATACTGCAAAGGCAGTCCTAAGGGGCAAATACACAGCCATCCAAGCCTCACTCAAAAGAATAGAAAAATCTAAAATGCAGCTTTTATATTCTCACCTCAAGAAGCTGGAACAGCAACAGAGGGACAGGCCTAATCCACTCACGAGGAAGCAGTTGACCAAAATTAGAGCAGAAATCAATCAATCAGAAACCAGAAGTACAGGAGAGCAGATCAACAGGACTAGAAGCTGGTTCTTTGAGAGAATCAATAAAATTGACAGACCACTGGCAAGACTTATCCAAAAGAAAAGAGAAAGAACCCAAATTATTAAAATTATGAATGAAAAAAGGAGAGGTCACGACCAACACCATTGAAATTGGAAGGATTATTAGAAATTTTTATCAACAGCTATATGCCAATAAACTAAGTAATCTGGAAGAGATGGAATCCTTCCTGGAAACCTATTAACTACCAAGATTGAAACAGGAAGAAATTGATTTCTTAAACAGGCCAATTAATTATGAAGAAATTGAGTCAGTGATAAACAACCTTCCAAATAACAAAACTCCAGGCCCGGATGGTTTTCCTGGGGAATTCTACCAACCATTCAAAGAAGAAATAATACCTATTCTCCTAAAGCTATTTCAAAAAATAGAAACAGAAGGAAAGCTACCAAACTCATTCTATGAGGCCAATATTACCTTGATCCCCAAACCAGGCAAAGACCCCCTCAAAACGGAGAATGACAGACCGATTTCCCTAATGAATATGGACGCCAAAATCCTCAACAAGATACTTACTAATAGAATCCAACAGTACATTAAAAGGATTCTCCATCATGATCAAGTGGGATTCATACCTGGGATGCAAGCGTGGTTCAATATTCGCAAATCAATCAGCGTGATACATCATATCAACAAGAAAAGACTCAGGAACCATATGATCCTCTCAATTGATGCCGAAAAAGCATTTGACAAAATACAGCATCCTTTCCTGATTAAAACCCTTCAGAGTGTAGGAATAGAGGGTACACTTCTCAATCTCATAAAAGCCATCTATGAAAAGCCTACAGCAAATATCATTCTCAATGGGGAAAAGCTGGAAGCCTTTCCCTTAAGATCAGGAACACGACAAAGATGCCCACTCTCGCCACTATTATTCAACATAGTACTAGAAGTCCTTGCAACAGCAATCAGACGACAAAAAGGGATCAAAGGTATCCAAATCGGCAAAGAAGAAGTCAAAATGTCTCTCTTCACAGATGACATGATACTCTATATGGAAAACCCAAAAGAAGCCACTCCCAAACTATTAGAAGTTATAGAGCAATTCAGTAATGTGGCGGGATACAAAATCAATGCTCAGAAATCAGTTGCATTTCTATACACGAATAACGAGACCGAAGAAAGAGAAATGAGGGAATCCATCCCATTTACAATAGCACCAAAAACCATACGTTACCTTCAAATTAACTTAACCAGAGACGTAAAGGGCCTATATTCTAGAAACTATAAATTACTCTTGAAAGACATTGAGGAAGACAGAAAAAGATGGAAAAATATTCCATGCTCATGGATCGGAAGAATTAACATAGTTAAAATGTCCATGCTACCCAGAACAATCTACACTTTCACTGCTATCCCGATCAAAATACCAAGGACATTTTTCAAAGAACTGGAACAAATAGTCCTTAAATTTGTATAGAAACAGAAAAGGCCCCAAATCTCCAAGGAACTGTTGAAAAGGAAAAACAAAGCTGGGGGCATCACAATGCCGGATTTCGAGCTGTACTACAAAGCTGTGATCACAAAGACAGCATGGTACTGGCACAAAAACAGACACATAGACCAATGGAACAGAACAGAGAACCCAGAAATGGACCCTCGGCTCTTTGGGCAACTAATCTTTGATAAAGCAAGAAAAAACATCCGGTGGGAAAAAGACAGTCTCTTCAATAAATGGTGCTGGGAAAATTGGACAGCTACATGCAAAAGAATGAAACTTGACCACTCTCTCACACCATACACAAAAATAAACTCCAAATGGATGAAAGACCTCGATGTGAGACAGGAATCCATCAAAATTCTAGAGGGGAGCACAGGCAGCAACCTCTACGACATCGGCCAAAGCAACCTTTTTCATGACACATCCCCAAAGGCAAGAGAAACAAAAAATAAAATGAACTTATGGGACTTCATCAAGATAAAAAGCTTCTGCACAGCCAAGGAAACAGTCAAAAAAACTAAGAGGCAGCCCACAGAATGGGAGAATATATTTACAAGTGACACTACAGATAAAGGACTGGTATCCAAGATCTACAAAGAACTTCTCAAACTCAATACACGAGAAACAAATAAACAAATCAAAAAATGGGCAGAAGATATGAACAGACACTTTTCCAATGAAGACATACAAATGGCTAACAGACACATGAAAAAATGTTCAAAATCATTAGCCATCAGGGAAATTCAAATCAAAACCACACTGAGATACCACCTTACGCCAGTTAGAATGGCAAAAATTGACAAGGCAAGAGACAACAATTGTTGGAGAGGATGTGGAGAAAGGGGATCCCTCCTACATTGTTGGTGGGAATGCAAGTTGGTACAGCCACTCTGGAAAACAGTGTGGAGGTCCCTTAAAAAGTTAAAAATTGAGCTACCCTATGATCCAGCCATTGCACTACTGGGTGTTTACACCAAAGATACAGACGTAGTGAAGAGAAGGGCCATATGCACCCCAATGTTCATAGCAGCAATGTCCACAATAGCTAAATCGTGGAAGGAGCCGAGATGCCCTTCAACCGATGACTGGATTAAGAAGTTGTGGTCCATATATACAATGGAATATTACTCAGCTATCAGAAAGAACGAGTTCTCAACATTTGCTGCAACATGGACGGCACTGGAGGAGATAATGCTAAGTGAAATAAGTCAAGCAGAGAAAGACAACTATCATATGATTTCTCTCATCTATGGAACATAAGAACTAGGATGATCAGTAGGGGAAGAAAGGGATAAAGGAAGGGGGGGTAATCAGAAGGGGGAATGAAACATGAGAGACTATGGATATGAGAAACAAACTGAGGGCCTCAGAGGGGAGGGGGGTGGGGGAATGGAATAGACCGGTGATGGGTAGTAAGGAGGGCACGTATTACATGGTGCACTGGGTGTTATAAGCAACTAATGAATCATCGAGCCTTACATCGGAAACCGGGGATGTACTGTATGGTGACTAACATAATAAAATAAACAAATCATTAAAAAAAATAAAAATTTTATTTATTTGACAGAAAGAGAGAGAGAGCACAGCAGGGGGAGGAGGAGGGGGTAGGGGCACAGGGGAGAGACAGAAGCAGACCCTGATGTGAGGCTCTATCCCAAAACCCGGAGACCATGACCTGAGCCGAAGGCAGACCAACTGAGCCACCCAGGTGCCCCCACTTGTATATATTTAAACTCAGAAACAGAGAGGTGGCCACTGGCCAACACTGTCATCTATAAAAGGAGGAAAACCTAGAAACAATCAGAAATAATCTTTTCCATGGATCCAATTAGCACACCTAAAACAAATATGAAAGAGATTCTATCTTGGGATCCAGATGGAAAACTGATCTTTTCCTTTCTGAATATTATAGTAACTTTCTACATTGGACATTTCTAACATTGCTAAACCCTTCTCATTTTTTGTACTTGACAAAAACCAAAACTATACAACTGCTTTGTCAATTTAGAATATTAAAAATAATTAAGGCATACCCTGTGCTGGATTTCCTAAATTTTTTTAAAGATGTATTTATTTATTTGAGAGAGGGAGGGAAGGGGAGGGAGGGAAACATGTGAGCAGGGTGGGGAGAGGGCAGAGGGAGAGAGAGGATCTCACACAGACTCCCTGCTGAGTGCAGAGCCCAACAAGAGGAGGGATGCAGGACTCATTGCCGGGCTCAATCCCATGACCCATGAGACCATGAACTTAGCGGAAACCAAGGGCTGGACATTCAACCATCTGAGCCACCCAGGTGCCCCTGGATTTCTAAACTTCTGATTGCTATGTTACGGAAGCCACCTCTGTGAGCTCGGGTGGCTGCACTGATGGCTCTAACAGGCATATGTCCTCCCATTTAAAGCCTGAAGCCTGTACTAACACCTGTGAAGGTAAAAGGAGAATCCCGGAGGCCCTACACACAACAAGCAGGTCTTATGTTTCTACTATTTCCGGTATCATGAAACAGTTGTCCAGTTCGATTTAATGAAGCCAGAAGGACTTCAATCAGATAACCCAACTGACCCTACCAAAACTCACAGATACTAGACATCTTTATCTTATGTTGGCTCAGTCTACTAACCAGTTCAGTGACCGTTCCAGTCCTCTCTGCCCTCCTACTATCTTTCCCTTTCCCTGTCTTTCCAAAACAAGCACATTAGCGGACAATCTGTCCAACTGTCTATTTGATTCTCTACCCCTACAACTTTCTAACAAGGACCTTAGAACTGAAGCTAGGAACACAAATGGTACTGTACTTCACCCCAAATCTAAGAATCACATTTCCTTTCACCTCCGATACCAGAATATTATTAACCCCAAGACACCTAAACTAGGCTCCAGGCGCCACTAACTAACCAACAATACTGGTATTTCCCTGAGCCCCAACGGAGCTCAGGGACTCTGAGGAATCGGGAGAACACGTGACCCCGAGGATCAACAGTCTGGGCCAGCAGCCTTCCTCAGAGAACTACACCGACACTAGTATGGCTCTATTTAAATTCTCTCAGGGTATCTGTATGCCCCACCGAGACCAATTTAATTACAGACTGACTGTTAAAAGCCAGGTATCACATGCAATAGATGTATATCCTCTCAAAACATAACCACCCAACTATTCTTTGTGGAATCAGGTGATCGCCCCCAGCATACCTGATCAAATGAACTCTGCAGTTCCTTGTATTTAGTAACGGTCGGAGGGTCTGAAAACCTGTAGTTCCCCGGTCTGTAGGAGGGTCTCTATGCTGGCTAGGAGCTCCCAGCCGAGAGCACGGGACCATGTTACCGGTAGCTACGGCCCACGGAACACGACACCAGCCCAAGCTCTAAGGGCTCACCTCACCAGCAAAAGTTCATCGGCTCACAGGCTTAGATGTTATAGTCATTCTCGACCATTCACTGGATAGCCAAGGCGGAACTGTACAACAGGTATACTGGGTCAATAATTTAGAAAAGGGGAAATAACTGACGGATACGAGGGGGAAAAAAAGTCCACTTTGTTATCCAAGACGGACCAACCTGATCCAAGAGACTTTTTCTCTCAGGCCTTAAGCGAACTAGAAAACCAGCCATAATGAAGGTTCCCCCAGTTTCTCGTGACTGTTGTGTTAGCATCTTCTTCTGTGTTAGGTAGCTAGATATTTAAATATTGTAACAAAGCCACTGTGCTGAGCTAAGATCCAATTAACGCTACAGTAACAAAAGGAACCGAAATGGATAAAAAGGTGGTCTGGAGAAACCAGGATGAGGAAAATGGCCCAGAAGTGGCCTAACTAAAGAAGAAGGGCCCCCAAGAGGCCACTAGCCGAAGTCACCCAATAGAGGAACATGTCACGCACACTGCACTGTTTCTAGGAGCACCCGCAGGGAACTGAGGCTGCCTCTCAGACGCCATCCATGTGCTCCAAGCAAACTTCGATAAACTGCAGCCAATCAGCCAGAGGTCAGATCAAGACACAAATGTAAAGGTGCTGCTTAATAATTTCCATCTTCTCTATTCTAACAGAACAATAACATTTAGTGATATGAATGCTGAAACAAACTGGCCTATCCATACAACAGAGCAGAAGAGCATTCAGCCATAACAAGGACAAAGTCCTGGTACCACTACACCATGGATAAACCTTGACGTCATTGGGATAAGTCAAAGAAGCCAGACAAAAGGCCGTATGTTGTAGGATCCATTTATATGACAATCCCAGAAGAGGCAAATCCAAGGGGACAGAAAGCAGGTACGTGCTTGCCAGAGGCTGGAGGGAGGGAGATGAGGAGTGCCTGGCTATGGGTATTGGGTCTCTTTTTGGGGTGACGGAGCCGGACAGCGGCGATGGTCGCACAACCCTGTGTGTATACTTAAAACCACATGGAGAATTTCACGTCACATGTGAAATTCTGTTATGTGAAATTTATCTCCATTTTTAAAATTTATTTTTTTGGGGGCGCCTGGGTGGCACAGCGGTTAAGCGCGTCTGCCTTTGGCTCAGGGCGTGATCCTGGCGTTATGGGATCGAGCCCCACATCAGGCTCCTCCGCTAGGAGCCTGCTTCTTCCTCTCCCACTCCCCCTGCTTATGTTCCCTCTCTCACTGGCTGTCTCTATCCCTGTCAAATAAATAAATAAAATCTTTAAAAAAAAAAATAAAATAAAATAAAATTTATTTTTTTTAAGTATAGTTTTTCTATGGCTCCAAAATCTTAAACACCAACAATGCTAATAAGCGTGGCAAAGATGTGGAGCAAATAGAGCTTTTCTATGCTGGTAGCTGGGCTATAATCTGATACAGGCATGTCGGAAACGATCTCTGCTACAGCTGGAGAGCACCGGGACACACACTACAAGCAGCCACTTCACTCTTAGGTACATGCCGAAGAGAGACCCAGGCGCAGGGCCACCAGAAGACGCATGCAGGGGGCGCCTGGGTACCGCAGCGGTTAAGCATCTGCCTTCGGCTCAGGGCATGATCCCAGCGTTCTGCGTTCGAGCCCCACATCGGGCTCCTTCGCTAAGAGCCTGCTTCTTCCTCTCCCACTCCCCCTGCTTGTGTTCCCTCTCTCGCTGTCTCTGTCAAAAATAAATAAAATCTTTAAAAAAAAAAAAAAAAGACGACGACGACGCATGCAGTATTCATAGCTGCGCCATTCACATAGCTCAAAACTGGAAACAACCCAACCATCCATCAATAATAAAACAAACTGTGGTATATTCTTAAATGGAATACTATATAGCAATGAAAAATGAGGAAGTGCTACATGCAACAACTTGGATGAATTTCACGGACATTATGATAAATAGGCAAAACAGAGTCATGGTGACAGAAATCAAAATGTTGGTCACCTTCCCAGGGATATTGATTGAAAGGAACCATGAGGGAGGCTGCTGGGGCTGGTGACGTTGTAAACACTGATATGGAAGGTAGTAGTTAAACCTATACCAGGATACACAAGATGTATGCATTTTACAGTACACACACACACACACACACACACACACACACACACACACATTTATTTACAAAATGAGAACAAAAATTTTTCCCAGAAGACAAATGACCAAAAGCAACATGCCATGCCAAATGCACTGGCTAAAATCAACTGCCTGAGCCACAATTATCAACCTAACAAAGAAACGATTCACGTGGGCACATTTCATAAACGGCAACTGTTCTTGATTTTTACGTTTCTGCCTAGGCCTCTCTTCTAATTGTACATGAACATGTTATTGTGCAAAACAGGTAAAATGAATGATGCTTGCAAATACCAAATTACCATTCATTCACCATCTTCTATGAAAGGAGTTCTTTACACACGTACTGACATACATATGACAGAGATCTTTGAGAATCTGTTGAAAAATATGAACATTTTCAAGAGAAAATGCATATACATTAAAACACACAAAATTTTGTATATGATTGAAAAGTTCATGGATCCCCTAAAACTCAAACTTGGACCCCAGCTCTAAGACCAACAGTCCAATCAACGGAGGCAAATGTCTGCCACTGCCAACACTCATTACAAACAAAATTACTACTTCCTGGGTGACTCTACATGCAAGGAAGACATAGGTCATCTCGTTTAATTTCATTTCCACCTCAACTGCTAGAGGTGGGTGGTGCTTGCCTGGTTACAGCGACATAAAAGTCTAAGATGAAAGACGCTGCATGTTCCAAGGACATAAGTCTCCTCCATGGCCAGGTGGTGACAGTGTGACACTGGGGCTCTGAAGTCCTTTCAGTTAAGGTACACCATACATCTAAACACTAGGGAGCCCTTTCACCCCCACCTAACAATGTTCTCTGCCCCTGAAACCCTCGACCTGGGGGAAGCAGCCCACTTTCATCAGTATGCACACATGCGTGTGCACACACACAACTACTGTAGTCCCCACACTAGGAGTAAAAGAGTGTACCCTGATGGGTGCGGCACATCTTGTCACACCTATGGCAGGAAAGGCCAGAGAAATCTGGCACATCCTGGAACGGGGCTTCCTACTGCAGCTTCCCCGCGACTGACTGGCAATGGGAAGAAGAAGGCAGGAAGACATCTTTTTCCTTATCACTCAATCAATGGTAGCTAACGTGATGAAAAGAAATAGAGGAAGTATGGCCAGATGGAACGGGTGGACGGCCGGTGGGAGCCTGGATTGGTGTGTCTGTGTCACACGACAGGACCCCCAGGTTTCCTGGAAATCACAGCAGTAAGGGCTGTCCCCTTAAAGCCAGGCTGAGGAGGTCCATGCCTGGTTCCTAATTACTTCTACTGAGCACATCAATCAATGATACACATTCTCGAGCACATCTTTGTTACTAATTGCAAATCTCCCAGAGAAAAGAAACACAGCTAAAGTATTTTTCTATAATATTACTTTATAATTGAATTATATGTTTAAAAATGTAAAATAAAACAGAGTTAATGCAGGCGTTCAAAATCCATGCAGAAAACGTACATTAACTAATTCCTCCAGCACTGCAACATTTCTGAGCTTGTATCTATCATTGTGCATACTGCATCCAAACACTTTCCTTACAAAGAAACTATCTCAATACGAGGCCTTCGAAGAGCAGAAAAATCACGCTTGTAGCCGGGGGCAGGGTGCTCCTCCGGAACCTCTTCTCTACAGGCGTGAGCACTTGGCCTACACCGGCTTCAAGCACCCACGTTCTCCTCGCCATGTTCCACAGCCGTACTCCAGAGCAGTCTTCCCTAACAGGGCTCTCATGCTTCCCCCACTTCCTTGCTACCTCCTGTTCTTAGTAATGGTTCAAGCTTGGCTCCTGGATCCCCTGTGATGAGCCCTGCTAGGCAATGCGCCCTGTACTGGATCCCTGAGCCCTGGGACGGTTACAGATGCTGAAGCGTCATGTCTGTTCCCCTGAAAGCACTTTCCAACTTGAAAGAGGTGTGACAACAGCGCCTAGCCCTCTGTGATGTCTAGAGACAGACAGGGAAAGCTCCTTGTTACCAGAGGAAACGAAGAAGCTGCACCCAGTGGGCTAAGAGGTAAACCGAGAGGCTGAGAGACCAAGTCAAGGAAGGAGGTGCCAAACGCACGACCTGGTCAAAGGAAGAACCTCTCTCTGCACCCCAGTGCAGTGATGGGGGGAGGAAATGCCTGCTGAGAGGGAGTTCCACAGAGCTTATAAAGAAAGGAGGTGCAGGCAGGACACGCAAGGAACTCATGGCATTTTGCTGAAAAGGGAGAATGAAGACATGGGGACCCACCTGCAGAGAAGGCAGGGACTTCTGCTGGCCCTGTGCATGGCACATGAAAGCCACACAACAGATATACCAACTGGAAACAGGTCAGGTCAGGTTTTGCAGATGTTCACTGAATACATGACTAAAATCTCACTGTACTCGAACACAGTATATACTCAGCCTCTACTAAATAAGAAAAAACCTGGGGCGCCTGGCTGGCTCAATCTGTAGAGCATGAGACTCGAACTCAGGGTTGTGAGTTCAAGGCCCACATCGGGGGTAGTGTTTACTTAAAAAAAAAAAAAAAGGCAAAATTGAGTCTAGTATTACAAGATAAAAAACAAAAAGCCTTTTACTTAATATTGCCAATGTGCTAGCCACCTAAGCAGTTTTTTATATACATTACTCACTTAATGTAATCCCGATACAAATCCTAACAAGTACACATTAACCCTCCCAACACAGGAGAGAAAAACGAAGACATAAAAATGAGGGAGGAGCAGGGTCTGGATGGACCACCCTCCTCAATAAGCAGCTAGAAAACTGCACAGAACATGGGAAGCAGCTGCTTTTACCCCGACACACGCAGCACCTCACCATGACCTCTGAAGGAGGGGACAGATGGAGTGAGACCTGGCTCTCTGCCAGGGGGCAGTTTCTGGACAGCAGCACAGGGACGGTAACCCAAACAGAGCCTGATGAGCTCAAGAAGAACAGAGAGGCAGGACAACTAGAATTTGCCAGAAGTCGTGCAGAGAAAAAGTTCCAAATTCTCCATGGAACTCCCCTTGAACATTTGGGTATTTGAATTCATTCGTTCATTAAAATAGTCCTGTCCAGTGGTTCACAAAGAAAAAATTAATGTTTTTAATGGGCTTGGATCATCATCTTAACATTTCAGTCTCTTAAAACTAACTCCAGAACTTAGTGTGAAAAATTAAGTTAGGAGGGGCTACGGTATCACGGTGCTGAGACAGAGGTCTGGGCTGGCTTCAAATCCAGCTCCACGAACATGCGGTTAACATGCCAACAGGACATTTAACCTAGTTGTGAACACCAGTGTGCTGACAGCAGGACAGCAGTGACTTCACAGGACTATCACACGGATTGAATATAAAAACATATACAAAGACAATGTGATCTAGAATGTGCTACATACACAACGAGGAAGCCAATGCCAATGATTCATTTGGTCATGAACACTTGTCCACCAGGCAGCAGGAACTGATGTGCTCGGTCTGAGGGTCTGATCTGCAACCCCACCCCACACGGCAGCTCCCAGGAGTAGCCTCATCTGGGGGCGCAGACAGTGAGCGGCTGCACGACTTGCCCCAGACCCTGCGACTCCCTGTGCTGGCTCACAGTCTGTCTTTCCCTTCCGCACTAGACACCCGCCAATCCGAGGACGGTCCACGGACTAGCAGCACAGGCATCCTATCATCAAGAGGCTGTAAGAGCCCTACCACAAACCTACTTAAGAAGAGTCTGTGCTTTAGAGACGCCTCGGGGGGGGCTCAGTTGGTGAAACATCTGCCTTTGGCTCAGGTCATGGTCCCGGGGTCCTGGGATCGAGCCTGGAGTCAGGTGCCCTGCTCGGCGGGCTGCTTCTGCCTCTCCCCTCTACTTGTGCTCTCGCTTGTGCGCTTACTCTCTCCAATAAATAAAATCTTAAAAAAAAAAAAAAAAAAGAATCTGTACTTCAACAAAACTACCATGAGATCCCTATGCAAGTTTTGTCTGGGAGCCACAACATTAGGTACCTGTATCAAAACAAAGAAACGTTCTAATTTTCTTTACTGTATTTATTTACTTCCCACCTACTCATTCATCCCCTCGCCCCAACCAAAACGTATTATAGTAGACTATAAGGTGCTTTCCTGGGCATCAGGGTATCAGGACAGACTGATACTAGGAAAGAGACAGACTGGTCATCAGGACAGAGCAGGACACAGGAAATAGCCCCTGCCCCTATGGCCCTTATAAGAAAGACCAGCACAGACAAGTACATGAAGAACATGGTGTTAGGGGTGATGCCGGGAAAACAGGTACCGCCCAGACATGGGGCATGGTCGAGTTCCTAGAATATGAGTTCCAAGCCGGGATCTTGAGAATGGGTACGTCTAAAGTTACACCCAACAAAAGACATGGCTGCAGGTGTATGTTAGTGATCCAGGGAGTCAATGCAAAGGTCAACACGGCTTTAATTCAAACAGCAGAGAAGCTAGACAAGGCCCAGCTCCAGAGGCAGGTGGGGAGCCTGAACGGTCTTAGGATTTGCACCTGGGCAGCAATTAAGCCCATACAGACCAATCTGAAAGCTTCTGTTATAATCCTGACAGCACTAACTATGGCCCAAGAAGTGGAAAGATTTGAGAGCTATAAAAAAATCAAGAGGACAGGGAGTGACTAGATTGCCCACATACAATTAAAGGAAAGTCAGCAACCATTTTTCTTGCTCAGGTAACTGAGTGGAAAAGTGATACCATTCCATGGAGATATAGAACACAAGAGGGGCAGAAACTGTCAGAGAAATGAGGATGAGCAAGAAACAGAAGAGTTACTTCGGTTTGGTATTTGTTACTGGGAACAATACAGCCCCACATGCCTGAACTCATGCGAATAGAGATGCTTCCTGCTTGGAGTCAAGGAGTGGGGAGCAGGGAGCTGGACTTCTGGAAGCTAACTCTGGGAAACGGAATAAGGCTTGGTGGACCCCATCTGCTCTCAGGCTGGGGGGTGAAGGGGGAGGCATCTGATATTCTGACTGGGGCACTTTGAAGTCTTTCAAAAAACCCCTATAATTTCACAGCTATAACAGAGTCTTTGTACTCCTAAGAAAGAGACGTAAATTTACCTTTGGGAAAATATTTCCATAGGTTCTTTCTTTGGCGAGCATTTTGCAAAAGCAAAACAGCATAATGACAAAGACTCCCAATGTGGAGTTAAACTGCTGTGCCTAATAAAAGAGCAATTTCCCTACTATACAAACACTGACCTGGACCTCATCATGGTAAAAGCTGCTCCTGAGACAGGAAGGTTTGCACCTAGACTCAGGGCTTCCAGAGGTTTCTGTAGGTAATTGTTGATGCAACATTACCATGCCAGGACTGTTCTAAAAACTTAAAAATGAAATAATTTAATCCTCATAATAACCTTATTTTGGGGGGCGCCTGGGTGGCTCAGTAAGTTAAGTGTCTGCCTTCGGCTCAGGTCATGATCCAGGGTTCTGGGATCAAGTCCCACATCGGCAAGGAGCCTGCTTCTCCCTCTGCCTGTCCCTCCCCCTGCTTGGGTTCTCTCTCTCTCTGACAAAATAAATAAAATCTTAAAAACAAAACAAAGCAAAAGACCTTCTTTTTCCCCACCTTCCACATGTGGGAACAGAGAGAAGTGACCCGCCCAAGGCCACATGCCTCCTACATGAGCCTCACAGCCAGGCAGTCTACCTCAAGACTGGGCTCTTGCTTGCCAAGCCCTGCTGCTGCTGGATTCCCATCCTCTCTTGAAAACACTGTCACTGGCGGGTCTCACTCCTGCGTGGCAACACACAGTGGAGTGGCAACAGGTATTCGCCCATCATGTTGTTACCACACACCCCTGTCCTGGGCCAAGGGTCAGCTGGATATGCTATTGCTACTGCCCGCTTTTCCATGGCCACAATGCTTCATGTAGTCATCCAGCCATGCCTGTCCCCCAGGGGCAAATGAATGTGCCACACCACCCTTAGATTAGTTAAGTTGAAAATACTTACTTTACCAAGTACTAGGCTAGGCACTGGAACAGATGTGTGGATATATATATATGACCCTACCCTGCAGAGCTCTCAGCCTAGTCAAGGGAGATACACACATGTGACTAATTACAACTGTAATAAATATTACTAAAAAATGGCAAGAGTAGGAAGAGTTGTAAAGGAAGAGACCTCACCCCTTCCACAGTTAGAACGTCACAGCTGCACAGGTGCCGCAAGGCCGCAAGGAGGCTGTCTTGCCACGGGAAGGGCGGAGGAGGAGAGGCCCAAGGGGTAGCCACGGGGCTTCAGTATCCAGGAACCTGCAATCTGGAAACCCTTACCCTTTGCTTCCAGAAAATGTCCTTGTATCAGATCTTTGATGATTTAATCCTTTTGTCTCTTTCTACAACTCTTATTATTTGGATGTTGGACCTTCTCAACTCATCCTACTTGCTTTCTTTTCTCCCTCATTTTTCTTTCCTACACATGTTCTGAGAGATATCTTCCACATTATTTCCCACTGCTCTTACTGAGTTTATGTCTACTTTGGTGCTTTCAATTTTCCTCTTCTTTGAATGCACTTTTTGAAAGAATTCTAGGGGTGCCTGGGTGACGCAGCTGGTTAAAGCATCTGACTCTTGGTTTTGGCTCAGGTCGTGATCTCAGGGCTGTCGGAGCGAGCCCTGCGTCAGGCTCTGCGCCCAGCAGCAGAGTCTGCTTGGGACTCTCTCCACCTCTCCCTTTGCCAACCCCCCAAAAATAAATAAATAAATCCTAAAAAGAAAAAAAAAAAGGATTCTGTTGGTCTTTCATGGATGCAGTTCTACTGACATTTAAATTTTTTATCTTCTTTTAGCTTCTTTCTGCTTGTGGTTTCCTCTTTGTTACTCAAAACTGTTTTCTCTCTCTGTTTTGGCTTCACATTTTGAAAGCAAAGGCTGTCTTTATTTTTTTTATCGAAATATAATTGGCATACAACAAATTAGTATTAGGTGTACATGTAATGATTTGACATTTGTATACAATATGAAATGATCACCATAACAAGTCTAGTTACCACTTGTCACCATAAAAAGTCACCCAAAAAAAGAACTTTTTTCTTGTGATGAGAGTTTTTAAGATTTACTCTCTCGGCATCTTTCAGGTATACACTACAATATTATCAACTACAGGGAGCATGCTGTACGTTATAGCCCCACAACTTATTGATAACTGGAATTCTGTACCTCTTGACCCCCTCACCCATTTCGCCCACCCCTCCAAGCCCCCCTTGAGCAACCACCGTTCTTTTCTCTGTATCTAGTTTTATTTGTTCGTTTGTTTTGGTTTTTTTGGTTCCACTCGTTACTGAGATCACAAGGTATTTGTCTTTCTCTGAAAGATTAGTCTTATTTCATGTAGCATAATGTCCTCACAATCCATCCCATGTTCTTGCAAATGGCAAGATTTCATTTTAATGGCGGAATAATACTACACGGTATGTATTTATATGTGTGTGTACGAACGCACACACAATCTTCTCCACCTATTCACTCATTAATGGACACTTGGGTTGCTTCCATGTCTTGGCTATTGGAAATAATCCTGTAGTACACATATATCTGTTCAAATTAGTATTTTCACTTTCTTTGGATAAATACCTCATAGTGAAACAGCTGGATCATATGGTTAATTCTACTTTTAATTTCTTGAGGAACTTCCATACTGTCTCCACAGTGGCTGCACCAGTTTGTATTCCCACCAGCAGTGCATGAGGGCTCCTTTCTCTCCACATCCTCAGCAACACTTGTTATTCTCGTCTTCGTGATCACAGCCATTCTGACAGGTGTGAGGTGATACCTCACGGTCATTTTGATTCGCATTTCCCTGACGATGAATGATGCTGGGCATATTTTCACGTATCTGTTGGCCATCCGGATGTCCTCTTTGGAGAAATGTCTACTCAGATCCTCTGCCCATTTTTTTCAACACTTTTTTTTTTGGTATCGAGTTGTATGAGTTGCTTATATATTTTAAATATTAGTCCTTTATTAGATATATGATTTACAAATATTTTCTCCCATTCTTCAGGCTGCCCTTTTCTTGCCCTTTGGTTGATGGTTTCCTTTGCTGCACGGAAATTTTTAGTTTGGTGTTGTCCCACTTGTTTCTTCTTGCTGTGCTGCAGACGCTGTCTTTAAACACCTGGTTGTCGAGGAGCCCTGTACATGCGGGCGACCTGATGATCTCTGCGCTGAGCAGAGAATCAGCTGCTTGGCTAGAGACCCCAGAACGTTAGTCTGCCTTTTCTCTTGGACCAGTCCCCTTATAAAAGAACGTTTCCATCTCCTGCTAAGATCAGGTAAAAGACTCCTCACAGGATTCTGGGAGCCAAAGAGAAAGAAAGTGTGGCTAACTTCACTTAATCCCCAATTTTGAGTGCAAGAATGCAATTTCCAGGGGCGCCTGCGTGGCACAGCGTTAAGCGTCTGCCTTCGGCTCAGGGCGTGATCCCGGCATTATGGGATCGAGCCCCACATCAGGCTCCTCTGCTATGAGCCTGCTTCTTCCTCTCCCGCTCCCCCTGCTTGTGTTCCCTCTCTCGCTGGCTGTCTCTATCTCTGTCAAATAAATAAATAAAATCTTAAAAAAAAAAAAGAATGCAATTTCCATAGTAACGCTGTTAACAACCTACGATGGGGAAAATAATGTACTACAATAGCATTTCAACTATTATGGCTTTGACGACTTTCAGTGGTTAGGCAGGCACATCCCTTGGATTATCAAGACTATTAAAGCATCTCTGCCTTGAGCCATCCATTTACTTTCTATGGGCAAGACACCCTAGAGATTATAGGACACCTAAAACTTCACCTAAATCACACAAATAAACCTTTAAAAGAATGAGCCCAATCTAGTCCCTGAGCCTATAACTGAAGAAGGCTGTGAATTCTACCGAAGAGACAAGTCTCAGTGACGGTTCCAGAGGCCGTGACTTCTGAGCAAGATCCCGACTGAGAAGCAGTGCGTGTTACTAATGTTAAAGACTATACCTGCCTCCCCCGCTCCCAACAAGTGACTCTTAAATTATTAGAGGCTCCTTGTCTGCAGAGCACAAGCAGTAACACCCACCATCCTAGAGGAGATAATGAAGGTAGAGTGCTTATTACCAAGATATATTAGAGACGATGTCAGCATCCAATCCGCGGCAGCAGTGCTTAGGAGGGATAACCTGAATTCTCTAGGCCGATGAAAGGGAAATGCTAAGATTGTTTTCAAAATGGAAAGCCTAAAAGGCCCCCCCCATTTAATTAATACTTCAAAAGTCCCATCATAGCCCTAAAAAGCATCTTTCCTGCCACACTTCAAAGCTTTATGAATCCTTGTCAAAAAAAGAAAACAACAGACTATCATTCCCACTATGATACTATCTGGTATGTTTGAAATCTGTAATTAAACCCAATGACCAAATGAAGCACAAGTGTTCCAAGAATTTTCCGCTAAACCTTGCCCTATAAAAAGACAATATGCATTTTTCTAAACTGAAAATATACCAGCAGTACACCATTCCATCATGATCTTACATAAAAGTTAAAACAAACAGAATACCCGACAGTCTGATATTATCTTCTCAATGATTCTGTCAACTTTACAATAGGTAAGATTTTCACAGTAGAAAAGTAAAGTTAGTATATGATATTCTGGAAGTATTTTGTTTCTCTTAAAAAAATTTGAAATGGTTAACAAAACAGACCTTGGGGGAAATACAACATACGGCCTCATCCTGCTTAACAAGGTCCTAAGTTTTTTCCTTGGTTTTTGTTTGTTTGCTTTTAATATAAGACAGACTACGTATATCTTTCAATACAACATTTTTCTGGCCAACATAAATATAAGGAAAGTTTATATTCACGTCCCCTAAACTCATTACATAACATTAAACAAGACTGTGTGAAAAAGTCTCAAGCTGCAATCCAAATAAAATCTGCAGGTCACTGAAACCACCTACAGTCTGAAAAGCAAGGTGTCCGAAAATCAGGGGAACCCTCCCTGTGGAAGTGACTGCTGCAGAGCTCTTTCTTCCGGCAACATCCTGACACCTCTCACAGCACCGCACAGAGACATTACAGTATAAGCGATGGGGGTGTAAACACAGCTCCGGTCTGAAATGTTTCCACCTGCAGCATCAGCCACTGACGGAAGCTCATCAGATGTTCCCAGCAGCAGAGCCACACAGAAGGAAGCACTGGGCCTCTCTGGCACCCGCTCCAGTCCGACTCTGCAGGAGCCGCCCTTCATCCCCTGAATCCCTGCCCAGCGGCTCTCGGCCCCCTTCCTCAACATTCAAGCCTCAATTCTTCTCCTTGCTCCCTGGTTCTAGGAAATGGTTTCCTTTTCTGTTATAAGTTTTTGTCTGCATTTTTTTCTAACAAATTCCTTTAACGCTGTACCACTTTATTACACGTGTAATATTAGGGTATTTTTAAGCATTTAAAATCTCGTATCTCAGATTTTATATATACTCTTTTCCCTGGGCTTTAGGAACCTGGCTTAAGATACCGTGTTGATGCGTCTGATCTTCCCTTTCCAAACTGAGCACAATGCCAGACCTCCAGAGCTGCATCGCTGCGTGGGGGCTGCACACACGGTCCAATTCTGCTAGTCTGGACTGGAGCCTAACGTGTGAGATGCACAAATCCCGAGCGCAGAGCTCCACGGCTTTCTACATGAGCACACGCATACATGCGTGTGTGCATCCCCATCCCTGGAATACAACTCCACAAGACATAACACATTCCTGTTGCTGCTTTACAGCCCTTTGTGACTAGTACCTCGCCACCAAATGGGACTAAGACTCCCAGTACTGCCACGAGAGATTAGTGTCCCTAACTTTACATAACACTGGTCATGCAAACGGAAACGTAAGGGGACACCTCCCAGCTTGTTCTATGAGAATGGCGGTACTTGAAATGAGAGCACCACAAAAAGGTCACAAGAAAAAAAATGACAGATTGATACCCCCACGCAAATAGATACAGATTTCCTAAACAAAATATTGCCTATCGATCTAACAATATATAAAAGGATAATACAACATGATCAAGTGGGATTTACCTCAGAAATGCAAGGCTGATTCAACAATCGAAACGTAATTCACCCATTATTTTATAAAACAGAAAATTTCTACAAGCAATTCAATACACACCGAAAAAGCACTTGACAAAATGCAACACCCTCTCACGATTTAAAAACAAAAACAAAAACACAACACCTCTCAGAAAACCAGGAGTTAAAAGGAAAATTTTTACATTCAGCGGAGGACCTCTACCAAAACAAAGACAAAACGAGGACTAAACCCTACTCGACACTGAGAACTTGCTCCCTGAGGCCAGCACATGACAAGAACACTGTAATGAAGGTGCCGGTCAAGGCGAGAGGGCAAGACAGAGAAATAAAAGACATAAAGATTGGACAGAAAAGGTTATTTTCAGATTACACGAGCATAGATTTCTTTGGATTTTCTACTTGCTCCAGTAAACCACCAGAACCAATAAGTGAATTTATATTAAGGCCACGAGATAAACGAACAAGGTGAACCACTGCCACACATAAGCCAAGCGCTGCCCCTTACAACAGCGTTGGAACAGCACGAAGCCCTCCAAACTGAGACGTACCGCACACAACTGAGGGAGCTCACAGACCTCGCTACCTGGACAGGTTGACCAGAAGTCACACTATTGTTCACAGGCCAGTTCGCCCAAATCGATGCACAGATGTGACAGGGCCCCAGGTGAAACAGAAGGGAACCCGAAGCCTGTCAGCTGCGGAAGCTGCTGTCACTGGCAAAGCACCGCCCCCTGACCAAAGACTCCGCCGCAGACTGTGCGCAGAGGGCGACACGGACACACACTCCGGAGCGTCAGAGCACAGGAAAGAAGCCAACGGCACGCTGGTCTTCACGCTCAAAGGAAAAACTTACCACCACTGCTTGGTTTTCAACATCAAACTCCTATACAACATTTAGAATAGGACTCATTTTCTACAACTTTTCAGGAAGAATGGTATAGAAATGCCGACATGTATCATCTGAAGAAGGTAAAGAAGATAATGTAGACGGGCACATAAACCTCCGCTCTGGGAGCTACAGTCAATCACACTACCATTTATACAAATATTACTCAAAGGCAAAACAAAACCACTCAGTGATAATTGTTTCAAAATGGATTTTTCTCTTTAACTGAAAACAGATAAAGTTATGAAATACAGAAAACTGTTAAATTTACAATAAATTCCTAATAGTTTGAACAATTACAGATGAATTTGAAAGGAAAGATTTGTGAAATCTGCTTTAAAAACTCAGTGTCACTAACCATTCAGGCACTACAAAGAAGTTTTTTTAATTTTCACAAAAACCTCCATGACCCTTCTCATCTGCCTCTAGTGATGTGAACCTCTGTCTCTGCAAGCAGACAAGGTGACTAAATCCATCAATCTACTCATCGGCTCACTACAGGAGTCTAGTAGTGTGAGGCCCTGGGGGTGCAGCATTAATCTGGAATGAGCAGTTCCTTGCCTGGTGGGGGGCGGTGCATTTCACTGCAGGACAGCAAACAGCGCAAACAAGTAGACCCCAGAGTGTGCCGGCTGGTGAGAAGGGCGAGCAGGAGCGGGCGCCGGGACAGATGGGGACAGTGGTGCCGGGAGGAGGGTGATCGGGGGGACGACACACTCTACGGGTTCATATAATTACTGCTCAACCAGGAGACTGGGGGCGGGGGCCATGACAGACGGACGGAAGCCTGCGATAAAGCATCAGCTGGTGCACACATTTCCTGGCGCGCGCTACGTGAAACGAAAGGTCCTACGTGAAACGAAAAGCTCTAAAACTGCACATGAAAAGAACACGGGGAAACCAGCGGCTTCTTCTCCAAACACAATGAGGAAAGTGAAACAATCTGAGAGACAAATTATAATACCCACCATATTATTTCTGTGCATGAGGAAGTTGATGTTAATAATATCCAAACTAGGGCTGAAAGGGGGCTCACTGTACTCTCTCGGTTAAGACCTCAGAAGCAAAGGTGAGCCCTTCACGGAGAACACGCTGGCCAGGCTGTGCTCCCGTCTCTGTCCAAGCACTGCCCTACTGCGGTGCTCCACCCTGCACCATGTGTTCAGTCCCCTAGCCCAGCCCGCCTCTTTGCAGCACCAGAAAGGCCTACTTAACACGAACTCCCCTCTTCTGCACACCTACCACATGCTGGGGGCGCAAGCACATTCCACTGACGCTTACCAACAATTCGGATTGACAAGGAAAGGAGCACACACTAGGAATCTAAGCTAGAATGGCTTGGTGGTTTCCAGGGTGTCCCCAGGTACAGGGGAAAGGCACTGGTGACCAGGCAGCGGGGGACAGAGGTAGACAAGGTGTGCAAAGCCAAATGGTGGGTGAGCCTCCCAGGAAAAGAGAGAACAGTGTCAAGTGGGTGGACAGGGATAAGACAAAAAGGCTGGAACCACACCTGGGGAGCACAGATCTTTAGGGGCAGGGTAAAGGCTTACAAGAGCCCCGCCCTCACCCCTTAGAGACAGTGGGCGGAGGAGCAAGCCTTCCCTACTCACCTCTCTCCACGAACCTTAACGCAGCCTCCAACTATAATCAGCAGGAAAGCCCATGTTTGCCTAAACACTCCACACACAAGTTCATTTCCCAGTGCCTTTGCCCCCAGAATTCCTACAGTATGGAAGACTCTCCCCACCGTCTCCACCGGCATGAAACAGCACCTCCTTTAGAAAAATGCCCCAGATTTCAACAATTCGGGATTATTTTCACTCAACAATCACTGAGTGCTGATAACATGTCAGATCACATGGATTCAAAAAGCAGTAACGTTAGAACCTGGCCCACGAGAACTGACAACCAAGGAAGTGAGACAAGCAAATAAAGAAAGTTGAATGAGTTACCAGCTAAGCCTGTGTGTGCAGAGCTGATGCACAAAGATGCCAAAGCCCAGCCCTGTGGTCCAAATGAGAGAGAGGGAGACAGGCAGACACACACACACACACACAGCCATGCCCTAGGGCAGAACCCTCAAAGTTTCCCCTTTAAAAAGAATGAATGTTCCAAGCAGAAAAGGAGAAACAAAAGCATAACGGGGGGGGGGGGGGGTGGCATGAAGAGGCACCAGCCGGCAGTGCTGAGGCTGGAGCCCTTCAGAGCCGAGCTGAGGGCAAGGCCCGTGCAGAGGAGGCAGTGTCTCACAACATCGCTGGCATCAGGGCAAGCGGGGGACAGACTGGAGCTCAGCATTCATTCTCACTGAGGGGCTACTGTGTGCCAGGCACCACGAGCTGTTCCCTCATGCTGGGCACTCATAAAACTTCATCACTCTTCTGGAAAGCATTTAACACCTTTTACTGTAAACGTATAGATGTCCAGATTATTTACATAAATACAATTATAAAATAAATTCACACGCTCACATATAAATGTATTTTTAATCTGTCTTCCCCACAAGTCAATTAGCAACTTAAGCTGTCAGACCGGATGGCCACGATCCCAGAGGAGTGGCAGAGGCCCACGGAGATTAATTCCCAGGGAAGCGATCAGGCCCTGGGAGCCCAACCGAGGCCCATCTGTTGAGAGAGCTAGAATGCGGTGTGTGCTGCTATAGGAAGAGACTCAACCACCAATCTACAACTCGCACCACTGCACGATGACTGCCTAGGCCGCCTCAGTGACGGGATATCCATAAAGATTTTTCCATGAACAAATACATGGAATCAACAGTTTAAGATGATCTCTTGGATTTAAGTGTCATGATATATTCTATGCTCAGGTTTTAAGAAAATATTAAAATTTATGACGGGGGACCCTGGCTGGCTCAGTCAGTAGAGTGTACGACTCTTGACCTCGGGGTTGTAAGTTTGAGCCCCACATTGGGTGTACAGATTACTTAAAAAATAAAATCTTTCAAAAAATAAAAAATTTATGACAGATGTTTAACGATCTGAATTTCACATTTTCCATAGAAATCTATTTAAAGGTCTTAAAGGAAGAGTCAGTAACTAAGTTAACATGTACCACCTAGCGAGGCGCCACAATACAGGCTTTGTAGGTTAACAAAAAGTAACCGATCTCGTCCCGCTCTGCTTTTTCTCACCTTCTCCACCTGGAATGCCTTTCCCCAACTACCGCGAGCCCCACTCACCATGCCCGGACCTGCTCTCTCAGGAGGACACCGTCCCCCTCCCTCTGAGCTCCCCATCACTGTCTTCCCCATCAGGATTCTCTACCTGGTCTCGCCTGCTCCTGCAGGATCTGCCCTACGCACCTCAACCCTGCTACCATGGGAGAGTAACCTGTCCAGCATGCAAGAAAACAGATGTCCCTGGGGGTGAAGACAGAAGGAATACACATGAGCAGATGGCAAATTTTATTAAGAGGCCTTACTGTCAGGGAGAGTGAGAACTCTTAAGAATATCAAGCAAACAGGAAAAAAAAAAAGTGGCAACTGTTAAGCTCAAGAAAACAGGAAAACAAAAAGTTGAACTAAAAGGGAATATAATCATGCTACATTCACCAGCTCAATAGTGAGCAACATTAACAAAGTCAAAACAATTCGCCAAATTATGGTTCTAAACAAAAATTGTGCTACAACTATGTGGGGAAAGATGGGAGTTCAAAATGTAACTTTTTCTAAAAGTGACGCATCGATGGCCCTGCCTCTACATAGATATTGCTGGGAACCGTGGACAGAAATGCTACAAGAAACAGATAAGCAGGATTCCAGGCAGCTCTGGGAGGCGGATGGTGGAGGCAGGACAGCAGCCCGCTGGGTTCTGCATGAACCATTCAACACTGTTTTACTTTTGAACACATGCACGTACCACCCTCTGATAGAAGTGAAATTTCTAAGTAAGAAAAAGAAACAGAATCTCTAACAGAAGCACTTCCAGCAGGACATAAGTGTTTTCCTACAATTTTACAACCACGCTACCCCCTTTCCCCTTCAACAGTGTCTCTCCACCCTCAGGACGCAGGGCAGCTGAGGACAGCGTGCATGGCCTGAGACCTGGCGTCAGCCTGCCGGCTCCGTACTCTTGAGAAAGCTACTGTAAGCTCTGAACCTGACCTTTCCCCGCCCGTGACATGAAGACACCACCACGGACCTCAGGGACCCGGCTGCGTTGCTCAGCACCCAGATGGTAAGTGTGAGGATGACCGTACACCCTGGACCTAAGTCACCCAGATGCAATCTGTCTCACTACCCTCTCCCCCTTCACACCACCGTCCAGGCGGGCTTTCATTCTGACCACGCCCCCACACTGCGCCGAGCACTTGCCAGAGTGTCCTCCAAGTCGCCAAACCCGAAGGCCAAACCTCAGTCCTCATCATGACCTTTCCTGACACTTCAGAGAGTTGATCACATCCTCCTCCTGGACACTTCTTCCCTTCTTCCCATGGTGCCAGTGCTTGTGGTCTTCTTCACACCTGCTCTGTGCCAAACACTGCTCATGTTCGTCCTTGAGCACTTGATGGCAGAGTGACCCGAGGCTCAGGCTTGCTTGTCTTCTCTGTGCTCACTCCCTCGGTGACCACAGACCGTCACTGCGTTTTCATGGCCACTTCCAGCTCAGACTTCTCTTCCAAGCTCCAAATGCCTATTTACAACTGCCTACATGACATCTCTACTTGGATCCCTAACAGAATCACAAACTTAAAATGCCTACAGTGAGCTCCCCATCTGCCCCTCTAAACCAAGTTCCACCCACAGCCTTCCCCCCATCTAGTTGCCCAGGCCAAGAGCCTTCTAGTCAACTCAACTCCTCCCTTTGTCCTCACACCCCTTATCCAATCTGTCAGCAAATCCTACTGCTTCTACCTTTGAAATACATCCAAGGCCCAACTGCTTCTCACCACCTCCAGTTTTCCTGCTCCAATCCCAGCCTCCGCTGCTGCTCACCTGGTTCCCTGAACAGCGTGCCGATAACCTCCTGGTTGTCCTCTACTCTCCCCCACCCTCCAACCCCCACCACCAGTGTCTATTCCCAACACACTAGCCTTTCAAACCTCAGCCGAATCTCAGGGCTCAACACTGAGGGAGGGACAGCTGCCCTCCGGAGCCGACAGCCAGCACCGCCTTACCCTAGCAACTCTTTGTTTCGACAAACAGCCCCAGAACCTCACAGTTCAATCTATGTCAATTGTTCTTAGCTGCCCTGACGCTAAATAACCTATCTTTATTCATCAAATGGGGGGGTTTCAGATGGGTCTCCGGGCAACCTTCCTTTCTGTCTACTGCCTCCCCACACCCCATTAACCCTGAAAATAATCTCCATACATATCCCAGCAATTCAACTCCTCCAAAACGTTACTTTGCTTTCCTAGAATTCTGATTGTAAAACACCTCCATCCCAAGTTCTGCCTTAAGAATGCAACACCCCAAAACAAATCAAGAACCAAGAACCTGATCCATCCTGCAGGGGCTCAAGTGGACCAGGGCCCTCAGGTACATCAAGGGCCCCGGATCTCACAGGAACACCATTAAGTCGATGCTGTACAAAGCCAGGCTTACTCGTGTGGCCTCACCAGTTGTCCAGAATTGGGGGAAACAATTATAGAAACACTGGTTATAAGGTTATTTTCCTGGGTTTACATATTTTCAAACAGGGGTGGAGGGGAGGGGAGCGCCAAACTAGAAGCAGCAGATTATATCCCGGTGCTCAAAGTTCCAGTGAGCCAAGAACGGGGCTCTCAGTTCCCTGTCAGGCCTTCGTTCCGCTGCACATCACATTAAGAAGAAAAATTTTGTGTAATTTCTGCTAAATATGAAACTGTCTTGGGCTCTACATGACGAACGATTTTTAATAGCTAATGCTGATGAAAAGTTATACTTGATATTCTCCCTCTTGTTTGGATCCACTAAGAAAAGAGAACTTATTTTGTGGCAAGCATTAAACACTACTTCATCCAGCCTTTAGTGAAAACTACCCATGGGTCAAGCAGAAAACATGCAGAAACGAAATAACAAAATCTTTGCCCTTAAAGATGCAGAAACAGACTTGTACCCAATAAATATAGCCCACTGTTACAGGAAGAAACATCGAAATGTGCAGGGAGGCTGGGGAGGAGACAAGGGATGTAAACAGCTGGGCATGGCCTTCTCCAAAAGACAGCAGAGTCACACCTGGCACAGCACACAGAACAGGTGCCTCTCATAGCCAAGAAAGGGTAGAAGGAATCAGAGAAAAGGAGCAAGACTTCCAGGCCTTACTTGGAAACTGAAACTTCGTGACACAATTTTCCTTCCCTTCCCTAATACCTAATCCTGGCAGAAACAAAAGTGGGTTTGGGGGAGAAAAGAGAACAAAGGAGGAAAGTGAACTGACCCCCAGAAGGAAATGGAAAAACAATCCAGGGTCCTGCCCCTTGGACACCTAAGACAAACACAATGCCAAAGTCAAATTCAACGTAATTATAAATGATTCTGAATTCTGAATCCATGAAGTCTAAGTTTATGGGGCTTTTACACCAAAGCAATGTATTGCGAAAATCTTACCAATGCTAATACCACAAGACAGATTGATGAATCTTCTATCAACGATCTGTCCTCGATTTACCACTAGGCCTACCAGAAAGAGCAGTCTTTGGAAATAAGACAAACTGGAATAGAATCTCAATTCTATAACCTCCCAACTGTGGAGTGCAGCACAAGTGCCAAGGTTACAAATTAACAAATCACAAATAACCCAATCTCTGGGGCTTAGTTTTCCTCTCATTAAAGTGGGGGAACTGCCACCAAATAGCAATTGCTAACATTTGTGAATGCTGAGCACATTTCACATTTCTTATGGCATCTTCACCACAACCCTGGGAGAGCACCCTTTGTCAGAGGAAAGGGCTAGGTTTAAGTAGTCAGTGAAGAGTTCGCATGGAGAGAAAACTAGGTTTCGGTAGTTAGTGAAGTTAGTAAGTAAGCAGCCAAGCCAACATCTGAATCCAGAGCCCATAAGAATAAAACACAAGTAAAAAGCACAGGCTCCAAAGCCAGACTGAGTCTGAATCCCAGCTTTGCTTTTTACTAACTTAGTAACCTTTAACCTCTGTTTCAGTTATGCAAATGTGAAACAGGGGCAAAGGGTAGCCTCATTCAGGGGATTACTGCCAGAGACTCACCTAGGAGCTGGATGGCCCAGTGCTGACCCTGTTGGGCCACTCTTCTAGGGCACATGCTGCTACTGTCACAACTATCAGGGACAGGACTGTCATCCTGCCTGCCTCTCTCCACACATAAAAGGCACTAAACAACTAATATTTCTTCCCTCACCTACTCTGCAAAATCAACTAGCTTTTATTTGTTTCTAGTATATGTCAAAGAAACCTTAAGACAGATGAAAGAAAAATCAAAACAAAAGGAAAAACCAAAACACAAATGTAGCAAGAGAATTATACTCACAGTTCTGAAGGCCACGGTAACTCTGTGAAGAAATCAAACGTGGGTTTAAAGGAAATGCTCCCGGTTTCTCTTTCCTCTTTCCATAGTCCTCAGAGAACCTGACAAGGAGAGACAACATGCGCATTAAAACCCCCTTCCTTTCACTTCTTGAAGCTCTACTGAACTCACCCCTCAGCCAGTTCCATCACCTCCTACGCAAGCCTACTGGGCAACGCCTGGGATGAGGGGTGAGAAGAGGGCACCACGTCCCTGTCTTCAAACCTATTTCTACTTAAGAAACACACAGGAAGGAGCACCTGGGTGGCTCAGTCGTTAAGCGTGTGCCCTCGGCTCAGGGCGTGATCCCAGAGTCCTGGGATCGAGCCCCACATCAGGCTCCTATGCTGGGAGCCTGCTTTTTCCTCTCCCACTCCCCCTGCCTGTGTTTCCTCTCTCACTGGCTGTCTCTCTCTTTCAAATAAATAAATAAAATCTTAAAAAAAAAAAAAAAAAAAGAAATACATGTGAAGCAACTGGAAACTATTCAAACATATCAAAAATCATAAATTAACAGGGTGTGGTTGGCTAATAAGTGCACGATACAATGACAGAGTATAGACATCTGTTCCACTGCCTTCCATCAAAACTATACTACAGAGATATTTTTTAAAAATGTTCTAAACAGGGGTGCCAGGGTGGCTCAGTCTGTTAAGCATCTGCCTTCAGCTCAGGTCATGATCCCAGGGTCCTGGGATGGAGCCCCAGGTCAGGCTCCCTGCTCAACAGGGAGTCTGCTTCTCCCTCTCCCTCTGCCCCTCCCCGTTTGTGCTCTCTGCTCTCTCCCGTGTGCACACACTCACTCCCTCAAATAAGTAAATAAATAAAATCTTTTTAAAAAATGTTTGAAACAGCACAGGGAGAACTGAAAGGAGAAAAAAGCCAAGATTTTTGAAGTACTGAGGAAATCTTCTAACATGGAAGATTGAGACCCAAACAAAAAAGTAAAAAGAAGAAACCTGGAGGAGACAGAAACTATAACAGACTGAAGTAGAGTAAAGGAGGCAGCAGGCCCAAGAAAGCCAGGTCCTAATTCAGCAGTGGAACACACGGGAACCACTTCCACTTGCACAGCAGTGTCCTAGAAGACCAGAAGTGGCAGCAGCAGTGTAGACAGAACGGGGGTAAAGAAGGCATAGCCTCAAATACAGAGGAGCCGGGGAAGGCCATGGAAGCTGAAACCAGAACCTCAACGCCAGGCACAACGTGACGCCCCCTCACTCTGAAAGAAGATGGGAGGGGGCATTCCCCGGAAAAGTAGAGGCGTCTATGGACTGAAGTCACCCTGCCCAGCTGCACTGAACAGAGCTGGACTTAATGACCGTATATACAGTGAACAGTGAATTCTCCAGCTCTCCTACAACAGACCACACACGCACACCGCTGGCTTCCAGATTCTGAAGTCAGAATTGTGCCGGAAAGAGACTGGAGAATATTTCTGGGGAATCTGATCAGCTCCAAAAGACAGATCTAAAGATACTAACCCTGGGGACCCTCAACACATGGCCCACCCAGAATACCCTGATGTAAAAGTCAAAGGGCCCCACCACGTCAGACAGGAAAAGGAAGGAAACAACCTAAAAGAAACAGAGACTATACAAACTATCAATAATATAGAGGTAAGACAACACTGCAATCAATAAAGAAAAACAGGATGTTCTCCTAGAAAAATAGAAAAAGAGCCCTTGGAAATCTAAAGAACCTTTCTGAAATCAGAAATAATAAACTAAAGAAAAGGTTAAGTCAAACTGAAGTCACCTCTCTGAACAGAGAATAAAAAGACCCCCCCCAAAAAAAAGGCAGAAAAGGAGGAGCAAAGGAAGGAAGAAGAAGAAGAAGAAAAAGGTATTAAGATAATTACAACCTTAGCCCAGGACAGCCAAGTTCCGGATAATAAGACTTCCAGAAAAACAAAATAAGGAAAAGCAAGAGAGAAAACCTCAGCACAGTAATGCCAAAGAGTATTCCCAGAACTGAAAACTCCCAGTTACCAGAATGAAGGGACCCGCTGAATATGCAGCACAGTGGATGAAAACCGACCCACACAAGGTACACCATCACGATATTTCAAAAGACTTGGACAAATTGTAAAACTCCTACAAGCTTCTAAAGATGGGAGGGGGGTAAAAGTTTAGTACGAAGGAAAAATGAGAATAGCTTCTGAATTCTAAAACAGTAACATGAAAACAAGAAGGCAATGGAGCAATCTTTGAATTTATGAACAAAAATGAATTCCAATACAGAACTCTATACCCAGCGAAACCATCAATCAAGTTTCAATCATGCATGGTCCCAAAAGGTTTGCCTCCTAAGCATCCTATGTCAGAAAGCCCCTGGAGAAAGTCTTCCACCAAAACACGAGCATCAACAAAAAATGAGCAAGGCATGAGCTTCCATTAGAAGGGATAAGGGAATCCCCAGGACGACGATGAAGGGAGATTCCAGAATGGTGGCTGTGCACCAGGAGAGAGGGAAACAAGTCCAAGCCGGAGCAGTGTTGCTCAAGAGGAGGGCATGCTGAAGGCTGTCTTCAACTTGTCCAAAAACACTGTACTATCTTTTTAAAGTAATTAACGCCACCAAAAGGAAGAAGTCAGTGAAGAAAGACAAAGACAAGAGTTGCCACAAACATAAAATCCAACTCTGGACAAAAGCCAAACGATGAGAACAAAGGAACATCCAGGGACAACACAATAAAAGACCGAAGGAGCAAGCAGCTCAGAAAAGAAGAGAACGGAGATCTCCAGGAAACTGTAAGCCAGAAATCAAATGTGAAGAAGAGATGAGTCTGTATGACCATGAAGAAAAATTACTAAGAGGCTACTGGAAGGTATGGGGAAAATAGGTCTGGGGTAGAGGGGAAATAACAATAGGTATAAAAAGGGTTAAGAATGTGGGGGACTGAAGAAAGATGAGTACCCGTCATAATGCCCTGGGCACACCTCTATCACAGGACTTACCCACTGTACCATCATCACTGACTGACTTCTCTGTCTCCCTCCCTCGGCTGCAAAGACCTTTTGGAGAGGATCATTTCTCATCCAGTTATCACCCTGCAGAGTCCAGTACAACGCCTGCTACAAGGGTATACACAAAAGCAAAGGTTTTTTTTTATTTTTTTGCATTTATTTGGTTACTGAGTATCTACTACACATACCTGCTATCCTTCCGGAGAACTAAAATTCAAGGACATATGGGCCTTGCTTGCCTTTAAAGAGTTACAACTTTTTTTCACACCTGAGAAAACAAATATTTCTCCTATATCCTCATTCTCCCCAAAAGATGAAAAGTTCACCAGGGGCTTACAGAACTTTAATAGTCTGGCTATCACTAATGGATATGGAACCCAAGACCTGATGACACTTGCTTGACATTGTACGCATTGCGTAATATGAAAAGAGTGCCGGCTTGGGTATCAGGACACCTGCTTTCTAGTACTTTAGAATTACTCCTTTTGAAGAAGAGAAAATCCCAACATTCTACCTAAGAATCCCAGCGTTGGTCGTCTTAAGTACAGATCCCCAAATCCTTACACCGCCTTCAGCTTGAATGTATTTCAACCAGTTCCCACAATTACTACATTACTATTATCTTAGTCTCACTGCCAAAAACCCAGCTGCAGGCTAACTATGCAAGAATGAGACACTGTTGAAATGACTTAAAAAAAATTTCTTTTTACCCTTAGTGCATTAAGCTAAATCCTCCAATTAAATAAAACCAAGTAACACACACACACACACACACACACACACACACACTCACTCCTCCTCCTGAGAAAAGAAAGGAAAGGAGAGAGAAAGAAACAGCAAGTCCTTCTTCCACCTAAGCCAGAAGCAGAGCTGGGGGCTGGGTTGGGAAGAGGTAAACTTGGAGGCACAATGAATCAACGAGGTCTCCAGGGCTTTCGCCCCGAAAACCACAGGGCCACAGCAAGTTGCGCGCCAGCTGCGGGGAAGGAGCCCGCGCGGACCCGGGTGCGAAGCCCGCCCTTCCCTGAGGGCCAGTGAGTCCCCATATAGGGTCAGGGCTATTCCCCCGCCCCCCCTCCAGGTCCCCAAGGATTTCCCTCTTCCTCCTCCTTCCTCTCTCCCCCCTTTTGTTTTTGAGGCAATTGGACGGCTCCCAAGGAAGCCTGCTGGCCTCCCCAAGCCCCCGGCCTCCCTGTGCGCTCCGGCCTCGAGCCCCTCCGTCTCTCCGAGACCCCCGAATCCACCAACCTCCCCATCTTTCACGAACACCCCCAGGCCTTCTCATGTCCCCCAAACCTCCCCGTTTACCCGAGCCCCCGGCCTCCCCTCGTCCCCAGGCCTGCCAGAGCCCACCGACCTCCCCACAAGTCCGTCCTCCACCCAGCGCCGTTCTCCCAGAACCCGCCCCCTCCTCCCCCTTCCCTGGCCTCTCGTGTCCCCCCCGTCCTCCCGGAGACCCCCCAGTCCGCCCCACATCTCCCGACCCGCCCGCGCCGCGGTCCTCCCCACAGCGCCGTCCTCCCGGGGCCCCTCCCTCGTCCTCCCCACTTCTCCGGCCTCCCCACATCCTCGGCCTCCCGAGCCCCGCGCGGGAGGGGCCCGTCTCCGCCATATCCGCCGCGCGGACCGGCTGGTTGGCCCCGCTAGGCCCTGCCAACCCCCAGCTCCAGGAGCCGGCCCGCCCGCCCGCCCGCGTCCCGGCCCCCTCCCCAGGCCCGCACTCACTCGAACCGCGCGGGGCGCCGGGAGGCGAGGGCAGACCACTCCGAGGCGGCGCCGCGAACCGACAGGCGGTGCTCCCTCCCACGCCTCACGCCGCGGGCGCACAGCGGTCTCTGCGGCGGCGGCGGCGGCGGCGGACTGGCGGCGGAGGCGGCGGCGGCGGCGGGCTGGCGGCGGCGGCGGCGGGATAGCGCCCTCAGGGCGTGCTGCGTCGGCGCAGGTCGCGCATGCGCGGCGACCGGCTGAGGCGGGCTTCACCGCCATGGCGCGCGCCCGGCCGCGTCCCCGCGCCGAGCTTCCGCCCTCCCCCCCCTCCCCAGGACCGGGCATGCGCCCGGCGCTCCGCGCATGCCCAGCAAGCCACAGGGCTACGCTCCCGAGACCGCGCCGGACAGTCGCGCCGGGCATTCAGGACTGCGAGGGACTGAGCGCGCGTGTGGTGGCCGAGTCCGGGGAAGCCTCGGCGGGGGCCGGGAGGGGCGGCCCGCCGAACTGAGGTCCCGGGGCTCCCACCAGCGGCACTCTGGGCCGGCGGGGTTGGACCGATCTCGGGGAAGCCCTCCCACCCGCTGCCCTGCCCCCCACAGCCCGGACGCGGCCCCTTTGCAGGGCCGCCCTAGCCCGCCGCCCTGCAGCCCAGCCCCAGGGCCGGAACCCGCGCAGTCGCGCCCCGCAGTGGGCCGGGGCCTGGCCCGCGTCCTCACGCGTGTCTTCGCCAGACTTCCTGCCCACCCTGAGGAGTTGGGTGTCCCGGGCCCCTCTGCACACAGGAGAGTGAGGCTCAGGGGTGTGTTCCGTGGCATCAGCTGGGCTGTACTTAGATTGGAACCTGGAAGACGGCCTGAAAGAGGCTGTGGGAGGCGGCTGGAGGTAGACAGATGTGGGGCCTGCGCGCTGGTCTCGGGGCTGGAGACAGAAGAGGAGGACCCCGGGGATCTGGGAGTCACCAGCCGAGGGCAGCTGAGCAGACCCAGGACACCGAGTGGAAGGGGCAAAAATGCACTCGTCCAGGGGCTTCTTCAGGCATCCTTAGGAGCCTGGCCTTTGTTCTTTAGGCCGCAGGCAGCCTGGGGAGGGTTTCAAGCAGGAAGTAATACCTGATTTGTGTTCTTTAAAAAAAAAAAAGACAACCTTGCGGTAGGAAATGAAACCAGAGGCAGGGCAACTTTCATCTTTATGGTGTCACTTTGATCCTCACCACAAGCCAGGAGGCAGGTTAGGGCTACACTCCTTTTCAAAGGTGAACTCCTGAAGCCCAAAAAGGTAACCCACCGTTCTGTCCTCAGAAGGTATCATTTGACTCTAGTTGTAACAGAAGCAGGTAAAATAAAACAATTTTGTTTAGCAAGAGTTTTACTATATATGTTTTTGTTGTTCTTTAATGAAATGTGTTACGGTTATTTGTAGAATTTTTTTGACTCCATCCAAGTTTCCAAGGAAGTGTGTCTCTGAATGTGAGCCCCAGGGCCTTGGTCCCCAGAGTTTGCTCCACCTGGAACTCTCCTCCCTCTGGAGTGTCTCACTCCCTGCGAGAAAGTTAGCAGGGGCTTCACTGAGGAGAAGACCTTTGAGCTGGGTCTTCAGGTATGAGTAGGAGTTTTCTAGGTGGAAATGACTGCAGGAATACTAACAGCTAGATCCTCATTTCTTTCCCTACCCCATTTCACTTAACTCTCAGAACAACCCCGTGATTCAGACTCCATTAGATCCCCAGCACTGAAACAGGGACACTGAGGCCAAAGGATCTCAAGTAAATTGACTAAGGTGATGAAGCAAATGATGGATGAATCCAGGATTTGGACTCCTATCTGTTGGCTTCCAAAGCTGGGGTGCTTGGCCTCTAGGCCACCCTGTCTCGTGTGCAGAAGTATCGTGTTTGTTTGCTTTAGTCTCTTGTTTGACTTGTGTCTGGAGTGTTTATTCGAGGAAGACAAGTAGTCGAGCACCCTTAATTGTAATGTTCCCAATCCTAAAATATATCTGTATTTGTATATAGATACTGCAGATTTTAGATATAGATATAGACACAGATGTAGCTATATAGGTATATATCGATATATGCATATCGATATATATGACATAATTCTGCCAATGAGAACTTACAAAGCAGTAATAGGTGTCTTGAACTGAAATCTTACCTGACTTGAGCAGCTCAGCACAGCGCCACCCAGAATACGGGTGTGCATACTGCCACCTAGTGGCAGCCTATAAGAATTACAGGGACTGTGCGATAGAAAAGGTTTTACAGAATGCGGGGACTGAAAACCTGAAGTTATAAGAGAACGGGAAACACGGGACCCTGGCATTAAGTTGTTCAATAAATATTTGTCGATGAATAGATCATTGCCAGCCGCTTTTGATTCACGATCTCCACAATGTCCTTTCCCCCTCATTTTAAAAGTAAAATAGTTTTCCCTTGATTTTAGAAATTAAAAAGAAAAATAGCAGTCATCACTGGCTTTAGTACTCAGTACTCAGTTTCCAGAATGAATTCTGGTTAATGATCTTAATGCTTTCTTTCCATCTTACTTTTTAAGAAAAAAAACCATTAAAACAAAATAAAAGTGCTACCTGCTCATAACAAAGAATTCACAACATGCCAAAAATCCCCAAGATGGAATTGAGAACCCAGCCCCAGTCCCACCTGCCAGAAATAACCACTGGCATTAGGTGAACATCATTTCGGGGGACTTACATGCAAATACACAAACAGAAGGATGGGTGAGGAACAGATAGGTAGAAAGACTTACAAAACCAGAAGAATCATATATTGGTACTATATTTATGTAATTGTACTTGAATTTAACAAAGGAAAAAGAAAGGGAAGCTAATGGAATTGCTGGATTCATATGAATAGTTCTTCTAGACAAGAGAGGTTTTCAATAAAACATCCCTTCAAGTTTAAGAGAAGAGACCGTGGGGACATTAAAAGGTTGACATCATTATGATTTTTCACAAAGACATATGATCATTGTTGTTGTAGAGACTGACTTCTTGCTGTGAAACATGAGCTCCCTGGCCCAGCCACACTGGCACCAGCATGCGGTTTTGAGGATACAGAAGTCCTTTCATACCAGCTGGTAAATATCGGCTGCTGGACTCTGTCCACAGTGCTCTGCTCCCCAGCTACCCCGATCCACAGCCAGGAGCAGCTCCAACCCCATCTCCCCAGGATCCAGGGCTACAGGGAAAATGGGACCCTGGACCTTTCCCCAGGACCGCCTTCAACACCCCCTCTTCAAGCAGAGCGGCCCAGTTTTTATCCGTTGTATAGACTGGGCACCCACACAAGGCGTTGCTGGCAAAACGTATTCAGCACCCAAGGGGACTGAACACCACTGCTCAGGGTCAGTCCTCAGAGTCTTGCAGCTTTACAGTCCCCGGCCTCAGAGAATAGAGACCTTTCTGCCCAAGCATGCCTCTCTCATGAAGTCATCAGAGAACACGTCTGCAACCTGCGTGTAATTCCCTTGCACCCTAACTGGCAGCAGACACAGCCCTTCCGCGTGGAAACTCCCCCATGATCCTGCTCCAAATAGGGTGAGGCAGGTGTGGAGCCCGGGCGCACCTGCAGGCAGCGGGAAGGGAGTGCGCTTTGCTCAGGCTCGGCTCCGCACCTGGCCCCGCGCCCAGGTCCTTGTGCTGAAGCTCTTCCCCCATCCCCTGAGGGATGCTTTCTCTCCCCACCCTCCACCCCTGCTTACAGGTGAGGACGCTAAGCTTGGAGGAGCACGTGCTTGCCTGAGACCCTCCTGTCCCCTCCAGGTACAGCCTGGATGTGAACTCGGGTCTGTCTCATGCCAAAGTCTGCTCTTTCAGGGTAGCCTCCGAGGACACCCCATGCTGTGTGGAGAGGGAAAGGAAGTCAGGAGCTGCCCCTGGAAGGGGCTGGGAGTGGGAGCTCGGAGGACAGCTTCATGCTCCCTTCTGGAGACAAAGCGCCTGAAACATGACTTGGTACCTTTGTGTCCCTGAGCGCAGCAGGGCCAGACCCTGGAAGCCCCTGAGCACATGAGCAAAGGGAGCACGAGGCCCCAGCCCACGCTGACAGACAGCAGGGGTGGTCTTGGGGTCAGAGTGACCTGGGTTGGAGGCCGGCTCTGCCCCTTATCCCTGGGGCCTCAGGCAGATCACTGTCCTCCCAAGCCTTTAGCTGGATCCTGTCACTCTCACATTTGCAATGACCCCAGCTACAGCAGTGGACACCAACCCCGGGAGTTGGTCAGAACCAGCTGGGAACTTCCCACCGTGGCCTGTGGGTCAGAATCCAGAGCCCAGGGGCGCCTGGGTGGCCCAGCCGGCTAAACGTCTGCCTTCGGCTCAGGTCACGATCCCAAAGTCCTGGGATCGAGTCCCACAGCAGGCTCCTTGCTCCACAGGGAGCCTGCCTCTCCCTCTGCCTCTGCCTGCTGCTCCCCCTGCTTGTGCTCTCTTTCCCTCCGACAAATAAATAAATAAATCTTAGAAAAAAAAAAAAAAATAACCCAAAACCCAAAGCTGTGTCCTTGGTGAGCAAGTTCACAGTCATTGGCCCAAAGGAAAATCTGCAAGCCCCTTGCCCGGCATCTAGGCATTTTGTGATTTTGGTTTCCACACCCATCCAGCCTGATCTCTTGCTAACCACCCTGCCCCACACTCGTGTCCCTTTTGCCCCAGACTCCTCCTGGCACCTCGATCACATCCACATTGGAGCTCACACTCTCCTTGCTGCCTGGAACGTCCTTCCCCTACCCGCTTTCCTTCTGACAAACTCTTACTCGCTCTTCAAGGCCCCATTCAAAGGTCACCTCCTCTGTGAAGCCCTCCTTGACTACTCCCACAGCTATACTTCTACACCACATTCTTCGGTGGCATGGTGGGTATGTGGTCCTCGTACCTGTCTCCCTGTTAGACTGGCAGCTTTCAGGGGACATGGGCCTGACACAGAGTAGTGAAGGAATGAAGAAGCAAATTGATAAAAAATGCATGGCCACCTTTGGGTGAGGGGTCTAGCCCATAGGACATGTTCCCCAGGTGGGTTGAGGGCCAGGGAAGACAGATCTTCTGGGGCTTTGTCACAACTGCCCAGCAGTGTAGAAGTTTCCAGGGAAGGCAGAGGCCTTGGGGTCATCAGATATTTATTTTCTTTTCTTCAACAAATATGTATATAATCTATGCTCTTGGTAAAAATTCAGATAATCATGGAAGTGTGCAAAGCAAGCCATTCACACAGCCAGCCCTCCTCCCTACCCACAGAGGCCTGCTGGGGTATTTATTTTCAGTGGAAAGTTGGACTGGTTTCTCCCCACCTTGGGCCTGGAGCCCAGCGTGCAGGACTCGCCCTCAAGGGGACCGCTCGGGGCCCTCCGCCGCGTGCCCGCCTGCTGTCAGCCAGCCCCCCAGGTGAGGGCTTCTGAGCATAACCTGCTCCTGGTGGCTGGTGCCGGTCAGTCTGCCTGCGGCCGGCAGCCGTGCCCCCTGACCGTGTGCCCTCATCTCTAGCCCCTCAACCTAGCTGCCCGCGTCGTTGTGGGGGCTGCCGAGACCTGGACGAATGTTCATCCTTCCTGCCACCTCCTGCTTACCCTGAGGCTGGCTCAGAGTCAGGGCTGCCGGAGCTCCTGGTGCTGGACGGGTTGGGTGAGACTCCTGAACCCGACCAGAACCTGGGGTCCCTTCCTCCCGCCCGCCTGCCTCCCTTCCTTCCTCCTTCTCCTTCCAGCCCTCCCTTCCCCCCTCTCTTCCTTCCTCCCTCCCTCCCTCCCTCCCTCCCTTCCTTCCTCCCTCCCTCCCTTCCTTCCTTCCTCCCTCCTACCCTCCCTCCCTTCCTCCCTCTCTTCCTCCCTCCCTCCCTCCTTTCCTTCCTTCCTTCCTTCCTCCCTCCCTTCCTCCCTCTCTTCCTTCTTTCCCTCCCTCCCTTCCTTCCTTCCTCCCTCCTACCCTCCCTCCCTTCCTTCCTTCCTTCCTTCCTTCCTTCCTTCCTTCCTTCCTTCCTTCTCTCCTTCCTCCCTCCTTCTCTCCCTCTCTCCTTCCTCCCTCCCTCCCTCCCTCCTTCCCTCCTTCCTTCCTTCCCACACATTCTCTGAGCACCCACCCTTCTGTGGTGTGGAGAGAGCACCCACTCCCCCAGGAAGGAGACTCTCATAGGCCAGGAAGCTGACAGACCACAAAGGGTGGAGATCTGTGCTGGGAAGCACGAGGACAGCCGGACCCACGTGCTGGGTCCAGTGCGAATGGGGGAGGATAACCAGGGGGACTGACATCTCATCAGCTCCCTCCTTCCTTCCCTTCTTCATCTGGAAGGGGACATTGCAACAATGAAGCAACATCTACTCATTTACTGAGCAGCAGCCTATCCCGGCCCTGGGAATACCGGGTGGAAAGGAGACCTCAGAGCCCCATGAAGACGCAGGGATGGAGGCAGGTGCAGAATGCAGGGGGACGTTTCCCAGTGGGGCTGGACGTGAGGGGTGAGGAAGGGCTGCCCACATGGAGGGAACTGCATAGCCGAAGGCACAGAGGCAAGAGAGCAGCGGCTAGTAGGAGAGCTGCTGGCAGCCCTTCCCTGTGGGAAGGAGGGTCTGGAGCCCTCACTCTAGGAAGTCTTGGCCAGGCTGGGGTCCCCTGACTCATTTCCTGGCCCCTTGGGCTCTCTGACCTCCTTTGCTCCCGGCCATGGCCGTCGGGGAGGAAGTGGCACGGGCCTCTGGCTACACAAAGGGCCACTTTGACGTCAGAGAAAGGGAGTGAGGAAGGAGGGGCGGGGGGGGGGGCGAGCCTGTCTTTCTGGATGCAGCTCAGGAATCCTCTCCTCTTTCTTCTCCTCCGAAGCCATGGCAACCAGGCCCACAGCTGGGGGGAACTGCCTGCCCCAGAGCTGCTTAGCGGAGGGGGTAGGCTGGGGTGCAGGCCAGGAGAGGCCGCTCTGCTCTAGCCTCGGTTTTGGCGTCTGCAGTGTGGGGAGAGCGATGCAGTGTTGGCAGCACTGAACACGGCCCCCCAGGGAGCAGATGCCCAGGCAGGATTGTGGGGCAAGTCTGTGCGGTAAGGGAGGGAGCCCGTAAGCATTCCGTGGTCCCTTTCCGTTATGCAAGGCCATCGGGGAGTCCTGCAGCCCAGTGGCCCATCAGAGGTGGCCTGCACCTCTCCCGGAGCTCGTGGCCCTCCCCAGCCTCAGTCTCTGCCCTGGAGCACCCAGGGGACACCGGGGCTGCGCCACGAGTGGGAAGCCGGGGTGGTGGCGGCCACCTGTAGCTGGGGGTCTGAGTGGGGGTCTGGGGCCGCCCCACTGCACAAACCCTCCTCTGCCGAGGTACTGGGGCTTTGCTCTTTCCAGAACTCGGTGGAAGTGAGGAGGCGACAGGGAAGGAGGGGGCAGCCCTGTGTCTGGGTCCTGGGGCTGCACCACAAATGACCACCAAGTGGCTTAGAAAACAGGAAATACCCTCCCAGGGTCTGGAGGCTCTGAAGTCAAGGTGTCCCCGAGGCGGGTCCCTGTGAGGCTCTGGGGGAGCATGCTTCCTGCTTCGTCCAGCTTTGGGGCCCCCAGGCCTCCCTGGCTTGTGGCCGCACCCCTCCGTCTCTGCCTCAGTCTCCATGTGGCCTCCTCCCGTGTCTCTGTGAGTCCCCCTTCCTCCTACAAGGACACCAGTCCCTAGAAGTAGGGACCGCCCTGCTCCCACATGACCTCGTGTTAACTAATGCCATCTGCAAACATGCTTTTCCCGAATAAGGCCACATTCCGAGGTTCTGGGGGATCATGAATTTTGGGGGGACACTTCAACCCCCTCCAACCTGTTGGGCAGCCGGGGTGGGGGAGCTGGCAGGGGTGAAGCCAAGGTCCTGGGGAGGAGCACTCCCACGGGGATCCCAGAGGGTAGGGTGGGGCGGGGTTTCAGGGGATGGTGGGTCAGTGCTGGGGGAGAACCAGCAAAAGGAAGATGGGACTGAGCCAGGAGATGAGGGTCCCTGTTCCCCACTCTCCCCCCCCAGCCACACTTACACACACACACGTGCATGCATGCAGGACAAGGTCATGTCCCTGTGTTTGCCTGCCATGGCCGAGGGTCCTGCTATCCCTCCAGGCTCCTCCTAGGACCCAGTGCCTGCAGAAAGTCCTGCCCAGCGACCCTGGGCCTTCCTGGGCTTGCTGCGGCCCGGCCCCGTGGCTCCCTCACTGCCACCGGGCAGGAGGTGGGCGATGGGGTGAACCTCCCGTCTCAGCCGCACCCTGCCAGGGCCTCAGTCGCCCTCGTCAGTGAAACGGGTGATGCTCTGCAGGGGGCTGCAGGGGGTGACTTCAGCATTGGGCCCGTGGGGGTGTCCCCTCCAAGGTGGGACAGGCCCTCTCTGTCCCAGGGGAATGGGGATGACGCAGGAGTGGGGGGCCCAGCTCCTGGGCTGAGGGCAGAGCCTTGGGAAAGTCCTGCACAGGGTGGGGGGGGCCTTCCTGGTCCCTGGGCCTCCTGGGCTCTGTTGGCTGTCACCACAGCACCCCTCACACCTGCACACACACTCACACAGACCCTCGCTTGCTCTCACTCACAAGCACACACTTATTCTTACACACTCCTGCTCACATGCTCTGCTCCACACACCCACACTGACCCCTCCTGGCCGCCATTCACGCCAGACACTCCCCCTAGCGAGTGTGCAAACAGCATCTTCCAGGATGCCAGGTCTCCCTTCCCCCTCTCTGGGCTCCTCTCCTCTCCCTTCCACCCCTCTTTCTCCTCCCTCTCCTCCCCTTCTCCTGGCCTTCTCTCCCCTCTCCCCCCTCCCTCTCCCTCCCTTTTGCTCCCCCTCTCCTCTCCTCTCCCCTCCCACTCTCCCCTCCCTTCCTCCTCTCCTTCTCCCCTGCTTTCCCTCCCCTCCCTTCCCCTCCCCTCTTTTTCCTTTCTGTCTGGGCCTCCCTGCCCCAGTTTCTGGGTTGTCCCAGTGGAACTCAGAGAACAGGCAGTTCCCGGCCCATCCCACCACTTCCCTCCTCCTGCCCTTTCCTGGAAGCTTTGGAAACCAGAAGGAGGCCAGGACAGAAGCAGGATGGAAGCCCAATGGAGCTGAGCATGGAGCTGAGCATGGAGCTGGGCAGAGACACAGCCCAGCACACAGTGGGGCCTCAAGGGTCCAGCTTCTGTCCTCCAGACCCTTTCTGGGCCTAGTTCATTTAGGGAGGAGGGGAGCACCCCAGCTTCCAAGCAGGTGTCCCCACCCTCCCCACACACAGCTCCTCCTGCACAGATGGCCCTCCCCTGGTCCAGGCTTACCTTTCAGGGATGATGTGACAACAGCTCCCCCACCATCCATGTCTGCTGTTCAGCCTCTAGGCCCACAGCTGTCCTGTGGTTGGTGGGACAGCTTCCGGGTCCCTGAGACACTCTCTTTTGCTCCTGTGCAGGGATGGGGTGGCCTGGGTGAGGACGGCCTGTGGAAGCCCAGACCCAGGGCCCACTCCCGCACCCACCTCTGAGCCCCACTTTCCTGGCACACGGGGGCTGTGTCTGGATCGCACAAAATAGATGCTTGGCCCCCGGGGGCATTGTTCCTGAGCATACAACTTCATCTGACCGTGGAACCCGGCCCCAAGTCACAGGCAGGGAAGGGTCAGCTGCAAGACCCCATCTCGGCCCCTCCTTCCAGGACCGTGCTGCCCCTGCCACCCCACTGCCTGTCTACACTGTTTTGTTTTGTTTAAGATTTTATTTATTTGTCAGAGGGAGAGAGGGAGAGAGCACAAACAGGGAGAGCAGCAGGCAGAGGGAGAAGCAGGCTCCCCGCTGAGCAGAGAGCCCCATGTGGGGCTGGATCCCAGGACGCTGAGATCATGACCTGAGCCAAAGGCAGACGCTTAACTGACTGAGCCTCCTGGGTGCCCCTGCACTGTCGTTAATACTAGTGCTAGTCACGGAGCACACAGACGTTCCACCCTCGTCATCCTCAGTTCCCAGGACTAGGTTTATTATCTCTCTTTTCCTACATAGGCTGGGGTCAGAGAGGCGAGGTCGGGGCGGGGGTGCCTACCTGGTTGGCCTCTCCCAGTCCCTCCACTGTGCCAAGTGTTCCAACCTCAGGGCCTTTGCACTGCTGTCTCCTCGCTAGAGCTCTGTTCCCCTTGCTATGTGCCTCAGCGACTCCTTGGTGTTCTTCCTATCTCAGCCTGAATGTCACCTCCTTGGAAAGCCCCTCCCCCACCCCCGCCCCCGCAGCCCCCTTACAGAATCCAGTGACCAGCCAGGAGGCACTTATAACAAGGAGCCCAATGTATCCAGGCATTCGCTGGTTTTCTGCCTGTCCCCTCTGCTGCCCGTAACTTCCCTGAGAGCAGGCACGAGGCGTCGCTTGTCACAGGGCCCAGCGCAGCATCTGACACACAGTAGGTGCACACGGAATAGATAGGACCTGCTGGGAGCAGTGCTGAGGGCTTCCAGACCGTGGGTCTCTGGCCCTAGTGGGGCCAAAGGCAGTCTCCAGACTCCATCCCCTGGAGGGGACTGACTGGGTCAGGCCAAATGGCCTGGGCTGGGCTGCAGTGTCTGGGAAGGACAAAGGAGGTCACAGCATGTGGGGCAGAGCCAAGCTGCAAGGCCCAGGAGCTCATGAGCCAGTGGCCGGGGGGGCGGGGGGCGGGAAGGGCCCCAAAAGGGCTTGGTGGTGGGAGGCTGGGGCATGGGGCCCTATGGCACACGAACACTTGGGGTGGGACCCAGGGTCAACCCTATTTGCAGATTGTCCCCTCCCCTGGGCAGCGTATGGCTGGGCTCTGGCCAGCCTAGTCCAAATCCCCACCCCACCCCTTACTGACCATGTGCCTGAACGTCACGCCTCTTTGCTCAGCCTCCCCCAGCCCAGGGCCTGGAGACCGGGGGCTTTGGGGGGACCGAGGGACCCTCTCATGGGCCCAGCGAACACCAGGCCAGTCCTAGATGCTCTCCGTCCTTGCCCAGACGTGTCAACCGAGAAGCAGCAGATCAGGGGGCGAAGGAAGGACCTCGCGGGGACTTAGTTCTGGTGTTTATACGGGGAAATGTAACATTGTGTCCAAATCAGCTGGTTCGGTTCAGACACCCGGGTCACAGAGCTTTTACTCTTATGCAGGGGCAGCCAGCCTCCACGCTGACCTCCAGTGAGCCCGCTCCCTGGGACTCACATCGTGAAGTGGCCTCCCATCGGGGGCGGGCTGACCCATGTGACCCACGGGGGCGGCGGAAGCCAGCGGCGTGGCCTCCGTCTTGGCCCCGGACCGCTGCTGCAGGGGAGGCGCGCCGGGCCGTGGGGACGCTTGGGCGCGTGTGGAGAGGCCCGCGTGGGGAGGACAGCCACGTGAGTGCGACAGCGTGGCCGAGGGCACGTCAGCCCGGTCCAGACTCCAGGTGAGAGACCTGGGGCAGAAGCAGCCGGCGGCTCAGTCCCGGATCCCAGGCCCTCGGAGGGAGGATGGGTGTTCACTGTGGGGGACTCTGTTCCCCAGCAGAGCCGGCTGGCACACACGTTTGGTGGCCTTTTCCTTCCAGGGTCCCCCCGTTCTGAGAAAGCCGTCCCTGAGCCGCTGTCCGGCAGGAGGCCCCCCTCGTGCCCCTGCTCTGAACAGGAGACTGCCGTCCTCCTTCCTTCTGATTGCAAGTGGATCAGAAGGGTGGCTCTGAACCCAGGAGCCAGGAGTAACCGGTTCAGGGGTGGCCACTCTGCAGAGCCCGCAGTCTGACCTCAGGGAGCAGGGTCAGAGGAGGAACTGAGGCGCAGGTGTCATGTTGGGCTCGGCCGGGGCACCCGGGGTCCATCCTGTGTCAGCTCCCGGGGAGCCTGTGGAGGGATCTCAGAACTGTCTTTGGGGCAGCATTTACCCACTGGCTTCTCCCCTGGCTGAGTGGTTAGGGGTGGCTGCACGGGCATGACTGCTCAAGCGTGGAGCTGCCCCCAAGGGCCTCCCACCTGGGGAGAAGCCTTGGGGAGGACGCAGGTGGGATGTATCCCGGGCCCAGGCGAGGGGCCGGCAGGTGACACCCTGAGTGGGCGCCTGCCCGGAGCTGTTCACCCACCCCAGTGTGGCTGGCGTGGGGTGGGGCATAGGAGATGTGGGTTGGCATCAGGACTGGTTCGATCCAGGGACCTGCAGGCCCCGCCCCCACCCTGCTGTGGAACACATCCTGGCAAATGACCCCGCACAAACCGCACAGTTTCTGTGGCACTGGGAAGGTGCACATTCCCTGATCCTCCACGGAAGCGGGCCGTGGCTCCTTGGGCTTCCCCAGTGCTCCCTGCGGTCCCACCGAAGTCCCACACACAGTGGGCCCACCAGCGCTTACGCGGGGCCACGAGCAGCGGGACCGGCACAGGGTCGTTGAGCAGAGAGATGGGCCCCAAGGCTCCGATGTTGTGTCTCACATGTTCCTTTCCTCCCAAACCACAAGGAAGCAGACCAGTCAGTACCGTGAGTCAAGCTCCTTGAGTTTGGGCTTTGAGGGAGAAGAGCAAAGGCCCAGCTGTGCTCCAGGCCAGCCCCGGGCCTGCTGGAGAGTGGATGCAGGAGAAGGGCGGGCGGCAGAGACAGGCTGGCGGCTGAGCCAGGGTTGCACAGGAGGGTGGGGACAGAGGGTCTTCTGGGCACGGGGGGGGGGGTACCCACCGGAAGAGCGAGCCATCTCAAGAGCCCTGACAGGTGGGCCCCGCCGTGCCCCCTTCACAGAGGGGTGCTGTGCCCACTGCTGAGTGGCCGAGCTGAGACCCAGCCCTGGGCTGTGGGCTCAGCCCCGCTCCTTGCCCAGGACCCTCCTGTCCTCCTTCTCCCCGGGCCAGCCTCAGTGATGCGGGAATGGGCCCTTCTCCCGCGCCTCTGCCACCGGCAGTAACGTGTATGGGCAACGTCTTGCTTAACCCTGGGAACAGCAGGGCAGGAAAAGGGAAGGAAATGAAGCGCGCCTGATGACACGGCGGGGGCCAAGCCCTGGGACGGCAGCAGTCACTTCTCACACTGGCCGAGGGCTCTGTCGTCAGCCCATTTCACGGGTGGGAAAACCGAGGCCCCTGGAGTGAAGTGAGAGGCTCTGGAGCCGTGTCCCTCGTGCCCCGCAGTCCTGTGTCCCTTCCTGGAATAGACCCATTACCCCAGCAGTGTGATAAGCAGGGGGCATGAGCGAGGGAAGAAAAGCCCCCCAGCTCCCATGGCTTGGTTCCTTCCAGACCCTCTGTGCGTCTCAGCCACATGCAGATGTCACGTTGGCCGTTGTGACCCTTGGGGCCTCACAGAGCTGCTGTTGCCCCAAAGCCCCTTCACTTCCTTGTGGCCACACCAGATGTGCAGTGACGAGGTTTTGAAATCTCTGCGGTTCTTTTTTTCTCACATTAAAAATTCTATGTAATTATTGCCAAAAAAATGTAAAAATAGGCAAAAAGAAAGAAAAACCACCTGTCATCCCACGACCATTCAGCAGCGCCCGTCCTTTGTTGATCTGTTCATTGAGCAGAGATTTACTGAGCACCTACTATGTGCCCAGGGTACAAAAATGAACCAAACAGAGACGTGCATTTACAGAGAGGGCCGCCTCAGTACCTCAGTACCTCTCATCTGTGCCCCGCCCCCAGCATGTCACGGCTGGGGCGCCGGGCAGCTCAGTCTGCGGAGCAACTGACTCTTGGTTTCCTCTCAGGTCTCATGACCTCAGGGTCGTGGGATGGAGCATCGCCTCGGGCCCCTCGCTGAGCAGGGAGTCTGCTCGAGATTCTCTCCCTCCCTCTGCCCCTCCCCTTGCCGGGCGCTCTCACACTCTCTCTCTCTCAAACAGATAAATCAAAATCTTTTTTAAAATAGAAGAATATCTTCTCTTTTTAAAATTATTTATTTATTTATTTTTAAAGATTTATTTATTTATTTTATGGGGGAGGGGCCGTGGAAGAGGGAGAGAGGGAGAATCCCAAGCAGACTCCCTGCTGAGCCTAACACAGGGCTCCCTCTCATGACCCTGGGATCAGAGCCTGAGCCAAAATCAGGAGTTGAATGTTTAACTGACTGAGCCACCCAGGAGCCCTAATAAATCAGTCTTTAAAGAAAACAAAGCGTGTCATGGCGTGGCTGTCTACACCGCGGTATCTCAAACAGTGTGCCTCCAGGCCGCTCCCACACGTGCCATTTAGACGGGTATGCAGGGCATTCCACATCACAGATTTCCCTGCCAAGCCCTTCCAGGTGCAACCCTGTGTCGCCGGAGCGATGGCCCAGCTGCTGGGGTGAGTCTGCGGCGTGGAGGTGACGGGGCCCTGGCTCCCCACCCTGGGGTCTTCCCCGCCGTGCCCTCCTGTGGGGCACACTCTCGCGGCTGGGCTCGCTCTGGAGGAGCCCCTCGTCCTCCCACGGGGCAGACTGCTGGCCCCTCAGACCAGAGCTCCCCTGCGACACTGAGGGCAGGAGGGGAGGGGCATCTCAGGAGGCAGCCTGTGCACTTGGCAGGACGCCAGCCCTGATCTCGCCATGAGGGAGGTGTTAGGACCCTCACTTCTCGGATGCAGAAGCAGAGCTGGAGCGGAGCGTGTCTCCTGCCTCTGGGTTAGCCAGTCCTCGGGGCTCACGGTGCACCGCTGGCCACCTTGTCATGGAGAATGAATGATGGATGAATGAATGAATGCTCCATCTCTGGGCCCATCTGCCTGGGCTGCAGCAGAAAGGAGACTGGCTTCCAGGCCCGTATGCCCTTGGGCGAGCCACCTCCAGGTCTGGTGGCAGGGGACTCCGGTGTGGGGAGCCTGTTCTCTGGGACCCTGGGCATGAAATGCTACTTCTGCTGGCCTTGGAATCCTCAGCCCTCACGTGGGCATGATGAGGTTTCCCGGTTCGGGAGGGTTCAGGGCGATGCCGCTAAGGCCCCGGCACGGTGCCCAGCGGGCAGCAGGTGCTCCACGGAGGCTCAGTGCTGCTGGCCTCGTCCTCACCACTTCCCTCGCTGCCGGGGCCAAGCTGCCCCCCCTCCAGCCCCAGGCTGATGGAGAGCGGGCGAGGTCTGCGTGGGTCAGCCCCCAGCCAGGCCCGGGTGCAGAGAGGGAGTAAAGACAGGAGACAGAGCTGCCCCACGTGCCTGGGACAGACCCCAGGAACAAGCAAGGTCAAGTGGGAGCTTCCACCGCAGGGCAGGTTTCAGCCATGAGAAGACCGGCCCACCTCCCCCAGCATGCCCGGGTATGCACACGCACACACTCATGCAGACGCGTGTGTGCACATATGCACAGTGACACACGTGCCTGCACACCTAGATACAGACGTGCACACACATGCATGCACACAGACACACTCATGCAGATGCGTGCGTGCACATATGCACAGTGACAAACGTGCTGCACACTCAGGTACAGATGTGCACACACACAGGCAGACACGTGTGTGTACATGCACACACGCAGCGATACGCACATCTATACACGGAGACGGGAACAAGCACGCACACACACACACACTCCACCCCTGCTGCTTTACTTTGCTGCCTGCATGTATCCTCACCTAACATACTATTTATTTCACGTGTTTGTCATGAACTTGGGGTTCAGGTTTCCTGGACTCACAGCCGGGCTCGGCCCCCGCTCGGTCAGCTCGGGCTACTGTAACGGGCACCACAGACACTTATCCTCAGTCTGAGGAGGCAGGGGCCTGAGAGCAGGGAGCCGGCTGGGGGGAGCTCCTGGGGGGCTCCTCCTGGTTCAGTCTTCTCACTGTGCCCCCACATGGTGGAGCGAGGCCGGCTCCGCCCTCACGACCTAACCATCTCCTAATGCCCCACCTCCTAATACTGCCCCAGTGCGGGTTAGGGTGTCACCACGAATTTGGGGTGACACAAGCACGTAGTCCAGGGCAGCGGTGTGCTGGCTGGGGGGCCCTGGGAAGCTGCCATCCTCTCCGGCACCTGAGACTCTCCTCCGCAGACAATAACGCGTCTCCGCGCGGAGCCCCGTGGCCTCTGACTCCCAGGCGGCCCCTCAGCTTTGCTCTGGCTGCACCCACCCCACCCAGACTGGCACCCGCCACGCAGCGCGCATGCAGTCCACGCTCGAGGATGCGGGCGCAGCCCCGGGCAGCCTGCCAGGGCTCGGATGTAGAGGGCGCGGGGCCCAGGTAGCCCCCGGCCCAGCTCCTGTCCATCAGGAAGTCAGAGCTGACTCAGGAGGGTGGACAGCTGGGGCCCAGGGCCAGGCCAGACCCTGGGGAACTGGTTTGAGACACTCTTCCTCTTCCCAGCACAGCTCGGCATGTGGAGGGGCTGGGCAGGAGGGAAGGCCTGTAGTGCTGCAGGGGGCAGGCGGTGTCCTTCCCTCCCGAAAACTCTGGGTTGCCGAGCCAGGCCGCACTCACCCAGGCCTCAATTCCACCGCAGCAAGGGCCTGGGACTCCCCGGCCGGACAGGTACCCTCCCTGGCAGCACCTGGCACTTTCTCTTGGCCTCAGGGCCCCTGTGGCCTGTCCAGACCATGTTGCCACATGTGGACCAGCTGGGAGCCAGGGCTCTGGGCTCAGAGAACCCCAGGTCAGACCCTAGCTTTGCCAGTCTTGCTGGGTCACCCGTGCAAGTCCCTCAGCTTCTTCATCTGTGAGACAGAGTACCCTTCTGTTTGTGTTCGTGGGATTTCCAGCTTTGCAAACACTGATCAGCTCCTACCATGTGCCAAATGTGGCACGTGGCTCTGGGGTGGGCTCAGTGCCACATGGGTTTGTGGCCAGCTGGCTCCCAGCTGTGGGCATATTCTTGGTCCCCTAGCGCTGCCCCTCTGTCCTGGGCTCCCGGGGGTGGGGGCCTGGATGTGGGGTCTCTGACCCTCTGAGTCCTCACCTACCTGCCCTGACGTGGCTGAAGTGGCCCCATTTCTGTCACCTTTGGGTGTTGGTCTACGCAGAGAATGGCCGCGTGCTCTGTGCTCAACAGCAAGGCCTCTGTGGGGCGCCCACTGCCGCGCCCATGGGGACCCACACTCTGTCACACTCTGAGGTGCAGAGATGTCCGTGAGGCTGCCTCAGCCCAGTGTGAAGGTGCAGGCCAGGGCTCCAATCCCCTCTGTCCTCAGTTTCCCCGCATTCTCCGGGGTTTCCTCATCCCCACCTCACTGTCACAGGGGACTCAGCCGGGGACGGAAGCTGGCTGGCCTGCACTGTGGGAGGCAGGCCGGGCCGGGGGCAGGCAGGTGCCTCTCACCCATGTGTTTCTGCGGAGCGCGGAGCGCGGAGGTGCGCGGCGGCCTGCAGCCGGCTCTCTCGTTCTCTGTGAACTGCTCCGTCAGCCCTTCCCCGGGCCGGGAGCTTGGAACTCTCCTCCAGGCCGCGGCCAGATCCAGGAAGTGCTGCAGGTGGCAGGAAGTCTAGGGGAAACCCTGAGCGGTTAGCAGCTCATGAGTATCAGCCCGCACACAGCCCTGCTCAGATGTGGCCAGAGAGACAGACATGAGGAAGGCCAAGATGGTCCAGAACGCCCCACCAGGGGGCTGGTCCGGGTCCTTCGGGAGCAGGGAGCCCCAGAGGGCTCTGGCTGTATGGACGCTGAACGGGTATGGGGTGAAGGTAGAGACCACACAATATTCTGTCGTCCAGGGAGCAGCGGTGAGGTCCCACTAGGGGCAGTGGCTGGTCGGCGAGGTGTCTGGGTGGAGAATCAGCAGGTGGTGGGGGCCACAGTCTGGGCTGCCCAGTGGTGAGTTGCCCTCCCCACCCCCATCCTCACGCGGGGTGTGGCACATGGTAGGTGCTCAGCAAGTGAGGGATGCCGGGTGGCTCGCTAGCTGTCAGGTGCGGTGCCAGGTGCTGTCACGGCCCACGATGTCATCTCCCGAGACAAATCCCAGCTGGCCACAGGTCAGGTGAGGGCCCTTGGCCAGGTTGCTTCCCCCTCGGGGCCGGTCACATGGCATGCTGCTCCGGGTTACCGGGAGGAGCAAATGGAACAGGCATAGGAATGGAAGGGCTTGTGAAGCCTCCAGGTGATGGCAGTTTGGAGGGCAGCCTAGCTGTAAATACCCCCGAATCCCCATGTTAAAAAAAAAAAAAAAAGAACAATTGGAGAGCAAAATCAAAGAACAGCATTTATGACAAGACTCAGATAAAGATGTCCCCATGACCCCCAAAATAGAAGTAAGTGGAGATAAGCTGACAGTGTTCAGGTTCTCCCCAGAAAAGGGAGCTCAGGTCCCTGTGATCTCAGTTTCCCTAAACCCATCTGGAGTTCCGTCACTCCACCCGTCAGAGGATGGGCCTCAGAGTAGGGGCTTGGCCCCCAAAGGACCCTACATCCATATGGGTGGAAAAGAAGGATGCAGCTGGGCGGCCTGACAACAGGACAGCCCTCAAGCGGCCCCAGGACCCTGCCAGCAGCGTGCACAGCCTCAGAGGACAGTCGCTGGCTGCAGGAGTCTCACTGTCCCAAAGCAGGTGAGCACAAGGGCTGCAGGAGGTGTGGGGGCCGAGCCTCGTGAACCCTCAGAATGACCAGGGAGCCCCGAATGTGAGACACCGAGCCATGTGTCTTGCCCGATGCAGGCAGACGCAGGCTCAGAGAGTTAGAGAAGCAGTCCCAGACCATAGCACCTAAAAGCTCAGAAACCAACTAATCTCACCCAAATGTGAGCAACAGAAAAGCACTGAGATTAAAATTCCATAATGATGTTCTTATGTAAAAAGAGAGAATAAAAGGCAGAATACTACCCCAGGTAGACAAGGAAAGCAGTCCAGAAAGACACACCACAAACCAGACCAAAGTTGTGACCTACCGTTTTCAGGACCAAAAATGATCCACGTGAAATGAAAAAGGAGAAAAGTAACCTGCTCTTCATTCCAAGGTGAGCTGACAGATGTTAAGGACACAGTAAAAGCCAGGAAAAGAGCAGTGTAGACCGGAGATAGAAAACCCAGGATAGGAGGCACCAAAATTCAGGAAAGATTCAAAACAAAGGAATAAACAACTGTGGAAATAAAGACTAAAATAGAAAGAGCACGGTAGATAAAGCCTTGCGAGAAACAAAACAGTGACTAGGAGGAACGCTCTTAAAATCCAAAAAGAAACAAAGGCGCAGGTAAAAAGCATTCCAGAGAAAGCTGACCCTCGCCTACCAGAGGTCCGTTGGCAAAGAAGACCCAACACAGAGGTAGCAGGAGCCCCTGCACGAGGCGGTCACGGACGAGGAATGGACAAACGCTAGCACTGCAATTCCAGACAACTTCCCTGAAATCGGAGCTGGAACTACGTATCAAGAGCACACCGTGTATTTGAGAATACAAACACATTCTAGTAAAATCCTTTAAAGAAAAAGGAGGAAAATCCCTCAGGAATTTAGGTAAACAGAGTGAGGGACTTACAGGGATGAAAATTCGATTGTTTTCAGACTTTCCAATGGCAATGCTTCCTGCCAGAGGAAAGTGGAGAAGCATGTGTAAGATACCCAGCAAAGTAAATGTGAGCCCAGTACCGAGCCTCCAGCAAACCGGACCTTCCGGCAGGAGAGGTGCGCGGGCACGGGCTGCGGGGAGTCAGGGACTGCTCCCGCCAGGGTCTGAGGGTCCCAAACAACCATCTGGAGAATGAGCAACCAGGGAAAGTCTGGAAGGAAGATTGGCTCTAGGACCAAAGCTAAGAGACGTCTGTGAGGATCTAGGACTGCACAGGATCGCACAGGATCGCACAGGATCGCACAGGATCGCGGATCCTACCAACGGCATAGGCACAGGAGAGACATAGAAACCAGAGTGAGACTGGGGAGAGCCTGCGAGACGGTGGGTTGTCTCGGGAATCAGCCCTGTGGCAGTAACGCTGGTATTGTTACTCCAAGCCGGTGGAGTGTGGGATGAGGGAGAGAGCAAATGAGTAATTATGAGATACTGTGATGTGATTATCAGGTTCTTTGAGCCTGAATTCTAAACGTGCAAGGAAAGGGGTAGCAGGTGTGCGACAGACTTTAAGTCAAAATGCTGGAGGCCTGGAGTTTGAGTTGGAAGTATCAGTTTGAACTCATGAAGCACTTTATAGTTAAAAGAAATATTGGTATATTTCCTAGCTCTGTCCACCAAAAAAGCTTCTAATTTTTTAAATTTTCATTATTATTATTTTTAAGATTTTATTTATTTATTTGACATAGACAGCCAGTGAGAGAGGGAACACAAGCAGGGGGAGTGGGAGAAGAAGAAGCAGGCTCCTAGTGGAGAAGCCCGATGTGGGGCTCGATCCCAGAACGCCAGGATCACGCCCTCAGCCGAAGGCAGACGCTTAACGACTGCGCCACCCAGGTGTCCCCAAAAAAGCCTTTTTTAAAAAAAAAGGACTAACTCAGTATAAATGAGCGTCCCTGGAGTCCACACTGTGCTCTTGAAATGCAGTTTCTTACAGAAATAAACCAAGGCTTTTTGGAGAAATGGCTGATTCCGGGTTTGCAGCAGGAAATAGACAAGATGAGCCTGGAGCATCTGGACACACCAGAGAGCAAGAAAGCCGCCACAGACCAGGGTCATATTGAAAGATCTCTGGGTCCAAACTTGCAGACGTGTCCACTGGCCAAAGATGGTCAAGTTCAGCTGGAAAAAGCATCGTACTTGCAACTGATTGAGACTTTCAACTACGTCCACATCCATGTGTCCACGCTGAGTAAACAAAGACCCTGACTGGTCACCTGCATGGGGTGAAAGCAGGTCAGTTCATTACTCCCACACTGGCAACGAAAAGGAAAGACTCTAGTATTTCCAAAGGGCGCAGTTGAACCACCTTGTCTAGCGACGGCAATGGGAGATGACAAGGGGAGACAGAGCCTGCAGGAAAGCCATTTCTGTACGGGGCGGCGTTTGCTTCAGGGCAGGTAAGGCTATGACGTCACGTGGCCCGTCGAGCAGCTGAGGCGGGGCGACAGTTTCCTTTCCTGGCCTGGACGGCAGTTAAAAGGGATCCCGTTGATGACACTTCACTAAGTTGTACATAGGTTATGTGTGTTTCTCTGTAGATGTTTTATCTTACGATACAAACGTGAACAAAGAAAGGTGATTTTTAAGGTGGTAGACGCTGTTCCCCTCGTGGGGGAGGCTGGTTACTATTGCTGGAAAACCTGATTAAAGGCCAGTAGGAATAATCAGGGACAGCAGACCAAGGATGGCTTCCTGGAGGAGGTGAAGCTTGGAGAGTGGATGGGATTTGGTTTAGACCAGGGCTTCTCAACCTTGACACTGTTGAAATTTGGGGTGGAGAATTCTTTGTTGTCGGGCTGCCCTATGCATTGCAGGATTTCAGCAGCACCCCGGTCTCTATCCACGAGACACCAGCAACCCCTCCTCCCCCAGTTGGAACATTAAATGTTTCCAGATATTACCAAATGCCCCCTGGGGACAGAATTCCCCAGTTGAGAATCACTGGTTTAGAGAAGCATAAGCAAAGAAGAAATGAACAAGAAACCCAGAACTTTTGGGTGTGTCTGCTTGTAGGTCCTCCTCTCCTTTCTTTGGATTTTGGGCCTGTGAGAGACCAGAGTGGCTGCTGGTCCAGGCCCCATGGGAGTCTGTTTCCCACCCGAACTCCTGCAGGCCTGCCGGGAGTCATGGCTGGGGGCCCCATGACTCCAGCTGTGGCCAGAGTCAGGAGGCAGGATGGTCACAGACACCCCCTGGTGCTAGAACACGTGCTTCCACCCTCGCCAGCCTAGGAAGAACCCGGAGCCGGAGAGGGAAGTGCCAGGCTGTGGCGGAGCAGGGGCCCGCAGGGACAGTGTCCCTGACCCCAACAAGTCCTGTCTGTGCGGCCCGGAGCCATAGCCTGGTGCCATATGGGCTCTTCAGGCACTGAGCTCAGGCCCCTCATTTCACTGGTGGGGAAACTGAGGCACACCAGGGGGATGGAGCCGCCAGAGCAGCACTCAGGTGTTCTGATTCCCGAGGAAGCTGAGACCCCTGAATCATTGTGAAGCACCTATGATGTCGTACGAACGTCCCCTGGTCGGTCATTTCTGAGCAGCTCCCGCACGCTTCGCCCTGGGCTGACTTCTCTCTATACCCCTTCATGGAATTCCGTAAAGCCCCCTGAGGCCAATTCCTTGCAGGGGCGGAGGACTGGAGGGGCGGGTGACATGGCCACTCTGTGTCCTGGGGCGTTGAGGACAGACTGCGAACCAGAGGCTGGGTGTGACGTGTGCAGCGAGCCGTCGGCCAGCAAGGCGGCTGCCGCTGCGGTAACGCCCCCTGTTGCTGATCACGTTCTAGTTCCGGACAGACAGAGAGACCCTCCTGTCCACACCAGGGAGGACTGCGCTCCCGGGGCCCCGAGTGCCCAGACCGCCCAGGGGCCGCCGTGCCAGGGGGTGGGGGGCGGCGGCGGGGGAGGGTCACTCAGGCCTCACCACCCCAGTTCCACTTGGATTTGCCTGAGATTTCATTTGAAGCCAAGAATCCTGCCATTTTAAAAACAAGTTCTTGGGGCGCCTGGGTGGCTCAGTCGGTTAAGCGTCTAACTCGTGGTTTCGGCTCAGGTCGTGATCTCAGGGTCGTGGGATCGAGGCCCGAGTCGGGCTCCCTGCTCAGCAGACAGTCTGCTTGTCCCTCTCCCTCCGCCCCGCCCCCGATCCGTGCTCTCTTGCGAGCTCTCTCTCTCTCAAACAAATTAATTAATTAATTAAATCTCTAAAAAACAAGTTCTCAAACCACAAGTTTAGATTATCTATGGTTAGAGACCACAGTGAGGGCTAGAGAAGACAAGACAGGCAGATGTCCTGAGGAGTGAGGACAACGTGGGCCAGGCGGGCGTGGCTGATGTCACGTCAGGGGCGGACTCTCCCCATCCTCTGTGGCTGTGTCCCAGCCCTCAGAACTCGTCACTGTGCTGCTGGGCTCACGGATTCTGGGGGCATGAGTTTGGACGGGGCTCAGGGGAACAGCTTGTCTCTGCTCCATGACACCCAGGGCCCCAGCTGTGACGGAGCTCATTCAGCAGCTGGAGGCTGCAGCCACCTGCAGGCTTCTTCACTCCCATGCCAGGGTGACGGGGCTCAGCTGGGACAGGCCGCGGGAGCCCGCCGTGCGGCCTCACCGTGGGGCCTTGCTTCCTCACCACGTGGCGGCCATGTCTGAGCATCCCAAGGGGAAACATCTGGAGACGAGTTGTCCGAGGAAACCAGACAGACGGTCCAAGGGCTTTCGTGACCCAGCCTCGGGAGGCCGTGCTGCGTGACCTCGGGTGCACAGTGCTAGAGCGCTCACCAAACCGTAGACTCGAGGGGACAGGACACACAGCCCTGCTCTCAGCGGGATGAGTGCCCAAGATTTTGCAGTCATTGTTTTAAAAACCACCACACTGACAGTTACTGAGCACGTCCTCCGTGCTAGGTACCGTGTAAAGGCACGAACAGCCCAAACCATCTGAAGTTGTTGGCAGTGTGGGTGCCATTCTACAGAAGGGGAAACTGAGGCACAGACAGGGTAAGGAGAGCCTGGTGCAGAGCTAGTAAGTGGCAGAGGCCATGTCAGACCCACGTCCCTCCCCTGGTTGAAAACCACCTATTTCTGCCAAGTGCACTTAGAATAAACTCAGCCTCCCCACCCTGACTAGGAAGACCTTGGCTCATCTGGCCCTGCCTCGTCACTGCCTCCTCTCCTGTCCCATTCTTCCCGCTCAGCACACTCTCCAGCCACACCGGACATGACATGTGGGCCCGTTGGGGGCTCTGCCCCAGTCTGCCTCTCTCATCATTAGATTCCAGCTCCCTCGGTCTCTTCTCCCGCATCCTGGCTTCTGATACAGACTGAAAGGCTTTCATTGTTGTATTTGTTTTATGTCCCCCACCTGCTGGAGTGTAAGATCCAAGAGAGGACACTATGCCCTTCTCGTGGGTGGTGGTACCTTCAGCCCCTGTCACGGCCTGGCACATAGTAGGCACTCAGTGGACACAGTGGGGGGTGGTTGGTGAGTGTGTGCGTGTCTGACCCGGCGCCTGCTTCTCCACCACTGTGTAATCGCGCACAGTTGTCCGGCACGCTCATTCACTGGTGCCTGCTGCGTGCACAGAGTGGAGGCGTATGTGATCATGGTGGGCTCAGCGAGAGCCTGCTCCGTTGTGGGGGGCCTTTCAAGTCCGTGCTGCCCAGTTTTCTCTCTGGCCTGAACTGCTTCGAGCTGCATTTGACAGATGAAGAGATCAAGGCCTTGACCTGCCCAGGGCTGCGTAGCTGGCCGGCGGTGCCGGGATCCACACGGGGCCCTTGGGGTCATCCGGTTTCCACCTTCCTGGGGAGAAGCGCGGTTACTAGATGCAAGTGACTTGCCCAGGGTCACCTGGCTCCTACATGCAAAGCTGGGGCTGGAACCTGTCCCGTCTGTGGTTCCTGGGCCCTCCGAGGCCTGCCAGACTCACCTGCAGGACCCTCCAGCCGGCCTCCTCCCCTGCACTGAGGGCCACCCCCGTGGGATGTGCTGGTGAACAGGACCTGACTGACCTCAAGGAGCCGTCCTCCCCTAAGGAGACCAGAAAACCCTCTGAACGGATCTCCAGCCCCACACCAGCATTTCCTGTTTCCAGGAGAGCCGGCCCAGGGCTGTGTATGTGCCCTTCCGGAACAGCAACTGAGTGAGGTGCTCCCAGGGGACGGGCGGGCCGCAGACCTGTAGGTTCTGCACAAAGCAAGGAAGCATGATGTCACCAGAGGGAGGTAGACACAAGGACACTTCCTCTTTCGCTTCCACAGGGCTCCTGCCTGATTCAGAAGGTTCTCGAACCACAGAAAAGTTTCCCTCCCAGCCTGGGCAGGGGCTCAGTGAGCTTCTCTGGGGCTGCCCCCTTTGTGGGACAGGGAGGGTTAGAAACAGACAAAGCAGGCAGAAGTCTTCGAGCGCACAGCACCAGAATCCCAGAGCCGGGAGGGGTTTCCATGGCTGACAGCAGCCCCACCCATCCCGCCCCCTTCAAGGGTGGGAAGACTCAGTCCCCAAGGGTTCAAGCCACCACTGCACAGATAACTTGTTACCGCCATGAACAGACAAGGCCTCAATCCTGTGGTTTGGGGCTCAGGATACTCGACTTACCCAAGTCGCTTTCTCGCTGTGTGTCCAGAAGCCCACATCTCCGGCATCACGTGTTTACTCCCTGGGGTGTCTCGGCTGGAGCAGGAGGGACACCCCGATTAGGGGGACTTCAGTTCTTCCGTGGCAAGTCCTCTGTTCTCTCTGGTCTCAGTCTCCTCCCTGATATCAGGGGCCCTGGCAGCTGCCTCACAGAGCCACAGTGAGGACTACTGAGGCAGAGTGTGTGCAGATCTCAGCTTGGGGACCAGCCCAGAGTGGGTGCATGATGCTGCTTTCTGTACAACGGAGATCAGGATTATACCTTCTGTAGCCGTTAAGACTAGGCAACAAGTGACAGAAAACCTCTAATAGTGGCAGTTTATGCAAGATAAAAGTTTGTTTTTTCTCATGTTAGAAAAATCTGGAACTACAGTCGCCAGAGACCCAGGTGCCTCCGATCTTTCTGCACTGCCATCCTATCATCTTGTGGTACAAAATGGCTGCTAGAGATCCAGCCATCACATCCTACCTCTGGGGAACAGGAAGGAGGAATGAGGAAGAGGGTCATGCATTTAAACGTTCCTAGAAGTCTCACATAATGGCTCCTCACTCCTATTTTGAAGAAAGGATGGGAAATGTCATTTTTCAGTTGGGCACATTGCCATCTCCAGCAATATAAAAGTTCTGTTAGAAAGGGAGAAGGGGATAATGGATATTGGGAGACCAACAGTCTCCTACACACCCTCCTCAACCTCATGGTTAAGGAGCTCTATTAACTGTAATCGTTAACCAAATATAAGGAACTGAATGTCAGAAAAAAAAGAACTAAAATAGATTTTTTTTAAATGACCCTCTTTTCACAAGGATGGCACCAAAAGCAAAGAAGGAAGGCCCTGGGGCCCCTGGGTGGCTCAGTTGGTTCAGTGACTGCCTTCAGCTCAGGTCATGATCCTGGAGTCCCGGGATCAAGTCCTACATCGGGCTTGCTCAGCAGGGAGTCTGCTTCTCCCTCTGACCCTGCCCCCGTTCATGCTCTCTCTCTCTCATTCTCTCTCTCAAATAATAAATAAAATCTTTTAAAAAAAATGAAAGAAAGAAAGAAAGAGAGAGAGAGAGAGAAAGAAAGAAAGAAAGCAAGCTCCTGCTCACACTGGACCCTAAGCCAAAGCGAACATGGAGGAGGCCAGAAGGCAGTGCAGAGGGGACATGGGGAAGAGGAGGGGCTGCATGTCACCACCTTCGGCAGCCCAGATGCCCTGAGAGGGAGCCCCCAGGAGCAGCGAGCTAGAGCCCTACTCCCAGGCCACGGAGTGGGCCATGAAGAGAGAAGAGTACCCCATGTCCTTTCTGGGTGCCCGGGCTGGGAAGGCGCTCCGTGGCATCGTGTGGCCAAGGCCAGCTCCCTGTGGTCAGCTGGCTCCAGCCTGTGACGCTTTGGAGATTCTGAGCCCAGAACGGCTCTCATCCCATGTCCTCCGTGACCTCCGCCCTGGCTGCTCGCCCCTGGCTGCTCGCCCCTCGCTCCCCTGCATCAGCCACCCTGGCTTTGCCACAATTTATCCCAGGCCACCCTCCGCACTTCCGGTAGGGCCTTTCTTCTTCATGGTGAAAAATAGATACGTGTAGAATTAACCATCTGGATGCGGTTTCGATGACACCAATGTTGGGAACACTGGGAGTTCTGGGCCAGAGCGCTGCCTTAGGCTTCCCAGAGCGGCTCTGGCTGCTGTCCCGAGAGGGGAGGCAGGGCAAGGACAGGGTCCGATTAAGGGCTGCTTCTGTCAGGGGAGGGGCGGGGGCGAGGCAGGAGCGACCTGGGCTCAGTCCTTGATTTGCAAAGCAGCTTTAAAGAGAAGGGGAGGCCACATACTCACTCGTTCATGTAAGACCACCACCCAGGCCCAAACCTGCTGTCTCACGTGACTCACACCGAAGCCCACCCAGTGGGGCTCTCACTGTCCGATGGGGCCCACGTGTACAGGGTCTGGGAGGGTGTGTAGAATTGGGTGGGGAGCACCCAGCTCTGAGCTCACTGGGAGTTTTCAGTGACCTGGTCAATAACAAGGGCCCATGGCAAGGTCCCCAGCCGGTTCGCCTGATGGTCCTGCCTCTGAGCCACGAAGGGGCCTCCACGAGGACCTTTTGGATGGAGGGGATCCTGGGGAGTGGGGCTCTCAGTGCAGGAACAGTCCTGGGTAAGCCAGGCGGCAGGCAGCCCAGCTTCTGCTCACATGCCCCCCCCACCCCGCCCACTCCAGGGGGCCCCTCCCTGCCTGGCAACACGCTGGCGACCTCACTTAGCATCTTGTTTTGAGTGAACTGCTTCTGCGTCCGTTTGCTGGGCCAGCAGTTAAGCTGTCTCCCCTTGGTGCCTCCGTGATCTGGCTCCGTCCGTGTCTGAGTGCCTGCCATCCCTAGACGCCGACTTAGCACCCTGTTCTCAGAGTCACTCCTTCTAATTACAAAGTGAGATAGGACACGGGCCAGGGTGCACCTGCTGGGTAAGCCAGGGCACTTCCAAGGAGGAGGCTTGCTGCCTGGGGACGTGGGGAAGGCAAAATGGCATGGACGGGTCTGGAAGGGCCTGGAGAATTAGACGCTGCCGAGCCTCTTCTAGTTGGGAGGCAGTTGGGTGTGTGGGGAGCAGGAGTTGAGACCGCACAGGCCAGCCTTGCATGGGCCACGCCAAGGGCTGCAGGTCATCTTGAGGGCACCAGGGAGCCATGGAGCACCCTAGGCGGGGAGGTATAGGACAATCTGATCGTGGGCAGAGCAGCTGGACAGCCTTGCCAGACTCTGGGTGCCACCCCCCAGCCTTCTGCTCAGCTCGGCCTGCACCAAGGGCCACGTCCCACGGCAGGCAGCAGTGAGGACTGGACCCCTCTGCCAGCAAGCAGCTGTCCAGCAGGGCAACTGCTATTAGGGGGCCTGGCGGGCTCCCTATGGCCATAGCGTCCGCTCAGGAGGGCAGTCAAGGTCAAGCCAAGGCCCCAGCTGGGGGCAAAGGGGGCTCCACCAGGCCAGGCTGGGGACCTGAGTGCCAGGCTGGACAAGGAGGGCAGCCCTGTGGCCACCAGTAGCCCTGGCTAGGACGCAGGTGGGGGACGTGCCGGAAGTCCAGGATAACAAAGATGCCCTGAGTTAAGGTGCTGGCGCGTGATGGGGATCAGATTTGGTGGCAAAGGATCGATGCTCCACTCCGCTGTGCCCCGAGGGCTCACCGGGCCTCTGGGGATGGACAGACACGTGGGCCTGGCTCCCATCTCCAGAGCTGCCTCGGGACGCCTCCACGCCTGACTTTTCTGAAGTAGGTCTAACGGGAGTCCTGGCCCAGAGCGTGCTGTGGGGTGGGGGTCAGTGGGAGAGGCTTGACCAGAGACCCTCGAAGAGAGCAGGCATCCAGGAACCCTCGGCTCCAATAATCACCAGCTGCAAGACGCTGGGCAGCTCTAGCCCCCGACGTTCTATGGTGTGAAATGGGATACTCGTTCTTATCTCAAGAAATGTGGTGAAGATCCAATAATAAAGTCCGTAGATAACGCTACGATTTGACAGATGGCACTATCGTCACCCTGCGGGTCTCTCTGCAAATGCCGAGATTTTAGGAAGAGCTCTGCTAAGGTTTGCAAGCGTAAAGGATCTGAGAGCGTCGCCGCACGTGTCTTTCATGTGTTTCTCTGGGTGGATTTTTTCCCACAGAATCATCAGCTGAGCATTCGTCCAACACGTCAAACACAGATAAACCAGGAAGTTAAGCCAGGGCGCCGATGCGGTGAGGGCAGGTGCTTAGCCTTCGTGCTACGCTGGCAAAACTCAGGGTGAGAACAAACTGCTTTCGGGAAGACTGGACCCCGGAGCCGGCTGCCGCCAGCACGGGGAAGTGGTGAGGCGGCCTCCTGACCCGTCTGGGGGTTGGGAAGACGGATGCAGAGATCAGGGCAGCACTTGGTCTGTTGGAGGAGAGGTTATTTTACATCGATGCACTTTTGACTAAAGAAAGGTTTCACAGTAAGGGAAAGAGCAGAATTACGGGTCGACTCGGCACTTCCATTTATGATTCTTTAAAAAGCATTTCATTAGGGGCGCCTGGGTAGCGCAGTCGTTAAAAGCGTCTGCCTTCGGCTCAGGGCGTGATCCCGGCGTTCCGGGATCGAGTCCCACATCGGGCTCCTCCGCTGGGAGCCTGCTTCTTCCTCTCTCTCACTCCCCTGCTGTGTTCCCTCTCTCGCTGGCTGTCTCTCTGTCACATAAGTAAATAAAAAATCTTTAAAAAAATAAAAAAATAAAAAGCATTTCATTAGAACCGGTTCCAAATGGTTGTAGGAAAACCCCCACAGTACCCACGAATCCAGAGTCCTCTTTCTGTTTGGGGCAGGGTGCCATGGCGTTGGGGAGGGTCGCCCCTTTGACTTAGATCCCTGCAGTGGCACGAGACGGTCACTCGGTCACTCAGCTGGGGAGCAGTGCAGGGGGGGCCACGCCCTGCTGCTTCCAAGCTCTGTGCTTCTCTGTGCCTGGCACGGGCTGAATGGCTGTCTCTGAGAAGGAAGGACTGACACCAGGCTTAGCAAGCCTCCTAGCACCCCTGGGGGCAAGCATGCAGAGCAGGGGCCCTAGACCCGGGCCCGAGGCTTGCCTCCCCACCGCCTTGGAGCGTGGCCTGGAGCAGGGCCCTGGCACTGTGGGGAGGTCTGGGGGTGCGGGCACCTGCTGACTTGTCTCTGCATCCCTGACACACACAGTGGACGCTCAGTGAACACCATTGTAGGTGCATTGGGGAATCTGTCTCTAGATTCCCTTTCAGAGACTCATTAAATACGGGCCAACACTGTGCACGAGAAACAGAAGGGCAGCTGTCCTCAGGTCGGGTTTAGGGCCTGCCCTAATCCAGGATGACCTCGTCCGAACGTGCTTCACATCTGCAAAGATGCTATTTCCAAGTAAGGTCACGTTCCAAGACTCAGGGGATGTGGATTCCGAGGGACCCTTTTCCCTCCGGCCGAGGGTCTGATGGGTGCCCCTGCTTCTTCCCTGTATTATCGCACAGTTGTCCCCTGATACAGTCCCATGTGAGGTCTGCTTCTCAGGGGCACAGGGCTGACGCACAGAGCTGTGGGGCGAGAGGCTGGGGCTTGTCCCGGGGTGGGGCGGGTGAGTGGCATCCAGAGTGGCTCCCACAGGCCCAAGACTGGCTGCCAGCTGGACAGGCGTCGGGGGGGGGGGCTCTGTGGGGGCAGGTTTGGAGGAAGGAGAGACACCGGGTGGTACTGAGAATGCTCAAGGACAAGTCCTGGGGCCCAGAGGTCATTGCAGGAGGCTGGCCTGGCCCCTGACCTCCTCAGTCCCCAATCTGTTTGCTAGGGTAAGGGACACAGAGGGGCCCTGAGGGTGTGCCACGCCTCCACATGCAGGGGCTGCCTGGGAGGGCAGACCTGGTTCCGTTGTCCAGGGAACCCAGGTCATGGTGCTGACCTGAGGCTGGGCATTGAGGCCCAGGTCAGAACCAAGAATGGCCAGTCCAGGAGGGGATGCGGCCAGAGAGGAGCAGAGGAGGGGTGGGGGTCAGTGTGGGATGCTGCAGGTGAAGGCTGCGGGCAAGTTCTGGGTGGGGGGGCGAGGTGCAAGATGCCCCTAGGTTCCTGTGCCCCCTCTCCTGGGTTTCCAGTCCCTGATTGAAAGGGGAGCAGGTGGACACCATCCTGCCTGCAGCCCCCTGTCTGGCGGGGGAGGAGCTGTCTCCTTCTCCAGGGTCTGATCCCCAGTAGGAGCGGGAAGGAGCTCTTAAACTCACTCGCAGGTCAAGGGCTGTGTTTCAGGTAATGAAAATGCCTGGGACCCAAAGCCTGTGTTGCTTTTAACAAAATGCACCTTGGCTGACTCTCCCGGCCAGCCCTTCCAGACCATTTGATGTCAGCGTCCCCAGTCCTCCCATGCAGGGTGGGGTGTCTCTCCAATGGAGCCCCTGCTCAGTGCCTGTGGCCTCCATCCTCTTAGCAAGAATGTTCCTAGATGCGTGGGGGGAAGTGGGAGGGGCTCCTTCCTTCCGTAAAGCCCCAAGCTGAGCTGAGCCTAGGCCTTGGAAGGGCTCCAGTGCTTGATAAGGACTAAGGACGTCTCTGGGTCAGGGGTGAACGGAGGAGGGGGTGACCTGGGTCCCAGGGATAGCTGTCCACCAGCTAGCTCTCGGTCTCCCTCCTCCCAGGTGTGCACGTGCAGAGGCAAACACACAGGTGTAAGTGCACGCCTGGAAACGTCAGAACCAGCTGGGGAAGGAGGGTTGGGGCTACGCAGCAGGGGGGCCTCCAGGCCTCTGCCCCTCCCTGACCCTGGGGTCAGCCTGGCTTTGGCTTTGGAGGTGAAGAGGGACAGAGATGGGACAAGAGAGCCCCACTGCCACTCTGACCTGAGCTGGCCCAAGGGACCCAGCTCCTGGCCGGGGCCCAGGCAAGCCCAGCACTTCCGAGGCTTCTCTGTGGGTGGGAGCAGGACCACCCTCCTGGGCTGGTGAGAGAGAGTGTGACCTGCATGGACTGGCCTCCACAGGCTCCCTCAAGAGCCCTGAGAGAATGAATCCCCTCTCTTTTGGGAAGGTGGTATTTCCAGTCTGGCCTTGGAGGTCCTACTCTGGGTTCCTGAGGCCCTGTTCTGTCCTCTCTGAGCTTCGTTCAGGACCCAGCTGAAAACACTGCCCTGGGTCGTGGGGAGACAGGAAAGCCACCAGGCCACCCCAGTGTCTATGCCAACATGCACAGTGTGTGCGGAGACAGGTCCCAGTGGATTTACAGAGCACTGTGAGGTGATGGCCTTGAACTCTCACGGTCCTGGAGCTATAGATTTGATCGACTTTGGCCAAATGGTCTGAAAATCCCTTCTAATACAGTATTCCAGTGAGGGAGCTATTGTTAACTGCCAAGCGAATGCTAGAACCCCCTGAAGAGGAGCCGAAGGGCCCACGGGGTGAGCCTGTCCAGCCGGGGAAGGCTCCAACCATGCACAGAGAAGCAGGTCGGCCTCGGGCAGGGGCCTGGGCTTTGGGGGCAGACTGACCCAGGTGCGTATCCTCACACTGCCCACCGTTCGCTCCTGGGTCAACAGCTGACCAGATGAGCCTCGGTCCTGATCTACCAGATGGGGTGGCACATTTTCGTCGCGTTGCAGGGACAATCGATAAGAGAAGGCCTGTGTATGCATCAGGCACTGAGCAGCGATTGGGCGAGCAGTCCGCAGACTTTGCCGTCATTACCACGGCCTGCCCCTCACCTCCATCGAACCCGGACAGGCTGGGTAGCACTGCAGACGGTCCCAAGGAGGGGTGAGTCCAGGGCAGGGTGGAGCAGGAGCATCTGACTTTTCCTGAGGGTCCACCTATCACTCATGCCAGCCTCGTGGGGTCTGCCTGGCTCTCCCCCCTTGCAGCTGGTGAAGGGTTGAGGGTGGGCTTGTAGGGGTCATTCTGCCTCTAATGCCCATGCTCTTTGCACCGGACGGGATGTAGGGCAGCACCCTGTCTTCTGAAAAGTGCCGTGTGAGAGGGGCTGAACCGAGGCTCCGGAGCCAGGAGCCAGTGAGGGGGAGGCTGGCCAGTAGGTCGGAAGCCCAGGGGCAGGCACAGAGGACATGAGCCTCATGGTCAGAGGGACGTGACGAGGGACTGAGGGGTGTGTTGGGGTGCAGAGGGTCGTCCTAACTTGGGAATCAGGGAGGCAGGTTCAGGGGGCTTCCTGGAGGAGGTGGTATCTGAACGAATGAAAGGTAGGTCAGAGTTATCAGGGAGGGAAGGGGAAAGAGCGTTCTAGGGCAACAGGAACAGCAGGTGCAGAGGAAAATTACCTTGAGTCACCTTGGGCCTCTCTCAAGTGCAGGTTAGCGCCTGACTTCCTCTTTTCCCCCCATTTACTGTTAGCTGTCTATTTTTACTTGTCTTAATTCCTGGTCTGGATGGGTTAAGATAGTTCTCGCATCTGTCCTCTCCTCCCGCCTGAGCACCCGGCGGCAGCTGACCACAGCGGCAGCCAACGACCCGTTGGGCAGGGCTGGCTTCCCTGTTTCCTGTGGAAGTCACCTTGTGTCCCCATTCTCTCAGCCTGCCCGCTGTCTCGGGGCGTCTGGGACAGGTGCGCGGTGTCTGAAGTGGGGAAGTACCCTCCATGCAACTGCATTGTTTTAAACACAATGGTGCTCCAGAAATAGACGAGACCGTTGGCTTTCTCTTTCTTCATATATACAAAGTATTTTGTATTTACAAAGAATATGTCTAATTATAACACGGGCACCGCTGGCCCACCCGCTGAACCCTCAGACGGCCACTGCGCCCGGCCCGCACTCAGCGTCAGCACCCCGCTCTGCCTCATACTCTTACCAAGGTGTGTCCTGTCCACGCTTGGACTTTGTTAAATGATGCCATAGCGGGGGTTCTCCTGTGACTTTATCCTTTTACTCAGTATCAGGCCGGGGAGATCCCTGCTGAAGGGCAGGCACCCTGCAGCCCAGCTGGACCCTAACCAGTGGACAAGGGGGACTTTGTTCTTCTTTTCATCAAATACTCCTTGAACCCCTATTACTCTGTGCCCGTCGCAGAGCTGGGACCCGGGAAGTAACGTGCCCGGAGCACAGAGAGCCTGCCTGGGGGCCCCTAGTCTGCTGGAGCCGGGCTGGGTCCATGTCGGGACAGGTCCGATTTCAACCCCACTACGCCCCAGAACAGCCAGGCACAACGGCGGCCCGCACACAGTAGACACTCAATAAATGTTTGTCGTGCAGACCGAATGTTGCTCTTTAGGGGAGGGAAGTACTCTCACTTCATTTCACCACTGACGACATAGAGCATTGACCCTGTGCTCTTGAGGCCTGGCTGGACCCAGGCATGGCCTCGATCCCTGTAGGACCACAGGGCCCGGCCCGACACATGGCCCTCCACCGCTCGCGGGGGTGCCTGGCGGAGGGCTTGTTGGACCTGAGGCCAGGGTGAAGGGCCGCCCTTTGGACCCGTGCAAACCCTGTGAGATGCTGAGCTCAGAGATTACGCAGTCTCCGAGTGAACAGGCGGTTAGCATTTACCAACACATGGCTTCCTCTCATTTACGAATATTTGAAAGAGAAAACTACTTTCGACAGCGGGGCTCTAGCTGCTTAGGGTGGGCTGTCTGGGCAGGTCGGAGGCATTTGGCAAGGCGGCCCCCCTGAGGCGTTGCGGCCCCGTGGCTTTGCCGCGACCCCATCTCTCCGGAGGGCGCTCGGGCTTCATCGGCTGTGCAGCCGTTCCGCGTCCCCTCTGCTGGAGCTGCGCCCTGGCTCTCTCGCAATCCCCGTCCTTCTGTACCGTGGGAGCGGACGAAAGAGGCCCAGCCCGAGGCACAGGAGTACACGAGTTGCTCACCACGCGTGCACACACATGCACACACACACCCAGCCCCCAGGATGCCCCATTTAGATGCTCACAAGTCCGTCAAGGTCATCAGTCCCTCTGAGGCTCCTCTGCCCCGCTCACCCGCCTGGTCCCGACAAGAGAGATCTTCCTGTGCGATCACTGTGCTGGGCTCCAAGGGAGCGGGCATCTCAGCCACAGTCCCTGCCCTGGGAGCGGACGGACCAGCACGAGGGCAGAACATCAGGCCTCTAGAGGACGGTGTTGTCCACGCTGGGGAGGTGGCACGGGGGCCCGTCATCTGTGGGGCCACAGAGGAGAAGCCTGGACTCACACACACACCCCCCCAGCCCCGTCCCTGTCCTGCCATCCTGCCTCCCAAGGGTTCCTCACTCTGGGCCCTCCCCACTCTGCACCCACTGCTCACTCGGACCCCTCGCTCACCAGCCTGATGACTGTAGAGCTCAGGTCCCACTTCCGGCCTCTGCCCTGCAGCCTGGGTCAGTCTCCTCAAATACCTCACTGGCTCCATGTCTTCCTGGGCCAAGTCCTCAGCCTCTTGCCACCATCCCCAGGACAGATGCCAGCCTCCCGAGCATGGCGCCTGAGCCTTCCCAACCTGGCCCCCGCCCCCTCTCCCGCTGTCTTCATCCCTCCCCAGTGTGCGCTGGAGCCCATGCACTGGACCCTGTTCCGGGGCCAGGGCAGAGCCAACGGCAGGACAGACCTCCCCACCAGCTCCTCAGCTGCGGGACCCAAGGACTTGCTTGTGGGGCTCTGCACACGCCACACCGTCCCCACTGCCTTGCCTGCCGTGCTCTCCAGGCCTTTTCTCCCTGGAAAATGCCTCTTCACCTTCCTGGCTGGTCTCAGGGCTTTCTCCTCTTGCCCGAGCCCCCCGCCGGAGCCCTGCTCTGATTCCTTAGCGCCTCTGCCCTCCTCTCTTCCCTGGGTATGCACTTGCTGCCCAGGGAGCTCCAGGGGGAGGGCCGGGGAGGGCTTGTATTTTATTCTTTGCGGGCCCAGCTATTATCACAGAACCAGACGTATAGTAGGTGCTCAGTAAACATCCCAATAGAACCGAGCACGCGAAGGCTCAGGAGGGGAAGCGGCTTCCCAGCGAGCGCCTTCGGACAGCTTGGGTCTGGGAGCGGTCACGTCTGACTTCTTCATAGCCAACATTTTCTCCTGATGTGCTGGTCCTCTCGTTCCCCGGAGAAAACTCTTTATTCAGACTCATGTTTTTCTTTGTTTATGGATATGTAAACTTTACCAAGAAAAGTCAAAGCCTGGCTTATATTTTCACGTGGAAAACCAGCTAGCCCTCAGCTCAGGACTTTTGTGAGGAATAAATAATTTAACTGTTTTAGCTGTAGTGCAGTTCCGTGTTGCTGGAGAAGGAAAGAAGTGCCCCGGATCCTTCCAGAACACTTGTTCTCCTGGGCCCTGGGGGAGGAAAATGCTCTGGATCCCTGCAGGATTAATTTATTCCAAAGAAATAGAAGAATGCTCGGTAGGCGAACATCGGATGAAGTGCCAAAGGCCAAGACAGCCTGTCCTCCGGAAGCTATGCCCTGGGAGCAGAAGGAGGTCACACAGAAAACCTCCGGGGAGGGCGGACCCAGCCTGGCCACGGGTGGAAAGAGGACACGCCCCTGGGGCATTTGGACCCTGGAGAAAGGACCAGAGGAGTAGCTGAGCCCGAAAGGCTTAGGGAAGAGAGAAGAAGAGTCAGAAACAAGTTTGTGTTGGTGCCTCGTAGGCCAAGACACTCCCTCAGCTGTCCTCACCGTGTGTGCTCTAGGCCTTGAGTTCCTGCTTTGCCTCATGTGAAAATCTGGCCCCTGATTTCTTTCTGTTAGCGTTTCTGGGGTACCCCTGACCTTTGTTTTACTTTTAATCATCTGGTGGAATTTCGTGTTAGGTCCTTTCCTTGTTACCAGCATCACACTGGATTTTGTATTTTGACCTGTTCTCCAGGTCTGTTTTTCAACTGGAAGATTTCACACATCTGCGCGAAAGTATATTCATTCTAGACTGTAAAGCAAAACACAACAGATTACACAGCAGTCTGTTTAGTATCAGCTCACAAATGTAGGACTAAATCCCAAACTGTGTGGGCGGAGCATGTGTGTGTATGGACGTACATCAAAAACTTAACTGCTCATCCTGGGTGGTGTGAGCTTTTTCTTTTTGCTTAAATGTATTTTCTCATGAACACGTGTCACACACACACAAAGGATTAAAGTTTCATAGGTTAAGAGTCAAATAATTTGCAACCAGGTTTAAGGGCAATGGGGCACCTCAACTCTTGATGGAAGAAACTCACATTACCTCTGGAGCTCTCGGCCAGAGGTGTAAAAAGGGCAATGATTTGAGGACAATAAACACCGGCTGGAACATGGTGACGAGCACCCGAACGCTGCAGTGGGCATTTCGGCTCTGTCGTGTGTGGACGCTTACGGTTATACATGTCAACATGACCCAGTGTCCACTTACCATTAAGTCAGAGGACTGGCCCTGTAGATGATTCCTATAAACCATGAGAGCAGAAGGTCATGCCGATCGCACCTGACCATCGACCGTGGTGTATGTGACGCTGGACCCTCAGAACAACCCTGCAAAGTAGGTAGTACTATTCCATCTTACAGACAAGAAACCGAGGCCCAGAGAGAGAAAGTCACTTGCCCAAGGTCAAAGACAGCACATATTGGAATCAGGATTTGCAGCAGGGGTATGAGAATGAGGAGGCCGGAACCCTGAGTTCAGGGTTGTAGCTTGGAGGGAAATAGCCCCTCCCACTGGGGGAGGAGGTAGGAGAACACAGGTGCAGCCCTCGGCTGAGGTGTGTTCTGGGCAGCCCTGCAGGGAGGCGGAAAGCACCATGCATTTGGTGGGGGGGCCCTGACCAAGTCTGGGTAGTGCAGGACAGGCTCAGGGAGGGGTGGGGCTGGCAACATGGGGGCCCAGACTTCGAAAGGCCCATATGCCTCCTGGGTCGGACTTGTAAATATTCAAATGTCCCCGCTCTCTACACGAGGCTCTTCCACACTCACCGGTAGGTTCAATTTTTCCAACAGCCGGTGAGGTGGGGGTCATCCCTGTTTTACAGATAAGGGAACAGGCAAATATTTGTCCCCTTCGGTGGATTGCCTTTTCATGCTCTTAATAGAATCCTTTGATGCACAAAAAGGTTTTAATTTTGATGAAGTCAGTTTCTCTCTCTTTCATTGGCTGTGTTTTTTCTGTCATATGCAAGAAATCATTGCCAAATCCAACGTCATGAAGCTTCCCTCTATTCCCTATATTTAAAAGAATTTTAACACCTAAACCACTGCTAAAACGCACAAGGCGTGCTGCTATATAGCACAGTTTGAGACCGGGTCCTCCTAAACTCCGTTAGAGGGATGCCTGGGTGGTGCAGTCGGTCGGCGTCAGACTCTTGGTTTTGGCTCAGGTGGGGGTCTTGGGGTTGTGCGATCCAGCCCTACTGGAAATCTGCTGGAGATTCTCTCCTTCTTTTTGCCCCTCCCCCACACTGCACGCGCTAAGTAATAAACCTTTAAAAAAAATAAACTCCATTAAAAAAAATTTATTGAGATGAAACTCCATAGCGTAAAAGTAACCTTTTCGAAGTCGACAGTTTGGTGTTGTTCAGCATTACTCACAACGGTGTGCCCATCCCCCTATTTTGCCTCTGTCCTTTACGGTTTACAAACAATTTTCATATCTATTTTCTCCTTTGCTCTTCACAGTAATCCTGAGAGTGAGACAGAGCAGCAAGGCTGCTCCTCGGGATGGGGGTGCCCGCAGCAAGAGCCCCTGTAACAGCGAGCTCTGCAGCCAGTCCGACCTGTCCCTTCCCTGGCTCCAGCGTGGGGCGGTGTTACGCCCTTGCAGGTGGCCCCGTTAGCCAGGCTCTGCGTGCTCCCGCTTCTCCCTTGCCTGCATCGTCTGCCTCTAGATGGCCGTTATGTGGCTTTTCCACCTGTGCCTTTGGTGGCTGGTTATCTGCACTTCTGTGTCCAATCCCATCAGCACTCAAGGACAGGGCAGGCGTCTGCAGCACGAGCACTGGGGACTCACCGAAAAGCACAGGGTAAAGAAGGAGCCCTGTGGAGGACCTGTGGCCTTCTCGGGTGTTAAGGGTGAAGCCCAGAGAAGCAGAACCTCGCAGGCCCCGTGCACGGCGGGAGCCAGGCCCGGACCCGTTCCTACCCGGAGCTCCCTTCCTCAAACCCACCCTTGCACCTCTTGGAGGAAAAGGGACACTGCTCTCGCCCGAGCCTCACTTAGGTCTTCTTGACAGCCGCCAAGTGTTTACCTCCCCGAGTCCTGACCACACCCAGCAGCATTTGAACAAACAGGAAGCCGCCGAGGCTTAGGGCCAGTGAAGAGCTTGGCTGTCCCACAGCTCGCACAAGAGCCAGGCTCCAGCCCAGGTCCCTAGAGCCCAGGGCTTTGCTGCCTTCCTGGAGTGGCTCATGCCTCCAAGCCGCATCAGTGAGCCTTTCCTGGGCACTGGGGGTTCATGGGTATCTCCACTCTGCCCTGTGCTGAGGCCACCAACAACGAAAACACCACGGAGAGAGCCAGACAAGTATGAGCAAAATCTGTCCTGCTTTGGAAGTCAGTGAGTGTAACTACTTGGCTCATTGGTAACTACCAATGAGATCGCGGATGCCAGACCTAAGTGAGAACCAGCAGTGACCCACAGCCAATAAATAGGTGACTTAGTGAGTGAAACTCAGAACCCATGAGTCAGGCTGCGGGCAGTGAGGGCCTCACCAGGCTGGGAAGGTTGGAGGAATACTGCACTCCCAGGTCCAGGCCCACCCATCCCCCTTGTGATTCTGACATTGCTTTGTTCCTTTTCATCTTAGGCTGATGACAGATGTTTGACATTATCATTAAACATTTGTGGTTTTTAAAAAATGAATCATGGATTATTAGAACTAGAAAAGTTCCTTTCATATCATTTCCCGCTTTTTCTTTTTTAAAGATTTTATTTATTTATGTATTTGAGAGAGCTAGAGTGAGAGAGCACAAGCAGGGGGAGCAGTAGAGGGAGAAGCAGGCTCACCTATGAGCAGAGCTCTCAATGTGGGGCTCAATCCCAGGACCCCAGGATCATGACCTGAGCCCAAGGCACACACTTAACCCACTGAGCCACCGAAGTGCCCTACCCGCTCGGTTTTATAGATGCTTATGCTGGCCTGCAGAGAGGGATAGGGATGTGCCAAGGTTGGCGGGCAGGCAGAGCTGGGACTGGGACCAGCCACGAAAGCCAGCCTCCTGGCCCCAGTCTGTGGCTGGGGGAGGCCCACGGTCCCTCCCCCCCCCCCGGAACAGGCCAGTCTGGAGCTGGCCAGATAGGGGCCCTGTCTCCTCTCAGACCCTCCTCATCTCTGTGCTCCCAGGCTCCATCCATTCCAGCGGTGCCCACCCCGCGGGGTTTCCTGCCGAATGTTGCTCAACCTCTCACTAGACAGAGCCAGCAAGGTTAACCGGGTTAACCAGGAATGGATCTTTCTACCCCTTCCCCGTCAGCCTTTTCTGCGTCCACGCCCGACCAACTCCGCAGTCCAGGGCACAGGAGGGCTTCCAGGAGGCAGCGAGAGCCGGGATCACGCCCGGCCTAGGTCTCTCCTCGCCCTGTAGAGCCGACCCAGGGCTCGCCAGAGCAGGTGACTTTCATGCCCTCCGCCCCGGGGGCTGGGCGCCCTCGCCTGCCACCTGGGGACTCCGCCCACTTTCCTCCGTTCCCCGGGAAGGGGGCTGCCGGTGAGGCGGGGCCAATGGGAGGGAATGCGCGCGCACAGACACGGCGCACGCGCCAGGATCCGCGAGCCGGTAAGGAAATGACGACCTGGCGCGGGGCCCCGCGGCCGCGCCTGCCAGACCCCGCCCCTCTGGGGGCGCCGCCGCGGGGAGGCCCCGCCCCGCCAGGCCCAGTTAGGGCTCCGCCGGCCCCGACCCCACAGAGGCCCCGCCCCCACCGGACCCCGCGCGCCGCAGCCGGCCACGCCCCCATGGAGGCCCCGCCCCCCAGGAGGCCCCTCCCCCGGGGAGGTTCCGCTCCACCGACCGCTCATTGCGCGAACCCGGCGGCTGGCTGTGGGCCGCCTGGGTGCTGTGCAGGCGGCGCTGCGCGGGGCGCCAGGCTGGGGTCGGGGTCGGCGGCCCCAGGCGCCCGAGTGGGGTGCGCCCAGCGGGGCGCAGCCGCCAAGCAGCCATGGCGGAGGCCGCACCGCAGCACCTGACGCTGCCCTCAGGGCTGCTGGAGTCGTGCGCGCTGCTGGGGCCCTCCCGGGACAGCCCCCGCGGCCCCGAGCAGGTAGGGGCCGGTGGGGAAACGGAGGCGGGGCGCGGCCGGGCGGCGGCTACGATCGGAGCGCTGGTCTGGCCCCGGCATCCCGGGCGTCTGCGGGGTGGGGGCGGTGCTCGGGGCTCCGGCCAGACCCCCCCCTCCACCGCAGCCCGCCCGGTGCGGGGACCTTGGCTGTCCTGGCCGCGGAGGAGTCGCGGGGGTCTGCGGACTGGGGAGCCCTCGCCGGAGAGGAGCGCGGGCTCGGAGGACGCCCCTCCGGGTGCTCCGCCTTCGGCCGCTCGGTCTTCGGGAAGCACACCTGGGCAGGGTGAAGGCGGCTGATGGGGGGAGGCGGGGGTGCGCCGGGGCGCCTGGGGTTACGTGGCGGAAGAAAGGATTTCATTCGTTATCCCGGACTTACTGTCTCCTCGGTGGTGGGTGCTGTGCCAGGCACAGCATCGTGAGGTTTGGGGTTTTAGATGTAAGGGGCACTTTCAAATGTTCTGCATTTAGTCATTTTGCGATGAAACCTTCCTGTTTTTCTCGCTTGCAGAAAAGGCTGCCTACTCCCCCCCCCCCCCCCGCCCGGGGCCCTTTTCTCTTTCTCTGTGTGCTAGCAGCCAGAGTGACAAACCCTTTTCCCGGAAAGCAGCAGTTTTGGACACTCTCATTCTCTGTGTTTCTTTACTGTGCCCCTGCTTTTTCTTGGTTGTGTAACCCAGGCTTTCTTTTGAATCGGTTTGTGGCCCTCTTTTTCTCTTGGTCCAGGATGTCCATATGACCCTATCTGTGGCATTTTTCTCTGGTTAGTGGTGATGCCCAGAGTACTCCGAGATTCCGGCTCTACCGCCCAGTTACCTGGGCAAGTCCTCATCTCATTCTGGACAACAGCAGTGAGAGGCACAGGAAGGCACCCGAGTATTTAGGGGTGCAGCGGAAAGGGTCGAGGTCATCAGGAGAAGCTAGATGTTGCTCAAATTAACTGGATAAATGTCTCTTAATGTCTTGGGAGTCTCCTTAGCTTTTTTTTTTTTTTAAGATTTTATTCATTTGAGTGAGGGAGAGAGAGATAGAGCAGGAGAGGGGCTAGGGGCAGAGGGAGAAGGAGAAGCAGACTCCCCGCTGAGCAGGGACCCAGGACCCCGGGATCATGACCTGAGCAGAAGGCAGATGCTTAACTGACTGAGCCACCCAGGCGACCTGTCTCCCTTAATACAGAGCCAACTTCGATGGTTTCTGCATTTCCCTCCTCCTTTCTTACTCCCCAAATCCCGGTGATGTCTGCATCCCCTTTGACCTCTGTCTCCTCTGACCCTCATCGACTGAGTTATCTCCCTGCCTCTAATTTGCCAATGGCATTGCCTCCTTTTTCTTCTGATAGGAAATGACCTGGTTTCAGTTGCTTCTTGGGTGATTTCGGCATGCATGTTGGTTGCCCCAGGGTGAGACGTGTCTCGAGAGCAGGGTGAATGGCACGGTGGTGCTTTCCTGCCCCAAACAGGCCACGGCTTTCCCAGGCAAGTGGCAGTTTGCTACTCTGCATTTTAGCTATTACCCTTTTTATCCTACACGCTGATTCTGTTAGGGGTTCAGCAAGAGGTGGAGCGCAAATATTTGGAGTAGGAAAAAGGCAGCCTTTTGGGACGGATCCAACTTCCTGGGCTGAGCCTCCTTTAAGGCCGATGTTGACGTTACAGTTACCTAAACATGTGACTTCACTTGGCCACTCTGCTGTTATAGCAGTTCTATTTCTAACGTCTGAGGCTTTTTTTATAACTTTGAAAATCACCATTTCTCTGTCGTTGAGGCATTCCTGCTGGGTGACAGATGAAAACAAGCCTGGAGGTATGAGAAACATTCCACTTCCTGGTAGGGTAGTAAGGAGTCCTAACTTTCCATTTCATTTCTTAGATGGGTGGTGTTTTGTGAGGGTAGTGACAAAGACTTGGAGAATACGTCCACCCCATGGGAGGTTCTGGCTTGGTTACATCTCTCTCTACTCCGTGGTTGCCGTGGAGACGAGGCGTGGGGTGTGGAAGGATCCACCACTAACCCTCCGAGTGGGCCGAGAGCTCCGTGCCTCGAGTAGCTCACTGGCGTAATTCTTGGTGTGAAGGCAACATTGTAGCGGTTCTTGGTGGAGAGCGTCCCAGCTTTCGGTTTCTAGAGCAGCGCTGTCCACCAGAACTTTCTGAGTGATGACGCCAGTGTTCCTCATCTGTGCCATCCGTGTGTCGGCCACTAGCCACACATGGCTACCAGGTGCTTGAGGCATGGCTAGTGCCACTGAGGAACTGGATTTTACACTTCATTGAATTTTAATTTCAATTTCAATAGCCACGTGGCTATTAACGGTGGTGGACAGCAAGTTCTAGAGTGCTAAACAAATCTGTTTTCTGCTTTATTTCACAGATTATGGCCCATCCTGTGTGAAGATCAGTGCCGTTCTATAATCTAACAGAAATAAATCTGTGGGGGCGCCTGGGTGGCTCAGTCATTAAGCGTGTGCCTTCGGCTCAGGGCGTGATCCCGGCGTTCTGGGATCGAGCCCCACATCAGGCTCCTCCGCTGGGAGCCTGCTTCTTCCTCTCCCACTCCCCCTGCCTGTGTTCCCTCTCTCACGGGCTGTCTCTCTCTCTTTCAAATGAATAAATAAAATTTAAAAAAAAAAGGAATAAGAAATAAATCTGTGATGCTATCAATTAGGGTGTGTGTGTCTCATTTTTTTTAATTAGCTCTGGTTTTTTGGACTGAAATGGTTGTTCCCGGGGAGGGGTTAGTAAATCAGTGTGGGCGAGAGAAGAGCAGGAGTGACTGTCCCCAGGCTGTGAGAACAGACCTTGTCTCGCCCGTAGGGGAGGGGCCGTTGCAATGCTCTGGGATCCAGGACTGTGCGTTCAGGAACTTACTCTGATGACCCAGTTGGACACGTGCACATATGTATGGCAGACACTGTTCACCGCTGCCTTTGCTCAGGTTGTGCGTGTGACGAAGAAGAGAGCACGCCAGCTGTCCCTCGGTAGGGCTGTTACTGCGTCGTCCCCGTGTGGCACCATACAGCTGTGACAGGGAATCAGCCACCCCATATGCTGAAGTGGAGAAAAAAGCTAGTGGAACCAGTAAAAGGAGATGATTGTATGTAGGGGGACAAATCATATTGATATATACGCACATAAGAAACGGGAAGGCTGTAATCTCCGCTGTGCATAGTATTACCCACCCTTTCGTGGAATTAGGGGGAAGGCCTTTCCTTTCTATTCTTATGTATTTTATTCTTCCTGTATTGTCGTTAGCTTTTAACATGAGACTGTATTGCTTATCCAACCAGAAAAGACGCAAGGACATACGTTCGGTGGAAAAACAGATGTGAGATGTATGGCCAAATGCCAAGTTGGCTGAATTTAGGCCATCTTACTTTAAGGGACTAGATAAATGGCGGGGCGAGAGGTAGTCTCCTGCCGTTAGCATGGTGACCGCATTCCCTGCGGCATCCGGACTGCTGCGCTCTAAGAGGTCGCGGAGCGCGAGGATGTGAATGGATGAGCAACCTCCGCTGAGAGCCGTCGGCTGGCTGAATGTGGGGACACAGAGAGACCACACAGTTCCCGGCCCAGCCCACCAACAGCTCTGAAGGTGATAGAGTACAACGTGGAGGGCATCAGTGCTCTAGGTGCTGAGCCAGGGCAGGGGGAGGCGGAAGGAGGTGCTCTAGGAGGTGAGGAGGGAGGAGGTGCAGGGGAGGTGGAAGGAGGTGCTGTAGGAGGTGAGGAGGGGAGGTGGAGGTGATGGAAGGAGGTGCTGTAGGAGGTGAGGACGGGAGGTGAAGGTGATGGAAGGAGGTCCTGTAGGAGGTGAGGAGGGGAGGTGGAGGTGATGGATGGAGGTGCTGTAGGAGGTGAGGAGGGGAGGTGGAGGTGGTGGAAGAAGGTGAGGAGCCAGGGGCTTGATGGTCTAGAAGAGGCGCCTTGTCCTGGCTCAGGTGAGGAAAGTCTCCCTCCAGTGGGGGTGGAGGGGGCATCCCTGGTGAAGAGGAGGAGCGGGGAGGGGGTGAGCACGAGTCCGGCGGAGTGGAGAGCAGGGAAAAAGCACAGCGTTGGACCATGGGCGCTTGTGTCTGGAGACCGAGAGGTTCAGCGGGGCACGGCTTTGGGGGCACCCTGGCTTTGGAAGCAGGCTGGCCTGCTGCTCAGGCGTACTATGCAGGTCGTCGTCCTGCCCTGTGACGTAGCACACGTGTGCCACATACATGGAATACGTGGTAATAACGGTAATGTATGGAAACAGATTCCATTTTCATTCTGGTGGAGGGACAGAGATGGTGTGTGAGGCTGGTTTGGACCCATCGAAGGGTCTGCAGGGGTAAAAAGCTGGTGCCAGTGGCAGGAGCCACCGCCCGTTGGGGCAGGTGATGAGGTCACATGTGTTCTGTTTTTTAAGATTTTTATTTATTTATTTATTTATTTATTTATTTATTTATTTATTTATTTGAGAGAGAGTGAACACAGCGGGGAGGGGAGAGGCACAGAGGGAGAGGGAGAAGCAGGCTCCCCGCTGAGCAGGGAGCCGGACCTGGGGCTCCATCCCAGGACCCTGAGATCATGACCTGAGCCGAAGGCAGACACTTCACCGACTGAGCCACCCAGGTGCCCCCCCTTTGTGAGAGTGGACAGTGCGGGTCGGGCGCCCTGGGCCGGGCGGGAGGAGGCGATGCCATTCTCATGGCAGAACCCTTGAAGGATTAGTTTGTGGAGTCTGTAGCTGCTCTAAGTCCCGGGGTGGGTGGCTGCTTGGTCTGCAGGTGCGCAGCTGGGCTGGCACTGGGGCTGCTTTCAGAGACCTTTCTGCGGTTGGTGGCTCCGAAGACCCGAGGGTCACTGTCTTTATCACAGGCAAGCATATGGGCGGAAGCTTGGGTTTTAGGGAAATCAGCAGGAGCTTAATTTTTGAAGCTGTGAGTTTAAGGGACCCGCCAGGTATGTCTGGAGGCAGCTGGGTGCGGTCTGGGACTGGCAAGAGGTCTGAGCTGGCAGTGGGACTCTGGGCGCCGTCCCTAGGTGAGGACACCATGTGAGTGTGGAGACTGCCAGCCAGGCGGGGCACTTGAGGAGGGGCAAGGAGTCAGCCCTGGGGGGGTCACAGCCTGGAAGGAGGGGTCTGCCGGGGCCCTACCCAGGAGCGTCAGGGCAGAGGGGAAGAGCAGAGGGGGGTTTGCAGGCAAGGGGCCGGCTCCACGCTGTGACCACCTGTGCCCAGTGCTCACCGATGTGATGTGTGACGTGAGGAAGGAGCGGACGTGCATACTTTCATAGTTAAGTAGGTCCGAACTGCTGGATGGTGATAAGGAAAGTTTTAGAAAGGTTTTGTAGAACTCAAGACGTGGTTTCCTTTCATGCCTGATACACAAAGATGTAAACATTATCCAGTACTATGGATTTCCCATGTTTGGTCTTTGTTCCCACTGGTACTAAACTTTTTTCCAAATATAAAGAAATTATTGCCTGAATTTAAATTATACAGAATAAAAATAAGCTTTTTGAGTTTAGAGAGTGTATTTACTGATGGGAGTTCCTTGTATGAATCCTCTCAAGGGTAAGAGTTCCCCTTTGGCTCCACGATTCTTACTGAAACGGTGATGCTGGCTGTCCCTTCCCTGCCGGTGACAATTCCATTTCTCCTGGTGACAACGATGTCCTTCCTCATGCCCTCTCTGAGTCCCTCAGAGATCTTTGATTCCGCGCAGCCCACCCCACCCCGGCATCCTCCCACCTTCCCACATGCTTGCCACCCAGCGAATCCTGCCCTTGACTTCTGTTTCTCCACTAGCTTGGAGCTGACCTGCCCGTTTCTCTGTCACGGCCTGTTGACCTCTTCTGGGAGCTCGGGGAGCAGCCCGGCAACTGCCTCTGCGGAGTGGCCCGTCTCAGGCATCGTAGCTAGACAGAACGGAGGTCGGAGGCAGAGCCCGTGCTCTTCATATTATCTGGGGGAAGACTGAAAAGACAAAAGGTTTTGTAAAAATCGGGTACCAAGTTAAAGTTCGAAAGTGTTCAGGCTGAATGACCCTGTTGTGTAGACCTGGGGTGACCGTTTGGTTGCTGGAGGAAGGGTGTGTCTCTTCTCTCTGAGGCTGGCAGTCCTTCTTCTCACCCCTCGGTCCGTGTCCCCAGGTCAGTGGCAACAGGACCACTGGCATGGGGCATGACGCCGGCACCCCATCTGTACTGGGCTGGACAGTATGCGCCCCCCCCCCAACCTGGGAGGGCACTGGGGCCTCTGGTGTGGGGGCTGGGGTTGAGCCTTTGACCTGCGACCTTGCCCCCTTGAGAGGGAAGCTCAGGGATGCGGCGTTCGCTGCTGCAGTCCAAGCAGAGCTGGATGTGAACTGAGGTCTGCCTGTCAGTCCTGGGCTGGCAACTGCCGGGCTGTGTGCCCAGGGGCAGCCGGAGAGCCAGACCCTGTGCTGTGGGTGACTTGCCTGAACGCATGGCCTGATGGGTCCCTAAAAGCAGCTTCTTTGCCGTCCTTCCTGTCCTGGGCCACTGGTGGGTGAGGCCACACACACACGTGGGTGCGGAACCGGCACTCTGGCGGGTCGAAGGGGAACAGAGCAACAGTGGGTGCTTGGACAGAAGGCGCACAGCGGAGCAAGGGTGAGTGCTGTTGGCTTACTCGTATTACTCCCTTTAGGTGTCCCTGAAGCAGGGGGTCAGCAGCCCCTCTTCTCTCGATCTGGAGGTCCTGTCGGTTTTTGTGCCTCCTTTCGTCAGTAAGGATGACAGTCAGATGGCTGGCGCCCCCTCCGCGACTCTGAGCAAGACCAGAAGGCGCTCCTTCAGAAAGAAGAGGGACAAGCCCAAAACGGAGCCCTGGAAGGGCCTCCCTCCTGAAGACATTAGTGTCCCCAACGGTGTGGACCTGCTTGGCCTGCCTCAGCTCTGCTTCCCAGGTATCCCCCGCCCTGCTTTCCCAACTCCCCCACGGTGCTTTCTAGAAACCAAGTCAAGAAAGGGTGACAGACGGGGGGCTGGTTACCCCTGGCAGCCCCGAGGCCAAACTGCAGGTCTCAGTTCTCTTAATCTTGGGGGTTTGGGAGCTGAAGGACGTGCAGCCCAATAGTGCAGCCCCCATGTTTTGGAGAGCGAATCCCAGACGAAGGGCTGTCGGGATCGCCAGCACGGTTGGTAGAGGTGCTTTCCAAGGATTTTCACTTCTGATTGACAGGCCCGTCTTCCAGAGGTCCGGCCGGTGGGTCAGGATGAGTCCAGTTAGCCTGCAGCATCTCCCCCCAGAGTGCACTTCCGCCGGGCTCCCTGGCCCCTGTTTTCCGGGGACCCCGGGGCCTGCAGCCCGGGCTCACATGCTTTCCCCACCTGGCCTGTTCCCGGCAGTGGGTGGCCCTCATGTTTTTCACTGGTCTTTGAGAAACGCTGAGTGGCTGGTGTAGAAGACTCAGACTAGGGACTTCCCGTCCGTCATTCCCTGTCTGGGAGGTTCCATCGGGAATGGCTGCTGTCTCCCAGTCTCAGGGATTACAACCCGGGGACAGCTGGGACAACCCCTGCACCTGCCATGCTCAGAAACGGTCGCCTCCCCCAGGCACACCCCAGAGGGTTTGTCTGCGGTTGTTCTTATGTTCCTTCGCTAAATTCTGCAGAGCACAGAGGGTGGCTGAGAAATGGGCACCCACGGAGGGACGGAGGGGGCCACGGCTGGCTGGCGGCCCGACCCCCCAAGTGCCACAGCTGGCAGGGCGAGGACAGGTTCTGTAGGCCACAAAGTGGGCTCACGGAGAGCCCAGCCTCGGAGGTGGATGCCACGGGGCCGTGCCGAGATTTCCTCTCCTTTCTCTACCCGCAGGGGGCGTGTACGTGGCCTCCGAACCGAAGGAGGACTGTGTCCACTTCCTGGTGCTGACCGATGTCTGTGGGAACAGAAGTATGCCGTGGTTGCCCAGTACTCCCGACCCCTGCACGTACGTGACTGCCGTGAATTCCCTCTGAAATCTGCTGGTGTTTATTTTTGCTGAAACACGCTTCCCGCAATCACCACGATTGTAATCATTTTAGCGTGTGTGGGTCAGTGGCACTAAGTACACTCCCGCTGGCGGGCAGCCCCTGCCACGTCTGGTTGCAAAAGACATTCATCACCCCGGAAGTCCCGCCCCTGGCCCCCGGCCCCCGTTCTGCCCACATGGGTTTGCCTGCTTCGGACACCTGGTGTCAGTGGACTCAGGCTGCATGTGGCTTCTGTGTCTGGCTTCGTGCACTCAGTGAATGGGGTCAGAGTTCATCCACGTTGGGGCAGCAGCGCCTCTGTCTTACGGCCGAGTCCTACCACCCAGTGTATGTGAGCCACAGCTTGTTTCCCACATGTCCGTGGAGGGACATTTGTGTTCTTGTATGTGGGGTGACGGCTTTGGGCCTCCAGAGCATGACTTGGCCCTCCCCCGCCCGGCAGGGCCACGAGTGCGAGCCAGCCGGCCCCTGGAGGTCGCAGGGGCCGCCGTGCACCTGAAGAGGCGGGGTGACCCACGGCCTGTGTCCAGAGGGTTTCCAGAAGCAGCAGTGCTTTACCCTGGGGAAGTCCAGGAATCCCACACCGAGGGGGCGGTGGCTGCCCGGTTGTTCCTCCCCACTCTGCCGTCAGAGGCTGGGCCAGGTGTGCTGGGAGAATTATCCCTAAGTGTCACGGCATAAGGCTCAACTCGATGGGCTCTGTCCCTTCACGCCTGTGGATGTGCCTCGGAAACCTGTGGGAGTCCAGCATTCTGCTGATGTCTGAGTGCGCGACCTCCGTGTCTGGACTAGGCGTCCCCTGGACCCCTGGACTAGGGTGGGCAGTGGGCAGCGCGGGGAGGCCACCCCTCATGGCCGTGTGTGCGGGCTGCTGGGCCTGCGGCGTTGGCAGCCTGCCTGCTTGCCTGGGTTAGGTAGGGGTGGGAGACGAGCCGGGGGCCGAGTTCCTGCCCCTCCCTGGCCAGCGCTTCCGGCAGAGACAGGATGGGAGGCTGGATTATTCAGGAAGGTGCTTGGGAGCCTGTCTGTGAAGTGATCGCATGAGAAGTACATGTTATTTCTCTTATCCTTAAATACATTTTAAAAAGGTCACAGCCTCTGCTTTGCCTGTGACTCCCCCACTACACCTGGCTGCTGGGGTGTGCGTGACCCCTCGCCCATCCTCTCAGTGCCTGCGTGGTTTCAGGGTGACTCTGGGCCCTACATGCTGGCCTCCCCACCTCCCCTCGTGCCCAGTGACCAGCCACGCCCTGTCCTGCGCTCCTGTCTTTCCGTGGACTGCACGCGCAGCCCCGCCCGGAGTGCAGACGGCACTGTGGTCCTCATATGCCAGCTGCCCGTGTGCTCAGCCCGGTGCCGACGACCCTCCTGCATAGTCGTTCATTTAATCCACAGCGAACGGGGCTGGGAACTCTCAGCATCATCCCCGTTTTACCGCTGAGGGAGCAGGCAGTCGCACAGGGAGGTGAGGGGACTTGCCTGGGGGCCCAGCACACTGACTTGAGGGCCTTGGTTCAATGTTGGTGGGTAGACGAATGGCGTGCCCACTGCTTGCTGGGCTCTCCCCCTGTCTTGCAAGACCCTCGCGTTCACACCATCCCCAGGTGGAGCTGTTATCACGGTCCGCCATCCCTACTGAAAAACCCCAAACAACTTCCACGGGGGCCAGACTGTGGACCTCAGTGAGGCGCCACTCGTAAGCTCTGCAGTGGTCTGTGCCTTCTGGAATCTCGGTGCCGGTACTTTTCTCCAGCTGAGAACACCCCCTCCCCCGCCGACACACACACATATGGCCCAGTGCTGGAGCTTTTTTCCTGTGTAAGCAGAGCCCATGGCCCCTTCTGTGTCTTACTGTGTTCTCACTGTGTTCCCATCTGGGGTCGGGACGTGTCATTGTCTCTGCCACCTCAGCACATCACACACTGGGGGAGGGGGGCATCTGCGAGGACTGGGACTCCCAGTGACACAGGGGGGGCATCCACGCTGACTGGGACTTGCGGTGACACCGGAGGGGGCGCCAGCCGGGTGGCAGGGGAGCAGGATGCTGTCTGGGCCCCTGCCCTCTCGCTTCTGTCTGCAGAGGCCCACACTGCTGAGGATAGAAGCTGGGACCAGCTGGATCGGAGGGTGACACGGGCCTGTTGCTTTCTCTCCAGGACGAGTCGTGTTTCTACAACGGCAAGGCGCACTGGGAGCCATCCTGGCCGACCGCGGGCGTGGCTGGCTGCTTCGGACCGTTCGCGGTGTGCGTGGTCTCCAAGCTCCCCTACTACAACGCCCTCAAGGACTGCCTGTCCTGGTGAGCCCGTGCGGTGCCCGCGTGTCTGCGAGGCCACGCCTGGCGCTGGCGGTGGTGGGCGGGCTCTGGTTTGGTGACGGGAGCTCCCGTGAAGGCCCAGAGGCTTCCCGAGGCGGTAGCCTGTGGGGAAGGTCTGCCAGACAAGGGAAGATGAAACCAAACTGTGGGAAGTAAAATTAGTATGGAGGATTTTATGTTGTTTGGTTTTTTAAAAAAGACGTCCATCAGAAATAGCTCTCCTCCTGTTATCTGAGAAAATCAGGCTGCCGCTGCTGTCAGTCCTGTTAAGTTCATGACAGTTAACGAATTATCTTTTCTTGGGGTGGAATCTTGAAGTGCCTTAATGCTGATGATATTGAGTAGAAAGCCTGAGGACGTAGAGAAGTTTTGAAAACTCTAGAGAGAATCGCGTCGGGCGCACTTGCCGCCTGTCGTCGGGGGATGATTGTGGCGTGTGGACACGGTCCATCCCCCGGCCACACGCGCCCTGGCCGCCTGGTTTTTGTTCTCACAAAGTTCTAGTCTTGGAATTCTCAGTGGTTTGGTTAACGACAGAGGCGGCCAACGGAGGTTTGCCTTAATGTCATAATACCCACCCTCCACCCCTGGCAAGTCGCAGACTTCTGGAAAGACCATCATTTTGGTTCTCACACTGTGGTCAGAGGGATGAGCAGGAATCCTTCCTGACCAAACTCACCACCTTCGGAGCTCAAGTTCCAGCGCCTTAATGTTTTAGTTTTCAAAATGTTGCTGGTGTTTGCCCATAGTTTGGGTCTAGCCCGCGTTTTATTGCCCCCGACACAGAACAGAGCGCTCGCCGGGTCTCCCTCCGGGACTGCGTGCTCAGTAGGGCATGTCTGCCCGGGCGTGGGCAGTGATAGGATGATAAATTAGGACAGGGTCCCTTTTCGTTAATTAACTGGTAATCTTCAGCACCTGAGGGTAGGTGGCTTGTGCACCCATCTCGTTTCCTCTTCTGTGAATTGGGGGTGGTGATGCCACCCTTTCTCGAACGGAACGGGTTCGGGCCTGCGGGGAGGACAGCACCTGCTTCACTTTCTCGGCCTTTGTACGCGTGATCATTCACGTGTGACTGGCAACAAATACCATCCTGCTAGACGTTAATGCAAAGGAACATTTAACTCGAAAAACGTGTTCAGTTTCCCTGCTCCTCGAGTTTTCTGTCTCCTGATGGTCGTTGCTAAATGACCCGAACTAGAAAACAGAAAAACAGATGACAGAAATGCAAAAGGCAGTTTATAAATACAGATTTATAGATTTTTAAAATCTGTTTTTCTGCTATAATGGTGGCGTGTAAACTAGGCCTCTGTGTGGACAGAAATTGGGAGAGAATGCTTAGTTGTATTTGGGGAATTAGATTATGGAGAGTCTGGTTTTTTTTTTTTTTTAACTTGATACTATTCTTTGACGATAATTAAAATATGGAAGAATATTGAATTATCTCCATTTCCTGACACTAACTTCAGGAAGAGCTATTATTATTTTTAAAGATTTATTCATTTATTATTTTTAGAGAGAGAGAGAGCAGGGAGGAGGGACAGAGGGAGAGAGAGAGAGAATCCCAAGCAGGATCCATGCTGAGTGCAGAGCCTGACACGGGCTTGATCTCATGACCCTAAGATCGCGACCTGAGCTCCAATCAAGAGTCAGATGCTTAACCGACTGCGCCACCTAGGCGCCCTGACTGACCCCAGGCGGACTTATGATTTGTTACTTAAAGTAACAGCGTAAGCGCTTGGCTTGCGGGACACGCGTGGGCCCTGCTGTGGCCCTGCTGTGGCGAGTGAGGCCGGGGACCGCCCCAGGGCACAGAGGTGGGGTTTCCAGGGCAGTTGGCTGAATTTTGCCTAATGTAGACACCATGTCACCACCACTGCCATTAAGACAGAGAACATTTTCACCACGCCCCAAAGTTCCCTTACACCCTGTGGTCGCTTCCCAGCCGCCTGCCCCCAGGCACCTGCTGGTCCGTCACGCGTTTCAGTCACTTGCCGCTGTGCCTTGAACAACGCGGTTTGAACTGTGCGCGTCCACATACACCTGGATTTTTTTCAACAAATACAGTACAGTCCTGTATATGTATTTTCTCTTCCTCAGGATTTTCTTAAAAACATTTCCTCTTTTCTAGCTTACTTTATTCTAAGAATACAGGATATAATGCATATTACATGCAGAATACCTGTTAATCGATCGTTCGTGTCGTCGGTAAGGCTTTAGGTCAGCAGCGGGCTATCAGCAATTAAGTTTTTTGGGGGGTTGAGAAGTTCTATGCAGGTTTTCAACTGCGTGGGGGAGAGCACCTTTAACCCCTCACATTGTTCAAGGGCCAACCGTACTTCAAAAGTCAGAATGCATTTGGGAAACAAACGTGGCCAAGCACTTTCCTTTGAGATGTTTACTCGCTGCTGAAGTATGACCCAGACAGAAAATTGCATGAATTCCAGCTGTGTAACCAGCACTCACAGCAAGAAACAGAACATGACCAGCCCCCATCCCCCCACGCCCCACCTCTCCTGTGCCCCAGTGCAGGCAGGTCCTGACCCTGGGCAGCCTCACCTTGCTGTCTGAGGCCTAGGGTTGTCGTCAGTGTCCTCCCGCCACCTCCCCCACCCCCAGCCTGGAAGGCCCTGGGGCTGCCGGCACTGGCAGACAGGTCAGCGCTGATTAGAAATGCTAAGATGTCCTCCAGTCCCCTTCATGTCACTGCAATGTTGTGTAATCGTTCTTTCTGATGGCTGAGTAATATTCCATTGTGACGGGTAGTAAGGAGGGCACGTATTGCATGGAGCACTGGGTGTTACACGCAAGTAATGAATCATGGAACTTTACATCAAAAACTAAGGATATACTGTATGGTGACTAACATAATAAAAAATTATTATAAAAAAAGAAATGCTAAGATGACAATTGGATACTCATACTTATTTTGTGATTTGATTTTTTTTATTTTAGTTTATTGACTCATCTGAAGCTCTGTAAAGATTTTGAAGTTGACAATCACATAAAAGATTTTGCTGCAAAACTGTCTTTGACACCTAGCCTGCCGCCTGGACCGCTTCATTTGGTCATTAAATCTGGAATTTTGTCTTTTCTTTATGAATAGTAAAAGTCCTATGTCGACGATGGTTTTAATGTTTTAAACTGTTTCTTACGTTCCAGGGTGTTTAAATTACGCTTCTCAGGTTCCTTACAGAATCATCTAATTACGCTGTTTCTAGAGATGCGTTTGCCGGGCGGCCCGTGATACGTGGTGTGGAGCTGGTGATGGGCCCCCTTAGTGCTTAACACACCGGCTCATTTGGTTTATTTGTCTGGAATATTGGGTATTGTATTAAACTGATTCATGTTTTCTCCTGTCCGGGGTGATTAATGAAAAGTACCTGGCTTCCTATTTTTTGGTTTTTCCCAGTGCCACCGTGTTGTTGAATAAGTGGCCAAGCGTTTCCGTGGGTCTGGGTTCCCTGGCACGCTCGTCCTGAGATGTTGTTGGCTCTTTCACCACGTGAGGGTTTCGGGCTAAGGACAGTTGCAGAAAGGCAGCCCACGTTCCCCCTTTGCCGAGTAATGGGCCAAGACGGCTGAGCTGTGATGACACCTGTCTGGCCTGGCATCTTCCAGACTGACGCAACCACCGGGCATTTCCTCGTTCTCAAACAAGCACCTGCCAGATTAGTGTCTGGAAGAAGGTCATAGATGTCGACTCTGCTTCACTCAGTCCTTTCTGGAAGCTTAGACATAGAGATCTCGGTTCTCTACGTATTGATTATTATTCACAGTTGAAAAATTAATTTTATTTCGCAGGAGACATGTGATCATGAACTTAAAATGTATATTTTTAATATCACACTACAGTGTGTGGGATGGGGGAGGGAACCCTGCCAGATGCATTCCAGGCCCAGAGACAGAGCAAGTTGCCCCAGGACCTTGGTTCCGCTCCCAGAAACCTTTGTAGGGACGTTTATTGGGTTCTTGTTTTGTGCAAGGCTCTCATCTTTATTATGTGGATAATTGGTATTTTTTTATGGTTCAGTGAAGTCATCAAAGTTTCTGTTCTTGCTCTAATCACTCAACAAGTGTTCCCTGAGGACCGGCTAAGCAGTGAACAAAGCCGAGTTCAGGGCAGTTTGAGGGTTAATAACCGTATGTACTATGTTCCGCCTTTGAGCATGAGTAATGCACGAACCGCACCCATACCCATCTTCTGTACCTCGGAGTCTTGGATGAGCTCACATTTGGTTCTCCGACTTTTACCACCCCCGTGAGAAAGTTTCCTGGGGGTCGTTCTTGATGCCTCTTCTCTTCACCCCTGCATTCCATCCATGGCTCATCCCTGACCGGCCAGCTCCCGGCGTTTGCCTCTAGTTGGCCACGGCCACCACCCCACGCAGGGCCACTGGGTCCCACCTGCGTGACTTGGGGAGCCATTGGTCTGGCCACGTCCATTCTTGACCCTTCATTCAGTTCATCCTTTGCATAGTGGCTGCAGGGACTGTTAACATCTATCCATTGGACTCTCCTCTTGTGCGTAAAACCCCACAATGGCTTCTCGCTGCGTAGCTGCCGCAGTCCTGCATCCCTAGCCCCTGTATCAGTGTCCTGCTCTGTCTCATGTCCTCACTCCCTTGCTGACTGTTGTCCAGCCACACTGGATTTCCCTCAGTCCCTCGCAGGTGCTGCCCCTAGGCCCTTGCATATGCTGTTCCTGGAAGTCAGGTTCTTCGGGATGGCCTCTGTGTGACCTCCCACCCGTCTCTCTGTGCCCTGCTCCCTTCCTGCAGAGCCCAGCATGGTCTGCAGTTAGGGCCCGCACATGTGTGTGTTTTGTTCAATGTCCATCTTCTCCATCGGCCTCTAAGCTGCATGAGGAAAAGGCCCCGTTCAGAGCTGTGTTTGCGACGCTGTTACCATGCCTGCTGCTCCCACAGCTGTCGAGTGAATGAATGAACGGATGGGTCGTGTTTCGGCGTTAGCCTGTCCTGTTCACAGAGCAGGGCCTGCGTCTTGGTTCTTGCGCATTTGTCCGAATGAGCCGAGTCTGGCTCAGACTAGCCGCTGTGATCCCCCTCGTGCGGCCTCACCAGCTCTGGGGTCCTCATTGATACGTGGCCCTGACCCATCTTTGGGAGTGTTGAACCACTGTGGCTGTTCCTTGTTTTGGAAAAACGCAAGGCCAAGGTTCTTCTCTAACCCCGGAGCCGATTCAGCATGGAATTCCAGAACCACTACAAGCAAACATTGATGGAGAGGCTGTGTAGCTAGTGGTCAGGAGCTGTGGTTCCTGTGAATCAAGCGTGTGGGCGCCGGGTGGGGCATCTCCTGTCTGCGTCAGGGGCGGTGGCGCCCAGCCTCCACCAGGCCTGGCTCAGTGCCCTTTCGCGGACGGCGCCTGGACCACCGGCCCGAGAGCAGCAGACACCCGCGTCCCTGGGCCCGCTCTGCCGCTTCTCCGCCCACCAGCGGGTCTGATTTTACGTGCTTTCAGAGCACGGCCAAGTCGCTGGGTGTGCATGCGAAATGCGCCTTTTCCGTCTCACTCTACCGGACTCACTTCCTGTGTTGCTTTGTGCGTGGATCCTATTGTCTGCGTGGGGCTACAGTCAAAGCTGAACTTTGGAAAGTGTTTCCCCAAAATCTCTCTCCCTCCTCAGTCTCTTCACCTGAGAGGTGGGGTGGACAGCAGAGCCCAGCTCAGAGGGTGTGGGTCTCACGCACGTGAGGTCGCTGGCATCCCGGGGGCCCAACAGCGTCCCTGGTAGAATGACTGGTGTTTGTATTAGTTTCTACCTGTAGTTGGGGAGCTGGTCGATACGTTTATTTTTTGAAATATTGAGGGGAATTTTTCATATAAACTTTACAATGATTCATAGTTCATCACCGCTGGGAGCATGTAACTCTGCTCTACCGTGTTTTGTTTTAAATAAAAAGGATGTTACTGTCCACACAGCGCGTCCGCCTTGATTCTGATGTGTCTTGCTTCTGTGGGCCAGTGGGTGACAAGACGGTGCCGTCGGGGGGCCCTTGCAGAAAGAAGGCTTCTCCTGCCCTCAGGTTCTTTGCACGAGTGTTCACGCAGAGCCGTGGTGATGCAGGTGTGAGCACGTGTGGAACGCGAACATTTGTTCTCCAGCCAGTGCTCCGCATCTCTCCGTGTATCCTCCTTCCACACTTTTCCTGGCGGGAGCTTCTCTGTGCTCAGATTCGAATCTTCTCTGTGCTTGTGGCCCGGTGCTCCTCACACTTGGGTCACTCCGTTCTGCTGGTCCCCAGGGCTCCAGGGACGCTCCTGGGTGCCCCCCAAAAGGCTGACACCCACGGTCAGGAACGAACTTGCCAATGAGCTGGAAGGCTTCTCGGTGGAGGGGCCCCTACCGTCCCCCTCCGTCTACCGCGTCCTTTTACACAGAAGGGGCATTCTGCAGATACTGAATTTGAATCAAAGTGTAATTTTGAGATACCATCATTGAGAAAAATAAAGTCTTTCTCAGCGATTTCTTAAAGTGCATGTCTTTAAAGAGCTTTGACAATTACGTTGAAAATACTAAGAGAATTTGTAATATGCAGTAAGTGTTCTGAGATTAACCCGATCGTGTTTGACTTAGAACCTGTGCTGATCGGGACAGATGTCCAGGTGTCAGTTTATCTTTGCCGATGGGCAGTCTGCTAATGAAGTAAAGAGTTTAGGGAAGTTTGGCCGAAAAAGACATTCAGTACTTGATTCACGTCTGAGCCTTGCTCAGCAATTCTGTGTGTCTCTGGACTGTTTGGTTCTGTGACATATACGGGGATAGCGTGAGTCTTCAAACACGTATCCTAGGTCAGACACCCTCGGTGCCAGAACGGAGAGTCTCAGTGCATTTCGGCCTCTGCTGGGAGCGGCTCTCTGAACTAATTACGGAACTTGGTCGTCACAGATATTTAACATGAAGCCACTACAGATCGTGTTTCCCTCCCGCGTGGACCCTGAGAGCCCGGTCATCGACTTGGACCTTCACCTGCCCTTGCTGTGCTTCAGGCCCGAGAAAGTGCGGCAGGTAAGCGTCCCTCCGGACCTGGGGCGTCCGTGCTGGTTGGCTTGGTGGGGCATCTAAGCTGTCATCGTCTGGAGGGTGATTCCAGGGCACGTGTGTTCCAGAACATTCCAGAATGTTCCGAATGTTCCACAACACACTGGGAATAGTTGCTTTTTTTGTTTTGTTTTGTTTTGTTTGTTTTTAAAGATTTTATTTATTCGACAGAGATAGAGACAGCCAGCGAGAGAGGGTACACAAGCAGGGGGAGTGGGAGAGGAAGAAGCAGGCTCATAGCAGAAGAGCCTGATGTGGGGCTCGATCCTATAACGCCAGGATCACACCCTGAGCCGAAGGCAGACGCTTAACCGCTGTGCCACCCAGGCGCCCCCCAAGGGAATAGTTGCTTTTTGGCTTCAAGCAGACATTCAGGACTGTGCACACCATTTACAAGCAGTGCTTTTGGGGGTTAAAGGGGCTTTCGTTTTGGCAAACAGCAGGGAAACCGGGTGAGACCTAGGCTCCACGTGGTTTTGGTGGCGCATTCACACGCATGTTCAGTGCATGGCGCGTGGTCAGAAGTGTGTACACGGTGTCGTTGATCTCCCCCAGATCCTAACGTGCCTCCTCATGGAGCAGCGGATGGTGTTCTTCTCCTCCAGCTGGGCGCTGCTACCGCTGGTCGCCGAGTGCTTCCTGGCCTACCTGCACCCCCTGCAGTGGCAGCACACGTTTGTGCCCGTCTTGTCGCGCCAGATGCTAGACTTCATCATGGCACCGACGTCCTTCCTCATGGGCTGCCACCTCGACTACTTTGAAGAAGTCAGCAAGGTTAGGCCTTGGCCATTTGCTGTAGAATGTCAGATCCTTGTGACCCCTGCGGGGACTGGCGGAGAGGGGCTTCCAAAGGGCCCTGCAGGGAGGGCCACGTGCCCTGGCCACAGGGAGAGGGTGGGCACTCCTGTCCCTGGGGCTCGTGCTCTGGGCTCCACGCACGCGGGGTGCTGTCGCGGGTCTGCACCATCCTCCTGCAGTCCTCCGCGTGTTTTCGAGGCTGGGGGGTTCTGGGCGCCGGGACCCCGTGTCACATGCCAGTCCCCTTAAATTCCCGGGGCTCCAGCGAGGAGAGTGTGGGTGTCGGCACTGATGGAGCCTGCTAACCGGCCTGGCCGTGGCTGCTTTCTAGTTTTGTGGCCTTGAGTGAGGTGCCAGCCCTTACTGAGCCTCAGCCTCCTTGGCTCTAAAGTGGGCATGTCCTCCTGGGCCGGGCTCTGTGTGGGGACCACCCCGCACCCGCCAGCACAGGGGAAGGGCTTGGCAGACCCCAGCAGCCAGTGTCCCGGTCCAGATCTTGTGTTTCTCTGGTTAAGCTTCTGTTGTTCAGTAATGCTGTGGACCATCCTACTGGAAGACGCCCCTTCTCTGGATTTCCCTCCTCCTCCTCCTTCCTCTCTCCCCCCTTTTGTTTTTGAGGCAATCCGCTGGCTCCCAAGAAAGCCAGCTGGCCTCCCCAAGCTCCCAACCTCCCTGTACGCTCCGGCCTCCAGCCCCTCCGTCTCTCCGAGACCCCCGAATCCACCAACCTCCCCATCTTTCACGAAGCCCCCCAGGCCTTCTCATGTCCCCCAAACCTCCCCGTTTACCCGAGCCCTCAGCCTCCCCTCGTCCCCTGGCCTGCCGGAGCCCGCCGACCTCCCCACAAGTCCGTCCTCCACCCATCCCTGTTCTCCCAGAACCCGCCCCCTCGTCCCCCTTCCCTGGCCTCTCGTGTCCCCACGCCGGCCTCCCCACATCCCCGTCCTCCCGGAGACCGCCAGTCCGCCCCACATCTCCCGACCGGCCCGCGCCCCGGTCCTCCCCACAGCGCCGTCCTCCCCGGGCCCCTCCCTCGTCCTCCCCACTTCTCCGGCCTCCCCACATCCTCGGCCTCCCGAGCCCCGCGCGGGAGGGGCCCGTCTCCGCCACATCCGCCCTGCGGACCGGCTCCTTGGCCCCGCTCGGCCCTGCCAACCCCCAGCTCCAGGAGCCGGCCCGCCCGCCCGCGTCCCGGCCCCCTCCCCAGCCCCGCACTCACTCGGACCGCGCGGGGCGCCGGGAGGCGAGGGCAGACCACTGCGAGGCGGCGCCGCGAACCGACGGGCGGCCCTCCCTCCCACGCCTCACGCCGCAGGCGCACAGCCGTCCCGGCCCGGCGGCGGCAGCGGTGGCAGCGGGCTTGCACCCTCGGGGCCGTGCTGCGTCCGTCGGCGCGGGCCGCGCGTGCGCGGCGACCGGCTGAGCCGGGCTTCACCGCCAAGGCGCGCGCCGGGCCGAGTCCCCGCACCGATCTTTGGCCCCCCGCTGGGAGGACCGGGCATGCGCCCCGCGGCCCGCGCATGCCCTGCACGCCACGGGGCTCCGGTCCCGAGACCGCGCCGGACAGTCGCGCCGGGAATTCAGGACGGCAAGGGACTGAGCGCGCATGTGGTGGCCGGGTCCGGGGAAGCCTCGGCGGGGGCCGGGAGGGGCGGCCCGCCGAGCTGAGGTCCCGGGGGTCCCACCGGCGGCACTCTGGGCCGGCGGGGCTGGACCGACCTCGGGGAAGCCCTCCCACCCGCTGCCCTGCCCCCTACAGCCCGGACGCGGCCCCTTTGCAGGGCCTCCCTAGCCCGCCGCCCTGCAGCCCAGCCCCAGGGTCGGAACCCGCGCAGTCGAGCCCCGCAGTGGGCCGGGGCCTGGCCCGAGTCCTCGCGCGTGTCTTCGCCAGGCTTCCTGCCCACCCCGAGGAGTTAGGTGTCCCGGGCCCCTCTGCACACAGGAGAGTGAGGCTCAGGGGTGTGTTCCGTGGCATCACAGCTAATGCTGGGCTGTACTTAGATTGAACCCTGGAAGACGGCCTGAAAGAGGCTGTGGGAGGCGGCTGGAGGTAGACAGATGTGGGGCCTGCGTGCTGGTCTCAGGGCTGGAGACAGAAGAGGAGGACCCCGGGGATCTGGGAGTCACCAGGCCTAGGGCAGCTGAGCAGACCCAGGACGCCGAGTGGAAGGGGCAAAAATGCACTCGTCCAGGGGCTTCTTCAGGCATCGTTAGGAGCCTGGCGTTTGTTCTTTAGGCCTCAGGGAGCCTGGGGAGGGTTTCAAGCAGGAAGTAATATCTGATTTGTGTTCTTTAAAAAAAAAAAAAATGACAACCTTGCGGTAGGAAATGAAACCAGAGGCAGGGCAACTTTCATCTTTATGGTGTCACTTTGATCCTCACCACAAGCCAGGAGGCAGGTTAGGGCCACACTCCTTTTCAAAGGTGAACTCCTGAAGCCCAAAAAGGTAACCCACCGTTCTGTCCTCAGAAGCTATCATTTGACTCTAGTTGTAACAGAAGCAGGTAAAATAAAACAATTTTGCGTAGCAAGAGTTTTACTATATATGTTTTTGTTGTTCTTTAATGAAATGTGTTACGGTTATTTGTAGAATTTTTTTAACTCCATCCAAGTTTGCAAGGAAGTGTGTCTCTGAATGTGAGCCCCAGGGCCTTGGTCCCCAGAGTTTGCTCCACCTGGAACTCTCCTCCCTCTGGAGCGTGTCACTCCCTCATGTCTTTGAGGCTTATGTGTCACCTCATCAGATGCCAACTGACCACTCTGTGTATAATAGGAACCCCCACCCCCCACCCCCTGACTCTGCTCTGTTGTTCTGCAAAGCAGCTGTTGTCCTCCACAGCCCTACACTGTGTGCTTGTTTATTTCTTGGTTGTGTGTCCCTCTCCCAGAACGTTAGATTCATTCAAGCAGGGACTTTGTTCACTTCTGGGTCCCTGACACATAATGAGATATTGTGGAGTAACTGAGTACAGCTTTGGGTGATGGGAAGTAAGAAACTGTTATTTAAAGTGTAAGAAGGGAGTGGGAGTCAGGGAAGGGAGTGGAGGGACAAAGGGGATTATTGTGAGGAGATCTTTGCAGGGCGGTGGGGGCGCTTTGGTAGACTAAAAATGGCCACCAACTTGTTGACACTGCTCCCCACAGGAGATTGAATCCAGTCATTCACCCCTTGAATGTGGATGGCTCTTGTAACTTGCTTGGACCAGGAAAATGTGTCACGGGGGATGTGGTGTGACTTTTGAGCCGAAGCTGCAGGAGATGGTCTGGCTTTCTTGTCACCTGATTCTAAACAAGTCCAAGCAGGTCTGGTGAGGAGGCCGCGTAGAAGAGCGCAGATCCTCCTTGGCTGACAAGCTGCCACCTGCCAGACACGTGGGTGAGGCTGTGCTTGACCACCCAGCCCTAGCCAAGTAGTCAGCCAGCTGCGGCCACCAGAGACCCAGGCAGACCAGCACAACTGTGGAGATGCACTCAGCCCCAACCAGCCAACCAGAGAATCACGAGCAAATCAAATACTTGTGGTTTTAAGCCCCTAGATGTTAGCGTGGTGACACAGCCATGGATAACTGACACATTTGATGACCTCAACCTTATCATGATGCATTCAAAACTGATGTTCTGGAGGCCGGCTTTGATTATTCCTCTGCCTAATAAAAGCAGAAAATCAGGAAAGGGCAAGACAAAAAGTGATGCAAACAGATACAAAGAGGACGAAAGGTAGACGGAGGAGATGAGCAGCAGGTTGTGCAGCAGAGACCCTCCTCATCCCCTGAGCATACTTTGTGGTGCCCAAGAGCTCAGGTTCAGGAGTCCATGAACAGTGAAACAGACCCAGGCTCCAGTTCAACTGTTCCCCAGGGTCAGACACTGAGCAGGTGGCATAACGTCCTTGCTCATCTGTTAATAGAGGTTACAGAGAAGCTCCATAACCTTAGGTTGTTGTGGGGAGAAAATGAACTGTTCCTGTCAAACACTCGGCAGAGTGCTTGGCACAATATACCCTCCATAAGTATCATGGGGTAGCAATAGCATTCCTGTACAGGTTACTGTTCATCTTGATCATGGAGGGGCGATCATTCAAAGGACCGCCCAGAGTGCAGTGTTAATAAAAGCTGATTTTCCTCAGCTCTGTGGGTCAGATGCTGTGTCCACAGTCTCCAAACCTCATAGCAGCCCCGCAGCACGGGCATGTTAACATCATCTTCATTCTATTGTTGTGAAAACCGTGACAAAGGAAAAATGCAAGCGATGGAACAGGTGGCAGGGCTGGAGCTCAAAGCTGCAGTCTGTCCCACTGCAAAGCATGCACTCCTCCCTCTCCCTGTGCAGCCTCTGCTACGCTCAGACCCTACATAAAAAAACAAAACACACAAGACCATGCGGCTTCTCCCCTTCCTGCACTGCGCCACACAGGCTGAGCTCTGACCTTTTGTGGGAAGCATTCAGGAAGGGCTTCCTGTGTATTGGCAAAGCAGCTGCATCCTGGGAGCACTTCCTCCTTGAAAAGCACCCTCCCACCTCCCTAGTCTGATGAGGGCTTGTCCCTAGGAGGGACTTGCTCATAGTGGAAACAGAAGCACACTTTAAGACTGGGGGTGGGTGCACAGTAAAGAGGGTGGGCGGTAAGAAGCTGGTGTCACCAAGGACACACCGAAGCCCACATTATTGCCCACATCAAGGCGCTGACCAGCCTGCAGATCCACACAGAGAAACTGGAATGAGAAAAAGTGGGATCCAGGAAACTGGTGCCCGGGGCACTCGAAGATCCAGTAAGATGGGCCACTGGGAGGTATGGGTGTGCCACCTGCCCTCCGGGGATGCTGGCCCTCAGGTGGTCAGAACCAGGAGACTGGTCAGGGAAGAGGGACACCCTGCAGAAGAACAGAGAGAGGAGTCCGACCAATCTGGTTCAAACCCCAGCTCCCCCACGTGACAGCCCAGTGGCCCTAAGGGGACTGCTCTACCTCTCTGAGTCTAAACTTCCTCATCAGTGAAATGGGGAGGGGGGAGGCTGCAAGAGCAGAAGGGAAGGGGCCAGGGGGCACCCCTAGGGAAGATGCTCAAAGGGGAAGCATAACAAAGGAGGGACAATTTGAGGGACCAGAAGCCAGATTCCCTCCTTCAACTCTGGCCAGCGTAAAAGCAAGATGGGCCACAACCACCATGTGCACCTTGCCCAGGAGGGAACATTCTGGACTTTCAGAACTAGGCTGCTGATGGACGTTTTACAATATGTTTGAAATTTCACTTCCCACAGGAATTTAATGTAGGGATGTTGGAATGTGGGACTATTAACTCCTCTGGGTGGGGGGAAGGGTCATGCCCCCCACTAGTGCCTGCAGTGGATGCAGCTCTTTTGAGGGGACATGTGAACGATTTGCCCCAGGTGTGGTTTCATCCTCAGCTGGAGCTAGGGGTGCCCCAGCCACTCCTGCTCACCTGCTCACACAGATCTCCCCACTCCTTGCCCCGCCATGGCTTTCCAGGTGTCTGGGATACAGGGCACACTAGCTGGACCTCTTCCAGGCCCTGTCCAGAGGCTCAGCCCTAGGGGCTAAGCCGCCTATAGCAGTGACCCCAGGACCTCACCCGTGGGGCTCTCCAGGGATACTGCTCTCAGGTCTGGGCCACACACCCACTTCCCATTACTCACAACCCGCCCCCCCCCCAACACACAGAGGGGAAACCCTTTCCCTGTACAGCACTCAGCAGGTCCCGGACGGGGACAAACTCCCATCTTCCTAACCGGAAATGCCCGTTTGGCCTGGAAAACTTGCAGCTAGGGCTCAAGTTAGCCTCCATCCAGAGCACCCACATACCTGCACCAGCCTCTAGAGAAGAAAAGATGTACATTTTCTGGGAAATTCTGCCCCAAACCATTGGTTCTCTCATTTCATTGTCACAACTCATCAGATAAGTGCTATTAAATGCATTTTCCAGATGGGTAAACTGAGGCCAGAAGGTGATGACTACCCAGCTCAAGTCTACCCAGCAAGTAAATGGCAGAGAAAGGATTCATACCCAGTTCGTGTGGCTCCAAAGTTGTGCTCTCAGTTACTGAGCTCCTCAGCCTCCCAAGGCAGGGCGGGGGAGGGGAGGACCAGTTCTGAGTCCAGAGGAGGCTCCCTCACCTTCTCTCCAGGGTGAACAGGCAGGGCATCCTGGTTTAGCAAAGACAATGCAGTTGCAGGGGCTCCCCTGGACCTGTTTCTATCGTGGGCTGGACAAAAGTCATTATCAGTATTAAATCCCCACGAAAGCAGTGTTCTCTCTGCAGATTTTGTGTCGTGCTCAGCACAGAAGGCTGCCCGCTTTCCGGTGTCTGCAAGGTGAGCAGACTGCCCTTGGAGATTTCCCACTTCTCCCATCTTCTCAGCTTTGTTTTTTCTCTCCCAGCTTCCACTTTCCTCTCCCCATTCTATCTCTTTCTCTCTCAAATAAACAAATAAAAGCTTAAAAAAAAAAAAAAGGACTAGACTCACTCACTCATCGAACTTCGGGTCAGGCTGGCTAAGGCCCATCTCTCGAGGCTGCTTCCCCACCTGAAGCTCTAGGGTCCAGTCTCACAGTTTCCCGCTTGTGATGGCAAAGTGGCCCCATCCCGTGCCCTGTCTGCTGATAGAAGTGTAAAACCACTTGGGAAAATAATTTGGCAGTTTTTTAAAAAGTTATGTGTTTCCCATTCGATCTAGGTATTCCATTCCCAGAGAAATGAAAGCGTATGTCCATACAAAGATGTGAACATGAATGCTCATAGCAGCTTAATGTAGAAAAGCAAACTGGACAAAACTGAAATTTTCATCAACCGGTGAATGGATAAACAAATTTTAGTATATCCATATAATGGAATATTCCTCAACAATGGAAAGTAACAAACTATTGGTGCACACAACAAAGGTGAATCTGAAAAGTATTAGGGTGAGTAAAACAAACCATACTGGACATACTGTCCATCCTGTTTCCGTGTATATAAAATTCCAGGGGATGCAACATTAACCTAAAGTGACAGAAAGCAAGGGAAACAAGGGCAAAAATGAACTATTGGGACTTCATCAAGATGAAAAGCTTTTGCACAGCAAAGGAAACAGTCGACAAAACCAAGAGACAACCGACGGAGTGGGAGAAGAGATTTGCAAATGTCTTAATCAGATAAAGGGCTAATATCCAAAATCTATAAAGAACTTATCAAATTCAACACCCAAAGAATAAATAATCCAAGCAAGAAACGGGCAGAAGACGCGGATAGACATTCTCCAAAGAAAACATACAAATGGACAACAGACACATGAAAAAATGTTCCATATCACTTGGGAAATACAAATCAAAATCATAATGAGATACCACCTCATTAACAAGTCAGGAAATGACAGATGTTGGCAAGGATGAGGAGAAAGGGGAACCCTCTTGCCCTGTTGGCGGGAATGGAAACTGGTACCTAATTCTGGAGAAGAATTTAGAGGTTCCTCAAAAAGTTAAAAACAGAACTTCCCTATGACCCAGCAATTGCACTACTAGGTATTTATCCCAAAGATACAAATATAGTGACCCGAAGGGGCACCTGCATCCCAATGTTTATAGCAGCAATGTCCACACCAGCCAAACTATGGAAAGAGCCCAGATGTCCATTGACAGATGAATGGATAAAGATGTGGTATATATGGAATGGAATATATATACGTGGTATGAATAATGGCATACTACTCAGCCATCAAAACAATAAAATCTTGCCATTTGCAATGATGTAGATGGAACTGGAGGGATTACGCTAAGCAAAATAAATTAATCAGAGAAAGACAATTATATGATCTCATGCATACGTGGAATTAAAGAAACAAAACAGAGGATCATGGGGGAAGAGAGGAAAAATACAACAAGATGAGAGAGAGGGAGACAGGCCATAAGAGGCTCTTAATCATAGGAAACAAACTGAGGGTTGCTGGAGGGGAGGTGGTGGGGGATGGGGTAACCGGGTGCTGGGCATTAAGGAGGGCACGTGATGTAATGAGCACTGTGTATTATATGAGACTGATGAATCACTGGCCTCTACCTCTGAAACAAATAATACATTATATGTTAATTAATTGGATTTAAATAAAAAAATAAAGAGCACCCTTGCATAAAAATAAACCAACAAACACAGACAGACAGAAAGTAGACCAGTGATTACCTGGTGACGGGATGGTTGGGGGAGGGAAGGATTGTAAGGGCATCAGGGAATTTTTTGAGAATGATGACTATGTTCATTATCATGGGTATATACACGTGTCAAAACTCATCAAATTGGGTTTGTTTAAAAAAGTCTTCCCCTATGGACTCTGGGAAACAAACTGAGGGTTTCAGAGGGGAGGGGGTGGGGGATTGGGCTAGGCCGGTGCTGGGTATTAAGGAGGGCACGTATTGCATGGAGCACTGGGTGTTATACGCAAACAATGAATCATGGAACACTACATCAAAAACTAATGATGTACTGTATGGGGAATAACAAAACATAATAAAAAAATTTAAAAAAAAATTCCCATTATCCTGGCAAGAGAGAACCCATCCCTGATCCAGCAGATGCCAGCCAGGGAACAGTGGCTACCATGGATCGGACGCAGAGCCTGGGGCCTGGAGGGAACTGCTGCTTCAGAAGAACTGCATAAGGAGATGCACGAAGACTGGAAATCCTGGCTCCTAGGTCAGCATAGATGCTCATGGAACCAGGCTCAGGTGTGCCCTTTAAGGTACCCCTCCCATCTTCTCCCAACACACAAAACAAGCAGGAAAGGGAATCCAGAGATCATTGACAAGAATCCCAGAAAGATTCCAAACTTGGTAAACGGCCAACGGGGAGACTGAGGCTGGAAAGTCCTGCCTGCCCTGAGTCCATCTGCAAATTATCTTCCTCTGCCTTTGTCCCCTTCACATGCAGGATTTGATCTCCTTCCGTGTTTTTCCCCACTAGGTGCTGATGCAGTTCCAGAGATTGAACTACAATACGACAAGTTCCAAAACCAAACACAAAACTAAAAAAGCATCTCAATGGAAGAAGCAGGACACAGTCTTCCTGGCCTTAGAGTGGAGAAAGGCAACCCCAGTCCTGGGGCAGGAAGGAGTTCTGGGGCGTACAAGTCTTAAAGACTCCCACTTTCAGTGGTTGTTGCTATTCCTGGGAAAGTCCCTGCAACCTCTAAATCTCAGGAGTTCTGAGGGGCTGTCTCTGCTGTTTGCCCAAATTCATTGACTGAAATGGACCCGTGCTCTGAGTAAGGGGGATTTTGGGGTGCCCTCCAGTGGCTAGGGAGAAGGGTTGCCACTTCTCCTTCCTCCCACATACAGTAGCTGATGACTCTGGAAGATTTCCTAGGTCAGGAACGAATACGAGAGTCTGTGCAAGTTTTCCATTACTGCAGGAAGTAAAAGACCCAAACCACACACATGGGCTCTAAAACAAAACAAGGGCTTTAATCTCCTAACATGCAAATCTATCACGGTACTATTTAAAACAACTAAATGGTGCCCCCTACATAAGGAAATAGATGGGGGGAAGGGGTGTGGAGAAAATGGGCGCAAGGATGCAGCTGCTGAGGAATCCCTGCAGGGCCACTGGACACTTGCACAGCCCTGAGGTTGACTGCAGCCAGTTCTTCTCCTTCTTGAGTGCTGCTGACCAGCTAGGACCGGGGCTCCAGCTGGCAGGACAGGGTGTAGCTAAGGACAGAGGGACACCTGTGAGTTGCCCAGGAGCTTCCATTCAAGAGTCCCTGCCAGTGTTTGCCCACAGCTGGAGTCAGGCGCCCCGGCAACAAGGCCTGAGGCTGCCCAGGGAAGGAGGATCCCAGGAGTGGCCAGCAGAAAGAGTCCACCCCGAACCTCACCGACCCAGCTCCTGATGGGCCTCACCTCTCAGCCTCGCTGAGCGGCTCCATAGCCTGGAACCAGGCCCAAAAAGGATCCTCGGGCTCTAGAGTGTAATTCTCGGCAGCCACCTGGAGCAGCATGATGTCCGTCATGACTTGGTATTCCTGAGCAGACAGAGAAGCACAGGATGCATAGGGAGCCTGGGGTGGGGGGGGAGCTGCAGGACCTGGTGACGGTTGAGGAGCGGGACCGGGGACCTATCCCAGGTCCTGGCACACATGGCCACTCTCCTGCCTAGAGATTCATCTGGTCTCCACCTGTTCTCAGAGGTGAATATCAGTAGCCCCTCCTCCGGGAAGTTCTCCTGGATGCCATGCTCTGTCCCCATCTCCTAACGGGATGGGACTTGCACTGCTTTCTTCTCAAGGGATCCCAAGAAATGTAAGGTGGAGGGCATGGAGCCAAGCAATGTTCTTCCCAGGGACATCTCTGAGGCCCACTCCCTACCCTTCCCTGCGGGAAGCGCCACATATGCTCACCTTATTTCTTTTCTGGTGGTTGATCTCATTCCCCTGGAAAGCAGACAAAGTCCATCAGAATGAGGCCCCTGGTTCTTAGGAGCACTTGATTCCCATCCCTTCTCATGCTGCACCATGGCCAGGACCCATGAGGGGGCCGTGCATACACAGATAGTGGGCCTGGGATCTAGGCCAGGCTCTGGGGTCCAGAGAAAGGAGGACATGGGGCAGATGGACTGGCTACAGGTCGGGACCCTGCAGCACCACCCTCTCGGAAGACAGTAGGGGAGGCCGAAGCCTCAGGCAGGAAGGGGCTGTTGCGGCTACTGAGGTGCTTGCTGACGTGGAGGGTCCTGACTTCATTCTCCCCCCACGGGCAAACTCACCGGGGGAGGCTGAGGTCCACTCAGACAGACCTCATGCAGCTTTGCCTTCAGGAAGCTCTGCTGCTTCACCAGTCTTCGGCACCGGGAGCCGTGGCCTAACTGCAGCCTCACCTCGCTCATCCCTGAGATGGGCAACAGCCCCCAGGCTCACAGGGTAGCCGTGAGGCTGTCATGAGGGGAGGTTTGCCGAGTCCTGAGAGCTCAGGGCTCAGTACAGGGGCGTTCTGCTCCCAAACCTCCGGATTCTGGTCCCTCCCCCACAATCCTCAGGCTCACCCACCTCCAGATAGTCCTCCATGGCGGTATCTAACATCACCAGCTCGGTGAGGAAAGTGCCAAGGAAAGGCACGACACCCTGTGTCATGAGGGGGAGGGTTGGGATGAGTCCCTGCTCGCTGGTGTCCACAGGGACCCTCCACTGAAAACGCTCCAGCCTCCTAGCCCACCCCATGGGCTCACGTGGAGCAGCCTAGGACCCTTAGCAGCCTCCCCCCACGGGTTCCCTTTCCCTTCCCCCCCAGAACATCAGACTCCTCATCACCTTCAGGGCCTGCTTTTCAAAAATGCCAGGGAATGGAGCACTAAGCCGGTCCCTCTCCACCCGCAAAACCCATTCTCTATGGACCTTTCTGGACCCTCCTCCTGGTTCTTTTGAAATAAGAATTGTAGAAGCTGTGGCCCCAGGAGCCGCAGCTGGAGTGGGAAGGATGCCCCCCCCTTCCTGATCTTTCCTTTTTGGGAGGCTTCCAGCCCTCAGGGAGGAGCCCTCCTCCTCCTCTGACTTTGGAGGCCCTGGGCCTCAGGCACATTCACCTTCTTCTGCATCCTCTTCTGGGCTCCCCGGAGGGCCATCACCAGGGTGGCAAATCTATTGGACGGTCGCTCCTGCAGGACCAAGGACAAGTTCCTTGAGACCATCATACCCTCAGGCCACTTGCCCCCACCATCTTGGACGTCAGAACCTAGACATCTGACCTAACTCATACTGATCCTGAGGCCCCATTATCCAGAAGCAGGCCGTGAGTGATTCCAGAACAATCTCATTCCAACATTCACTCCATGTGTGAACTTGACATTGCAGCCTGGCCTCCCCGAGCCTGTTTTCTCATCAGGAAACGTGACAACTCCACCTATCTCCCATGGTCTCCTGAGGACTCAGGGTCCTATTACTCTCATCATTGTTGTGGCCCTCAACCCAGCCCAACCCCATCACTGAGCACAGGTCTGTCCTCTGGGCTCTCCAGGTTTGTAGAGGCCCCCACCTGGACCAGCTGTCGACACAGAGAGAGAGGGTGTGTAGGCTAGGGAGTCTGCTTGGACACCACCTGCTTGCCCCTTCACTGCCAACGGCATCCTCACCTAGGCTGTCGCCACATTCATGACAAAGGCTTCCCCTCCCCAAGGAATGCTTCAGACCATTCCCGACTACATCCACTCAGGACCCTGTTCCCTCCCACCCATCCTCTCTTTCCAGACCTGCACCTTCCAGGCTACCTTGATGAGCAGGTTCCTGCCCTGTGCGGTGTCCTTGCTGCACAGCTTTTGAAAGATCCTCAATGGCTTCCTGAAGAGAGGCAAGGGAGGCAGGATCAATGGACGAATAATGTGGCAGGGTTGAGTGCGAGTGCCTTTTCTTTGAGAACCCCAGAGTGTCAACCTGCCTGGTTGAGGGTTTCTTCTGGGATCCTCTGAGCACTAAGGTCTTTGTAGGACATGGGAGGGAGCTCTCATGTGGCTCGTCCTGGGCCTCCCTTCCCATATTCATTGAGAAACGCTGTTTGGGTCAATTTGGGGTTCAAATGGGCAGAGAGCTTAGTGGCTGTCAAGGAAACACGTGAAGAGATTTAATGCAGCCCAGCCACGTGTGGGACATTTGGCAAAACTGATTTCTAAAGCGGGAGGCATGGTGGCCTCCTCACCAGGGAGGCTGAGAGACCCACCCACCAGCCCAGGTCCTGTGGTCGGGGTTTGCCGCCTCCCAGAAGGTCCAAGCTGCCTGAGGGGGAAGAGGACAAGCCTCTGGGAGCTCCCTCGTCCATCCTGGTCCCTCCATGGAGAGAGGCCTACTCACCTGGAAACCTTCCCCCACGTGTTCTCGAGGCGGTGAATGGAGACACTCTGCAGAGCCGAGAGGATGGCATGTAAGGATGAGTAGTTCCTCAGGGTTTGACAGGCCTGGGGAGAGAAGAGAATGGGCTGTCACTTGGGGAGCCAGCACCTTATTGGCTCTCAAGCTTCAGTCCCCCTCAGGGGAAAGTGCTCCTGCTGGAGGAAGCCGCTGTCCAGGGACCTGCCGAAGGGCACACGTGAGGCCCAGAGGAGGAGGAAGATTTTACCTCACTCCAAGGAAGGAGCCAGGCAGAAACGGAGCATCCCAGCATGGGGCCATGCAAGGCGAGGTCAGCATGCCCCTGGACCAAAGAGCCTAGGGACTGCACAGTCCCTAGGGCAAAGACCAGGGCCTTCCACCCTGAGACCTGATCAAGGGAAGAGCAGTGCCCGAGACTCAGGAGAGCACCTCGGCTGGGCTTCCCGTTGCATACCTTGGCCACCTTGATCCAGTGCTCCACCACCATGGCCCTGTCCCGGGCTGTCATGCTTGGGTTGCCAAGGCAGGTGGTGATGACACACTTGGCCACACCGTTGAACTGGGCGACAGTGGCCCGGACTGTGGGTGCCAGGTGCTCATTGCCAGGCTTGTTGCGCTTGGACCAGACGGAGCCCAGGCACTGATGGGGCAGCAGCTTCTTGAACAGCTCCTAGAGAACAGGCGGACCTTGGTTCACCCAGCCATTTCCCATGCAAGACTCATGTCCTACGTGGGGGTCACAGGTCAGAGCTGGACCTCAGGGAGCTGAGAATCTGGCCTGAGCCTGGTTGGAGACCGTGGATTTCATTCCATTGTTTTCCCTGAGGGAACCCAGTACACAATGACCCAGGAGCAAACAGAGCAAGGGAAGGAAGGAGGGCATTGGCACCCTGATCATGCTCAGGAACTCCCAGCTCCAGGTGGCACTGCAAGGTGGTCCAACCCAAGGGGGCTTCTTCCCCTCCCCTCCAACTGGTCATCCCTCTGGTCCTTCCCCCCCTTTCAGATGCACATTCTCACACGGGAGCTGCAACCACACATTCTTCCGTCTGCCCTGTCCTCATGGACACATCAGATGCCTAATCAATGCTGAGGGTACTCATCCTCCAAGGCACATGAGTGGGTGACCCATGGACTTGACTGAACACAGGGAGCTGCCCTCCTCCACCCACGGGACCAGGGCCTGCCCATTGGTCTCTCCATTCTGGCTCATTTCTTCTCCCTAGTACCTCCGTATCAGTGCTTATCAGGGTCTCTCGCTACAGTCCGCAGCTGGACAGTGAAAGCTTGGGGCTAAGCGCCTTGATGGGTTGACAGGGTTGGGAAGTGGTGGAGCTGAGATTTGGTCCCAGACCATAGGAGTCCACATCAGGGAAAGGCAGGTGTGGGGCAGGTGAGAGCAGAAGGAAGGCCTGCCCCTGGCCCACCCTGAGAGCCCAGCTGCTCACCGCATCCATATACGTGAGCTGCTCTGCCACCAGCCTGGGAGGGAAGTCCAGGAGGTCGGGCTTCTCCTCACCCAGCTGGTTCTTTGGGGTGACACAGCGGTGGCAGGAAGCCTCTGGGGCCGCGGTGGGCTCTGTGGCTGTTGCCTGAGTGAAACTTTCCAGCAAAAAGGGTGGTCCAGCTGACTGCCGCTCAGCACCCGGCACACATGCAGAAGATGGGAGCACGGGTTGCAGTTCTGGAACAGCTGACAGAGGGGAGGCTGGCTCTGACACCGCAGGTGACAGTTGACACAGAGCCGGGGTCGCCTCTAGCTCTATAGGAGGCCCTGTTCCTGGCTCTGCCGCTGGAAGGAGCCCTGGAGCTGGCACTGGGGCAGGAGACAGAGAAAGGTTCATCCACATCACTGACTTTCTGGATGCCTTTGCAAAACCAGGACAGACCCCATGGCCTTGAAAGGAATACCCAGCCCATGAACCCCATCCCAGTTAGCCTTCCCAGCTTGCCATCCCCCTTACCCTCCACCTCTGCCTCAGTGAGCGCCAGAAGTTCCCGCTGCATCAGGAGAAGGGGGACATGGTTTGTCAGGTCCCAGGCATGCCACTTCAGAACCATGGCCCCATGCACATAGGCCACCTTGATCTCGACACGGTCACGGCCCAGGGACTGATAGATAGCCTGCAAATTCTGGTCAGGCCAGGTACCCAAGAAGGGAGACAGGGTGCTGGGGAGAGTCATATGTGGAGCAGAGTCAGAGGCCTGGCCTTGCATTGCACATGCTACTCCCACAGCACCGTTCTTTCCGTATGGGTCCCAGAGGATGGCCCCAGCCCCCTTCCAACCCCTCTCTAGCTGCCCTCGTAGTGGGAGGCCTGGTCCTCCAGAAAACCTGAATGAGTCTGGTTTTTCCACTTCTCCTCTCCTCTACCTGGCCATGGGCCTGATCTACTCTATCCTCCATGCACACCAGTATCAAGGCTCAGGTTGGAGGCAGATTTGTGAGTGGTCGGCTCAGCACAGCCTCGGTTCTTGGCCCCGGTTGGGGTGGTCAGCAGGGAGGGGCAGGCAGAGCAAGTTGGGACCGTCAAAGGGATGGGTGTTTCAGGCACCCACTGAGCCCAGACTGTGCTCTGCCGCCCAGAGGGCCCGGGACCCCCTCCACAGCCTTCTTTGACTCATTTGCTTCTTCACATGAAGCCCCCCAGATGAAGCCCACCCACTGGAAATTAAGAGATCGGTGAGATCCCTGGTTTGGCAAATCCCTCCCCAGCCACCACCCCTGTAGTCCCCCACCCTGCTCTGTGGAGGCAGCCAGCCCTGCTTCTGGACCCAAACCCCTGTCCCAGTTTTACTTGATCATTTCATCTGTCCTATGATCCAGCTCTAGGTGGATCCTTTCAAAGCTAGAGGAGGCTACGAAGATGTCACATCTAACAACCATTGGACATGCATGCTTAGGGTGTGCAGAGTGCCTATCTGACCCTCTGAATAGAACTGAGACCCAGACACTGTATCTCCTCTCTCCATTCACATTCCTAGTGCTTAATATACATTCTTGAACGACTACTTCCCAGCCCGCACTTTCCAAATCCTGAGTGGCCCGTGGGCTGGTCTGCCTGCTCCCAGTGTGCCCCTGAGCTGCTCACACAAAGGACAACTACCAGAACCATCTAGATGGAATCTCAGAAGTCCTTTGCACATGGAGAAACTGCCTGCTTTGCATTTCCTTTCGTCAACCCAGAAGGGCCACCGGCCTGTGAGGGTTGCACTTGAGAGCTTCTTGACCGGAGAGAGAGAACTATTAAGCAAGAAGATGCCCAGCACGTCCAGGAGCCCTTTCTACAGAGCCAAGCACCAGAGTAGCCCGTGCCATGTTTCCTCCCATGATTTCCTACAGTACCTGTATGAGGTTCATCCTCTTAACCACCCCAGTTTTCAGAAGAGGAAAGGGAAGGTCAGAGAGGGTAGTGCCATTCCCGAGATGTACACCCAGTAGATGGGAGGCTCACCCTGTGCTGTGCATGGGGTGGGCACTCACCTATTGAACTGCTGGCCCAGGACCTGTGTGGCTGAAGTGAACATCTCGGACATGCAGAAGATCGTTGAGGTGTTTGAGATGCTCCCATCTGGGAAGGATGGCACCAGGGACTGTACGAAATGCTCCATTGTGCCTTCTCGGAGCCTCAGCATCGTCTGGGCCTCATCCAGGGACAGGGATGATTCCTTTTCCCACCAGGTAGAGAAGGGGGGTGTGGGGGGCAATGGAGTCAGCTTCAACACCACGAACCACCAGGATGATCAGGGTCTGGTGCTCAGACCAGAGAGTCCCATCCCTTCAGGAAGTTGTGCAAGAAAAGGGACTTGAGGGCCCACCCAGAAAAAGGCTCTAGGCTTGAAAGTACAATTGCCTTTAGGGGTGAAATGAGAAAGCATTGGTCACTTCAACACATCTTGTTAGCTGAGCCACCACAGCCTTTCTCTCTCTGAATAGGCTTTATTAAGAACTGTATGCCTTTGAGTCATCAGTCAACATCCCTACTGCAGACAGGAGAAAGCAGAGGCTTAGCATCTCCAACGCTGCTCGAGATCATAGACGTTGGGCCTGAGAACTGTCCAGAGCATGGAATGCATGGCATTTCCCTAGGCTGCTGCGGCCTGGTCTGTTCCTCAGGTGGGGAGAAAGGTTCAGGGGAAATCCACCTTCCTCAGCAGGCCCCAGGGGAGCTGGTTGTTTCTAGTGTGGGTTCTGGCCTTGCCGTGATCATCTGTGGGTCCTGAGATTGGACATCAATCTGGACCTGTTCTCACCCCAGACCAGCATTGGATGTTGTTGTGGGCCGAGGCACCTGCTGCTTGTCAAGGGAGATGGAGTAGCTGAGCCTTTGGAGCAAGCAGCTCCTCAAAGATGGCCTGGATTGAACTCTGAAAAGACAGAGTCCACTACCTGGGCCAGGAGGCATCAGAGGCCTTGCACCCAATCCGTGCTTGAAAGGCTGATTCACGGCGGCAGACAACCTCCCATACGGAGGTCCAAAAAGACATATGAGGACACAGCTTGTGACCCGGGGGACATACAATGAGTCGATGTGTTCTGAGAGGTGATACGTTACAGAGGAACATATAGAATGGCTTCATCCCACCGTTCCTTTTATGTTCAATCACCCTGTGTGGGGTGAGGATTCATAAGGCCTTGGACACGTTCTCCAAGGACAGTGGAGCTGGGTTCTACACAGGATGGCTGGGGTGAGTCAAGAAAATACTCAAAACAGTAGCAAAATGCAAAGACACTCATGGCTGCGGGAAAAGTCACACAAAACAGAATGAAACAGAATAACCCACGCCCCAAACTGCAAAAAACACGAACAGTATTCTCTACCATTCCCACCTATGGGAAGAGTGTCTTCCTACCTTCTCCCACAGCTGGTGGTGGAGGTGTGGATACTGGGATGACTTTGTGGTTGGGCCTGTGGGGCACTCATGTGGAAACACCATGGGAGGGCCCCAGGTTTGTCCCCACATTTGTGTGGGGGCCCTGGGTGTGTGGAACCCTCTTCCCATTCTCACCTCAGAGCGGCACTGATCCTGGGTGGCCTGGTGCACCTGCCACTTGTCTAGGGCGTTGTAGTTGAAGTCCCAGACCAGCTCTTCGATGACCTCCTGGGTGCAGCTCTGAAAATGCAGTGCCCCATAGACATGGGGTCAAGAGACATTAGTGTCCTCCCGGGACATTGCCACAAGGGGCCACCCGCATTAGAAATCCTGTTCTCCAGTTGAGGCAAAAAGGGGCAGCTGAAAAGACACCGAGCAAGGAGGTAGCCGGATGAAACTCTAGAGCTCGTGATTAACATCGAGGTAGTTGAGCTTGGTCCCCAGTGCTCAGCTTCTCATCCTGCCTGCTATGACCTGGGGCGTGAACATGAAAGATGGGCCAGGCTTCCAACACCTGGCAGCTTCCTTCTGCCCAGGAAGGGTGTGTCCCACATCCTCTGTCCCCTTCTCTACACATAGACAACCAGCCCCCCACCCCAACACACACACAGGGACACACATAATGAGGGGCAAGAGGTGTGGGCCTGCTGAGGTGACATCACAGTTGTTGCCTGCTCTCCAGTGGGCTGCCCTGAGCTGCCTCGTGTTACCTGTTGGTGTCTCCTGCCACATGTCCAGAGGGCTCGGAAAAGCGGGCTGAGCCGACGTCTACAATTATTTGCAAGTCTCTCTCTCTGGGCTTGCCTGGGCCCAGAGACCCTGAAGGGAGGAAGGCAGCAAGAGAACATCTTGCTCTCTCGAATGTCTCCACCCAAGTGAGCTGGAGAGCAGGTTGTCTTTTGAATCTGGGTGCCCGGTTACCAGAGTTCTAAGTTCAGTTGGGGCCTATCACAGAGGAAGTGAGGTCACTCTTTCAAGATTCTAATCCCTGGGACCATGTGTTCAGTCAGACCTATCCAGAGCCCCTTCTTGGCAGTTGACTCCTTAGCTTTCTCCCCCATGTCATCTCCTTAACTGGACACAATGAGCCAAAAAGGCCATAGCCACCACTCTCTGGAAATGGAACTAGGGTCCGAAGCTTCAGGAGGCAGAGCTGAATTCAGACCTTACGTTCTATGTTTCTTTGCGCACTTGTGTGTCCTATGTCATTGCGTCTCTCACGTAGTCCCCACTCTCCCAGCCTACAGTGTGGGGATCAGGCTAGAATCTACTTCCTTGGGACATCCTCTGGTGTCTGTGGATAAGAGTATTTATTACATGTGTGGGGTGGTCCCCTGTGTAGCTGAGGCACAATTTTCAAGATGGAAGAATTACAAGAAGGGGTGGGACTTGGCATGGAGGGCCGCTCAGAAGAGGCCTGGGTTCCAGCCCTGTAATACTGCAACTGTCACTTTCCCTCTTGGCCTCATTTTAAGGTGGGCACCATGATGGCCTGGAAAAGCAAGAAGATGCAGGCATTGTCATCCTCTATAGTAAAACCATGCAATTGTTTCCCGTTATATGAAGAACGAGACCCCTTTACCTCGTTTGGGTCTATGAGGGGAGCGGCTTTCACCATGGCTCCCAGGGATCCTGACCTGTGGTATAGGCATCAGACTGTAACCACTAAGTGGTCAGTGACTGGCTTTTGACCCACAGGACATATTCAACGTGATGAAGTACCATGCCTAGAGCTTCTCTACATGTCATGCAAAGAGTTTCTCACTCCCTAGTTACTTTCCATCATGTTCCACTACTCACTCCTTCCCTTTCCCTTCTTCTTCTCTCTCTGAAGCAGAACCAAGCACCGATGTTTTGAGCTGCCATCTACAGAGGCTCACAGGATAGAGAACGGAGGCAGTGCCAAGGCCAAAAGACACACAGGAACTCAGGTTCTGAGTCCAGATGGCATCCCGAGTCACGTGAGCCAACTCATGACAAAATCCTCTTCCAGTATGGCCCTGGTCACAGCCGCAGCCACTGACACCTTGAGCCTGGGGAACCATGCTAATTTGGGCCCGCATTCTTCACCCACAAATACTGTTAGAAATTAAAGCGATGCACCTGCACGTGCAGGGTATCAGGGCAATGCAGTCCCGGGGCAACTCTAGATAAGTAACAGTCTCCCAGGCCTCAGCATCTGTCCCTGCCTTCCTCCCTCCCCTCTGCTCTCCTCCTAGTGTCCCTGCAGCCACCCTGGCTGCCTTTTTCACTCCTCTGGCCAAACTGGCTTCTGTTATTGAGTGTCTGCAGCACAAGTCACTTCTTCCTGAAACGCTGCTCCCTGACGTGTGCAGGTCTAGCTCCCTTTGGTCAATCTGTTCTCAGCAACCTCAGCCTCAGTGAGGCCTTTCATATCTTTCCATGCAGTGACTCCCCAGCCTTCCTCCGTAGCACACTTCATTCCTAGTACAGAGCGCTTGCTCTTTTCTTTCACGTGCGTTCTCTTTGGAGCTTTGGTCCATGTGTAGACTGGGAGCTCCTAAAGCAAAGGAGCCCTAGGTAATTTCAGCTCCGCGCACGGGCCCAGCAAGATACCTGGCATAGGGCAGTGCTCAGTGTGTAGTTACTGAATGAATAATTGAGAAGATCTTGGAGCCCACCTCCCCTCTTAAGCACCTAGACTGCAGAATGCTACTAAAACTTTCAAGCTGTTTCTGGGCAGGGGCGACAACCACAATGGCCTCTGCCTGACTCTTCCTGCTCCAGTTCCTCCAGCAGAACTCACCAGGTACCATGGACAAGGAAGCGCCCTGCATCCAGCTCTCCAGCTCTGGTGGCACAGCCCCACGCAGGCACACCAGCAAAAAAAGCCATGCCTTTTCTCGGGGGTCCTCAACGCAGTGCCTTTGCAGAGTCACAGAGCAAAGGAGCAGGATCTCTTGGCTCCCTGGGCAGAGTAAAGGACCTCAGAACCCTCCCTTTCCTCCTTTTCTGTCCACTCCCATGGTGTCCTCTTTACGATTCCAGCACCCGCACCTCAGCCAGAAGAGTGCTTCTGCACCCACCCCTGTGTGTCTAAACGAGGAACTAAAGGTCTAATGCAGACGTGTCCCTGGGCCCCAGACACAGTGAACGCTCCTCAACATGACTAACCCACAGAAAAATGCAACCAAGAGCATCATGAGACATCACATCACATTGGCGGGAAGAGCGACCCTCCAAAAGTCGAGAGATAACAAATGCTGGTGAGGATGTGGAGCAAAGGGAATCCTTGGGCACCACTGGTGGTAATGCACATTGGTACTGTCACTATGCAGAACACTGTGGACGTCCCTCCAAAAATTAAAAAGAGAACTACCTGCACCTCCATGTTCAAGAAGCATTATTTTCAATAGCCAGGACACGGAAAACATCAGTGCCCTTTAGTGCTGAGTAGGGAAAGAAGTGGTACCTAGAGAATAGCATAGGAATCAGCCAGAAGAAAAGGATATCCCGCTAAGTGTGCTAACAGTACTGGACTTTGAAAGCATGATGCCAAGTGAAATAAGGGAGACAGGGCAAAGACTTTCTGTAGAGAAGCATAGAGAGAGAGAGAGATTGATCCTGTCTAGAGAGAGAGACAGAGAGCTATTTTTCCCTTCTCTGTGGAATCTGAGACAAAGAAGAGAAAAGGGGGAAGACTAACTCAGAAAAAGAGATTAGATTGAAGTAACCAGAAGCAGAGGGCGGAGGGGGTGCGGGAATTTAGTGAATGGTGAAAAGGTACAAATTCCAGTTTCAGATCAATAAGGAATAGGGATTTACAGTACACCCCAGGACTACAGTTCATTACTGCTCTATGGTGTATTTGAGAGGTGTGAGAAGAGCAAGTTCTGAGAGTTCTCATCACAAAGAAAAACCTCTCTTTCTTTTCTTTTCTCTTTTCTTCTCTTCTCTTCTCTTCTCTTCTCTTCTCTTCTCTTCTCTTCTCTTCTCTTTTCTTTTCTTTCTCTTCACTTTAACCACAGTCAGAGGGTCAAAGGTAACACGCTGTACATATTCACGGGGAGAAAGGAGTACATAGGGACCTTCATTCAGTCGTTCAACAAACACTGGATTTAGCATGAGGTAATCCCCGTTCTTGGCTGGGTTCTGCCCAGAACTCCTGTGTCCCACACACCTCTGGTGCTGATTTGCTGATGCCCTGGGTGAGGCACTTCCTTGCCTCGGTTTCCCCCTTACGGTGACCACGCTGGCTGCCGACACTGTTAACAAGGATGCTGCGGGAAGGAGGAGGTGCCAGCCTCGGAGTGTGGGTTCCCGGGGGAGGGGGTGCAGGCCTTTCCCCTGTAATTTATTTCCAGCTCAGGTGCTTGTGAACTCCTCCCAATCGTCCTGCTGAAGTGTGTGCAATGTCTGTGGGTTGTCACACGCATTAATTATCTGCTGAAGGTTATAAAGTACCCCTCGCTTTGGCAAGATCACCCTAAAGAAAAGGGCTTTATCAACGTTGCCATTAAATGCAATCGCAGAGAGTGGAGAAGATGGAAAGGAAAATCGCTCAAGCCAAAGAATAAATGACATTTCAGAAAACGCAGAACAAGTGGATATGAAGATCAATTGGAACTTAAAGTAACGACATGTCCAATGACATAGTCGCAGATTCTGGATTGCTTCGGGCAAGAAAGGGGGACGGTACACACGGAGCCAGACAAGAGGCCCTGAGGCAGGGTGCAAAAGGTTTGATCCTGGGCAGTGTCTTAACCCTTCTGTGCCTCCGTTTTCTCATTCATGAAATGGGACAATATTCACACTGAACCGGAAAGTGATAATAAGAGAATACAACTTCATACGCCTGGCATCTACCAGGTGCTCACAAATCACAGCTGTCATCACGGAGAGTCAACGGCGGAGGAAGCGAGAGGTGGGCACGGAATTCGCAGGTGCTCAGAACGCATTTCATTTCGTTGGACTAAAATGAAGCTTTGTTTTAAATGTCCCTGTCTCATTGTTTCCAGACTGTATGTCATCTCACCATGCAGCACATAGACCGTGCAATGCTGGTAAATATAACAGGCTCCCGCGGGGGGGGGGGGTGCTAATTTGTGGCATGTGCCAGTCTCCATGGGGTGCATATTCCCACCGTGGCTGATTTCAAGCTCCCAGCCTGCCCTTACTGAACAGTCAGGAAGAGATGTCAGCGGCTCGTCACGTCATTTCCGTGGATTTCTGCTGTAAAGATACAACAGACGAGAGCGTAGATGATGGCAGTATGTAGTAAAGCCATCAGGAAATGATGAGTTTGGGATATTTATTACCTTTGTTCTTTTAAAGATTTTATTTATTCATTTGAGAGAGAGAGCAGGGGGAGGGGCAGAGGGAGAGGGAGAAGCAGACTCCCCTCTGAGTAGGGAGACCAATGCATGGATCCATCCCAGGACCCTCCTGGCTTGTGGTGAGGATCAAAGTGACGCCATAAAGATGAAAGTAGCCCTGCCCCTTCCTATCCATTTTTTTTTTTTTTAAGAACACAAATCAGATATTACTTCCTGCTTGAAACCCTCCTCAGGCTGCCTGCGGCCTAAAGAACAAAGGCCAGGCTCCTAAGGATGCCTGAAGAAGCCCCTGGACGAGTGCATTTTTGCCCCTTCCACTTGGTGTCCTGGGTCTGCTCAGCTGCCCTAGGCCTGGTGACTCCCAGATCCCGGGGGTCCTCCTCTTCTTTCTGCCCCCAGGGACCAGCACGCAGGCCCCACATCTGTCTACCTCCAGCCGCCTCCCACAGCCTCTTTCAGGCCGTCTTTCAGGATTCAATCTAAGTACAGCCCAGCATTAGCTGTGATGCCACGGAACACACCCCTGAGCCTCACTCTCCTGTGTGCAGAGGGTCCCGGGACACCTAACTCCTCGGGGTGGGCAGGAAGCCTGGCGAAGACACGCGCGAGGACTCGGGCCAGGCCCCGGCCCACTGGGGGGCGCGACCCTGCGGGTTCCGGCCCTGGGGCTGGGCTGCAGGGCGGCGGGCTAGGGAGGCCCTGCAAAGGGGCCGCGTCCGGGCTGTGGGGGGCAGGGCAGCGGGTGGGAGGGCTTCCCCGAGGTCGGTCCAGCCCCGCCGGCCCAGAGTGCCGCCAGTGGGACCTCCGGGACCTCAGCTCGGCGGGCCGCGCCTCCCGGCCTCCGCCGAGGCTTCCCCAGACCCGGCCACCACAGGCTCGCTCAGTCCATTGCCGTCCTGAATGCCCCGCGCGACTGTCCGGCGCGGTCTCAGGACCGGAGCCCCGTGTTGTGCAGGGCATGCGCGGGCCACCGGGCGCATGCCCGGTCCTCCGGAGGGGGGGTGGGGGGGGCGGAAGCTCGGCGCGGGGACGCGGCCGGGCGCGCGCCGGGGCGGTGAAGCGCTCCTCAGCCGGTCGCCGCGCATGCGCGGCCCTCGCCTACGCAGCACGGCCAGAGGGCGCAAACCCGCCGCTGCTGCTGCTGCTACTGCCGCCGCCGCGACCGCCGCCGCCGCCGGGACCGCCGCCGCCGCCGCCGCCGGGAGCGCTGTGCCCCCGCGGCGTGAGGCGTTGGAGGGAGCGCCGCCCGTCGGTTCGCGGCGCCGCCTCGCAGTGGTCTGCCCTCGCCTCCCGGCGCCCCGCGCGGTCCATGTGAGTGCGGGGAGGGGGCGGGGGCCGGGAAGCGGGCGGGTGGGCCGGCTCCTGGTGCTGGGGGTTGGCAGGGCCGCGGCCCGCGGGCGGAGGGCCGAGCGGGGCTAACCAGCCGGTCCGCGCCGCGGATGAGGCGGAGACGGACCCCTCCCGCGCGCCGCTTGGGAGGCCGAGGATGTGGGGAGGCCGGAGAAGTGGGGAGGACGAGGGAGGGGCCCGGGGAGGGCGGCACTCTGGGGAGGATCGGGGCGCGGGCGGGTCGGGAGATGTGGGACGGACTGGGGGTTTCCGGGAGGACGGGGATGTGGGGAGGCCGCCGGGGGGACAGGAGAGGCCAGGGAAGGGGGACGAGGGGGCGTGTTCTGGGAGAACGGCTATGGGTGGAGGACGGACTTGTGGGGAGGTCGGCGTGCTCCGGCAGGCCAGGGGACGAGGGGAGGCCGGGGGCTCGGGTAAACGGGGAGGTTTGGGGGACATGAGAAGGCCTGGGGGGGTTCGTGAAAGATGGGGAAGTTGGTGGATTCGGGGGTCTCGGAGAGACGGAGGGGCTGGAGGCCGGAGCGCACAGGGAGGCCGGGGGCTTGGGGAGGCCAGCCGGCCTCCTTGGGAGCTGGCCAATTGCCTCAAAGACAAAAGGGGGGAGAGAGAAAGGAGGAGGAAGAGGGAAATCCTTGGGGACCTGGAGGGGGGAGAAGAGCCCTGACCCGATATGGGGACTCACTGGCCCTGCGGCAGGGAAGGGCGAGCCTCGAACCCGGATCCGGGCCAGCTCCTTCCCCGCAGCTGGCGCTCAACTTGCTGTGGCCCTGTGGTTTTTGGGGCGAAAGGCCTGGAGACCTCGTTGATTCATTGTGCCTCCAAGTTTACCTCTTCCCAACCCAGCCCCCAGCTCTGCTTCTGGCTTAGGTGGAAGAAGGACTTGTTTCTTTCTCTCTCCTTTCCTTTCTTTTCTCAGGAGGAGGAGGAGGGGTGTGTGTGTGTGTGTGTGTGTGTGTGTGTGTGTGTGTGTGTGTGTTACTTGGTTTTATTTAATTGCAGGATTTAGCTTAATGCAGTAAGGGTAAAAAAATTTTTTTAGTCATTTCAACAGTGTCTCATTCTTGCATGGTTAGCCTGCAGCTGGGTTTTTGGCAGTGAGACTAAGATAATAGTAATGTAGTAATTATGGGAACTGGTTGAAATACATTCAAGCTGAAGGCGGTGTAAGGATTTGGGGATCTGTACATAAGACGACCAACGCTGGGATTCTTAGGTAGAATGTCAACATTTTCGTGGTTGGAAAAATAGGCCATTACTATTTGAAATGAAATACCAGAGCCTCACTCTTAATATTTTATTTGTAAAACTCATAATGGAAGCAGTCTTCTCTTGGAAATGTGTGAACTCTGGTCAGTTGTCTCATCTCTTGAAAACCTGAAAGGTGGATGAAGTGATGGAAAGATACATTGCAAATTAGCATTCACCTTATTTTTGTTGAGATCCAATGTAGGTGATTTTTTCATGCCATTGTGCTTTGGAGATAATTTTTAACATCCTGCAATATTTAAACACATGAAACTTCTGAAGAAAGTTTGCGTTCCGGTGTCTTTATGAGTACATTGTTTTCTCTTTGTGGCTGTCCTTGGAGGTGAAACACTGAATGAGCCTACCACTCGTGTCTTGAATACATTTGTGTGCTAAATGTTGTCGAAGCAGCAAGATCCCATGTTACACATTCTTTAAGTAATATCTTTCCGGTGATTATCATATACTCTGATTTAATAATGAAAACTGGGGAAAGATTGTTTAAAACCCATTGCTGTCTTTTAAAGGATCCCACAATCAACCTAAGACTTGAGTATATACACTGAATAAAAGGACCTACGCATTGTTCAGAGGTTATGATGCATCAAGAAGCAAGTCCTTGGATAAATAAAGACATTGAATCCAGAACTTAGTGTTTAAGGTTTGGGGCCAATAGTCCTGGGGCAGAGCCCTACAGGAGAGAGGACTTCAGCCTCTTTTCAGGCCGGCGGTCCGCTGAAGGTGAATCGTGATTAGGAGTGAAGCTCCATGAGTGCGATGGGGTGGAAGTGTCCGGTGAAACCAGAAGTTAGGAGCCACAGTGCAGATCATTAGAACATTTCTCACTAACATCGTTTCTCTAGCACTCCATGCCCATTGTTGGAAATTAGAGAACTTGACATCCCAATTCTTAAAATTGGGTTCTTCAGCAAGTCACATAACTTTTCTCGCTGGGAAGGTTGAGAAATTGTCTAAATAACAATTGTATTGTTAAAGCTATCCCCTTAAAAAAATGCTGATTAGTTCCCGCAGGAAAAATTATAGTGTCTTCTGTGTACTGTATATGTTCTATCGTGTAGTAAAGAGTCATTTTGAACATGACTCTTCTTTTTTGGATGTTAGTTTTGAGTTGCTACTTCTCTATCTCTAAAGATTTTATGGAAACCTTTTTTCCTGTATTTTTAAGTGTCTTAATTTTGAGAAAATACTTGTCTCAAGGGTAACACAGGAAAGATGAGAGTCAAAGTCTTAATATGTAAGTCTTTAACTTTTGAAAGTAAACATTTTCAGTTTAGACAGTTTTCGGCTAAAATCTTGTTTTAAATTTCAATATAATTAAAAATTCTATCGTTTGTGAAATGAGGGGTTTTTTTTGGCTTGTAAACCAGTAAAGTTTAGTTTCTGTAGTAGTTTATTTTGTCTTAAAGCTCGAGCTTAAGAACTTATTTCGTTACTGTATGTCCTTACTAAAATCCCTTAAATAATTAGCAAAATATTGCTGTGGGGGTCTTTGGGAATTTTTACTGATGCCTATAGAAATTATTTAAAATGCAAATTCTAAAAACTTGGGCAAAGTAAATGACCTTATTTGAGTGAATAGTAGTAAATTCCAGGAAGTTTGTGAGTGCAGTAAGCATTCAAATCTGAAGTTGCATCTCTGTCCTTAGACGGATCCTCGGTGGAAGAGGATGAGCGCGGTTCCAGCTCCTGTTTGGGTGTACCTGTGTTTCAGTGCCTCAGCCAGCTGCCTTAAGTAGTTGTTTTTTTATGTCTCTTCTGAAAACCATGTTTCGTAGTGGATTATTTAAACCGTTGATGGCTTTTTCTCTCTGCTAATATTTGTGCAAGGTTTTTTTTTTTTCTCTCTTCCATTTCATGACTACCAAAAGGCAACCTAGTGTAGGAGAAATGAAATTGCTGTCTACCACTTTGTGGCATTAATTTCTAGGAATGGTGCCAAATCTTACCATTCAGAACTACATAAATGTGTTTCTGATTATAAAGTACCAGAAGAACCCCCTCTCTTCCTGTCTGTAACAGTTGTATTGTTTTTTTTTGCTAGGCTCTATCATGGAAATAAAATTCAGATAGGCATATGTAATTCAAGTTTCAGGATAGGTGAGATTTTTAGCAAATGCCGTTAATTATGGTCTGATTTGCATAAACACTAATGAAGTGGTTTTTAGAGGAAAGTATGAAATAGATGTTTTTGGCTGGGTGGCACTATTGCCACTTTTTAGCAGTTGAAAGCCTCCGAGAAGGGAACAAGTAGCATCGTCACAGAGTTTACTTATTTGTCAGGACATGAAGGTCTTTCCTTGCAAGCTTTGTATTGAACGAAACAAATTCTGCCTAGATCTTATTGATATACATTGGCATTTACTGTAAACTCATTTTTCAGAACAAGAAAAATGACCAAAGTCATACATGTGAATGTTATCCACTGATAGGGGAGGAGATGTAATGTTACTGCTACGTGTGGGGTATTGTGTGTTGTTGGTAGGTGTCACTACCTTTTTACCGATGAATTAAATCTGGGAGATGACACGTGCCAGACCTGAGGTGATTGCTTTCATGCTTTTTCTCCTTTATTCCTCCTGAGAACCATTGAATGTGCTATTGCTATCCTCATTTTTGCAGAGGAGACACTGGAAGTTTGGAGTTTGAGGAGCTTGCCGTGGGCCTCTTGGCCCACAAGGGGTAGGTCCTTGTTGGCTGGGCCTGCTGAACTCTCTGTGCAGCTTCTAGGACCAGACAGGACTAGAGCAGCAGTAGTCTCACAGATCTGAACCCAGCCTTCCGAAGGGGGAGTGAGTAGCATGCAGGTGTAAGTACCGTGTCTGGGAGAGTTGAAATAATTATATTTTCTGTTTGAATCTGACGCTTTCATATCATGAAGCTGTGATCTGGCCAACATGGTGTAGGTAAACATTTTAATGAACATACCAAAATTGTTTAATTATTTTAAGTTAATTTAAAATCAGTTAAATACAAATATATAATGCATAGTGCAGTGATTGACGCTTATTTGTTCAAGGTTGTGCTTTAGTAACCTCTACATTGTTACAGAGTTTTTTCATTGGTGACTTTTTTTGGGGGGAGTGTCAGTGTTTATGAATATAGTTTTGTGGGAAGCAAGGTGTAATGTGAGGGAAAAGTAAATTGTAAATTTCTCATGCAGGTTTCATCCCCTTGTAGTAAATCCTAGAATTTATAATCTCTAACACATTGCTGCTCTATAAATGTTTCTGAAGTGAATGTGCTCGTTCTCGCCGATTTAGAATTTTCCATAGTGCTTTTAAGACTTGACGTACTCTGTCCTCCTTTATTTAGGGCCAGTGGACCAAAACCAAGGCTCAGAAGAACCTAAAAAGTTGTATCTATGGGCTGTCTGTGCCTAGGATCTCCTTTCTGCCTCCATTTTCTATCTTAAAAGTCCTGCCATCTGGTGCTTTGGATTGTGCTGTGAACGGTAGGTGCTTGTTGGGTCTACTTGTGACCAAAGCACCATGTGTTTGTCTTTGATGGACTGAAGAAAGAGCTGACGTGGTTTTATACATTCCATATTTGTAGTGCATTGTGTGTCTTTTTATAGAATTTAAGCAACACGAGGGCAGAAACTTTGTTTTACACACTATGGCATCCCCAGTGTCTGACACAATATTTATTGAATGAAAGAACCCAGGCTCATTCGTTGTTGGAGAACTGTTCCTGCATCAGTCAGCAGTCCACTGTTTTTTGTTTGCCTTGGTAAAGAACCTTACTTACAAACCAGGTAGGACTTGATACCAGGGAGAACTTGGATTATCTGTTTCTATCTTTGTCTGCTTTATTTTAGATTATAAATATCATGAAACTTGAGCTGCGGGAAAAAGGCATTTCTCTGTCCCTTTATGGTTTTCAAATGTTTTTTTCTAGAAATTAATTTTGTAGGAATTGGTCATGTGTTCGTTAGGACTCATTCTATATTCTGAAGACCTAGGAAGTTGGGATTTATAAAAGATCCTTGATGACTGGTCTAGAAGCTCTAATGTATCTTTTACTAATCAGTTGGATTCATCATGTACTTTACAAGGGTTTTACATTATGCCCTGAAACCATTTTTAAAAATGCATCTTCCCAGGGGCGCCTGGGTGGCTCCGTTGTGAAGCATCTGCCTTCGGCTCAGGGCATGATCCCAAGGTCCTGGGATCGAGCCCCACATCGGGCTCCCTGCTCCGCTGGCAGCCTGCTTCTTCCTCTCCCACTTCCCCTGCTTGTGTTACCTCTCTCGCTGGCTGTCTCTCTCTGTCAAATAAATAAATAAAATCTTAAAAAAAAATCCATCTTCCTAACACTGTAATGCCAGTTCCATGACACACCGGCCTTCCGATGATCTGCTTAGAGAGTCTTTTACGTTGTTGTTCAGAGTAAACGTTTTGAGCAACAGGTCACTTACCTTCACTCAGGCAAGAAAAGTCAGTATTTGGGTAAAAAAAAGAGTTTGTTCTTCCTCAGCAAGTTCCCCTTGGTCTTGCTTATTGCGAAGGGAAACACGTGCGTGCGCACACCACAGTAAACCAGTAAACTGGTTGTTTGCAGTGGTTCTCAAAGTACAACTGCATCACCATCACTTGGCCGGGTTAGAAATGCCTGTGCTCGTGCCCCACCTCTGACCTCCTGAATCAGACTCGGGGGGTGGGGCCCGCAGTCTGTTTGAACATGCTGTCCAGGAGCTTTTGTTGCATGCTAGTGTCTGTCAACTACTACTTGAGAGTGTTTTAAGAGAAATGCAAGTCGTAGCAGGCAAAAAATCAGTCGTAAATGGCAGAGGCATGTGTTTGGCTTCTGACCACTTAGATTTGCTAGTGAGATTGCCTTCACTTCAGGACTCTTTTTCAGTATGTTTTTCAGGTTTTCTAGAGTCTTGGGAAGACCTCACAACTAATTTTGTTTAGGGATTTTGAATGTTTTATGCTGAGGTCATTAAATTCTTTTGAATCTTGGTTTGGATTTTAAATAAATGATTTTGCATTGAAATAGCAATTTGTATGGCCCCTGGACTTGTGGTTTTTGGCAGATAGCAGGAAAGTGTGTATATGTGGGTGCTCAAGGCACGTGTTCCCTGGTGGTTTTGTTTTGGTGTTGAAAGATTGGCTTGCTTATATTACAGTCAGGATGATTTCCAAGTCTTGGGGTGACTACTAAAACAGTATTGTGTGAATTGATTCTATGCCTAGCATTAAAGTCATATCTAAATTTAATATGTATTGTTTTGCCTTTGTCCTTTATTTTTTCCCTAAGATCAGAGCTAGATAAAAGTTAGTGTTCAAAGATGGAATTGGTGATATGCTTACTTTCTACTATGTCTTATGCAGAGTTGGACGCACGTGAAGGCAAATAGAATATTGTGAGCTCAGGGACAGGGACTCTATATTATCCTGTACGGATCTGTGGGTCCTTCACAGCTTCCTCCTCCTCCTATAGTGGGTTGGCCCTCAGTCATTGGTTTAATGATTGAAGAAGACTCTGTGCTCCTGCTGAGGGGGCCTTGTGACCTTGAAGTACATGAAGTTGTTACTAAGGTAGAGAAGAGAATTAGGGACAGACGGGTGGACTTAGGTTACCATAATGTGGACGCGAAGTACAAAGGATGTTTCCACGTCCTCTTCTGGCCCCCATCAGACTGAGTCAGTGGTGTAGCCCTGTGATGGAGAAAATAAAAGGAATGAGCTGGTGGGAAAAAGTGATCTGAAACAGTTTCTTTCTCCTTACATTGGTCAAGTGAAGTTAAAGTTCTAGTTTATAGTCAGTTATAGACTGTGAGCCCACTAAATGTACATCAGAGCGCCTGGCCTGGAGCACCTCTCAGTGAGGGAGTCTCCTGTTGCTCCCCGCTGTGCTGGGAGGCTCCAGCCGCCCCCCAGTCTTCTCTCTCATGACTGCTTCAGCCCTGCTCTGGTCTTGTGTCAGTCGCCCCGCCCCGCCCCTTCTGGTGGTTTCTGCTGTGTTGCTGCCTTGTGGTTTTAAATAGCCTTTTCCTGGTTACAGTGAGGTTGCACATTTTTATACATTTACTGGCCATTCGGATGCACTGTTTTTCGAAGTGCCCATATTTTTCTATTAGGTTATTTTTAAATTGATTTGTAGACTATATATATTCAGAACACACATTCTTTGTTGGTTATGTATTTTGCTGCTGTCTCTTCCCACTTTGTCATATGCAGTTTCACTGACTCAGTGGTTTTTGTGTGTTTTTTTTTTTTTATGAATAGAAGTTCTTAAGTTTAATTAGCGCCATTTGTCAGTCTTTTCCTTTGTAAGCTTTTTGTGTCTTTCCCTGCCCTGAGGTCATGAACTAGTTCCTCATTTATTCTCTAAATGCTTTTATACTTGTGCTTTTAACCTTTAACTTTGTAATTCTCTCAGAATTGGTTTTGGTGCATAATCTGAAGAAGGAATCCAGCTTCATTAACCTGTGGACAGGCTAGTTGTCCGAACACCGTTCATTGAAAAGAGCATCTTTCCCCCAGCGCTCTGCAGTGCCCCTTTTCTTGGAAATGAAAGGTCCGTGTGTATGTGCATCTGTTTTGGACTTTCTTGAATTCCACTGGTACTGCCCAGTTTAAGTTGCTTCAATTATTTTAGTTTTATAACAGGTCTTATTGTGGAACTCTTCCCACTTGGTTCCTTTTTAAGCATACCTTGGCCCTCCTTGACCCTTTGCAGATCTGTATCTGTTTTAGAATCCCTTGCTGACTTGCAAGGAATTTCTTCCTGCTGTTGCTTGGAATGACGTCGAACGTGATCAGTGTGTGGAGAGTCGTTTCTTGGTTTGAGTTATTACAAATAAAGCCTTTGAATAATTTTGCTCAAGTCTTCATGTGACCATCGGCTTTTGTTTTTCCTGGAAATGGTTGGGTCTAGCACTGTAATGGCTGGATCCTGTGGTAGGCCTATGTTGGCTTTTTGAGAAAGTGTCAAACTCTGTCCTGGAATGGCTGAACCATTTCACATTCCTCCCAGCTTTGTGTGAGAGTTCCAGTCACGCTGGATCGTTGGGGCAACATTTGGTATGGTTAGTCTTTTAGCTTTTCAGCCATTCCGATAGGTGTGTAATGGTTTTTCTTTGTGGTTTTGCCACCTGTGTATCTTTTGGTGTTCAAATCTTTTGCCTATTAAATTTTTTTTCTTATTGGTGGGTTCTTTATATATTCTGGATACAAGTCTTTGTCAGATGTGTGCTGTGCTTTTCTCTCATGCTATGGTTTGTTTTTGCATTCTCTCTCTCTCTTTTAAAGATTTTATTTATTTATTCGAGGTAGGGAGAGAGAGCGGGATGGGGGAGGGGCCGAGGGAGAGGGAGCAGCGGACTCCCCGCTGAGCAGGGAGCCTGCTGCCTTTGGGACTCAATCCCAGCACCCTGAGATCATGACCTGAGCCCAAGGCAGACACTTAACTGACTGAGTCTCCCAGGTACCCCTGGACTGTGCTTTTTCAGTGTCGTAGTTAAGAAGTTGTTGCCTAATCCTAGGTCACAAAGGTTTTCTCCTTTATTTCCCTCCATCCCCCTCTAGAAAAGTTTCAGGTTTACATTTAGGTCTGTGATTCATTTTTATTTATGGTGTAGGATATTATTTGTAGGATTCTTAACTTAGTTCTGATTATTTGTAGGAGTCTATTGAGGCATAGAATGAAGATATAGCTCCTTCTGAGAGCTTTTTTTTTTTTTTTTTTTTTTGCTTCAACCAGTTTAAAGCAGGTTTAAGGCTTGAGGTATTTTGGACCGCCCAGTGCTGTGATTTTACTGGAGAGGTGACTCACCTCTGGTTTCTTTTATCTTGAGCTCTGTAGCCTTTAGGGCCCTGCTTCTGGAGGTAGTGTTTTTGGTTAAACACCCTAAGGGACCCAGCTTTTGATTCTTACTCCTCTTTCCCTGAATGGTTGTAAAAATGAAAGTTGAAAATTTTCAGAATTGGCAAATGACTGCAGGGCAGAGGTGGTTTCTGTGCTTGTTCATCTCTTTGGGTTCCTGATTTCACTTTAATTTTGGCCTGTTCTTTCCTTATTGTCTTGTCAGTTTCTGGTTGATTTTAAGATTTTAAAGTATTCTGTCCATCTTTTTTAGTCTTTTTCAGGGGAATGATTGGGCCAGATAACATAGCCTGTAGTTAAGGATACAGGGAAAAGTGTGTTTTATTTCACTGCAGTGTTTGGAGTCTAGACTTGGATCTGTGTCTCCTGTAGTCGTTGCTAGCTGTGTGTGGCTCTTTAAATTAAAATTAAATAAAATGAAAAGTTCTGTTTGACAGTCACACTAGCCCCAGTTTGGGTGCTCAGTATGCAGGTGTGGCTAGTGGCTACCACCTCGGACAGTGCAGAGATGGGACATTTTCATCGTCATGGAGCGTTCTCTTACACAGTGCTGGCCGGACTCTTGACTTTTTCCAAAGTCCGCCTAGAGCAGGAACAGCTAGACAGAGGATTGAGCCTCTTTGACAGGCGTATCATGGAGCCTGTCTCTAAGGTGGTGTGGGTTCTCAGACCGGTATAGGTGGGATCATGGGAGGCTGTGGTGCACTGAGTAGAAAACCACTAAGTACTGATATTTAATTTACAAATACCTGCCTAGTGCTTCCTTAGGGTGTCTGTTTCTTTCTTTCTTCTTTAATTTACAAAAAGTAGCAGTAATTTAAAAATTATCAAAATTAAATAGCGAGTCAAAAATTAAATTTTACCCTTAGCTAAAGTCTCAGGTATTAGTAATCAAAGATGTCTAGGTATCATAGTTTGTGTAGAGACGCAGGTCTTTTTAGTAGAAAGAGCATCTTAACTAGGAAACAGGAGGTTGAGGTACAAATACTGGTGCGTTGCCTTTAGTCACGTGACTTCTGATACTGTCTATATAAACTCTAGTATCTGTGATCTTTGAAGCTCTGCGTGCAGTTACTATGTGGGATGGTGTACACATGTAAAGTGCCAGGACAGTTGACCCCTGAACAGTGCGGGCCGCCGGACCCTTCCCCATAGTTGAGAATCGGCAGTTAGCACATATTTTGTATGTGTATCATATACCGTATTATAAAAAGGTAAGTTAGAGAAAAGAGGATGTTGAGAAAATTATGAGAAACTACATTTACTATGCGGCATGTATCAAAAAAAATCTGTGTATACGTGGACCCAGTTGTTGAGGCGTCAACAGTATTAAATACCTGTCTTGTGCCTGGTGTAGTGTCAGCCCCCGGGGGCACAGACAGGAGGGGAGTGAGGCAGTCAGCGTGCAGTGTGATGCCTACAGTGATAGTGCCAGAGCAGAGTGCTCTGAGGACCTGGAGGGCATGTCCCCGTCATGGTCACGCTCAGAGGTCAGCAAACTTTCTCTGTTAAAAGTCAGATAGTAAACATTTCAGGCTTTGTAGGCCACATAGGGCCTGTCACATAGCTGCCTTTTTTTTTTTTTAAACAACCTTTAAAAGGGTAAAAACCTTGATTAGCCCAGAACCATACAGAAACTGGCTGTGGACCAGATGCCGTGACCTCTTCAGGTCTGGCTGTCTGCAGGGATCTGTAGAAAGAGAGTGGAAGGTGGGAAGCAGGCAGGGCCTCGTGGAGGACATGCCCGCTCTAAAGGTGCAGAGGCGGGAGAGGCTGGGGTCTGTGAGACTGGATGTTTTTACTAGTGTTTAGGAGTACAGAAAGGGTTGGGTCGAGAAGGAGGTAGGGTTGATACTATTGACAAGATCAGAGCAGCGTGTGGTTGATTCTGATGGGAGCAGATTCCTATGACAAGCGGGTGGTTAACTAGTACAAGGGTCGGTCAAGGAGCTGTTGCAGTCATGCGCTTCAGAAGGGAGAGGAGCCAAGCCTTTGTCATTAAGGGAATGGCTGCCCGGTGTCTGTCGCCCAGCTAGTAAAGTGATGGGCAAAGTTCAGATGGTCCAGTCTAACAGCCTGTGTCCTTTTAATTCTACAATTACGTTGTACACACAAGTGAAGAAGGCCTTAATTAAGGGCGTGACTGAGGAACTGGAGAGAGGGTGATTTGAAGCCTGTTTCTCAGCCAGTCTCCAGGCTCTGACCTGGGAAATGAAGAGCCAGGGCTGAGAGAGGGGGTGTCCAGAGCAATTCCAGGATGGCTCCCAGATTTCTCCCTTGGTGAAAAGTCCATGAAGATCTTTTTGTTTTTAAGTGCTTACTGATCAGACTGTTTGTTGCTTAAGGAGGAAATGCTGTCTCCTAGGTCCATGAACCCCAGAAGCGGTACGCAGAATTGTGTGTATGCACATGAGCTGTTTTCCTGGGGTAGGATGCTTGGGCTTTCATCCCATTATCAAAAGTGAGCCCAGCCCAAGGCGGGGGCACTCCTTGTTATTGGACTGTGGATGTCTGACACTCTGCCCGGGTGTGAGGCTGTAAGGGAAAGCTAAGCATCCAAATCACAGGACTGTTACTTTAAGTGTCATACATCCCAGACCGCTACATAAAACACAGGCACATGAAGCTGTCACCTGAGCCCAACTGTACCAACCGAGGTCTACCAGCCAGCAGTGCAGATGTCTCCCCTGGCCTCCGAGAGACAAAACAAGGCTCGGTTTTTGTACATAGAAGGCCAGCCAGGAGAGTTTGGGACTCTCGTTGGCATGGATGTTTCAACATGCTGTTGTACATGAGATGAAGCTAAAGTTTATAAACTATTAGGAATATCTTAACAGTCCCATGGCTCTGAGAGATGGACCAGTGTCACTTTTAGTTGGCTGTGTTAGTTCCAAAAAGGAGTGTAGTTTTTCTGTCCGCTCAGAAGTGCGTTGATAGTTAATAGTTGTAAGACAGTACCTAACTCGTCCTGTTACAGTTAGCTCTTCCGTGAACAGATGCAGGAGGAACTGGGCAGCTGGTGGTTTATGTTCGCACCAGGCAGATGAATGTGGTGTCCTGGAGTCTAAACTGGATTGGTTCGTGTTTGACATTAGCGTTATATGTAATTTAGGAATTACAGACTCTAGATTATAGCAGTCCGTGCAGAGATTTGCTGTTTTTGGTGATATATGGCTGCCCTATAGAAGTTGAGGCTTAGAGGGGAGCGTTTGGAAATGGGTTTATGTCTGAGAAAGTTTCCCTTTTCCTGTTGACAGGACTGTGACCTCCATTAAGGGCCAAGTGTCATGAATGGCAAAGATCTAAGAAATGATGGAATTCAGTGATGGTGTAGACGTTAGAAGTGAAAACCCCTAGGCTGTTTAAAATATCACCCTTAAGATTTCAGGCTGGGGATAATTGTGATTCCAGTGTAGGTAAAAAGTTTGGCGTCTCCTTGGCTGTGTCATGGCAAAAAAAAGCTTTGCTTTCTGCTTTGGGAAAAATACATTAGTTGTGTCCTAAGGAATTGACTTGATAAAAGAGGTAGCAGGAGTAACTTAGTTTAAATGCAAGTTGTCTACATATGAATTAATTTTTGTCCGGTGACGGTTGATGATTTGGTTGGTGAAGAGTTGATGTTTGATTTTCGTCTTTGAGTCTGCCCTTTCAACTATTTCATTGGAAATTCTAAACTTTTCCACTGGGTGTTTGCCTCCTTTATTTTTATTGTTTTAGGTAGTCTAGGGTTTTAGAGGTTGATCTAAATTTAGGGATCAGCTGGTCCGGGGCTCCCACTGTAGAGAGGAAGAAATAACAGGGTAAGGCTCCTTGGGTAAATGGCTCCTTGATACTGACAGAGGAGAACTCTCAAGATTCTCTCAGCTGTCTTGACCTTTAGCTCACGGGTGATCTTTTTAGTAGATGAGAAGGGTATGAAGACAGCTTCTAAAACTCAGGTTTCCTATTAACTGTCAGGAGATTGAAAAAAATGGATGTAATTGAAAAATGGGTGAGAAATGGACATCGTTGAATCCGTTGTTCACACTGTATCCAAGTAACTTGTGGTTTGCATTCAGTCATTTATTTCTACATTGTCTTGGATATTTGAGGAATGACAAAACAAATCTCACACGTGTATATAGTCTAAGTTTTAGAAGACTAATAATGCCAGTTGTTCTCACTTCTCTACCAGATTTAGAGCATTGTCCTGAGTCACTCTTGACTCTTGAGCATCTTGTCCTGATGGGGATTCATTAAAAAGAAGACAGTCCTGGGGTGCCTAGCTGGCCCAGTGGGTGGAGCATGTGGTTCTTAATCTTGGGGTTGTGAGTTTGAGCCCCACGTTGTGTGTAGAGATTATATAAGTGAGTAAGTAAGTAAGTAAATTAAAAAAAAAAAAAAAAAGACGGTCACTGCCTCAGGAAGCTTTTGGGTACGTCAGTGGTCCTGAAAGTAGTGTATGTAAGAATCACCAAGGAGAGTATATGAGAGATGCAGGCAGGGGGGCCTGGTGCCTTAGTCAGTTAAGCGTCCTACTCTTGTTTTGGGCTTAGGTCATGATCTCAGGGTCATAAGATCCAGCCCTGTGTCAGGCTCTGTGCTCAGTGTGGAGTCTCCTTTCCTGCCCCACCGCCTCGTGATCTGGCTTTTTCTTTCTCAAAAAAAAAATTTTTTTTAATGCAAATGCCTGGTGTTATCCCACAGAGATGTTGGATGATCATTGCTGATGTGGACGCCTGTCACCTGCATTTTATTTATTTTTTATTTTATTTTAGTTTATTTGTTTTTTAAAGATTTTATTTATTTATTCGACAGAGACAGAGACAGCCAGTGAGAGAGGGAACACAAGCAGGGGGAGTGGGAGAGGAAGTAGCAGACTCCCAGCAGAGGAGCCTGATGTGGGGCTTGATCCCATAATGCTGGGATCACGCCCTGAGCAGTAGGCAGACGCTTAACCGCTGTGCCACCCAGGCGCCCCTGTCACCTGCATTTTAAACTAGCATCTCCTCGTGCTGAAAGAACACTGCTGTAGTGTTGCTGTAAGGACGTTGTAAATCATCAGGACCTAGAGTTTGGGAGGCCCCCAAGACTACCTGCAGGTTCCGTGGTTCACTAGAAGGACTTAGAGAACTGCGAGAAGCCATTATCCTCATGGTTATGGTTTATTACAGGGCAAGGATGCGGACAGAAGTCAGTGAAGGAAAGGCACACCGGGCGAAGTCCAGGGAAGACCAAGCATGAGCTTCTAGTTGTCCTCTCGCAGTGCAGGTGTGCTGACTTCTCCCAGCACCGATGCTGCCAACCAGGGAAGCTCACCTGAGCCTTGGTGTCCAGGATATGTATTGGGGGTTGTCCCATAGGCACTGCCTACATGGCTGAGTTTAGTCTCCAGTCCCTCTGGAGATCAAACTGGTGTCGTGTGTGGCGCAAGGCTCCACCAGAAATCAAATTGTTAGCATGGACTGTCTGGTGTGGCCGAAGGCCCCCAGCTAAACAAAGACCGCCTTATCAGGCAGGGGATTCCAAAGGCTCAGAGGTGACTTCCCAGGAGCTGGGCAATGGCCAAATCTTCCCTGGGGCAAGCTTAATCCTTTCCTGCATACAGCCTAGAAAGTAAATTGTTATTCCTGTCATTACTAGGGAGTTCAAGAAATTACTGCTTTTGGGGCGCCTGGGTAGCGCAGTCCTTAAGCGTCTGCCTCCGGCTCAGGGTGTGATCCCGGCGTTCCGGGATCGAGTCCCACATCGGGCTCCTCCGCTGGGAGCCTGCTTCTTCCTCTCCCACTCGCCTGCTGTGTTCTCTCTGTCACATAAATAAATAAAATCTTCCAAAAAAAAAGAAAAGAAATTACTGCTTGTAGGTAGAAGATACATTGCAACCACATGTAGTGTAATTTGCCACAAAACTAAAATACCAGAATTTCTGCACCCAAGTGAAGATGTCTCCAGAAGTGTGTCATACTTGACACCTGTCGTAATGTTTTCATCAAGAATTTGAGTAAAGAACAGGAGTTAATGCTGGGAGACCGTTCATTTTTAGAATCAGGATTTGAAAATACTTTGACAGGTTGTAATGAAGTGCTAAAATCAACAAGGTAAAATTTATAAGGAATAAAGGTAAAATGACAGACTTAAGTTAAAAAGAAAAAAACAGCTGAGAAGTTAAAGATATGTGGTATGTGCCTTAGCTGTACCTGTGGTCAGAAGATCTGGGGAAGATGACTGAAACGGATCGGCAGGCTTCTTTGTGAAGGGGCAGATGGTAGATATTTTAGGTTTTGCAGACTAAGAGGCAAAATGAAGGATATTATGTAAGTACTTACATAACAGGAAAGAACACTAATATCTATAAAATTTTTATTGACAGAATTTCAAATAATAGTTGAGTATGTATATATATTTTAATACAGGTCTAATAAGAATGGAATTTTTTTTCGGGGGAGGGTTGGATAACATGTTTTGTAATTGGAGCTCACAGGTAGTGTTCCGTATCATCACAACCAATGACAAATGTTCAGTCTCGGGGCTGATCGTCACGGAAGGTTACAGATGTCATCTCTGACAGTGTCTGCATACTCGTAGGTGCTCTTGCACACTGATACCAGTTCGGGAGCATATCATTTCAGTTTAGTGTATTCATCGTTTGGCAGACATCGATAGAATTCCACTAGATTCTTTTTGATGTTTGCCTTTCCGCACGTCATTACAGCGCAGATTCCTCTCTCCGATGGATGGTCTGATGGAAGTGCCTCAGTTGCTCGGTGAAGTGGGTTTGAGATACGTGAATTTTCATTGTACTTGCATTGAGGTTTGAGAAATGCCGCTGGAACTGTAGTTTGAGCTCAAAACACATCTGCTACACGTTTGTGTGGGGACATAAATCCACTTCTCTCTTTAACTTTTAATTTTTTTCATTTTTAATTAGCCGCTATGCCCAGCGTGGGGCGTGAACTCCACCCTGAGGTCAGGAGTTGCACGCTCCTCCGAGTGAGTCAGCAGGCGCTGCTCTAACTTGTGGCGGCGGGGGAGCCGTGTGGCCGCGTCGGACGTTGCTTGTGAGTAAGATGCTTGCAGCCACTGAAATGCCTTCACTGCCCGAAGTCCCTCATATGAGCGCTGCTGTGCCTTGTCAATTTAGGCTGAGCTCATGAAGAAATGTTAACATGTAGGAGCAAAAGCTAATTTCCGAAGCAATTCAGTGTTTGGTAATAGTGATGAGTAAAGGGGGGGGTCTTTTTCAAGTAGATTTCAGTCTTGGCTCTGCGGTTGAAAAGTCACAACAGAGCCTTGCACAAACCATTGAACTGCAGTGTGGTAGGACAAGTCAGGCTATTTCATGAGGTTGCCGTTGGTACTACTGGCTCAGTAACACATGATGGGTTCGAATACTTTCCAGAAAGCTCCTGCTCATGAATGATAGACTGAATAACCATAGTTTAAATGCTTTAAGCAACTTATATTTTCATCATTGTAAATTTTCCAGCTAACCCTTTTTCTGCTCTGCAGATATTTTTACTGTCATCAGTTATAATGTGTCTTAGCAGATTCTACTCCAGGTTGTATTAAATCAGGGTTTTCTTAATATCTTTAAAAGTGTTCTCACCAGCAGTTCCACACTGACTGCCCTCAGAGGCCCCTTCTTCAGTCCCATTGACCCCTTGAACAAACAGCCTAGCAGTGTGGGGAACACCTGTTGGCTCAGTCCTTCGCCTCGTTCCTTCACTGACTCTCTGTTGTCATCCATGTAAGATGAGGGACCATTTAGGGTTTGGAGCAGAGAAGCGATGCCGTCTGATCTAGGCTTGGAATCGGTCTGCCGTGGTGAGCGTGTATGCTAGGGTGGCAGGGCTGGGAGCGGGGAGGCCTGTTCCGGAGTGCTGTAGTCATTTCGGTGAGGGATGGTGGCTCCGGTCACGATGGTGTTGGTGAGCATGATGGCGAGGGGACAGCGTCTGGGCCTCTTTTGTGGGAAGAACCAACATTACTTGCTGACAAGACCGGATGGGGAATGTGGGAGGAAGACAGGCGGCAGGGATGACGTCCGTTGTTTCTCGCCTCAGCAGCTGGAAGGCGGACGTTGTCGTGAACGGAGAAGGCTGTGTGTAGGAAGGTTTGTGGAGGGGGCGGGCCAGTCAGCACCTGGGCTTGGAGGTGTCGGACGTTTCACTGAGTTCTCTTCGGTGATGCTCCACTTCCCCAAGGAGCCTACAAGCAGGCCCGGCAGAGAGTACACCTGCCAGGGTTTGGTCAGGAAAACCCGGGCCATTCTCGACAATTAGTCGTACGGGGAATTAGAATCCATCCCTACCTCTGGGAGGGCTGGCAGAGTTGAAGAGAATGATGTTTCTCTTCATTTTGCCCACGTTGCCTCTTATTAGCGTTCACTGCCCGCCGCCCTGAGCTGTAGCAGGAAGGGGTTTTGGGAGAAGTAGCTCTGCCGTCTCGGTGATGCGCAGGAGCAGGCCGCGGTGGGGCTGCGGTGCAGAGTGAACAGCGGTCAGTCCAGCGCAAGGCCAGGCAGTCGGGCTGAGCCGGAGGGACAAGTTTTAGCTTTGTTAGCATAGAAGCAGCATTTGAATGAGCTTGCCTGGGAGGTAAGCATAGCTGAGAGGAGAAAGGACAGAGCCCTGGGCGACTCTGGAAGGAGGGAGCCATCGGTGGGGTAAGAAGAAAATCACGAGAACATGAGTGGGAGATCAGCTCTTGTCAGTTGTCGAAAGGACGAGCCCTGGGCTCTAATGATTGGATTGAGCAGTGCAGAGGTCGTTGGTAGTCTTAGAGGGAGAAGTTCGTGGAGTGGTGGGGGCCAGAGCCAGTGGGTTTAAGAGAGAAAAGGAAAAGAAGAATTTGTGATATCGAGTATGTTGTGTGTATGCTTGTTTGTGGAATTATTTGTACAGTAGTTGTTTTAAAGTCCCTCTGGGCTGATTGTCATATTTGTTCCCTTCTTGATATTGGCTTGTGTTGATTTTCTCCTCCCACGGGAATTGACGCTTTTCTGGTTCTTCCTATGCTGAATAAGTTTGGGGTGTGCCCTCCCCATTTAGGATATCATGCAAGGAGACTTTCCATTGTATTGAAATCTGCTGATTTTGGTCGTGGTTTAAATCCAGTCTTGCTTCCTAATCCCCCTGCTCCAGTTTACTTTTCAGAGTGGTCAGAGAGCTTCTGCAGTTACTCTTTCCAGCCTTCCTAGTTGCTCTTTCTAGGAGAGGCAGGAGGGAATGTGCTTCGTCTTCCTTACCTAGATCTGGGACCCTTCGCTTTGCAAACTGCTTCCATTTGTCCAGGTAGTGATCTCCAGTTCCACCGAGGCCAGTGATGCCCGCACGACTGTGTCTCTTGATCACTTACCACTCCCAGGCCTTGCAGGAGATTTCCTGCTAAGTACTGCACGCATTTGGTTCATGGGTCCTTCCTTTGGTGCCTCTCTCAGGTAGACAGAATGACCCTTAGGTATACCTTAGTAGCCCATTTGTTCATTTGTGTACAATTGAAGCGTTGTCTTGTCTTGAATATGTTAACTGTGCCTATTAATTAATTTGAGTAGAATAGTGTTTCTTTCGTATTTTTAATGAGCCTTTGCGCAGTGGAATTTTCTATGGATATTATTTACAGTGTAGAACAGAATGGTGGTTAAGAGGATGGGTGTTGGATAGGTCTTGCTTTGAACCTCAGATTCGATTCTTATTCCTTGCATGTTGACCAGGTTCCTTAAGCTCTAAATCTGTTTTCTTATCTGTTAAGTGGAGATTATCATAACTCTTTGACAAATGTGACAGAACATAGTTCTTAGTACATGGCTAGTTAGAGAAGAATCAGCCTGAGGTTCAGCAAATACAGTTCCCAGTGATGTAGTTATTTCTGTTGTGGGGATTTAAAAGCTAATCTTATTCCCTGATGAGTTTGACCAGCGTATCTAAGAAGTGCAAGCAGTTGGTATTCACCGTGTACTCTGCATGTAGAACGGGCGATTTATTGTTGTTGTTGTTGTTCCTAATACCGGTTTTTCAGCAATTAGTAATATTGCCTCTTCATTTCCCTAATGTATTCACATCATCAGTAGCTTACTACCGGTTGGACCGCAGACCCTGTACCATGCGCTGGCACACAGATGAATGGGATGCAGTGACCTATGACCTATGAGCTGCTCCACTGTCTAGTATTAGAATGTGTTTGACTAGAAAATTATTTTGAAGCGTAAAGAAGCTTTTGTTTGCCCAGATAACTTTAATAATCATGTTTGCATTCTTTATACATTTTTGGTTTTTCAGAAAGTTTCTTCTGACCTGTGTTCTTCAGAGTACAGGTTACTACGGCTTGCCTGAGTGCAGAAACCTTTGGTACACTGAGCTTAGAGGAAGGGACACCTGTGTGAAGTGGTTATATATTTTGGACATTAGAGACCTTCACAGATAATTTAAATGGTTAGAATGTTGTGCATTGAGAAACAGTGGTTTGGGGCTTTATTTGGCAGTTAGCATCAAGCGGACCATTTCCTGCCAGGGGCTCAGCCTGCATGGTTAATTCAAGCCGGAGATCTTCTAATATGGCAGTGTGTCATGTTGACTGTTACTCAGCTTCAGAAAGAATCTTTCTGTCATGTTTGCTTTGGAAAGCCCAAATCATGTCCATTGTTTTAACAGTAATAATATCTGGGTAACTTGGGAAGCCAGAATAGCATCGTGATTCTAAGGTAAGCTGGTGTTTGAATGCCTGATCTCTCTCTCCCTTGTCTGCTGTGTGACCTTGGAAAATGTCTTAAGTTTTTTTGGACTTTGTTTTCTCACATGCAAAATGGAACAAGAGTAGTAATCAGTTAGGGCTGTGAGGATTCCAGAGCTGGTGCTTGTAAAGCACTTGGGAGAGATTGCTATGACACCACACCCTCCGCAGATGGCAGGTTGTCACTGTTGTCCGGGTGAGTGAGAGGTGGGTGTCAGGGACTGTCCAGGTTGGACTGTGCACTGAAACGAGACCATTAGAAGCAAAGTGATCGTGTGGAGTATGTTACCTGTTCAGGAAGCATAGATTCAGAGTGTGTTGTGACTGGTGGGAAATTCTCATTTGCATGTTAGGGGGAAGAGAGTTCAGAGTAGCCTGAGGACCCCGTGTACGTATAAATGTCCCCACTTACGCCAGAAACGTAGAGATTGTCCATCTTACAAATACCTTCAAGGAGCTGGCAATTTATTTCATTGTATAATGAGCCAAGTTTAATTTTTCTTTGGAGCAAAAGAATTAAGCATTTTAATTATAGGATTGGGGAAATACCTAGTTTTCTGCCCTAGTTGAACTAGTTCAAATTGTTATGCTTGTATTTTAGTAGTTCCATGCTGGACGTGGCCCTAAGCTGCCCGCAGTTCCAATGGCAGACATCCAGCAGGTCCAGTGTTGATAAATGCGGTGTTGCTATCTGCTTGAATTCTCCTTAAAATAGAAACTAAAGTGAGGAGCAATTATAAGGCCCTCAAAGCCAGTGTATACGCTCATTTATTCATCATTAGTTCATTCACGCATCAAGTGCATGTGTTCTGATCGTGTGTTTTAGGTGTTCGGTCCAGTGCGCGCTGTTGGTTATAGAGTGGCGAACAGAAACCAGACGTGGGGAGTAACTGGGCTGTCTTGTGTTTGCGGTTAGTAAGGAGAATAAAGCCAGTTCCAGCGGACTCGCAAGATTTCCCTGAATGACATTTTCAGGTTTATACTCCTAACAGACAAGAGGCAATAAACAAACAAACAAACAACGACAGTAGAAAAAGAGGGCTTTTAAAGAGCAAATGGTACTCACCTGCTGCAGGCACTGGGGCTTTTTGACCTTCACTTTGGTTTTATTTAATAGTGCTTTAAATATTTGTCTGGGATGGCGGTGCTGAGGCTGCGGAACTTAGGCTGTCGTTGTCCCCAGAATCTTGCTGCTTGGGTGGAGGAAGACACTGACAGGCCAGATTTAACATCCGCTCTAGTTTGTTGCACGGGAAGCTCCACCACCGGAGAGTCCTGCGTCTCTCTCGTCTATTGCCTTGTGTCCTGGGGCCGTGCATGGCATTTGTCAGCGACTCCACAGATACTGGTGTCATGTGAAGGCGTGCTGAGGGGGACAGGAGAGAGGTGTCTCACCTGGGGGAAGGGCACGGCTCCCACCGCACATGTGTCCAGGTCATCCCGGGGAAGAAGGTCCAGGTGGAGGAGGTGTCGAGGAGGGCACAGGTTGTTCTGTACACCGAAAATGGCTTAATGTTGCTGCTTTGTAGGATTCACGGGAGATAGCATGACAGTCAGACTGGGCTTGATCATTCAGGGACCGACAGGTCATATCAAGGAGTTGGGATTTCCTCTTCTTCAAAAGGAGTAATTCTAAAGTACTAGAAACCAGGTGTCCTGATACCCAAGCCGGCACTCTTTTCATATTACACAATGCGTACAATGTCAACCAAGTGTCATCAGGTCTTGGGTTCCATATCCATTAGTGATAGCCGGACTATTAAAGTTCTGTAAGCCCCTGGTGAACTTTTCATCTTTTGGGGAGAGTGAGGATATAGGAGAAATATTTGTTTTCTCAGGTGTGAAAAAAAGTTGAAACTCGTTAAATTTAAAGGCAAGCAAGGTCCATATGTCTTTGAATTCTAGTTCTCCGGAGGATAGCAGGTATATGTAGTAGATAGTACCCTAATAAATGCAAAAAAATACAAAAACCCTTTACTTTTGTGTATACTCTTGTAGCAGGCGTTGTACTGGACTCTGCAGGGTGATAACTGGATGAGAAATGATCCTCTCCAAAAGGTCTTTGCAGCCGAGGGAGGGAGACAGAGAAGTCAGTCAGTGATGATGGTACAGTGGGTAAGTCCTGTGATAGAGGTGCGCCCAGGGCATTATGATGGGTACTTATCTTTCTTCAGTCCCCCACTTTTTTTTCTTTTTTAAAGATTTTATTTATTTATTCGACAGAGATAGAGACAGCCAGCGAGAGAGGGAACACAAGCAGGGGGAGTGGGAGAGGAAGAAGCAGGCTCCCAGCGGAGGAGCCTGATGTGGGGCTCGATCCCATAACGCCGGGATCACGCCCTGAGCTGAAGGCAGACACTTAACCACTGTGCCACCCAGGTGCCCCATCAGTCCCCCACATTCTTAACCCTTTTTATACCTATTGTAATTTACCCCCTACCCCAGACCTATTTTCCCCATACCATCCAGTAGCCTCTTAGTAATTTTTCTTCATGGTCATACAGACTCATCTCTTCTTCACATTTGATTTCTGGGAGACAGTTTCCTGGAGATCTCTGTTCTGTTCTTTTCCGAGCTGCTTGCTCCTTCGGTCTTTTATTGTGTTGTCCCTGGATGTTCCTTTGTTCTCATCGTTTGGCTTTTGTCCAGAGTTGGATTTTATGTTTGTGGCAACTCTTGTCTTTGTCTTTCTTCACTGACTTCTTCCTTTTGGTGGCGTTAATTACTTTAAAAAGATAGTACAGTGTTTTTGGACAAGTTGAAGACAGCCTTCAGCATTCCCTCCTCTTGAGCAACACTGCTCCGGCTTGGACTTGTTTCCCTCTCTCCTGGTGCACAGCCACCATTCTGGAATCTCCCTTCATCGTCGTCCTGGGGATTCCCTTATCCCTTCTAATGGAAGCTCACGCCTTGCTCATTTTTTGTTGATGCTCGTGTTTTGGTGGAAGACTTCCTCCAGGGGCTTTCTGACATAGGATGCTTAGGAGGCAAACCTTTTGGGACCATGCATGATTGAAACTTGATTGATGGTTTCGCTGGGTACAGAGTTCTGTATTGGAATTCATTTTTGTTCATAAATTCAAAGATTGCTCCATTGCCTTCTTGTTTTCATGTTACTGTTTTAGAATTCAGAAGCTATTCTCATTTTCCTTCGTATGTAACTTTTCCCCCCTCCCATCTTTAGAAGCTTGTAGGAGTTTTACAATTTGTCCAAGTCTTTTGAAATATCGTGATGGTGTACCTTGTGTGGTCGGTTTTCATCCACTGTGCTGCATATTCAGCGGGTCCCTTCATTCTGGTACCTGGGAGTTTTCAGTTCTGGGAATACTCTTTGGCATTACTGTGCTGAGGTTTTCTCCCTTGCTTTTCCTTATTTTGTTTTTCTGGAAGTCTTATTATCCAGAACTTGGCTGTCCTGGGCAAAGGTTGTAATTATCTTAATACCTTTTTCTTCTTCTTCTTCTTCCTTCCTTTGCTCCTCCTTTTCTGCCTTTTTTTTGGGGGGGGTCTTTTTATTCTCTATTCAGGGAGATGACTTCAGTTTGACTTAACCTTTTCTTTAGTTTATGATTTCTGATTTCAGAAAGGTTCTTTAGATTTCCAAGGGCTCTTTTTCTATTTTTCTAGAAGAACATCCTGTTTTTCTTTCTTGATTGCAGTGTTGTCTTACCTCTATATTATTGATAGTTTGTATAGTCTCTGTTTCTTTTAGGTTGTTTCCTTCCTTCTCCTGTCTGACGTGGTGGGGCCCTTTGACTTTTACATCAGGGTATTCTGGGTGGGCCATGTGTTGGGGGTCCCCAGGGTTAGTATCTTTAGATCTGTCTTTTGGAGCTGATCAGATTCCCCAGAAATATTCTCCAGTCTCTTTCCGGCACAATTCTGACTTCAGAATCTGGAAGCCAGCGGTGTGCGTGTGTGGTCTGTTGTAGGAGAGCTGGAGAATTCACTGTTCACTGTATGTACGGTCATTAAGTCCAGGTCTGTTCAGTGCAGCTGGGCAGGGTGACTTCAGTCCATAGACGCCTCTACTTTTCCGGGGAATGCCCCCTCCCATCTTCTTTCAGAGTGAGGGGGCATCACGTTGTGCCTGGCTTGAGGTTGAGGTTCTGGTTTCAGCTTCCATGGCCTTCCCCGGCTCCTCTGTATTTGGGGCTATGCCTTTTTTACCCCCGTTCTGTCTACACTGCTGCTGCCACTTCTGGTCTTCTAGGACACTGCTGTGCAAGTGGAAGTGGTTCCCGTGTGTTCCACTGCTGAATTAGGACCTGGCTTTCTTGGGCCTGCTGCCTCCTTTACTCTACTTCAGTCTGTTATAGTTTCTGTCTCCTCCAGGTTTCTTCTTTTTACTTTTTTGTTTGGGTCTCAATCTTCCATGTTAGAAGATTTCCTCAGTACTTCAAAAATCTTGGCTTTTTTCTCCTTTCAGTTCTCCCTGTGCTGTTTCAAACATTTTTTAAAAAGATTTTATTTATTTACTTATTTGAGGGAGTGAGTGTTTGCACAGGAGAGAGAGCAGAGAGCACAAACGGGGAGGGGCAGAGGGAGAGGGAGTAGCAGACTCCCTGTTGAGCAGGGAGCCTGACCTGGGGCTCCATCCCTGGACCCTGGGATCATGACCTGAGCTGAAGGCAGATGCTTAACAGACTGAGCCACCCAGGCGCCCCTGTTTAGAACATTTTTAAAAAATATCTCTTTAGTATAGTTTTGATGGAAGGCAGTGGAACAGATGTCTATACTCTGTCATTGTATCATGCACTTATTAGCCAACCACACCCTGTTAATTTATGATTTTTGATATGTTTGAATAGTTTCCAGTTGCTTGACATGTATTTCTTTTCTTTTTTTTTTTTTTTTTAAGATTTTATTTATTTATTTGACAGAGAGAGATACCAGTGAGAGAGGAGACACAGGCAGGGGGAGTGGGAGAGGAAGAAGCAGGCTCCCAGCGTAGGAGCCTGATGTGGGGCTCGATCCCAGGACTCTGGGATCACGCCCTGAGCCGAAGGCACACGCTTAACGACTGAGCCACCCAGGCACTCCTTCCTGTGTGTTTCTTAAGTAGAAATAGGTTTGAAGACAGGGACATGGTGCCCTCTTCTCACCCCTCATCCCAGGCATTGCCCAGTAGGCTTGTGTGGGAGGTGATGGAACTGGCTGAGGGGTGAGTTCAGTAGAGCTTCAAGAAGTGAAAGGAAGGGGGTTTTAATGCGCATGTTGTCTCTCCTTGTCAGGTTCTCTGAGGACTATGGAAAGAGGAAAGAGAAACCGGGAGCATTTCCTTTAAACCCACGTTTGATTTCTTCACAGAGGTATCGTGGCCTTCAGAACTGTGAGTATAATTCTCTTGCTACATTTGTGTTTTGGTTTTTCCTTTTGTTTTGATTTTTCTTTCATCTGTCTTAAGGTTTCTTTGACATATACTGGAAACAAATAAAAGCTAGTTGATTTTGCAGAGTAGGTGAGGGAAGAAGTATCAGTTGTTTAGTGCCTTTTATGTGTGGAGAGAGGCAGGCAGGATGACAGTCCTGTCCCTGATAGTTGTGACAGTAGCAGCATGTGCCCTAGAAGAGTGGCCCAACAGGGTCAGCACTGGGCCATCCAGCTCCTAGGTGAGTCTCTGGCAGTAATCCCCTGAATGAGGCTACACTTTGCCCGTTTCACATTTGCATAACTGAAACAGAGGTTAAAGGTTACTAAGTTAGTAAAAAGCAAAGCTGGGATTCAGACTCAGTCTGGCTTTGGAGCCTGTGCTTTTTACTCGTGTTTTATTCTTATGGGCTCTGGATTCAGATGTTGGCTTGGCTGCTTACTTACTAACTCTTCTCTAACTACCGAAACCTAGCTTTCTCTCCATGCGAACTCTTCATTGACTACTTTTTTTTTTTTTTTAAGATCTTATTTATTTATTTGACAGAGATAGAGACAGCCAGGGAGAGAGGGAACACAAGCAGGGGGACTGGGAGAGGAAGAAGCAGGCTCATAGCGGAGGAGCCTGATGTGGGGCTCGATCCCATAACGCCGGGATCACGCCCTGAGCCGAAGGCAGACGCTTAACCGCTGTGCCACCCAGGCGCCCCTCTTCACTGACTACTTAAACCTAGCTCTTTCCTCTGACAAAGGGTGCTGGTGATGGGACCGCTCTCCCAGGGTTGTGGTGAAGATGCCATAAGAAATGTGAAATGTGCTCAGCATTCACAAATGTTAGCAATTGCTATTCGGTGGCAGTTCCCCCACTTTAATGAGAGGAAAACTAAGCTCCAGAGATTGGGTTATTTGTGATTTGTTAATTTGTAACCTTGGCACTTGTGCTGCACTCCACAGTTGGGAGGTTATAGAATTGAGATTCTATTCCAGTTTGTCTTATTTCCAAAGACTGCTCTTTCTGGTAGGCCTAGTGGTAAATCGAGGACAGATCGTTGATAGAAGATTCATCAATCTGTCTTGTGGTATTAGCATTGGTAAGATTTTAGCAATACATCGCTTTGGTGTAAAAGCCCCATAAACTTAGACTTCATGGATTCAGAATTCAGAATCATTATAATTACGTTGAATTTGACTTTGGCAAGTGTGTTTGTCTTAGATGTCCAAGGGGCAGGACCCTGGATTGTTTTTCCATTTCCTTCTGGGGGTCAGTTCACTTTCTTCCTTTGTTCTCCTTTCTCCCCCAAACCCACTTTTGTTTCTGCCAGGATTAGGTATTAGGGAAGGGAAGGGAAATTGTGTCACGAAGTTTCAGTTTCCAAGTAAGGCCTGGAAGTCTTGCTCCTTTTTTCTGATTCCTTCTACCCTTTCTTGGCTATGAGAGGCACCTGTTCTGTGTGCTGTGCCAGGTGTGACTCTGCTGTCTTTTGGAGAAGGCCATGCCCAGCTGTTTACATCCCTTGTCTCCTCCCCACCCTCCCTGCACATTTCAATGTTTCTTCCTGTAACAGTGGGCTATATTTATTGGGTACAAGTCTGTTTCTGCATCTTTAAGAGCAAAGATTTTGTTATTTCGTTTCTGCATGTTTTCTGCTTGACCCATGGGTAGTTTTCACTAAATGCTGGATGAAGTAGTGTTTAATGCTTGCCACAAAATCAGTTCTCTTTTCTTAGTGGATCCAAACAAGAGGGAGAATATCAAGTATAACTTTTCATCAGCATTAGCTATTAAAAATCGTTCGTCATGGTAGAGCCCAAGACAGTTTCATATTTAGCAGAAGTTACACAAAATTTTTCTTCTTAATGGGATGTGCAGTGGAACGAAGGCCTGACAGGGAACTGAGAGCCCGTTCTTGGCTCACTGGAACTTTGAACACCGAGATATAATCTGCTGCTTCTAGTTTGGCCCTCCCCTCCCCTCCCCCCCGTTTGAAAATATGTAAACCCAGGAAAAATACCTTATAACCAGTGTTTCTATAATTGTTTCCCCCAATTCTGGACAACTGGTGAGGCCACACGAGTAAGCCTGGCTTTGTACAGCATCGACTTAATGGTGTTCCTCTGAGATCCGGGGCCCTTGATGTACCTGAGTGCCCTGGTCCACTTGAGCCCCTGCAGGATGGATCAGGTTCTTGGTTCTTGATTCGTTTTGGGGTGTTGCATTCTTAAGGCAGAACTTGGGATGGAGGTGTTTTACAATCAGAATTCTAGGAAAGCAAAGCAAAGTTTTGGAGGAGTTGAATTGCTGAAATATGTATGGAGATTATTTTCAGGGTTAATGGGGTGTGGGGAGGCAGTAGACAGAAAAGAAGGTTGCCCGGAGACCCATCTGAAACCCCCCATTTGGTGAATAAAGATAGGTTATTTAGCGTCAGGGCAGCTGAGAACAATCGACATAGATTGAACTGTGAGGTTCTGGGGCTGTTTGTCCAAACAAAGAGTCGCTAGGGTAAGGCGGTGCTGGCTGTCGGCTCCGGAGGCCAGCTGTCCCTCCCTCAGTGTTGAGCCCTGAGATTCGGCTGAGGTTTGAAAGGCTAGTGTGTTGGGAATAGACACTGGTGGTGGGGGTTGGAGGGTGGGGGAGAGTAGAGGACAACCAGGAGATTGTCGGCACGCTGTTCAGGGAACCAGGTGAGCGGCAGCGGAGGCTGGGATTGGAGCAGGAAAACTGGAGGTGGTGAGAAGCAGTTGGGCCTTGGATGTATTTCAAAGGTAGAACCAGTAGGATTTGCTGACAGATTGGATAAGGCATGTGAGGACAAAGGGGAGGAGTTGAGTTGTCTAGAAGGCTCTTGGCCTGGGCAACTAGATGGGGGGAAGGCTGTGGGTGGAACTTGGTTTAGAGGGGCAGATGGGGAGCTCACTGTAGGCGTTTTAAGTTTGTGATTCTGTTAGGGATCCAAGTAGAGATGTCATGTAGGCAGTTGTAAATAGGCATTTGGTGGTTGGAAGAGAAGTCTGAGCTGGAAGTGGCCATGAAAACGCAGTGACGGTCTGTGGTCACCGAGGGAGTGAGCACAGAGAAGACAAGCAAGCCTGAGCCTCGGATCACTCTGCCATCGAGTGCTCAAGGACGAACATGAGCAGTGTTTGGCACAGAGCAGGTGTGAAGAAGACCACAAGCACTGGCACCATGGGAAGAAGGGAAGAAGTGTCCAGGAGGAGGATGTGATCAACTCTCTGAAGTGTCAGGAAAGGTCATGATGAGGACTGAGGTTTGGCCTTCGGGTTTGGCGACTTGGAGGACACTCTGGCAAGTGCTCGGCGCAGTGTGGGGGCGTGGTCAGAATGAAAGCCCGCCTGGACGGTGGTGTGAAGGGGGAGAGGGTAGTGAGACAGATTGCATCTGGGTGACTTAGGTCCAGGGTGTACGGTCATCCTCACACTTACTCACCATCTGGGTGCTGAGCAACGCAGCCGGGTCCCTGAGGTCCGTGGTGGTGTTTTCATGTCCCGGGCGGGGAAAGGTCAGGTTCAGAGCTTACAGTAGCTTTCTCAAGAGTACGGAGCCGGCAGGCTGACGCCAGGTCTCAGGCCATGCACGCTGTCCTCAGCTGCCCTGCATCCTGAGGGTGGAGAGACACTGTTGAAGGGGGAAAGAGGGTAGCGTGGTTGAAAAGTTGTAGGAAAACGCTTATGTCCTGCTGGAAGTGCTTCTGTTAGAGATTCTGTTTCTTTTTCTTACTTAGAAATTTCACTTCTATCAGAGGGTGGTACGTGCATGTGTTCAAAAGTAAAACAGTGTTGAATGGTTCATGCAGAACCCAGCGGGCTCCTGTCCTGCCTCCACCATCCGCCTCCCAGAGCTGCCTGGAATCCTGCTTATCTGTTTCTTGTAGCATTTCTGTCCACGGTTCCCAGCAATATCTATGTAGAGGCAGGGCCATCGATGCGTCACTTTTAGACAAAGTTACATTTTGAACTCCCATCTTCCCCCACATAGTTGTAGCACAATTTTTGTTTAGAGCCATAATTTGTTGAATTGTTTTGACTTTGTTAATGTTGCTCGCTATTGAGCTGGTGAATGTAGCATGATTATATTCCCTTTTAGTTCAACTTTTTGTTTTCCTGTTTTCTTGAGCTTAACAGTTGCCACTTTTTTTTTTTTTTTCTGTTTGCTTGATATTCTTAAGAGTTCTCACTCTCCCTGACAGTAGGGCCTCTTAATAAAATTTGCCATCTGCTCATGTGTATTCCTTCTGTCTTCACCCCCAGGGACATCTGTTTTCTTGCATGCTGGACAGGTTACTCTCCCATGGTAGCAGGGTTGAGGTGCGTAGGGCAGATCCTGCAGGAGCAGGCGAGACCGGGTAGAGAATCCTGATGGGGAAGACAGTGATGGGGAGCTCAGAGGGAGGGGGACGGTGTCCTCCTGAGGGAGCAGGTCCGGGCATGGTGAGTGGGGCTCGCGGTAGTTGGGGAAAGGCATTCTGGGTGGAGATAGTGAGAAAAAGCCTTTTTGTTAACCTACTTTTTGTTAACCTACAAAGCCTGTATTGTGGCGTCTCGCTAGGTGGTACATGTTAACTTAGTTACTGACTCTTCCTTTAAGACCTTTAAATAGATTTCCATGGAAAATGTGACATTCAGATCGTTAAACATCTGTCATAAATTTTTTATTTTTTGAAAGATTTTATTTTTTAAGTAATCTGTACACCCAGTGTGGGCCTCAAACTTACAACCCCGAGGTCAAGAGTCGTACACTCTACTGACTGAGCCAGCCAGGGTCCCCCGTCATAAATTTTAATATTTTCTTAAAACCTGAGCAAAGAATATATCATGACACTTAAATCCAAGAGATCATCTTAAACTGTTGATTCCATGTATTTGTTCATGGAAACATCTTTATGGACTATCCCGTCACTGAGGCGGCCCAGCCAGTCATCGTGCAGGAGTGCCTTTGTAGATTGGTGGTTGAGTCTCTTCCTATAGCAGCACACACCGCATTCTAGCTCTCTCAACAGATGGGCCTCGGTTGGGCTCCCAGGGCCTGATCGCTTCCCTGGGAATTAATCTCCGTGGGCCTCTGCCACTCCTCTGGGCTTGTGGCCATCCGGTCTGACAGCTTAAGTTGCTAATTGACTTGTGGGGAAGACAGATTAAAAATACATCTATATGTGAGCGTGTGAATTTATTTTATAATTGTATTTATGTAAATAATCTGGACATCTATACGTTTACAGTAAAAAGTGTTAAATGCTTTCCAGAAGAGTGATGAGGTTTTATGAGTGCCCAGCATGAGGCAACAGCTCGTGGTGCCTGGCACTCAGTAGCCCCTCAGTGAGAATGAATGCTGAGCTCCAGTCTGTCCCCCGCTTGCCCTGATGCCAGCGATGTTGTGAGACACTGCCTCCTCTGCACGGGCCTCGCCCTCAGCTCGGCTCTGATGGGCTCCAGCCTCAGCACTGCCGGCTGGTGCCTCTTCATGCCACCCCCCCCCCCCCCGTTATGCTTTTGTTTCTCCTGCTTTTCTGCTTGGAACATTCATTCTTTTTAAAGGGGAAACTTTGAGGGTTCTGCCCTAGGGCATGGCTGTGTGTGTGTGTGTGTGTGTGTGTGTGTGTCTGCCTGTCTCCCTCTCTCTCATTTGGACCACAGGGCTGGGCTTTGGCATCTTTGTGCATCAGCTCTGCACACACAGGCTTAGCTGGTAACTCATTCAACTTTCTTTATTTGCTTGTCTCACTTCCTTGGTTGTCAGTTCTCGTGGGCCAAGTTCTAGCGTTACTGCTTTTTGAATCCATGTGGTCTGACATGTTATCAGCACTCAGTGATTGTTGAGTGAAAAAAATCCCGAATTGTTGAAATCTGGGGCATTTTTCTAAAGGAGGTGCTGTTTCATGCCGGTAGAGACGGTGGGGAGAGACTTCCATACTGTAGGAATTCTGGGGGCAAAGGCACTGGGAAATGAACTTGTGTGTGGAGTGTTTAGGCAAACATGGGCTTTCCTGCTGATTATAGTTGGAGGCTGCGTTAAGGTTCGTGGAGAGAGGTGAGTAGGGAAGGCTTGCTCCTCCGCCCACTGTCTCTAAGGGGTGAGGGCGGGGCTCTTGTAAGCCTTTACCCTGCCCCTAAAGATCTGTGCTCCCCAGGTGTGGTTCCAGCCTTTTTGTCTTATCCCTGTCCACCCACTTGACACTGTTCTCTCTTTTCCTGGGAGGCTCACCCACCATTTGGCTTTGCACATCTTGTCTACCTCTGTCCCCCGCTGCCTGGTCACCAGTGCCTTTCCCCTGTACCTGGGGACACCCTGGAAACCACCAAGCCATTCTAGCTTAGATTCCTAGTGTGTGCTCCTTTCCTTGTCAATCCGAATTGTTGGTAAGCGTCAGTGAAATGTGCTTGTGCCCCCAGCGTGTGGTAGGTGTACAGAAGAGGGGAGTTCGTGTTAAGTAGGCCTTTCTGGTGCTGCAAAGAGGCGGGCTGGGCTAGGGGACTGAACACATGGTGCAGGGTGGAGCACCGCAGTAGGGCAGTGCTTGGACAGAGACGGGAGCACAGCCTGGCCAGCGTGTTCTCCGTGAAGGGCTCACCTTTGCTTCTGAGGTCTTAACCGAGAGAGTACAGTGAGCCCCCTTTCAGCCCTAGTTTGGATATTATTAACATCAACTTCCTCATGCACAGAAATAATATGGTGGGTATTATAATTTGTCTCTCAGATTGTTTCACTTTCCTCATTGTGTTTGGAGAAGAAGCTGCTGGTTTCCCCGTGTTCTTTTCATGTGCAGTTTTAGAGCTTTTCGTTTCACGTAGGACCTTTCGTTTCACGTAGCGCGCGCCAGGAAATGTGTGCACCAGCTGATGCTTTATCGCAGGCTTCCGTCCGTCTGTCATGGCCCCCGCCCCCAGTCTCCTGGTTGAGCAGTAATTATATGAACCCGTAGAGTGTGTCGTCCCCCCGATCACCCTCCTCCCGGCACCACTGTCCCCATCTGTCCCGGCGCCCGCTCCTGCTCGCCCTTCTCACCAGCCGGCACACTCTGGGGTCTACTTGTTTGCACTGTTTGCTGTCCTGCAGTGAAATGCACCGCCCCCCACCAGGCAAGGAACTGCTCATTCCAGATTAATGCTGCACCCCCAGGGCCTCACACTGCTAGACTCCTGTAGTGAGCCGATGAGTAGATTGATGGATTTAGTCACCTTGTCTGCTTGCAGAGACAGAGGTTCAGATCACTAGAGGCAGATGAGAAGGGTCATGGAGGTTTTTGTGAAAATTAAAAAACTTTGTAGTGCCTGAATGGTTAGTGACACTGAGTTTTTAAAGCAATTTTCACAAATCTTTCCTTTCAAATTCATCTGTAATTGTTCAAACTATTAGGAATTTATTGTAAATTTAACAGTTTTCTGTATTTCATAACTTTATCTGTTTTCAGTTAAAGAGAAAAATCCATTTTGAAACAATTATCACTGAGTGGTTTTGTTTTGCCTTTGAGTAATATTTGTATTAATGGTAGTGTGATTGACTGTAGCTCCCAGAGCGGAGGTTTATATGCCCGTCTACATTATCTTCTTTACCTTCTTCAGATGATACACGTCGGCATTTCTATACCTTTCTTCCTGAAAAGTTGTAGAAAATGAGTCCTATTCTAAATGTTTTATAGGAGTTTGATGTTGAAAACCAAGCAGTGGTGGTAAGTTTTTCCTTTGAGCGTGAAGACCAGCGTGCCGTTGGCTTCTTTCCTGTGCTCTGACGCTCCGGTGTGTGTGTCCGTGTCGCCCTCTGCGCACAGTCTGCGGCGGAGTCGTTGGTCAGGGGGCGGTGCTTTGCCAGTGACAGCAGCTTCCGGAGCTGACAGACTTCGGGTTCCCTTCTGTTTCACCTGGGGCCCTGTCACATCTGTGCATCGATTTGGGCGAACTGGCCTGTGAACAATAGTGTGACTTCTGGTCAACCTGTCTAGGTAGCGAGGTCTGTGAGCTCCCTCAGTTGTGTGCGGTACGTCTCAGTTTGGAGGGCTTCGTGCTGTTCCAACGCCGTTGTAAGGGGCAGCGCTTGGCTTATGTGTGGCAGTGGTTCACCTTGTTCGTTTATCTCGTGGCCTTAATATAAATTCACTTATTGGTTCTGGTGGTTTACTGGAGCAAGTAGAAAATCCAAAGAAATCTATGCTCGTGTAATCTGAAAATAACCTTTTCTGTCCAATCTTTATGTCTTTTATTTCTCTGTCTTGCCCTCTTGCCTTGACCGGCACCTTCATTACAGTGTTCTTGTCATGTGCTGGCCTCAGGGAGCAAGTTCTCAGTGTCGAGTAGGGTTTAGTCCTCGTTTTGTCTTTGTTTTGGTAGAGGTCCTCCGCTGAATGTAAAAATTTTCCTTTTAACTCCTGGTTTTCTGAGAGGTGTTGTGTTTTTGTTTTTGTTTTTAAATCGTGAGAGGGTGTTGCATTTTGTCAAGTGCTTTTTCGGTGTGTATTGAATTGCTTGTAGAAATTTTCTGTTTTATAAAATAATGGGTGAATTACGTTTCGATTGTTGAATCAGCCTTGCATTTCTGAGGTAAATCCCACTTGATCATGTTGTATTATCCTTTTATATATTGTTAGATCGATAGGCAATATTTTGTTTAGGAAATCTGTATCTATTTGCGTGGGGGTATCAATCTGTCATTTTTTTTCTTGTGACCTTTTTGTGGTGCTCTCATTTCAAGTACCGCCATTCTCATAGAACAAGCTGGGAGGTGTCCCCTTACGTTGCCGTTTGCATGACCAGTGTATGTAAAGTTAGGGACACTAATCTCTCGTGGCAGTACTGGGAGTCTTAGTCCCATTTGGTGGCGAGGTACTAGTCACAAAGGGCTGTAAAGCAGCAACAGGAATGTGTTATGTCTTGTGTAGTTGTATTCCAGGGATAGGGATGCACACACGCATGTATGTGTGTGCTCATGTAGAAAGCCGTGGAGCTCTGCGCTCGGGATTTGTGCATCTCACACGTTAGGCTCCAGTCCGGACTAGCAGAATTGGACCGTGTGTGCAGCCCCCACGCAGCGATGCAGCTCTGGAGGTCTGGCATTGTGCTCAGTTTGGAAAGGGAAGATCAGACGCATCAACACGGTATCTTAAGCCAGGTTCCTAAAGCCCAGGGAAAAGAGTATATATAAAATCTGAGATACGAGATTTTAAATGCTTAAAAATACCCTAATATTACACGTGTAATAAAGTGGTACAGCGTTAAAGGAATTTGTTAGAAAAAAATGCAGACAAAAACTTATAACAGAAAAGGAAACCGTTTCCTAGAACCAGGGAGCAAGGAGAAGAATTGAGGCTTGAATGTTGAGGAAGGGGGCCGAGAGCTGCTGGGCAGAGATTCAGGGGATGAAGGGCGGCTCCTGCAGAGTCGGACTGGAGCGGGTGCCAGAGAGGCCCAGTGCTTCCTTCTGTGTGGCTCTGCTGCTGGGAACATCTGATGAGCTTCCGTCAGTGGCTGATGCCGCAGGTGGAAACATTTCAGACCGGAGCTGTGTTTACACCCCCATCGCTTATACTGTAATGTCTCTGTGCGGTGCTGTGAGAGGTGTCAGGATGTTGCCGGAAGAAAGAGCTCTGCAGCAGTCACTTCCACAGGGAGGGTTCCCCTGATTTTCGGACACCTTGCTTTTCAGACTGTAGGTGGTTTCAGTGACCTGCAGATTTTATTTGGATTGCAGCTTGAGACTTTTTCACACAGTCTTGTTTAATGTTATGTAATGAGTTTAGGGGACGTGAATATAAACTTTCCTTATATTTATGTTGGCCAGAAAAATGTTGTATTAAAAGATATACATAGTCTGTCTTATATTAAAAGCAAACAAACAAAAACCAAGGAAAAAACTTAGGACCTTGTTAAGCAGGATGAGGCCGTATGTTGTATTTCCCCCAAGGTCTGTTTTGTTAACCGTTTTAAATTTTTTTAAGAGAAACAAAATACTGCCAGAATATCATGTACTAACTTTACTTTTCTACTGTGAAAATCTTACCTGTTGTAAAGTTGACAGAATCATTGAGAAGATAATATCAGACTGTCGGGTATTCTGTTTGTTTTAACTTTTATGTAAGATCATGATGGAATGGTGTACTGCTGGTATATTTTCAGTTTAGGAAAATGCATATTATCTTTTTATAGGGCAAGGTTTAGCGGAAAATTCTATGGAACACTTGTGCTTCATTTGGTCATTGGGTTTAATTACAGATTTCAAACATACCAGGTAGTATCATAGTGGGAATGATAGTCTGTTGTTTTCTTTTTTTGACAAGAATTCATAAAGCTTTGAAGTGTAGCAGGAAAGATGCTTTTTAGGGCTATGATGGGACTTTTGAAGTATTAATTAAATGGGGGGGGCCTTTTAGGCTTTCCATTTTGAAAACAATCTTAGCATTTCCCTTTCATCGGCCTAGAGAATTCAGGTTATCCCTCCTAAGCACTGCTGCCACGGATTGGTTGCTGAACATTGTCTCTAATATATCTTGGTAATAAGCACTCTACCTTCATTATCTCCTCTAGGATGGTGGGTGTTACTGCTTGTGCTCTGCAGACAAGGAGCCTCTAATAATTTAAGAGTCACTTGTTGGGAGTGGGGGAGGCAGGTATAGTCTTTAACATTAGTAACACGCACTGCTTCTCAGTCGGGATCTTGTCGGACGTCACGGCCTGTGGAACCGTCACTGAGACTTGTCTCTTCGGTAGAATTCACAGCCTTCTTCAGTTATAGGCTCAGGGACTAGATTGGGCTCATTCTTTTAAAGGTTTATTTGTGTGATTTAGGTGAAGTTTTAGGTGTCCTATAATCTCTAGGGTGTCTTGCCCATAGAAAGTAAATGGATGGCTCAAGGCAGAGATGCTTTAATAGTCTTGATAATCTAAGGGATGTGCCTGCCTAACCACTGAAAGTCGTCAAAGCCATAATAGTTGAAATGCTATTGTAGTACATTATTTTCCCCATCGTAGGTTGTTAACAGTTTTACTGTGGAAATTGCATTCTTTTTTTTTTTTAAGATTTTATTTATTTATTTGACAGAGATAGAGACAGCCAGCAAGAGAAGGAACACAAGCAGGGGGAGCGGGAGAGGAAGAAGCAGGCTCATAGCAGAGGAGCCTGATGTGGGGCTCGATCCCATAATGCCGGGATCACGCCCTGAGCCGAAGGCAGACGCTTAACTTAACTCTGTGCCACGCAGGCGCCCCTGGAAATTGCATTCTTGCACTCAAAATTGGGGATTAAGTGAAGTTATCCATGCTTTCTTTCTCTTTGGCTCCCAGAATCCTGTGAGGAGTCTTTTACCTGATCCTAGCAGGAGATGGAAACGTTCTTTTATAAGGAGACTGGTCCAAGAGAAAAGGCAGACTAACGTTCTGGGGCCTCTAGCCAAGCAGCTGATTCTCTGCTCAGTGCAGAGATCATCAGGTCGCCCGCATGTACAGGGCTCCTCGACAAGCAGGTGTTTAAAGACAGCCTCTGCAGCACAGCAAGAAGAAACAAGTGGGACAACACCAAACTAAAAATTTCTGTGCAGTAAAGGAAACCATCAACCAAAGGGCAAGAAAAGGGCAGCCTGAAGAATGGGAGAAAATATTTGTAAATCATATATCTAATAAAGGACTAATATTTAAAATATATAAGCAACTCATACAACTCGATACCAAAAAAAAAAGTGTTGAAAAAAATTGGCAGAGGATCTGAGTAGACATTTCTCCAAAGAGGACATCCGGATGGCCAACAGATACGTGAAAATATGCCCAGCATCATTCATCGTCAGGGAAATGCGAATCAAAACGACCGTGAGGTATCACCTCACACCTGTCAGAATGGCTGTGATCACGAAGACGAGAATAACAAGTGTTGCTGAGGATGTGGAGAGAAAGGAGCCCTCATGCACTGCTGGTGGGAATACAAACTGGTGCAGCCACTGTGGAGACAGTATGGAAGTTCCTCAAGAAATTAAAAGTAGAATTAACCATATGATCCAGCTGTTTCACTATGAGGTATTTATCCAAAGAAAGTGAAAATACTAATTTGAACAGATATATGTGTACTACAGGATTATTTCCAATAGCCAAGACATGGAAGCAACCCAAGTGTCCATTAATGAGTGAATAGGTGGAGAAGATTGTGTGTGCGTTCGTACACACACATATAAATACATACCGTGGAGTATTATTCCACCATTAAAATGAAATCTTGCCATTTGCAAGAACATGGGATGGATTGTGAGGACATTATGCTACATGAAATAAGACTAATCTTTCAGAGAAAGACAAATACCTTGTGATCTCAGTAACGAGTGGAACCAAAAAACCCAAAACAAACGAACAAATAAAACTAGATACAGAGAAAAGAACGGTGGTTGCTCAAGGGGGGCTTGGAGGGGTGGGCGAAATGGGTGAGGGGGTCAAGAGGTACAGAATTCCAGTTATCAATAAGTTGTGGGGCTATAACGTACAGCATGCTCCCTGTAGTTGATAATATTGTAGTGTATACCTGAAAGATGCCGAGAGAGTAAATCTTAAAAACTCTCATCACAAGAAAAAAGTTCTTTTTTTGGGTGACTTTTTATGGTGACAAGTGGTAACTAGACTTGTTATGGTGATCATTTCATATTGTATACAAATGTCGAATCATTACATGTACACCTAATACTAATATGTTGTATGCCAATTATATTTCGATAAAAAAAATAAAGACAGCCTTTGCTTTCAAAATGTGAGGCCAAAACAGAGAGAGAAAACAGTTTTGAGTAACAAAGAGGAAACCACAAGCAGAAAGAAGCTAAAAGAAGATAAAAAATTTAAATGTCAGTAGAACTGCATCCATGAAAGACCAACAGAATCCTTTTTTTTTCTTTTTAATATTTATTTATTTATTTTTGGGGGGTTGGCAAAGGGAGAGGTGGAGAGAGTCCCAAGCAGACTCTGCTGCTGGGCGCAGAGCCTGACGCAGGGCTCGCTCCGACAGCCCTGAGATCACGACCTGAGCCAAAACCAAGAGTCAGATGCTTTAACCAGCTGCGTCACCCAGGCACCCCTAGAATTCTTTCAAAAAGTGCATTCAAAGAAGAGGAAAATTGAAAGCATCAAAGTAGACATAAACTCAGTAAGAGCAGTGGGAAATAATGTGGAAGATATCTCTCAGAACATGTGTAGGAAAGAAAAATGAGGGAGAAAAGAAAGCAAGTAGGATGATGAGTTGAGAAGGTCCAACATCCAAATAATAAGAGTTGTAGAAAGAGACAAAAGGATTAAATCATCAAAGATCTGATACAAGGACATTTTCTGGAAGCAAAGGGTAAGGGTTTCCAGATTGCAGGTTCCTGGATACTGAAGCCCCGTGGCTACCCCTTGGGCCTCTCCTCCTCCGCCCTTCCCGTGGCAAGACAGCCTCCTTGCGGCCTTGCGGCACCTGTGCAGCTGTGACGTTCTAACTGTGGAAGGGGTGAGGTCTCTTCCTTTACAACTCTTCCTACTCTTGCCATTTTTTAGTAGTATTTATTACAGTTGTAATTAGTCACATGTGTGTATCTCCCTTGACTAGGCTGAGAGCTCTGCAGGGTAGGGTCATATATATATATCCACACATCTGTTCCAGTGCCTAGCCTAGTATTTGGTAAAGTAAGTATTTTCAACTTAACTAATCTAAGGGTGGTGTGGCACATTCATTTGCCCCTGGGGGACAGGCATGGCTGGATGACTACATGAAGCATTGTGGCCATGGAAAAGCGGGCAGTAGCAATAGCATATCCAGCTGACCCTTGGCCCAGGACAGGGGTGTGTGGTAACAACATGATGGGCGAATACCTGTTGCCACTCCACTGTGTGTTGCCACGCAGGAGTGAGACCCGCCAGTGACAGTGTTTTCAAGAGAGGATGGGAATCCAGCAGCAGCAGGGCTTGGCAAGCAAGAGCCCAGTCTTGAGGTAGACTGCCTGGCTGTGAGGCTTATGTAGGAGGCATGTGGCCTTGGGCGGGTCACTTCTCTCTGTTCCCACATGTGGAAAGTGGGGAAAAAGAAGGTCTTTTGCTTTGTTTTGTTTTTAAGATTTTATTTATTTATTTTGTCAGAGAGAGAGAGAACCCAAGCAGGGAGAGGGACAGGCAGAGGGAGAAGCAGGCTCCTTGCCGATGTGGGACTTGATCCCAGAACCCTGGATCATGACCTGAGCCGAAGGCGGACACTTAACTTACTGAGCCACCCAGGCGCCCCCCAAAATAAGGTTATTATGAGGATTAAATTATTTCATTTTTAAGTTCTTAGAACAGTCTTGGCATGGTAATGTTGCATCAACAATTACCTACAGAAACCTCTGGAAGCCCTGAGTCTAGATGCAAACCTTCCTGTCTCAGGAGCAGTTTTTACCATGATGAGGTCCAGGTCAGTGTTTGTATAGTAGGGAAATTGCTCTTTTATTAGGCACAGCAGTTTAACTCCACATTGGGAGTCTTTGTCATTATGCTGTTTTGCTTTTGCAAAATGCTCGCCAAAGAAAGAACCTATGGAAATATTTTCCCAAAGGTAAATTTACGTCTCTTTCTTAGGAGTACAAAGACTCTGTTATAGCTGTGAAATTATAGGGTTTTTTTGGAAGACTTCAAAGAGCCCCAGTCAGAATATCAGATGCCTCCCCCTTCACCCCCCAGCCTGAGAGCAGATGGGGTCCACCAAGCCTTATTCCCTTTCCCAGAGTAAGCTTCCAGAAGTCCAGCTCCCTGCTCCCCACTCCTTGACTCCAGGCAGGAAGCATCTCCATTCGCATGAGTTCAGGCATGTGGGGCTGTATTGTTCCCAGTAACAAATACCAAACCGAAGTAACTCTTCTGTTTATTGCTCATCCTCATTTCTCTGACAGTTTCTGCGCCTCTTGTGTTCTATATCTCCATGGAATGGTATCACTTTTCCACTCAGTTACCTGAGCAAGAAAAATGGTTGCTGACTTTCCTTTAATTGTATGTGGGCAATCTAGTCACTCCCTGTCCTCTTGATTTTTTTATAGCTCTCAAATCTTTCCACTTCTTGGGCCATAGTTAGTGCTGTCAGGATTATAACAGAAGCTTTCAGACTGGTCTGTATGGGCTTAATTGCTGCCCAGGTGCATATCCTAAGACCGTTCAGGCTCCCCACCTGCCTCTGGAGCTGGGCCTGTCTAGCTTCTCTGCTGTTTGAATTAAAGCCGTGTTGACCTTTGCATTGACTCCCTGGATCACTAACGTACACCTGTAGCCATGTCTTTTGTTGGGTGTAACTTTAGACGTACCCATTCTCAAGATCCCGGCTTGGAACTCATATTCTAGGAACTCGACCATGCCCCATGTCTGGGCGGTACCTGTTTTCCCGGCATCACCCCTAACACCATGTTCTTCATGTACTTGTCTGTGCTGGTCTTTCTTATAAGGGCCATAGGGGCAGGGGCTATTTCCTGTGTCCTGCTCTGTCCTGATGACCAGTCTGTCTCTTTCCTAGTATCAGTCTGTCCTGATACCCTGATGCCCAGGAAAGCACCTTATAGTCTACTATAATACGTTTTGGTTGGGGCGAGGGGATGAATGAGTAGGTGGGAAGTAAATAAATACAGTAAAGAAAATTAGAACGTTTCTTTGTTTTGATACAGGTACCTAATGTTGTGGCTCCCAGACAAAACTTGCATAGGGATCTCATGGTAGTTTTGTTGAAGTACAGATTCTTTTTTTTTTTTTTTTTTTTAAGATTTTATTTATTGGAGAGAGTAAGCGCACAAGCGAGAGCACGAGTAGAGGGGAGAGGCAGAAGCAGCCCGCCGAGCAGGGCACCTGACTCCAGGCTCGATCCCAGGACCCCGGGACCATGACCTGAGCCAAAGGCAGATGTTTCACCAACTGAGCCCCCCCCCCCCCCAGGCGTCTCTAAAGCACAGACTCTTCTTAAGTAGGTTTGTGGTAGGGCTCTTACAGCCTCTTGATGATAGGATGCCTGTGCTGCTAGTCCGTGGACCGTCCTCGAATTGGCGGGTGTCTAGTGCGGAAGGGAAAGACAGACTGTGAGCCAGCACAGGGAGTCGCAGGGTCTGGGGCAAGTCGTGCAGCCGCTCACTGTCTGCGCCCCCAGATGAGGCTACTCCTGGGAGCTGCCGTGTGGGGTGGGGTTGCGGATCAGACCCTCAGACTGAGCACATCAGTTCCTGCTGCCTGGTGGACAAGTGTTCATGACCAAATGAATCATTGGCATTGGCTTCCTCGTTGTGTATGTAGCACATTCTAGATCACATTGTCTTTGTATATGTTTTTATATTCAATCCGTGTGATAGTCCTGTGAAGTCACTGCTGTCCTGCTGTCAGCACACTGGTGTTCACAACTAGGTTAAATGTCCTGTTGGCATGTTAACCGCATGTTCGTGGAGCTGGATTTGAAGCCAGCCCAGACCTCTGTCTCAGCACCGTGATACCGTAGCCCCTCCTAACTTAATTTTTCACACTAAGTTCTGGAGTTAGTTTTAAGAGACTGAAATGTTAAGATGATGATCCAAGCCCATTAAAAACATTAATTTTTTCTTTGTAAACCACTGGACAGGACTATTTTAATGAACGAATGAATTCAAATACCCAAATGTTCAAGGGGAGTTCCATGGAGAATTTGGAACTTTTTCTCTGCACGACTTCTGGCAAATTCTAGTTGTCCTGCCTCTCTGTTCTTCTTGAGCTCATCAGGCTCTGTTTGGGTTACCGTCCCTGTGCTGCTGTCCAGAAACTGCCCCCTGGCAGAGAGCCAGGTCTCACTCCATCTGTCCCCTCCTTCAGAGGTCATGGTGAGGTGCTGCGTGTGTCGGGGTAAAAGCAGCTGCTTCCCATGTTCTGTGCAGTTTTCTAGCTGCTTATTGAGGAGGGTGGTCCATCCAGACCCTGCTCCTCCCTCATTTTTATGTCTTCATTTTTCTCTCCTGTGTTGGGAGGGTTAATGTGTACTTGTTAGGATTTGTATCGGGATTACATTAAGTGAGTAATGTATATAAAAAACTGCTTAGGTGGCTAGCACATTGGCAATATTCAGTAAAAGGCTTTTTGTTTTTTACCTTATAATACTAGACTCAATTTTGCCTTTTTTTTTTTTTTTTTTTTAAGTAAACGCTACCCCTGATGTGGGCCTTGAACTCACAACCCTGAGATCGAGTCTCATGCTCTACAGATTGAGCCAGCCAGGCGCCCCAAGTTTTTTCTTATTTAGTAGAGGCTGAGTATATACTGTGTTCGAGTACAGTGAGATTTTAGTCATGTATTCAGTGAACATCTGCAAAACCTGACCTGACCTGTTTCCAGTTGGTATATCTGTTGTGTGGCTTTCATGTGCCATGCACAGGGCCAGCAGAAGTCCCTGCCTTCTCTGCAGGTGGGTCCCCATGTCTGCATTCTCCCTTTTCAGCAAAATGCTATGAGTTCCTTGCATGTCCTGCCTGCACCTCCTTTCTTTATAAGCTCTGTGGAACTCCCTCTCAGCAGGCATTTCCTCCCCCCATTACTGCACTGGGGTGCAGAGAGAGGTTCTTCCTTTGACCAGGTCGTGCGTTTGGCACCTCCTTCCTTGACTTGGTCTCTCAGCCTCTCGGTTTACCTCCTAGCCCACTGGCTGCAGCTTCTTCGTTTCCTCTGGTAACAAGGAGCTTTCCCTGTCTGTCTCTAGACATCACAGAGGGCTAGGCGCTGTTGTCACACCTCTTTCAAGTTGGAAAGTGCTTTCAGGGGAACAGACATGACGCTTCAGCATCTGTAACCCTCCCAGGGCTCAGGGATCCAGTACAGGGCGCATTGCCTAGCAGGGCTCATCACAGGGGATCCAGGAGCCAAGCTTGAAGCATTACTAAGAACAGGAGGTAGCAAGGAAATGGGGGAAGCATGAGAGCCCTGTTAGGGAAGACTGCTCTGGAGTACGGCTGTGGAACATGGCGAGGAGAACGTGGGTGCTTGAAGCCGGTGTAGCCCAAGTGCTCACGCCTGTAGAGAAGAGGTTCCGGAGGAGCACCCTGCCCCCGGCTACAAGCGTGATTTTTCTGCTCTTCGAAGGCCTCGTATTGAGATAGTTTCTTTGTAAGGAAAGTGTTTGGATGCAGTGTGCACAATGATAGATACAAGCTCAGAAATGTTGCAGTGCTGGAGGAATTAGTTATGTACGTTTTCTGCATGGATTTTGAACGCCTGCATTAACTCTTTTATTTTACATTTTTAAACATATAATTCAATTATCAAGTAATATTATAGAAAAATACTTTAGCTGTGTTTCTTTCCTCTGGGAGATTTGCAATTAGTAACAAAGATGTGCTCGAGAATGTGTATCATTGATTGATGTGCTCAGTAGAAGTAATTAGGAACCAGGCATGGACCTCCTCAGCCTGGCTTTAAGGGGACAGCCCTTACTGCTGTGATTTCCAGGAAACCTGGGGGTCCTGTCGTGTGACACAGACACACCAATCCAGCCTCCCACCGGCCGTCCACCCATTCTATCTGGCCATACTTCCTCTATTTCTTTTCATCACGTTAGCTACCATTGATTGAGTGATAAGGAAAAAGATGTCTTCCTGCCTTCTTCTTCCCATTGCCAGTCAGTCGCGGGGAAGCTGCAGTAGGAAGCCCCGTTCCAGGATGTGCCAGATTTCTCTGGCCTTTCCTGCCATAGGTGTGACAAGATGTGCCGCACCCATCAGGGTACACTCTTTTACTCCTAGTGTGGGGACTACAGTAGTTGTGTGTGTGCACGCGCATGTGTGCATACTGATGAAAGTGGGCTGCTTCCCCCAGGTCGAGGGTTTCAGGGGCAGAGAACATTGTTAGGTGGGGGTGAAAGGGCTCCCTAGTGTTTAGATGTATGGTGTACCTTAACTGAAAGGACTTCAGAGCCCCAGTGTCACACTGTCACCACCTGGCCATGGAGGAGACTTATGTCCTTGGAACATGCAGTGTCTTTCATCTTAGACTTTTATGTCGCTGTAACCAGGCAAGCACCACCCACCTCTAGCAGTTGAGGTGGAAATGAAATTAACCGAGATGACCTATGTCCTTCTTGCATGTAGAGTCACCCAGAAAGTAGTAATTTTGTTTGTAATGAGTGTTGGCAGTGGCAGACATTTGCCTCCGTTGATTGGACTGTTGGTCTTAGAGCTGGGGTCCAAGTTTGAGTTTTAGGGGATCCATGAACTTTTCAATCATATACAAAATTTTGTGTTTTAATGTATATGCATTTTCTCTTGAAAATGTTCATATTTTTCAACAGATTCTCAAAGATCTCTGTCATATGTATGTCAGTATGTGTGTAAAGAACTCCTTTCATAGAAGATGGTAAATGAATGGTAATTTGGTATTTGCAAGCATCATTCATTTTACCTGTTTTGCACAATAACATGTTCATGTACAATTAGAAGAGAGGCCTAGGCAGAAACGTAAAAATCAAGAACAGTTGCCGTTTATGAAATGTGCCCACGTGAATCGTTTCTTTGCTAGGTTGATAATTGTGGCTCAGGCAGTTGATTTTAGCCAGTGCATTTGGCATGGCATGTTGCTTTTGGTCATTTGTCTTCTGGGAAAATTTTTGTTCTCATTTTGTAAATAAATGTGTGCGTGTGTGTGTGTGTGTGTGTACTGTAAAATGCATACGTCTTGTGTATCCTGGTGTAGGTTTAACTACTACCTTCCATATCAGTGTTTACAACGTCGCCAGCCCCAGCAGCCTCCCTCATGGTTCCTTTCAATCAATATCCCTGGGAAGGTGACCAACATTTTGATTTCTGTCACCATGACTTTGTTTTGCCTATTTATCATAATGTCCGTGAAATTCATCCAAGTTGTTGCATGTAGCACTTCCTCATTTTTCATTGCTATATAGTATTCCATTTAAGAATATACCACAGTTTGTTTTATTATTGATGGATGGTTGGGTTGTTTCCAGTTTTGAGCTATGTGAATGGTGCCGCTATGAATACTGCATGCGTCTTCTTTTTTTTTTTTTTTTTAAGATTTTTTAAAAATTTTGACAGAGAGAGACAGCGAGAGAGGGAACACAAGCAGGGGGAGTGGGAGAGGAAGAAGCAGGCTCTTAGCGAAGGAGCCCGATGTGGGGCTCAAACCCAGAACGCTGGGATCATGCCCTGAGCCGAAGGCAGATGCTTAACCGCTGCGCTCCCCAGGCGCCCCCTGCATGCGTCTTCTGGTGGCCCTGCGCCTGGGTCTCTCTTCGGCATGTACCTAAGAGTGAAGTGGCTGCTTGTAGTGTGTGTCCCGGTGCTCTCCAGCTGTAGCAGAGATCGTTTCCGACATGCCTGTATCAGATTATAGCCCAGCTACCAGCATAGAAAAGCTCTATTTGCTCCACATCTTTGCCACGCTTATTAGCATTGTTGGTGTTTAAGATTTTGGAGCCATAGAAAAACTATACTTAAAAAATAAATTTTAAAAATGGAGATAAATTTCACATAACAGAATTTCACATGTGACATGAAATTCTCCATGTGGTTTTAAGTGTACACACAGGGTTGTGCGAACATCGCCGCTGTCTGGCTCCGTCACCCCAAAAAGAGACCCAATACCCATAGCCAGGCACTCCCCATCTCCCTCCCTCCAGCCTCTGGCAAGCACGTACCTGCTTTCTGTCCCCTTGGATTTGCCTCTTCTGGGATTGTCATCTACATGGCTCCTGCAACCTACGGCCTTTTGTCTGGCTTCTTTGACTTACCCCAATGACGTCAAGGTTTATCCATGGTGTAGTGGTACCAGGACTTTGTCCTTGTTATGGCTGAATGCTCTTCTGCTCTGTTGTATGGATAGGCCAGTTTGTTTCAGCATTCATATCACTAAATGTTATTGTTCTGTTAGAATAGAGAAGATGGAAGTTATTAAGCAGCACCTTTACATTTGTGTCTTGATCTGACCTCTGGCTGATTGGCTGCAGTTTATCGAAGTTTGCTTGGAGCACATGGATGGCGTCTGGGAGGCAGCCTCAGTTCCCTGCGGGTGCTCCTAGAAACAGTGCAGTGTGCGTGACATGTTCCTCTATTGGGTGACTTCGGCTAGTGGCCTCTTGGAGTACCTTCTTCTTTAGTTAGGCCACTTCTGGGCCATTTTCCTCATCATGGTTTCTCCAGACCACCTTTTTATCCATTTCGGTTCCTTTTGTTACTGTAGCGTTAATTGGATCTTAGCTCAGCACAGTGGCTTTGTTACAATATTTAAATATCTAGCTACCTAACACAGAAGAAGATGCTAACACAACAGTCACGAGAAACTGGGGGAACCTTCATTATGGCTGGTTTTCTAGTTCGCTTAAGGCCTGAGAGAAAAAGTCTCTTGGATCAGGTTGGTCCGTCTTGGATAACAAAGTGGACTTTTTTTCCCCCTCGAATCCATCAGTTATTTCCCCTTTTCTAAATTATTGACCCAGTATACCTGTTGTACAGTTCCGCCTTGGCTATCCAGTGAATGGTCGAGAATGACTATAACATCTAAGCCTGTGAGCCGATGAACTTTTGCTGGTGAGGTGAGCCCTTAGAGCTTGGGCTGGTGTCGTGTTCCGTGGGCCGTAGCTACCGGTAACATGGTCCCGTGCTCTCGGCTGGGAGCTCCTAGCCGGCGTAGAGACCCTCCTACAGACCGGGGAACTACAGGTTTTCAGACCCTCCGACCGTTACTAAATACAAGGAACTGCAGAGTTCATTTGATCAGGTACGCTGGGGGCGATCACCTGATTCCACAAAGAATAGTTGGGTGGTTATGTTTTGAGAGAATATACATCTATTGCATGTGATACCTGGCTTTTAACAGTCAGTCTGTAATTAAATTGGTCTCGGTGGGGCATACAGATACCCTGAGAGAATTTAAATAGAGCCATACTAGTGTCGGTGTAGTTCTCTGAGGAAGGCTGCTGGCCCAGACTGTTGATCCTCGGGGTCACGTGTTCTCCCGATTCCTCAGAGTCCCTGAGCTCCGTTGGGGCTCAGGGAAATACCAGTATTGTTGGTTAGTTAGTGGCGCCTGGAGCCTAGTTTAGGTGTCTTGGGGTTAATAATATTCTGGTATCGGAGGTGAAAGGAAATGTGATTCTTAGATTTGGGGTGAAGTACAGTACCATTTGTGTTCCTAGGTTCAGTTCTAAGGTCCTTGTTAGAAAGTTGTAAGGATAGAGAATCAAATAGACAGTTGGACAGATTGTCCGCTAATGTGCTTGTTTTGGAAAGACAGGGAAAGGGAAAGATAGTAGGAGGGCAGAGAGGACTGGAACGGTCACTGAACAGGTTAGTAGACTGAACCAACGTAAGATAAAGATGTCTAGTATCTGTGAGTTTTGGTAGGGTCAGTTGGGTTATCTGATTGAAGTCCTTCTGGCTTCATTAAATCGAACTGGACAACTGTTTCATGATACCGGAAATAGTAGAAACATAAGACCTGCTTGTTGTGTGTAGGGCCTCCAGGATTCTCCTTTTACCTTCACAGGTGTTAGTACAGGCTTCAGGCTTTAAATGGGAGGACATATGCCTGTTAGAGCCATCAGTGCAGCCACCCGAGCACACAGAGGTGGCTTCCGTAACATAGCAATCAGAAGTTTAGAAATCCAGGGGCACCTGGGTGGCTCAGATGGTTGCATGTCCAGCCCTTGGTTTCCGCTAAGTTCATGGTCTCATGGGTCATGGGATTGAGCCCGGCAATGAGTCCTGCATCCCTCCTCATGTTGGGCTCTGCGCTCAGCAGGGAGTCTGTGTGAGATCCTCTCTCTCCCTCTGCCCTCTCCCCACCCTGCTCACATGTTTCCCTCCCTCCCCTTCCCTCCCTCTCTCAAATAAATGAATACATCTTTAAAAAAAATTAGGAAATCCAGCACAGGGTATGCCTTAATTATTTTTAATATTCTAAATTGACAAAGCAGTTGTATAGTTTTGGTTTTTGTCAAGTACAAAAAATGAGAAGGGCTTAGCAATGTTAGAAATGTCCAATGTAGAAAGTTACTATAATATTCAGAAAGGAAAAGATCAGTTTTCCATCTGGATCCCAAGATAGAATCTCTTTCATATTTGTTTTAGGTGTTTAGCTAATTGGATCCATGGAAAAGGTTATTTCTGATTGTTTCTAAGTTTTCCTCCTTTTATAGATGACAGTGTTGGCCAGTGGCCACCTCTCTGTTTCTGAGTTTAAATATATACAAGTGGGGGCACCTGGGTGGCTCAGTTGGTCTGCCTTCAGCTCAGGTCATGGTCTCCGGGTTTTGGGATAGAGCCTCACATCAGGGTCTGCTTCTGTCTGTCCCCTGTGCCCCTACCCCCTCCTCCTCCCCCTGCTGTGCTCTCTCTTTCTTTCTGTCAAATCAATAAAATCTTTCTTTTTTTTTAATGATTTTTTATTATATTATGTTAGTCACCATACAGTACATCCCCGGTTTCCGATGTAAGGCTCGATGATTCATTAGTTGCGTATAACACCCAGTGCACCATGCAATACGTGCCCTCCTTACTACCCATCACCGGTCTATCCCATTCCCCCACCCCCCTCCCCTCTGAGGCCCTCAGTTTGTTTCTCATAGTCCATAGTCTCTCATGTTTCATTCCCTCTTCTGATTACCCCCCCTTTCTTTATCCCTTTCTTCCCCTACTGATCATCCTAGTTCTTATGTTCCATAGATGAGAGAAATCATATGATAGTTGTCTTTCGCTGCTTGACTTATTTCAGTTAGCATTATCTCCTCCAGTGCCGTCCATGTTGCAGCAAATGTTGAGAATTCGTTCTTTCTGATAGCTGAGTAATATTCCATTGTATATATGGACCACAACTTCTTAATCCAGTCATCTGTTGAAGGGCATCTCGGCTCCTTCCACGATTTAGCTATTGTGGACATTGCTGCTATGAACATTGGGGTGCACATGGCCCTTCTCTTCACTACGTCTGTGTCTTTGGGGTAAACACCCAGTAGTGCAATGGCTGGATCATAGGGTAGCTCAATTTTTAACTTTTTAAGGGACCTCCACACTGTTTTCCAGAGTGGCTGTACCAACTTGCATTCCCACCAACAATGTAGGAGGGATCCCCTTTCTCCACATCCTCTCCAGCAATTGTTGTCTCTTGCCTTGTCTATTTTTGCCATTCTAACTGGCGTAAGGTGGTATCTCAGTGTGGTTTTGATTTGAATTTCCCTGATGGCTAATGATTTTTTTTTTTAAAAGATTTTATTTATTTATTCGACAGAGATAGAGACAGCCAGCGAGAGAGGGAACACAAGCGGGGGAGTGGGAGAGAAAGAAGCAGGCTCATAGCAGAGGAGCCTGATGTGGGGCTCGATCCCACAACACTGGGATCACGCCCTGAGCCAAAGGCAGACGCTTAACCGCTGTGCCACCCAGGCGCCTGATGGCTAATGATTTTGAACATTTTTTCATGTGTCTGTTAGCCATTTGTATGTCTTCATTGGAAAAGTGTCTATTCATATCTTCTGCCCATTTTTTGATTTGTTTATTTGTTTCTCGTGTATTGAGTTTGAGAAGTTCTTTGTAGATCTTGGATACCAGTCCTTTATCTGTAGTGTCACTTGTAAATATATTCTCCCATTCTGTGGGCTGCCTCTTAGTTTTTTTGACTGTTTCCTTGGCTGTGCAGAAGCTTTTTATCTTGATGAAGTCCCATAAGTTCATTTTATCTTTTGTTTCTCTTGCCTTTGGGGATGTGTCATGAAAAAGGTTGCTTTGGCCGATGTCGTAGAGGTTGCTGCCTGTGCTCCCCTCTAGAATTTTGATGGATTCCTGTCTCACATCGAGGTCTTTCATCCATTTGGAGTTTATTTTTGTGTATGGTGTGAGAGAGTGGTCAAGTTTCATTCTTTTGCATGTAGCTGTCCAATTTTCCCAGCACCATTTATTGAAGAGACTGTCTTTTTCCCACCGGATGTTTTTTCTTGCTTTATCAAAGATTAGTTGCCCAAAGAGCCGAGGGTCCATTTCTGGGTTCTCTGTTCTGTTCCATTGGTCTATGTGTCTGTTTTTGTGCCAGTACCATGCTGTCTTTGTGATCACAGCTTTGTAGTACAGCTCGAAATCCGGCATTGTGATGCCCCCAGCTTTGTTTTTCCTTTTCAACAGTTCCTTGGAGATTTGGGGCCTTTTCTGTTTCTATACAAATTTAAGGACTATTTGTTCCAGTTCTTTGATCGGGATAGCAGTGAAAGTGTAGATTGTTCTGGGTAGCATGGACATTTTAACTATGTTAATTCTTCCGATCCATGAGCATGGAATATTTTTCCATCTTTTTCTGTCTTCCTCAATGTCTTTCAAGAGTAATTTATAGTTTCTAGAATATAGGCCCTTTACGTCTCTGGTTAAGTTAATTTGAAGGTAACGTATGGTTTTTGGTGCTATTGTAAATGGGATGGATTCCCTCATTTCTCTTTCTTCGGTCTCGTTATTCGTGTATAGAAATGCAACTGATTTCTGAGCATTGATTTTGTATCCCGCCACATTACTGAATTGCTCTATAACTTCTAATAGTTTGGGAGTGGCTTCTTTTGGGTTTTCCATATAGAGTATCATGTCATCTGCGAAGAGAGACATTTTGACTTCTTCTTTGCCGATTTGGATACCTTTGATCCCTTTTTGTCGTCTGATTGCTGTTGCAAGGACTTCTAGTACTATGTTGAATAATAGTGGCGAGAGTGGGCATCTTTGTCGTGTTCCTGATCTTAAGGGAAAGGCTTCCAGCTTTTCCCCATTGAGAATGATATTTGCTGTAGGCTTTTCATAGATGGCTTTTATGAGATTGAGAAGTATACCCTCTATTCCTACACTCTGAAGGGTTTTAATCAGGAAAGGATGCTGTATTTTGTCAAATGCTTTTTCGGCATCAATTGAGAGGATCATATGGTTCCTGAGTCTTTTCTTGTTGATATGATGTATCACGCTGATTGATTTGCGAATATTGAACCACGCTTGCATCCCAGGTATGAATCCCACTTGATCATGATGGAGAATCCTTTTAATGTACTGTTGGATTCTATTAGTAAGTATCTTGTTGAGGATTTTGGCGTCCATATTCATTAGGGAAATCGGTCTGTCATTCTCCGTTTTGAGGGGGTCTTTGCCTGGTTTGGGGATCAAGGTAATATTGGCCTCATAGAATGAGTTTGGTAGCTTTCCTTCTGTTTTTATTTTTTGAAATAGCTTTAGGAGAATAGGTATTATTTCTTCTTTGAATGGTTTGGTAGAATTCCCCAGGAAAACCATCCGGGCCTGGAGTTTTGTTCTTTGGAAGGTTGTTTATCACTGACTCAATTTCTTCATAATTAATTGGCCTGTTTAAGAAATCAATTTCTTCCTGTTTCAATCTTGGTAGTTAATAGGTTTCCAGGAAGGATTCCATCTCTTCCAGATTACTTAGTTTATTGGCATATAGCTGTTGATAAAAATTTCTAATAATCCTTCCAATTTCAATGGTGTTGGTCGTGACCTCTCCTTTTTTCATTCATAATTTTAATAATTTGGGTTCTTTCTCTTTTCTTTTGGATAAGTCTTGCCAGTGGTCTGTCAATTTTATTGATTCTCTCAAAGAACCAGCTTCTAGTCCTGTTGATCTGCTCTCCTGTACTTCTGGTTTCTGATTGATTTCTGCTCTAATTTTGGTCAACTGCTTCCTCGTGAGTGGATTAGGCCTGTCCCTCTGTTGCTGTTCCAGCTTCTTGAGGTGAGAATATAAAAGCTGCATTTTAGATTTTTCTATTCTTTTGAGTGAGGCTTGGATGGCTATGTATTTTCCCCTTAGGACTGCCTTTGCAGTATCCCATAGGTTTTGGACCATTGTGTTTTCATTCTCGTTCGTCTCCATAAATTGTTTAAGTTGATTTTTGATTTCCTGGTTTATCGAGTCATTCCTGAGCAGGACGGTTCTTAGTCTCCAAGTGTTTGAGTTTCTTCCAAATTTTTCCTCTGGTTGAGTTCCAATCAGAGCGTTGTGGTCTGAGAATATGCAGGGGATAATTTCAATCTTTTGGTATCGGTTGAGACCTGTTTTGTGTCCCAGAACATGGTGTATTCTTGAGAATGTTCCATGGGCATTAGAATAGAATGAGTATTCTTTGGTTCTGGGGTGTAGTGTTCTATGTATATCTATGAGGTCCAACTCGTCGAGTATGGCATTCAAAGCCTTTGATTCTTTGCTTAGTTTTTGCCGGGGTGTTCTATTTCTGATAGTGGAGTGTTGAGGTCCCCTACTATTAATGTATTTTTATCTGTATGTCTCTTTATTCTGGTTAAGAGTTGGCTTGTGTATCTTGCTGCTCCCCTGTTGGGGGCATATATATTTATAATTGTCATATCCACTTGTTGAATACTTCCTTTAAGAATAATATAGTGCCCTTCTGCATCTCTAACTATAGTCTCTCGTTTAAAATCCAGTCTATCTGATATGAGAATTGCTACCCCAGCTTTCTTTTGAGGTCCATTTGCGTGAAAGATGGTACTCCATCCCCTTACTCTCAGTCTGAATGCATCTTTGGGTTTCAAATGAGTCTCTTGTAGATAGCAAATGGATGGGTCATTTCTTTTTATCCAATCTGCAACCCTGTGGTGTTTTATGGGAGTGTTTAAACCATTTGATTGGCTCTAAGAACTGAGAGATATGATTTTAATGATGCCATGTTGCCAGTAAAGTCTTTGTTTGTATTGGCTGTGACTTTCTGTTCTGTATCACTCTTGGGGCCTTTTTACCTTTATAGAACCCCCCTTAATATCTCCTGTAGGGCTGGTTTCGTGGTTACGAAATTGGTTAATGACTGGCGATTCTGAAATGTCTTTATTTCTCCATCAATTCTGAATGACAACCTTGCTGGATAAAGGATCCTTGGCTGCATGTTTTTCTCTGAAAGAGCTTTAAAAATGCCCCCCCAACCCTTTCTCTCATTCCAGGTCTGTGTAGACAGGTCTGACGTAATTCTGATGCCTTTGCCTTGGTACGTGAGAAATTTCTTTGCCCTGGCCGCTTTCAATACTGTATCCTTGGATCTAATATTTGCGAAATGCACTATGACGTGACGTGGCGTAGGTTTGTCGTGGTTGAGCTTGAGAGGGGTCCTCTCTGCCTCTTGGACACGAATGTTTGTTTCCCTTGCTAGATTAGGGGAGTTTTCAGCTACAGTTTGTTCAAATATCTCTTCTAGACCTCTGTTTTTCTCCACCCCCTCGGGGATGCTGATGATTCTGACATTGGATCATTTCATTGAGTCAGTAATCTCCCATAACGTACATTCGTAAATAAATAAAATCTTTAAAACATAAATACATAAACAAACACAAGTAGGTTATGATGACTTAACTGCTATGACTTAACTACACTTGTCACATTAACTTTAGATTTAAAACATGTTCATCTTAACAACACTTTGTTAATGTGGGTTTTACAAATAACATGTTTAAATTGGCTGAATTAAGTAAGACTGTATGTAACTCAGCACAGTTGTATTCTTTATATTTTGCCATTCCTCATTTCCTTAGGAATTTTTTTAAGTCTCCAGAAATTATTCACCAATTACTTTCAAGGTCTCGGTGTTAGCAGTCTTAGAAATTAATTTATAGTTGATATTAAAGACTAATGTTGAATATTTTCATGAGATATATAGCATTAAAATTTTTATAGTGATATCTCAAGTAAAGTAAATGATTTACATAGTTTGCCATATTATCCGAAATCCAAAAAACAGTCTGTGTAATGAAGATATTAGTTGAATTGTTATGCCGGCAGTCCATGCTTTGCATGGTTCCAGCATGTACGAATATCAATTTCTGTGGCTTAAATAATGCCCGTCCTCAACAGAATGGTTCCGTTTTAGTTAACACAGGTTATCACCTGTGGGCAATTGCATCAAGTACAGACTCGGTCTGCAGATCACGACAGAAGCAACAGATGTGAAGTGTGACCAGCGGCCGGTCACGGTAGCTCTTTCCCAGTCTGCTGCTGACTGGCCACCCTGCGTCTGTTACTCAGTTTATACACAGACAGCAAATGTGTAGTCGTGGTGCCTTCTTGTTTGCCAGGGATAAACCCCTGTGACATTTTACAAAAATGGATCATCATAGGAGGGAATTGGACAACAAAGATGAGTTGCAGTGTTGAAGCAGGAAATGGTCACACTGGAAGTGAAATCGAACGGGCCGAGGTCCTGTGAAGCTGGTGACCGTGGAGCGGGAGCAGCCGAGCCCTCGGCTTGCATGAAGCCGCCCTAGGAACCAGCGGACTTAGTTGCGTTACTCTGGCCAGTGGACCCAGCAGTTATTTCAGCTCTTAAAGCCGGTGTGTGGAGTTTGGGCAGGCTCTGCGTGCTACAGCTGGAGGTGACGCGGACGCAGAAATCCCAGCAGTGCGGCGGGAAGTAACGGAGAGTGTAAGTGTGTGGTGTGCGGTGCGGCAGAAGCTTCCTGCGCCGTGCGGGTCACCGTGCAGCGTTCTGACTGAGACGGTCACAGAAGCACATAGCTGACTGTAGGAATGTTGACTTTGCTGTGGAGCCAGACTTTCTAGTTGTGTGGTCAGAGGAGCTTTGCAAATAAAGGTGAACTTATTGACAAGTGAGGAAGAGAGTTGTGACAAAAAAGAGGATGTTCCGGAGGAGGAGACGTGGCAAGAAAGTTCGTAGCAGAGGCGGTTTCGGAGGTGGCTTACGACACTGAATGTACGAGGCTACGATGATGGAGGCTGACCCAAAACTTAGAAAGGAGCATGACAGTTTGCCAAGGCATTGGAAAGATACTTACTCCGTGTCTTTAGTCATAGAGCGAGGGGAAGAAGAAGGCAAGTGCTGTTCAAACCACTTTTGTCAAGTCATCGTAGGCCCCACACTCCTGTGCAAAGCGAGAACCACCCGTGCTTCCTTTAGTTGGGATCCATGCGATATTAGTTATCTTTGCTGATAACAAGTCATCCCAACACTTAGTGGCTTAAAATGACAAGAATTATTTTGTTCCAATCTGTTGTCTGGACAGGGCTCCGCAGGGACAGCTGTTTCCATGTGGCGGGAGCTCAGGAGGCACAGCGGGCAGCCAGAGGGCCCACTCGGAGGCTGGCTCTGCCATGGGCCTCGGAACTCGATGCTGCCTGTCAGCGGGCAGCTCAGCTCAGGCTTTGGTTCTTGGAGCTCAGTTCTCGGGCTTCTTGCGCTTCTGGGTAGCATGTGATTGGGTTTCATGAGCGAGCAGCCCAAGAGAACCAAGGGAACCCAGTTTGCCTCTTAATACCTGGCGCGGGATGTTTCTTAGGTGCGTCAGGAGCCCCCCCAGATGTGAGGGGAAGGAACGTGGCCTCCACCTGTGGAAGAGAGAGGCAGAGTCACACTGGAGCAGGAGGCACTTTCACGGCGACTTTTGGAAAATACAGGCGGTCACGTATTGATATAACATTAAATATTTAAGTAACGTTAGCTCTTTGTTAAGTAAAATCAATATAGGAAATTTAGTGTATTCAGATTAGACTCTTGATGAGAAGAGAAACCCGAATCTTGTGTGAAAGAACAACATTTGGGAGAGGAAGGTTTTTACAGCAGTCTAGTTTGTTTAAGGATTTCCTGTAACTAGGGTCATCACCAACTTCTTAAAAACTCTCCAAACTTGTTTATGTCTGAAGTTTTTAAAATTGAGCTGTAACAGTTTGCATTCTTTGCTCCTTCTCTCATGTTCTGGCAGACATCTCAAGTTTTATTAAAGGGCTGGCATATTTCAAGGAGAATCAGTTTGCTGTCTTGGTGGGATCTTGGGGTGTTATAGTGAATATCAGCTAGGGAACTCTGGGAGTTTTTTGCTTCCTCTCTTGCATCTGTGCTATTTTATGGAGTATTTATATCAGACTGTGGGGTGAGGCCCAGCTTGAACTCCAAGTTTTGTCAGCACCTTGTTTCCTCACACCCTGACTTGGGACTGCCCTACTTCTTTCAAGAGCAGAAAAGGTGTCTATCTTCTGTGTTCAAGGGAGAGCGGAGGCTCCGATAGTCAGCAGCGAGATTAGCATTCCGTTTTAGGAAGCCCTGCCCTGCACCTCCTCCCCCACCCTCCCCGCAGTGCTGCCTGGGGCAGTGTGCTGAGTGTCAGAGCTCTGATGCCTGAGCAGGTCTCAACTATGGAATGAGAAGTCCCAAGCGAGGCTTTTTGCTACACTTCCCCATTATCAGCATCCCCCAGCAGAGTGGTACATCTGTTATAACTGGTGAACCTACATGGACCCATCAGTTATCGCCGAAGTCCACGGTTTACTGTCGGGGTCACTCTTGTGGTGTATGTTCTGCGGGTTTGCACAGATATATAATGACATGTATCCTCATTATACTGTCCTACATAATCTTTTTGCTGCCTGAAAAGTCCTTTTTGCTCCACTTTTTCATCCTTGCCCCCCCCCCAAACTCTGCATCCACTGAAATTTTTACTGTCTCTGTGGGTTTGCCATTCCTAGAATGTCATATATTTGGAATCATATAGTGTGATCGGCTTCTCTCACTTAGTAATACGCATTGAAGTTTCCTCCAAGTCTTTTCATGGTTTGGTAGCTCATTGCTTTTTAGCACTAAATATTCCATTGCCTGGATAGACCACAGTGTTTTTTATCCTTTCACCTGCTGTAGGGTGTCTTGGTGGCTCCCGTGCTCTGACAGTGTGACGAAGACTGCTGCAAACAGAGACCTCTGTCTGAGTGTTTATCCACCCTTGCCTTCCTCTGACGGGTCCCTCTTGGTCATGATACATTATGAAATATTGCGTGACGACATTTGCTGATCTTTTTTTTTTTTTTTAAAGATTATTGCACCTGTGTTTGTAAGAAAGATTGATTCGTACCCTTTCTCATATTGTCCTTGACTGGTTTTGTGTCAGTGTTTTGCTGGTTTCATAAGATAAGTTGGGAAATGTTCCCTTTTTGTTCAGTGGAAGAATTTCTGTAAGATTAATATTATCCTTCCTTAAATTATTGGAAGAATTCAGATATTCCTTTGTGGGAAGAATTTTAATTGCAGATTGACCATTTTTAACGGAATAGGTCTATTTAAATGGGCTTTATATTTATGGTTTTGGTTTCGTACAGCAGCAGTTTCTAATGGCTTGGGCTTAAGTTGTACTTTGTAAAGAATTGTGTATGCCCCATCTCAGGGTACCTGGGTGGCTCCGTCGGTTAGGTGTCCGCCTTCGGCTTTGGTCATGATCCCAGGGTCCTGAGATCAAGCCCCAAGCTAGGCTTCCTGCTCACTGGGGTGCCTCCTCCTCCTTCTCCCTCTCCCTCTGCCCCTCTGCCAGCTTTTGTGCTCTTTCTCTGTTAAATAAATAAATAAAATCTTTTAAAAAAGAATTGTGTATGCATCTCAACTTTTATGTTCATTGACATAGTTCATGATATTCTTAATAATATCTGATATTCTATCATTACTTCCTATTATTAACATTCTGTTATCTGTTCTGCTTCATTCTTGCTGTCATTAGTTTTCGCCTTATCTTTTTTTTCCTTGATTAGTCTTGCTAGAGGTTTATCAGTTGCATTATTCTTGTTAAAAAAAAAAACCAAACCTTGATTTTGTTCAACTTCCAAATTGTACTGTGAAATATGGATATTTAGATGATTAATTTCCAATCTTCATTTCTAATACATGCATTTAAGAGTATTTATCTTAGGGACACCAGGCTGACTCAGTAGGTGGAACGTGCAACACTTGATCTCAGGGTTGTAAGTTCAAGCCCCAGGCTGGGTGTAGAGATGACTTAAAAATGAAGTCTTTAAAAAAAATAATAAAAGCGTAGATTTTATTCTAATGACAGCTCTGTCTGCATGTAGTATTGATCTTTCTTTTTAATTGTATTGTTGAATTGAGAATACTTTGAGTTTCTTTTTGGCTAATGGGTTACTTGAAATATGTTGCTTAATTTCCAAACGGTGATTTTTTTCCAGACAGTTGGTGATTTTTTAATTATTTTGTTGTTGTCCAGCTTTAATGCTAGAGACAGAATATACTTTTAATAATTTTAGTCCTTTGATATTTATTGAATCTTGCTCTTTCACCCGCCACGTGGTCAGTTTTAGTGACTGCCTCCTGTGCGTAGTTAGTGGGTACTTCTCTTGCGGAGGTGAATTGCGCTTGGGTGTAGTGCTTTCTGTTGGTTAGGTTGAGTTTGTCTGTCATGCTGTTCCCGTTTTGTCTGCTGGGCCCAGGTGGACTCCTAGTCTCTTCTGCCTGTCTTCAGCTTCACTGAGCTTCTAATGGCTCCCGTTGGGCTTGGTTTCAGGATTGGTAACTATCTTAAAGGGACAACTAGCGGAGTGTGTGGCTCAGTTCTCCAGCCTGTCCTGCTCACCAGAGTCCTAGGGTCCCCATGCTCATAACTTGGTCTCTCACTGCCAAAAGCTCAGCTGGTTTCTCTCTCATTGGTGGCTTTTTCTTGGATCTTCAGGCTCTTGAAGGCCCAGAATTGGCAAATGCCCTTTGGGAAGAGGCAGCTGTTGTTCAGTGTCTCTTCATGTCTCCACCTATGTCCCCTGCTGTCCTGGTTGCCTCACAATGTCTTGGACTCCAAACGTTGGTCTGGTTTTTTTTTTTTTTTTCTTTTTTTTAAAGATATTATATATTTATTCGACAGAGACAGAGACAGCCAGCGAGAGAGGGAACACAAGCAGGGGGAGTGGGAGAGGAAGAAGCAGGCTCATAGCAGAAGAGCCTGATGTCAGGCTCGATCCCACAACGCCGGGATCACGCCCTGAGCCGAAGGCAGACGCTTAGCCGCTGTGCCACCCAGGCGCCCCGTTGGTCTGGTTTTTAACCTGACTTTTCTCAGTGGGAGTGTTCATGTTGGCCAAGCTATTGCCCCACATTCAAATGGAAGTCTTCCTATCACACCGACAGACCAGACAGTGGTTGGTTTGTGCTTTCTGGTTTCGTTTTATTTTCAGTTGTGACTTGTCTGACTCTCCTGCTGAGGGACTGGATAAGTGGGAGGACTTGGTTTTAACTCTGGGGTTTTTGTCACCAGTGCCTCGTATGTGTCATGACCACTCATTGCATTTTTATTGTATGAAGAAAGAACTTGCATCTCATGTATAGGTTTTCAGAAGTAGTCAGCAAAATTAACATATTTGGCTTTCCTGTGAGGTTTTCCACAGATTTAAAGGCTGTGATTTTAAAAGGGTGGACGGTGAGGTGACATTGTTCATAGATAACATGGTGAATGTTTGACAGAGCTAAAATAGGACTCCTGGTCTTTTAATTTGTTAAGAAAATTTAACAAATATTTGTTATGCTATTGTGAATTCGGTAGTGCTCTGGGTGCAGGAGAGTACAGCGATTATCTTGGTCAGTCAGGTCTCTGCTCTCCCGATGCTCACCTTCTGCATATGACATGACCATAGGGGAAGAACATAGAGCAGTGTTGTTAATATAAGGATCAGTATATCATGTTTTAATAGATTTTAACCACATTTTAATAGATTTCAAATATGGTACACTGACAGCTTTTTTTTCCCCCTTCTAGAGTATGACAGATACATAGCATATAGCAAAATAATGGCAGCTGCTTACCTTGACCCAAACTTGAATCACACACCAAATTCGAGTACCACAACTCACCTGGGTACCGGAGTGGAATGTTCCCCTGGGGCAATGGAGCGAGTGTTGAAGGTCTTTCATTATTTTGACAACAGCAGTGAGCCAGCTGCTTGGGCCAGTATGATCAGGCATGGAGATGCTACCGATGTCAGGGTAAGTGCATTTTCCTGGGAGAGACCCTTCATGGACATTAAAGTTACATGGGCCTAGGTTAATGGCACACACCAAAAAAGATAAAAATTTTTATTCCCATATTACAGTGATGTTAACTTTTTCTTTATGTTATTTATTCACTTAATATGTGACTGACAGAATTTTAATTGTAAAATATCTTAGGAAAATAATAACTGAATCATGTTATTCATATAATGCTATTGATGTTTTTCTCTTTTTTTTTTTTTTAACATTTTAGGACATAAGAGAACAAAGCAATTAAAACAACCTCTAATACTTAGGAAATAAATTATTTTCTATAAAGTGAATTTTGAAGGTATCTGCATGACTCCAGATAGGATAGGTTCTTCAAAAACTGATTGGTTCCACACACCAGACATTTGTCAAGGTTCTGGGGATATAAAGGGTCCCTGCTTATACAGCTTACTGTCTACTGTGGTGGGGAGGAGACACCCATGGCCTTAGTTGCAGTGCAGAGTGTGCTTCCCAAGGCAATCCTGGTGGCGAGGTTGCCTGTGTGAGTAATGTTGAGTGTGGGTGGTAGCCTGTGGGCGGCCAGTGAGCATCGTGGCCAAGAGAGGTGAGAGGCGCTTCGTGGGCCAAGATTGCTGAGAGTGGGGGGTGAGAGGGTAGCAGTGTGGTTTCAGACAACTGAGTTCAGGACGCCAGTTTTCAGCAGGTGTTTACTTTGGCCAGGTGTTACAGAGAAACTGCTCCTTCCTTCCCTCTGCCTACTCCGTGTTCATCTCTAAGGAGGACAGTGTCCAATGCCAGGATGAACAGATACATCTTTTTTCCCCCCTTTCTTTTTATACTAATGAAGCTATTTAATCTGCTGCTCTTAAACTTATATGCCTTAAGTACTTTTAAGCAAATTAAAGGGATTGACAGAATTTAGATTGAAGGGCACAGTATTACATTGAAGTTCTATGTAATTTCCATTACCTCTATAATATTGCAGTACTCACTGTTCAGGTGGATTAATTATTCAAAGGTGAATAATTCATTCAGGGTTTAAATATGTACTAACATCTACTTGTGGTATAATTGAAATATAGTAGTCTCTTGTTTTAAAAAGCTTCAACTTTTTATGAAGCTCGATAGCTTTTTCTAGCTTTCCCATAGTTTTATTTTATATTTAATTTTATAAACAGAGTCACTTGGTAGAAAGGCCAGCAGCCAGTGTTCTACCTTAATGTTAATTGGAAGATTCATATTGGAGAGAAACCTTGCAAATGTAGAGCTTATGGGAAGGCTCTTAGTATATGTTCTAGTCTTTGTGAATTTCAGTTACAGTGAATGAGGAAGTCTCTTAAAGCACTGCATCAGCCTTAATAAACTTCCGAGTATTTGTACAGGAGGGGAGCCCTTTCAGAGATGTGAATTTGACAAGACATTTAGCAAACATTCAAGATTGATTATAACTGAAAATGCACCGTGGAAAGGCTCCACGACAAAGGTGTTTTGGTATCAAATTTACTATACACAAGAGGATCCATATCAAGGAGAAAACCAATGATCCCTGGGCACATGTCAAGCCTTTAGCCAATGTTACAAACTTACCAGATGAAAACATTTATATTGTGAAGAAGAACTTAAACCAGATTCACATTCCTAAGTTATGAGAACATATTCGTCGGACCTTTATGAAGATCAATATGAGCAAATCCATGTGACTGAGAACCAGGTGGTTTTACTTCATAGTAATTGATAAATGTTTGAAATTAAATAGGTCCCATCAGTTGATGATTTCACCTTGAGGCAAAGAACTCTGAGTTGGCATTGGTTCACCACAGCTTTTCCTGTGATGGAAGGTGGGCGTTATTCATCACTCATGTTCATTTAATGCTATAACATTTGAAAATGCAGTAGTTTAATTCTAAAGTAATGGATTTGCACAACTGAACAGAATAGTACTGAAGCACATGTCCATGCAGTCTTTCTCCCCAAGAAGCACCACACAAGGAACACTACAGATAAAGGAACCGGCATATATCATTAGGGGTACAGTGGAAGGAACGTGGCAGCATTTGAGGCCCAGTGACCTCCGGCAGAAATGGGTGCGGGGCTGAGTTCAGATTGGAAGCATAGGCACTTGGTAGAAAGCAACAGACCATTTAATAATGGTAGCAAAGAGGAAGCGAGGCCACCCAGTTTCTGAAAAGAGATAGCTTACTGTTATCCAAAGTAACCGAATATTAGAAAACAACCCAAAGGAGCTGAATAATTCGATTCAGACCCCACCCTGCTGCACTGCCTGCTCTGGGCACCGTGTGCAGCAGGTGGACACCCGGGCGTAGCCAGTCTCAGCCGATGTCTTGTAAGTGTAAAAATACAAGGTTTTGAAGACTTAGTGTGAAAAAAGAAGGTAAAATATCTTATTAATAACCTGTTTTGATTGCCTGTTGAAAAGATCATGTTCTTGACATATAGTAGGTTAAATGGAATATGTTATTAAAATGGAATTCACCCATTTCTATTTATTTATTTTTAGAAATTTTAAAGGAACATGTACAGCTTGCATTTTCATTTCTGCTAGACAGTTGTGCTCAGTAGAAAGTAATTTGCTTGACTCAAGAACCAGCACCTTTGGAGGCGTTGAGAAAATATCTGGATTCTTGTTGTAATTCATTATAGAGGTTTTATTTCTCATGCTGCAGTTAGTAATTTTACTCCTTTTACAGATATGTGCTACTTTATTTTAATTAATTTAAATGGTTGTTGAAAGGATTCCTAGGACTACAGCATTTATAGGCAAAGCGTACAAAGCAGTGTCTCAGGTGCAGGCCTCATGGCCTCGGACACTCGGAGGCCATCCCTGGCCCACGTGGCCACCTGTGTAGGAGGAGGCCCAGCACCTTCTTCGGTGGGGGGGGGTTTCTGTGAGATGGGCACGTAAGCACGTTCTGTCTACGTCATCTGCCTCAACCTGGCTGGTGTGGCTGCCCAGATGCGACCAAAATCAGGTGCGAGTCATAACGCCGGTCATGATTCCTGCCAAGTGCTGGCAGACTGGCGCATCCTGCCCCTAAATAAGCAGCAGCCCACGGGGGCAGACATCACCTACCTCGGCCATAGCGTTGGCCCCGGGTCAGTAGCAAGGCCCAGGCAGCTCCAGAGCTCAGATTGGGGTTAACTCATGCCGGACTATATTGAATAAGAATGGTCATCTAGAAACATTGTAGTGGTACTTCAGAATAATAAGGGTGTATAGAAAATTCCAGATTCTACCAGAGGAATCCCCTACTTGGGAAACAGAATGACATTTACATCAAACTTTTCATCAGCAATGCTGGATGCAGGACAACACTGGAACAGCATCTTCTCAGGGCTCAGGAAAGTGAGTTGTACCGCAGAAGTCTTCCAGACAGACTACCAATCATGAAGACTGGGAATGAAGGTGTCTTTAGAGAAATAAGGGTGTAGAACGTTAATCCCACAGGCTGTCTTTAAGAAAACAGGAGACATAATAGAACAGATCCGTGAACCCAGAAAGAAGTGCTGTAGGGATGCAGGCGGCCACAGGTCACCACCGTGCTGTGGTCTCCGTGCAGCCCCCGTGCACCTCTCCTCCATCTTCTTGGTCTCTTCAAGCTGTGACCACCATTTAATCCAGCTCTGCCTTTTCCACACCTGCCCTCATTCTGACTGGTCTCCCTCTGAACTTGGGACCTGTGTGCCGCCCAGCTGCATCTGCCCCTCTCCTCCGTCTCTACGCTTCTGACTCTGAAAGGACTGTGTGTCAGTCTGAGGGCTTCCCTTCTTTCAGACACTTAGAATCATCTGTTGCTCCTCCTTTGCTTACGCCCTACACCCAGTACGTTAGCCGGTCCTGCCACACGGTCCCCAGATGCACCTAGAATCCACCCACTTCATCTGACCCCTACTGCGACACCTTCTTCGAGCCACATGGTCTCCTGACATCCCGCTGTCCCCCTGGAACCCCTGAGTCTGTTCACAGCCCAGCAGCCAGGTGACCCTATGAAAACGAAAGCCAGAGCGTGTCACTCCTCAACTCAGAACCTTCCTGTGGCTTCCTGTCTCATGTAGGGTGAACGTTCAGGTCCTTCAGAAGCCCCTGACTCTCCTCTCCCTGTCGCGCCCCATGACCTTCTCTCCTCCAGCTCGCTCCCTTTGACTTTCAGCTTCCTGCGCCGTTTCTCTAACATGCCAGTCTTGTAATCAGTCATTTGCTCAAAACCTCCAGCAACTCCCCATTTCTCTCAGAGGAAAGCCAGATTCCTTCAGCAGCCTACGAGGACCTACAGGATCTGGCTCTTTGTGGCCTGTTCTTATTTCCAGTGACTGCCCTCGTTCCCTCGGCCTCTCAGCCCCAGAGAGCTCCCTCTCTGCCACCTTTTCTATTGCCCATCACCCCATTTTGATGATGATTTGTCCTTGCTGAGATTGTCTTGTTTCTTGATTTGTTTGCTCTTTTATTCTCTGCTTTCTTCCCCTAGACCGTAAGCTCTGTGACAGCAGGGGCCTTTCTGCCTCCTGGTATTGTCCCCGGCATCTTCAGCAGGGCCTAGCAGGCACACAGACTGGTACTTGACAGAGCCCCATTGGAGTAACTACACGAATCCTAGATGAAATGGAGTACTTCTGATAGAAATGTAAATTAGGAACATTGGTTGCAGAAGTAGAAAGTAGTAGACTGATGACCGTAAAAGAAATTGAATTGATAATCAGAGATTACACCTATTGAAAACCATACCTGTCCTTACTGATAACTTCTGTCAGACCTTCATTCCTACCTTGTTACTATTTTCCTTAAATCACAGGGTCTAGAATAATCCATTTTATACCCAGACACCAAATCTGGGCAAGTACCATATAATGCTGCTAAAGATTAAGTTGCAGTTGAGTTGTTGGACAATATTCTTGTCACCTTCAAAGTTATCTTCAAGTTTATTAACAGGCCCAGTGCCCTTTCCTGACTACGTAGTACACTGCGAGGTTTCAGTGCTCGTCGTGAGCCTCTAGAGGAAGGTGATGTAATTACCTGAACCTGCAAGAGGAAGTGAACACAAGAAATTCAGTCCTGTAGTTTGCTAAAAGGTGAATGGAGTTGGTTGGATTAGGACTAACTATTGTAACCAAGCTGGTAGTAGGAAGAATAACAGTAGAAGCATTCTGATCAATTTAAAATCGGCTTGCTGACCAGAGTGGGCAGACACGTGAACAGTGTGGGATTCTCTGAGTTTGTGGGAGTTAGGAGCTCTGTGAACAGTGCTGTGCTAAGAATGGCTAGTGGCCGTAGGGGAAGGCAGCCAGCAGGCAGTTTTCCCTGAGTTCAGCCCAGAGGGCTGCCTGGGGAACTCAGTGTGTGGTAGTCCCGTGGTCTCCAGTGTTCACTGCTAGGTGGTGTCACAGATGCCTTATGTGTGTCTCAAACGTAAACTTTTTCTGTCTGATAGAGGATCGGGTGAATGTGCATTTAAAAGCTCGAACACTGATTATGGTTTTTCAGATAACTTTGGTGCAGGAAAGGACTACAGAGATTTTAGTTAAATTATTCCTTTAATGGAGGGAGAGTATCATCCAGGAAGAAACTAGAAAGAAAATCCTTAAGGAAAAAAACAGACTCAAAAGCAGTGTTAAGAAGAATATGAGACAGTAAGAGCATGAGAAAGAATTCTCTTATCACTAGATGCTTAGAGATGGCGATTGTGGTAGAGAGAAGAATGGCCCTTAAAGAGTCCACATCCTAATCTAGAACCTGTGTATATGTGACCTTCCATGGCAGAAGGGACTTTGAAGATGTTACCGAGATGAAGATGACCTTGAGATGGGGGAGATGAGGAGCCGCAGACCTTTTCTGGCTGTGGTCCGAGGGAGGGGACTGCGGATGAAGGGTTGGCTGCAGTGCAGACGCACAGAGGGGCCTCTAGCAGCTGGAGAAGGCCGGCCGAGAGCTTCCAGAAAGCAGCACATCCCTTCCAACACCTGGATTTTAGCCCAGTGAGACCCATTTCAGATTTGGGATCTTCCAGAACGGAGAAGTATACGTTTGTGTTCTTTTAAGCCCCTCCGTGTGTGGTTATTGGTTACAGCAGCAGTAGGGAGCAGATAGACACAGGCGTGCTTTGTCTTGGCCGAGTTGGGGCCGACTTCTGCGTGAGTGCTGAGCCGACAGAAGGGCTGCGCTCATGTTGGAGAGCAGGGTGTGGATCTCCACGCCTTCTTTGTGGTACAGAAAGACCTGCACAGGAGGAGCCGAGGACAGTAACAGCTGTCGGTTTCCTTACTGTGAGGAGCATCTGAAAGAGAGACGCAGAAAAATAACGGCCGGACGTTGTAACAAACAGATCAGTAGTGATGAGTGCACTTGTAACTCCTGGGGGGAAGTAGAGACACGAGCACTGTTCACAACACAGTGTGTGGTTTTAGATCTCTCTCAGAATAAAGACATCTTGCAAATCACTGTGAGAAGACAGCTAGACACAGCAAGTATCTCTTGTTATCTTGTTGCCACCTTCCCCACAGACTGTTCATGCTCACCTCTCTCCTTCTAGATTAAGGCTTTGGAGGCTAAGGGTGCTGTCTTAACCACCAGATGTAGGCTAGATGCAAATGACCAAAAGAGTGAGTGAACATTCAAGAGTGGATGAACATGAAGGAATGGTTTGCAGGATTTCTTTCTACCAGTGGAAAGGTCATTATTTCTTTCTAGAGCATAGTCTGAAAGATAAGTGACCAAGTGGAACCAAGCAGAATCATAAAAAGAACTTTTAGAAATGAAAGTACAGTGTCATCTCACTAGTATATAATGAGGGAAATGTAAATTATAATAATGAAATGCGCCCCCTTCTATGGTCCATCACATCGATAAACACTTTAAGATTAATTTTACCCAGCATTGGCATGAGGTGAAGGACAGTCTCTAACATTGTGTGCCAAGTATAATTGGTATAGTTTCCCTGGTGGCCATACTTCCAAAATGTCACATTTTAAAGTAGCTTTTGACCCAGTGCGTCTGTTTCTAAGCAGTGCTGCTGCATGTGTACGATGCCAGCTAGAAGCTCGTTCATAGCAGAATTGCGTGCATCTCCACTTCCCTTTCTCCACTAGAGCAAGGAAGCTGACAAGAAAATAACTGTCCACCCGTAGTAGAATGGCTCTGAGGCTACGTGCTATGTTCCTGATAAGATGGAAGCCTGGTGTACACACTGGCTAGTGTCTTTTCATCCTCAAGAAGAATTCTTTTCCTGCGAATATCTCATGTGAAAATCAGGAAAATTATATATTTCCAAATTCTGGGATATGATACAGATGAGTAAAGGGATAGTTCAGAGTAGCAAAGTGTAGGTTTATATACTGTAGGGTAGGATTGTCCTGGGACATCAAACCAGGATGAGAAATTTAAATGTAATTCAGCTGCCATTAGTGGCAAATTATAAAGCCTTGTCCTGTTATCTCCCTAGAGATCTTTTTCTGAATGTACGTCTTCCAGAAATAATACACGCATACTTTTCCATATGGTAGTAATGTTGGGTTTGGGTTTTTTTTGTTTTTTTTTTTTTTGAGTATGCATTCCTTACTAAATACCTAGTCCTCAAAGTTATTTTTCAGTTATGCAGAACCAAATATTTGGTTCTCAAAATTATTTAAGTTACTGAGTGTATGTACTGAGCTTCAAATATAGAAGTCCTTGTGTATTCATAATCTTGGCCACCATTCAAACTGAGTCAGCAGTGAGATATTCAGGAGTTCTAGAGAAACAGGACAGAACACAGTATGGAAGCATAAAGAAAAAGCAAAACGTGAAATAAAGGGAAATGTCTGTGTGTTTATTGCTTTTAATTTTTTAGTGGAAAGTGAAAGTTGCTACCTTGTTTAATGAGGAGGTCCTGCAGGATGGGAACTCTTTGTTCAACAGAACCCAACCTGAGGTCACACTGGGTGTCTTCAGGTCGCGTGATCAAGTGAATGGACTAAAACTGTATCTATCCCATAAAACTCCAGAGTGGGAGCCTGTCTTTCCCCTGGGCTCCACAGCTCTGGACTAAGCGTCCGTACACTTGCCTCTCTGCAGGTAGGCATCTGTGTGCCCATTCCTTGAGAGGTCATGAAGATAACCTTTGCTAGGGGTCATCAGGGAGGGCATCCAGAAAGGGTAGGATTTCTCTCAGACTGTGGATGGTACATCAACAGTAAGAAACCGTTTGTCCCCGAAGGATAGACCTGGTGAGACAGAGGGTTGGGGACGGATGTGAACATAAACTTCGGCCCTAACAGCAGAGAGGCAGCTCTGGAATCTGTGCTAGCAGGGAGCTGCTGTGGAGTAAAGAGATGTGCTAAAACCCGAGCTTTAGTGAGGGCCACCGGTGTCGGTGTGCTCTCGGTAGTGAATTGGCAGAGCTGGGACAGGAAGACAAAGCGCTTTCGTGGGAATTCGAAAGCGGCGCCAGTGCCTGTCCTGTGCAGCTCAGGGATTTGTGTTGTTGGCAAGGAGAAGCTGCAGAAGTTGCCGCTGAAAGAATTACTCGAAATGGCTGTCTCTTCCCCCTAGGCAGATCCCCTGCCCCAGAGCACAAGAGGTGAAGACTAGGGGGCGGGCTGGGTTTCGGCTCCCGCTGCCCCGTGGCTGGGTGCCCTTGGGTAGACACAACCTGCAGCGTCTTTCGTGGTGGCCTGACAGAGATTCTGGGCCTTGAATCAAAAGCCAGGAAGGACATTTATGCTTACTTCAGTTTCACCCAGACATCTGTAGGCTGCACACATCCTTCCTGTCCCACAGAGAGCTCATCTGCCTTTGACGCCTCCAGCCTGTCCTTTGTCCGTGCTTTCTCCCCGATGATGTCACTCTCCCGTGCTTGATACACAACCTTCTCCTGGGATCCAGTAGTCTGAAGGGGAGGCTGAGCATGGGCAGGTGATGATGCCTTTAGTGTGGACACACTGGGTCCTTGACAGGTTTTGCATATATAGGACACGTTACTTCTCTTTTCTCATGAGTAGGGATAGGAACATTCTTATTATCAACAGCATCATGCCCTAATATAGACATATTTAGTATACGTAGGAACTTTTTTAGATGTGCCTTATATTACAAGTAATATGATGCTTTCAGTTAATTGCTAATTTAAAAAAACAGTGATTTTCTTTAGCAGTCATTTGCATGTTAATAGCAGCCTCATTAAAAATTATGAATGGCCTGAAGTGTTGAGAAGAGTGCAGTGGTTATCATGAGCACACCTTCACGTAAGGGAGCGGATGGTCTCTGCTGTATTCCCATGTGAGTCTTCCATATGTGCTGCCCATTTACGTCCCTGTACGCACGAGACCTCCACAACCGTGAGAGCACAGGTCAAGACTCGGGGTTACGGCTTCCTTGCCCTCGTCCCAGGATAAGCTTCATCTTTGCGAGGCAGCCTTCCCTGCCGCCTTCAACTCTGAACTCATGGGCACGTGTGTCAGGAGCATTAGGTTTGGGGACTATTTTAGATTGCTGCATTGTAAGCGACAGAGAGCTCATAGTAGATTGGGTAGGCCCAGCTTCCAGTAACTTCTCCTACATCATCGATACTATCAGAAGCGTGGCCTTCATTGTATGTTTCTAACTGTGTTTCTTAAGAAATGACATGAAGTTGCAGCCTGGTCTAAACCAGTATGCTGTCCTGGGTTCAGAAAGTGGGACCCCCTCCTTAGGTCTAGTTCTCAGCACGTGACCTCCAGGGGCGGCCAGAACGCTTGGTCAGGTTTTGGGGGTGCCGCAGAGGTAGAGCTGCAGAAATGCATGTTACGTTTCCGTGCCTCGGTTATCACTAATGAAAAGGGAAGAGCCTCTTGTGTTTTTTTCAGAACTTTTCCTTGTTCATAAAAATACTATTTGAGAAAAAAGATTCCTGAGAAAAATGAAGTAATTTATTTAACTTGATACTCTTTTTACCAAAGATTTCTGCTAACTAAAAGAAATGCACATTGCATTAATTTTTAGCATACAGTTGTTTTTTTTCTGTTTGTTTATAACAGTCATTTTTGTGGGGGGTATGTTTTAGGGGATCATTCAGAAGATAGTGGACAGTCACAAAGTAAAGCACGTGGCCTGCTATGGATTTCGCCTCAGTCACCTGCGGTCAGAGGAGGTTCACTGGCTCCATTTGGATATGGGTGTCTCCAATGTGAGGGAGAAGTATGAACTTGCACACCCACCAGAGGAGTGGAAGTAAGATTACATACCTACTTTGGCGTGACTCACACTTGATTTGTTTGCATATTAAATCACACACAAGAGGATGAACGTCTTTCCTTAATTTTCTTACTGATTGTAATTACAACTCCTGTATAAATAAAATTGGCTGGTAATGATTAACCAGTGATCTCTTCTAGACTTCTGTTCCGTCTGTCTTTGTGGCACCACCGACTCTGGACTGCCTGAGTTTCTCAGGGGTTCTGTGGTGATGGCCTTTGGCTAGTCACACTTCTCTTGTCAGGACTCCTTTGTTTCAGCCTCGGCTCGAAGAGCTCAATTCCTCATTCTTTTCCTTTCTGTCCTGTTAGCATTCTTTTGTGCAGCAGGACTTCCTGAGCCCTGAGGAGACCACATCTAATTATCTCATGAACGGGCAGCATGGCTCGCGAGCCGAGCCCGGTACGCTCCGGCTCGCCTGAGAGGACTGGGTGTGTACTTGACGTTCACGTGCTACAATTAAATGAGGTAGTGACTCGTCCTGACCTTAGTGAGACTGCTGTGACTGAAAGTGAATTAAAAGGATTCTCTACAATTGTCCTTTCTCTGGTTCTCTCCAAAAAATAATAATTTTTTCCACTGTTAAGCAGAGCAACACGTTAGTCGGAAACCATATGTGTAAAACACTAGAGTGTGAGAGGAGGTGAGCCCCGTGCGCAGGCACCCTCATTTTTGTAGACACAGTCACAGAGACAAAGGTGGTTGTGGATTGGGGATGGTACTCAGTGTTGGTCACTTTCAGTTCAGCACCCAAATCGATTAGAAGACACATTTGGAAAGAAAAACAAACATGTGAGGTTAATAAATCTCTAGTCAAATGCGATCTTGTCCTAGTTACAGTTTACCAGAGAAATATGCTTGTATTTTCAGCTTTATCAAACAGCTGGAACTGACAAGCTAACAGGATATTCCGTGATAATATAGTTTGGTTGGGTTACATCAATGGCTAGCAGAGATTTGACCTCCAGCTCTTTTGCCAGTCAATCAAATAAGTGTTTAAAAGCCAGGAATACCTAGAAGTTAGTTAAAAATACCTGTAGGTTTTTTTATTCCATACAATTCTATTTCCTTCTTAATTTATATGGACAAGTCAGAGGCACAGTGCATTATGACGGTAGCCCTAGTGCTCAGTAAGATGCGGAGTGTAGACCTCTGCATATACAAGCTCTGTTTCTGTTCTTTTAAGCCAATTTATTTTGCTTGATATCAAGTAAAGGTGAGTGGGCACTACTCTTTTTCATGGAGCCTGAACCCTCAAAAGAAAGGCAAGCATAGACTGGGCGAGGTAGAACTTTGCCACACGCAGTGCTGAACCTGACGCTGACAGAGGTGTGAAGATGCCGCCACTGCTGTATCATCACCGAGTCGTGGCTGGAGCCAGGCGCCAGGCCAGCTGTGCACTCTTTGTACATTTGCAGCCTGTAAAATATGTATGTCACATAGCTCTCCCCAGTCTTATAAGGTGAAGACGGAGGAAACAAGCAACAAACTTGATTTAAGTTCCAATTACGGACAGAGCTCGGGACACAGCTTGACTTGAATGTAGCTGACTTCACGGTGCAGGCTTTTTCAATGAACGTGCCCATCTCAGGAGGACTGCTGCGGTTTTAGCTCCAAGAAGTGGTCTGACAGTGCGCTGTCTGCACCAGTGAAGGTGTGTGGACAAGAGGCTGGAGGCACAGGTGGGCCCTGTAGGTGCTTCTGGGAGGGTTAGGCTTTATACTGCCTGTCCGTGCATGCCAAAGGAGGCGGAACTTAAAGTGTCAGTAAGAAACAGGAGACTATTCTAAAAAGAACCAAGTAGATTTGAAAAAAGACCAAACACAAGTTCTAGAAACCACTGGATGGATAAAACAGCAAATTAGATATAGCTGAAAAATTAGTAAACAGAAGTGTGGATCTGAGAAAATTTTCTCAAAAGATAGCCCACAGATAAACATGTGGTAGGTATGAAAGCACGTTATGTAGCATGAAGAATGAGAATGTCAACCCATTTCTGGGCAGGGCTCTCAAAGAGAATAGAAAGAAAGAGGAAAAAGAAATACTCCAAAGAGATAATGGCAATAGCTGAGAATTTTCTAGAAGTGGCAAATACCAGAAGTCCTCAGGTATAGGACTAACGTAAGATCCCAAACAGGGTTAATGAAATAAATCTACACTTTGGTGGATTATAGTCAAATAGTGTACAAAAGAAAAAGAGATGATGCTAAAAGCAACCAGGGAAAAATTCACAATTCTCCACATTTCTCTCCAAGGGGGAAGAAAAGTAACTGGCGACCTGTATTTGTTCGTCAGATTCAGTTGCCATTCAAGAGCAGGGTGACAGAGGTACTTTCCTCAGAGAGTTTGCCACCCTACAAACATATTTCAGGAGAAAGAAAAGTGATTTCCGAAGTGGTTTTCAGATACAGGAAGGAGTACTAGGGAAAAAATTGGGTGGTTCAAAGTAAGCATTGGCTCTAAAAACAAATAATGATAAGAACTGATTTTTTTATATTAAAAAAGTAGAACCCAAATAGTGGATGCATGTCAGAAGAGAGGTAGTCAGAATTGTAGCTCTCAACCACGTTTTAAAATTATGTATTAAAAAAATAAAAAATAAAAAGATTGTATATTAAGACAGCCATGAAACATTAGAAGTAGATTTTATAAGCTAAATAATATGTGGGTGAGTAGGTGTTAGGGACCCACAGCAAGGAGAGAAGGAAGGGACTGGAAAGCAGGACAAAGAGGAGTCACAGACTAGACTTTGGAAATAAGCTCAAGCAGACTAACAGTAACTGGTCAGAGATTGTTAGTGTGTGATTAAAAAATAGAGTCCAGCTATCTGCTCTTTATGACAGGTATCTAAAACAGTGATGTTGAAGACATTTTTATGTGACTTACAGGAAGAAATATTTTACCTTAAGATGCGGTACACATACACATGTGCGTGTCTCAGAACTATGTACATATAGGTCTACATATGTACTTCACAAAACCATACCCAGCCTCACTAGAACACTGAATTCTAAGGTTTTCATCCAGAGGCATTCTATTCTGTTTAATTTTATTTAGATAGATGGATGGTGGGCAGGTGGATGGATGGATGGGTGGGTGGGTGGATGCATGGATAGAAGGATGGATGGATGGATGGATGGATGGATGGATGGATGGATGGATGGATGGAAGATGGATGGATGGGTGGGTGGATGGTGGGTGGATGGGTAGATGGATAGAAAGATGGATGGGTAGTGGGTGGATGGGTAGTTAGAGAAGGGGATGGATGGATAGATAGATGGATAGAAGGATGGATGGATAGAAAGATAGATGGATGGGTGTTTGGAGAGATGGATGGATGGGTGTTGGGTAGATGGATGGATAGAAAGTTGGGTGGATGGATAGATACAGAGAAGGATGGATGGATGGATGGATGGATGGATGGATGGATGGATGGAGAGATGGGTGGATGGATAGATAGGAGAAGGATGGATGGATGAATAGAAGAATTTTCCTACCTACTCACCAGGGGGATGAGGGGATTGGTATTGCTTTATTAATATCCTGTTTTAAAAGTTTCAAGACAGAAAAACATTCTTAGGGATATGGAGAACAACCACATAGTAATAAAAGGCTCATTTCACAAGAATTTATGAAGAGTAGAAATAGATGGAACTATTAAACTTGTAAGTTTCTAAAGACATTTCTCAAAATACATAAAGCAAAAATAGTAATAAAAGATTAAAACTTAGCTCTCCTAATAATTAAAAAGAAAACAAACAATAGTAAACAATTTTTAAATTATGATTTTCACTATCCTTTTTAACATGGAAATACAGAGGCCTGCACATGGCAATGTGTTAATCAGTTTGAAAACACATTCCTAAATAGTTCATGGTTCCAAGTAAAACTCCCAGTTTGCTGAGGGTCTGGCTTGCTGCCTTGTTCTATTCCTCCCATGGGCTCCTCCCCTTCGCCCTCCAGTCCACCTTCCTGTAGGAGCTGATGCTGTCAGTCATTTCTTACCTAACAGTGTTCTGTGCTTCACCTCTTGTGTGCCCAACCCTCCTACTTTACTGACCATTCACTGTCTTCTGCTTAGCATTTAAATTTGGGGGCTGCTCCAGTGACCTTTTTCCCTCGTTCTTTTCTCTGTAGACCTGCGTTTGGCATCGAAATCACACTTTCATTCAATAGACCTACAGGAAACCAATAAACCAGTTTTTGCCTAACCAGACAAAAATCCTAAAAGCTGGTAGCTTGCGGAAGCAGTAATAGAAGGAGTGAAAAGCAGTTATACAAGGATTTTTTAAGGTAGAGCTCATAGGACTTGCTGAAAAGTCTTTAAAAGTATACACATCCAGGGAAATATGTAAATCATTTCTGCAGAGGCTTCCAGTAGTTCCTCATCATCCGTGGAGCCAACTCGAGAGTCTTGATCATCTCTCAACCCCATCTCCTTTTGCTCTCACTCCCCTTCCTGCACTCCGGCGGCTTGCACTCTGACATTTCAGTGTTCCCTTTTCAAAAGTACTGGGTCAGGATCTTCTCTGCCGCCAGCTTTCTTGCCTGGTGAATGGGACAGACTTTTATCTTGGAGAACTTTCCACCTGCTCCACCCTAGCCACATGGCTCTCTTACTGGTTCTTGAACAAGCCAAGTGTGTATTGCTCCTTGGAGTCTTTGTACCTGCTGGGACTCTGGTGAATGTGCTCCCCTGCTGTTTCCAGCATGGCTTGGACCTCCCATCATTTAGGGCGAGTGCTCTGCTCTCCCCTCTTCCTGTGGTCTTCTCCAACCGTTCTGTCTGTAGGGCCCACTGCCGATCCACTGGATGACTTTTCTCCCACAGGGCCTTGGTCTTACTGTCTGATCTGTGCCTCATTTCTAGCTAGTTGTGCCTGGTAAGTAGTAGGCACCCAGTAAAAACTTTTTAAGTGAGAAGTGAATTAGTGGTGATGAGAGTGTCAAGTAAGAGGAAACACAGTATGGTGGAATAGTAACGTGTATTCTTTACTAGTGTGTGTCCGTTGCAGTGTTTTCACACTAATACATGTTGCTTACTATGTGGAGGGCGTTGTGCGAAGCACTTGGCTTACTTTACCAAAATTAATTCTTATTATGATAGTTTTATCAAGTGGGTGGGTACTCACCTTTTTCCACTTTACTTGTGAGAAACCTGCTGTTCTGAGAGGTTTATTAACAGCTTCTTTGACATCCTACAGCTTCCACTGGTGGAGGGTAGAGAGTGGAGTCCATGTACTCAGCTGTTTCTTGTCTACTCCTGTGTAAAACAGGTACGGACAAGAAATGAACGATTGATAGTGTTTTCTCCTCGCTAGCAGGCGTCTTCTCAGTTCATGGGTGGCTTTGTGAGGGCAGCCGCACGCCTGGCTTTAGTTTTGAGAAGTAAGGTCTTAGTCAAAGGACTCACCAGAATAATTGGATGTCAATCTCCATTCTCGGGAGGTTTTTGAACATAGATTTTTTTTTTTTTTTTTTTTTTGGACTCTCTGCTATAGGCTCTGTTGATATGGTCCAGTAATCCTGAGATAGAAGCGTGCTCTCCTGAGTCCTCAGCTCTTCAAACACCTCTGTGAGCTAGCTTGCAGAACACAGTGGGTTGTAACTGAGGCAGGCAGTGTGACCTCACAGAGGCATCATGACTCGCCACTGGGGAAACGAAAGGGCTGATTTGATGAACGGCTCTCCTTGTGGGAAGAACAACAAAGTTAGATCCTACCTCAAATAATACACAGACACCCATGTGAGATGGATCAAGTGAGAAAAAAGGTTAATGGAAAGTAGAGTTGACTGTGTCTCTGGTCCTGCAGTAGGAAGATTTAATACCCCCAAAGTGTTCACTATCAATGGAAAGAAAGCAGATTTGACTTTATTAAGATAAAGAACTTCTGTATATCAAAAGGTATATTTTTAAAAGTGCAAAAAGCAAGTTGCAAGTGAGAGGTGATATTTGTAACATATGTAATGAACAAAAGACGGTGTCAAGAGTTCTTCCGGTTGATATGAAAATTGCAGACAATTCACTAAATGGGCCAGAAACACGACGGTATCGTCATAAAGAGAACACAAGTCTGGCCAGTAATCATAGGCAGCCACTGTCGGCTTCATTCGCCCATTAGGGAGATGGGCATCTGGGCCGCACGATCCGTCTGCCACTCTCCGCGTGGCCAAAAGTAAGTTGTTGACAGTGGAGAGGCGGTGGCTCCAGCAGGCTCTTGCCTGCACTGCTGGTGAGAAGGTAAATGGGTACAGCCATCTGGTGAACAGCTTGAAAATCGGGCGTTGCCCACTCTATGCACTTCCACTGCAGATTTTGTCCTTGAGAGACTCTTAGGTGTCTGTTCCGGGCTAGAGTTGCAAGAACGTCATGCAAGTGAAAATGGACGAACAGTAGGGATGTGCAGCAGTATGGACGAATCTTAGCTACGTAACTTCGTGGCAGAATTGAGTCTTCCAGGAAAGTGTTGTGAGTACACTAAGTACCACTGAACTGTACACTTTATAAAAAGGCTAATTTTTTGTTATGTGAATTTTACCTTAATTTAAAAAAAAGTAAGTCCCAGAAGATGACATACAGCATGATAAGCTTTTATAAAGTGAAGAAAAAAACCCTAAAAGAATATTGTTGGGAACACATCAGTTAAGTAAGACAATGTGGCTCATGTAAGTAAAGGACCAGAGGGAAGTCATCCAGAGCCTCTCTGGGAGGAGCAGCTTGCCCCCCAAGTCTCCATAAGGGAGACACCCCAGGACGTCACAATACCGTCCTAATCGATACTGCAGCAAACAGTGTCCTGCAGTTTTGAGAGATTTCCACCAGACAGATTTCAACTTCGAAGTTTAGCACTTAGATCTTTCTAATGAACCAAATTTTGGTAATTAAATTTGGGTATCTGGAGTCACCTGTGTAGAGTGGTCTGTTTGGCTTAGTCAGGTATAAATAGACTGTCTGAGCTTTGGGGGAAATGGTCCAGTCCTTTTGATGTCGAATCCAGGGCTTCGAGGGCCAGGTCTGAGACATGGCTCGTGTGGCCTTTGAGAAAGTGTTGTGGGGCTTTGCCGAGCAAGTGCAGAGTACCCTCCTCATTGTTACCAAGACACGGTCCTGCTTAGCGCTGCTCTGTCCCTGCCGTGTAGCAGCCCCTCGCTCTGCAAGGACACCACTGGTTTCAGACCTCGGCAGGAGAAAAAGTCTTTTATAGAGGAAAGGTGCCATTTTTCAAAGATGACAAGTGAAAATGAATAATGATAGTTTAGGAAGCTTTCATTTATGCTTCATGGTTTCCTGTGTTACCTTGAAATGACACTGCCTCTGCTCATGCCTTCATTTAAAAGTAAGTCTTTCATTGTAATCCTGCATTGCTGAGATTTAAAGCAGAAAGACAACAAAGAGAGGAGCGCTCTGACGGGTTTGGAAGTGATACCTTTAAAACGAGGATGGACTTTCAGTTTGCTGGTGTTAAACATGTACTGGATGCTTCTGCACCAGATACGAGCACCAGGGAGATAGGTCAGTGTCCGTCCGTGTCCGGTGGGTCTGCGGCCACAGATTGGCTCCAGAGAGGCTGGTTGGAGAGCGGTTCTGGTGGGTGTTATGGGTGTTGTTACCACGGTTATGGAACAATCAGTCTGCGAATTTCTTTTGATTCTCAATATGTATCAAAAGTTGGAAGAATAGTTGACAGAAGCCTTGCATACTCTTCACCTCGCTCCCCTAAAATGTTGAAACTTTCATAAACATAGTACGTAATTGAAACCAGGAACTTAACATGGATACAGTGCTATTAACTGATCTACAGATGTTACTCAGATTTCCACAGGTGTCCCACTTACCCTCCCTTTCCTGGTCTAGGATACTATGTGGCTGTTCACGGTCTCCTTAAGTCTTCTCTAATCTGGGACAGTTTCTCAGTCTGTCTATGTCCTTCATGAACTTGACACTTCTGAAGAATCGTGACTGGTTATTTGTACCGTGTCTGCCAATTGGGGTTGGTCTGGGTTTTTTTTCATGGTTATATTGACGTTGCGTGTTGTTGGCAAGAGTACGACAGCCAGGCTGTTGAAGCCGTCACAGCACAGCTTATCGGGAAGTCTGTGATGATGAGGCGACTCCTTTTTACAGGTGATTTGCACTTGGATCACTTGGTTTAAGGTGCTGGCCAGGTTTCTCCACCGTGAAGTTACTGTTTTCTCTTTTGTAATTAGAAGTACGTGCTGGGGGGATATATTGAGACTATGCAGGTATTCTGTTTCTCATTGATTTTCACCCATTAATCTCAGTACTATTGATGATTCTTACAGCTATTACTGCTGTAATTTTTGCCTAATGATGAATTTCTATCTCTATCCTTCTTTGAGGATTTTTAAATGGAAGTCTGTTGTAAGAAAGAGTTGTCCAATACCACATTATTTGCAGGACCCATCAAGAAACAACAATATCTGTGTTGTTTCTGGAAATGGTGGTTTGTTTATTTCACTACACACAGACTGGCTAGCTGACCCTTCTCAGTATCAAGGTTAACAGATTCTTTGTCCAAACACTTCCTACTCCACCTCGCCATTAGTTGATTAGCTTATGGATATCTTGGTGCTCATTGTTGGTGGTAAGACTGAGGAGGTTAGTGTCAGTGGCCTTAATAGGAAGTTATTTCTTAGAAGAAGCAAAAGGACGATGTATTTGGGGCCTGTTATATTTAGCTGCTATGCAGAAATCCATGGAATGGCAGACAGCAGAATAGTGGAAATGTGTCTCAGGATGCAGCCAGGCTCTTAGAATAGTAACGGAAGGGTAAGGAGAATGGTAAGTTTCATGGACGAGAGGGGAGTGGGGATGTCAGCACTCGTGGACGAGTAGGCTGTGGGGGTTGGGTGCTGTGGTTTAAGGACTGAACCAGGGTGATGGAATGCGATTAGATCAGGCAACCTTGGGCAGTTCAGCAGGGCTGTGGGGGGACAGACAAGCCAGACTGTACCGATTGAAGCAGGGACCAGAATCCTTCCCACGATCTGAAGAGCTGGCCTGCCAGCACAAGCGTAAGGTCAGTTCTCTTCCTCTGTTTTTGAGCCACAGGGGCCTTCTCTTAGTTTCATTCTGCTCCGCGGCATTTGTGCATGTACTTGCTGCAGAGGAATCCCTGTCTGCCTCTTCCTACCTGTGGGACCTTGGGCCACTTACCTAAAGCCCTGAAGCGTCTTTCCCATCAGTGAAAACAGGGTGAGATACTAACCTGGTTCATTACTTCTCAGCCAGGGTACTGTGCTCGCCTCCGGGCCTCCTGCTTCTTTCTCTGGGCCCTGTTGTCTGTCCTACACACTGTCACCTGCCTGGTCTGAGAAACGTACATCCTGTGACGACCCTGCTGTGCTCCCAGTGCTCCGAGCTCCGTAGTCAGGACGTGCAGGGCCCTCTGTGATCTGCCACTTCCCGATCCTACCTCTCCCTGCAGCCGTCCTACTCAGTGCTTGCGCTCTGGGCTCGAGCTGCCTTTGCCTTCCCACACATCCTCTAGCCTCAGGGCTGTCACCCATTCTCTTCCAACAGGTCAGAACTCTTGTCCCTGCACATGACTGAACGACTCCTTTCCTCCCCTCAGATCTTCATTCAGATGTCACTGAATCAGAGTGTCCTCTGCCAGCTGCCCTGTGTGGAATAATGCTTCCTCACTTGTTATTCACCCTTAACTCGCTTATTTGTCTTTGTCACGCTTACAGCCAGCCCACGGATGTTTGTGTATCTGCTGTCTGACTTTCACCACAAATTGTATATAAACTTTTAGAGAGCCGGCACTTTGCCTGCTCTGTTCACTGGGTCTTCCCAACCCCGGGAGCTGTGCCTAGGATGGGGTTGGTGCTGGAGTCAGTATTTGTGGAGTGACTACTAGGGTGATAAGTAATCCGTGGAGCCCGCGATTATTGTGTGCCGGTGCGTGTGCTCGGTGTTCTGCGCTCCCGACAACCTTGCCAAGACACCAAGGTGCAGAGAGGCGATGGCAGACCGTGGATGGGCCACGGAGCCAGAGTCCCAGCCCAGGTGGTCCCGGTGCAGAGCCCACGTCCTTCCTGCTTCTGTCAGGGCCATGGCTGACTACAAGGAGGCTGTGGGTCACGTCCTCATAACCATCACTGTCAGGCCCTGAGTAGTCATGATGTGTCCGTTGAGGCCATCGTCAGCATCATCAGGGTGCTGGCTGGTCACAGCAGGGATGTGCAGCCAGGCTGCCCAGTGTTTGATCCAGAGTCTGTTTCCTTATCATTAAATGAGATGACATTCCTAGTGAAAGCCTCCTGTGTCCTGTCTGACCCTGAGCGTGCAGCCTCAGGACCGACCGCTACTGCTTGCAGAGCACCGTCTCCTGGCCTGCCAAGCGTGGCTCGGGACCGACCGCTGCTGCTTGCAGAGCACCGTCTCCTGGCCTGCCAGGCGTGGCTCGGGACCAACCGCTGCTGCTTGCAGAGCACCGTCTCCTGGCCTGCCAAGCGTGGCTCGGGACCGACCGCTGCTGCTTGCAGAGCACCGTCTCCTGGCCTGCCAGGTGTGGCTCGGGACCAACCGCTGCTGCTTGCAGAGCACCGTCTCCTGGCCTGCCAGGCGTGGCTCGGGACCGACCGCTGCTGCTTGCAGAGCACCGATTCCTGGCCTGCCAAGCGTGGCTCACTGCACTCTGTTCTCTGACAGCTGCGTGGCTTAGGAGAGAGTGCATGTGAAGTGCCTGGTAAGTCCTCGGTTCAAAATGAACTCTGGTGTGCTTCCACAAATGACCGCCCCATGCAGAATATCTGCAGTAAATTGTTGACCTCGCTCTGAGTAGATGTAGAAGGGAAACTCATTGTTCGGCAGTTGTGTATTTTAATGAAGATGGACACTTAAGACTCTTAGCAGAACTTGTGTGTACCTTGCATTTTTTCCACCCTTAACTGAACCAAAAGAATTGTATTTACTACTTTGTTTGCATGTTTTCCTTGTGAGACTATTACATTTTTTTTTTTAAGATTTTTTTATTTATTTATTCAACAGAGATAGAGACAGCCAGCGAGAGAGGGAACACAAGCAGGGGGAGTGGGAGAGGAAGAAGCAGGCTCATAGTGGAGGAGCCTGATGTGGGGCTCGATCCCATAACACTGGGATCACGCCCTGAGCCGAAGGCAGACGCTTAACCGCTGTGCCACCCAGGCGCCCCTATTACATTTTTTTAAACGTCAGTAATAAAACTTTAGAAAAAATAGATCTTCTTATAACGTTTGGGTAGGCAGATATTTTATAAACAAAACATTAAAAGAATTTCCTAAAAAGGAAACGAATAAATAGGGCTGCATAAAAATTATGAACTTTCTTCCTCAAAAGATAACATTAAAATAAAAAGATTTTTAAAATAAGTTTTGCAAGATACCACCAAGAGAGTGAAAGACAGGTCTTGGAGTGGCAGAAGATAGGAGTCTAACAATGGCCTCGTGCCCTGAATATGTAAGGCATGCCTACAGGTCAGATGGGGGTTGGGGAGGGGGAATGACAACTCTTTAGAAAAAACAGGTGTTTCACAAAAGGAGATTTCCAAAATGGCCAGTCATCAAATGAGGGTGTTCCCAGTCCTCTCTACACTTACTGCCGTAAATATCAGTGACCACGGTGAAAGAGAAATGCCAGGTGGAGGTGGGGGTGGAGAGGATCCAGAACACCCCAGGCTGATGGGACTTTGAATTGGTGTGGCTTCTTCAGCTCCCGGATAGTTGACGTCTGCTAACGCAGGTGTGTGTGTGTGTGTGTGTGTGTGATAAGTTCATGAAATTGAAGAGACTTGTTCTTGTTCTTTTGCGCATAGTCCTGCAAGAAATACTACTGATGAGTTGGGCTACATTACTGGACTGAATAATGATCCCTCTAATCCTGCTTTTAATTTCTCATGCGGAGTGTTGTGATTTTGTGTATGATTCTTTAAGATTTTGTTTTTGTAAAATTCCTACATGTGGAGGGGAAATTCTATATCTGAGCAAATCATTCCAAAAATACCCTCACGTGTCGGTAAGAAACTTGAAACCCAGAGGTAGGTGGGAAGAAAGCTCTTGCTGAATACTCATCAACCAATGAACATGGCAAAGAGGAGCCCCAGGCTGGTGTTGTCCCAAGGGCCAGAGGGAGCTCTGTGGAGGCTCTGCAGATGGTTGTACTTTCCCTGCAAACACGCATGGCATGAACGTGTGATTGAGGTTTTTATGACGTAAGAGGAAAAGTTGGCTGGGGAGGGGAATAAGGGGAAAGCAAGGGATGACGCTGGTACAGCACCCTGGTGGTGGCCACTGTGGTGAGTGAGAAGGGAGGGGAAGTACAAACAAGAAAGCAGGTGCAAGTGCGGAAGAAGACGGCAGAGAGAGACCAGAGGCCGGGCAACGATTAGCAGCCCTGAGCTACAACCGGGGCTGGCTCTGCCCCCCCAGGGGCATTGTCCGGAGACATTTTTGGTCGTCACAACTGGAGAGAGGGCAATGCTGCTGGCCTCTAGTGGGTAGTAGCCAGTGATTATCCTACAGGCATAGGACAGGGCCTGCACTCGCCCACGACAGGGAACATCAGGCCTCAAATGTTAGTCGTGCTGCTGTGGAGAAGCTCTGACAGAGGAAACAGAACCCGTGGTACAGCGGAGAAGACAGCCGACCTGTGGTGTGGGCTGGAGCCACTGGCCACCTGCATCTTGGTACCGGTGCCCTGGGAGACAGAGCCTGGCTCTTTTGTGGGTGTGTGCATGTGATGGGGACTAGCTGTTGAGTCTGGGCACACGCACAGAAGGTGAGGCCCCTGAATGGCAGAGACCTGTGGTCCGTGGGGAGAAGGGGAGGAGCCCTGTGCACACACGTGACCGGTGCATGCGCAGTATGAAGAGCTTTCCGAGGAGGGGCAAGACTTCTAGATAGCGATGAACCCTTTCACTTCTGAGACTGTCATTAAGGAAAAATCAACCAACAATGAAAGTCCCAGTGTAATCCACAGCAATCTGGAGGTGTTCACGTATTTTGTATTTTAGTGAATAAAAAGGTTGGACTTAAGAAAATATTAGTGTAATATTCTCACTCCCTGACTGTGTCTTCTCTGTCTCATTTCCTGGCCTCTGTTTTCTTTGACCCCAGATTCCAAGAATTGACCAAGTTCTGGGCTTGAGCCTCTTCGTTGTAAGTCCACACTTGCTTCCTTCGGGCTCGGAGCCAGCAGCCATGTGGCGTGAGACTCTCACTCAAGCTTTTTGTCTGGACCTTGCTTCTTGTTTGCACACTTGCCTTTTAAAATGCCCCCTGGTGACCTTGTCTGACTTTCTAGTGGTGTCTTGATGATGACGAGGCCAGAGCTGAGCTTATTTTCTTCCCTAACATCAGCTTCTCCTCATGACTTGACCACTTGTTTAACGGGGCTCGTGTCCTTGTGTGCGTATTAATTTCAGCCCTCCCGTGCTTCTCGTCTCCAGCTCCTCCAGTGAGCCATCCCTGGACAAGCCATGCAGGGGGCTTTCGCACTCCTGCTCCCTCCTTTTCCTTTGGCCGTGGTTAGCAGCATGCTCCCTGGAGCCCCGCACCTGCTGTGTCATCCCTTTCTAGCCTATACTTTATATGTCATGCTGACAAAACATTGTTTTATCATAATAGTCCAGGACTTAAAAATCTACCCGAGTCTGTCCGTTAACGTTGCCCTGTTGCGTTCCTGTTGTACCCACGGAAGGTACTTCTAACCATTTAATTTGAGTTCAAGTGATTACGGTCATATAATTGAGGATAGAGGTCATATTCTTTATAGAGTAAAGGACTAGATCATAGTATTTCAGGCTTTGTTGATCACACGGACTCTGTTACAGCTATTTAGCTCTGTCTTTGTAGTGAGAAAGGAGACATGGACAGCACATAACGAAGAAGCGTGGCTGCGTTCCCGGGGAACTTTATTTAGGAAAGTCACTTGGCAGGCTGGATTTGGATGACAGGCCATACTTTGCAGGCCCTGATCTGTAGCAATGTTTTAAGCTCTTGGACGCCAGTGCTTACTGTAAGACTAGATATGATTGACAAAGCTTGTAAATTTTGCACGTGAGATAATGCTAAACTGATGTGGTTTTACCTTTATTGGGTAAACTGTTAATTTATTATATGGAAAGTTTTGTCTGCATCCATTATTGACATTGCACCGCTGGCAAGAGGGTGCTCTAAATTCTGCATTCCATTTAGTCCTCACTCCAATCTAAATTCAGTTCTGAAGTAGCTTGGGCCAAGTAGGTAACTGCAGACTTCTCATGACCGAACTTCTTTTTTTTTTTTTTTTTTTTTTTAATGATTTTTTATTATATTATGTTAGTCACCATACAGTACATCCCCGGTTTCCGATGTAAGGCTCGATGATTCATTAGTTGTGTATAACACCCAGTGCACCATGCAATACGTGCCCTCCTTACTACCCATCACCGGTCTATCCCATTCCCCCACCCCCCTCCCCTCTGAAGTCCTCAGTTTGTTTCTCATAGTCCATAGTCTCTCATGTTTCATTCCCCCTTCTGATTACCCCCCTTTCTTTATCCCTTTCTTCCCCTACCGATCATCCTAGTTCTTATGTTCCATAGATGAGAGAAATCATATGATAGTTGTCTTTCTCTGCTGGACTTATTTCACTTAGCATTATCTCCTCCAGTGCTGTCCATGTTGTAGCAAATGTTGAGAACTCGTTCTTTCTGATAGCTGAGTAATATTCCATTGTATATATGGACCACAACTTCTTAATCCAGTCATCTGTTGAAGGGCATCTCGGCTCCTTCCACGATTTAGCTATTGTGGACAATGCTGCTATGAACATTGGGGTGCATATGGCCCTTCTCTTCACTACGTCTGTATCTTTGGGGTAAATACCCAGTAGTGCAATGGCTGGATCATAGGGTAGCTCAATTTTTAACTTTTTAAGGGACCTCCACACTGTTTTCCAGAGTGGCTGTACCAACTTGCATTCCCACCAACAATGTAGGAGGGATCCCCTTTCTCCACATCCTCTCCAGCAATTGTTGTTTCTTGCCTTGTCTATTTTTGCCATTCCAACTGGCGTAAGGTGGTATCTCAGTGTGGTTTTGATTTGAATTTCCCTGATGGCTAATGATTTTGAACATTTTTTCATGTGTCTGTTAGCCATTTGTATTCATGACCGAACTTCTGAGACATCTTTGTGCCGTGAAGGCAAAAAACATTTTATTTACACCTTCTCATTATTCTTCATCAAATCTAATTTGAAAGCATATATGTGAAATTTAAACTGTAAGGGTTGTGCATGTGAAAATACGAAGTAGAGATTCTTGAAGGGGCATGGGTTTTAACATTTGCATTCTATTGCCCTCTTGTGGTCAATGATGTATTGTTCTTTTTTGGGGGGGGGCGGGATTTTTTTGTCTGTTCTTTTTTTTTTAATTAATAATATTTTTTTATTCTATTATGTTAGTCACCATACAGTACATCCCTAGTTTTTGATGTAAAGTTCCATGACTCATTACTTGCGTATAACACCCAGTGCACCATGCAATACGTGCCCTCCTTAATACCCATCACCAGTCTATCCCATTCCCCCACCCCCCTCCCCTCTGAAGCCCTCCGTTTGTTTCCCAGAGTCCATAGTCTCTTGTGGTTCATATCGCCTTCTGTTTACCCCCCCTTTCTTCTTCCCTTTCTTCTCCTACCGATCTTCCTGCTTCTTATGTTCCATAAATGAGTGAAACCATATGATAATTGTCTTTCTCTTTATTGTTCTTTTCAGGATGGCAAAATGTGACTTGTTTCCTAGTGATTTCGTTTTCAATTTTAAAGTGTTCAGAGACTATTTAATATTTAGGCCTAAAGGCCATTAAGGTTTAAAATGTGCATTCAGCAAGCTCATGTTCTCAGTGAGGGAGGTAAGATGTGTGTGTATGCACCAGAGAACAGTGCATGATGGAAGAAGGTCAGATGTCCATGGGTGTGGTGTCGAAATAAATGCTGACAAGGGGCCCCGAGCGCAGAGAGGCTCGTGGCAGGGGCTAACTGTGCAAGTGTCCTTGGCCTGGATGGTTCGGTAGGTTGCAGACAGTGGAAACAGATGGTAAGTGAGGGGAGACGAGGTTCAGTGGTGCTCAGGGCAGCCTCAGTTTACTGCTGCCCCCAGCAGGCAGGCTAGCAGTGAGTGGTAGAAGCTTCAGGTGGGGCAGTTCTGGTCTCGGGGTCACTCCGCTGGAAACTTGTCTTCTTACCAGTGTTTTTCTTACCTGTTGTGACCATTTGTAGGTCATGAAGTCAACGTATCAAAAGCCAGTCTTTTGGGGCGCTTGGGTGGCTCAGATGGTTAAGCGTCTGCCTTCGGCTCAGGTCATGATCTCCAGGTCCTGGGATCAAGCCCCACACTGGGCTCCCAGCTCAGCGAGGAGTCTGCTTCTCCCTCTCTCTCTCCCCCTGCTTGTGCTCTGTCTCTCTCTCCCAGATGAATAAATACAATCTTTAAAAAAAAGGCCATTATTGTTTTAAAATAATGGAATAGAATAGAATAGGATGGACTGAAACATTTCAGAGTACACTGCATATTCTAAGGATTAGTATTTCTTTGTAAACCTTCTAAAACAACATTTATTATCCAAATGCATATATGTTTCCGTAAAATGTCTTACTTAGGTTATGGGTCTGAAAAGTTCAAAGCACTGCTCTAAAGGTTATTTGTCGATTGTGTTGTTTTGTTGGTGTTGGTTTTGTTTTAAAAAATAACTTTATGTTTTAAAAAGTGAATGTTCATTAGACAAATAGAGTCCCAAGCCAATCACTCAAAATACTGCCATTAAGCAACCACTGTTGATGTTTGTAGAGTATCATTCCAGGTATTCCTACGTGTGTCTGTTTGACTGCTGGCCTGGCTAGCTAGAGAAGCAAATAAGAGCCTGGCAGAGCGGAGATGGGTAAGGCAGGATATAAACAGAGAGCAGCCTGGCAGACAGACAGGAAGGCTTACAGAGGAGCTGATGGACGTAAACTAACTCATCTAACACAAAGCCTTGCTTATAATAAAGTGTTAAATATCTCATGTAATTTATTGGATACCATACTAGAAGTGAAAAAGAGAATGGTTATATGGGTACAAAACGGTAGTAAGTGTATCAGGTGTTTATCCTTGCGATCCCAGGGCTGACTGAGAGCTGTAGCCACTGCCACCGCCCAGCGCCACAAGAGAGTGTCATACTACATATCCCTAGCCCAGGAAAAGATCAAAATTCAAAGTACAGTTTCTACTGACTATGCGTGACTTTCGCACTGTCATAACATTGAAAACTTCTGAGTTGAACTGTCCTAAGTTGAGGACCATCTGTATTTGAATTCCATATTATGAATATATTATTTATATGTGTACACATATATTATCTCTTTCATATTTATTATTTTACCCAGTTTTATTCTTATATATATATATATTCATATATATATTTTATCCAATTAGAGTTATCCAAATAATTACCTGTTTATTGCACTTTTATCTCTTCCTAAATCTCTGATCCAGAATTATTTTCCTTCTGCCTAAAGAATAACTTTTAGTATTTCCCTTAGGTCAGATCTCCTGGTAAAAGTTTTTCTCATTTCTGTATCTGAAAATTTCTCTATTTTGCTTTTGGTTTGGAAGTGCAGTTTTTCTGGATATTGAATTCTACCCAGGCATCTGTTCTCTCTTTGCGCATTGAATATTTGTTGCATTGTCTTTGAGAAGTCATGTGAGGTCACGTGGTTGCTCCTTTGGAGGAAATGTCTCTTTTTTCCTCTGGAAGCTTGTAAGATTTTCTGATTGTTCTTGGTTTTCAGCACTTTTACTGTAAGGTACTCTGTATTTACCCTGCTTGTTTGTGATTCTTGAGTGTGTGGATTGACATCTTTTACCAATTTTGGCAAAATTCTCGGGCATTCTCTCCTCAAATATCATTTCTGCCCTCTTTTGCTAATCTTCTTTCCTTGTGCCTCTGCAGCCAAGTATAGGAGCAGCTCTTCATTGTGTTCTCTCTCTTGCCTTCCTTTCTGAGTAGGCCGTCCTTTCGTCTCACCGTGCTTCACTCTGGGTGTTTCCTTTGGTTTTTTCATCCTGTTTTCAGCCATGTCCATTCTGTTGTCAATCCATACCCACTGAGTTTTTCATTTTGGTTATTTTATTTTTCAATTCCATTTCCATTTCTTTTTGAAACTTTCTTTATCCTGATCTCCTATGTCTTTAAAGTATTGTCTGGTTTTTATTGTGGTGTTGTTAATGTTGACTTCTTTTCTCATATTTCTGATTTTTAATGAATATGCTACATATCATATTAACCAGACAGTTTGTACAAATCATTTGGGTTTTACTGTGACCTTATTTTCCTACAGAGAACATTTCTCTTTGCTTCTTAGGAGGAGGATAACATGATATACCTTTGATTTTGGATTTGGATTACCTCATTGTCTACATTTGTCCAAACTCATCACATGGTCCACTTAACATTTGTGCATTTCCTGATTTATAAATTTTATGTAAAGTACCATAAAGAAATTTTGAACTCTAAGGAAGTGATATGCATGTTGAAATGTTTAGGGGTGAAATGTACTGATGTTTGCAGATTTCTTTGCAATGCATCAAAAATAAAATGGGTTGAAAGAAGGATAAATAGGGGTGGGTTGATAGGTATGTGGTAAGCAAATCTAGCAAATGCTAATGGTAGAATCTAGGCGGCAGTACATGGTATTCACTTTAAAGTATTTCTACTTTATTATATGTGTGAAAATATTTGTAATACAATTTGGAACAACATTAGAGTGGGACACCATTGTAGTTTGTCATACTCTTCTTTGTCTTTATTGATCTTTCTTGAGATACATGTCAGAATATTTGTTACATTGATATGTTACCTTCTTGTTATAACACAGACTCCTCTATTCTGCAATTTGATGTGACATCGATGGAAATGTATATATTGCATGAATCCTTGTTACACTAAAGTCTGCCTGTCATTGGATCCTGTAGCATAAACATTAAGGACAGTATGAAATCTCTGAATCTTGAGATTTCAAGACCTAGAATCATCGCTAACTTACTTTGTAACCTTGGGAAAATATCTCATGTGTTCTGAGCCTCAGCTTAATTTTTCATCTATGGAATGAAAACACTTCTGTAGTATTGAGTTCCTCTCCTTTGTGTTTACCCCTCAGTCAGAAATATTCCTTAGAGCTAATACTCAAAAGGCAAATACATTTCTCCTTTACCGTTTTGTTTATATGTTTGGAATCTTACATTAAATCAGAAGTCTTACATGCATATGTGTAAAGAGAGTCTGTAATGTTCAAAAGTTCATGGGGTGCTGTGTGGCTCAGTCGGCTAAAGTCTGACTCTTGGTTTTGGCTCAGGCAGTGATCTCAGCATCATGGTATTGAGCCCCGTGTCAGGCTCTGTGCTCAGTGCTGGAGTCTGCTTGCTCTCTCCCTCATCCTCTGCCCTTCCCCTGCTGGGCACATGCTCTCTCTCTCTCTCTCTCAAATAAATGTGAGAAATCGGAAAAAAGAAAGTTCACATCAATGTGCACAGTGCTACAGCTGGCCAGAGGCTCTCTTTCATGTGTTTTCTGCGAGCGGCATTCACTAGCATACCAGTGAGTACAGACACCTGAGTACAGTCTTGACTCATTGGTATGCTGGTGAATGTGGGCTCCCAGAAAGGGATGGTAAGGTGGAAGGGAGGGGCGGAAAAGAAGGAAGGAAGAGAAAGACAAAGGGGAAGAAAAAAGAACGGCTCCAGTTATTAGCATTTGCCAACTTCTGTGGTGTAAATAATCCTTCCGTCACCAGCACGACATCCCTGCACATGGAGTTAGCGGAGGAGTGACAGTTGGCTGCAGCTGGCTGCAGTAGTCTGTCTGTTGTCTTATACTCAGTTTCTAATTCATTGGGCTGTACAACTGTTATGGTTTATGTAGCCACTTAAAGTATCTGTGTAGGCGTGCGTGTTGGCTAGTTTTGTGAAAAAAATATTCAGAATACAGAAGTTATTTGTAAATTGCATGACATTTTCTGGCCCAATTGAAAATGCCTTTTCTCTTCAGCAAGTTTGGTGTGCACAAAAATATCTGGCTCCGTATGTTTCAGAGGAAAGTCTGAACTTGGTGGTGGTGATTAGAAATGTCTGTTATGCGTCTGTTACAGTGATCTGAGCAGGTGTGGAGTTAAAGGGAGTCTTCTCTTTTTATTTTAGGCGTTTTTGTTGCCTTCCTGTGACATCGCTGTAACAAGGAAGGTAGTTCCAGTGTACAGAAAGTGGATCCTCCAGGACAAACCTGTGTTCATGGAAGAACCAGATAAAAAAGAAGCTGCCCTACAAGATGCTGAAAAATTAGGATTTTCAGAGACTGACAGCAAAGAGGTAATACGTTGTCGCTTGTTTCAGTTGGGAGTACCCGTATTTTAGCAAAGTCTACCCGATCGGGCAAGGGTGCCAGTCAGTGGGGCACAGGCCAGCGGGGCTCTTTTATCGTAGTTGCTGCTCTCCAGTTGCTGAGTTCCGTGAGGACCTGCTTCAGTGAGGCTGCTTCTGGGCTGTCTTCAGGATCATTGGTCACCTCCTTCCCCTCAGGCTAGGTCCGGCTGTGCATGGCAGCTTCGTCATTCACTGTGGCGGCAGAGTTGTTTTATGAACCATCGTATGTTCACACGTCTGCGTATGAGACTAAAAATGTCACTGCCGTATTGGTATTGACATGTTTAAACAAATAGCATTTGAGAAACTAAATTTAGAATGTTTTGGCAGTCTTGTCTTGTGCAGTGGCCTGCCCAGAGCAGCCGAAAGGACTAACCCAATAATGAGTGCTATCTCCTCTCTTAAGAAGCCTCACTTCAGGGCTGGGTGCTGTCCTTAGAGTGAGTGCTGCTGGAATGGAACTTTTCGTCCTGGTTAGGTAAAGCTAGAGGCTTGATAAACCTAAAACGACACAGTGGGATCTCTTCCTGAAACAAAATATCTGTCATATTTCTATTTCTGGCATGCTGTTTTGAAACTAGTCTGAGAAATTATTTTTTTTAAGATTTTTATTTATTTATGTGACAGAGAGACAGCCAGCGAGAGAGGGAACATAGCAGGGGAGTGGGAGAGGAAGAAGCAGGCTCCCAGCGGAGGAGCCCGATGTGGGACTCGATCCCGGAACACCGGGATCACGCCCTGAGCCTAAGGCAGACGCTTAAGCACTGTGCTACCCAGGCGCCCCTGAGAAATTATTTCTAAACGTGGGTGTTGCAGCAATTAACAACAAACATTTAAGACTATTTGTAATCAAAGGCATATCACTTTTAAATATCTATATTAATTCCACAATTTTTGATTTTTTAATATTGGTGAAATCATTTTAATAACTGGTCATGAGGTCAAAACGAATAGATAAGCAAATGGAATTTATCACACATTTTAAAGGTCTGTTTTAGAGACTCATTCAGTCACTGGACCTGTGTTTATTTCTTCAGCACATACTAAACACTAGGCACTGTTTGAGGTGCTGGAGGTGGTGAACAAAATGGAAAAAAGACTCGCCCTTCTAAAATCTCTATTCTCATGAATTTTGGTGAGTGTAAGGAATTAAATATGTGAACATGTACTTCTTCCCCCTCCGTTAACTGGTTTTTATCTTCTAAAGACCTCATCTGACGGTTCTCGTCATAAGCGATCTTCCAGTTGGGGACGAACATACTCCTTCACGAGTGCCGTGAGCAGAGGATGTGTGACGCAAGAAGAAAATAAGAACGGGAAAGCCGGGGCCCAGGCTATGGTGCAGGTACGTGGCTGGCCGGAAACATAAAGACCTCCGCTTGGAGTCCATTTGAACATTTTGTTTATTGTGATAGCATCATTAAAGTACGGGGATATTTGTATCTACCTGTCAGTAAACAGCTCTTAAGTTCTCATTCTGAGTTTTCTTCCTGACCGCTCATCTTCAGTTTGTAAAGATTCTTTTCTAGTCGAAGGAGACCTATGAGCCGGTTGCAGGTTTTTGAGAGGGATTATTACGCAGTGAATGTGAAATGACTGAGATCCAAATCTTAAAAAGCGTGTCCTGAACACATGTGGGGAGTTAGTCCGTCATCTGGACTCTAATTTGCAAGACAAGCATGGTGATTCTATAATCCCATAAAGAATATTCTTCTTAAAAATTGCCTGTTTGATGATAAATGCTCTACTTTTTAAATCTTTATCTGTGTGAATATATAAAATAGAACCAGTGCCATTTGGCAACATTGGAAAGAACAACTTTGGCTGATCACTTAATCTTCCCAGACCTCAGGATTTTACCTCAAAAATGGCGATTGGGAAATTGATTACCTCTTGGCTCCCATCTAGGTGGAAGGTTGTTAGGACTCTAAGTGAAAACACAGAATGCCTCTTTTTCCCCTGCTCCCTGGCGCCCACCCTCTACCCCATATCCACCTGAGCTAGCATAGGCATAGCTTGCCTGTTGCCCAATTTTCAGTGACATGCTTTTGTCATCCATCTCTCAGTAGGATTCCTTGTCATGGTATCCTTTTTGCTTTCAGGTTCATTAGCAGTTTAATACTCCGTAACTATTGAATCTTCTCATTTTTCAGTGAAAATCAGCAAATAATTGGAAATCAACTTGAAACAAAATGAAGATGATTTTACTTGAGTAGCTTCAAAGAACTCTGGTGCCAGTTGTTAGGAAAATCTGTGCCCTCACCAGAGAAGTGCATGCCGGAGTCCCTAGCCTGGGTCCCTTGGTATTCCTTGTCCTCCAAGTGGATTGCCATATGCCATCCTCAGCCATCCCACTGCCAGTATCTCCCTAGGTTCAGGAGAGTGTTAATTTGTTTTCTGAAAGGATCAGTTACATCGACTTGGCCAAACCAAGAAAAAATACTTTCCACTTGATTGTAGCACAACAGTGTTCAAAAATGTTTAGTTTGGATTCTAATAGCTGTGTTTGTTCTCTTTGTATCCAGTATCTTTGGTCCTTTCCTTGGTTCATTAGGAAAAAGTGGCCAAGTACAGGTTGAATAAGCTAGTACTCTTCTCCAGTTGCTGTTGAGAGGTACAATTTGGACGTATTAATTTCTTTTTAATTTTTACCTTAACCAGTACTGACATGGTAGTGAGAAAGATTCATGGAGTTGGCGTTTTGATCTTTTTTAAAAAAGAAAATGAGCGGAGAATATAATATATGAAGACTCCTCACTTTTACTTGGGAGTATGCAAAGTTTCCAATTCACATCAAGAAACCAAATACCTTGAGTGAAAGATCTGTCTTGCAGCAGATCGTCTATGCCCTACGTCTTCCAAACACATGGCCGCGAGGGGCAGCTGGGTGGCTCAGTCGGTTAAGCCTCCGACTCTTGATCTCTCAGCTCAGGTCTTGATCTCAGTCAGGGTAGTAAAAAAATAAAGTGGCCACTAAAATTATACTACCACTGCTAGAGTTGGTTAGTCAAAAAGTTCTTTGTTTTCCTTTTTCCCACTTGAAAGCTAGGAAAGTCTTCACAATTGCTGTTATCATCTGTTACCAATTATTACAGTGCTTATTTAGTAATTCTTTCTAGAAAAGTAGGCCCTGACACCTTTTTAATCTTGCACAAGATAATCTTAGAGGCTGTCAATATCTAAATTCACCCACTTGACTTTTGAGCATGTTTATTTTAATTTCTTCAGTCCGTTTGTGCATCTATTTTAAGATGTTGTGTTGATAGATTTCATTCCCAGGTGAGCCAGAGAATTCTGTTTGTTCCCAGATCCTTTGAATTTGTACTGCTGAACACAAGGGAGACTTAAGAAGGCATAGGATCTAGGTAGATGGTACCCATCCACCTTCATCACCAGACTGACAACTCAGTCTCCTAAACTGAAGGGTCACTGGTGTCGTCTGTGTCAGTAGTAACACAGTGGTAACTTTACTGTAGTGCCCCTAAGCAGTCACTAACGACTACGTAACAGGCCACATCTGTGCGTCTCACCATTTTCTACTGAAACATCCCTGACAGGAATGGACAGTGAACTTGTACCCCAAAGGTCTGAGGTAGAGTGTAGAGCTGTTGGCTGGTCATCTAAGTTTTTTTAAATCTGTTTTTATCTCAAGAATTCACATAGGTTTTATATCCTACTGCCTAATATCGTTCTCCTAGTCAAGGTATATGCACCTGGAAGCTCTGTACTGTTGACCATGTGGCCGTGCCGGTTTCCTGCCTCCCTACAGCTACTAGAGATCTGCGCCCGTGTTGGGTGGTGCTGGCCGTGCTTCCTACCTGCAAAGTTCATGTGCTGGGAGATTCCACAGCAATCAGATGGTTTTTCCCAGCCACTGTCTGACCACTGCTCCTCTTCCTCTCCCCGTCCCCGACCCCAAAATTTCTCACCCAGAAGCAGTGATCCTATCTTACTGTTTTCCCCTTTTCTTTTGAGGTAATGTAAAAAGAAGTCTTCAGAAAGTTTTCTGATTCATAAATTTTCTATAGTTGCACTATTAATTTGTATTAATAATTTTTTTCTAGGAAAGGTCTTTCAAGTGTGTCAGGTGATTCTAAGAGAAGCATTTTAAAGAATCTTGAGTATGTGTTGGTACCACTTGCCTTAGTTGAAATGACTCCAAGGTGATTGTTTAGTAGAGGGAAATTAATATCATTATCTTTAAGAAAAATTTGTTCAGATTTATGTGTTTAGTTACATTTATATGTTTACTGTAAAATTTGTTGATTTCAAGGTATTTTTGACCAATGCAGCAAACGTCTTTTTGTTGGAACCATGTCCTGAAGTTCCCATGCTCTTAAGAGAACAAGCTGATGCCTGTAAAGCTGTTTTGATTATTCGTAGGCGCATGATAATGGAGCTTACAATGAATAAAAAGACATGGTAAGTTTATTTCAAATTCATTAATTCTGTAAAACATGTTTCTGTTTTTCAACATAATAATTAGAACGTCAAAGCCTCCACTTACTGATGGCTTTACAAAGTGAACAGTAAGATGATAATCAATCTTCTGTAACAGTTTCTGTGAATTATGAAGAAGGTAAGTATCCAGCACTTTGATAGTTTATTTTTATTATTGGCTTTAAAAATGTTACTGAATGAAAAGTAGTCATATTACTTAATAGTAGATTTTTCCATTTTAAATTGTCATCAGACTGCTTTGTGGAAAAGCAATGCAACTGGTGTTTTCTATCCTTCTTCATAAGCCCAGGAGCGGTTGTTAATTGCTCTGAAATGCTGTTAACTGATTTTTATTGCTTCCAATTTGAAGCTTTGAATTCACTTTGGTAAACCAATTATCTGAAATGACAGACTGTCAGAATGACCGAATAATAGTACCGTCAAACATATAGTGGCGTCATGAAAATGTGCTTATGCGAAATGTTTTCGTTTTTCTCCTTTGTTTTTGTTTGGTGTCTCTGTATTTATAATACCCCGAAAGTATACAGTGCTGTGGGTTTTTCCCACGCCCCCGTCCCATGATGAGCGCATCACTCCAGCTTAGGAGGTGCTTTCAGACGTTGTCAGCAACAGAGACCTCAGAGCCACTCTGTAACCCTCTTTCTTCATGCCCCTCAGTTCTAGTTGTAAAATGCCTCTCCAGCCTGTCCTTTACGTGTTCCTCCCACCCATCGCTGCCCTGGGGCGGCCTGGCTGGGTCAGCCCTGCTGTCAGTGGGCTTTGGCCTCTGTGCTCAGTGCTCAGGGCTGCTGCAAACCAGCTCTGGTGGCCACTTCCCTCCTGGAAGTCCTCAGTGGGGCCCCGTTACCACACCTGTGTTCTGGATGCTTTTTCTTTTCTTTTTTTTTTTTTTAGTTTTAGTTTTATATATTTATTTAACACAGATAGAGACAGCCAGCGAGAGAGGGAACACAAGCAGGGGGAGTGGGAGAGGAAGAAGCAGGCTCACAATGGAGGAGCCCGATGCGGGGCTCGATCCCATAATGCTGGGATCACGCCCTGAGCTGAAGGCAGACGCCTAACCGCTGTGCCACCCAGGTGTCCCCTGGATGCTTTTTCTGGATGTCCTTGAGTCAGCACTAAAGGGAAAGCTCTGTGTGCACCTGGTGGAAAGCATAGAAATGAGGCAGGACTGACCTGGCAGGGGCCCCTAGGGCTGTGGAGTCCAGCCTTTTCCTTTCTCCCATGAAGGGAGGGTGGGCCCAAAGGAATCCCATCAGGTAGCAAGTTCACTGGTACAGAAACCACAGGAATCAAAATGATTATTTTAGGATGTAAATTCCAGGGGCGCCTGGGTGGATCAGTCGTTGGGCATCTGCCTTCGGCTCAGGGCGTGATCCCGGTGTTCAGGGATCAAGCCCCGCATCAGGCATCTCTGATGGGAGCCTGCTTCTTCCTCTTCCACTCCCCCTGCTTGTGTTCCCTCTCTCGCTGGCTGTCTCTCTCTCTGTCAAATAAATAAATAAAATCTTTAAAAAAAAAAAAAAGAAGTAGAATAGTTGTTGTACCGAGAGTTTTGTCTTCTCCCAAGTTACAGCCAGGACCAGCTGCAGACACCAGGGGATTTTGAACCAGTAGTTTTGTTCATGATAATAGCTGATTTCTCCGTAGCTCAGATCCTGATTACAGTTGATCAAATAAATTTTGAGACGCTAAAAGAAAATCAAGATCAAGTGCTTTTTATTTTAAAGTTCATTTTATTCCTAGTAATTTAAAATATTTTGTTAAAACTCATTCTTCTTCCAAATGAGGGTGATTCAGTTCTCTTGTTGGCTTGTTGGTTTTAGACACTCATGGTGGCGTGGATCCGAGCAAACCTGTGTGTGTACATTTCTCAAGAGCTCTGGGATGACTTCCTTGGTGTGCTGTCCTCCCTCACGGAATGGGAAGAACTCATAAACGAGTGGGCCAACGTCATGGACTCCTAGACAGCAGTGCTGGCGAGAACTGCTTACGGAGTTGAGATGACAAACCTACCTCTAGACAAACTAAGTGAACAAAAGGAAAAGAAGCAGCGAGACAAAGGTACTTCTACTCTTACAGAGAAATACCAGATGTCTGAGATGGAGGCGGAGTGTGTCTATATATATAGGCAATTAATGCATGGAATTTTGGAATAAACCATACAGGCCGTGTCTTTTTAATGGTGGTGTCGGATGGTGTTTCATAGCACTCTGTCCTCGTAGTAAGGATGATGAATTTATGAAAGGGCTGTGGAGGAAGAAAGAAGATGAAGGGGAGTAGCAGTAGTAGCAACAGGAATAATAATAATGGCTTGTGCTTGTATGTATTCTCTCTCTTCGCCCTCTTGGTAACTTCTGAGTTACTATCCAGGTATCACAGACAGAAACTGAAGTACAGAGAGTCCATGGTGATGGGCTCACTCAAGGTACCTAGCTGAGAAGTGGGAAAGCCAGAAATTGAAGCTGGGAAAGTCCAGCTCCGGGCACCACACTAGAAAGACGTATTCCAGTGCCTGCTTAGGCAAGGTAGAAAAATTCTGAGTGTTTCAGATGGGAGTCATTTTGGCTTTTTTTGTTTCTAGATAAAAGTTGTTTTGAGACCTCGAGTCAGATCAAGGTGGAAAACATCCATGGTGGTTTCTACTGGGGACAACAATTTGTCTTCATTACTGTTTTAAGGCTGTGACACAGTCTTGGGATTAATTCCCTTGTACTCCAATTTATTGTGTAAAGATTTTGAGGCAGTTCATAGAAGTACCTATAATACAATAGATAAAATGGGTAAGGACACTGGGGCAAATTTAAAGGGAGCGGAGTTGCCGGAGTGGTTAAGATGCCAGAATGCATGCCAGAGAGCCCCCTATTCTTGCTAGGGAGGGAGAAGGGGAGCAAGCTTAGATGTGACTCTGATCTTCACAGGGTTACAGCAGAGGATCACAGATTACAAATGGGGAACATCGACAGCTTAGGTGATACATAGCTTTTCTTGGTCCTAAAACTTGGGAGGAGTTTCTTCTCCCAAGATGCATAAAGTATACATTGCTTGCTTTGGGTAGACTATAGCCTCAACAATAGCCTTATTATAGACTGTATCAGCTTTTCCTGTGTGACAGATCACCCCAAAACATAGTGACTTAAAGGAACAGCCAGTTGTTTAAATCATGATTTTATGAGTTGGCAGTTTGGGTTGGACACAGTTGGGCAGTTCTGCTGGATTTCCTCCTGTGTTTGTAGTCAGCTAGGCTGTCAAATAATCAGCCAGGCAGCTCTAGGGTTGGCCAGCTGTCAGCTGGGGCAGTGATGGGGGGACTTGGCCACATACCTTTTATTGCCCAGCAGGCCAGCTCAGGCTTTTTTGGTGAGGTTTTAGGTTTCCAGGAGCAGCAACAGGGCAAGCCCAGATTTTCCAACGCATTTCAAATCTCTGCTTGCTCATTTTGCTAGCAAAGCAAGTCATGTGATGAAGCCCAGGGTCATTGTGGGAGAGGCCCACAGAGGATGTGGATGTGGGGAGGTGTGAACCAATTATGGTGATTACTTAACCATATAAACATGTCATTAATGGGACTGATTCTTATAATATCTTCGCTGCAGTCTGTGAGTGGCTGTATTTATTTATAGGAAGGTAAACAATCTGAAAAACAGTTTATGGAATGATACAGAATGAATTCAATTATGTAATTAATGCCTTTGGCAAATATTTCTGATTGATCTATCATCTTGCTTATGAGGAGATAATGCTAAGTGAAATAAGTCAAGCAGAGAAAGACAATTATCATATGATTTCTCTCATCTATGGAACATAAGAACTAGGATGATCAGTAGGGGAAGAAAGGGATAAAGAAAGGGGGGTGATCAGAAGGGGGAATGAAGCATGAGAGACTATGGACTCTGAGAAACAAACTGAGGGCTACAGAGGGGAGGGGAGTGGGGGAATGGGATGGGCTGGTGATGGGTAGTAAGGAGGGCACGTATTGCATGGTGCACTGGGTGTTATGCGCAACTAATGAATCATCGAACTTTGCATCAAACACCAGGGATGTGCTGTATGGTGACTAACATAATATATTTTTTTAAAAATTTTTTTAAATTAAAAATAAAAATAAATTCAAATGTTCATTATAAAAATACTTGCCTTCTAAGCACTGGATTTGTGGAAACAAAATATACTCTCAGGAACCTGGGTGTGAAAACCACCCATAGGTGGCAGCCACCAGCACATTACCTGTGCAGAAATCTCTGTCTTGGTCTCTTATCTCCTGTATTTCTCTTGGATCCTTGACCACTCATTTGAAATACTTGACCAGAGCTCTAGGAGAGGAAAGCAGAGAAGTGATACCTAATTTTGCAACAAGAGAAGCTGCCGATTATATACAGTTGGATTTATGAAATCTGCTGAGTAACACAGGCTATGCAATGAATGATAAGGAAGTCAGCCTTTAGATTATTTTTCTTTTCTTATCCTTTATCAGGCTGTGTTCTGTTCTCCGAAAGGAGCCACCGTGGGGAGATCCTGTTCTCTCAGCTGGCGGAGCCACCCGGATGTGGCCGAGCCAGTGCTATAGAGGAGCGCCACCACATCTGGGGCACGGGGAGCTGAGAAAGCAAGAAATATTGTTCGCCAGGATACAACTGGTAAACGTTTATTTAAGTGCTTCTGTGAGGTCCAGTTGCTATCTAAGATGGATTTATAGGAATAAAATGTTTTAAAAGCTTTAAAATTCGACTCAGAACATAAATACATGGCCTTTTATTAAGTAGGATGTTTCCGTATCTTTTAATTATCTCTTCTGTTCTCTTCAAATCTGTTTTTGATACTTATTTCTGAATCATTCATTGTGAAAAAGAACTTGAGCTGTCACTACTGAGTGAGATATATGTTCAAAAGAGAGAAAATAGATATTTTGTTAGAAGCCTAAAACAAATAGATTCTCAGTAATCGCACAGCTGCATCATGTTGTTGAGCAGCGTGAATCTTAGTGTGGCGCTGTTCCAACACAGAAAAAGAGAATAATGCACATAGTTTGCAGGACTGGAGGGGGATATTGAAGTGCCTTGCTTCTGTTGGGAAGTGGAGCTTTACATGCCTGGGGCTGTTGTCCTTCTACCCTGTTCCCTCAGTGAAAAACAATGGAATGAAATCCACGGTCTCCACCCAGGCTCAGGCCAGATTCTCAGCTCCCTGAGGTCCAGCTCTGACCTGTGACCCCTACGTAGGACATAAGTCTTGCATGGGAAATGGCTGGGTGAACCAAGGTCCGCCTGTTCTCTAGGAGCTGTTCAAGAAGCTGCTGCCCCATTAGTGCCTGGGCTCCATCTGGTCCAAGCGCAACAAGCCTGGCAGTGAGCACCTGGCACCCACAGTCCGGGCCACTGTCGCCCAGTTCAACGGTGTGGCCAAGTATGTCATCACCACCTGCCTTGGCAACCCAAGCATGACAGCCCGGGATAGGGCCATGGTGGTGGAGCACTGGATCAAGGTGGCCAAGGTATGCAATGGGAAGCCCAGCCGAGGTGCTCTCCTGAGTCTCGGGCACTGCTCTTCCCTTGATCAGGTCTCAGGGTGGAAGGCCCTGGTCTTTGCCCTAGGACTGTGCAGTCCCTAGGCTCTTTGGTCCAGGGGCATGCTGACCTCCCCTTGCGTGGCCCTATGCTGGGATGCTCCGTTTCTGCCTGGCTCCTTCCTTGGAGTGAGGTAAAATCCTCCTCCTCCTCTGGGCCTCACGTGTGCCCTTCGGCAGGTCCCTGGACAGCGGCTTCCTCCAGCAGGAGCGCCTTCCCCTGAGGGGGACTGAAGCTTGAGAGCCAATCAGGTGCTGGCTCCCCAAGTGACATCCCATTCTCTTCCCTCCCCAGGCCTGTCAAGCCCTGAGGAACTACTCGTCCTTACATGCCATCCTCTCGGCTCTGCAGAGTGTCTCCATTCACCGCCTCGAGAACACGTGGGGGAAGGTTTCCAGGTGAGTAGGCCTCTCTCCATGGAGGGACCAGGATGGATGAGGGAGCTCCCAGAGGCTTGTCCTCTTCCCCCTCAGGCAGCTTGGACCTTCTGGGAGGCGGCAAACCCCGACCACAAGACCTGGGCTGGTGGGTGCGTCTCTCAGCCTTCCTGGTGAAGAGGCCACCATGCCTCCCGCTTTAGAAATCAGTTTTGCCAAATGTCCCACACGGGGCTGAGCTGCATTAAATCTCTTCACGTGTTTCCTTGACAGCCACTAAGCTCTCTGCCCATTTGAACCCCAAATTGCCCCAAACAGTGTTTCTCAATGAATATGGGAAGGGAGGCCCAGGACGAGCCACATGAGAGCTCCCTCCCATGTCCTACAAAGACCTTAGTGCTCAGAGGATCCCAGAAGAAACCCTCAACCAGGCAGGTTGACACTTTGGGGTTCTCAAAGAAAAGGCACTCTCACTCAACCCTGCCACATTATTCGTCCATTGATCCTGCCTCCCTTGCCTCTGTTCAAGAAGCCATTGAGGATCTTTCAAAAGCTGTGCAGCAAGGACACCGCACAGGGCAGGAACCTGCTCATTAAGGTAGCCTGGAAGGTGGAGGTCTGGAAAGAGAGGAGGGGTGGGAGGGAACAGGGTCCTGCGAGGATGAAGTCGGGAATGGTCTGAAGCATTCCTTGGGGAGGGGAAGCCTTTGGCATGAATGTGGTGACAGCCTAGGTGAGGATGCTGTTGGCGGTGAGGGGGCAAGCAGGTGGTGTCCAAGCAGACTCCCTAGCCTTGACACCGTCTCTCTTAGTGTCGACAGCTGCTCCACATGGTCACCTGGGGTGGGCCAGGAGGCTGGAGCTTTTTCAGGGGAGGGTCCTTGTGGGCAACAGAGAACAGTGACTCATCCCACTCTCCCTCTTAGGACACAGGGTGTCGTGCCCTTCCTTGGCACTTTCCTCACCAAGTTGCTGATGTTGGATACCGCAGTGGAGGTCTATCTGGAGGTGGGTGAGCCTGAAGATTGTGGGGGATGGACCAGAATCTGGACCTTTGGGAATAGAGCACCCCTGTAATGAGCCCTGAGCTCTCAGGACTCGGCAAACCTACCCTGATGACAGCCTCAGAGCTGCGCCTGTGAGGCCGGGGTCTCTTGCCCATCTCAGCAATGAGTGAGGCGAGACTGCAGTAAGGACATGGCTCCCGGTGCCGAAGACTGGTGAAGCAGCAGAGCTTCCTGAAGGCAAAGCTGCATGAGGTCTGTCTGAGTGGACCTCAGCCTCCCCCGGTGAGTTTGCTCGTGGGGGGAGAATGAAGTCAGGACCCTCCACGTCAGCAAGCACCTCCGTAGCCGCAGCAGCCCCTTCCTGCCTGAGGCTTCGGCCTCCCCTACGGTCTTCTGAGAGGGTGGTGCTGCAGGGTCCCGACCTGTAGCCAGTCCATCTGCCCCATGTCCTCCTTTCTCTGGACCCCAGAGCCTGGCCTAGATCCCAGGCCCGCTATCTGTGTATGCACAGCCCGTCACGGGTCCTGGCCATGGTGCAGCATGAGAAGGGATGGGAATCAAGTGCTCCTAAGAACCAGGGGCCTCATTCTGATGGACTTTGTCTGCTTTCCAGGGGAATGAGATCAACCACCACAAAAGAAATAAGGTGAGCATATGTGGCGCTTCCCGCAGGGAAGGGTAGGGAGTGGGCCTCAGAGATGTCCCTGGGAAGAACATTGCTTGGCTCCATGCCCTCCACCTCACATTTCCTGGGATCCCTTGAGAAGAAAGCAGTGCAAGTCCCATCCCGTTAGGAGATGGGGACAGAGCATGGCATCCAGGAGGACTTCCCGGAGGAGGGGCTACTGATACTCACCTCTGAGAACAGGTGGAGACCGGATGAATCTGCAGGGAGGAGGATGGCCATGTGTGCCAGGACGGGGGACGGGTCCCCGGTCCCGCTGCTCAACCCTCACCAGACCCTGCAGCTCCCTGCCCCCCCAGGCTCCCTATACATCCTGTGCTTCTCTCTCTGCTCAGGAATATCAAGTCATGACGGACATCATGCTGCTCCAGGTGGCTGCCGAGAATTACACCCTAGAGCCCGAGGATCCTTTTTGGGCCTGGTTCCAGGCTATGGAGCCGCTCAGCGAGGCTGAGAGGTGAGGCCCATCAGGAGCTGGGTCGGTGAGGTTCGGGGTGGACTCTTTCTGCTGGCCACTCCTGGGATCCTCCTTCCCTGGGCAGCCTCAGGCCTTGTTGCCGGGGCGCCAGACTCCAGCTGTGGGCAAACACTGGCAGGGACTCTTGAATGGAAGCTCCTGGGCAACTCACAGGTGTCCCTCTGTCCTTAGCTACACCCTGTCCTGCCAGCTGGAGCCCCGGTCCTAGCTGGTCAGCAGCACTCAAGAAGGAGAAGAACTGGCCGCAGTCAACCTCAGGGCTGAGCAAGTGTCCAGTGGCCCTGCAGGGATTCCTCAGCAGCTGCATCCTTGCGCCCATTTTCTCCGCACCCCTTCCCCCCATCTATTTCCTTATGTAGGGGGCACCATTTAGTTGTTTTAAACAGTCCCGTGATAGATTTGCATGTTAGGAGAGTAAAGCCCTTGTTTTGTTTTAGAGCACAGGTGTGTGGTTTGGGTCTTTTACTTCCTGCAGTAATGGAAAACTTGCACAGACTCTCATATTCGTTCCTGACCTAGGAAATCTCCCAGAGTCATCAGCTACTGTATGTGGGAGGAAGGAGAAGTGCCAGCCTTTCTCCCTAGCCACTGGAGGGCACCCCCAAATCCCCCTTACTCAGAGCACGCGTCCATTTCAGTCAGTGAATTTGGGTAAACAGCAGAGACAGCTCCTCAGAACTCCTGAGATTTAGAGGTTGCAGGGACTTTCCCAGGAATAGCAACAACCACTGAAAGTGGGAGTCTTTAAGACTTGTACGCCCCAGAACTCCTTCCTGCCCCAGGACTGGGGTTGCCTTTCTCCGCTCTAAGGCCAGGAAGACTGTGTCCTGCTCCTTCCGTTGAGATGCTTTTTTGGTTTAGTGTTTGGTTTTGTATTGCCCCCGTATTTGGAACTTGTTGTATTGTAGTTCAATCTCTGGAACTGCATCAGCACCTAGTGGGGAAAAACACGGAAGGAGATCAAATCCTGCGTGTGAAGGGGACAAAGCCAGAGGAAGATAATTTGCAGATGGACTCAGGGCAGGCAGGGCTTTCCAGCCTCAGTCTCCCCGTTGGCTGTTTACCAAGTTGGAATCTTTCTGGGATTCTTGTCAGTGATCTCTGGATACCCTTTCCTGCTTGTTTTGTGTGTTGGGAAAAGATGGGAGGGGTACCTTAAAGGGCACACCTGAGCCTGGTTCCATGAACATCTATGCTGACCTAGGAGCCAGGATTTCCAGCCTTCGTGCATCTCCTTATGCGGTTCTTCTGAAGCAGCAGTTCCCTCCAGGCCCCAGGCTCTGGGTCAGATGCACAATAGCTACTGTTCCCTGGCTGGCATCTGATGGATCAGGGACGGGCTCTTTCTTGCCAGGATAAGGGGCCATATCCTTGACCAGAGAAACCCCACACTCTCCTTGCTGTCCGTCATGACTTTTAGGTCCATGTTTTCTGAAGTCCATCATCTCTATTTCTTTTATAATAATTTTTTTTTATTATGTTAGTCAGCATACAGTACTTCCCTAGTTTTTGATGTAAAGTTCCATGACTCATTACTTGCGTCTAACACCCAGTGCACCATGCAATAGGTGCCCTCCTTAATACCCAACACCAGCCTATCCCAATCCCCCACTCCCCTCCTCTCTGAAGCCCTCAGTTTGTTTCCCAGTGTCCATAGTCTCTTGTGGTTCATTCCCCCTTCTGTTTACCTCCCCCTTTCTTCTTCCCTTTCTTCTCCTACTGATCTTCCTACTTCGTATGTTCCATAAATGAGTGAAACCATATGATAATTTTCCTTCTCTGTTTGACTTGACTTAGCATTATCTCCTCCAGTCCCGTCTATGTTGCAGCAAAAGTTGAGAAATCGTTCTTTTTGATGGCTGAGTAATATTCCATTGTCACTAATATTCAACAGTTTACACACTCAGTCTCAGTTTGCACACTTACACTGACTTGTCCGAAATTAGGTACTCAGCCTGAGCCCCCAGACCTACTGGGTCCCCTGCACATTGAAAGTGAGCAGATGAGAAGCATCTCGCATGCAACTGGTTGCCAAAACAAAGCAGGGGTACGAATACTTCTATCAGACAAAACAGAATATAAAAAATAAAAGAGTAGTGGGTCACAAAGAAGGACACTGTGTCCCAATCATGGAGACAATGCAACAAGAAGATAGAACAATTTTAAATTTTTAGACACCCAGCATAGGAGGACCCAAATACATAAAACAGTTAATAACAAAAAGCAGGCAACTAATTGACTGTAATACAATACAGTAGGGGATCTAACACCCCCCTTCTATTAATGGACACATGATCCAAACTGAAAATCAACAAGGAAACAGTGGCTTTGGGTGATGCACTGGTTTTAACAGACGCATGCAGAACATTCCATCCTCCAACAGCACATACTCATTCCTTTCGATTGCACATGGAACGTCCTCCAGAGCAGATCACATATTAGGCTACCGAACAAGTCTCTACTAATTCAAAAAGATGGAAGTCATGGCATACATCTTTTCTGACCACAATGGTATGGACTAGAAATCAACCACAAGAGAAAAACCTGGAAAGACCATGAACACAAGGAGGTGAAAGAACACGCTCCCGAGAAATGAGTGGGTCAACCAGGAATTCAAAATAGGAAAAAAAATTACATGGAATCTAAGAACAATGACAAGACAAGCGTCCCAAAACTTTGGGATACAACAAAAGTGAATCTTAGAGGACCAGTTACAGCAATACAGGCCAGCTCCAAAAGCAAGAACAATCTCCCATCCCATCACCTGACACAAAGGGATCTAGCATAAGAACAGCAGAGAGCTCTAGAGCAGGGGATCAGCCTTGGCGCGTTGGAGCTCTTGCTGTTGGGCCCATGCATAGCTTCCGTCCTTGCTCAATTTCCCAGCAGGTATGGTGTTCTTTCCTTTCCTGCACAACAACTCCCACCATGTCCACCGGGGAATCAACCCTTTATGGAATTCTAGAATGCTAGAAACTGCCAAAAAGGCCCAGGAAACAACCATGCCTTCCCCATTTGGTATATCAAGGTGCCGATTAGCTTTCTCTTTGGGGAACATTCAACAGTGGTTTTTTGAGACATCGTCTTAGGCCCGGATCCCCTGGGGATCTCGTGAAAATACAGATTCTGATTCAGTAACACTGGGAGCGACCTGAGACTCTGCATTTCCAACACGCCCTCTGCGGATGCTGAGGCCACTTGTCCACGGACCACCCTGACAAACAGCGCCAGCAGGCCATTTGACCAAAATTATCTGTTTCACCACTGAAAACAGAATTTTCAGCAACAGTTTGGCCGCAACGAGGAGGTCTTTTTATTGCCGGGAAGATAAACAGCCAGGGCAGGGCTTTGTCCACACCTGCAGGCCTCTCCTCTTCTTCTCTTCCAGGGCATATGGAGGCAGGATGGAAGGAGGTCAATAGTTTAGGAGCTTCTTTAGGTCAGTGGGTTTTCTTTCCTGTGCCCTCCTGTATCTCTGTGATGTGTGCAGAGCACAAAGTCCTTCCAAGAGGAATGGCCGAGGCTGAAAGGGGGTAAGGTGGGAGCCTGAGCTCCTGAGTCAGCCCTGGCACGTGGGCAGAGGCAGGTGCTAGGGGCCACTCTGTGTGTGGTGCACGGGCTCCCTCGCAAGTCCCCATGAACGGGCCAGAGGAGCTTCAGAGAGGACGGGCAGAAGACCCAATATTGCTCCAGGCGACAGAGGAGGGAAAAGACTGAGGTTGGTTCATGGCTGAATGGGCTTGGATGTGGCTGCAGGATGGAAAGTGGCTGCAGATATACTACAGCCCCGTTCAGGGTAGTCTTGATAGAATGCAGCGACGGGAAATTCTTTCGAGCATTTCAAAATTCTTTCAATTCTTTCAGGTGGTATGGAAAGAAAAGCAGCCTGAGGAAAGAATATACATTGGCTCGTGGCAGTGGTAGATGATTTGGCTCGTTGGTCAGGGACTGGGAGGAAGAAGATTTATGACAATTAGTCGTGGGGAACAGACATGTAGGTGGACCCATGGGAGTGGGCACCAGGTATGATGATCTTTGCATCACACATTGACATCCGCCCAAGTGCATTCAACCTGGAAAAGGCACTAAGCAGCCGAGTACATCCTGGCCACTTGATATCCATTCTAGCCTCTCACATTGCCCATCCCAGTGCTAGCATAACGGGCTCAGGAATGGACATGGTGACAAGGATGGAAGGCAGGGCCCCAAGACCTTCCCATTTCTTCTTTCAGCAACTATGCTCTGAGCACTCAGCCTGTGCCAGGTGAGTTGGTGCGCCCCAGTGCAGTCTGCAAATGGCCAAGTTGTTTCTGCTGTTCTGATGGAGAACACCTTGAAAGCAAGATGTGTGAAAGAACAGAGCAGATATTATACTCCATTTACCAGCACAGTGTAGTAGGGAGGGCTAGGGAGTCACAGGAGAGGAGGGTCTGGAAGGCCTCCACATGGTGACATCTGCTGGTAGCAGATTGACAAGAGGGAGCAAGAGCTGCACACCTCTGGGAACAGTGTGTCAGGGAGAGGGCACCGCTGGGGCCAAATCTCTCAGACAGAAACTAGTTTGACGAAAGAAGATTCGGAAAGTGGCCAGAGTGGCTGGTGGAGGCTGGGAGGTGAGAACAAGAGATGGCAGTGGATGGGAGGGCCAGGTGCCGAAGCCTGGTCAGCTGAGTTAGCTATCTGTTTCTCTCTGAGAACACTACTAGAAAGCTTAGCACTTCTGAAGCGTGATATTTCCTAGCTCCCAATTCGGGGGGGCCTGGAATCTCCACACAGTTGAGACTGGGTGTTTCTGCCCCCAGGTCTCTGTGTGATGCAGTCTGCGCCTCACCCGAGGCCCAACTGTGGTAAGATTTGCTCCCAAGTCACTGATGTGACTAATGTCAGGATTTAGCTCAGACTCAACAAAGTGGGTTTAAGCGAAATCCTGAATTTGAGTTCTTTTCTGCCTATTAGCCTGGGCACTCCCTAGGTTCCTTCCTCTGTGGGCCTCTATGTAGGGCAGTTCTAAACACCAGTGCTTGCTTCCCCAGTGCAGGGATACAGGAAAGAAAGGAAGGGAACAGAAGAGAGTAACAGGAAAGTGACAATGTTTTGTCATATTCTCTTGGTCAGAAACCTATTAGCAACCAGGCAGTGGATAGACAGGGAGGTATATAGCACGGGTGGGGATCCCTGGGAGCCACTGTGGAGTCAACGTGGTGGTATAGTCAGCACATTTCATCCAGACCATGAAATGGAGGTAAGCTTTAAAGTCGATGTGTGTTATGTTAACATGGGTTTGACTCCTGTGTGGCACTTAAGAGACAAAAAGAAAGAACAAAGAGAAAACAAACAAAAAACCAGTCTCAAATGTAGAGCACAGACTGGGGATGGCCAGGTGGGGGGATGGGTGAAATAGATCATGGGGATTAAGAGTACACTTATGGTGCTGAGCACTGTGTAATGTACAGAACTATTGAGTCCCTGCTGTTCACCTGAAAGGAATATAACACTGTCTGTCAATTATAGTGTAGTTTCAAAACTTAAGAAAAATCGGTCCTATGAGATCTAAGCTTAGAATACGCAGAGTTTCCTCATGAGGTCTCATCGGGCTGAACGTCAATCCACACGAAAGGTAAATGAAAATGTCCAAAGACAAAAGTACAGTCTGTTTATATGGAAAGGCCAGGGCCCACCTCTGTGTTCACATAAAAGGTAACGTCCTATGCTACTGGCAGTTGGAGCAGAGTTTCACTCGAGTCCTATTGGAGCGATGCTCCTCTGGTGTTCTCATTCTACTTGGTTGTGTGTCTTTACGAAGTAATTGAAATAACGATTCCTAACCTTTGTCTCGTGGATGAAGCAATATTCGACTCTTGGTAGCCATCGAAAGTTTGGAGCGGGAACAACTTTCGGAAAATATTTAGCATTCGTATCTCTCATCGTGTTACAGATAAGGAAGCTGAAGCCCAACAAGGGCACCCGGGGAACAATAACACAGAGGAGGTTCTCCTGACACCTGGTTCAGGGTCCTAACTCATTGAGGAAGTGTGAAGAACGCCCAACCCTCCAGGGTCAATGGACATATCATTTGAACGTGTCATTTTTAAAGAAAAGTGAAATGCGGTCAAACATGGAAAGACAGAAAATAACATCCTTTTAAAGAAAATCCACTATGATCCTCTACACTGTTTCTTACGTTCCACATATGAGTGAAAACTGATGATAATCATAGGGGAAAGGAGGGAAAACTGACCGGGAAGCCATCAGAGACGGAGCAAAACCATGAGGGGCTCTTAAGCACAGAGAACAACTGAGGGTGGCTGGAGGGGAGCTGGGTGGGGGGATGGGGCAATTGGGTGAGGAGCATAAAGGAGGGCACGTGATGTGATGAGCACTGAGTGGTATATGCAACTGATGAGTTATTCAACACTACATCTGAAATAAGGATGGACTGTATGTCGGCTAATCGAATTTCAATAAAAAAATAACAGAAATCCAAGGTTCTGTGTTTTCTTGTTTTCAATACGAAAAATACCGGATGATTTCTTTTCTTCCCACAAGCAATGAAGGGAGCTAGCCTATTCAAGGTGAGGCAGTTTTCAGGGCATGCTGCCTTTTTCATTTCAGCCCTAAAGAGACTTTCAAACATGCTTTCAGTTCCAGGCCTCTTGCCCTTCGAGTCCATTCTGAGCACCCTTGACAGGGTGGCAAAAACTTTGTTTCTTCAAGGTGGGTCACCTCAAGCAGGTAACATCTGTACTTGCCACAGAGTTACTACAGGTGTGCACCCTCCATCACTTACAAGTGCCTCTCGACAAGATTTCCTCACAGGCGGCATGAATACTGCTGGCTGATGGTTTTCTCTTTGATGACATTGATCCCATTTTTTCACTTGCACGATGACTGGGAGTCGGCTCTCGGTCTCATTCCTGGTGGTGATACAGCTCTCCAGCTCCCCCTCAAACATGTCCATCTCCTCTCTCCCAGAGAGGAACATGCAGAACTTAGGGACCATGGGGCGCCTGGGTGGCGCAGTCGTTAAACGTCTGCCTTCAGCTCAGGGCGTGATCCCAGCGTTCTGGGATCGAGCCCCACATCAGGCTTCTCTGCTGGGAGCCTGCTTCTTCCTCTCCCACTCCCCCTGCTTGTGTTCCCTCTCTCACTGGCTGTCTCTGTCAAATAAATAAATAAATAAAAATCTTAAAAAAAAAAAAAAAACTTAGGGACCATGAACTGGGAACACAGAGCAAACATATAAAGGTCTTGCCTGACTTCAGCTCAGCATAGGAGGGACATACTGTTCCCCTTTGGTTTGACCCCAGTGTAATTTAGTACTCTAACCTTCTTTGCCATTGACTCCAGACAGTGGCTCACCAAGACGGGAGGGATACGGAGTTCCTTGCAGACACGCCCACACACCATGTTCATCACCGTCTAGCATGTAAGACTATGTCCCTCATCTGATTAAGAAACTCTTCAAACGTTAATGGATCAGAGTGCAATGAAAGTCTAACTTGGAAGAAGGGCTGAGCTCGGGGATCCGTCCAGTCATATGTCTCACTGCTCCCATCATCCACGTAGGTGCTGCACAAAATGGACAAGGTCCCATTTCCAGTACACAGCTCATGCTGGCCCATCATACATATTCCTATCCTCTTGCGATCACATAGCGTCATGACCCCATCATCATGCCAGTGCTTCTCCAGTTCATGCTGCTCTCTTACTCCACTAATGAACCTTTTTCATCTCGGAAGTGCAGCCCAATAATATTCATTTTCATAGCTTCACAAAATAGGATTTGGCCATGCTTTAATGGATATGACCTGCAAGGCACAGGATAGAAAAGAAAAATAAATTCACGTACAGGACATTCAGAATACTTACAATCTTTGTGACGTTAAAGACATTAGCAATGAAGTAAAAACACAATCCACAAGATGGGAGACCATATTTGCAAACTGTCTATCTGGCAGGGGCTCAATATCCAGAATGAATAGAGATCACATGAACTCAACAACAGACAACAAAATGAATGCAATGCGTGAATGTGCAAATTGGGAATAGGCATATCCTCAAAGATGTGCACGTGAAAAGAAATTTGAAAAGATACATCACTAATGTTAAGGGAAATGCAAATTATAAAAAGCAATGAGATACCATTTTACATCCTTTAAGATGACTCTTCCAAAAAAAAAAAAAAAGCAATCAGAAGGGAAAAAAAGAGCAAGTGTTGGCCAAGATGTGGAGAAGATGGAAGCCTTATTCAATGTGTGTGGTAGGGATGTTTAACAGCATAGTTGTGAAATCAGTATGGTAGTTTCAAAAAAAATTAAAATTAGACTTACTATGTGTTCCAGTAACTCCACTTCTGGGGTGTATACCCAAATTAATTGACAGCATGGTCTTGAAGACATATCTGAACACACATTTTCATGGCATCATTATTCATAATAGCTTAACCATGAAAGCAATCCAAGTATCTGTCGAGGGAGGAACAGATGTTGTATGTACACATATTGGAATAGCATTGATTCTTCAAAGTGGAAGAAGACATTGACATATGCCACAACATGGGTGAACCTTGAGGATATTATGCTAAGTAGATGAGTATTCATGAAAATACACACTTTGACTTCACTCTTAGGACCTACCTAGAGTAAATTGCCAAAGACAGTAGAATGGTGTTGCCAAGGGCTGGAAGTAGGCGGTCATCGGAAGTTTCTGATTCATGGTATAGAGTTTGAGTTTTACAAGATACAATGAGATGTGAAGCTGGGTTACAGGGAGGTTGTTCAAACATATTAATGCATGGAATACCCTTAGAATGTACTCCATGAACTTAATGGACTTAACGACATGAAAATAAATGTAAACTGCAAATACGGAGAAACGAACTCAGGACAATTTCGTCTAGCCATTTATATCCTTTTGTTTAGGTCCTATCTCAGACATTTTGCTTCAGCCATTTTCCATGAGGCGACTTTGATCAAACAAAATGTTCTCATTCTGTGCCCACTTGGAAGCTTACAATCAGAATTTTCCAAAACATGAACAGTTTTTTCAAAAGTTACTATCTGACGTCACTTATTAAGACTTTCTATTCTTTGACAAATTGTTAAATGGAACAAAATTTTAAAATTCTATTTCATCTGCTTTAATTTTAATTCACTGATTTTTAATTTCAGAATCAACTTTCTATGCCAATGGCTTGAAGTTTTTAACCCCTAGGATAACCTACTGGCTTTCGGTTCTGCTGTTTTCAGTTTTGTTTACGTGACGTTCTTTTTACCATGTCCAATTTCCTGATGCTCTCTATGAATATTAAAATATTTTTTTGCTCCAGTTGTTTTGATACATTTGACATACAGAACTGTGTATGTTTAAGATACCTGGCGTAATGATGTTCCTTTCGTATACTGTGAAATGATCGCCAGAATAAATTTAGTCCGCCGCCATCATCATCTCTAGAGATACAAAAATGAAGTAAAAAGAAAAGAAAGAGAGGTTTTTCTTTGTGATGAGAACTCTCAGAACTTGCTCTTTTCACACCTCTCAAAACACCATAGAGCAGTAATGAACTGTAGTCCTGGGGTGTACTGTAAATCCCTATTCCTTATTGATCTGAAACTGGAATTTGTACCTTTTCACCATTCACTCAGTTCCCGCACCCCCTCCGCCCTCTGCTTCTGGTTACTTCTATCTGATTTCTTGTTTTGAGTTAGTCTTCCTCCTTTTCTCTTCTTTGTCTCAGATTCCACAGAGAAGGGAAAAATAGAGATCCTGCTCCTTTGCTCTGTGACTCTGCAAAGGCACTGCGTTGAGGACCCCTGAGAAAAGGCATGGCTTTTTTTGCTGGTGTGCCTGCGTGGAGCTGTGCCACCAGAGCTGGAGAACTGGGTGCAGGGCGCTTCCTTGTCCATGGTACCTGGTGAGTTCTGCTGGAGGAACTGGAGCAGGAAGAGTCAGGCAGAGGCCATTGTGGTTGTCGCCCCTGCCCAGAAACAGCTTGAAAGTTTTAGTAGCATTCTGCAGTCTAGGTGCTTAAGAGGGGAGGTGGGCTCCAAGATCTTCTCAATTATTCATTCAGTAACTACACACTGAGCACTGCCCTATGCCAGGTATCTTGCTGGGCCCGTGCGCGGAGCTGAAATTACCTAGGGCTCCTTTGCTTTAGGAGCTCCCAGTCTACACATGGACCAAAGCTCCAAAGTGAACGCACGTGAAAGAAAAGAGCAAGCGCTCTGTACTAGGAATGAACTGTGCTACGGAGGAAGGCTGGGGAGTCACTGCATGGAAAGATATGAAAGGCCTCACTGAGGCTGAGGTTGCTGAGAACAGATTGACCAAAGGGAGCTAGGCCTGCACACGTCAGGGAGCAGCGTTTCAGGAAGAAGTGACTTGTGCTGCAGACACTCAATAACAGAAGCCAGTTTGGCCAGAGGAGTGAAAAAGGCAGCCAGGGTGGCTGCAGGGACACTAGGAGGAGAGCAGAGGGGAGGGAGGAAGGCAGGGACAGATGCTGAGGCCTGGGAGACTGTTACTTATCTAGAGTTGCCCCGGGACTGCATTGCCCTGATACCCTGCATGTGCAGGTGCATCGCTTTAATTTCTAACAGTATTTGTGGGTGAAGAATGCGGGCCCAAATTAGCATGGTTCCCCAGGCTCAAGGTGTGTCAGTGGCTGCGGCTGTGACCAGGGCCATACTGGAAGAGGATTTTGTCATAAGTTGGCTCACGTGACTCGGGATGCCATCTGGACTCAGAACCTGAGTTCCTGTGTGTCTTTTGGCCTTGGCACTGCCTCCGTTCTCTGTCCTGTGAGCCTCTGTAGATGGCAGCTCAAAACATCGGTGCTTGGTTCAGGTTCAGAGAGAGAGAAGAAGAAGGGAAAGGGAAGGAGTGAGTAGTGGAACATGATGGAAAGTAACTAGGGAGTGAGAAACTCTTTGCATGACATGTAGACAAGCTCTAGGCATGGTACTTCATCACGTTGAATATGTCCTGTGGGTCAAAAGCCAGTCACTGACCACTTAGCGGTTACAGTCTGATGCCTATACCACAGGTCAGGATCCCTAGGAGCCATGGTGAAAGCCGCTCCCCTCATAGACCCAAACGAGGTAACGGGGTCTCGTTCTTCATATAACGGGAAACAATTGCATGGTTTTACTACAGAGGATGACAATGCCTGCATCTTCTTGCTTTTCCAGACCATCATGGTGCCCACCTTAAAATGAGGCCAAGAGGGAAAGTGACAGTTGCAGTATTACAGGGCTGGAACCCAGGCCTCTTCTGAGCAGCACTCCATGCCAAGTCCCACCCCTTCTTGTAATTCTTCCATCTTGAAAATTGTGCCTCAGATACACAGGGGACCACCCCACACATGTAATAAATACTCTTATCCACAGACACCAGAGGATGTGCCAAGGAAGTAGATTCTAGCCTGATCCCCACACTGCAGGCTGGGAAAGTGGGGACTACGTGAGAGACACAATGACATAGGACACACAAGTGCGCAAAGAAACACAGAACGTAAGGTCTGAATTCAGCTCTGCCTCCTGAAGCTTCAGACCCTAGTTCCATTTCCAGAGAGTGGTGGCTATGGCCTTTTTGGCTCATTGTGTCCAGTTAAGGAGATGACATGGGGGAGAAAGCTAAGGAGTCAACTGCCAAGAAGGGGCTCTGGATAGGTCTGACTGAACACATGGTCCCAGGGATTAGAATCTTGAAAGAGTGACCTCACTTCCTCTGTGATAGGCCCCAACTGAACTTAGAACTCTGGTAACCGGGCACCCAGATTCAAAAGACAACCTGCTCTCCAGCTCACTTTGGTGGAGACGTTCGAGAGAACAGGATGTTCTCTTGCTGCCTTCCTCCCTTCAGGGTCTCTGGGCCCAGGCAAGCCCAGAGAGAGAGACTTGCAAATAATTGTAGACGTCGGCTCAGCCCGCTTTTCCGAGCCCTCTGGACATGTGGCAGGAGACACCAACAGGTAACACGAGGCAGCTCAGGGCAGCCCACTGGAGAGCAGGCAACAACTGTGATGCCACCTCAGCAGGCCCACACCTCTTGCCCCTCATTATGTGTGTCCCTGTGTGTGTGTTGGGGTGGGGGGCTGGTTGTCTATGTGTAGAGAAGGGGACAGAGGATGTGGGACACACCCTTCCTGGGCAGAAGGAAGCAGCCAGGTGTTGGAAGCCTGGCCCATCTTTCATGTTCACACCCCAGGTCATAGCAGGCAGGATGAGAAGCTGAGCACTGGGGACCAAGCTCAACTACCTCGATGTTAATCATGAGCTCTAGAGTTTCATCCGGCTACCTCCTTGCTCGATGTCTTTTCAGCTGCCCCTCTTTGCCTCAACTGGAGAACAGGATTTCTAATGCGGGTGGCCCCTTGTGGCAATGTCCTGGGAGGACACTAATGTCTCTTGACCCCATGTCTATGGGGCACTGCATTTTCAGAGCTGCACCCAGGAGGTCATCGAAGAGCTGGTCTGGGACTTCAACTACAACGCCCTAGACAAGTGGCAGGTGCACCAGGCCACCCAGGATCAGTGCCGCTCTGAGGTGAGAATGGGAAGAGGGTTCCACACACCCAGGGCCCCCACACAAATATGGGGACAAACCTGGGGCCCTCCCATGGTGTTTCCACATGAGTGCCCCACAGGCCCAACCACAAAGTCATCCCAGTATCCACACCTCCACCACCAGCTGTGGGAGAAGGTAGGAAGACACTCTTCCCATAGGTGGGAATGGTAGAGAATACTGTTCGTGTTTTTTGCAGTTTGGGGCGTGGGTTATTCTGTTTCATTCTGTTTTGTGTGACTTTTCCCGCAGCCATGAGTGTCTTTGCATTTTGCTACTGTTTTGAGTATTTTCTTGACTCACCCCAGCCATCCTGTGTAGAACCCAGCTCCACTGTCCTTGGAGAACGTGTCCAAGGCCTTATGAATCCTCACCCCACACAGGGTGATTGAACATAAAAGGAACGGTGGGAAGAAGCCATTCTATATGTTCCTCTGTAACGTATCACCTCTCAGAGCACATCGACTCATTGTATGTCCCCCGGGTCACAAGCTGTGTCCTCATATGTCTTTTTGGACCTCCATATGGGAGGTTGTCTGCCACCGTGAATCAGCCTTTCAAGCACGGATTGGGTGCAAGGCCTCTGATGCCTCCTGGCCCAGGTAGTGGACTCTGTCTTTTCAGAGTTCAATCCAGGCCATCTTTGAGGAGCTGCTTGCTCCAAAGGCTCAGCTACTCCATCTCCCTTGACAAGCAGCAGGTGCCTCAGCCCACAACAACATCCAATGCTGGTCTGGGGTGAGAACAGGTCCAGATTGATGTCCAATCTCAGGACCCACAGATGATCACGGCAAGGCCAGAACCCACACTAGAAACAACCAGCTCCCCTGGGGCCTGCCGAGGAAGGTGGATTTCCCCTGAACCTTTCTCCCCACCTTAGGAACAGACCAGGCCGCAGCAGCATAGGGAAATGCCATGCATTCCATGCTCTGGACAGTTCTCAGGCCCAACGTCTATGATCTTGAGCAGCGTTGGAGATGCTAAGCCTCTGCTTTCTCCTGTCTGCAGTAGGGATGTTGACTGATGACTCAAAGGCATACAGTTCTTAATAAAGCCTATTCAGAGAGAGAAAGGCTGTGGTGGCTCAGCTAACAAGATGTGTTGAAGTGACCAATGCTTTCTCATTTCACCCCTAAAGGCAATTGTACTTTCAAGCCTAGAGCCTTTTCTAGGTGGGCCCTCAAGTCCCTTTTCTTGCACAAGTTCCCGAAGGGATGGGACTCTCTGGTCTGAGCCCCAGACCCTGATCATCCTGGTGGTTCGTGGTGTTGAAGCTGACTCCATTGCCCCCCACACCCCCCTTCTCTACCTGGTGGGAAAAGGAATCATCCCTGTCCCTGGATGAGGCCCAGACGATGCTGAGGCTCCGAGAAGGCACAATGGAGCGTTTCGTACAGTCCCTGGTGCCATCCTTCCCAGATGGGAGCATCTCAACCACCTCAACGATCTTCTGCATGTACGAGATGTTCACTTCAGCCACACAGGTCCTGGGCCAGCAGTTCAATCGGTGAGTGCCCACCCCATGCACAGCACAGGGTGAGCCTCCCATCTACTGGGTGTACATCTCGGGAATGGCACTACCCTCTCTGACCTTCCCTTTCCTCTTCTGAAAACTGGGGTGGTTAAGAGGATGAACCTCATACAGTTACTGTAGGAAATCATGGGAGGAAACATGGCACGGGCTACTCTGGTGCTTGGCTCTGTAGAAAGGGCTCCTGGACGTGCTGGGCATCTTCTTGCTTAATAGTTCTCTCTCTCCGGTCAAGAAGCTCTCAAGTGCAACCCTCACAGGCCGGTGGCCCTTCTGGGTTGACGAAAGGAAATGCAAAGCAGGCAGTTTCTCTATGTGCAAAGGACTTCTGAGATTCCATCTAGATGGTTCTGGTAGTTGTCCTTTGTGTGAGCAGCTCAGGGGCACACTGGGAGCAGGCAGACCAGCCCACGGGCCACTCAGGATTTGGAAAGTGCGGGCTGGGAAGTAGTCATTCAAGAATGTATATTAAGCACCTAGGAATGTGAATGGAGAGAGGAGATACAGTGTCTGGGTCTCAGTTCTAGTCAGAGGGTCAGATAGGCACTCTGCACACCCTAAGCACGCATCTCCAATGGTTGTTAGATGTGACATCTTCGTAGCCTCCTCTAGCTTTGAAAGGATCCACCGAGAGCTGGATCATAGGACAGATGAAATGATCAAGTAAAACTGGGACAGGGGTTTGGGTCCAGAAGCAGGGCTGGCTGCCTCCACAGAGCAGGGTGGGGGACTACAGGGGTGGTGGCTGGGGAGGGATTTGCCAAACCAGGGATCTCACCGATCTCTTGATTTCCAGTGGGTGGGCTTCATCTGGGGGGCTTCATGTGAAGAAGCAAATGAGTCAAAGAAGGCTGTGGACGGGGTCCCGGGCCCTCTGGTCGGCAGAGCACAGTCTGGGCTCAGTGGGTGCCTGAAACACCCATCCCTTTGACGGTCCCAACTTGCTCTGCCTGCCCCTCCCCGCTGACCACCCCAACAGGGGCCAAGAACCGAGGGTGTGCTGAGCCGACCACTCACAAATCTGCCTCCAACCTGAGCCTTGATACTGGTGTGCATGGAGGATAGAGTAGACCAGGCCCATGGCCAGGTAGAGGAGAGGAGAAGTGGAAAAACCAGACTCATTCAGGTTTTCTGGAGGACCAGGCCTCCCACTACGAGGGCAGCTAGAGAGGGGTTGGAAGGGGGCTGGGGCCATCCTCTGGGACCCATACAGAAAGAACGGTGCTGTGGGAGTAGCATGTGCAATGCAAGGCCAGGCCTCTGACTCTGCTCCACATATGACTCTCCCCAGCACCCTGTCTCCCTTCTTGGGTACCTGGCCTGAACAGAATTTGCAGGCTATCTATCAGTCCCTGGGCCGTGACCGTGTCGAGATCAAGGTGGCCTATGTGCATGGGGCCATGGTTCTGAAGTGGCATGCCTGGGACCTGACAAACCATGTCCCCCTTCTCCTGATGCAGCGGGAACTTCTGGCGCTCACTGAGGCAGAGGTGGAGGGTAAGGGGGATGGCAAGCTGGGAAGGCTAACTGGGATGTGGTTCATGGGCTGGGTATTCCTTTCAAGGCCATGGGGTCTGTCCTGGTTTTGCAAAGGCATCCGGAAAGTCAGTGATGTGGATGAACCTTTCTCTGTCTCCTGCCCCAGTGCCAGCTCCAGGGCTCCTTCCAGCGGCAGAGACAGGAACAGGGCCTCCTATAGAGCTAGAGGCGACCCCGGCTCTGTGTCAACTGTCACCTGCGGTGTCAGAGCCAGCCTCCCCTCTGTCAGCTGTTCCAGAACTGCAACCCGTGCTCCCATCTTCTGCATGTGTGCCGGGTGCTGAGCAGCAGTCAGCTGGACCACCCTTTTTGCTGGAAAGTTTCACTCAAGCAACAGCCACAGAGCCCACCGCGGCCCCAGAGGCTTCCTGCCACCGCTGGGTCACCCCAAAGAACCAGCTGGGTGAGGAGAAGCCCGACCTCCTGGACTTCCCTCCCAGGCTGGTGGCAGAGCAGCTCACGTATATGGATGCGGTGAGCAGCTGGGCTCTCAGGGTGGGCCAGGGGCACGCCTTCCTTCTGCTCTCACCTGCCCCACACCTGCCTTTCCCTGATGTGGACTCCTATGGTCTGGGACCAAATCTCAGCTCCACCACTTCCCAACCCTGTCAACCCATCAAGGCGCTTAGCCCCAAGCTTTCACTGTCCAGCTGCGGACTGTAGCGAGAGACCCTGATAAGCACTGATACGGAGGTACTAGGGAGAAGAAATGAGCCAGAATGGAGAGACCAATGGGCAGGCCCTGGTCCCGTGGGTGGAGGAGGGCAGCTCCCTGTGTTCAGTCAAGTCCATGGGTCACCCACTCATGTGACTTGGAGGATGAGTACCCTCAGCATTGATTAGGCATCTGATGTGTCCATGAGGACAGGGCAGACGGAAAAACGTGTGGTTGCAGCTCCTGTGTGAGAATGTGCATCTGAAAGGGGGGAAGGACCAGGGGGATGACCAGTTGGAGGGGAGGGGAAGAAGCCCCCTTGGGTTGGACCACCTTGCAGTGCCACCTGGAGCTGGGAGTTCCTGAGCATGATCAGGGTGCCAATGCCCTCCTTCCTTCCCTTGCTCTGTTTGCTCCTGGGTCATTGTGTACTGGGTTCCCTCAGGGAAAAACAATGGAATGAAATCCACAGTCTCGAACCAGGCTCAGGCCAGATTCTCAGCTCCCTGAGGTCCAGCTCTGACCTGTGACCCCTACGTAGGACATGAGTCTTGCATGGGAAATGGCTGGGTGAACCAAGGTCCGCCTGTTCTCTAGGAGCTGTTCAAGAAGCTGCTGCCCCATCAGTGCCTGGGCTCCGTCTGGTCCAAGCGCAACAAGCCTGGCAATGAGCACCTGGCACCCACAGTCCGGGCCACTGTCGCCCAGTTCAATGGTGTGGCCAAGTGTGTCATCACCACCTGCCTTGGCAACCCGAGCATGACAGCCCGGGACAGGGCCATGGTGGTGGAGCACTGGATCAAGGTGGCCAAGGTATGCAACGGGAAGCCCAGCCGAGGTGCTCTCCTGAGTCTCGGGCACTGCTCTTCCCTTGATCAGGTGTCAGGGTGGAAGGCCCTGGTCTTTGCCCTAGGGACTGTGCAGTCCCTAGGCTCTTCCGTCCAGGGGCATGCTGACCTTGCCTTGCATGGCCCCATGCTGGGATGCTCCGTTTCTTCCTGGCTCCTTCCTTGGAGTGAGGTAAAATCTTCCTCCTCCTCTGGGCCTCACGTGTGCCCTTCGGCAGGTCCCTGGACAGCGGCTTCCTCCAGCAGGAGCACTTTCCCCTGAGGGGGACTGAAGCTTGAGAGCCAATAAGGTGCCGGCTCCCCAAGTGACATCCCATTCTCTTCCCTCCCCAGGCCTGTCAAACCCTGAGGAACTACTCGTCCTTACATGCCATCCTCTCGGCTCTACAGAGTGTCTCCATTCACCGCCTCGAGAACACGTGGGGGAAGGTTTCCAGGTGAGTAGGCCTCTCTCCATGGAGGGACCAGGATGGACGAGGGAGCTCCCAGAGGCTTGTCCTCTTCCCCCTCAGGCAGCTTGGACCTTCTGGGAGGCAGCAAACCCTGACCACAGGACCTGGGCTGGTGGGTAGGTCTCTCAGCCTTCCTGGTGAGGAGGCCACCATGCCTCCCGCTTTAGAAATCAGTTTTGCCAAATGTCCCACACGGGGCTGAACTGCATTAAATCTCTTCACGTGTTTCCTTGACAGCCACTAAGCTCTCTGCCCATTTGAACCCCAAATTGACCCAAACAGCGTTTCTCAATGAATATGGGAAGGGAGGCCCAGGACGAGCCACATGAGAGCTCCCTCCCATGTCCTACAAAGACCTTAGTGCTCAGAGGATCCCAGAAGAAACCCTCAACCAGGCAGGTTGACACTCTGGGGTTCTCAAAGAAAAGGCACTCGCACTCAACCCTGCCACATTATTTGTCGATTGATCGTGCCTCCCTTGCCTCTCTTCAGGAAGCCATTGAGGATCTTTCAAAAGCTGTGCAGCAAGGACAGCGCACAGGGCAGGAACCTGCTCATCAAGGTAGCCTGGAAGGTGCAGGTCTGGAAAGAGACGAGGGGTGGGAGGGAATAGGATCCTGAGTGGATGAAGTCGGGAATGGTCTGAAGCATTCCTTGGGGAGGGGAAGCCTTTGGCATGAATGTGGCGACAGCCTAGGTGCGGATGCCGTTGGCGGCGAGGGGGCAAGCAGGTGGTGTCCAAGCAGACTCCCTAGCCTACACACCCTCTCTCTCTGTGTTGACAGCTGGTCCAGGTGGGGGCCTCTACAAACCTGGAGAGCCCAGAGGACAGACCTGTGCTCAGTGATGGGGTTGGGCTGGGTTGAGGGCCACAACAATGATGAGAGTAATAGGACCCTGAGTCCTCAGGAGACCATGGGAGATAGGTGGAGTTGTCATGTTTCCCGATGAGAAAACAGGCTTGGGGAGGCCAGGCTGCAAGCTCAAGGTCACACATGGAGTGAATGTTGGAATGAGATTGTTCTGGAATCACTCACGGCCTGCTTCTGGATAATGGGGCCTCAGGATCAGTATGAGTTAGGTCAGATGTCTAGGTTCTGACGTCCAAGATGGTGGGGGCAAGTGGCCTGAGGGTATGATGGTCTCAAGGAACTTGTCCTTGGCCCTGCAGGAGCGACCATCCAATAGATTTGCCACCCTGGTGATGGCCCTCCGGGGAGCCCAGAAGAGGATGCAGAAGAAGGTGAGTGTGCCTGAGGCCCAGGGCCTCCAAAGTCAGAGGAGGAGGAGGGCTCCTCCCTGAGGGCTGGAAGCCTCCCAAAAAGGAAAGATCAGGAAGGGGGGGTCCTTCCCACTCCAGCTGCGGCTCCTGGGGCCACAGCTTCTACAATTCTTATTTCAAAAGGACCAGGAGGAGGGCCCAGAGTGGTCCATAGAGAATGGGTTTTGCGGGTGGGGAGGGACCGACCTAGTGCTCCATTCCCTGGCATTTTTGAAAAGCAGGCCCTGAAGGTGATGAGGAGGAGTCTGATATTCTGGGAGGGGGAGGGGAAAGGGAACCCGTGGGGGGGAGGCTGCTAAGGGTCCTAGGCTGCTCCACGTGAGCCCCTGCGGTGGGCTAGGAGGCTGGAGCGTTTTCAGTGGAGGGTCCCTGTGGACACCAGCGAGCAGGGACTCATCCCAACCCTCCCCCTCATGACACAGGGTGTCGTGCCTTTCCTTGGCACTTTTCTCACCGAGCTGGTGATGTTAGATACCGCCATGGAGGACTATCTGGAGGTGGGTGAGCCTGAGGATTGTGGGGGAGGGACCAGAATCCGGAGGTTTGGGAGCAGAACGCCCCTGTACTGAGCCCTGAGCTCTCAGGACTCGGCAAACCTCTCCTCATGACAGCCTCACGGCTACCCTGTGAGCCTGGGGGCTGTTGCCCATCTCAGGGATGAGCGAGGTGAGGCTGCAGTTAGGCCACGGCTCCCGGTGCCGAAGACTGGTGAAGCAGCAGAGCTTCCTGAAGGCAAAGCTGCGTGAGGTCTGTCTGAGTGGACCTCAGCCTCTCCCGGTGAGTTTGCCCGTGGGGGGAGAATGAAGTCAGGACCCTCCACGTCAGCAAGCACCTCAGTAGCCGCAGCAGCCCCTTCCTGCCTGAGGCTTCGGCCTCCCCTACTGTCTTCCGAGAGGGTGGTGCTGCAGGGTCCCGACCTGTAGCCAGTCCATCTGCCCCATGTCCTCCTTTCTCTGGACCCCAGAGCCTGGCCTAGATCCCAGGCCCACTATCTGTGTATGCACGGCCCCCTCACGGGTCCTGGCCATGGTGCAGCATGAGAAGGGATGGGAATCAAGTGCTCCTAAGAACCAGGGGCCTCATTCTGATGGACTTTGTCTGCTTTCCAGGGGAATGAGATCAACCACCAGAAAAGAAATAAGGTGAGCATATGTGGCGCTTCCCGCAGGGAAGGGTAGGGAGTGGGCCTCAGAGATGTCCCTGGGAAGAACATTGCTTGGCTCCATCCCCTCCACCTCACATTTCCTGGGATCCCTTGAGAAGAAAGCAGTGCAAGTCCCATCCCGTTAGGAGATGGGGACAGAGCATGGCATCCAGGAGGACTTCCCGGAGGAGGGGCTACTGATACTCACCTCTGAGAACAGGTGGAGACCGGATGAATCTGCAGGGAGGAGGATGGCAATGTGTGCCAGGACCTGGGATGGGTGCCCGGTCCCGATGCTCTACCCTCACCAGACCCTGCAGCTCCCTGCCCCCCCTCCCAGGCTCCCTATACATCCTGTGCTTCTCTCTCTGCTCAGGAATATCAAGTCATGACAGACATCATGCTGCTCCAGGTGGCTGCCGAGAATTACACCCTAGAGCCCGAGGATCCTTTTTGGGCCTGGTTCCAGGCTATGGAGCCGCTCAGCGAGGCTGAGAGGTGAGGCCCATCAGGAGCTGGGTCGGTGAGGTTCGGGGTGGACTCTTTCTGCTGGCCACTCCTGGGATCCTCCTTCCCTGGGCAGCCTCAGGCCTTGTTGCCGGGGCGCCAGACTCCAGCTGTGGGCAAACACTGGCAGGGACTCTTGAATGGAAGCTCCTGGGCAACTCACAGGTGTCCCTCTGTCCTTAGCTACACCCTGTCCTGCCAGCTGGAGCCCCGGTCCTAGCTGGTCAGCAGCACTCAAGAAGAAGAACTGGCCGCAGTCAACCTCAGGGCTGAGCAAGTGTCCAGTGGCCCTGCAGGGATTCCTCAGCAGCTGCATCCTTGCGCCCATTTTCTCCACACCCCTTCCCCCCATCTATTTCCTTATGTAGGGGGCACCATTTAGTTGTTTTAAATAGTACCGTGATAGATTTGCATGTTAGGAGATTAAAGCCCTTGTTTTGTTTTAGAGCCCGGTGTGTGGTTTGGGTCTTTTACTTCCTACAGTAATGGAAAACTTGCACAGACTCTCATATTCGTTCCTGACCTAGGAAATCTTCCAGAGTCATCAGCTACTGTATGTGGGAGGAAGGAGAAGTGCCAGCCCTTCTCCCTAGCCACTGGAGGGCACCCCCAAATCCCCCTTACTCAGAGCACGTGTCCATTTCAGTCAATGAATTTGGGCAAACAGCAGAGACAGCCCCTCAGAACTCCTGAGATTTAGAGGTTGCAGGGACTTTCCCAGGAATAGCAACAACCACTGAAAGTGGGAGTCTTTAAGACTTGTACGCCCCAGAGCGCCTTCCTGCCCCAGGACTGGGGTTGCCTTTCTCCGCTCTAAGGCCAGGAAGACTGTGTCCTGCTCCTTCCGTTGAGATGCTTTTTTGGTTTTGTGTTTCGTTTTGTATTGCCCCCGTATTTGGAACTTGTCATATTGTAGTTCAATCTCTGGAACTGCATCAGCACCTAGTGGGGAAAAACACGGAAGGAGATCAAATCCTGCGTGTGAAGGGGACAAAGCCAGAGGAAGATAATTTGCAGATGGACTCAGGGCATTCAGGACTTTCCAGCCTCAGTCTCCCCGTTGGCCGTTTACCAAGTTTGGAATCTTTCTGGGATTCTTGTCAATGATCTCTGGATTCCCTTTCCTGCTTGCTATGTGTGATGGGAAAAGATGGGAGGGGTACCTTAAAGGGCACACCTGAGCCTGGTTCCATGAGTATCTATGCTGACCTAGGAGCCAGGATTTCCAGCCTTCGTGCATCTCCTTATGCGGTTCTTCTGAAGCAGCAGTTCCCTCCAGGCCCCAGGCTCTGCGTCCGATCCATGGTAGCCACTGTTCCCTGGCTGGCATCTGCTGGATCAGGGATGGGTTCTCTCTTGCCAGGATAATGGGTCATATCCTTTTTTTTTGAAGTTTTTTTTAATTTATTTGACAAAGAGCAATAGTAAGAGATTGAACACAAGCAAGGGGAGTGTGAGAGGGAGAAGCAGGCCTGCAGCGGAGGAGCCTGATGTGGGACTCGATCCCAGGACTCCGGGACCACACCCTGAGCTGAAGGCAGATGCTTAATGACTGAGCCACCCAGGCGCCCCTCATTTTCATTTTCTTAATGACTAATGATGTTACACATCTTTTCATGCATATAGTTGCCATTTTAAAACCTTTTTTGGGAAAGTGGCTGTTCAGGTCTTTTGCCCTTAAAAAAAAACCAACTTGGGTTTTCTTAATATTGAGTTAGAAGAATTGTTTATATATTCTAGATGCAAGTCTTCTTCAGATATATGTTTTGCGAATATCTTCTCCCATTTATGCATCATGGAGGATTTTTGAGAATCAGGAAGGTACGGCCTGGGGGGTAGATAGTACTCCGAGGCTGGTGTGTTTCATTCTAGAGTCTCTGATACTTTCGTAGCTGCTTCTGCTGCCAGACCTTCCTCCAATTCTCTCTCACCACAGTGACATGGAAACATCATGTCACCTCCACCTAAAAACTGCAGGTCAGCTCTGGCCTCCACTGCCCACCCTCCACCTCACTGGAAGCAATGGTGCTCACCTCCATACTTTTCTTCCTTGTTTGGTAACACATAGGAGCAATTTTTTCCTTGTATATCAGATTATCACATTATATGCCTTAAAAACATGCACTTTTGTCAGTTATAGCTCAATTTAAAAAATCGAGCATCATGTAGCGTTACTATTGCTGCATAACAAATGACCCCAAATCTTATCGTCCAAATAACCACCCTTTGTTATTGCTCGGAAGTCTACAGTTCTGCTGATAGAAGGCAAGCTCAGCTGATCTCAGGCGGGCTCGCTTGCACACCTGCAGTCATATGGAATCTCAGTCTCTCTGTAAGGGGTTCAACAGAATCCAGCCCCCATATTACCATTAGCCTGCTGTTTCTGTCTCTGTGGTTCCAGTTCATCTAACCGCATTGCTGTACTAACACGGCTTCCAGCAGCCTCTGGAATCCCTCTCATGTGCTGCTGGGCCCAGAGACGGCTTGTAGACCTCTAGGATTGTTTTGATTTGGTTCTCTGAGAAGCAGACCCTGAGAAAAACACTTAAGTATAAGTAGCTCATTTCAGGAAGTTGAGAAGTGGAGAAGGAAAGGAAGGTAGAGGGGCAGCCAATACAGTGTCTGTGTTAATGAAGAGGCTACCACTGAGAAACTGGGGCACAGTCCCACTGGGGATGTGCTTCCAGATTGTCCCATCTAAGGGACAAAGAATGGAACCTTTGTTGAGGTTGAGAATCATCTGCTGAGAGTTAACGTGAGCCTCTTTCCTCCTTAATCAGGGTTTTGACTCTGAGGCTTCTCCCTCAAGGCTTTACTGCAAAGGAGTTGCTGGCCGTGGAGGCTGGGTCTAGTCTTGTCAGCTAGGTTCCCATTTAACTATTTTAAGTCCACTATAAGTAGGTGATATTTACCTGGTGGGTAATCACAAAATGCAAATGGACTCAAAGGATACCAGAAGGAAGTCTGACCTGTTTTCCTTCGTGGCATAATCAGCTAAAGCCCCTCCCACCCCCTTCAGGGACCAAGGGGGCTGGATTTCTGGATTTAAGGCTGCTGGTGTGCCAGTAGTGCATTGGCTGCACCTGTTAGCGCTTTCCTGTGGGCAGCAGGATGGAATGCCCATCAGAAGCCAGCACTCCATCCTCTCGTGCATGCATCACCAAATAGAAATCTGCTTTTAATGAAGCAGCAGATATTTTTAGTGATTTATCAGGAAACGTTTTGTTACACGGGATGATGGAATACCGCAGAACATTCACGTAATCCCTGCGGCCTCATGATTTGAAAGTCTATGAAGGAATTTAAGCAGTTGGATGTAAGCAAGCTTAACAGTAGGAAGAGCACAAAATGGCCTAATTTATCAGAAGATATTGTGTTAAAACTTGCACAAGGTGGCTTCTGAGCTTGCTGTGCTCAAAAAATGAACAAGGGTTGTGACAAGTCCCTGCTTCAGATCCACTGATTCTCTCCCAGGCTCAGACTAAATGTTTCTAGGCCTGTGTATTTTTCTGCCTTTCAGATTTTCACCCTCTCACAAGACTGTGTTGGACCACCATTTTGGCTCTTGTCCCCTCCCCTGCCTATCACCAGCCACGCTTTCAATCTGTTGTAGAGATGGATACCACTATGAGTATCTTCTTGCTTTCCAGGCTGAATTAGCCCCACCAGTATCAACGTTCACACCCGGGTTAATTGATTAACACATTCATTTGTTTCAGGAAGTAGTGTTGAAAGTATCTGTGTGACCAACATTAGGGCGCTCAGCAAACACAAAGCCCCAATATTTACTTACACTCTCTTGATGTCAAACATTCCAGTTTGAAGGTGGGGGGGGAACAATGTTCCAGTTTAAAGGCCATGAGGCCGGAGGGATTCTCTCTAAGTCAGGAAAGGGAAGGCCTCTTTGTTCTATTCTGGCCTTCAGTTGATTGCATGTGGCCCACCCACATGGGAGAGGGCAATCTGCTTCACTGTCTGCCAATTTAAATGTTAATCTCATTCAGAGACACCCTCCACAGACACAGCCAGAGCAATGTTTGACCAAAATATCAGGGCGCCCCATAACCTAATCAGGTTGACACATCAAATTAACCATCATATTATTCTTCGTTTCTTTCAGCAGCTCCAATTATGGATGTGCCTTAGTTTATTAAATCAGTCTCTGTTCATGGACAGTTGATTATTTTTAATCTTTTGTTATTGTGAGTAACTCTGCGATGAACAGCCTTGGGCACACATATTCATTTGTTTGCCACTGCATCGATGGTTCAGCTTCCCAGAGGTGGGATTTCTGGGTAAAAGGGAAAATGCATATGTAATTGCCCCTTCCTGGAGACTGTACCACTTTGCGTTCTACCAACAATGCCTGAAAGCCCTTGTTCCATGGGGAAACAGGGATCCATGTTTGGTCAAGGAGAACACCATCACTCTTGGCTATGGAGATTGCTTTAGGACCAAGCTGGCCAATGGGAGTGATCAATGGGAGTTTTTTGTGAAAGCATCAGGACACAGAAGCTGTCTCTCCCTGGGGATGGCTCAGCTAGGTGTTGTAAATCTCCAGTGTCTAGGGGCGACCACATAGAGAAAGCCTGGTCAAGAATGATACAAAGAAGTAGTGCCGAGAGACACAGAAAGGACAGTAAGATGGAATCCTGATGGAATAATAGAGCCCCTGGATCCAGCTGGACCTGAATCAGAGGCTATTCCTACACTTATTCAGTTATGAGACCAAAACTTCAGTTTTTAAAAGCCAAATACAATTTCACCTATATGTGGAATCTAACAAGTAAAACAAACAAGCAAAAGTGCAGAAACAGAACCATAAATAGAAACCAGTGGCTGCCAGAGGGGAGGGGGTTGGGGGATGGGCAAAACGAGTGAAGGAGAGTATAGGCTTCCAGTTATGGGATGAACAAGTCACAGGGATTAAAAGTACAGCATAGGGAATATAGTCAATGGTATTGTGATAGCATCGTATGGTGACAGATGGTAGCTACACTTGTGAGCATAGCATAATGTATAGACTCGTCCAATCACTATGTTATACACCTGAAACTAACATAAAGTGTATATCAACTCTACTTCCATTTTCAAAAAGTTGAAATGAATCCATTTTCCTAAAACCAAGAGAGTCCTAACAAATGCAGCATGCTGCACAAAACAGGATTTCTGCTTTCACAGTAATTTACAATTGAAATGAAGGCATAAAAATTGAGCTACCCTATGATCCAGCCATTGCACTACTGGTTATCTACCCCAAAGATACAGACGTAGTGAGGAGAAGGGCCATATGGACCCCAATGTTCATAGCAGCATTGTCCATGATAGCTAAATCGTGGAAGGAGCCGAGATGTCCTTCAACAGATGACTGCATTAAGAAGAGGTGGTCCATATATACAATGGAATATTACTCAGCTATCAGAAAGAACGATTTCTCAACATTTGCTGCAACATGGACGGCACTGGAGGAGATAATGCTAAGTGAAATAAGTCAAGCAGAGAAAGACAATTGTCACATGGTATCACTCATCTATGGAACATAAGAACTAGGAAGATCGGTAGGAGAAGAAAGGGATAAAGAAAGGGGGGTAATCAGAAGGGGGAATGAAGCATGAGAGACTATGGACTATGAGAAACAAACTGAGGGCTACAGAGGGGAGGGAGGTGGGGGAATGGGATAGACTGGTGATGGGTAGTAAGGAGGGCACGTATTGCATGGTGCACTGGGTGTTATACGCAACTAATGAATCATCGAACTTTGCATCAAAAACCAGGGATGTACTGTATGGTGACTAACATAATATAATAAAAAATATTATTATAAAAAAATGAAATGAAGGCACGAAAAACAATGAGAACAACGCAAGACAGAGTATTATCAGGTGCTATACTTTCTGTTATAGACTGAGCGCCATTAGTCCTTCCGAAGTCAGAGGAAGGGCAGGCAGTGGGCCGTGAGGTGATAGGATTTGGGTGGGTGGGACTTTGAAGAGCTCCATAATCCTGTGCCTGCAATTTGAAATCTGATATGGTCTGAGAACCAAAGTTTTTGTAGTGTTGGGGCAAACTTGTGTTCAAGGTGGAGGTGAAGAAATTTTAAACTGTCAGCTTAGGGGCTATGGCCTCAGACCCTGCCAGGGGTGATAGATATGTCACTTTTGGTAGATGTACAGTTTTACACTTCCAACGTCTGAACTATTTAAATTCTGAAACACTTTTGGCCCTACAGAGTGCCTAAAAGACTGCTTCTGTGCTTCATGTCTCAGGGAAGTGAGGGGATGTGTTTTCTGAGGCCTCGATGTTGGGGTGGGTGACCCCAAGGGAACCCCAGAGGCATGACTTGACAGGCACCCATCCCATGGGCAGCAGGAAAAAGATAGGATGCCTTAAGCACTTGAGATGTATAAACTCTCCGTGTCTCCAGTTTATAAGTCTCTACTACCATCCCAGTGGGGCTGCTGCGTAAAACTAGTCAGACTGTGACCTGCACAAAGTTGCTTTATCAAGGGAGGAGGTGGGATAACATCCAAGCTGGGCCACCCTTCACTGGCCACGTGGGCACTCTGGCGCCGGCCACCCATTCAGCACTGTTGGGTGATGTGATGGTGGTGGCGACAGTGAGGCAGAGGGAGCATTATTAGGCCTTGTGCTTACTATTGACCAGTTAGTGTCCTCTCCCTGACCACTGCCCATTGGCACATGGGCCTGAGCTATCCCTGGCCTTCCTCTCTGCAGTCTTGGAATGGCCTAACAGGCTGCCCCCCAAGCCATGGGCTCCTCTAGGACAAGGACCATTGTCCTCCTCATGTCTGTATTTCCCAAGTGCCTGACATGCTTAGCATAGAAAGGGGTGAGTGAACTACGTCCGTTGAATGGTGACTGTCCATTGCTAGGGTGACCCGAAGGTCAGAGACTCCCTTAACCACAGCTCCCTTTTGTACATTTCCCCACAGAGACTCCCAAGGAAGGGGCTGCACCCACACGGCCGTGGGTGATCCACAGCCTCTTCTCACCGAGGGCATCCACGCCTCAGCCTGGGTCAGCTCTGTGATCTGTGGGCTGTTCAGACCTTAGGGGCCAAGAGGTGTCTGACTCCTTTGTCAGCTGCAGGGACAGGAATGAAATCCAGCAGGATCTCCCAGGAGCTACACAATCTGTGGTTTCTTCAGTGGGTGTGATGAGAAGCATCCAGGACGCCATCAGACTGGCTCAGGGGCAGGGACATGGTCTCTGCGGGCCCTGACCTGGAGCCTCCCACCATTGAGAGAGAGCAGCTCCTCTCGTTTAGGAGCAGAGTTTGGGGGATCCCAGAGTCTTCCCTTAGGAAGAGTCCAGGCTAGGTACCTTAGCCCCTTATCCTAAACCCAAGTTGCTGTGCCTGAGTGGTGAGCTGGCCCATTGAGCTGGAGTTTCTCTTCTGTGCAGTGTTTTGTCCTGATTCTCTGTTCCTCTCCTCTCAGCCATGCGGGTCTTCTTGGCTTTTTGCTGTGGGGTCACTTCCTGAGGTGAGATAGGGACTGTAGACCAGGATGTGCCTTAGGCTGGCCCACTTTCCTTCTTCTTCTTCTGGAGCCCAGTAGCTGGTGGGTGGGTCAGAACCCTGTGAGAGGGCCTGGGTCGTGAGGTTTGATGAAATGGGTGGAAATACTTCTGTGATGAGAAGATTGAGGAGAAATGAGCCCTGTGGAAAGTGAATGTGGCGGGCAGGAAAGAATGGGGATTTAGACAGGGCCCTGAGAGGACCTCCCCATGCAGGGCTCTGGCTACTGGCCGTCCCTGAGACCCACTGCTGCATTTGGCAAGGGGGCAAGGGTGGCCATCTGGGCAGGACTGGCAGGGCAGGTGTGGGAGCAGCAGGAGCCGCACCCTGAACCAGGCAGGCAGGGCCTCGCCATCTGGCCATAGGAAGAACTCCTTCACGGTGCTGGGCCCTGTCTGGCCTCCAGGCCACACTTTGGGCAGAGGGGTGAGAGAACGGAGCCTTCCTTTCTTTGCTCCCTTTTCTCAGATCTTCAACAGGAAACACCTGATCTAATTAGGAAAGAGGGACGGGGAAGGGGCCCTAATTGGATGAAGCTTTGAGCTGCCTGTGACCATCTGCACAGTGTGTCCTTTGCCTCTATCCTGCCAAGATGTGTGTGCGTGTGTGTGTGTGTGTGTGTGTGTGTGTGTGTGTGTGTGTGTGATAGAGAGGCAGAGAAAGAGATGATGTGAACAATAAGACAGGCACCCTGGATGCACTGAAACTAGGGCTCTTGTTCTTAGCTCATGGAGAGGCTTCTGGGGTTCATGAAGCTCCAGAAATTGTGTGCAAATATTTGGGTGCATGAGCATTTTTCTGGGAAAAGGCTCAGAGCTCCCAGATTCTCACAGGGGTTCACAGGGCCCAAAATATCAAGAATTTTAAAAAATAGATACACCTCATACATGGCGTCCACGTGGACTTGGATCCTCCAGGCCCAAATTTGGAAACAAGTGAAAGACAGGTAGAAAGAGGAAAGGGAAGGAAACGTTGAGGGTGTCTGAAGTCAAACCAGACATCTCTGCCTCAGGGTCAGGAGGGCGAGTAGGGGCTGCTGCTGCAGGATCGTGCCAGGATTTCTATAGCATTAAGTGACACTGGCCTGGGTGCTCAAAGGGACCCACCACCTAGAAGACCTGGTCCTTGCCTTTTTTGAGTTTGTTTGTTCTTGCTTTTTCTTCTTATAACTTCCACTGAGTCTGGAGTTCTGATCTGTTTATTTTGCACATGTCCTCCGAGGGAGGCAGAGGGAGGAAAAGAGAAGGGTCCCGGACCTTTGTGGACTGGTTAGATCTCTTAACCCTTTGGGGCCTGGGCTGGCCATCTTTGCTGCCATTGGTGCTTTGCTGGGGTTGGGGGGCTACTGCTGAGGCCTGCGCTACCAGGGGATTTTATGGCAGGCCCGTCCACTCCTCCCACTGCTGCCTCCTCATGCTGTGGCACTCTTTCGGGAAGGCATTTGCAGCTTGTTGGCTTGGTCAGTGACTCAGTGACACCTCAGTCAGCCCTGGAACTCCACCTGTTGGAAGCTGGGAACGGCTAGGGCGCTGGGGAACATGGGTGGGAGCAGCTGGCTGGGGCCTGGGTCTTGGAAGGGTAGCTGTTGCCCCCTCCAGCTTGCCCTCCCCGCAGAACCAGCGGGACGCTAGTCATGCGAGAGCAGAGGGGGAGCCCAGTCCCTGCATGCAGTGAGCCTGCGTTTCCTCCAGAGTCTGGGGCGCAGCCCCGGGGCTTCACAGCACCTCAAGGTACCTCACTCTTTTGGAGTTTGCTTTGTGGCTGTCACTGTGAGCTCCTGGAGGACCCAGAAATTTGGTCTTTTCATCTTTAATGATATAATGGCAGACAATTACCTAATACCTACCGTGTGCCTGGTACCATTTTGAAGCAGCCGATATGTTTTAGCCCAGTAGCTTCTGACAACCCTATGAGGAAGATTCTGTTATTATCCCCAGGTGATATAGGGAGACTGAAGCACAGGAGTGTTGGATCACATGGTTTCACAGCTAGCCAGTAGGAGAGCTGAGGTTCACAGCCAGGTAGCCTGATGGCAGACTGGCTGCCGACACCATGCCATGGGACCATGGCACCTTCGGGGAGCCCTGCAGACAGGAGATGGGAAGTGTTCACCGAGCACGGGAAGGAGACTCAGAGAAGGAATGAAGAGTGCATCCCGTGCTGAGTTCACCATTTCCTGAACCTGAAGGCCAGCACTAGCCACCCAGTCCTGAGGTGGCCCCAGACACACCTTAAAAGGGTTGTTGACGTCCATTGTGTGTCTGTGATGTTCGAATGTCTTACAAGCATGACATTTCTTCGTACTTAGAAAAAGATGATAACAAATTTGTTTCATGTGAAGGAGTTTCCATGGCAGATAAAATTGGGAAGGGCGTTGCAGGAAGTGGGAACAGAGGGTGCAAAAAGTTTGATCTTGGGGAAGGTAAATAGTATACCATTTCCAAAACTGACAGACTTTCAGCAGAGAAAGGATTTCACGGTTAAATACTTTGGAGAAATGCCGAGTTAAACAAAATTAGACAGCTCTCTTTGCTACACGATTGCTCAGAGCCTTTAACATGCTGAAGTGTATTTTAAATCTACGAGTAGAGGAGAGAAGATGCTACATTTCCCAAGTTGTCTGGAAAATCTGCAGCAAGGCACTGAGAGTCAGGAGACCTGGGTCGCAGTCTTGTCTCTACTGATGCCGTCTGTGTACCCTGTCGAGCACCTAAACTCTGGGCTTTAGTGTCTGAATAGAAGAGATCAGCAGCAGGGCTAACATCTATCGAGCACTGACTCCATTCTAGCCTCCAAACTAAGGACTTTTACACTCACTGTCCTCTTCCCAATCCTATGAGATATTCTATAGGAGAAAAACCAGAGGCTTCCAGATGTCAACTGAAGACATGGAGGAAAGGGGGAGGGGTAGACTTTGGGGACCTTGCAGAGCCCAAATCCTGTGGCATGTGCCCCCTCCTAGCTCCCCTTGGACTGGCAAGCCCCATGGGTGGGGTCAGGAACTCCTAGCAGGGTCCAGCTGCAGAGCGGAAGGTCACGCCAGATGGTGGGCCTGCCAGCTATCTCAGGAGAGGCTGAGGCAGGAAGGAGAGCCAAGCAGGACAGCGGCTCTGGGAGGGGCACTGCCCAATTGGAACAGGCACAAGAGCCTGGTCTGGAGCCTGCTAGACGGCAGGAGGGAGGGGATCTGGTTGACAGGTGGCGTGGGGACAAGGGGACCTCTGAGCAGCAGCTACTTGCCTACTAGTTTGGAAGTATTTCAGCCTTTCAGTAGCATTCTGTCTACCAGAGGGTTTGCCTAAATATTAGCTCTGGTTTTAGGGGCCTTTCCTGCCAGTTCTTCCTTTTTGCTCTTGAACCAGAGGCTTTGCTCCCCATTCAAATGTTGGTTCTCCTGACAGCCTGCTCCCACAGCAGCTCCTGGTCTGTCAGAGTGGTCAGAGTGGGGGCGAATGGGGATCTGAGAGTCTGTGTCACTCCAGAAGATAGAGTCTGAGGAGAGGGAGACCTTTGGAGCATCGAGTAAATGTGCACTGAGCGCCTACCCTGTGCCAGGCCCTGTGACGGATGTGGTATACCACAGTGAGTACAGCGGTCAGGTAAAGGTCCCATCAACAAAATAAGTCAGGGTAGAGCAAAGGTGTCAGAAGCCTGCAGAAGCAGCTTTCCCCCACAGAGCAGTTTCACCTCCTCACGTGACCTGGAAACCACTGGGAAGGCAGCCCTGGCCTCTGACAGGGATCCTATGTGCCCAGGGTGGGTGCCCTTCTTGCCAACCTTCCAGCAGGTGTTTCTGCTTCTGCTCCGGACTCCCGGCCCTGTGGGTGGCTCCTCTGGGTGACCCGCCTAGGGCGGGGGGCTAGGGTTTCCTGGAGCAGGGTGTGGAGTCAGGGATGGAACAGAGGAGCCATTGAGCTGCCCACAGAGCTGCCGCCTGGTTGCCTACAGGCACCGTGGGCTAGCCCCAGGGAGGCCCGTGCTGGGCCTGGGAGGGGTCACAGCTCAAGTCCAGCCTGGGACTCCAGTGGGAAGGGCACTGGCTTGGTCAGGGAAGGGCTGGGGGAAGGGGGGCTCTGTAGAGTTGGGGGGACTGGGGCTTGGGCCAGGCACTTCTCACTGAGCAGCTTCCCAGGACTCAGTGCCCCCCATCCCTGTGACCCCTCCCAGGCCCAGCACAGGCGGCGGGGGGCTCAAAAAACATGCAGGAGGGGCGCCTGGGTGGCATAGCAGTTAAGCGTCTGCCTTCGGCTCAGGGCGTGATCCTGGCGTTATGGGATCGAGCCCCACGTCAGGCTCCTCCGCTATGAGCCTGCTTCTTCCTCTCCCACTCCCCCTGCTTGTGTTCCCTCTCTCGCTGGCTGTCTCTATCTCCGTCGAATAAATAAATAAAATCTTTAAAAAAAAAAAAACATGCAGGAGGAGTCTCTGTGGTGGGCAGGCAATCAGTCCCCATAGCCTCCCTGCTCAATTGGCTCCCACAATCCTGATCTGGCCCAGACCCAAAGCCTCCACCAACGATGGAGAAGAGGCAGGAGTGACCCCTCCTCATGCCGCAGGCCCCGGAGCCACCTCCTGTCAATGCCTGTCAACTCAGTGTGCGGTGCTTCCCCCGAGGTGCTGGCAGCCCTGGGTGGGCTGGGCTCTGTCTCCACCTCAGCCTCCCCCCTTCGAGAAGCCTGTGCCCAGCTTGGAGAAAAGCTCTATTGTCCTCAGCTGCACCCCGCCCTGAGCACCTTGAGCTCTTCCTCAGGGCGTGTGGCTTAGAGTTCTCTTTGCCTTGACTGGAGCAGGGACGGAGGGTTGGTCATGAACCACTTGTGAGGGAGAAAGGGGCAGTGTGGGATGTGGAAGGTCAAGGCTACGCCTTTCCTGTTCTTGTCCTCCAGGAACCAGGGGATTTCAGCAGAGCCCAAACCCTGGCTTTCTTCAGGGCTGTCCTAAGGTGGTCTCTCTCCCAGAACGGCCAAGATCCCCACTGGGGGCAGGTTGGCAGCATAATATTGCACAAAGGACACAAGTTCCAATTGGGTTCCTCCACTTCCGTGGAACGGTCTTGGGCACGTTGTTCCCTACCTGCCCTGAGCCTCCGTTTCCTTAAAATGAATATAATAATACACATATGACATGCTGATGAATGTTCTCAGGATAAACCAGCAGAACTGTGCCATAAAGTGAGTAGTTGGCTTTTCTTTTCTCGCTGGTCCGCAAATTTTTCTTTGTTCAGCATCTGGGATTGAACTTGTGGGCATGGACCGAGTTAATCTCTGAGCTGCCTGCTATTCCCTACTTGTTCTTTGAATTCCTCCAACACCTTTGTAACTGGCTCTCTGAATTAATTCCTTCTGTTAAACCATCTGGTGTTAAACACCTCTATTGCCCTGCCTAGACCCGGACTGAGGCAGGCCTTAATGCTCGGAGCTTCATCCTGGCCATTTAACCTACGGGATGGCCCAGAGGCACAAAAGTGACAGAAAAGGTAGATCTGCCACTCTGCTGGCAGCCTAGTAGGGGACTCTGCAGAGGAAGACCCAGAGCTTGTCCCCATCCAAGCTCAGAGCCTGCCCTTGGATACCTCGGGCTCTGGGTCTAAGACATTCTCTCCAGGACTCACTCCCATGGACAAAGCACCTGGGGAGAAGCAGAGCTGTCTCTCAGATGTCTGAAGCCTGCTCTCCTCACTGTCTTCCCACAGTTGGCAATCCTCGAAGACTACGCGGACCCATTTGATGTTCAGGAGACTGGCGAAGGCCCAGCAGGAGCTTCAGGAGCCCCAGAGAAGGTCCCTGAAAATGATGGCTACATGGAGCCCTATGAGGCCCAAAAGATGATGGCTGGTGCGTGATGGAGTCAGGCTAGGGGATTGCTCTCTGAAGCCTGGGTATTTGCACAACAGGCTCTGGGACCCACAAGACTAAGAGTGGTTCCATGATCCCTTTACTGGGTCCTTGGAGACCATGGGTCCACCGTGGACCCCCTTGGGTCCTTGGCCACTGCCTTCAAGAGAGTCGTCTTGGAGAAGGAGCGATGACCTGTGGTGCCTGAGATGTGAGGTGGTAGAGAAGGCCACCAAAGGTCAGGCAGATAGAGTGAGGACAGTCAGGAAGGGCAGGACAGTGGTTGGACCGGGAGTCATGGAACCCAAAAAGAGAATCACTAACTTTAGGGAAGGTGGTGAACTTGAGATGATGTGATGTCAGAGTGAAACATCTTTATGGCAATTGGAACCACATGGCTTGAGAAGGGCAAGCCTGTCAAGGAGCGGGGGCAGACAGCAACGAATAAGACCTGGTCTTGGGGAGCAGAGCAGAGGTCAAGAGAGGATCCAGGGAAAGAGTGAATGGGGGTGATCCGAGAGGAGGACAGGGGTGAGTCAGTCCAAGGCGGGATGAAAGGAAGGTTTGCTCAGGGGTAGTTTTAGTGTTGGGCATACTGAGGAGCCAAGATGAGAGGGGCCACAGGGGCAGTGAAGGGCCTCAAAGGCTGGAACGAGGCATTTGGACTTGCTCCAGAAGAGGAGGGAAACTAATATGAATTCTCAAACAAGACAGAAACAGGATAAATATGGCATTTTAAGGGGATTATTGAGGCTGCGGTGTACAGAACAGACCAGAAGAACTGGGCATCAGAAAGATGAGTTAGCAGTTGTGGAAATTGCTGAGGCTTTAAGGGAGCAATAATTAACATGGCTTTCTTCCCCTCCTGAGCTTGGAGATCATTGAGAAGTCAAATCAAGGTAACAGACTGATGAAGACAAGAATGTCAGTTTTATTACTGATAAAATAGATTGGAGAACATGACTTAGCTGTGTCTCCCACAATGGGCTGCTTAATACTTCACAGAGTTAAACTTGCCCACTCGGGCTTGGGCCATGAGGCACAGCTGTAAGCCCTCTCACGGGGGCCAGGAGAAGAAAGAGCCAGAAGGCAGAGCTGAGAAAGAGAGTGAGCATCTACGGGTGATCAGATAAGCTGCTCTCCCTCCTTGGGAGAGGGGTGGGGGCCAGAGAGCGGTCAGGAGTGTTCTTCCACGGAGCTCGTGGAAACGTGAGCCGGGAGAGTGGAGGTTCACCCTAGTAGTAATCTAGACGTGGAGAGATGAGGGTAAGAGTCATCGGGTACTGGTGGTGAACAGGTGGAATTTAGACGCTGAACGGGGGCCAGGACCAACGAGAGCAGTGTAGTGGACGGAGAAGGAGAAAGTGGGAGGGAGACTGCCCTATTTAGATCAGAGGGGTGTGTACCCCTTGGAGGCCCATGAATGCCCTGGAATTGTATATGGAAATTTGCACATTTTTCTGGGGAGTAGCCCCATAGCTTTTATTAGATTTTCACTGGGGTCAACGATCCCAAAAAGGGCATCACAGAACTGACTAGAAGAACTTCTGGGGAAAGTGGCAAGTTTGAAACATTAAAGTGAAAGATCTTGATGGTAACCGGAAGTGTATAGGGTGCCATGAGACTGGGCAAGGATGTGGGCGAATTAAGACCTGGTTCTGGGGAACAGAGACCGAGAGGGGCCAGGGGAAGAGTCCAAGGGTGATGGGAGAGGACAACCACGAAAATGACTTGTCAGAGGGGACAGTTTCAAGGAGGGAGTGATCAGGAGTATCTGGGCAACGAAGAAGGATTTTCGGATTGTCAAGTGATACTGCTTGGGATGCAAAGGAAGAACTGGAGCTGTGTAGCCAAAAGGAGGTGGATTAGGAGAGGACCCTGCCTCCGTTTCCAAAACGTGTAAGCCTCATTTCCTAAGCCCTTGCTGGCCACCTAAGGATCTCTTTCTGTCTTTCACTCTGGTGCTTCTCTGCCCCGGCCTCCATTGGATCCCATGCTTTTGGAACCCCAGAGGTGTTTTAAGGGCAAGGGACCCCAGATGTCCGGCCATTGGGTCCCCAAAGCCAGTGGCATCTCTTCTGAAGGAGGCTTGGTGTGTTGCTGAGGGCGCTGCCAGAGGAGCTGAGGAGGGCAGCCAGGGATGCTCTCACACCTCCCCGCCACCTTGCCCTGGCAGAGATCCGGAGCTCCAAGGAGACGGCAGCTCAGCCCCTGCCTCTATATGACACGCCCTATGAGCCAGAGGAGGAGGGGGCCACCCCAGAGGGTGAGGGGGCCCCCTAGCCCCAGGAGTCCGGGCTGCCAGAGGATGGCGAGAGGCCCCCTGAGGAGTATGACCAGCCCTGGGAGTGGAAGAAGGAACAGATTTCCAAAGCCTTTACAGGTAAGCCCCTGGCTGGGGAGGGTGGGCCTGCTGGGGCCTCTAAACAGCTCTCCAGGCCCAGGGGCAGGGAAGGAGTGGACCCCAGGGGTTGGGGGAGGCCCAGCAGCTGGGCTCCAGGGAAGCACGGTTGAGCGCATCACAGAGATTGGTGAATTGGGCAGTGTGGGCGCGGCACTGTGTGCGGGGTCAGGGAACGGGCACAGGAGGATGAAGGGTCTCCCTGCATCACCACCTCTCAGAGGCCAAGAGGCTTAGGCCACTTCCGTCTTTTGGGAGACAGGGCCTATTTTAAAATAAAGAAATTCCAAACAAAACGATAAAACTTGTGACATATGTTAAATACTTACATTTAACAAAAGAAGGCATTGAACACCCCAGACACGGAAAACGGTTGTGTGTGTAACCTTTCGAGAACCCAGCCCTGAATCAGAGAGCTGTGTCTCCCAGTAGCAGACTGTGCCAGACCAGGGACGCCTGTGCCCCGGGGGGGAATTCGGAGGAGCAGGAACTGGTGGGGAGAGGGAGGCTGTGAGAAATGCCCTTTGTTGAATGAGGGTTAGGTTTCTCCTGTACCAAGCACCCCAGCGCCTATCCCAGGCCTGGAGTCCCACCTGGGAAGGTGTGTGTTGGTGGTCTGAGTGGGTGCTGCTGCAGCCTGGAGAGCCTGGAGAGTGCTTTAGCTCCTGGGTTCTTGATTCGGTGAGAACATAAAGGATGTAAATGCCATTCGACTTCACCCCCACTCCCAGGGCCCCCCACCCCTCCTTGGGCACGGGGCTCATCCTGGAGCCGAACTCAGCTCTCTGCCCTGTCCTCCCCTCCCTGGCAGTGAGTAGGAAACCACAGGCTTCTGATTTGTTTCCGGTAAAGCATGCACCATTGAGTGGGACCGTTTATCTCCAGAAGTCTCCTTGGAGAATCAATACTGTTTGGATTGCTTAATGGGGAAATCTATGCTCGTCATTAGGAAACCTCGTTAGCAGCCCTGCAGCCGCCAGTGGCATCCCTCTCTTAATTGTCAGGGCTCGGGATTGAGGGTGTGGGGGGTAAATTTCAATAAAACATCTGCCCCCACATCAGAGTATTCATGACATCCTGGAGCTGGGCTGTCCGTCTCACTGCCCATGGCTTCCCAGGCCGTGGGGAAAAGGAGGAAGGGCGGCAAGTCTGAGGGTGCCAGGAGGCTGTGGGAACCTGGGTGTGGTGCTGGGAGGCGAGGGCAGCTCGTTGTCCCTCGTTTCCTCCTTTCCTGGTCCTTTTGGGCCCTGGAGGCTTATGAGGGTTCAAGTGAAGGGGACCCACACGGCTGGCAGGGCAAGACTCTGCCTCCGGCTATTTGCTACCTGTGCCTCCCCCCTTCGACTACGCAGCCTGGTGTGATCACTGTGGCTCCATCCAACCCTCCGAGAGTCCTGCTCCCCCCTCAGAACCCGTCCCTGCCTCTGCTCTGACCCTCCTCCTTTCTAGGCTATTCTGTGTCCTGGCTCTGGGTTTTGGTGTCTCAACCTCTGCCTCTCTCTGTCTCTCTCTCTGTCTCTGTCCCTGTCTGTGTCTCTTCTCCCTGCTGCTACTGGCTCCAGTTGACATTAAGGTCATCAAAGACCTGCCTTGGCCTCTGCCGGTGGGACAGCTGGACAGAAGCTGCTCCCTGCCTGACGGGGACAGGGACATCTCCGGTCCAGCCTCACCCCTCCCTGAGCCCAGCCCGGAGGACGGCAGCGGTGGGTCCTGTGGGAGCTTCTGGCCAGGGTGACATGTCCTCTCACACCTCAGGCCCTGTGGGCTTGGGTTGGCAGAGCTGAAGTGGGGTAGGGTTTGGAGAACCTGGAGGAAGAAAGAAGGGACAAAATACACATTCCTCCTTCCTCCCAAAGGTGTGGGGAAGGTGTCTCCTAAAGGAGTCTCTTTCTAAATATCTTGCCCACCATGCCACAGAAATCCACTATTTTACATTCACTTCTTTGTGAGTATTTTGCCTGACCCAATCCTTTGGCAATGCAAGTAACTCTTGAGGTGGGGGTGATGCTAGCATAGGAAGTGTCTGACCCCTTCGGGCAAGGGACGGGTCTGGTCCTTGCATCTGGTGACTGAGAGACAGGAAGGTCCTGAAAGTGCTACAAGGAGAGAAAAAGCCCAAATGAGGAGAAAGGAAGCACCGAACACTTCATCTCTGTCAGTTTGGTACAGAACGGGCAGCCAAGTGCTTGTGAGCGCCTGTTTGTACATTTGTGCCTGAGTGTGAGGGCTACTTTGTAAATGCAGGATGAAGGAGGGTCTCCATCGCCTGTCCGTGGGTGCCTGTGCTCATGTGACCCACTGGCTTCCTCCCTCGTGCTGGCTCAGTGGTCGGGCCTGCCCTGGTCTGGGAGGGCAGAGCCGCCTCAGCTGGGTGTCTCCGGTGGGGGCAGGGAGCCTGTGGGCAGCAGCCCTGGGGGCGGGGGAGGGGCGGGCCGGCGGCGGCTTGGGGCAGGATGAGCCTGTCAGGATGGCACCAAGGGGAATCGGATAATTGTTCTCAAATGCATAAGTCACTTCGACAGAATGGCTTGGCAGGGTGATATGGAGAACGGTCATGAACTCTGAGGAGGAGAAAGAAACGATATTATCGGCGCTGAAGCCACCCGGAGGGGGAATGGAACAGGGGAAGGCAGGCAGCTGCTCCAGAGGGAGAAGTTTAAGTGGTTTCTCATGTTGCTTCTCTCCCCTCTCCTCCCACAGCGTAGGGACTGGTAGGCGCGGTGTGGCCTAGGAGGGCTGCGCCCCACCCCCACAGCCAGTCAAGCCCAGGAGCATGTCCCACCCTTCCAGAACATTCCTTTGACCCCTTTTGGCAGAAAATGGTGGAGCCCTGGTTATTCTATAGGGCTCTATCTCTAGGGTCCTCAGAGTCTATGACTGGTATATTCCCCACAGCCCAGTTTGAAGGATCTGAGAAGAGCTGCCTGTCACCTGGCCGGGAGGAGAAGGGGCGGCTACCTCCCCGACTCTCTGCAGGGAACCCCAAGTCAGCCAAGCCCCTAAATGTGGAGCCCAGCAGCCCCCTTGGGGAGTGGACAGACCCAACATTGCCTCTGGAAAACCAGGTGTGAGTGTCTGTGTCCAGCTGGGGACTCTCTCCCCTCCCTTCCCCTCCTGCCACTGGCTTGCCTGCAGGGGACACCCAGAATGGGTGGGCCAGGACGGCGAGGGACCCAGCAGAGATGCCCCCTTCCTCTCTCTTGTCCTCAGCTGGTACCACGGGGCCATCAGTGGAACAGATGCCGAGAACGTGCTCCGGACGTGCAAAGAGGCCAGCTACCTGGTGTGCGACAGCGAGGCCAGCAAGAACGATTTCTCCCTGTCCCTCAAGTGAGTCGGGGTGGGCCTGCGGTAGGCAGGATGGGCTTGTGAGGATGGCACCAAGGAGGATCCATGGGAAGACAACCAGCAGGACAGGAGAAGACTCCAACCTTCCCCCCATGCCCAGCCAAGCTGGGGAGAAGTCCATCCCCAGGAACTTTTGCTGACTCTGGGCCCTAGGGACCTGGAGCAGTCTGAGGCTCCTCCCCTGACCTCAAGGAGCTCAGAGTCCGTTAGAAGAAACAGTCAAGCTACAGTGTCCAGCTCCAAAGTTTATGTCACTTACCAGCTGTGTGCCCTGGGGCCCCCTTAACCTCTCTGGGCCTCAGTTTTCTTACTTATAAAGTAGGGGAATAATAATATCTACCTTATAGGGAAGGATCCAATGAAATAATATATGGGAGGCACTTAACATGGTGCTAAGTGCTAAATAAATTATCACCTTCATCTTTATTAATGGCAGTCCAGATGTTCTTGAAGCACCGGCAAGGAAATAGGAACTTTGCCTGAGGGGCTCTGCAGGGGGAGGCGGAGGCTGGATCCTGGAAGGAGGGTGGAGCAGTGGACACAAAGCTATCGTTCACTCTGAAGAAGTGGGCAGGAGGACCGGGCGCTAGTGGCTGATAACTGAGTTTTAAAGGATCCAGGAAGATGGGGGAGGCAGGGCGCTCCCTTCCCATCAGCCTTCCTCCTAGGGAGTAGATAGACACAGAGAGGTACTGGCCTCCTACCAGAATGGCCAGCCCTCCCCTCGGTATCCAGGAGTCCTGCCCGATAGAGCCTGCCCCCCACATGGCAGCCTGTCAGATGGGTTCATTCGCATCGCCCCCATCACTCCTGGGACATCTGTACCACCTCCTACCACATTTCTCAGGGGCATTAGAATACAGGTATACCCCCACTTCAAACAAATGCAATATACAGCAATGTGGGACTATTAAACAGACATTTGAGGATAATTATTGAACTTCAACTAAAAGATAATGGGAAAATGCCAGTCTAGAGTCAAACAACCTGAATTTTATTCTTGGGTTTCATAAAACTAGCTTTGTGACCCCAGGCAAATCATGGAACCTCTCTGGGCCTTGGTTTCTCCCTTTGCAAAATGCATTGATGGGTACCTCTTAGGTTTCTTGCAGCTCTCATACTCTGCAATTGTCATAAAATCAAAGGAGCATTTAGGAAAAGTTCATCTGTCAAAAACCTGATATAACCCTAGGAATGTGTGTTGCTTTAACAGTTAAGAGTCACAGAGCACCTACTGTGTGCTGAGCCGTGTAGTCACCATCTCCAAACCAACTGCCAACCTGGAAGATGAATCTCTTTCTTATAGACAGAAAGAAATACAAAGAGGTATGTGACTTGCTCAAGGCCACCAGGTAACAAAGTGCCAAAAGCAGGATTTGGACCCAGTTCAGTTCAGTCGGACTACAAGAACCGCACTATTCCATTGCATCGCTCCACCAGTCCTCAAGTCTGGAACAGTCCAAGGCTGAGACGGCAAGGGTCTGGCTCTGTGAAAGGAGCAGGGCGGGGCTCAGCCTTATCCTGGGGAGTAAAAGGGGAGGCAGGCCTGGGTGCTGCTTCGGCCCAGGCTGAACCAGCCCCACCAGCAGCTGTCCGCCAGAGCCTCGCTTGCATATAAATGGCTTCTCTGAAATACAATTAAGGTTTCTCTGCTCTCTGTAATGGAAGGGCTTTCACTGGTGATTAAACAGCTTCCTCCAGAAGCCATGTCAGCTCTGGCCCTACCGCCCAGCTAGTCCCACCCAGACTCCTGAGGGTTGGGCAATGACTCTGCTTGGGACTTTATCCCAGGAGGTCAGTTATCCAGATGGAGGCTTGTTGCCACTTTATTGCCCTTTTTGGCCAGATCTGTCCCTCAAGGAGAAGATATAATGTAGTTTTGGGGAGAGGTGATTATCCCAAGTGGATTGTGGTTAGGGGGTTTTCTCCAAACTGTGAGAGGGAGAGGGAAAGCAAGGCCCAAGCTGCTGCCCACAGCTTTGGGCCTGGGCCATGGCATAGGGCAGACAGGGGAGGGGGACTACTCACTGCCTCCCCTCTCTACCACCCCCAGGGACTGCACATTTTCCTCAGGCCCTCAGCTCCCTTCCCCAGGGCCTGTGTGGTCACTGTCAGCCTCAGCCATTATCTGGGGCCTACAGAAGAAGGATGCCCCCCCCACCCCCCCACCCCCGCCCATACACACATACACCCAGCCTGGGGCCCCCAGCAGGCTTTAGGGCACAGTATCCTGGGGCAGGGAGAAGGAATTGGAAGCATGGGTGATAAAGGACTGTTTTTTTCCTGTCATCCCTTTCCTCTCTTCAGTCATCCACTCTCCATCTTCACTTGTGGGCCCAGTGAAATGGGTCCCGTCAGAGGCCTCTTTGTACGCAGGCAGGGGAGGGAAATGAGGTTTGTCAGCCTCACCTCATATGAGGGTCCCCCTCACCGGTCCTACCTCCCATACTAGTTTCTGAGCCCTGCACTTGTCCCCAGGTAGGCTCTGGCCCCGAGAGACAAGTATTCAGGCTTCAGGGCTCCCCCAAACACTGCTTCCTCCTTGCTGTGGACCAGGCCTGGTAGCTTGGGCAGACACTGTTCTTGCTCGGGCCCCACCCCCATGCTTTCTCTCTAAGACAGGGTGCCCGGACAGCTGGGAGCCGGCCAGAGCTCTGAGCAGCAGGGTCCTTGTCTTGCGGGCAGGGCCAGGCACTGATGTGGATTTCCTGGATCGTGTCAGGGAGCTGGGAGAGGCAGTGGAGCCTTTCTCTCTGAGGGAGGGAATGGAGTTACAGCCTCACCGGTGATGGCATCCCAGGCTGAAGGGACAGAGGAGCTAGGGGCTTGGCCCAAGGCCCAGTTAGCAGGAGGGTAAAGGGATATCCCCAGGACAAGGCGGTTGAGCCTCCCCGGATTTGGGGTGGGCTTCCAGAGCAGCTAGCTCACCCCCTCCCCTGGTTTCTGCAAGAGAGAGCCTCAACCAAGATTCGCTCAGTTGTCACATCTGTCCACACACGGTCCTGCCAAGGATGTTTGTGTCTCCACATGCGTCACTAGGAGCCCCCACCGGTGTCGTCCCCCACAGATCAGAGATGGAGAGGGTAGACCAGCTTTGGCCACATAGGTTGGAGGGCACCGGTGCTCGGGTCCCAGGGTCTGGGGCAGGGAGAGGGGTCGCTCCAGTTTCCACTTGCACACGCCCTGTACACTCACTACACACACATTCTTGGCACACCCAGGGCCCTCACCACAAAGCCAACGCCTACGGTTACCTACTCACAAAATCCCCTCTGCCTCCTCTCTGTTTTCTGGACCGACCTCCACCTTCCCTAGTCACCTCCCCACACAGCTGGCTCAGAACAGCCACATTTGCTGCGGGCGTGGGGGAGGGCAGGGGGACTGGAGAGGGCCCCTACTCACCAGGGTCTCCTCTCCTCTTCCCAGGAGCAGTCAGGGCTTCATGCACATGAAGCTGTCCTGGACCAAGGAACACAAGTACGTGCTGGGCCAGAACAGCCCACCCTTCAGCACCGTCCCTGAAATCGTGCACCACTACGCCAGCCGCAAGCTGCCCATTAAGGGGGCCGAGCACATGTCCCTGCTCTATCCTGTGGCCATTCGGACTCTGTAGATGTGAGGCCTGGGCACTGTGACAAAGCTGGACCCAGGCCTGCGCCCATCCCCTGGCTGAGGGCGCTGGCCCTTCCCAGGGACATGTTCTGTCAAGTCTTTCTTCCCCTCTCCCAGAGATCAAGTGAGACCTGCAGATTCCTTAATTTATTCTAAACGGGAAGGCCTTCTGGGGCCTCGGAGTAAAAGGTTGTCTGGAGCGGAGGACAGAGGAATCCCTGGGGAGAGAGGATAGCCCCTGGAGGAAGGGGGCTTCAGAGCCGCTGGTCTCCGGAGGAGTTTAAGATCCGCAGCTGCCCCGCCTCTTCCGCCCCCAGGGCACAGGCGGGGACCCCCTTCCCCACCGCCTCCTTCCCCCTGGGTCAATGCGGGGCGCCCTGGCCATCTCTCCGCCTCCACCCCTAAACCACCGACGGGCTCCGTTCAGAGTCTGGTGAGGGGATTGGGGAAGGCAGACCCCCCCCCGCCCCGGACGGAGATGGCCTCAGGGGTGGGGAGACGAGGGGAAGGGCTCGGGCCGGAGGGAACTTGCGCAGTCCCCGGGCTGCCCCGGCTCCCGGCCAGATGCAAGAAATAAACCCAGTCCTGCCAGGCCCAGCCGCGTCCGCGCCTCCAGCGCCCCCCCCCCCGGGCTGCCGGGGGAGGGAGCGGCGAAGCGAGCGCAGATTCTGTTCATAAATCAGCTCTGGAGCGACCCAAGCCGGCTGTGAAAAGCACTTTCGAAGCATCGAGTTGCTTCCCTTGACGAGATGTCAAAACATCCCCCGCCGCTCCCGCCGGGCTGGGGGCACCCGGAGCCGACCGGCCGCGCGGCGCCCCCTCCCCGCCGCGCCGACGACGGCCGCTCCCCCGAGCGCGTCCAATTTCCTGCCAACAGCCGTGCGTCTGGGAGGAGGGGAGCCGCCGAGAGACGAAGAGGCAGCGCGCCAGGCGAGGGGGGCGGGCGGCCCTGCCACGCGGAAGCCGCGCACCCGCACCCGCGGGAAAGCTGGCGGCCGACCGCGTTTTCTTCCCGGGGGAAGCGGGGCCTGCCGCGCCTCCCCCATCCCCCGACCGTGAGTCCGCCCCCTGGAGACGTGCAGCCCGCAGGTCTGGGCCCGGATCTCCCGTCGGCCGGGGCTTCGGGCTCGCGGCCGAGCCTGGCGGGGCGGTCCGCGCCTGCCCCCTGCTGGTCGTGCCTCTAACCGCGGGTCGCGGGCGCCCGGCCACACCGGACCGGCCCTGGAGACGCCCCACCGCACCCAGGGCTGGACCGGCCGAGGCCTGTGCGCCCGGCCCCCGTGCATACCCCCTGCGCCGCCGGTCCCAACTGCCGTCGACCCACTCCAGGCCCGCCCTCCTGCCCCCACGGGGCTCCCCGCGGGGCTGAACAAACATCCGCTGCTCTGGGAGCACAGTCCCAGGGCCTCTTTACAGAACCTGAGCAGTGTCAATCATGGGAGTTCGGATTTTCTAATCCCCGGCTATTTCATCGAAATCGAGGATATGTGACCTGACAAATGTAAGAATTCGGTGAGGACAATCGAGAGGCTCACTTGAAATTGGGCCCTGCTTTAGAAATTCCCTCAGAGGGTTGCCCTAGACCTTGGAGGGTATGAGTCACTTTCCAGATGAGAAAACAGGCTGAGTGTTCAGGTGATGTGCTCATCCGTCTCCTTGTGCTTTCATCTCTTTACCTGGAAGACCCATGGAGGCACGGGTGGTCCACTGCTGTTGCTCAGAGGTCCTGGAGCCAGCCAGGCCAACTCTGGCTCCTGCTCTGTCCTGCCACGCACACCCGCACTTTGTGCCCTGCCCGCCTTCTCCAGAACTCCCATCCCTTCTCTCTCTGCCCTTCCTGGTCAGGCTTGAGAAGCCCCACACGAGCCACCCTGAGAGGCCTGGGTCAGGAAGGGTGCCCCTGAGCTGGGAAAGGGGTCTCCAGCTAAAGCCCTCGGCCTTGGGCTGGTTCCTTTATTCGGTAGATGCTGGCAGGTTCAGAACACTGTCTGCAGCAGCCTGGGTGAGTTGGCTGGTTAGTAGCTTCCTTTGCCAGCGCCCACCCCCATCCTGGGGCAGAATAAAGAAAACCAGAGGGCAGAAAAGTGGTTTGTTTGTAAAGGAGACTATTGCAGTGGGAAGAAGAGACAAGGCCTGAGGAGCACGACGTAGATATTGGGCCAGATTCTGACTACAGCACATGTTTAAAAACTGGGGAGAAATCAGTTGTGCTGTTAGGCTAGGATGCTGAGGGGGTTCCTGTAGATTTCTCTCTGTGGGCCCAGCCTCTAGCCCACCCCAAGGCATTTGCCAGCCCTTTTGACAGTGGGGAGCCTAGAGGAGGGGGAGGTTTTGGGGGAGGAGTTCCAAGATGCCAGCATCTGTGCTCCCACTCCGTCCTTAGGCCCACAGCCCCCTAGTGCACATACACACTGCTTGTCAGCTCCAGTCTTTTGAGGCTTTTTCTTAGTTTGGAAGAAGAGGTGTCACTTTGCCCCAAAGTAACAATAGCTCTCCTACCTCCCAGGCTCCGTTTCCTAGACAGTGCCCCCCGGCTTCTCCAAGCTGAGACAGTCTGCACTTGGGGGTCTCTGAACCCTTATGGGGTGACTGACCATGGCCACCTGGACCAGGGATGAGAGGTAGGAATGGGGAGGAGGCAGAGAGTCAGAAATAGGAAATATAGAGCGAGGTGTGGGCCCAAACCTCTGCTCAGCTGGGCAATGGGAAGAGCTCCTGGCCAGGAGGCCTAGAAGTTCTCATAATGGTCGGAGGAGTGAGTCCGGTCCTGCTTGTTGATGAGCTGACAGCCCTTTTCCACATTCTTGGTCATGCCAGGGGGGCCACAGCTAAACACCCCAATCTTCCGGACCTGTTAGGGGAAGGAAATGTGAAGCCTAGCTCAGTGTTCATGGAAAGACAGGCAAGAGTCCTTGGTGGGGACTCCTTCCATGTTTCTGATAAAGGTTCGCTTCACACCCTGTGTGGTGAGGGCTGGCTCGGTGTGTGCGTCTAGCTCAGCTTTGGTAGACTTGCTTTGTGTGGGTCCACCCTCCCCCCTCTCCAAGGCATTTGGGGTAAAGGATCAGTGTTTCTGACAGGGGCTGGGTTAATCAGCGTTCAAGTTAAAGGCTAGCTTACTGTGTCATTGAGGGCTAGGCCATTATTTACCAGAGCAGTGGCTAGCCCAGTGTTCATGGTAAAGATCAGCGTCTAGGGTGAGGGCCGGCTTAGTATTCATGGTAAGAATAGCTTTGAGTTTATCATAAGGATGAACTGAGCTGTTCCTTCTGGACAGGCACCATGGCTTTAGAAGTGGCGAGTCCCTGTTGCTGCTTCCCCCCTGAGCCCCTCAGAGTGACCGCTACTGTTTTTCCATTCCATTCTCCCCACTTATCTCTTGGGTGATGAGTTCTTATCAGCAGTTCCTTCCCTCCTGGAGCTGGGTTGGGAGGTTTGCTTAGACCTCAGGTGATAAAGGCCAGGAGAACCTTGATATGGGGTGGACTGACTTGTGGGTGGACCTCCTGCAGGGACTTGAAGAAGGGCTCGAAGGGGGGGCGGCCAAAGTGCATGATGGAGCGCAGGCCCGTGAACAGACTCCTGTTCAGCACCTTCTGGAAGTGCCGCTCACAGATGTACTGGGGGCACAGAGGCAGGTCAGGCCAAGGACAGTCAGGGTCCGTGCCTAGCCCAAGCCAGCCTGCAGCCCAGGAGACAGAGAATGGGGTGGGGAGGGAGCTGGAGGCTGAAAATCGGGACTACCATCTCTGTGCCTCCTGCCCTCTGAACCTGGCTGTCCGCCCACCTGCCCTGGCCATCTGAGCCTCACCCAGCCAACCCATCGACCCACCTAGTCGCCCCGCCTGGCCGTCCCTGACCCACCAGCATGGTGGTCCTGAGGTCAAACTTCTCAGCCAGCTGGGTGACGTAGGTGTGCACGGACACCAGGTCCTGACGGTCATTCTCCTCCACCTCTCGGATGATGTCAACCATCCGCTCAAACTGCCACTGTGTTCTCGTCACCCAGATGAAGTAGATCTGGGGACACAGGGGAGTTCAGGACCTGGCTAAGCTCAGGCTCCCTATATCCCCGGGATCCCCACAGCAATAGAACTCTTCCTGTCTCTGTCAGCTTGTGCCTCTCCCCAGACACTCTGGGGAATGGAGTGTTGCGGGGGGGCCCCAGGGCCAGGCTCTGGGCGGGAGATGGAGTTACCCCAGGCATGGAGAGAGAGAAGGGAGTGATAACCTGGGGTGATGAAAAAGGACACTTGTCAAGTGAGCTGAAGGTCCGATGGGGTGGGAAGCGGCTTTTTCACACAGAGCCTGCCGTTCCACTCCCTGCAACGGGCCCTCCACAGGCTGCTGGGCTCCCAACCAACCCCAGCCCAGAGGGATAGGGTTCCACTAAGGGGCATGTCACAGAACAGCCTGAGGGAAGACCCAGCTGGCTGCCCGGGGCAGATGGGAATGGGCTCAAAGAGAGAGCCGGAGGATAGAAGCTGCCATAGAGGGACCGACCTCCCGCTTCTGAAGAGGCTGAAGTGGGGCCGTGTGGGTTAAGAAGCAGAGGCAGAGCCGGCATGGACAGAGGAGCGGGGGAGCTGCCTGTCACCCTCTGAATGCCGACAGTACGTGGGCTTGGCCTCTGCCTGCTGCGTTCCTGTGCCCCCGACTCACCTGCCAGGCCCAGAGAGACAAGCAGGGGCCTGCTACCAGGTCCGGGCTGGGGTGAAGGGACCCGGGATAGAGGGGGCCTGAGGGCCTGGGCTGTGTTCCTGCAACTAACCCAGCCCACCAGCCCTGCCTCGCCACCTCCCCTCTTCTTCCTCTTGAAAGCAGAGCAGGTTTCACTGCCCCACCCCAAGTGTTCCCTTCCTTCTCCCAACCTGACAAGGCTCCCTTCAGGGGCTGGCCTCCTCTGTAAGACAGAGTGGGTTTCTTTACCCCTCTCCAACTCTGTTCTTTAGGGTCCGAGGATATCAGACCCCTCTGGGGTCAGGCCAAGAACAGAGGCAGGAGAGACAGGCAGAGACGGACACAGTGATAGGGAGCAGGGGCCAGGGGTCAGCAGGAGGAGAGGGCACTCACCTTCTTACAGAACACTTGGCAGCTGACTGATGATTTGAAGACCAGGTCTTTGAGGATGGAGGCAAAGGGGGTGACTCCAACGCCCCCTCCCACCAGCACTGAGACCTCAAACTTATGCCATTCCTGGTGGCCCTCTCCAAATGGTCCATCAAGGTACAGCTGCAGGAGAAGGAGTGGGTCTGAGTTAAGCTCCGCCACCACAATAGCTCTGAAGCTAGAAATGGGAGGCAGGGAAGGCAGGTATGTTTATGGAGTGAGGAGAGAGGGGGTACCGCGGCATTACCTGGAATGGCCAGTCTCTGGACTGGGAGGGGAGGAACACAGTGGGCAGCCCGGGGCTGCGGGGCCAAGGCCTGCTAAGGGGATGTGGGGGCGGGTAGCTCATCCGGTCTGTGTCTGGTCACCTTCGGGTATCTGGCACAGCCACCTCCTGTTGCAGGTGAGTAGATCTCCCTGAGCCGAGTGGTCCAGGGCCCTGCTGCCCGGATGTGCAGGCTGAGCGTGTCCTCATCGGGTGCAGAAGTCAGCATGAAGGGGTGGTACTCAGTGGTCCCCAGAGCCAAGCAGGCGATCCGCACCCACTGTCCCAACTTGTACTCAAAGCCTTGGGGCCGCTGGAACTGCAGGTGGGTCACTCCTGAGGAAAGGAAGTGGGCAGGAGGCTGCTATCCAGGACCCAGCAACCCTGTGGCCTCCAGAAAGTCCCCCCCTCCCCGCAGCCTCAGCTCTCCTTCTGGAATATGCCAAGGCCTCTCCCCATCAGAAGGCATTACTCCCCTCTGGCCATGTCCACCCTGTGGAGGGGCAATGCAGCGCTGGTGCTGGTGGTCAGCAGGGAAAGGAGCAACCTGGCCCGGGCTCCTCCTCCCTCTGTTGTGAGAGAGGCTCGGGTCCCCCGGCCAAGAGCTTTGCTTGCCAGCTCCCTCATCGCTGCCGCCTCAAGGCCCCTGCCAACTCCACTGGACCAGACCAGCGGATTGCAACGTCCAGGCTCTGCCCCTGCCCTGTGGGCTTTCTCAGCACTACCCAGCTGGTCCCTGACAGTCTGCAGGCCTGGTGCCCGAAGGCAGCAGCTCGGCCTTCACTACGCTGATCTCCACCTTCTTCCGGCTCAGGCTCACCAGCTTGTCCCCCATAGATGAGTGCCGGGACCAGGAAGAAGATGTGGAAACGGGGCAGCTGGGGCAGGCCGAAGCTGCCGTGGACAATGAGCTGGATAGAGTGAAGAATTCGGCTCAGACCAAGTCACACCCACAACAGTGTCTGTGGCCGACTCGGGCCTTAGCCCCTTGTACCCTCCACCCACCCCAGCCCACCCCCACGGGCACCCTCCGTCCCCATCTCTCCGTGTACCACGCTCCCTCCAGGTCCCCAAATCTAACCACTCCCAACCCCAAGCCCATCCTGCAGATCGTCCACGATGAGTGAGACTATTTGTGCCTTCCTGGCACCATCCTGAACCAGCCACCTTGACTCTCGCCTGGTCTCCTGCAGTAGCCTCCCAGCTCGTCTTCTAGGGGGTTGCCCCACCGTGACCCATTGTCTTCAAGGCAGCCACTGCGACTTTCTGAAGTTCATTTTATCACGCCGTCGCAGTGTAACCAGCCTTAGTGGACTTCCCATTATACCACAAGGCCTCGAGATGCTCTGGCCTCTGCCTGCCAGCGTTTCCGCCTCCCTGTTCTTCAAACACGGCAAGTCCTTTCTGCTTCAGGCCCTGGGCACCCACTGTTCCCTCTCCCAGGGATGCCCCCTCCCTGCTTCTTGCCATCCCATGAAGGTCTCCTTTCATTTGCTCCCAGGGCTGGCCGTCTGTGGCACTAGCAACCACCTGCTCCTTGCCTCGTCTGCTGCGTCTCTGGGGCCACTCGCTTCCCATCTCCTCCACTGGCTCTCTGTTCCTTCTCCCAGCCCTGATTCTGCATGTTGCCCAAACCTGATTTTCTCACTCTCTGCGCTCCTCAGTCTATGCTGTCCCGTGTGGCATGGCCCCTCGGCCGCCCCCGCAGCCGCACGGGTCCTGCCACCACCTAATACACTGGGGCCACCCACAGCCAGGCCTTTGCGCCCTGAATACACTATCCTCATTTCCACCTCTGCACCCGTGCTCGTGCCCTTTCTTCTACCTGGAATGCTCTTCGGATTGCACTCTGCCCTGTCGGATCTTAGCTTACCTCTCCTTAAGTCTTGGCTCCAGTCCCATCTTCTCCCCAAAGTCTTCCCTAACCAGTTTGGCCCGAATGAAACTCCCTTCAGCGAGCTGCTAGAAATCACTGTTTGCAGCACTCAGCTCAGCATGAATCCTGTATTGTCTGCTCATTCTGATCATGGCAAGTGCACGGCACTTATCTCTACCCCAAATCCTAAGTTCTCCAGGGCAGAGCTTCGAGTCTCCCCCTCCTCCCCCAAACTAGTACGTAGCACCGAACAACTGTGTACTAGACCCTTCCACAGATAACTGTTAAACTGAACTCTGGCTCCTCAGTCCGCTCTGCCTTTCCCCAGCTTCATGTTCCTTTGCCCACAGGACTAACTTAAACCTCTCTGGGCTCTTCTCTGAACTGGCTCCGGTCCCCCCAGGTTCCTCTTTCATTATGGAGCCCACCCCCACCCCCAAGGCTTTCTGAGCATCTAACCAGGCTGAGAACGACGTCTGGGTGGCCTCATACTGCTCTGTTTATACGTCCCATTTGGTGTTGCCTCTACTTTTAAACCACAGAACTGCTGCAGACCCACGGTTGGCTGAGGAGCTGGGGGGCTGCCGCCAGCTCAGCTCCCGCTGCGCCAGCCCTGCCCGCTTCTGCCTGGGTCGGGAGCCCGGACAGCCTTCTGCAGGGCCGACTCCACACTGGGTCCTTTACTTGTCGCTTCTCTTTCTGCCCCAAGTCAAGCGGACACACCACGGGTAAATGGGGAGGAGGCGGGTGTTTTGGCCCTGATATCCCCCAGGTGAGACTGTCCCTAGCGGCCAGGGTTGGGTTGCCCAGCAGAGGGTCCTGCACCTTTCTGAGCTGCTGACTTCCCTGCTGGCAGGAAGGGAGGCTCTGAACCCCAGGGATCCCCCAAACCCAGGGATAAGTCAGAAGGGGTCTTGGTCTCAGGGAGCCAGTGTGGCCACTCTTCCGGGTCTCCCATTGAGCTCAGCTGCTTTTTCACCAGGAACAAGAACATCATCTCCACCCCTAACAGAAACAGTAACCGGGGAGCTAGGGCTCCCCCTAGCAGGGGTGGGTAGGGAGGGATAAATCAGCCTCAGCTTCCAAAGAAGGCAGAGATTTCTCTGGAAACAAACATCAGTTCTAGGAAACGACCTAAGCCGAGGCCGGGTAGTCCTCTTCAGAACCGTGAAGTGCTGAGCCTCAGCAACATGGAAACAGACCGTCTGATCACTGAGGACAGAACTGCACCTGGAGGACGCAGGGCATCCCACAGGTGCCAGCTTGACCCAGGCCATGATGGACTCGCCCTCTGTTTCAGGACTGTGTGCAGTTCTGCCTGGAGCCAGGTGACAGATGGCAACCATCTGGGCTCTGCGCTTCTGAAGGCTGACGGGCAAGTATCGTTGGTGGGGACGCTGGGGCCTTGGGACTTAGTTTAGCTTCTCAGCAGGACCCTCGGGTGCTCTTTAGGGAACCGCCTGTATCCATGAGGAAGGCAGGCCAAGCACAGATGAGAGTCCCTCTGGAACTAACTAGCTGACGCACCTGACGGCAAACCCAGGGAAGGTAAAGGGAACAGGAGGACGAGGGAGGGAGGGAATGTGAAGGAAGGGAGGCAGGAGCTTAAGGAGAAGGAAAGGGAACAGGTAGACTCTTAAAAATCCATCTCATCAACAGTCCAAGTGAGGACGTTTTGAGCAAGCTCGTTGACTCTACAAGTGGCACTTTGCTGAGTGGGGTGCAGACACCCCAGGAAACAGGATCAGAACAAAAGTGGCAGAACAGAATTAAGATAGACTTCTCTAAAAAAAAAAAAAGTGTGCTGCTCCCTTGAAAGTGGGCGGTCAACCCTGGAGCTCACACCAGCCACCGGAACTGGGGAATGACCGGCTGGGCAGAAATGATGCGGGGGTGTCTGCAAGGAAGCGACCAGCCTGATAGGGCTGCTACTGCCAGCCCCATGCCGGGCACCCATCTTCCAAGCGCTGCGGCCCGGGGTCCATCTGCTTGACAGGCCTACACTATCCTCTCCAGCTGTGATGTGAGAAGTGGAGGGGATTCCTGAAATGACTGAGGGGACGGAGAACGGATGTCTCAGCCCTCATGGCCTCCCTGGGATCATCCTGCCAAGACCCCGACAGCCCTCACCAGCCCGGAGAGCAGGACGTAGAGGTGGTGGGTCAGCCAGAAGCCCCGGAAGCTGCGGCGCCGGAAGTGGTGGGAGGCGAAGACATACACGATGGCCAGGACCAGGAGCAGCAGCACCCCCGTGAGGCCTGCAAAATGAACGCGGGGTGAAGGGCGGAGGAGCGGGGCTGTGCTGGGGCTGCCGTGGGTCAGGGTCCCATTCCACTTCACTGCTCTGGGTGGGGGCCATGGAAGCCCAGGCTTCTCCTCTGTTCTTCTCTCCCCACACCACTGATCAAAAGTGCCTTTTATTTCAACAGACTCTGCTCATCCCTCCAACACCTTGTCCCGATTGTTATTTTTCAAGGACCGGTGTCATTCGTTTTTTGTCTGTCACTTCCCTGACTGTCAGGCCCACAAGAACAGGGACCAGGCTGCTGGTTCAGCACGGGATCCTAGCGCCTTCTGTAGGGCTCGCCCCCTGTGGGCCTCGTCTACACCGGTGCTGACGGACTGAACGTGCGGGGCACCTGCTCTGGGCCCTCTGGGTCAGACTTTGGACATTGCAGGCCCTGCCCCCATGGAGTCAAGACTCGGTCTACGTCCCCCTAGCCCCCAACTTGGCTCCCACAGCATGAGCAGTGGCGCCATTAGTGAGGAAGTGCGACCACCCGAGCCCCCTGGGTTCAGCCCAGGGTTGGCGGGAGGACCCTCCTCTCACAGGAGATCCCAGGCCTGGGGTACACGAGAGAGCAGTACTAGAGTCAGGACAGGAGTGAGGGGCCAGAGAACGGCCCCTCAAGTGATCGAGGAGGAGGGAGGCAGAAATTAAGAAGATTAGAGCCCTGCAGTCTGGAAAAGCAGAGGTTAAGAAGGGCTCTAACCAAAGCCTGTAAAGGCCTGAACAGAGAGGAGGGCCTCAACACAGCCTTATCCACTAAATCCCAGTGCGCAAGAATTAGCAAGCACTCTGAAGTTCAGAGCAGGTTGTTTTAGGATTAAAAAAAATGCCGTGTTTCACGGAGAGGAGCGTAGAAAATGTATTATGCCAAGGAGGAAACAGACTGAAAATATAAATAGGTTCAAGAAGCTTTTGAACAGATTCACAGCTAATAGCTCTAAAATGGGTGATTATGGGGAGTAAGGAATACGTCCCTCAACAGCCCTGGTCAAGACGGACTACAAGGGGTGGGGGTCTCTGCCTAGTTTGACGAGCCTGGTCCCTCCACCGTGCTGCTGGGACATGGCATTCCCCCAAGCCACTGTCACGGTAGGTGTGTAGGTTGGGGCAGGGGGAGAGGGGGTCCATTCTCATTCCACGGAAGAAGGATGTTCCGAGTTGGGGCAGGAACCCAGCCAAGCTCCCAAGAGAAGGACTAGAGAGCAGAGGCTCCTACTTCCCAGCAGAGTTGTCAGGACCAGAGGGCAGAGCCTGGCCCACCGTGAGACCCGAGTGAGTGCTACTGGGCTGCCTCATGGCAGACAGAACCCGGAGCTCAGAGCTCAGAGCCAGACCCAGAAATTCAGAGCAGGGAGGGCTCTCACCTGGCACAGTCTGGAAGAACCACCAGTAATACTTCTGGGGACACTCAGACCTGTGGAGAAGGGAAAGCAAGCAAGGATGCTGAGAGGAGATGCCTGGGACTTCCAGAAAGAATCCTCCAGAGGAAACACCTCAACCCAGGCACCAGTCTCCCTTTCTGCCCACTCGGGGTCAGGGCTCTGGCTGGTCATTGTCTGTCCCATTGCCTGGAAGGTGACACTCTCCTCTGAGCCAAGAGAATTTGCTTCTTTCCATCCATAAAGGATCCCCCCACATTGACTCACACACACACACACACACACACACACACACACACACACACACACACACATGCACACAGTAGCCCACTCACTCACCCGTCGTCACGGAAGAGTCCAGGGAAGAGGCAGGAAAGGACGCTGAGCGGGCTGACGGAGAACAGGTACCCATTTACCACATGGCCCGCACTGTGCAAGACTAAGGAAGGCCAGACAGGGTGGGAGTAAGCCAGGGGGCAGCCTGGTGGGGGCGCTCACCCATTCAGCCCAAGGTGGAGGACTCCAGCCACCCAGCCTTGGGGGCCTGAAGAAGGACCCTCGGGGTCTGCACTTCTGGTCTCTAGCCATCCTCCTGTCCCTCCCCACCCCTGCTGAGCCCCATATATACCATCCATGAGCCCAGCCACAGGAGTCTGAAATTATACCATTAGAAGTTCATTCTTTGGGTTTCTCTCACAGAGTATGTTTTCCAACATAAAAACTGGGAGAGATCACACATGATGTGCCCATGTTCTGGGCTGTTGCTAACTTGTCAGCTGGAGGCTGAGGAGGTGGCCCTGAAAGCATGGGAAGAGGCACCAGGAAGGGGCGGGGTGGGGGGCTCCTGGGCTCACTTCACACCACTGCGGGCCAGCTGCATCCTTCTGAGAAGGACATCTAGGACTCACACTCAAGCACAAAAGAGAGGAGGGGCAGGCAGCAGGGGCAGGAGGACACGAACAGAAGCCCTGGGACTCCCGGGCCCTGCCTGTGAGGACGATGGCCACGGAGGCAATGAGCCGATGGAAGGTCTCTCGCAGGAAGGTGATGCAGGCTGCGGCACGTGGTGAGCAGGACGCAGGAGAACATGAAGGAGATGCTGGCGGCCGGCCCCGGGACAGGATGATGCCCACACGGGTGGTGTCCGTGATGCCCATGCGGTGAGCCCCAGAAGCATAGTCTGTCGGGGAGCCCAGGCGGGTAAGAGGGGAGCAGTGCAGAGAGAGAGCGCCGCTGAGGCGGGTCAAGGGCCCGCCCTGGCCGCCACCCCTTCACGCAGGCCCCCTCTGCAGCCTCCGTTCAAGCAGGCCCCATGCACCCACGGGAGCCCCGACCCCGGGGCTGCCCACACTCACAGCAGGCCCGCTCCAGGAAAGGCCCCCGCTGATGGCGCAGAACACAGCCACGCAGCCGACGTGGCAGCGGTAGTTCTCGATGAAGCGCTGGAACTGCTGCAAGGTCTGGTGGTGCCGGCTGCGCTGAAACTTCTCCCCGTGGGCCTCCGTGAACAGCAGGGGCTGGAATGATGCTACCCTGGGGACAGGAAGTCTCGGCTCTGGCTACGAACCCCCCCTCCCAGTGCAACCCGCCTCCCAGGAGCAGAGAAAGGGCACCAAGTTGCTCAAGCCAAGCAGGGTTCAGACCCCAAAAGCCCTACCACACTCCTCTGACAAGGCCGTCAGAGTAGGGACAGCCTTGCAGTGCTCACTGCGTCAGTTCGTCCCAGGGAACGCAGTCCCTCTAGCCCAGGTCCCACTCACACTCAGACAGCCCTCTCCCCTCCCAGTCTGCAGCTCCCCATTCTCACCCTGCTCTGTTCTCACCCTTTACTGGAAGCGCAGAAGTCACCCCCTCCAGGAAGCCTGCCTTGACTTACCAGGCAGAGGTGAGCACTTCCTTGAGCTCCGAAGCTCCTTGCTCTGACCACTGTCACAACATTCATCGGTGGGACATGGTGATTATCAGTGTGGCAGCCACCTTGTCAGACTGTGGTCTGCTCGGGCGTGAACTGCTCATCCTGCCCGCAGCCCTGCACGCTAACGGGATGCATGAACTCAAGGAGAGGAGCAGGCGTACTTCTTGCCAAACCTCTGTCGAATCTCCGGGGGGGGGGTCTGTGTCCGTGGGGCACTGCAGTCTCTGTGCTATCCGCTCCACGTCAGCGTTGCTGTGGGGACAGCGAGCGCTCACTCTGGGGGAGGGACTAGGACAGGAATGAAAGAGAGAGGATTCTGGCCACCTGAGCCACTGGATCCTCGCTGCCCCTGGTCTCTCTGCAGACCGACTCTGCTGAGGAGGGGTCAGAGCTCTCAGCCAGGGGCCAGCAGACTTCCCACAGAGACCTGGAGAGAGAATGAGTTAGATCCTGGGGACACACATACAAGCTGTGTCCTTCACAAGGGCATCTGACCCTGGCAGCAGGTGGGTGCCGAAGTCCAGCAGGCTCTCTGCTCTTGCTGGTACAGGGCTGTGTCTGCCTACAGCAAGGAGCCCTTTTTTCTAATTTGCATAAAGACACTACATAGGCTGGTAGGGCCCTGATCCCAGGCATTCTGGGGAGAGAAAAGGCAACCCCCCCAACCCCAGCCCTCCCTCCAACATTCCCAGATCAGGGCTCACCAGATCTTTTCCCGGCTGATGTAGGAGGCTCGCCGGCACAGGTCCTTGAGGACTTCAGGCACCTCTACCCCTGTAACACAGAGCTGATCTCGGGAACAGCTCAGGGCCCAGAGCCCAGGAAGACCTGGCACTCACCCCATGTCCATACTGTAGAGGGTCCTCGGCCAGTACCCTTGCCTTTGGGTGCCCCAGCCCCAGCCTGCTCCCCCAGTGGGAGCTAGACCCAGCCATGAGGGGGCAGGGAGAAGGCCTGAATTTGTTGGCCAGTGTCCCTGGATGTGTGTCCACCTTCAGCCCACTCCTGGGACTGGTATCAGGCTTGTGGGGTAGAGTTCAGAAACTGTGCCACCTGCCTGCTGAGACCATTCTGCCACAAAAACCCTGCTAAACCCTCCAGCTTAAAGCCTCCTGGGAATTAAATGTAGTTCTGGGTGGCGCATTTATGGGATCACCATGAAATTCTTCCCACCTTCCTGTGTTTAAAAATGTTCATAATAGTATGTTGGGGGGAAGTACTCTCCCTTGAGCCACCCGTTCCTCTCTGTCTGGCCCGAGCGTTGCAGGGGAGGGCGGGACTGAGCTGCAAAGCCATGTTCTCACAGGAAGCCCGGGAATGTCCAGGTCACTTCCGAGTGCTAAACTAATCTTGACGACTACCCTGGTCTCCAGCCCAGGGGGCACAAGTGATTAAGGTGAATTTCATGCAATCAGAATGTTTACAACAAAGTATGGATATTTATCCGTCAGATTTCAACCAGCAGCAAATGCGGCAACATGGTAACAAAAGGCAGGTGAACGGGGAGATCTAGGTGACCGGGGAAAGGGCTGCTTCCTGCGCTATTGTTGTTTCTTTTCTGTAGGAACATTCGAAATGTCTCATAGTAAAATCTGAACGAAACAACAAGGCACAACAACAATTAAAAGCAAAACAAAACAGGACTCAAAGCTACCCTTCCGCATAATCCTCACTCCCCCAGCCTGGTCCTCCACCCCAGGGGCTGAGTGGTCCCAGGACTCTGGCCTGGGCTCACCTCCGGACACCTGCCCCTGCTCAGCCCTCGGGCCCAGGTGCCTACTGCCCTGGCTGCCTGGGAAAAGTGAGAGGCTGAAGAACCAGGAGTGCTGGTCTGCACTCCAGTAGTTCTCCTCCAGCCCTGGGACATGGAAGCCCTCACCAGAGCCGCAGTGGTGTCCTGCCCAACTCGCCCCTCTCCCACATCTGGGCTGCTCAGCTCCCCCAAGTTCTCGTCATCCTGGGAGGGGCTGGGTTTGGTCTCCACATGCCCCAGCGAGAAACTGTGAAGGCACCGTAACAGCTCAGAGTAGACCACAGAGAGTCCTGCTACCTGCCCCCTCCCCACCTGGCTCTAGCCTCCGCCCACCGAGACACAGGTGGGACAGGAAGTAGGGGGAAGGACAAGAGAAGTGGGTCTCCGTGCACTCAAGCAACATCAACCAAGCGCTCAGCCAAGGGATATAAAGGCAAACAAGACCAGAGCCCCCCCTGCCAGCAGACACCCTAGCTCAGGTGAATATGGCCTGGAGAGGGCTGTAACAAGGAGACACTGTCCCCCCACCCCACCCCCGTCCTGGGCACCTGGCACAGGGATCTTCGACAGAGAGCTGGAAGAAGCAGAGTTCTGTCTGCTGTCCCCCACCCCATCCTGACCCTGCCCACCCACCCTGGGAGCAAAGCTGCATTAGGACTTTGTGGGCCCTAGGCACTGTCACCTTCCTAAACCACTTCCGCCCTTAAAAAAAAAAAAGTATATACGTGTCTTTATAAAAGATAAATATTTTTTATAATCACGTTGGTACATAGAAGGATATAATCCAGGCTGGATATATTATCACCTATTTATTATTATTATACTCATCCTTCTGACTTTAAAAGGAATTAAAGCATTTCTGTGGGCTCCTAAAAGGAGGTGGGCCCGATGCACTGTGCCTGCTATGTCTAATGGCTACGTCAGTCGGCCCCAAGGCCAGGCCCCCCACCTTTGACGCAGAGCTGTGTGAATCGCAGCTCGCTGTCATGGTCCCGCAGTGTGAAGTGGAAGTCCTCCCACGTCAGCTCCTCCCTATCCTGGAAGCCGGACTCCCGGAACGTGGACTCCACCACCTCCGTCAGCTGCGCCTTGGACAGGCAGTTGTTGGAGATCTCCGTGAAGGACCTGGGGTTGGGGGAGGGAAACCCTCGGGCCCTGAAAAGAAGCTTGAGGCCTGGACAGGAGGGCCTACTGGCCATCCCACCAGGCCTTCGGAGCCCACAAGGAAGGGCCCCCTCCTAGTTAAAATAGTCTTCGGCTATATGGCCCCTGCTCTTTACCCTCCTGCTCCCACCTTCATGCCCCCACTTCTTTCCCCCAGCAGGCCCTGTCCTGGCCCACTCTTCCGGCCATCCCACGGGACCAACCTCAGCATCCTGATGAACTCGTCCTTGGAAATGAGACCATTCCCATCAAAGCCATACATGCGGAACATAAGGCGAGACTTCTCAGGAGAGCCTGGGAGGAGGAGGACCCGGTGAGAGCCCCAACCTACCTGCCTAAACCCCAGGCTGACCAGAAGGGGCCTCACATGAGTCTGACCCACTGCTGATCACAACAAGGGGTCACTCTGCTTCCTGATCTCTACCTGGGTGCTCCCAGATGTCTGCCGTGGCTGGAGACCAGGCCCCGGCACTTCCCCTTCTCCAACAGGTCAGCTACCCTCCAGCCTCAGTCTCTAGCCCCTTCCATCTTCTCCTACCTGGACGATCACTTCCTTTTCCCCTACCTTTCATGAAGACCACCAGGATGTCCAGAAACTCCCAGAAGGACAGGTAGACCTTGCCATCTTTGTCCGCCAGGGAGAACATGGACTCCACAAACATGGCCTGGGGCTTGAGGCCCAGGAACTCGGCAAACTCAGCTCTGCTCAGCTCGCAAGTCAGGGCCTCCCGTACCTTCTGCGATGAGTCCAGGGGCAGGGTCCCTGCGTCCGCCTGGTCGATGTCCAGCACCTGCACCCGGGCAGCAACAGAGGGAGGGAGAGAGAAGGAGACAGGGTTTCCTTGATTTGAAGTCCAGCTGAGGCTTGTAGGAGCCACCTTTTCCAGGTGTCTGCCCAGCACCCTGTCTCCTGAGCACCTGCCCGTGCCCTGCAGGTGGTCCCTGGGGCCTTTTGTTCTACAGAGCCCCAGTCCTCTGTGTTAGCTGATTGCACCAGGGATGCACACTTGACCCAAGCAGATGATCTGGAATTGGGACTAAGAGGTCCCACGTCTGTCTTGACCTGAGCACAACAAAACTCAGAAGTCGTGGCCTGCCACGCTCTTCCAAGTGCTCAGAGACCCAGACAGAGGGAAGTAAACACACGGAGAAAACGAGGCAGGCTAAGAGAGAGAAGTGGCTTTGTTTGCTGGCAACTTTCCCTTTCCTAGCCCCTTCCAGGCCAGGTCACAGTCCTCCCTTCGGAATTGCTGAGACATCAGCACAGCCTCAGAGTCAACTGACCTTTTATCAGTGCGAGCTTGCTCTTAGACCCAAAGGAGTTTTGACTGAGAAAAAGCCTCAGCTGAGCTGAGAAAAAGTGGGGCTGGGAAAGGGGAATTCTCATGGTGGGCTATCTTTAGCCCACCCAGGGGCTGCCCCAGCATCAGAACAGGGGGTGAGGGAAGCAGACAGGCCTCAGGCACAGCACCTGTTCTGCCTGCCTGTCAACCAGGGCCCCAGTCCAAGCCTGGCTGCGGTTTCACAATGCAAACCTCGTTGCTCCAAACGGCGAGCTTTAGTGGAAAGAGCCTGGGGCTGGAGGCAGAAGATCGGGCTCCTGTCCCAGCTCTGCCTCCCCCTCGCTGTGTGACCTCAGGCGAGTCGCACCAGTTGTCTGTCATTCATTTTTCTTACGTGCCCTACTTATCTCACAGGGCTATTGTGAGAATCAACAAGAGACCCTGTATGGAAAATGTCTTGAAACCTGGAAGCACTGTGCAGACGGAGAGGGCTGCAGCTACCCCTAAGACATGGTAGCACCCCCTTGCGCCCCCAGCACAAGGGTCCCCATAGCCACGTAGAGGTGCCCCGGCCCTGCCTCGGCCCTGGCAATGAGTCTCCCCACCTGGGGAGGAGGTCCCTCCATTCCAGTGCATACTCAAGTTCAACTGGCTTGGGGAGTAGATGACAAAAGCCATGTGCCCGGCACGTCGTAAATGACCATTAAATGGTCACTTCCCTCATGAATCCTCTCCCCAGTCAGCCAACCCTGTTTCTTCTCCTCAAACATTAATTTTTTTGCCCTTCTACTAGACACCTCTGTGCAGTCCCTCCTGCTCCTTTCCTCTGAGCCAACAATTTTTCACCTCTTTTAAAGTCTCCGTCAAATCTGACCCGAACCACGACCATCCACCGGCCTGAAGACGCAGCACCTTTTCTGAACTCCTACATTGCTTAGCTCCTGGCTGTCTTACACTCATCATTCTGTGCTGGTTTCCTTCCTTTCTGTGTCTGTGCCTTCTTCCCAGAGGGGTGACAAACTCCTTGAGCGGGGCCTGGGCTGGAGGGATCTTATCTCTACCAAGCTTCTCCTCTCCACCCTTCTGGACCCAGGCTGCTCTATTTCTGTGCCAGACATGCATGCAAGTCCTTGCATTTCTCTTCCTGGCTTGTTTCCCCACATCTCCTCGGTAGTTCTTGGAAGTCTGCAAGGTGGGCTCATGTCCCAAGGAGGCCTCTGGCAGCGGCACTGCACCAAGGGGGGGGGGCACCAAGGGCTCTCGCTGGCCCCATACTGACCCTGAGTTTCTGCGGCCTTTTGGCTAGGATGAGTTAAGTGAGGGCAGAGAGGCCGGACAGCCCTGAAGAGAGAGCTGAGCGACACATACAGATAAGCTCCTGACGCGGCCTCCCTGGAGTGGCTCAGGTAGGTGTCAGAGCATCTCCTTACAGAGAGGCCAGGGGATTGGGCCAAAAATGCAGTAGACCTGATTATTAGTGTCAGGGCTCCTGACTGTCCCTGGAGTCACCCCATGGCTGTGTGCAGCTAAGGGCACCGCCATAGGCAGACATGCAGGGACAGACCTGAGCCTACCTACACACCTGGGAGAAAAGGTGCCTGAAAAAGGTCTCCAAGAGGTGGCTCCTCTGCTCTCGGGCCACGGCTGCCCTCATCAGCTCCTGCTCCCGCGGCTCCCACTCCTGGAACCTCAGCCCGCTCTCCTTCAGGGCCCCCCGAAGGTGTTCCACCAGCACCTGCCGCTCTTCCTCCAGGTTAAACAGCAGCACCTACGGAGTGGCGACAGGGAGGGCAACCACTTGTCGAGGACTCCTGGGGCCAGGAGCTTTGCGTGAGTTTTGTCAGGGGCCACTGGAAAGAACGCCCTCGTAAAAGGGATTTACTGTTATGTCCTGGGCTCGGTGGAGTTCCGGGCTCATTTATAGGCACAGAAACTGCATTCAGAGACACACGTCTAAAGCCATTCCTCCCTCTCTGTTCACATGGGAGAAAAGAGTCAGGAAGGCAGGGAGGACAGACGACGGAGGGGCCCGGAAGCCAGACAGTCAGAGCTGAAAATCAGCCTCTGATTCAGTTCCCCTCCACACTCTCGAACAATTCGCTAGATCCTAAAATCAGGGGGCAGAGAAGAGGGCCTGGCTTCTTCCAAGGACTCCCAGCTAGGGCCCACTGGGGCATCCCTAGAAAGGGGCGGGGAAGACTGCGCAGGAAGAAGGCCCTGTGCAGATCACGTCACCCCACAGGCCCAGAACGGGATGAGTGTGTTCACGTTCCTCTCTCAGTTACCACAGCCAGGGACTAGAAGCCACAAACCCTGCCTGATTCAGCGCTCCTTCCCCTCCACCTGGCTGCCTCCCTGGCTGCGGACCAGGAACGGGACCCGCTGGGCCACACCAGGTCCTACTCCTTGGGGATCCTGAGCAGCAGGGCGCGGCGTCTGCGGTTGCCGGACAGGATGACGCTGACCTGCTGTGGGGGCCGCAGCTGGAGGGCGCGGAGCACAGAGAGCCTGCCGTCACCACGCACGTCTGCCCGGGCTGCAGGTGCACGAGCACAGGCCGAGAGGGCTCCTTGTGGCCCTGCCATTCCAATGCTGGAGAGACAGGGCTGGTCAGCCGGGGCCAGGATGCAGGAGGCCGGCTTAGAGCTGGAGTTAGGTCAAGGCCTCCGTAGCTCCTGGCCCCTTCTTGGGTACTGAGGGTCGTCCCTTCCCCAACAGCCCTGCTGTGCCTTTAGCCCACATGAAGAATAACTACCATTTCCTGAGTGCTTACTGTGTGCCCAATACTGTACCAAGTACTTGGCGGGAACTAGTTAATTTAATCTTCATAAACCTTCATGAGGTAAGTGCTATTATTATTCCTGTTTCACAGATAAGAAAAAATAGGTTTAGAGGGATTAAAAAATCTGCCTAAGGCCCAAAAGCCCAAGTGGTGGAATCAAGATTCCAATCCTCCTTCAGTGTGACTCTGAACTTTCATTAACTCCTTCTCTGTTGCCTGAAATTCCAGTGTAAGATGCCACAAAGCATCCGTTGCTGGGGATTCTAGAGAGTTACAGTAAGCCTGTGAAACGTAGTCAGGGCCCTGTGACTCCTCCCCGTGAGTCTATCACATGCCCTGTATGTGGGACCACGGGGAGACCTACGGAGGGTGGAGAACTCCAGGTCCAACTTCCACCTGATGCCTCCATGGCTCTTTCCACCTGCCCTGACCTGCTTGGAGGCCTAGAAAAGGGGGGCCTTTTCCTTAGGCTGCTGAGGTGGGGGTGGTCTGCAGCCCTGAGTCATGTCCTCCCCCGCACCATCCTGGCCAGCTCCAGGCCTACCTTCCATGCCCCCCACGAGCTTCTCAGACGTGACACTCTGGCGGTCCTGGCCCTGGAGCCTCTTGAAATTTCTCCTTCGGAGCTGGGCAACAATCCAGCCACTCAGCAGGCTCACTGAGAGGGCAGAGGCAGGAGGATGGCCAGAGGAAGGTGGGGGTCTGGTGAGATCAGTGACCCCTTTCCGTGGCAGAACTCCCTCCTTTGCCCACCTCCTAGGTCGGCTCATTCAATTGGCTCAAATTTTGAAGCTCCCTGGTGGGGGCTGGGGTGGGGGTCGGGTGGGGGTGGGGAGGGAGCTTAGGGTATCGTCTAAGATGCCAGCACCGCCTCTGCTGCTTCCACCACTCGGGTCCCTTCCCAGCCAGAGACTAAGACCAGAGTGCTTGTGCCAGAGACCGGACCAGCTCTGCCATGCAGCTGGTGGGCTCACACACAGCCATGCCAGAGGCGAAGTCTCAAGCCTTTGCCCAGCTAGTTCTCAACTGGTTCTCAAGCAGGGTTTGCCTTGGACAGTTTCCCAGGCCCAGGCTCCTTCAAATAACTGTGAAATCGATTCCTTGTGGCTCTTGACCAACCTGGGCCCTGGAGGGACCCCAGGAGAACAGGAAGGCAAATGTCCTTGCAGCTGATTTATCTGCAGGTCAGACACTGCTCATGTCCCCTCCTGCTTTGATGTGTTCCATCATGTGCCCAAAGAAACAGTACTCTACATGGTCAGCTGTCATAGATGAAACCACCCCACTGCCACCCCTTAGATTACGCATTTCACCCAACACCACCCTGCGCATCACTTTTACCAAGGGGGAAGCAGCAGAGAGTCCCGATGGTGACCCAAGAGCCAAATCCACTGCCTTCGAAATAGTCCTGCATGATGGAGGGAGCACAGGCTGGCAGGCCCTTGGTGCTGAGCTGTCTGGGCTGCGGGCAGGGGTCTCCTGGGGAAGTAGAGGAAGCTAGAGTCCTGGGGGGTGCTGGGCCAGAATCACTGAAGAGGTTAGGGTGGCAGAAAGGGTAGGGTGGGGGGCCTCTGGGTAGCAGATGGGTGAGAGCTGCTTACCCCTGTCATTATACCAAGAATGTGGTGTTTGCCTAGTGGGGTAACAAGTGGGGTCAGAAACGAACCTCACCTCTCTCTCCCTCAGATGCACATATGTACACGCACACACACACACACACACACACACACACACACACACCCCTTCCCTCGTCACTGCTGTGGAATGAGGATATCCTCACTGCACTGGGCCTTCCCGATATCCCACCCACCCCAGGCTCAGCCCAGCCGATGGGAGCCTTCCTCCCTAGGTCTCTCTGAGTCTTAGTCTTGACCCCACTTGGGTACCTCCTGGGGTTGTGCGGAAGGGGACCTACACAGCCACATGCGGCCACCGTGGTGCCCGGAACCAAAGTTCCCAAGGGCAGAACCATGGCTCACTGACTCTTTGGAGTCTACTGCCGAGCCGCCCCTGAACCAGGCCCATGGCTGAGGCGGGATGAGACACCCGACTCCAGGCCCCTCCAAACACCCCTGGCCACTCACCCGTATGCCAGAAGAAGACACTGGGCTGCAGGGCACTGGGGTTCAAGTTGGTGACAGCCACTAGGACATCCCATAGGGAAGTGTTTCTGATCTCTGCGATTTCTTCCTCAGAGAACAGCCTGCAGGAGGGAGAGGCGGGGAGCTGCTGCATTGGGAGAGAGATGCCTGTTCTGGCCCGAGGACCCAGATGAGGAAAGAGACCCAGAGGGGCTGAGGAAGTGGGGAGGCCAGCTGGGACTCAAGGGCCCGTGGGGCTGCTGACATTACACGCAGAGGGCCTGGGGCCCAGGCCAAGGTAAGTCTGAGGAAGGGACCCAGGCAGGCCTTACCCATTCCTGGTGTTCTCAAACCAGTAGCGGTCGCCGTCCCACAGCCTCATAAACTGGTTGAGGACAATAGCGCTAAAGAGGGGCCCGGGGTCCCCATGGCTCTCCAGGAGCCCCCCAGGGAGCAGCTCCAGCCGGGACAGGTCCCGGTTGTACAGGGCAGCTGTGGACTCCAGCACCTGGGGCCAAGAAGGGACAGAGTGAGTGCAAGGACCCGGCACCCGCCCTGGGGCAAGGGTAGTTCGCAGGGATCAGCCCCAGGGAGGATAATAATAAATGACAGTGACGATCCCTCACTTATTATGCCCCTGGCACCGCTCTGAGTGCTTTACACAAGTTAACTCATTTATGGGAACTCGCTCACAGATTCAGCTGCCTCTTGTAGAAAGTTGGAATAAAACAGGCAGCCAGTTCCCTATGTGGCTTGTTCTCAAAAAGATATGAAAGTTGAGGGTCAAAATCACGACAAAAATTGGAAAGGTAGAATGATGTGTAGAAAAGGTTTCTGTTCTTTTTTTTTTTTTTAAATATTTTATTTATTCATTTGACAGAGAGAGAGACAGCCAGCGAGAGAGGGAACACAAGCAGGGGGAGTGGGAGAGGAAGAAGCAGGCTCCCAGCGGAGGAGCCCGATGTGGGGCTCGATCCCAGAACTCTGGGATCACGCCCTGAGCCAAAGGCAGACACTCAACGACTGAGCCACCCAGGCGCCCCGAAAAGGTTTCTATTCTTGAGAGCTAAAAAAGTTTGTATAAATCAAATCCCTGCATAGACATTGCCTTTTGGAGACAGACTTCAACCTTCTATGAGCAGCATTTTCTACCTGACCTTGACTTTAGTTCTTTTCTCTGCAATGTAAACAAACATTTGCTCAGCTTAAATTCCAGCGAGGCCCAGGGGAGCTAAAGATTTGCTACTTTTGGTTCGCCTGGTGATTCCTACCTTTATATTGACTGTATAAAGTTTATACGCCCCACGTGCATATTGCTTCTTCATCGGCCTTTCACTTCTCCACTTTCCAACAATCTTCTAAACAGTAAGGACGAAAGCAGTAAAACAAGCGTGCAATCGTAGAAACGCCACTATGCCAAGATGGTAAGGCCACCAAAACTGCTCTGTTGGCTGGCAGGCAATGCCACGTGGCCCAGGCGACAGCTCAGGGAGTAACAGTTGACTCCCCAAAGGCAGCCCGAGTGTCAGTGTATAAAAAAGTACAGCTTGTTCCTGGGTTGAGGACCTTCCACACCTGCTCAGATGGCTGTTGGGAAGAGTAAACGAGATAATGCTTATTAAGTGCCTGGCGTGCAAGACATGCTCAGCAAACATTTGCTGGATCTGCAGAGTCACAAGGTCTACTGCCAAATCCTGCTGGTCTGGTAACTTCCATCCTCGTAGATGATATTGGGAAGAACCACGTGGGCGAGTCCCATCCCTCTCACCAGGGACTTGTCTCTAGTGTTTGTGCCTCACTGCCTTCCTTCCATGTCTTGGGCCAATGTGCCTTGGCCCTCCCACCCCGCCCTCTGCGTCCCAACCCCTCCTTACGGTGTGGTTGCTCTGGGAGAGTGCAGGGTTGATGTCCTGCCATCTGGTAATGGGAGGCAGACCCAGTGCTTCCCTGGCCTTGGTATAAGAGGGCAGGCCCAGATCCCAGCCCCTCTGCACGCAGCCAGCCGGGTGGTCTGTACGGGAAAACTTCAGGGGTCCTGGCCAGAAATCTGGGGATGAAATAGCAGAGAATCTGAGGGAGCACCGGGCCACCACAGCTCCACTAGCCCAGGACCCAGTCCCCAACCAGCCCCAGGGGGGCCAGAATCACACAGAGGGAACCATGGTCAACAGGTGTCTGAGCAGTGAGAGAGTGCAGGCTCCCAGCCCCGGTCACTCCTCCTGGCCTGACACTGGAGCTCCAGCAGAATCCCCACCCAGGGGACAGCAGTGCCCAGCCTGCAGGGACAGCCTCAGCGTCACCTAGCACATCCTCCACCACGACATGGTCCTCTCGCTCAGCGATCTGGGAGGCCATGCCCAGCAGCAGCGCGTCCACATCTTCAGCTCTTCGTAGATTTGGATGCTTTGGGAATGGGGAGAGAAGACGGGGTTGGAGGTTGAGCAGACAGGCTCTCCCCACACCACAGTCCATGCCCTGGAACCACCCAGTGCTGATGTTCCCTCTGAAACCAGCAGGCCATTCCTCCTCCATAGGTTGATTCCCCACTCGGGGTGAATGATGTCCCCATCCGAAGCTCATGCTGCTGAGAGCAGGTCTCCAGAACACACAAGGGATCTAAAACTTTACTTCTATTTTAGGAGACTTGACAGCATGATTGACAAAGGCACTAGAACATCTAGGTCTGGGTCCTTGCTCTGTTAGTGAACAGCTGTGTGACCATGGGCAACTCACAGGACCTCTCTGAAGAGAGATGTGTATATATATATATATATACACACACACACATATATATACACACACACATATATATACATATACACACACACATATATATATAACATATATATGTAAGTTAAAACATTTTTAAAGGATTTTTCATTGTTCTTTCGAAATTACTTATCTGTGGATAAGTCCATTGCTATGATTTCTTGGCTATTATTAGGCATATCCAAAAATTGTTTCAGAGTAAGAAAATCTAACCTATGAATTGTTTTTTCGTAAATATTTTATTTATTTATTTGACAGAGAGAGTGTGAGTATGAGCAGGGGGACGGGGCAGAGGGAGAGGGACAGGGAGAAGCAGACTCCCTGCTAAGCAGAGAGCCTGATGCGGGCTCAATCCTAGAACCTTGGGATCATGACCTGAGCCCAAGGCAGCTGCTTACCTGCCTGAGCCACCCAGGCGCCCCTAACCTATGAATTGTTTTTAAATTATAATGCAATTGTAAAAAATAAACTGACATGTTTTGTTCCATATACATTTAATTAAAATTTTTTTTTTACTTTAAAATTCCCTTTTCATTATTTTGGAGTCAAAATGTTTCTTCAGCTCTCCCACTTCTTTTATTATAATTCCCCGCAAGACCCGGCTCCTCTGCTTACAGCTAAAAATGCCCTCAGTGCAGTGTCAAGACCTAAGGTTCAGACCAGCGGGCTTCGTGACTCATCCTCAGCCTCGATTAGCCTGTGTTTAATTGGGGAGTTAATATATACACCAGCTGTGGGAAAGTGGACATAAAGTGCTTAAAAATCACAATGATGTCTTTTTTAACAATTGTTCTTCCCCCTCCAAATTCACTGTTCCCTGGGGAAATTAGCACACTTCAGACTGATAATCCTTTCCTGAGGGCTCCTGAGGACAGATTTTTCTCAAATGACATCCCCACTCCTGCCAATACACAAACCTTTGCACTTTGCCCTCACCTCATGTAGCCGCCAGGAGGCACCTGGTAGAGAAGAATTGCTCAGAAGCGGCCAGGAACTCTGGGGAGATGCTGGGGTCCAGGAAAGGGCTGTGTCCTGGGGGAAGGGGAGAAGAGGGAGGATAGTAACACTTAGCCCTTAAACCACCCAGCCTCCCCCCCCCCCGACACCCCTTCTCCCTGCCCCAAAAAACTCCTGCTAGCTCTCCCATTCTCCTTCCCCATCCCCTCACCTGCATACTTGGGGGGTGTTTTCTGCAGGAAGCTGGGCAGCCACTCATACAGAACGATGTTCTGAGGGTCAAGAGAGGGCAAAAGGGAGGCAAGGGCTGGAGCAGCCACGCTGGGAGGGGTCTGAGCCCAAGGAAGGCTTAGGTGGGAGATGAGGGCCAGGCAGGGGCAGTCACGAGGGGGGCAACTGCAACAGGACAGGTGCGGAGGCCTGTGCCCCACTAGGAACATGGGATGGGAGTGGGCTAATGACTAATAACCACAGCCCAGTCTCGTGTATAATAGCCCTTCGCCTGCTCCTCATCTTCGGGGTCCATTCCTAGCCGCTAGCTCCAGTTCTGGGGAGCAGTGTCCTCCTGGAAAAGGGCGTTTCCGGGGGCTGCTTGTGCGACGATGGAGGGCTCTGCGGGGCAGCGGAGTCTCCCGCGCAGCAGCCTGGGGGAGGGGGGAGGAAGGAGGGGAGGGAGGACGGAGAGAGGCCGAGTGACGGACCTGGTAGGTGGCGGTGACCCTCTCGCGCGCCTGCTGGAACAGCTCCTCGTCCCCCCATTGCGGGTGCTCGCGGGCCAGCCGCTGCGCGCACAGGTTGTGGTAGCGGCCCCACAGCAGGCCCGGCGCCTGCAGGAAGGGGTCGCGGTTCCCTCGCTCCGCCGCGAAGGCTGGACGCGACGCGGGGCCGCAGGGGAGGAGCTGGGCGGCGGCGCGACCGCGGGCAGCGCAACTTTGCCGTCCGCAGCCCGCCCCGCGCCCCGGCCGCCGCAGCCCGCCCCGCGCCGCCGCCCCGCCGTTCAGCCCCCGGGGCCGCGCTGTTCGGTGGCGGGGTCGGCCGCCGTCCCCACGAGCGGGGGGCTTTGTGCGTCGCGGGGAAGGCGGGGTCGGGCCCCGACGCCAGCTGTCCGCGGGAGAAGCTCCGCAGCGCGTCGCTGCACGAGGGCGAGGAGCCATAGATGGCGCTGCCGTCCAGCCGGCCCGTCACCTCGTTGGTCTGCGGGGGCACCAGGAGGGTGAGCCGGGGTGAGCCCGGGGTCGGGTAGCGGAGGCGGGTGTCGGTGGGCGAGGGGGTGGGAGTCTCTCCCCGCCCGGCCCGGCCCAGAACCCGGGACCCCGCCCGTCTCGTCTCACCAGGTCCCGGGGATTACTGGGGCTCTGTGCGGTCTCGGGGTCCCAGCGGCTCCTCTGGAAGGGGAGGACCACGTTCCCGCGCCGGTCAGGGTCGAACACCGGGTCCCGGGCGGGATGTGGATGTTGAGAAACTCGGCTGGGCAGCCCGGGGTCTCCACGCTCACCAGGTCCGAGAGCACGTGGTAGCCTGTCCACAACGGGGGAGGGCGTGCAAGGACCAGGTAAGGACCACTCTCCCTTCAGCATCAGGTATCTAGACTCCCCCACTCCCTTTGAAGCTTCAAAAGATGACTCAGCCACTTTTGGCAAGTCCAAGTCTTGACCTCCTCCACCTTTCCCAGTGCTTTGTTACACCCTGGTCCAAACTGCTTTCGTTGCCGGTTTGGTCCTCTCCTTGGTAACTGGGAGGTGCCGGGTCAGTGTGCCTGGGCAGTCAGGCTGGGAACACCTGCTCCAACATGCAGCTGGGAGCAGCCTGCCCAGAGAAACTGCCAGTCTCACTGCAACACCGGACACTGGGAATCAAATGTAGGCACCTTGGGTGGCCAGCAGGAGCCCAACATTCCTGTTGGGAGCCAACAACCCACAGTCACTAGCGTCAGACCACCCACCCTAGCACCCCCATTTTGACACCCCGGCCTCCAGCCCTCTTGTCAAAATCAGAACCCTGGCCTGAGACTGTCCCAGGAGTCACAGGGACCATGAGTGAAAACAGGGTCCACCAAGAGCCCCTGCCAGATTATTGTCAGGCTCCAGCCTCTACCTGTAGTCCCATCGGCAGCTCAGTGTGGGGCAAATTTATGCCTCCCCCACTCAGACTTTCTCCCTCTACTTTTCCTTCTCCAGAAAAAGAAATACAAGACATAGCTTTCTTGACTTAAGAAAAATCCTTTTAGGCCCCAGACATCTTGTGATTTATGACTACTCGCTCAAAGCACATTCTTGAGTTATCTTTGCAGGATTTAAACTTCTTTGAATATTCAGATATCAGATCAATTAAAGGCAGACAATGATGCCAACCCTTGCTGGCCCTTGTGACTTCCATCAATTAAGACCTGGACTCTGTCATTCTATGATGACTTTAGCCTAAATTCTAGGCTGAATTCTCCATTGCACAAGTGCCTTCGTGAATCCATACAGACCCTTAGCTTAAAACTTCCCCAGTTTTGTTATTCGGGAACAGACTGCTTTGGGAAATATCCTCCATGTTTTCCCTTACTTGTTCCAAGTAAAACTCTCTAATCTTGGCTTTCTTGTGTCTTTTGGCTAAATACCCACCAAGAGGCAAATCCAGTTTTGGGTAAGAATACCCCATCCCATTGCCTGCCCCTTCATCTCTCACCCACATCTCTAAGACCCACCATCACTTCTCTCCCTCACTTCCTGACTCCCCCCTCAGACATAGAGGTGTCCAGCTGACCCTACTGGCCTCCCTCCCCCAGAGGTTGAGGCCCTCACCAAAGAAGACTCCCAGCACTGTTCGCTTTCGCAGGGAGGCCTGCCCTGCAGGGCCCCTCATGGCAGTGTTGCTAAGGTCTCTGGGGTTGGGCAGCTGGGGTTCTCCCAAGGGCTGGTACACACCATCTGCATAGCTGGCTGGAACCAGGCGCTGGAGCCGAGAGCCTGGGGTAGGAGGGGTAGGAACAAAGATAAATCCTCAGTGGGGCTCCCTTACCTCCCCTCTCCCAGGCTTCCATCCATACCACAGATCCTAAAACCTTAAGAATGCATGAGCCTCCGCTGGTACCTGCCAGCCCTTGCCCCTTCGGGTAACCCTGCCCCTAGGCCTGTTTCCACTTGGCCCTCACCTACCTTTGCTGCCCCATCTGTGCTCCATGAGGTTTTGTGCCACCCATCAAATCGCTGCACCTCCCGGGAAATGGGGTTCTGAGTTCCTGTGTGAGAACAGAGGGAAGGGGCAGCTGGGCAAGTACAGGCATGAGAGGACAGGCAAGCCTGCAGGATATGCGTCTTGGTAGCCTGGCAAGGGGAGCAGCAGAAGGTGGAAACCCAGCACAGTGTGGAAGGTAGGCGGCAGGGGGAGAGAACCAAGGACAAAGTGATATCCAAACTCGAGCTCATTCTTCTAGCTGCTCAGTGGGGGAAACATGGCAGGGAGCCCTGAAGCAGTGGAGACAGGGGCAGTGTGTGCTGACAAATAACCTCAGAGAACAAGACAAAGCTGGAGAACAGTGGCGATGTGGAAGGGCATGCAGGAGCCTTCTAGTGCCCTCACCCCTCAGCTCCCTAGGGACAAGGCAGGACAGAAACCAGTCCCAGCCCTAAGATATACGGAGCAAGAGCCAGCCACTGCCCCAAAGCCAACCACTCTTCCACTCAGGAAAGGAGAGGTCATTCTGTGACCACTCCCTGGGTACGGGCAGTGTGGAGAGGGGCTTGGCCCTCTCCTGCTGAGCAGAGCCGCCCCCCCACCCAGGGCAAGTGTGTGGGCCCTGGGGCTGTGGCTCTGCCGCCTGTTGCTATTCTGGTCTCTTTTCCAGTTTCTGGGGGTGGGATCAGGGACTTCCTGGTCAAGGGAGAACCTTGCCTCCTCCTCCTTTGAGGAATCATGTTCCTCATGTAATTCCTCTTATTGACCCTATTATACTTTCTAAAAACTAGGATCTGGGAGGGGGCACTCAGTTGTTGAGGGAAGAACTCAGGCAGTGAGGGAAGAGGGAAAGGTTCAGAATCAGAGATGGAATGGAGGTCCTTCTGGTCAGCAGATCAGGTGACCAGTCAGATTCCATCTTCCAACTTACTCAAAAGTGCCGTGTGCCACGTGCTATTTCAGATCCTTAGCCTGAGGCAGGTTAACCCCTAAAGGCAGAGCCTGAGGGAAGGATTTGAGCCATGTGGCTAACTGGGAGGTGGCCCAGGACGAGCTGGAGGAAGTGGGGAAGTAAGGCAGGGACATCAATATGGGACTTGTCACGGAGTGAGTTACTGCTGAGGGAAACTGGGGCTCACTCCTGTTGGTGGCCTCTCGAAGACTATATGGGCACACCTCAGAATTGCCTATTGAGCAGGGAGGAAGCCAGGGAATCTATCCACCAACTGGTTGAATGTTGCACTAGGTGCAGTGTCTTCCAGCCCTCAGGTGGAGAAGGAAGGAGAGGTAAGCAGGTACTGGAGGTAGGAAACTGTCAGGGTACGTAGAAACTGCCCGCCAGCTGCGGGTGAGCACAAGGTGGGCTGAGAGGATGTGGCACATGATATCTTCTTCAGGAACCCCACTAAGAGTTCCCACCCAACATTTCCGGTTCTTGGTTGGCCACAGTGTTCAGCTTCCTCTCTTCTCTTGCCACCTAGAAGTCCCCTAGGGTCAGAAACTGTTTCCACTCATAGCTGTATCCTCCATACCTAGCATGATGTGTGCGTCAAATCAGTGTCCAGTTAGGATTTACCAAATGAACAGATACCGCCATATTTGTTTCAGCTTCTCCATGGATTCTTTACTCCAACTGTTCTCCAAAGAGTGCCCTGCCCGTAAGATGGCAGTTTCCCTGCTGCCACTGACGGAGGCCAGGGCTGGCAAGGAATCCATTCCATGTCCCCACATTAACCACTTTTAACCCTCGCTCTGAATGCTGAGGCAGGAGGCCTCTGTGGCTGAACCGAGTCATTGCTCTGCTTCCTGCAAACTCCTGGCAGGAAGCAACCCTTTACTTTATGTGCCTTGGTAGGGTAAGGAGGCATCCTCACTTACACACCACACGACAGCTCTCGTGCTGGCCATCATACAAGTCTTAGAGCTGGTTGGCTCTCTCTGGGTTTCCAAAGATGAGCAGACTCACTGCTGCCCAGATGTCTGGCTGGTGCCTGGTCCTCAGGTAGGTTCATTCACCAGCTTTGTAGTGATGTAGAAAGAAGGCTCTTCTGTCAGCTTAGGATAAACTTAATCCTCTAAGCAGCGACTGAGCAAAAATTTCCATACAGGCAGGGTTTAGGGGCGGCCACCTGGTTCAAAGGGGGATCAGGGGACTTTTATAGAGCCACCTTAATACGGCAAGAACCTCAATATCACGTGGGTGGTTTGTTAATTTGGGGTGGCTTAATGGAGGGGTCGGTAGATTATAGGAAGCTAAAGGACGTCATCACTTGGCCCCCTGTTCCTTATGAACAAGATACACTATGATAGAATTGGGTGAATGTGACGGGTGAGGGGCAGAGCAAAGCCAGAGAAGGAGACCTGGATGTTTAGCCACCAAAAATTCATCTGACCTCTGCTAGTTTTGTTTTTAATAATGTGAGTGTTTTTGTAGGCAAACTGGGTTATATCTCTGTCAGAAAGAACAACCATCACTCTCGAGCTTGGATGAGTATCTTCTGTTTTGAGTCTTACAGTTTTCGATAAATCCCCTGGAGCAGTCCCTGCCATCCAGATCCTGACCTCCTCAGCTTCTGGCACTGGAGAGCTGCCTCCATCTGTCTAGCTGTGAAACCCTGTTTACCACATCATTAACTGATCAGCAGAGATTGCGGAATTTGTAAATCTCAGTGTTTCTCTGAATGAAAACAGACATTGTGCCAGAAATTCATTGTCAAAGAGGAACATCTAAAATTGGTAATTAGCAACTAAAAAAGAGGCCAGAGTGCCCATCTTAAACCAAGACTCTTCCTCACAGGATGGATGCGACTGGGTGAAGTAGTGAACAGAATTCTTTTCTATTAATAATATTTTTTATTATATTATGTTAGTCACCATACGGTACATCCCTAGTTTTTGATGTAAAGTTCCACGATTCATCACTTGCGTATAACACCCAGTGCACCATGCAATACGTGCCCTCCTTACTACCCATCACCAGCCCATCCCATTCCCTCAGCCCGCTCCCCTCTGAAGCCCTCAGTTTGTTTCCCACAGTCTATAGTCTCTCATGGTTCATTCCCCCTTCTGTTTACCCCCGCTTTCTTTATCCCTTTCTTCTCCTACTGATCTTCCTAGTTCTTACGTTCCATAGATGAGAGAAACCATATGATAGTTGCCTTTCTCTGCTTGACTTATTTCACTTAGCATTATCTCCTCCAGTCCCGTCCATGTTGCAGCAAATGTTGAGAAATCGTTCTTTCTGATGGCTGAGTAATATTCCATTGTATATATGGACCACCTCTTCTTAATCCAGTCATCTGTTGAAGGGCATCTCGGCTCCTTCCACGATTTAGCTATTGTGGACAATGCTGCTATGAACATTGGGGTGCATATGGCCCTTCTCTTCACTACGTCTGTATCTTTGGGGTAAATACGCAGTAGTGCAATTGCTGGGTCAAGGGTAGCTCAATTTTTAACTTTTTAAGGGACCTCCACACTGATTTCCAAAGTGCCTGTACCAACTTGCATTGCCACCAACAGTGTAAGAGGGATCCCCTTTCTCCACATCCTCTCCAACAATTGTTGTTTCTTGCCTTGTCAGTTTTTGCCATTCTAACTGGCATAAGGTGGTATCTCAGTGTGGTTTTGATTTGAATTTCCCTGATGGCTAATGATTTTGAACATTTTTTCATGTGTCTATTAGCTATTTGTATGTCCTCATTGGAAAAGTGTCTATTCATATCATCTGCCCATTTTTTGATTTGATTATTTGTTTCCCGTGTATTGAGTTTGAGCAGTTCTTTGTAGATCTTGGATACTAGTCTTTGATCTGGAGTGTCATTTGCAAATACCTTCTCCCATTCTGCGGGCTGCCTCTTAGTTTTTTTTTTTTTTTTTTTTTGACTGTTTCCTTGGCTGTGCAGAAGCTTTTTATCTTGAAAAAAATATTATTAATTAAAAAAAAAAGAAAAAAAAAGTAAAGATGAAGAACGTAGGTTCGAAGGAGAGCAGTATGTAATCTGTACAGAGCTGTTATGGCCAAAATGATTCAGAAGAGCCTTTAATTTAGATGTGAAGGTTTATATTTAAATGTTGCTTGTGATTCTGAAAAAAGAATATGGTATGGAAAAGTATGGATTAACATACGATTTTGTTGTTTACTGAAAACGAAAACTTTTTGCTGAGAAGTTATTATTTAATAAATATTTAATCTGTGTTTTATCTTACAAAAAAAAAGAATTCTTTTCTACTTCTATATGTGCATTTGGAAGTGGAATCATGTCCTTTCACAAAGACCTGGGTTTTAAAACACAAAAGATGTTATGTCTTTGTGGGATTGGAAACATGTAAGTCTTCCTATGGTGAGGGGCTGAGTCAGTGGCAGATATGAGGTGTCCTGTGGGTTGATTTATTTTTTGCTAACCTCTAAACAGCCAACACGGAGATGCCTTTTTTCACACAGCTCAGTCCCTGAAAGTCCTCAAGAGTGTTTTGTGACCTGAAAACTGGCCGTTTCTAACTATTCCTTGCAATAGTGCCAGTCTTTGAATTTCAGTGTTGATGACTACGAACTACATCATACCACTTACGTGGCCCTTTTTGAAAGAAAATTATCGTAGCTCAAACATAAACCTTACAATTTCAGATATCCTCAGAGTGGGTAACCAAGGCAGGAAACCATGCCATGTATAGAACAATTCCAACTTCAAATACTCCATCCCTTTGTCTCCATAAATCACTGAAACATCTCAGAAATCCCAACATTCCAAATCCAGATAGTAAACCTTAAAATAAGCCTGTAAACATTAGAATAACTGTATTCAAATGTCACATCAGACCAACAATGGATTCTATGATTTATTGTAAATCATGTGTGCGTTAGCCCATCCTCTTTATTTATTACTGCTGTGTTTACTTCACGTATCTGGGCTTTGTTTTTGAGTCATAAAGCTCATCAACATCTCACTGATCTAAATACCTGTTCAATTGTGACTACGAATTGCATATGAGTTGGTGCCGATGTGCTAAGCATGACAGAATTTCCGAGTCTGTTTGTACATAGTTTAAATTGAAGAAGGTTTCAATATGATTTAATTATAAGGCATTATATTAGTGTCAAAATGAGTGCAAAGGACAGAAGAGAAAGTGTTCTAGGGTAGCTTTATGGAAGGAATACATCTGTGTTAAAGAAGAAATGACACCGAGCTTGATAGATAACACTGCTACTCACATGGCAGTTGACTTGGCTCTTCATATTCTAGCTAAAGACATTCAGTGAACAGTCAGCCCTGTTACCTCAAGAGCTGCAGGGATGGCATTTCTTAAAGCAGTGCCATCCAGCTGCCTCAGTTTCCCAGGTGACTGGGAATGAGTGGTTGGAGTGTATTTGTCCACGTTCCATTCTGTGCACATCCACACAGCATCGCCTCTGCTCTCCCCTCTCCACTTGCTCCCCACACCCCCTGCCATTTCATCTCCTTGACCCAATCCCCTCTCCTCTCTCCTCAGAATCCTCCAACAACTTCCCATTGCCAAAGAAAATGGTTTGAGCTCCTTAGGCTGGTGAGCTCGAAACTGCTACCCAACATCCATTCTTCATTCATGTCTTAGGACACTGATTTTATTCCAGGAAGAAATGCCCCGTTAGAAAAGAGCACTTACCAGCCTCCCTTGCAGCCAGGGGTGGTCTCAGAGCTGTATGTGGAATCCCTGGGACTTCCTTAAGAAAACTCTCGTAGGGGAGCTAACTCACCTGAAGAGGCATGGCCTATCATCCTTTTGCTTCTCCTTCTCAGGATCAGACCTACAACATGGACAAGATGGTGGGGGCACCTACTGCCAACAGATAGCCTCAAGGGTGGAGAATCAGAAAAGTAGATGGAGCCTGGGTCCCTGAAGCTGTCATACCAGTTCTAGAGAGCCGACCTCCTGACTTCTTTTTTTTTTTTTTTGACCTCCTGACTTCTTATCCATGAGAGAGTTACCACCTAATATACTGAACCTACAGAATTTGGATCTCTGTCACAGTGGCTGACCCAATTGCTAATGGATATGGTTGGCATTGAAGGGTCTCCATACTTGGCTCCAATCTTCCCTTCCAGCTTTTGTGTCACTTATTTCTCAGTCCTGCCTCAAGATAATACTAAACAGACAATTATCTTGGATTCCTGCCCAGATTTGCCAGCATGCCACTTCCGGTGACTTTCTACTTCCTCCCAGATGGTCTACGATCAAGCCTGATTGCTCCTTCACCCAGCCTTTTAACACGATTTAGGGCAGGATCTCTGACAGCAGACTCTCTGGTTCTACCTCTTACTATTATCCTTGAGGTCTTCTTGAGCAACTTATGGGGCAATGGAAGTGTCAGACTCTTTACAAGGAAAGAAATCATACTATTTAGGAGAGTAGACAGTGGTCTGAACTCAGAAACCCAGACAAGGGTTGATAAACCCATTTCCATGAGGCCCTGGAACTTGAAAAAAATTTTAGGAGACATACTCCATTTCTCTGCTTGAGTTCCCTTTCCACAAAGTGGAGACTGATGGTTTATTAAGATTTGGAAACGATAGGAGAAACAAAGGGCACTTTTTAAGGTTCAAAAATGTTTGTTTCAGCCCAACAGCATACGTGGTTATGAATGCCTTAAAAACCATCCAGGAACTGGTAAGAGAACCTAAACTCGAATGTTTTCATGGAAGTTAGCCTGTAATTTTCCTGTTAACATGGATAGTTTATTCACTCCGGCCTGTGCTGAAATAGTCACTCCCACCTCTGTGTATGTTGCCAGGATCCGGCTTATTGCACTTTTAAGTCCCCAGGCTTGTTTTCTCCATTTGCTCTAATACGAGAACAGATAAACAAGGGGGCAGTGATACGTTTTTCATTTGGTGGATTTTAAAAAGCTTTCTAATGATCTTCAGAGTATATGCACCAGGAATCAGGACAGGTGGACAGGCCCTGTTCAGGGCTGGGAGGTGGGGTCTGGCCTCAGCTGCCTCTGGGCACCTGGCGGGTCACGCCCTTGCTCCATTCCTGGACACAGTGATGGAGCGCTTAGCTGCATGGGCTTGTCAGCTTCCTTCCGGGCACGTGGACCTTTATTTTAAAGATGTGATACTTTGAAGATATTATCTCGGTCACCAGGAAGAGAAAGCTCTTTCACAAACAATATGATTGGAGCGACTCCTCCCAGAGCCCCTGGTCAAGAAGTCAGGCTGTAGCCGCTAACCGTAGTCTGTCTGAGCTCCCACCTGCTAAGAAAACCCCTTCTCAAAGAGACAAAAGCTGCTTTAAAGGAAAATGAGGCTATGGGTGAATCAGCACTCTAGGTGAATGTCTACAGCCTCTATTTCCTACGAAAAATGAAGGAAAAGCAGGAATTCAGTTGGATAATTCATAGGTGAAGGAGATTAAGAGGTCACTTGTGATGAGCGCTGAATAATGTAAACTGTTGATATCGTACCCCTGAAACTAATATGACACTACATGGTAACTGCTCTTGAATAAGAATTATTTTTTAAGATTTCATTTATTTATTTGTCAGAGAGAGAGAGCGCGAGCACAAGCAGGGGGAGTGGCATGCAGAGGGAGAAGCAGGCTCCCCTCTGAGTGAGGAGCCTGGTGCGAGACTCGATCCCAGGACTCCGGGATCAAGCCCTGAGCCAAAGGCAGACGCTTAACCAATGGAGCCACCCAGGCATCCCGAATTTTTTTTTTTTAAAGATTTTATTTATTTATTTGACAGAGATAGAGACAGCCAGCGAGAGAGGGAACACAAGCAGGGGGAGTGGGAAAGGAAGAGGCAGGCTCATAGTGGAGGAGCCTGACGTGGGGCTCGATCCTGTAATGCCGGGATCACGCCCTGAGCCGAAGGCAGACGCTTTAACCGCTGTGCCACACAGGCGCTCCCCGAATTTTTTTTTTTCTTAAAGTGCCTCACTAACACAATGATGAGGTTAGATTTTAAAATCGGATGAAAACATGAGGCAAACTTTTAGTGATGTCGCTTGAAGTTGTGGCCGATTTGTCATTTTGCTCTTATTCTTCATAATCTCTACCGGCCGATTGACAAAACCTCTATTCACAACAGGATTCAGTCTCTCTCTACCTCTCTTTCTCTTTGTTTTTATCCCTCTTTTTAATCTGTTAGGTCCTAATTTAGGGCTTTAGGTGTAAGTTTATAAATCTTTGGGAACAATCTCGGTCATTGAAGTTCGTGCCACGTTCAGAAGCACCATTAGCCTATTTAACAGGTGGGAAGCTTGAACGTCAGGTTTGCTGAGCCGCCGTGGGTCAGAAATCAAGTTCGTGTTGGAGATTTCAAGTGCACTGACTGTTTTCATTGAGCCGAGATTTTTATCGTGGATCCTCTGAGAACAGGTGGCTATTTGTGAATTCAAAGGTGTTTACTAATTTGTCTGCTTGCTTTTCTCTCCCTCATAAGTAACGATATAAATACGTAGTCACACTCGTGAAAATCAAGCACTCACGTGCTTTACTTAATCACATGGAAGCCCTTTCTCCATTAAAAGCAAACGATCTACCGTCTGTGTTTGTCTCGTCTGCTTCCTAACACCCAAATGAGGTAACAGGTTCAGAGCGCAAAAAAATTAAATAAATTTACCCATAAAATTAAAGAGACCTAGAAAGTTAGCGACGGGTAGTTGAGAGATTTCAACACATTTCTTGGAAATGGCAAACACAGGAAATGTGCGGACCCACAGAGAGAAAGAAGCCGCTGCCCACTTTACCCTAAGAGATTGCTGCTGGGACATGGGGGCTGGACTGGTTGTCGGGATTCCAGAGGCTTCGGTCTGTGAACCGGCGGGTCTGGTGGAGGTGGGGAGTAAGGAATGGAGCCAGACACAGTGGAAGTGAGGAATGTTTACACAACTGCTCCTGAGAGTCCCTATCTCCCATGTGCAGAATCCCCCTCGAAATCGGGGGACCCTTCTCTGAAAAATCTGCAGGTACTGGGAGGGGTGTGTTCTCATGAGTGGTTGTCGGTGCTTTTCAAATACAACCTCCGATTCTGGCCTCTGCAGAGTGTGCAACTTGCCAGTTGGCCTAAACCTACCCAGTTGTGTCATTAGGTCCTGACACCCCAATTAGAATAATGCACAGTAGGCTTCGCTGTAAGGGACTGCACCAGACTCCTCTAACACTGCTTCAGGTCCTCTGGGCCTCAACTGTTTCTTGGTCCAGCCACTGCTTCAGTGGCCACTTGACAGGCTCCAACTGCCTTTTTGCAGATGCAATTCAGTAACGTCTGTGGAGCCAGTCCTTACCGGCTTGGGAGGATTAAAACAGCCGTTATTTAAAAATTAAGTTATATAAACTTACAACTAAATAAATTATATAAGAAACAAAGGCAGTGAATATTCAAAACTCATTACTTTTTACCTATTTCGCTACATTTTACTATTATTTATACTCTGGAGTATATTCTATTGTATCTGTATGATGCCTATTGTACCCGTTATGGTGAACATACCATACAAGACGCCGTTTTTCCGCAGCTATATTGAAATCAGCCGTGGGGAGAATTCACACCATGGAAATGGAGAGCCAGTCGTCCAACATTTAGGACCACCGCACTGGTGCCATCAGCCAGCACATGCCTCACACCTGCCCAGCACACCTTTTACTTCTCACCCTGGGGCTTAATGAGCAGACTGAGTTGGGACACTAGGAGACCATGCTTGGAGCCCGCCACGTGCCGCCTGAAAGTGCTGGGACATGAGCACCTTGTGGAGTTACTGCTCTTTGGCAAACGGGAGATGGGAGCTGGTGGACAAACCTTTGCCCCCGTCTTCCCCCGGACAGCCTGTCTTCCTTCCACCCCATCTGAGAACATAGTCCTGTTCTTAGGACTGAGCAACCAGCGTACTCAGTGGCAGCCGGCATCATCCTGTCTCCTAGTACCAGCTCCCCCTCCTTAACCCCATTTCCTTATTCCTCTGCTCTGGGATTGAACTCTCTGGTAAAAATAGCATGTTGCCTCTGGCTCTGCCTTCTAGGGAGGTCAAGGTAAGGTGAGTCCTAATAAGGAAAGTCATGGGGGGTGGCGGTACTGGGAAGACAGGGGATGGTGCTAGATCCAAGGCCAGAAGCAGCAGGGCTGTCATAACCCCCAGTTGAAGAGACGAGGGCAGGGAGCAGTCAGCAAAAGCTGGAGGGTGAGTCATTTTGAAAAGATCTGAGACCTTCTGCTGATGAGCACAGACAACCCGAAACAACATGCGGGGAGGAAGACAGGAAAGTAAACGCACTGACCACACTCTGTTCTCTCGGTCTCGTCTCTTACCAGCGTGCCTCGTTGACCAAACACAGCTGGGAGGGCAGAGATCAGGAGGGATCGGGACAGGGTGGCAGGAAGGGCAAATGGAAAGTGTTCCTCACAATATCCTGGAGCAACGTCTGTCTATGAGCACTTAGGTGCACTTTCCACCCAGGAGAGCGTCTGGACGTAATACTGACCAGCTGTCTCGACAGCAAACAACAAATCAGCTGTGTGTGTGTGTGCGTGTGTGTGTGTGTGTGTGTGTGTGCGTGTGCGCGCACGTGTGTGTGCGCGTGTGTGTGTGTGTGAGAGAGAGAGAGAAACCAAAACAAAGAAAAAACTGATTCTGAAAGAAACAAAGACAGGAACTTGAGAACAAACTTATTATACATCTATGTAATAGGAATAGGGTGTTATGAGTAAAAGGAACAATCAGATAAACACGAAAGAGTTTTTAGAAATTAAAAAATGATTATGGAAGTAAAAATTTCAATAGATGAAGTAGAAGATAAATGGAGAAAAGTTTTCCAGATCCTAGGGCAAAGCCTTAGAAAATATGAGTCCATAGATAAGAGTCACAGAAGTTTCATCCAAAATAGTAACCCAGGAAGACAGAAAAAAAAAAATTGAAGAACATATCAGCCATAGCAACATTTTTTCTAGATACATCTCCTATGGGAATAGAAACAAAAGCAAAAAGGGGGGGGGATAAACAGAAGGGGGAATGAACCATGACAGTCTATGGACTCTGGGAAAGAAACTGAGGGCTTGGGGAGGGGGGATGGGATAGGCTGGTGTTGGGTAGTAAGGAGGGCACGTATTGCATGGTGCACTGGGTGTTATATGCAAGTAATGAGTCATGGAACTTTACATCAAAAACTAGGGATGTACTGTATGGTGACTAACATAATAAAAAATATTATTAAAAAAATAAAAAATAAACTGTTGGGACTACAGCAAAAGAAAAAGCTTTTGCACAATGAGGGAACCACCAACAAAACAAAGAACCTACTGAATGAGAGAAGATATTTTCAAGTGATAGATCTGCTGATAGGCTAATCTGGCCAAAATATATGAAGAACTTCTACAACTCAACACCAAACAAACAAACAAACCACTAATCCAATGGAAAAAAACAGGCAGACGCCCTGAATCGATGTTTTTCCAAAGACATACCCCCAGATGCCCAACAGACACACGAGAAGATGCTCAACATCACTGATCAGCAGAGAAACGCAAATGAAAATCACAGTGAGATGTCGTGTTACACCCGTCAGAATGTCTGAAATAAAAAAGACAAGAAATAAAAAGTGCTGGTAAAGATATGGAGAAAATCGAATCCTCGTGCACCGTTGGTGGGAATGTACATTGGTGCAGCCACTGTGGAAAACAGTATGGAGTTTCCTCAAAAAATTAAAAATAGAATTCCCAAAGGATCCAGTAATTCCACTAGTAGGTATTTACCCAGAGAACACAGAAATACTAACTTGAAAAGACATATACACCCTGTGTTTATTGCAACATTATTTACAATAGCCAAGATTCGGAAGCAGCCTGTGTCCGTCAATAGATGAACGGGTAAGGAAGATGTCTCACACACACACACACACACACACACACACACACACACACACACACACAAATACTACACGACCATAAAAAGGATGAGGTTGTACAGTTTGAGACAACATGGCTGGACCTAGAGGGTATTACGCTAAGTGAGTAAGTCAGACTGAGTATGACAAATGCCATATGATCTCACTCATACGGGGACTCTAAAACAACAAATGAATAAACAAACAAAAAACAAAACCAGACCTACAAACACAGAGAACAAACTGATAATTGCCAGAGGGGAAGGCTTTGGGAGGTTGGGCAAAATGGGTGAAGGACATATTGGCTACAGTGATGGCATGACCAAGTCACAGGAATAAAAGACACAGCATACAGATCTCATCAATGATACTGTCAGAGTGATGTATGGTGACAGATGGCAGCCACACTGTGGTGAACTTAGCACCATGTATAAACTTGTTGAATCACTACAGTGCACACCTGAAACTAATGTGACATTGTGTGTCACCTATACTCAATTTTTTAAAATATGTTCAGTTAGCCACCACATGTGACATCCTTAGTTTTTGATGTAGTGTTCAATGATTCATTAGTTATGTATAACACCCGGTGCTCATCACAACCCATGCCCTCCTTAATACCCACCAGCCGGTTGCCCCATCCTCCCCACCCCCTCCCTTCTGTAACCCAGTTTGTTTCTCCGAGTCCCTAGTCTCTTATGGTTTTATACTCAATTTTTTAAATAAAAAGAACATACTGAAAACAAACAAATAGATAGATACATAGATAGAGAGATAAAATATGAAAATGTTCCAGGGTTAAAGATCCAAATCTTCAAAAGGACTAGACCTTTGTACCCCTTTATTGACCAGTCACTGGACATGGGCTGCCTTCAGGGAGGGGGTGGGTGTAACCTTGAGTAAAGTGGCTCCCTTCAGCCAAGGCAACGCCTGGAGAGGGATTGAGCCATTAGCCATCAGCAATCAAGACCTCTGGCAGCAGGGAAAGAGACTCAAGTCCAGTTGCTGAAATAGACATTCATCCCATCTGGGAACAAGCTTGTCCAGGATTCTGCTTTGGGCATCCCCTGGGAAAACAGAAGGGGAAGCAGTGAGATCAGCTATAATCCCCATAACTGCTGCTGGTCTGGAGGCTGGAGCTGATTCTCCCTCCTCTATTTTATACCCTCACCTCTCGCCACCTCTGGCACCTCTGCTGGACTGAGATTGTTTCTCTGGTATATACCGCATACAGCTCTGGAGGCTGGGAGTCTGAGATCAGGGTGCTGGCATGGTTGGGGGCGGGCATCTTCAGGGTCTCTGACTTCTGTTGTACCCTCAGGTGGTGGAAAGGGCTAGGGAACTCACTCAGGCCTCTTTTGTAAGAACTGTAATCCCATTCATGAGGACTCTGCCCTAATCACCTCCCAAAGGCCCCACCTCCTAACTGAGGGTTAGGTTTCAACATATGGGTGTGGAGGGGGGGACGACACATTCAGGCTAAAGCAACCTCTATGCCAGTGGCTCTCACAGGGGGATGATTTTGCCAGCAGGGGACATTTGTGGATGTCTGCAAACATTTGTATCACAGCGCGAGAGGGAGGGGCGATACTAGGGCATCCGGCAGGTGGAGGCAAGGGATACTGCTGAACATCCCACAATGCACAGGACGGCCCCACACAACAAAGAACGACCTGGCTCGAATGAGCATGCTCCATGAGCATGTCGGCAGTGCCAAAGCTGAGCAGCTCTGCTCTATGTGATAGAACACAGGGCTTCGTTAGCACAGGATATTCGGGCCAAAACTGCAACTGGGGTAGTAGACCAGAGAAGGGAGCAAGACTAAACCAGTAAAATGTCAAGAAAATCCCACCGAGGGCCACTTTGGCTCAGCCCTGGTGAAGGGCACACTTGGAGTTGACCAATCAGGGTGGCCAGCCCCGGTCTCCACCCCTGGACCACCCCACCCCAACCCCAGTGAGTCACAGGTCAGGGCTGCCCCCAGGGGCAGTAAATCCCCAGGCGTTTGTGTTTTCTGTCTGCAGGCAAAGTGAGTTCCCACAGTTTGGGAACAGCCCTGCCGAAGAGGCTCAGGAGGCGGCTGTGGAAGGTGAAGCCAGCCCAAGAGCAGGTGCGCCAGAAAATGCAAAGGGCCCGAGGACGCGTGGGTGGAGCTCTGACAACACTGGATCCAGACTGAAACCCAGATCGACAACAACGATTGAGGCGGAGAAGGCAAATCGAAAGTAGAACCAATTATCTTTCAAGTTTGTATAACTGTTTATTTAAAAGCAACTCTGACATTTTTTTCTCAAAAACATCCAGGCGTGGGGGGTGGGGCAGGTAGGGAAAGGTTGGTAAAAGGGTACGAACTTTCAGCTATAAGATAAACAAGGTCTGAGAAGCCAATGTAACATATGGTGACTACAGTGGATCACGTTGTATTATTTAATTGAAATTTGCTAATTGAGCAGAACATAAATGTTCTAAACTCCCCCCCCAAAAAAGATAAATATGGGAATTGATGGATGTGTTAATTAGATGGTGGCAACCCTTGTAGGATGTATGCATCTATCAAATCACCACGAGGCACATTTTAAGTATCTTAGAAATTTCTTTGTTAATTATACTTAAGTGAAAGTGAAAACAATCAGGGTAGTATTAGTGCTTCAGCTTCTCCCGAGCTCCCCTGTCTGCCACACTGAGGCTTCAGCAACCCTGCCTGGGATAGTAGAGGGGTCTTGCAGACACAAAGAAGGATCAGAGTCTTCCCAGCCGCGTCATATCTATAGAGAGCAAATAAGCCAAAGGGGTGGAAGCCACTTGCTTCAGCAGGCAAATTCAATGTATTTCCCAGATCTACAGTAATGAACTTTGCCTCAATAAGGCCTTCGGGTTGTGAAAAAGAAAGTCCATCAGTGACTTCCTCAAGCACTGAAGGGTTTAGTTAAGGTGAATCAGAAGTTATCCTCAAAATGCTTTTCCCCTAAGTCATACTGCAGAAGCTTGCTTACAGACTTATTTTCTTCCTCTCAATATTTTTTTCCTTGCATTGCTAGAGAGAAGCTTCCAGAAAGAAATTTCAGAACTCTTGTTTCTTTGCTTCTTGTAGGGGTGGGAAATGGATCAAAGATGTCTCCCCATTGCAAATCGCGGCTCAGATTTGGCTTTTCCACTATGAATTTGATCATTGCTGATAGTGGGACCAGATAACTCTGATCCAAATACTGTCCCCCCCGAAATCCAAGTTATCTGTCCGGGTGGTTTATGTGAGCTTAGCCAGAAATTGTCAAATCTCCACGAAGTACTATGTAAGCACCTGTGGTATAACTCGATTTACTTTCTCTTTTATTTTTCCTTGTTTTTGTATTTGTTTATTTGCTTTTTGTGTTTTTAGAACAGTTTTAGATATACAGAAAAATTGCAAAGGTAGTAAAAATATAGCCCCCTGACCACAGATTCCCCTATTATCAACGTCTTCCACTAGAATTGAACATTTGCTACAATTAATGAACTAATGTTGACATTCTTATTAAACAGTTTATTCAGATTTCCTTGATTTTTAACCTAATATCCCTTTTCTGTCCCAAGATCCCATCCAGGAGACCACATTACATTGATCATTATGTCTTCTTGGGCTCCTCTTGACTGTGACGGTTTTTCAGACTTCCTTTGTTTTTGATGACTTCGGTAGTTATTTTTTAATTTAATGTTGTTAGTTACCCTACAGTGCAATATTGGTTTCTGGAGTAGATTTCAGTGATTTTTCACTTACATACAACACCCAGTGCTTATCATGACAAATGCCCTCTTTAATACCCATCACCCGTCTAGCCCATCCACCCCCCACCCCCCTCCATCAACTGTCAGTTTGATCTCATCATTAAGAGTCACTTATGGCTTGTTTCCCTCTCTCCTTTTTTCCTTTAGCCCCTTCCCATATGTTCATCTGTTTTCTTAAATTCCACGGAGATCATATGGTATTTGTTTTTCTCTGACTGACTTATTTCACTTAGCGTAATATACTCTAGCTCTAGCCATGCCATTGTGAATGGCAAGATTTCATTTTTCTGATGGCTGAGTAGTATTCCATTGTGTATATATACAGCACCTCTTCTTTATCCGTTCACCAGTCGATGGACATTTGGGCTCTCTCCATGGTTTGGCTATTGTTAATAATGCAGCTATAAATATCGGGGAGCACGTACCCCTTTGAATCTGTATTTTTGTATCCTTTGTGTTAATACCTAGTAGTGCAATTGCTGGATCATAGGGTAGTTCTATATTTAACTTTTTGAGGAACATCCAAAGTGTTCTCCAGAGTTGCTGCACCAGTTTGCATTCCCACTAACAGGGCAAGAGTGTTCCCCTTTCTTTGCATCTTCGCCAACACCTGTTGTCTCCTGTGTTGTTAATTTTAGCCATTCTGACAGTGGGAGGTGGTATCTCGTCATGGTTTTGATTTGTGTTTCCCTGATGCTGAGTGATGTTGAGCATCTTTTCATGTGTCTCTTAGCCATCTGGACGTCTTCTTTGGAAAAGTGTCTATTCGTGTCTTCTGTTTTGAGAAGTTACTGGCCAGGTATATTGCAGGATGTCCCTCTATGAAGATTTGTCCGCTGTTTTTCTCACCATTAAAATGGGATGATGGGTTTTCAGGAGGAAGCTCACGGAGCCATCTTCCTCACTTCAGAGCAAGGGCACACACTATCGACATGAATATGACTGCTGATTTTGCCTTTGAGCACCCGGCTAAGGTAGTGTTGGTCAGGTTTCTCCACTGTAAAGCTCCTCTTTTATTTCCCCTTTCCACACAGTGCTCTTTGGAAGGAGGTCACTGTGTGCAGCCCAGCCTTAAGGAGTAGGGAGTTGTGCTCCACCATGTTGAGCCTGGACTACCCACATAACCTACTTGAAATTCTGCCTGGGACTTTTGTCTCTTCTGCCCCATTAATTATTCATCATTTACTTGTATGGGCTCATACTCAGTATGGGCTCATAGATATTTATTTTTTATTTTACTCCTGCTTTATTTAATACCATTTTATTTATTTTCTTGCTCACATTGTTCTAGCTTTGGCCATTGAGATCTCTTTCAGCTGGCTACTGTGGTCTTTTGACATACCCCCATCAGCGTGTGTGTTACATTTTTTAGTGCTTTTTTATTTTATAGCACTATAAGTCTCCAGGCTCATCTGGTCTATTTCCCACCCCAGTTGTAAAATAAGCGATTTCTCCAAGGAGCCCTGATTCCTTTCATTGGACGGTGGTATTAGAAACCAAGATCTGGGCACTAGGCGTGTTCATTGCCATGAGGGTGTCATTGCTTCTAGGCTGTCTCAAGCTGACAGAGCAAAGAAATACATGTATAAACACACATATCTATCTGTTACCATGTGTACTTACTTTGAGTTAAACATGAGTTCTTACTGATACCTCTAACTCCATCCCATTACCACGTGGCTCATTCCAGCTTCCTCCCCTTGCTCACATGCAAATTCCCACTCCAACAATGAGAAACTGGCTCCCATCATCACCATCCATCAGCGTAATTGTTCTGTTCCATATACAGGTATAACAGCATCAAACTCGTTAACTCTTCCCCTATGAGAAATAAGTTGATCAAACAGAGCACAAGGTTTGGTGCGGTTCCTTTTGCCTTTAGGAGTATAGACTCCGTGCATTTCCAAAGTTACTTGGGGCAACACCTTCCCCTCGATCCCCCTCCCTGACTCTCTTCAGTGAAGTTATTTCATGTTTGCAATACAGTTAGATTCTCTTATTGTAGTTTGCATCTTCCCCCTGGGATTCTGCCTAATTTGCTTCAGATTGGTAAATTTGAAGTGGTTTTTCTCTCCCCTTCAGAGTGCATCAAACAGAAACCATAAACAGCAAAATCATTTTCACTGGTAATGCAGCGACATAAAAAAGTTGCCATCAACTCTCTGAATACTTAGAAGGTGTAAAGCAGGCCACGTGTTAAGGAGAGTGACAAATTGTTTAACACCTATGTAACTATATATTCAATTTTCCTCTAAATCACAAAATGATAAAAGTGGTCCCTACCTCTCAGGGGTTTTGTAAGGTTTAAATGAGTTTAATACACTTGACAGCCTCAGAACAGATTCTAGCACCTAGAAAATGCTTCACAAATGCCCTGATTATTATTACCATCAACAAGCTTTCAGTGGGAGAGCACTGTGGCATGAATAACATCTTAAAAGATCATTCTGGAAACTGAAGTCAGGAAGTGAAGAGGCTATTGTTGGAAATCCAAGCAAGGGGTGGGGGCAGCATGGGGTCAAGCATGGAGAGAGGGAGAAGGTTAGTTGCCAATGGGTATGATTGGATATGAGGTGGAAAGAAAAAAGTCAAGGATCATACGTAGTATTTGTCTTGAACAACCAGGTGCCAGAAGAGTGGTGTCATTTACCGTGGGGAGAAGACTGGGGGCCTTGGTTTGGATAATCCCGAAAGCAGAGCCTTCCCAAAGTCTATTTGGAAGGTGGTCACAGAAAACTGGAGCGAGGGATAGTGACAAAGGATGTGTTATTGGGCCGTTATTGGGATGACCCATTCAGATGAGTCATTACTATGGGCCACTGGACTCACTCCTCCTGAGGACATGCTTCAGAGTTGTTCCATCAAAGGATAAGGGGTTGGGATGTTTACCTACAGGCCCTACTCCCTTTGGTGGAGGGGTACCCTTAGAAGAATGAACTTCCCCATATTCCCTGCCCTTCCAGCACTTGCTATAGATTATATGGGCTTCCATTAGCGTTAGAGAAAGCCTTGGGGCAGAAAAGGAAAAGGTGCTGTGGTGGCAGAACAGCCAGCTTAAGTACTTGCTCCAATGCTGTCAAAATTTGGAGCAGCAAAGGATCCGGATGCCAGTAAATAATCCTACAGATCTCTTGTAAGGAATCTCCAGGCCATTTTCCATCTCAAAGTTTTGCTCCAGGTTACAGGCACCTAGCCTTAAAAAACATACCAGTCTGAAAGTCAGGTCCCTTAGGTTCTGGTTCTAGCTAATGGATTGCTATGCGGCCTTGCATAACACAGAGAACGTGCACTTCCTGCAAAGCAAGACACAAGATCCTGAAGAGCCCTCTGAGCAAGGGAACCTAATACCCCAAGTGAAGTTGGACCCCACAAACCAAGGGGACTGGCTGGACTCCTCACCCAGCGTCTAGGGATGCCCTTCCTGACGCCAAACCCATTTATTTTAGGGTGAAATTGGACCTCTGGTTTTAGCGTGGTCAAAGGGACTTCCCTCCTTGGTGTGAATCTAGAAGTCAAAAGGAAAAAAAGTTTTCATTTTAAAAGCCTTGAAATTTTCTTACTGAGATGTTCTGCTTCACGTGGCACTAGAGGAAACTCGGTGGGAAGTATGGCCCAAGGAGTGAAGCTTTGGGAGCACTGGACCTCTTCAGGGGTGGGGGTGGTGGTGGGTGGTGGGGGGACTGGGCAGATGCCATCCAGTGGCTTGGGGGACACTGGAAAGGTAAGTCACCGCGTCTTGCTCCCTGGAGAACTACATTTCCCTAAGGGCCTTGCGGCACACAGTGGGGTGAGGAGGAAGTACGTGTTCAGACCAAGCCCATTGACTCCCATCGTGCCTAAGACTCGCCAACCTGATTGGAGGGCTCTGTCGCAGTGCATCCTGGGACTTGTAGTACAGAGTGTTCATGGTCCCAGCCTCTGATTCGCGGTGCCTACTCGGCGCGCCAAGAGCGCCCTCGGGAGGCGGAACTAAATCGCGTGCTCGTGCGCCGCACCCGAAGGGCCAGCCGGCACCTCCCGCGGGGCGGGGCTGTCGATTCCGCGCCGACACCGCCTTCCTGCCCTGCCCTTTGCCGTACTGGGCCCGCCCCTCCTTCGTGGAGACACAGTTGAAGCGGCGGCGGCGGTTGCAGCGGCTGTGGCGGCAGTTGCAGAGGCTGTGGCGGCTGCCCCGCGGAGAATGGCGAATGGCCCGCGGGACACGCGCTGACCCAGTCCGCATGTAGTGATTCCCGCGGGGCAAGCGCCTCCTGCCCCGCCGGCGGGGCCGGGTTCCCCACAGCGGGATGTTCTCCTGAAGGAGCCACGGAGATGTGAAGTCCCCCCAGAAGGTGCTGGACCCCAAGAAGGACGTGCTGACGCGTTAGAAGCACCTGCGGGCGCTGCTGGGTGAGGAGCGCTGTGGGGCGCCGGGCTCGGGGGCACCTGCCCGGACGTGGGCAGACGAGGGTCGGGCCTGGGATGCGGACGGTATGGGGGTGGGGTGCGGTGGGGGTGGCGTGAGACCCTACTTTCCCGGCCCAGCATTGTTCCCCGACAGCGGGCACTCTGGCCCTGGGGCTCTGCCCTGTCGCCCAGAGTGTAAACTTACCCCGGATTCACGCCGGGTCACCTCGAGGCCGGCCGAGCCTTGACTCTCTCCCCTCCCCACCAAATCCTGCACTCCAGGTGCTTCACACACACACACACACACACACACACACACACACGCACACACACACACACACTGAACTGTCACCTCCCCTCTCGTTTTTTAACTTTAATTTTTGACTCTGACGCCCTAAGTGACTGAGTCTCCAAGTGTTCCCAGCACAGACTTAATTGAACTGTCATCTCTTTTGTGGGCCCCCTGTCCTTAAATTTTATTTTTACTTTTCGTCGGAGTCTTCAAATACACTGAGCCTCGGAGCGCTCCCAGGATAAATTTAATTTAGCTGTCATCTCTCTTCCTATGCTCCTCTTTTTATTTTTATTTTTATTTTGGGTCTGGCTGCTTGGGTTTCTTCGTGTCCTTGGTGTGACGTGGGCTCCTCCTGTCGGAGGAAGGGGTGGCTTTCCTGGGTTCAAGGAGGCGGCTGCTGCTTTATTGCCAGGATGGCAGTGATAGTTATTTGCCTTCTTTCGTTTTTATGGACTGCGGGGTGGAGGTTCTGTGGAGCCCAGGGGGGCCCGCTGTTGACCTGAGATGAAGCTCATCCTTGTGGCTGTGAAGTGTCCACGAGGCTTCCCGTCACCTGCTGCATGTGATCTCTAGCTGCCTTGCTGGGCTGTGTTTTGTTTTCTATTTTCTTCCCTACTTAGTCTTAACTTTTGTGAAGGACCAAACACCTGTGCTGTCTGTAGTGTTTTGAGGGGCTGAGAAAAGGACACCTTGTTTCTCTAGATGTCTTTTTTATTCTTAAAATGAGGAAAAAGCACCCGATTTAGGACACATAGTCTTAATGTGTCTGTCACTTGAAGAAATATGACATAAAAGAATTCATTTTATATGTGAGAATTTTAAATAAAGATCTTGCTCATGAGATTGAAAGTTGCCAATTATTTCTATTTATACCCTGCGAAGTACCTCTGAGAAGCTCACACACACACACACACACACACACACACACACACACACACACACCTGGTTTTGCCAAGTTATTCACAGTCTGGGATTCCTTGAGAGTTACACTATCTTGTTCAGTTTGGAATGAAATGTAAATTAATTACTTACTGTTAAGAGGGATTAGTTTTAGTTTTCAAGACTTTTGAAAGTGAAGCGTGGTGTCCTTGGTAAACTGAAGTGTCTCCTCCCTGTAGTAAAATCTCATGCACACACAGGTTGCGTTGTGCAGAGTTCTTAGTAGTGACTGATTAACACCTACTGCAGGGACATTTTTGATAAAGGAAAGTTGAACAGTATTTTAAAGCATTTGATGCTCTGGGACTTTTTCTGTGCTAGAGAATTCGAACTTTTGTTCTTGGTCTGCAGGATTAAGTTCGCTCCATTTTGTAAAGGCAGAATCAATTAAACCTAGATCAGTTTGGCTTCTCAGAGATTGTTACATTGTTACCATTCTGAGAAAATAGTTCATTTTCAAGGCTCTGTAATTGTGGTTTCACTTTAAGGTGCAGTATCTTATTTTGAGGAACTTTCTTTTTTCATTTCGTTGAGCTCATTATGACTTCAGTTTTGTACCATAGAGAGGTTCTTTGATATTAGGTTGTTTTTTGTAGATGCATTTGTTTATGGAATGACCCAGTGTACTTTATTTTTGCAATCTTTATCCGTAGGGACTACGTTTTTGTCAATGTGTCGAGGAATTCTAGTCATGTCTAATGTAAACTTACGCTAACAACTGTGGTGTAAAGACTTTAAAGAAAAACAGTTCGTTAAGGTCCTAGTTCCTGACACGTAATATACACTATTTATTTGCTACTTAAAAGTCTACGTAGAAAAAATGGCCTCCTGATCTGAAAGACAGGAATTAGCTAAGATCAAGAAAACTATTTGAAGGAAATGAATGGACATTATTGTTGTATTTTTATTTGCATATTTATGTAATACTCTTGCTTTTCACCTGTTTCGTCTTCAAGCGATAATAAAGATGTTCTTTTTTACATACAAAGATGATACCATTGATCTGGATTTGCAGCCTGTGGCTGCATCACTTTGGCTGGTTACTTAGCCTGTCTTTGAACCTCAGTTTCTTTACTCTGTCAAATGGGTCTGGTAATGTCTACCTTGTAAAGGTTATTCCAAGTATGATGTATGAACTACTTCAGCTTTCAGCAGGCATGTAAAGTTTCCTCTGCCATTACTTGCATCCCATCATTAATAGGCTAGGACAAGTATTTTGATAGGTACTTTCCCACACCACCCTTTATATTTTGATAATTGCTTTGAATTTGTTCTCTCTCTATAGAAATTAGTCTGTGTTTAAGACAATCGGCTGAGAGACACACATTCATGGTCATGGCTCCATTTAGAACTTGCTTAGCTACTTTAATCTGGCTACATATTGTAGATTGGCCTGAAATTATTAACTTTATTTGACAAGGGGGGAGACTGAGGCACAGACAGACCTTACATGGGGCCAAGCTACGGACTAAATGGCCTATATGTATTGTGTTAATTGCAGGTAGAACAAAGAGCTATTAGGTCCCCAGACTTCCATTTCTCCCTGCATGGTTGAAATCATCAATGGAAGAGTAAATGAGTAAATAAAACAAACCAGAAACCAAAAAAAAAAATTCTGTGCATTGCTATCTTGCTCCAGCAAAGATTACATGCTTAATTAAAAGTTGGGTACCCACTACAAATCCCCATATAGAAATGGTATTGATGTAGCAAGAAGAATTGATGTAAGAGTAAGCATATAGTATGGTATGTAATTAGATAGTGGCTTATATGTTGGACTCCATTATAGGGTTTCAAGGGGTCAAAAAAGATCATTAAGAATGGCACAAACAGAAGGGCGTCTTGAAGGAGTTTTACTCGTGCTGGTCCCTGAAGGATGGCTAGACTACTGAGCCACATGTGTGACTTTTATTTAAAAAAGTAAAAAGAAACCGGTGAAATTAATTTTAATAATACATTTTATTTAATCCTGCAGATCTAATCTGTAATCATATTAACAGGTAATCAATACAGGATATTAATATATCTTACGGTCTGTTTTTCATGCCAAGTCTTTGAAATCCAGTGTGCTTTGTACACTTATAGCACGTCTCATTTCAAACTAGCTGCTTTTTAAGAGCTCAGTATCTATATGTGGCTAGTGGCTGCACACTGGACAGAGCAAAGTTAGAATTTGGGAGGGGCAGCAGGAAGACAGTTCAGGCAAGGGGAGATGGGAGCTGGTAGTGGAAATACACGTGGCAACAATGTAGAAAGGTGAGGAACACCAGGCTGCTCCTCCTCCAGTCCAGTGAGGGAGTCACAAGGTGATGTTGGTCATGAGATGCGGTGCGAGAATTCTTGCCCCGAGGGTGTTCACAGTGTCAGATGCGTGACTAGAGTGCTATGTAGGCCAGGGGTAGGGACAGGAGAATGAGTTGGACTGGGGGATCTTGGTGGGGGGAGAGGAGTGGTGGCCGGACGGGCAGAAGCTGAGGCAGTTTGGGGGCCAGATCAGAAAAGGTCTCGTTTGTCTGAGTTGGAAGCTTGTATCTTACCTTGCAGGTGAGAGGGCCCGCTTGAAGAACTCTTAGTAGGTCAAATGATAAGATTTGAGAGCTGCCTGCCTGTTAGCAAGGCCAGGAAATTGGATTGGGGGGTGACGGGACAGGTGACACTGCTGGCAGCAAGGGAAGAGACGAATGACAAAGGTCTGAACTAAGATGCTGCATGAATGGAGGGGGGGTGCGATTTCAAAGGACCAATGCAGCAGGAGCTAGTGGTTGCCTAAGTGAAATAATGAAAGAGGTTTGTAGAAGCCAGGCAAGGAGTGATCAGTCTGAAGCAGAAGAGATCTGGGATAAGAGGCCATAGTCCAGGCAAATCAAGTGACATTGGGCTTGGGCCAAATATTTGGAGACACAGAAGAGAGAACAGTTTTTCACAAATACTCTCTATATATTGACAGAGTAAAATGGAACATTTTGGTATATTTCCTTTAAAGCATCTGTTGCATTAGGTAGGGACAAGTTCACTTACAATTTTAAATGTTGCCATTTAAACTTATTTTATTATTAGCATGTTCCTCTCATTTTTTTCCCCTCTCATTTTTATTAACTACAAACATTTGTCGAAATTGTGTACCGTAAGTTAGCTTACCCTTTCCTGGATTGTTAAATTGTTTCCTTCCTTTCTCTCTTTCTTTTGTACTTTTTTCTCTGATATGAATATATCAGAGAAAATATGAATATATGAATACCACTCAAAACATCTTGGGAAGCAGCTTTTTCTATATTTTGTGTTATTTCCTTAGGACAGAGTCCAATGAAGTCAAATGGCTGGGTTTGAACGTGTTCCTGACTTGATTCACTGTGCTCTTTCCTAAGTGTTGCTCCCAATGAGCCTGCCAGCAGCAAGGATTGAGACGACCGTTTCCACTGTAGTCCGAGTGGCAATAAACAGATTCGTGTAATTTGATAATTGGCGGTAGGCATTTTGGAGAACGGGAGTGTCAGGGAGAGGGCCAGAGGAGTTAGGAGGAGATCCTGGCTAATGATAGGGGAAGGTGAATTTGGTGTTAGGGGTGTTGAGTTTCAGAAAAGGGCAAGATCCAAGTGGACATGTCTAGGAGGTTGTTGGACATGGGGTGTGGAACTTAATAAAAGGATAGAAAGCTGTGGTATGGTTGTTTATTGTCATCATGGTTCCATCAAATCTTCCCTCTGATGCAGGTCGTGTTCCTACCCTCAACCTGTAGATGAGAAACTGAGGCCCAGTGAGCGTAACTACTTGGCTGTGAGCACCCAGTCGGTAAGTGGCAGAGCTGGGATTCCTGATTATAAAGCCCATGTTATGCCTCTGCTAGTTATCTGACTCAAAAGTATATTTATATATCAGAAAATATATTTACCCACCACAGTGAATGTTAATATGTGACCAAAAGCCCTAGAGTTTTTGCATGTCTCCCAAAAATGTTGCTTTGACTTGTGCTGCTCTCTTCCTGGTCTGTCTTACTAGATTCTTCTAGGGAGACTTGAGGCTATATTCGATTTCAGCATGGCAGAAGATAAAAAGACTCCTTTTGTGTTTTGCTGTTCATTGGCCTCTCTGTGCCCTTGGCGGGCCTAGCAGGTGGTAAAATATTTGCATGGACGTTAGTGCCAAAGGACCTTGTACAACCAGAGCAGAGCCTGAGGTGTCATTTCAGGCTCCTCAGCCAGTCTTATTTTGTCTCTCTCATTCAGCCTTGTTTGAAGCAAAGTCATTTTGCCATAAGGCTCCCTTTGCTAATTTTTCATCAATTACTGACGTTTTATATCTGTAGCTTCTAAGATGTAAGATGGACTTTGGACACAGATATGTGTATCACACATACACCAATCCCTGCCTCGAGGGCTCGGGGATGTCTGGAGTTTTGAAGAGAGAAGGGTGAACCTAGGATAAAAGTCCAGTCGAGCTCAGATGGTTTGTTTGGGACAACTGAAAATGGTTGACTTGCTCCTTTTATTCTGGGAAAACAGCTAATTGATCGGCCCAGAATATTTTGGCGTAAACTTTTGTAATTTGTATTTTTATTTTGTTTGTAAGTGCTTTACTTGCAGTTGGGCATAAATACTTTTACTGGCTGTTTAGAGTACTGATCTTTCCATAGATAAAACTGTAGAGAATTGTTTATTTAAAAAATTGACTATCAAAATAGCAAATTGATTCAATTTAAGTTTTTAAATTATGCTTTAAAGGAGGAATATGTTATTGTACTGTAAAATTAGTAATCTGTAAATGTGGTAGACAACTATGCTGTCTTTGGATTTTAAAAAAGTTTCAGTTCCACAGACATTTTTTTCAAGAGTGTATGAGTGAGTGCGTGTGTGTCTGTCTGTCTGTTTGCTCAGGAGGGCTGTGTGTTCAGAGATGAATAAGGCAGAAGCCCAGGACCTCTGGTTTAATAGGAGAGGTAGACACAGAAGCAACTACATTTCCCATGAAGGTGTTAGTGCCTCGGTGGAGCGGGTGAAACCGTAGAGGTGGCCACACGCACAGTGCAGAGGAGGCACAGCAGAGAGGCCTCTTGGAGAGCCGCCAGTGCTTCTTCCTGAGGGAGATGAGGTCCGAGGTGGGTTTGGAATGACGAATACGGGGTTTTCCCAGTGGACAAGTTGGGGATGAAGGGACTGCAGAGAGAGGAACTTGTGTGAAGGTCATGGTGTGGCCACCACGGAGTTACGTGTACAATGGCTTTTATCCTGTGGTGTGTGTAGATGTTGGGAACCGGGAAGATGTAGGTAGAGAATAGGAGCCAAATCTGACGTGTCCCCTTGGTGAGTGGCCCGAGAGTGTCAGACTCCCTGATTTTGAAACATGGGTCCCGGGAAAGTGAGAGCTTCCTTCCTTTTGGATTGCAAACCCTGAGGGTGTAGCACGGGCTGCCAGCGTTCATCTTTCCCCAGAGTAGAGGGAACCCACCACAAATTGAATTCATAATCAGAGGGAAGTGGGGCAGAGAGATGGAGGGTGAGACGAGCGCACTGGACTGTGTGAGCTGAGAGGTTCCCCATGTCTGTGCCATCTCCACCCCTGAGCGTCTCGGTCGCAGGTGCCAGTAACTCCCTGTTTTTGCTTTAGTTTGCTTGAGTCCTATTTCTAGGTCATGGGATGGAAAGAATACAGATTAATATGCCTGAAAGAGAGGGGGAAATCCCAGATCAAGGATGGGTGGGTGGGTGCATATGTGTGGATATGCTTCTCATATTTTTTAAGAGCTGAGCAAATTTCCGTGTAGATATACGTAGAAGAAGGAACTAATAAAAGAGCAAAATTGAAGAAACAGTGCAGAGAAAGGGAATACAAATGGAGAAAGGTGGGGTCTTCAGTGGGATCAAGAGTGTGGGACAGGAGATCAGGCTTGACAAGAGGGACACTGCTTCCGCTAAGGCCACTTGGAGGAATTAAGAATGGGGTCCTAGATGTGGAGGGAGTTCTCACACCATGGCTTGTGTTTTCTCTGCGAAGGTAAGAGGTAGAGTCAACCAACTGCTGAGCCAGTTTTCTTGCTGGTGAGGTGATAGGAACTGAGGATGTCTTGTTCCCTCTCCTGTGCCATGCATCCCCTCATAAATGCATTTAACTTATGCATTCAGTACTGGGCCAGAAGCCGGGGAATGTATATATATAAAACGAGGACAGTTCAGGTAGTGCACATATTGTCTGGCCTTCCACTCAGTGACCATGTGTCCCAGAGTGCAGCAGGCGGGCCCAGGGAAGTGCTGTGTTCTCAGTGGTCTTCTTTCTTTCGTGTCTCTCAACTGTGTGACCGTCTGTCCTACTGGGTGTGGCTCTAGTGGTTAGGGGTAATTTTGATCTTCTCCATTTTTGCCTTGAATGCAGTTTAACCTCACGTAAGATGTGCTTTTGCAAAATGTTTTCTAATATTCTCATTGGATCAATATGCTGCCTTAAGCTACCAGTTCAGAAAGGACTTACCTTTTAGATTCTTAGGCTTTGTTTCTGACTTAGTTCTGAATGCCCATTTCAAGTTTTTAACTGTGATTTTTACAAAAGAGATTTTCATAACCATTTTTATGTCTTTTATATTTTTTTAGAAACTGAAACCACATCTGAGAGATATTTTAAAAGTAGTTGTAATTTTTAACAGTAAATACGTAATTTCGCTATTGCAACCATTGTTTAGCTTAAAAGATAAGGAGCCCTTTGATGTTGTCTTGTGTTTGATTTTAAGTGATGGCACATATTCACTGAACTTCAACCATGGTTTGAAGGACACATAGGTACTAGTGACATTGCCTGTGCCCAAGCGTGGGAGCCATGAGAATGTGCCACTCAGGTCTCTGCTGTGGGGATTGTGACTGACTAATAGCTCCGGCTGCTGCCCTCTGGATTCACCAGCAAAGCTTAGCCAAAGCTAGGCTTCTCTCAGGTTACTTGCAGTTACTGAGCAAGCAGGAGTACTAATGTGGTCCACTCATGCAAGAGCCACATGCCTCTGAAGGGTGACTTTGGCTTGAGGACTCCGCATGGGTGTGGTCAAGACCTTCTCAGGACTGAGTTGGAGTCTGAGACTCTTCCTCCCCAACCTTCTCCTTCTATCCCCCTCCCCTTCGCCGGGGGTCAGACCTGCACTGTGGTTGAATCCTCTCCCGGCCTTCTCAGGTCTCTCCCCTTTCCCTTCACAGACAGTTCCCCCAATCATTCTCCTACATGTGTAATCCTGTCTTGGTGTCTACTTCTCCGGGAGCCCAAAGTGACACACCGTCCGTTTCCCAGAAGGTGTTGCCCATCCTACCATCTAAAACCCTTCCAGGAGACAGCACGAGCACACTCCATCTTCCACATAAACTCGATCTATCCCTCCGCCCTGAAATGATATTTCCTCAGAATTCCCACAGCATTTGGAACTTTGCATTTGGCGTTGATGGCCTTTGGCTTTGTGTCTGCAGGATATCACCTACTAGTTGATAAATACACTGAGAACATGAAGAGCTTCTTGTTCATCTTGATTCCTTTTGGTAACATACTTCCTTATTTGTAATCGTAGTAATTAGCATTTAATCAGCACTCTCCAGGTGCCAAACACTGCCAGAAATACTTTTACATGAATTAACTCATGTAATCCTCCCAAATGGGATCGGTAATATTATTATCCTCATTTTACAGATGAGACACAGAGAGGATAAGAATCTTGTTCAATGTTATGCAGCTGGTAAGTGACAGAGTCAGGACTTGAACCCAGGCAGCTGGCTCCAGAGTTCCCTTGTTCATTTAGCAGTTATTTTTTATCCAGACAGAATAGGTGCCAGGGGCTATACACAGTGTTGGGGATGCCAGAACTTGCAATCCAAGTCTAGAATAAATAACTATTAAAAAAGCAAACAAACCCAAAATGTGATTTCCAAATAGACGGGTGTAAGTCTGTGGGGGAGTAGCAGCCACCTGATGTTTTGAAAAATTTCTAAAAGCTTTCCTGCACCAAAGATTGTTTTCACAAGCCAGATGTTCCCGTCATTAAAGTAGTGATTTGAGACCGGGAATTAAGGCCTCTTGAAGGAGCCCCCTAACCTTCTCCCTTGTGTACGTGCACTCATTATCAGACCCACCCTCTGATCCCAAGGGGAACAGCTGTGAGAAAGGACTATTTGTGTGGACAAAATGGAGAAGAGGTTGGAAAAAGAGGTCCGGGGAGAGGGGCAGACGGACCAGAGGGCTGTGGGTAAGGATAGCCTTGGGTGAGGCTTCTTTTATGGAAACAAAATTGCAGAGACACTATTGTAAAATTTTAAATATACAGAAACCAAAAGTGAATCACTGTCCCCCCAAAAGGACTGGTTATAAGTAGTAAAAATTCTTTCAATGAGATCTTTTTTAGTATTTTTAAGACAGCATGGAAGAGAGGGGAACAGATGACCTATGTTGCTTCGTTACAACTTTTTAAAGGGATTAACGTGTTTTATTTATGTCTGGTCATATTTCTGGAACAAACAGTGTAGACCTCTATTTTCCATGGACTTCATATCTGGTAAGATAAGGATGTGTTTGGGTTAGTTCGGCTGATGTAGTAGAACTTCTGCTGAACTTCGGGGTAGAAGTAAAATATCACCTCGTGTGTGTGTGTGTGTGTGTGTCAGATTGCAGCTATTTGTTTTGGAAAGAATGGTTCCATTCCTCTGTTCCTGCTCCTTAAATAAATATGTACAGAAACAGACATCATTTTAACCGAAGTAAGTAAATAATGAACTGGAAAAAAATTTGAAATTTATAGGAGAGGATGTAGTTATAACCTCAGTACATAGAGAGCTCCTACATATTAATAAGAGAAATTAGAACAGATGTTTAAAGTATACATATATATGTCACAAATGAAGAAATGACAAGAACCAATGTTTTAAATGTCACTCAGTTATCTAGGATATATAAACTTACAAATAAAAAAGTATTTACCGATGATTTTAGCAAAGTTGCTGTTGTGTATGTTTCTTCCCTTAATGATTCCTCCCGGTTATCCGTATTTGCTTTCCAATACACCTTTGATAGGATTCTGATTTGGTATGATCTCTCTGGAAAGTAATTTGTTGGTATGTGCCAATGGTCTTAAAAAATGTACATATCATTTGACTTAATTTCCTTTTGTAGGAAATGATGATAGGTTTACTTAAAGGCGATTAAGAAATGCATTGCAGCATTGTTTTCACGTTTAAAATTTTGTTTATTGAGGTAAATTTCACATACTATAAAATTAATAATTTTCAAGTGAACAATTCAGTGGCATTTAGAACATTTGCAGTGCTGTGTAATCACCACACCTCTGTTTAGTTCCAGAGCAGTTTTATCACTCCAACAGAAAACCTTGTACCCATTAAGCAGTCTCTCATTCCCTCCTCCCTCCAGCCCCTGGCAAGCAGCTCTGTGTGTTTTTAACCAGCTGAGGTTTTTTTTTTTTCCCCCTAAAAATCATTCTGCTCCACCAGGGTGATAGTACAATAGACCCTTGAACAACAGGTTTGAAATGCATGGGTCTACTTCTATGTGGATTTTTTTTTTTATAATAACAGTACAGGACTGTAAATGTATTTTATCTTCCTTATGATTTTCTTAATAACCTTTTCTTTTCTCTAGCTTACTTTATTGTAAGAATACAGCATATCATGTGCATATTACATACATACAAAATATGTGTTAATTGTTTATGTTATTGGTGAGGCTTCTGGTCAACAGTAGGCTGTTATGAGTTAAGTTTTGGGGGAGTCAAAAGTTGCATGGAGGGAGTAGACAGCCCCAATCCTTGCATTGTTCAAGGGTCAGCTGTATATGTTGAGCATATTTATATGAGTGAGGACTCTTGGTTGCAAGTGGCAGAAACTCAAACTAACTTAAAAGGGGGAGATTTAATGATACACACAACTACTGTAGGGGAACATTTGGCTTTAAGTACATATGACTGTTGATAGGGATGTAAGTGGAGTCCAGGACACTCACCCATTCTCACCTCCACTCTCTTTTTTGACCTCCCTCTTGGTGAAAAATACTCCTTCCACTCTTGGTTCTATGTCCATTTGTTTCCTTTCTATGGTTTTCCTTCGTTCTCAGGCTGACTCTTCCAGGTGCAGGAGAGATGGTCCCTGAAAGCTAGTGACCCTTGAGAAGAGTGTGGCTCCTCTAGGGCCCCAGGTCCTGAGACCATGCTGATTGGCTTTACTTGGGTCATGGGCCCATTCCCGTGGGAGATGGGGTACTCTGCTTGGCCGGCCTGGATATCATTTGCCCCGTTCCTAGAAACGGAATCTCATTCTGGCTCGTATATTCCTGAGAAAGTAGTTCTGGAAAGGCATTCTGATACATTCCCACACAAAATAGTACTGCTCATATCTCTGCTCATGCCCATGTATATATCACAAGGGCATTGACTTTTGTGTTGATAATCCTCGGGCATTGAGAAAACTTTACATGACGTTTTATAAGTTCTACTTAAGACTGTGGGAGTTATATTTGAGGATTTATCTAATTTGAGGGGAGTAAGGGTTTTCCTTGTAATAAATGGATTTACCACTCTTTGAATTCTATCTGTGTTAGTATACATTTTTTTAAGTCATTCCACAGGTAGATACTGAGGGTTTGCTGTGTGCCAGATAAACCTCCAGTTTAATGAGCTTTTCATTCATTCGGGCAGATGGACAATAAATAACAAGTAAATGTATAATTTCAGGTAATGATTATAGAAAAATGAAGCTTGATGGGGTATGTGTACGCTGGTCTAGGCAGCAGGGTCAGGGAAGGCCTCTCTGAAAAGGGGTTAGAGTCAAGATCGGGTTAAGCAGGGAATAGCTTGGTGATTATTTATGGGAGTAGTGTTCCAAACAGAGGGAACAGTAAGTGCAAAGGCTCTGAGTCATAAATAGGCTTGAGAATCTAATGGAAGTCAGTAGAGTTGGAGGAGTTGTGGGTGGGAGAGGAAAGGGTAGGACCAGGTGGGGCTTGTAGGTCTCATTGAGGATTTGGGATTTTCCTCTAACTAAGGTGAGATGGGGAGCCCCAGGGGGAGGACGAGCAAGGGAGTGACCTGAGTTGAACTTCAGGACCTTTCTTTGTAAAGCGTTTCTTTTCTTTTGGCTTACTTTATAAAAAGTGTGATCCTTTGCCCCAATTCTTAGCAGTGACTGGAGACAGAAAAGGGAAGAGGTAAGAGAAAGAAGTGGTGCTGGAGAAGCAAAATGAGTAGCTGTGGAAGCCGTGGCAGAAGCAGGTTTTGCAGAAGGTGGGCACATGTGGCCCGTGTCTGTCCTTATTGTGGCAGCAAGCAGTGATGAGAAGACAGGCTGGGAACACTGCAGGCCATGGGACAGGAAAGCTAGACTGCTGTGGGGCCATGTAGCGGGACCCACACAGCAGCCCAAGCTTGTAACAGTATGGAGGTGGACTTGCTGTGTTTCCCCAAATTTCAGGAAGAGGCAAGAAGCAGATATATTAGAGAGTACCCCTGGGATGGCTGGGTGGCTCAGTTGGTTAAGCGTCTGACTCTTGATTTCGGCTCAGGTCATGATCTCAGGATTGTGAGATTGAGCCCCGCATGGGCTCTGTGCTGGGCTCCTGCATAAGATTCTCTCTCTCAGTCTCCCTCTGCTCCTGCTCTCCACCGCCCCCCTCCCCGGTGTGCACACAGTTTCTCTTTGTCTTAAAAAAATAAGTACCCCTGATTTTGACAAAATGTGGAGATAGATCTGCCAGTTGCCAGAAAAGAATGAGCACAGGAAAATGTTGATTGGTCAGGGTCATATTAATTTATCTATATCATGATTGCAAAGAGGAGCCAGTGGTTGGCTCAGTTTCAGGAACCGACCAAATTAGGGCCCCATTTGTACTTTATATTGTGTTTCTTAATGGAAAGACCTGAGGGAGACTTGATCTCTGGCTCAGTGTAACTTGAAGAGATGTGATTTTTATCTCTTATATACCTGTGTAAAATATTCCTTGAAAAATCAAGCCAATAATGTCACTCTGCACAGTCTGTTCTGTATTTAGGCGACAGGATAGTGTAGCCTGGGGAGCTAGACTGGGTTTGGATCCTGGCGCTGTTCTCCCAGCTGTTGCTCCTTGGTCAAGTGACTTCACCTCTCTCTGACTCAGCTTTCTCCTGTCAGCCTCAAACAGGTTAACATGTATCCTGGGATTTCAGGACAGAGTATGGCACATAATATGTGCTCAGTAAATATTAGCTGCCGTCATCACCTTCTTATATGTTTTATGTAGTCTATTTTGGAAATCCTTACATGTTAGCACACTTATTTCTACCTCAGTCTTATTTATAAAAAAATCTTTCTTTTACTTGAGTAGAGTTGACACACAGTATCACGTTAGTTTCCGATGTACAACGTAGTGATTGGCTCATCACAAGCGTAGCTGCCATCTGTCACCGTACAGCACTATTACAGTAGCACTGACTGTATTCAATATGCTGTGCCTTTCGTCCCCGTGACTCGTTCATTCCATAACTGGAAGCCTGTACTACACTCCCCGTCACCCATTTCACCCATCCCTCTACCCCCTTCCTTCTTACAACCATCAGTTCGTTCTCTGTATTTATAGGTTTGATTCTGCTTTTTGTTTGCTTGCTTATTCACTTGTTTTGTTTTTTTTAGATTACACATGTGAGTGAAATCATAACAGCACTTGTCTTTCTCTGACTTATTTCGCTTAGCATAATACCGTCTAGGTACTTCCATGCTGTTATAAATATCAAGATCTCGTACTTTTTTATGGTATGGAGTAATATACCCTCGTACGTATGTACCACTTCTTCTTCTGTTGATGGACACTTGGGCTGCTTCCATATCTGAGCTATTTTAGTAATGCTGCCGTGGGCATAGGGACGCATATATGCTTTCACAATGTTGAGTCTGGTTCATAAACTGCCACAACAGTTGTGGGAACTCTGGAGGGGAGCCAGGTTCGGGAGGTAGGAGGATGAGTGCAGCTTTGGCAGTCTGAGTTTTGGTGCCCGTGGGACACCCCAGATGTGGGTTCTGGCTGGGCAGTAAAAATGTAGGAATGGGAGCGTGGGAGAAGAGAGGTGCAATCATGCTGTTGCCAAGGGATGTGTTCTTCATAGAGAGAGTGACAGTTAAGGATTTGGGGTAACTGCTTCTTTTATTGGGCAGATAAAGGAGCAGTGTGTGGAGCTGGGAAGGGGCTTCGATGCCAGGAAAGCAGTTTGTCACAGAAAGCCAGAGAAGAGTGAATTTCAAGGAATGAAATGTCGGCAACGTTTAAGAATGCAAAAGTTGTGGGGCAGCTGGATTAGGAAGTGGTAGTGCATCAAGGAGCTTGTCACTGAGCACTGAAAGAAAAATCTAGGTGAGTGGGGGGATCCTAAGCCAGCAGAGAGATGGAGTGAGTGGGGGTGAGACTGGAGGCTACACACAAGAATACCCTTTTAGAAAGTGTGATGGTGAAGACAGGGGACTGTAACTCAAGGCGTAGCGTGGTCAGGGGAGGGCTTTACAGGCTGCATTTACTGTTTGCAGGCTGACTAAACGGAGATAACTGATGGTGCACGATGGTGGGGGATGTGGGCTGATGTAGGGTCAGGTATACAGAAGAGGATGCAGAGAGGAATGTATGGGTGTCCTGACCGCTTCTGCAGAACCTAAGGCAGACGTCAGGCATGGAGGGGAAAGAACGTGGTGCGAGGCGCTGTGGTGGTCTCGGACACAGACCAGATGGCTCAGAGTCTGACAGAATGCTCCAGCTTCTAGACGGTCATCAATCAAATACGGGCCCGTGCCCAAGGATGCCAACAAGGGGTTTTGTTTTTTGTTTTTCAATGAATTGCTCATTTTTTTCTCCTGTGAGTTATAAATTGACCTAAATCTTGAGCTTAATTTTTTTCCGAATTGGTAGAAAATTCAAATACGAAACAATCTGACTTTTATCTTGTTTCCTAGTTTTGCTCCACTTAACTTTTTTCACAGGTGTGTGGAGGAAAAAAGTGTGATATTATGGGTAATCAAAATAGCAAAGAAAGGTATTAGAATCCCTTTTTTAAGAAAAAGCCTTAAACCATGGGGCGCCTGGGTGGCACAGCAGTTGGGCGTCTGCCTTGGGCTCAGGGCGTGATCCCGGCGTTATGGGATCAAGCCCCACATCAGGCTCTTCTGCTTCTTCCTCTCCCACTCCCCCTGCTTGTGTTCCCTCTCTCGCTGGCTGTCTATATCTCTGTCGAATAAATAAATAAAATCTTAAAAAAAAAAAAAGAAAAAGAAAAAGCCTTAAACCAAAAAACCCCATTTGAAAGCTCCTCTGTCCCTCCCTCTTTCCCCTTTTGCTCTTTCTGTCCTTTTAGAAAAAAATGTAGTTGTTGAAGAGTGTATCAGTGAGTTTGTGCTGCATAACAGATTGCATTACAAACCATCCCAAAGCTAAGTGCCGTAACAAAACAACCAGTCATTTTGCTTACAATTTTCTGGGTTTCTTGGGCAGTTCTGGTTTAGGCTTGCACATGCCTCTCACATCGGCTGGTGGTAGATGGCCTCATTTACGTGTCTTTTGGTTGGCACACTGTTGACCAGGGCACTCCATGCTTGCAGGCTATCTTGAGCTCCTTTCGATGTTGGCCATAGGGTTCCAAGCTTAGCTGGTGCATAAGGTTTTTCAAACTCGTGCTTGCTTCACGTTTGTTAATGTCACATTGACCAGAACAAACTCCGTGCCTCTCTGATGCAAATAGAGAAATAGACATCTCTTGCTAGGAGAGGAAAACTCTGCATTCTTGCAGTCTACTACAAAGAATCATCATGAAGAACCAATAAAAATAGGATTGAGATTTTAAAGTTTCTTGCTTTTAATACAATTTGTGTTTTGATTGGAATACCAGGAAGAAAATATACCAAAACAACAGAAAAAAGGAAAATGTTTGCTGTGAATCATGAAATCATCTTATGATAACGTCAGCCTTCCGTTATTTAGGCCAAAACCCGAGTTTATTGGCTCTACCTTCAAATACATCCAGAGTCATTGGCCTCTTCTCACTGCCTGTGCTGGTATTGCTGGTGCTCCCATTATCCTCACGCAGATTAGTGCAGTTATTCTCAGAAATGGTCTTCCCCTTTCCACACTTGTGACCTACTCCCCCCCCCCCCAATCCCTGCCAGAGTCTCTTCAGAAGAGCAGCTGGAGTGATGCTTTAAAAATATGACTCTGCACCCTCAAATAGCTTCCCAGTTGTGGAACTCATTACAGTGGCCTTAGGCCCCACCTACCTGCCAGCCTTTACCCTACCCGCTTTCTAACCTCACCTGCAGCAATTCTCCCCCTTCGCTGTAGACTCAAGGGCCTTCTCGCTGTTTCCTGACCATGCCAGACTTGCTCAGCCATAAGGAGTTTGCACTGTCCAATCCCTCTGCCCGGAACAAATTTCTCCCAAATGTCCATATGGCTTATTTCTTTACCCCCAAATGTCCATGTGTTTCTCTTCCTTACCTCTTTCAGATCTTTGCTCGGATGTCATCTTATCAGCAAGGTGTACTTCCCTGGTCAGAATTGAATACTGCCTGTTTGGGCATTCCCCATTAGCCTTTCCTCTTGGTTTTCTCATTTACTGAATGCCTCCTACTGCCAGAATATAAGCTTCCTCAGGGCATGGTTTTTGTGTTTTGTATCACTCCTGTATCCTCAGGGCCTGGAAGAATCTCTGACACAGAGACATTCTTTCGTATTTGTTCAATGAACGAATGCCATCTTACCTTACTTCCTAGAGCTGTGGGCATTCCGTTAGATAGGGGTCCACAACTTAGAACTGGCTGCTTGTTTTGACAAATAAGTTGTTGGACACAGCCATACCAGTGCATTTATGTGTTACCCATGGCTGCTTTTGCACCATCGTGGCAGCGTTAAATGATTACAAGAGGGGCCTAAAACATACACTCCCTGGCCCTTTGCAGAAAAGGTTACCACTTCCCAAGTTAGATGCTGAATGGCAAGCTCTTAGTGCAGGGCCCCCGGCAGAGAGACTGGACAATAAATGTAACTGGCTGCTGTAGGTTTTGTATTTTCTCTTATTGTCACTATCGAAAGAACAGTGCACGTGACCTGAAGACATGCGTGGCTTTTCATAGTTATGACTGCTCTGTGCCTCTTCACATCAAAAAAGCTAGAACTCTTTCTTTGCATCTGCTGTGCATTCCTTCATAATTTGAGCTCATAAGTAATTGAGAAATAAATAAATTGCATTCCACGGGTTGACAGTGATTTGGCAAACGTGGAGTCTGTGGTTAAACAGCTAGCGAAGAGTGGCTCTGCTAGGTGTGGACTCAGGTGCTGTGGCTTGGGTGTTTATCTACATTCCCGACAGGGGTTCCACGTTACCTCCTGGTAGTTTTTGAATAAATGAGTGTGTGTTCAAGCTTCAGTGTTTTCAAGATAACATAATTTTTAATATCTTAAAATGTACACATTGTCATGATAACTAATTTTTTTTTTTATACATTCTAGGGAATAAGAAGTCAGAAAGGGAGGAGCTGGACTCCATCCTCTTTTTGAGGTAAGTTTTTGTTAAATTCATTTAGCTTTTGAGATTCTTGTTGAAAATGTGGTACTTTAGCTCTTTAATTTTACTTGAGGACATAAAAAATGATGGACATGTATTTCCTTCCTTCCACTTTTAAAAACAATGCTGCAAAGAATATTCTTGTGATGTTTAATTTTTTTGCAAACATGTGGGAGAATTTTTCCTGTATGGTTACCTAGATGTGAAGTTCTTAGATGGAAATGTATCCACATTAAACTACTGATATGACCAAATTGAAGGTCATATAAATTTATATGGAAACTTTTATGGAAGTTGTGTGTAAATTTCCCTAAGCAACACTGGCGATGATTTTTTGTGTGTGTATATATGCCAACTGACATGTTGAAAACCCACTGTTTTTAATATGTTGTTCCTGACTACTAGTGAGATTGCAATCTTTGTATGTGTCTGTGTGTCCGTGTGTGATCACATATTCTTTTCAAAGTTGGAACAGTGTGTTTGGGTGTGGTTCTTGGTCTATTAAGCTTACAGTCTCTCTTGTCCACATGTATTAGACAAGCGGCCAGATTACTGATACCTTGAGAGCTACACTAGAACTAAATTGTAGGTTCTGCAAGTTAATTGTTGGTTATCTAGAAATTATTCATGGTTTGAAGAGACATGTGCTTAGGCTGGTGTGCGATCAACTTTATGACGATAAAAGGAAGGCCTAATGTATATTTGTTGCAGAGCTGGCTGGAGGGAGAGGCCAGGGGAGAAAGCTCTCCAGGGGCTTTTTGGGTTTGTGGAATAAAACAGATCTGAAGACCTCCTGCCCAGTACTTGGCTCCTGGCTGGCCCTCAGTGACTGTGGTTCCCCTTTCTCTCCTTAAAGGGCTGTACTCCTTCCCCAGAGTAAGAGACATTGATTCACTGTTTATGTTACGGTGGTTATTGTGTTTCCTGTGGTAACCCTGCTGTGAATGAAATTTGTACAGAGGAGCTGTCTTTAACAGGAGCTTTAATTAAGCCTGTCACTTAAATATGTATCCATCATTTGTTTGAACTGTCCCATTAATTTAAATTGTCTGGTTTATGTAGCAGTTGAACATTTACTAAAGAATCTATAACATATATGCAAGTTATGAGGCATAGTTCTAAAGCCCCTTCTCTTGACATCGTCCCCCCTCCCTCATTTTAAGAAGTAGAAGCTACTTCTCCTTGATCGTGTTCTTTTTCTCCTCTGAAGGCAGCCACTCCTCTGCATTATGCCGTTACCCTTCTTTTTTAAAAATGGTTTTTTACCACAAGTACTCGTATCCCTAAACAATGCATTGTGCAGTTTTGTTTGGTTTTGAGTATAATAAAAATGGTCTCACGTGGTGCATAATCATCTGTGGCTTGCTGTTCACATTCAACGGTATTTCTGAGATTTATCCCTGTTTGTGAGTTTAGCTCAAGTTCATTCATTCATTCCCACTGCTGGATTAAGCGAATATGTATGATTTATTTAATTCCAGCGTATTGTCTGCAGATTTTTTGTTTGTGTGTTTTCTTGATGGACAGTCATTGTCTGTGAATAATGACAAGCTTGCCAGTGAGTCTTTTCTTGTCTTACACTGCTGGCCCGGCCCTCCAGTACGTGGGTAAATAGACACAACAAAGACGGTCATCCTGCTTCTGATTTAAAGTGTTCTGTGTTTTTTTATATAATAATATTTTTTTATTATATTACGTTAGTCACCATACAGTACATCCCTGGTTTTTGATGTAAAGTTCGATGATTCATTAGTTGCGCATAACACCCAGTGCACCATGCAATACGTGCCCTCCTTACTACCCATCACCAGCCTACCCCATTCCCCTACCCCCCTTCCCTCTGAAGCCCTCAGTTTGTTTCTCAGAGTCCATAGTCTCTCGTGCTTCATTCCCCCTTCTGTTTACCCCCCTTCTTTATCCCTTTCTTCTCCTACCGATCTTCCTAGTTCTTATGTTCCATAGATGAGAAAAACCATATGATAATTGTCTTTCTCTGCTTGACTTATTTCACTTAGCATTATCTCCTCCAGTGCCGTCCATGTTGCAGCAAATGTTGAGAAATTGTTCTTTCTGATAGCTGAGTAATATTCCATTGTATATATGGACCACGTCTTCTTAATCCAGTCATCTGTTGAAGGGCATCTCGGCTCCTTCCACGATTTGGCTATTGTGGACAGTGCTGCTATGAACATTGGGGTGCATATGGCCCTTCTCTTCACTATGTCTGTATCTTTGGGGTAGATACCCAGTAGTGCAATGGCTGGATTATAGGGTAGCTCAATTTTTAACTTTTTAAGGGACCTCCACACTGTTTTCCAAAGTGGCTGTACCAACTTGCATTCCCACCAACAATGTAGGAGGGATCCCCTTTCTCCACATCCTCTCCAGCATTTCTTGCTTCCTGCCTTGTCAGTTTTTGCCATTCTAACTGGCGTAAGGTGGTATCTCAGTGTGGTTTTGATTTGAATTTCCCTGATTGCTAAAGATTTTGAACATTGTGTCATGTGTCTATTAGCCATTTGTATGTCCTCATTGGAAAAGTGTCTATTCATATCATCTGCCCATTTTTTGATTTGATTATTTGTTTTCCGTGTATTGAGTTTGAGCAGTTCTTTGTAGATCTTGGATACCAGTCTTTGATCTGGAGTGTCATTTGCAAATACCTTCTCCCATTCCGTGGGCTGCCTCTGAGTTGTTTTGACTGTTTCCTTGGCTGTGCAGAAGCTTTTTGTCTTGATGAAGTCCCACAAGTTCATTTGTTCTTTTGTTTCTCTTGCCCTTGGAGATGTGTTAATTCATGGAATACACTTAGAATGTACTCCATGAACTTAATGGACTTAACGACATGAAAATAAATGTAAACTGCAAATACGGAGAAACGAACTCGGGACAATTTCGTCTAGCCATTTATATCCTTTCGTTTAGGTCGTATCTCAGACATTTTGCTTCAGCCATTTTCCATGAGGCGACTTTGATCAAACAAAATGTTCTCATTCTGTGCCCACTTGGAAGCTTACAATCAGAATATTCCAAAACACGAACAGTTTTTTCAAAAGTTACTATCTGAGGTCACTTATTAAGACTTTCTATTCTTTGACAAATTGTTAAATGGAACAAAATTTTAAAATTCTATTTCATCTGCTTTAATTTTAATTCACTGATTTTTAATTTCAGAATCAACTTTTTATGCCAATGGCTTGAAGTTTTTAACCCCTAGGATAACCTACTGGCTTTCGGTTCTGCTGTTTTCAGTTTTGTTTACGTGACATTCTTTTTACCACGTCCAATTTCCTGATGCTCTCTATGAATATTAAAATATTTTTTTGCTCCAGTTGTTTTGATACACTTGACATACAGAACTGTGTATGTTTAAGGTACCCGGCGTAATGATGTTCCTTTCGTATACTGTGAAACAATCACCAGAATAAATTTAGTCTGACGCCATCATCTCTAGAGATGCAAAAATGAAGTTAAAAGAAAAGAAAGAGAGTTTTTTCTTTGTGATGAGAACTCTCAGAACTTGCTCTTTTCACACCTCTCAAATACACCATAGAGCAGTAATGAACTGGTTTCCCAGCGATCATGTCATCCCGAGGGCCCTGTACGCTGGAGACACTCATCAGTCCTAACCCTAGTGTGGCTGATGGTGAGTAGCATTAGCAGACCTTACAGGTTGAAATGACTCTTGAAGTTACATTGAGGAATTCCTCGGTTTGCCATTATCATGAATAGAAATCTCTATTTCATAGATGGGTTCAAAGTAGGACTTACTCCCTGCTCATATTCACAGTAAAGTCTTACGGACATTAGAATTGGAAGAATCAGAGCCTATTTTATATGAAATGATGACAGGAGAAATTTACTGAAGTGGTGGAAACAGGAATGGAAGGGAGGGGACAGATGTTGGCAATAGCAAGAAGTAGAGACACGTGGTGTATCTGGAGTGTTTTCGTGGCTGTTAATGAGATTTAAATCCACCATCCTGAACTACTGTTTATTGTCCTCATGATGATTGTTTCATGAGTGGACATTCATCTGCTCACCCAGGCTCTTTTTGGCCAGCTCTGTATTTTCATGCAGCATTCATGGAAGGACAGTAGTGGCCTCCTGGGAGTATTAATGGCAGCCATTTGAGTCCTGTGAGTTTTCAAGAAACTTGGCAGTTAGGGCCACTGATTTATTAATGCATATCACTTGACTGCCCAATGACAGGTACTTGATCTTAGGCTGACCAAAGCAGAATTTGAAAGAGAGGGAGAGGGGGCGTCATGGACATTTGTACCGTATTTCGAAGCCCTTCATGCGCAGTGGCCTGGAGTACAGTGTGAGCAGGTTCCAACGGAGCAGCAGATGTATTTCAATAGCGGCCATTTTTAAAAAGTCCTTTTAACTTTGGTGAAAGAGCTCTCCTTTTTTCCCCACTCTGCAGCAGAGATATATCCAGAAGAAATCACTCCTCTCCTGCCAGCCATATGAGGGGAAAAGATCACTGAGGACCAAACATGCTTTTTTCTTCAGATACTGTTGAAATATATGGTTATTCACGTAAGAGCAGAATCATGGATAATTCAGTAATGGTCTTACTCTTGATGGGAAAGAGAAGACGTTGCTTCTTTTCTTCCTGCTTATCCATATTTTGTATCTTTGCTTTTTCCTTGAGGTGATTCTTTGTGATACTTTGCTAGAAATAGAATATGTGTCAGTTCACATCAGCAAAGACCTGGCATACATACCATTTTGTGTGAGTGTGTATGTAAAGGAAAAAAATTCAGTTCTCCATTGCTTTCATATTATTACCACATTCACAGAGAGCACTTTGCTTCTAGCACTTACGGTGGGTAAATGTTTGGGTTTTCCCCTCACCAGACAACTCTGCAACACCAGCTGGATGTCCTGTAGTTTAACTCAGCTTTGACGCTGTCTGCCTTGAGATGGCGTCAGATCCCACGGGTTAAGGGCTCAGTCCCATGAGGCTGTTCCATCACATTCAGGTGCTAGTCACAAGTAGGAGGGCCCCAGGTTACCCACAGCTTCTGAACAACTTGACTACAAATCAGAGGTTCCCACAACTCCTCCTCAGCTTTGACTGATTTGCTAGAGTGGCTCAGGGAACTCTGGGAAACATTTGTTTTCATTGACCATCTTATTAAAGGATATGATAAAGGATACAGATGAATAGCCAGATGCAGAGACACAAGGGGTACAGTCTGGGAGGGTCCCAAGCACAGGAATGTCTGTCCCTGTGGAGCTGTCACCCTCCCTGTACGTGGATATGTTCACTCACCTGGAAGCTCCCTGAAACCCCTGCTACTGGGATTTTTATGGAGGCTTCCTCACATAGACATGGTCCACTTCCAGCCCCTCTCCCCTGTCTGGAGGAATGGAGGGGTCGGGATGGGGGTGCTGAAAATTCTAAGTTCTAATCGTGGCGTGGTCTTCCTGGTGACCAGCCCTCTCACTCAGGAGCCATCTGGGAGCCCACGAGACCTCTACAAGCTGTGTTATTAAAACAAAAGAGCTCCTCGTGTGCTTATCACTTAGGAAATTACAAGGGTTTTAGGGGCCCTATGCCAGGAAGTGGGGCAGAGACCCATATATATTTTGTATTCCCTCATAGTATATTCATCTATTCTTGCCTCTTTTCTTCTTCCTGACCCCTAATCCTGTGCTAGCAAGGCGGGACCGGGGAGGAGGCAGGCCTAGAAGCTGAATGGGCAGATCAGGAATAGGCAGGGCAGGCCGGAAGATGGGGCGGAAGCATATCTCTTTGTGCCAACAGCCCAGACCAACTTGGTGTCACATGTTCCTTTCTCTGATGTTTACCAACTGAATATGGAGTTATGATCATTAGTTCATGATTTCAGTAGGTGATCCCTTCCCCTAGTCTACATTTCTGGTATGGTTCAAAAACAAACTACTGAATTCTTTTCTCTCAGCCAACACTTCTCCTGTCTCTGAGTTCTTCCTGGGAACTCTGTCCAGTCTCTGTGTCCTCCACAAGCAAGTTTCTTGATGTTATAATCTTTGCTCAGCCCACTTCCTCTCCTGAGACTCAGTTCTACCTGCCCCTTCCCTGTCACTGCTGAGAAGGGGAGTCAAGTCTAGTGGTCAAGTCCAGAGGAAGGACACTTTAGTATTTCAGGTGATCTGACAATGACTGCCCCTGCTTCATGATCTCTCTCTTCCCCTAATGTTTTCTTCCTTCTTTCCTCCTCCCTTTCTTCTTGCCAGTTTTCTTTAGGGGTCTGTTTCTCTCTGCTGTCTCTCAAGATTCAGTCCTTGCCTCCCTTTCTGACTACTCTTTCCTGTTGGGTAATCTTGTCTGCTCTCCTCTCCCATTTCCTTTATCCAGCACCAGAAACACAAGGACTCCAAAATCCCGAGAGCAGACTGGAGTATTCTCTTGTCCTCTAGAAGCTGTGTATTTTGGCCCTACTGGCCCATTGCACCTGCATTTCAGACTCCACCTGTTCAGAAGTGGTAGAGTATTCCATCTGTCCCCGGAAATTGGCAGGGAGTATCGAGAAGTTGAATGTGTTGGGGCACTTGGGTCTCATTCTAGATGTGTCACTAATGAACTGTGCAACCTCAGATATGACATAATCCCCAGAATCCCACTGGAGGAAGGATGCCGGTGATAGAGGGTGAGGATTTTTATGTAGACTGTGAACCCCCTGAATAGTGTGCAGACTTGTATGTGCATGTCCATCCCACACTTCTTCCCTCCCTTCTCTCTACTGAGTCCTCAGAGCAGAGTTTCTCTCTTGGCTCAGCCCAGAGAACTGCTGCCAGGTTGCTGACATGGAGCCCCTCTGTCCCAGGGGCAGCCAAAGCCCCTCATCCTTTGACCTTAGATGTTGCACAGTTGTTTCCACTTTCTAAGTGGGCTACAGCATGAAGGAGGTCGGGAAGCTCTGCTTTAGAGTACTCTGTGTGCTAACCAGTATGAGGAACCTGTGACAGGGCCACCTGGGTGGCTCAGTCGTTAAGCATCTGTCTTCAGCTCAGGACGTGATCCCAGAGTCCTGGGATCAAGTCCCATATCAGCCTCCTCCAGTGGGAGCCTGCCTCTTTCTCTCCCACTCCCCTGCTTGTGTTCCCTCTCTCTCTGCCTGTCTCTCTGTCAAATAAATAAATAAGTAATCTAAAAAAAAAAAAGAAAAGAAAAGAAACGAAAAAAAGAACCTGGGACAGGTGTAGCTGGACTGGCAGGCCTGGCTTATTTTAGCCTGTGGATTCCTTTTAATAAAGACAGTGCACTTTTCAAGTTTCTGTAGCTTTGCCTTCTGATGATAATGATTTTTCATGTACCCATGTAACATTGTGTGAAATTCTTGTGAGGGATTATTTCCTTAATTCCTGTTTACTATAAATGGCCCTTTTTGAGTTAAAAAAAATAGAGATTACATCTGACTAAATATTTTAAGGGCAGAAAGAATGTTAAATCATTATAGAGAGGTGGAAAAAAATACAGGCATGATGAGTAGAGCAAGTTTAAAAACATGATATCTTTGGGTGATTTTTTTTTAATTCTCAGTAAAAATGTCTTTAACATAGTTAACTACTTTGTTTTAAGGTATTCATTCTTGTCATCATTTGAGTTTTAAGATATGATTTCAGGCGCGCCTGGGTGGCACAGCGGTTAAGCGTCTGCCTTCGGCTCAGGGCGTGATCCCGGTGTTATGGGATCGAGCCCCACATCAGGCTCCTCCGCTATGAGCCTGCTTCTTCCTCTCCCACTCCCCCTGCTTGTGTTCCCTCTCTCGCTGGCTGTCTCTATGTCTGTCGAATAAATAAATAAAATCTTTAAAAAAAAAAAGATATGATTTCATTACATGATTGTCAAGATTATTTGTCACCATAATTTGTCACGCTTGTTTTTTTATTTAGGATAGGAATTTTAATAAGATAACAGCATTTCAGTTTAGTAGACATTAAGTTGAAATGTAAATGTACGTATGTTCTTTCCCACATATTATCCAAAGGCTGCAAGCTTGGAGTGGAAGAATAAGGAGAATCAAGATACTGGTTTTAAATTTCTTTTTACATTGTTTCGAAAGTATTATCTTCCTCATTTATTTCCATCATTTACTAAGTTAAACAAACATCCACAAACCTGTACTTGGGAAGTACTGATTGGGCCATGTGTAGAGGATGTCCACAGGGACAAAACAAAGTGACCTTTGTTTATTTTTAAGTAAGATAGTCATTTTATTCTTATATTTAACGGTCACTTTATTATAAGAAGTTTAAGGGTTCCTAATAAACGATTTTACCTGTTTGTACAAACTACCTATTTGTAGCTGAGCTCATAGTAGTAAAGGGGAACTGTGGCTCCTGCACTCAGAAAGAGTTCAACACGTGTCATGATTTTTTTTGGCGTAATTATATTTCAAATCTTTGAATGTTAAAATAAAGTTTCCTTAAGTCTTCTCTTCCAGGTGGTGGGGTATGGTGACCCCAGACCTTGCTCAGTGGCGAGGCAGGCCAGCCTGGGCCACGCAGCTGCCCATAGTAGGCCTTTCTTTTATCTTGGATCTTTCATCCAGCAGGTGCTACTTACAGCTTCTTACGGAGGGGCCGATGTTTGGGCAGCTGGGCAACCTAGGGAGAGTAAGCCCCGGAAAGGAAGGAAACAAGGAAATTTCTAATTTCACTGCTAAAGTTTTTCTTCTATGAGAAATGAAGGCTCACAGGACACAAGTATCCCTTAGATTGATGCCGGGGTGGGGAGGCAAATTTTCCTCTCCCAGTTAAAGCAGGCAAAAATTAGTTAAAATGAATAATCAGGAACAATGTTGGAGGGGAGAAGGTCACAAAAGACATTAATCCATCTGGGGAATGTGGACTACTAATTCAGTTGTCTGTGGGTGTTTATATACATACACACACACGTGCACGCTTGGATCAGGGGAAAACAGCAGAAGCTTGATGCATTTTGGAAGACGTAGAAGTACTAACCTTTCCAGGTACTGAGATATGTATTTGTTAGCTGTCTATATGTGGGTATTTTTTTCAGAACTTGTTTCTGATTTTATAAAATAGTCTGTATTCACTGTGGAACATATAGCATACTTTAATATGCTGAAATTAAAAGTGATTCGTTGAGAACTTGTCTTCCTCATGCAGGTACCTCCAGTTGTATAAAAGTTAGTAAGAGAGTTGGACAAATCCAATACCGTGTAATTTTTTTGTATGGATTATGAAATAGAAAGAATGATAAAGGGACTTCTTATTAATTCTTTGGAAGTGGTGGTGTTCGATATCTCAAAGGTGAATTCTTTCAGACATAAAGTAGTTTATACTGATTCTATTCTTTGGATTCATCTAAAGGGAAAAGGATATAAAACTAAAGTCCTGTGGATTTGATTAGTGTAATATTGGATGTTAAAATACCTAAAATGATTTAAAAAATAATAAAATACCTAAAATGATGAAAAATGTCTATACATGCTTTTAGATTTATTTCAGTCATAAAATGAGATTAAATTAGTTATAAGGTATGTGAAAATATTTTTACTATTATAATATGTCATGTCTCAAATTTGTTACAAAGAGTTATTAGCTTGGTACTTCCATAGCTCTATGCCATTGCTGTAACAAGCAAACAGTAACAGTAGCCACCGTCCCATCTTGGTCAGGTTGCAAGGCAGAATCAGAAACAAGTCTACCAAAAGATGTCATCTTTTATAATTTCTGGTTCTTTTATTTTAGTTGCTATTCATACAACCAAATACATATGTGCTCAGTAAGAAACTGAACCATTCGTGGGGGTTACACTCACGAACCTAGTCATGTGTTCTTTTTTCTTCCAGACATCCCCCATTTGAGACCAAAGCCAGTGTACATTACTACAACACGAGACGATGAAAACATTTACAGTACAAAAATTCCATACATGGCAGCTCGCGTTGTTTTTATTAAATAGATTGTAACTTTCTTTTTCAAAAAAAGTATCTAACTACAACACAAAACACTAAAAATGGAGTTGATGTACTGCCCAAAATCATGCAGGTATGCCATTCATCTTATCTTTTATGTAGGTAAAAATATGCTAACACGTACCAAAGTAATTGATTATTAGGGTTTTTGGTTCTTAAAGAATGTTGGTTATGGGGATTGGTTTTATTGGTGGGCTCTCTCTGTATTGCTGAGGTGTCAGAGGGAGCTCTGAGGTAGCACTTGCAGTGCTCTGTTGACATTGCCATGACAAGGCGATCTTGGGGGCCAGGGAGACATTTTGAGGAGGTGGCTGTGGTGTGCAGCCTCCTGGCCCCCTCTTATTTTCCCTCCTTTGATCAAGTACCGGTGACCTCAGAGCATAAGATCAGGTTGCCTTCACCAATCCCCAGCACCAGGAAGGCCCTCGGGAATCATGGAGGTGGGCCATGGGAAGGACCGCGAGACTGCCAAGTGCCCTCTTGGGATCTCAGGGGAAGGAGTGGAAAAGCATCTCAGGATTTCAGGATGCCATGATGGAATCCCTGCAAGAAAAGGCTGTCTCCCTCCAAGGCCTTCAGTGAAGACCTCTTTCTGTGTGGGGCCCGTGGTATATCTTCCCTCTCTTGCGGTCCTTGGTCACAGACAAATGGGGCTTTCCCAGCAGACTGAGTTGCTTAGGGACTTTGCACTGGGTAGAGCAGAACCACTTGAGGAGGTTCGAGAGCAGCTGCTTCATGGCAGGGACACGGTTTTATGCACAAAGTGTGGTCCACTTAGAGCAAGTTTGCTGATGCCCTGGAGTTCCCAGAAGCGTGACTAGGCCTGAGCCGGAAGAGTGACACACACCCGAGTGACAATGAGCATCTTCACAGAGAAGCACCGCTTTGATAAGAACTGACTGAAGAACTGGAGAAACTTCGTTTCAAAGAAGTCTGAGGGGGATATAATTGCAGTAAGAGCAACAAAAGACTTACTGAAGATTTTAAGAGAAAGATTTGGGGCGCCGGGGTGGCTCAATCGGTTAAGCGTCTGCCTTCGGCTCAGGTCATGATCCCGGGGTCCTGGAGTCAAGCCCCGCATAGGGCACTCTGCTCAGCGGGGAGTCTGTTTCTCCCTCTGCCTCTCCCCCTGCTGGTGCTTTCTCTCTCTCTCTCTCTCTCCCTCTCTCAAATCAATAAAATCTTTAAAATAAAATTAAAAACTTTAAATTCATTAGTTTAAACTTTTAATAGGTAAACTGTAAACAGTAATGATCACTGCTGAGAACAAAATTGATTTTCCAAAGGAATATCTGACAACACTGAGGAAAAATTCAAAGAAATGGAAATCAGAAATGAATAAATAAGATCTGAGGAGAGGTCCAGACCTACCTTACAAGTATCAGGAGGACAAAAGGAGAAAAAATCAGAAGTGATCATTGAACTAATGCAAAATTTACTTGAGCTGAAAAAAAGTCATGCCTTAGACTAACAAGGCCTTCGAGTCCCAGGGAGAATTAGCTAAACAGACACAAACCTAAACAGACATAAACCTATTTGACTTTAAGGAATTAAGAGAAAAATTATCAGAGTTCCAGACAGAAACCACAAGTTCCTTCTAGAAAATGAGACAGAGTAGCATTGAATTTTGAATCTAATCTATAACCCTCAGAGCTGAAAGAACTGTCAGTCTGTCTGTCTTTCTCTCTCTCTCTCAGAACCTTGCTTCATATCACATACATAAGCAGATGTCAGATTGATTTAAGTCCTAAATTGATTTAAGGTCTAAGTATTAAAAAAATAATAAAGAATTTAGTAGACAATCTAGGGGAATATATACATTTGGGAAGTGGTAGACCACCTTAGGTAGAGATAAGACCCGCAAGCCACAGAAAAAATGAGGTCCCACTTTACTTTACAAACTTGAAAAAGTTTGCATGTCAAAAGGTACAGTAAAGCCACACTCGGTCAACAGACGGTGAAAAGCATCTGTAACATCAGAGCTGTTAAAAGAGTTCATGCCTCTGATATATAGAGAGTGCCTACAAACCGATGAGAAGACAAACAGCCGATTGAAAAACAGACAAAAGGAGATGAAAGAGAAGTTCACGGAAGAGAAAATAGAAACGACCCTGAATTTCACTGAGCCAGGGAACACCATTAGTTCTGGACCATGCTGAGAGACCTTTATTCACCCATCAGGTAGGCAAAAATTTGTATGAAATCATAGATAAGAAACACAGTCCCATTCTTTGATAAATTTTACATTATATCTTGTGTGATTGTTAAGTCAATTCAAAGTAGTCTGTTTAAAGGCTGTGACTTTTTCCTACCTGGTTTCAAAATTTCAGAAAACCATCACTGAAAATAAGTTTCTCGTTCTTGAAGAATACATTTGGATGATGAAAAGTAGCAAGAATAGCAGATTAACCACGGATTCAAGGTTCCAGTTTTTTTCCTTCGTTGGTCATTCACACTTGTGAGTCATCTACTTTTATTATCTGGCTTTCTTAGTGTCCTAAAGGTCTGACCCCCGAATGAGTTTGGATGGTTGTATCATCCTAACAGAAGAAGACTCCATAACTCAAAGTGTCTTAAAGGTAAAAAAGAAGTATTTTAATCTCCTATAGAAGCAGCTCATGGCAGGGCTGGCAGAGAATGTGGGTTATTCACACTCTCTCCATGATTCTGTACAGTTTTCCCTACTCTGCCCTTTCCCTCTGGCAGGGTTGGCTTCCACTCCCTGCTGATTGTAAGACGGCGGCCAGCATCAGGGGCACTGCCTTCCTTGTTCGTGTTCAGAGACAACCCAGATATTTCTGTAAAGCTCTTACCTTTTGTCTGATGGGACAACCTAGTTTACTTGTCTCTCCTGGAACAGTAACAAGGCGCTGACTGATTCGAAGCTGGCTATGTGAATGGCCCACGAAACAGAACCGTTCCCTGGTCCTGTGGATGGGGCCAGCTTCCTGTGAGTCACCTGGGCTGCAGGGGAGGAAGCACACAGAGCCCTGGGGTTCCATTAAGGAGGGGGAGTGGATTCTGGCAGACAACTGTCCAGCCCAGCACTGCCACATGCTGCAGATGGCCGTACCTAGAAATGGTCACCGCCATCGTATAGACTCTCAGTAGGCCTCACAGTGAGTTGTTATAGTAGTCTTCTAGTGCCATTGCAGCAAATGACAAACTTTCAGTGGCTTGAAACAATACATTTTATGACCTTGCAGCTCTGGAAGTCAGAAGTTCAAAATCAGTCTCGGTGTGGTAAAATCAAGGTGTTGGCAGGTGTGCAGCTCTGCCTTCTGGAGGCTCTCGAGGAGAATCCATTTTCTTGCCTTGTCCAGCTTCTAGAGGCTTCCTGCATTCCCTGGCTTGTGGCCCTTCATCATATCACCTTTTCTCCCTCTGTTTCCATCTTCCCATGGCCTTGTGTCTGATCCTCCTGTCTCCTTATGGATACTCATGATTACATTGGGGCCACCCAGATGATCCAGGATAATCGCTCAATTAAATTTAGAATTTAATCACACCTTCTAAATCCCATTTGCCGGGTAAGGTGAGATACTCAAAGGTTCTGGGGATTAGGGCATGGACATCTTTGGGGGGGGGGGTCATTATTCAGCTAATCAGCTGCCTCCTGTACTCCTGTTTGTGCCTCGCAGCTGTGTTTCCCGCCTCATCTCACATGTGTCTCCTGTGTTTCTCTCTTCATTTGCATTGTACATGAGAAAAAGCAGCAATTTAAACAATTGAATAAGATTCTGGAGACAGAGTTGCAGGAATAAAAGCACATATAATTTCATTTGTCTCCTGAAAGTTTTTGTTTGGAATTTGAAATTTAATATAATTTTGCCTATGTAAAGTGAATATTAGTGAAACAGTTGATCCGAAATCTCTTTTCAAAGAATATACTGTTCTTGTAAAAGCCCTTCAAAACAATATTTTAAGTGCTGTTTCCAAATGGAGTTTATACTTTTGCCCTTATTATTGTATTGAAGGTCTGTTTGAGGGTGTGTGTGTGTGTGTGTGTGTGTGTGTGTGTGTGTGTGTGTTTTCCCAAAGTGAATTTGCTTCGGGATCTACTAATACCTTTAATTTTTCACCAGGGAGGAGATGAATTAGTGCATCTTCTAGACTAAGTTTTCTTAGCACTTGGAGAATCTGGTATAACAAATATTCATGGGAGAACGGAAGGACAGTGGCTCTTACATCCCATATACTTTTGACAGCAACAGCATAAACCTGAACAAACTGTACATTCTTGGTGCATCACTTCAGCTGAAAATGTGTTCTGTGAAGTATTCTTTAGTCCTTAGTAATTCATTTTTGTATGAGATAAAAGTACTTCAACATACATTAGAGAAAGCAGAGTGGTGATTTTAAAATTTCAGCAGTGACCATTTTTTAGCAGTTCTATCAGCATATTAATTGACGTTAAAACCCATCAAAGCCCATTTGGGAATGAAAAAGAAAGTTTGAGATGGTTCAGTTTTGTGTATGATATTTGTATTTATTTGTATGATAACACTTAGTTATACTTTTATTAAGTCTCAGTGCACCATTCAATAATGATTCGTGGGCTGTGGGTTTCCTGAAATTGTATTTCATGGAATGAGCAGTTAGAAAAAGTGAATCTGCACAGCCAAGGAAACAGTCAAAAAAACTAAGAGGCAGGGGCGCCTGGGTGGCACAGCGGTTAAGCGTCTGCCTTCGGCTCAGGGCGTGATCCCGGCATTATGGGATCGATCCCCACATCAGGCTCTTCTGCTGTGAGCCTGCTTCTTCCTCTCCCACTCCCCCTGCTTGTATTACCTCTCTCACTGGCTGTCTCTATCTCTGTCGAATAAATAAATAAAATCTTAAAAAAAAAAACAAACTAAGAGGCAGCCCACGGAATGGGAGAAGATATTTGCAAATGACACTACAGATCAAAGACTGGTATCCAAGATCTACAAAGAACTTCTCAAACTCAATATGCAAGAAACAAACAAATCAAAAAATGGGCAGAAGATATGAAGAGACACTTTTCCAATGAGGACATACAAATGGCTAACAGACACATGAAAAAAGGTTCAACATCATTAGCCATCAGGGAAATTTAAATCAAAACCACACTGGGATACCACCTTATGCCAGTTAGAATGGCAAAAATTGACAAGGGAGGAAACCACAAATGTTGGAGAGGATGTGGAGAAAGAGGATCCCTCCTACATTGTTGGTGCAAATGCAAGTTGGTACAGGCACTTTGGAAAACAGTGTGGAGGTCCCATAAAAAGTTAAAAATTGAGCTACCCTTTGATCCAGCCATTTCACTACTGGGTATTTACCCCAAAGATACAGACATAGTGAAGAGAAGGGCCATATGCACCCCAATGTTCATAGCAGCATTGTCCACAATAGCTAAATCATAGAAGGAGCCGAATGCCCTTCAACAGATTAAGAAGATGTGGTCCATATATACAATGGAATATTACTCAGCCATCAAAAAGAATGATTACACAAATTTTGCAGCAACATGGACGGGACTGAAAGAGATAATGCTAAGTGAAATAAGTCAAGCAGAGAGAGATAATTGTCATATAGTTTCACTCATTTGTGGAACATAAGAAGTAGGAAGATTGGTAGGAGAAGAAAGGGAAAAAGAAAGGGGGATAAACAAAAGGAATGAACCATGAGAGACTATGGACTCTGGGAAACAAACCGAGGGCTTGGGGAGGAGGGGATGGGATAGGCTGGTGATGGGTATTAAGGAGGCACGTATTGCATGGTACACTGGGTGTTTTACGCAAGTAATGTGTCATGGAACTTTGCATCAAAAACTAGGGATGTACTGTATGGTGACTAACATAATATAATAAAAAATATTATTATTAAAAAAAAGACAAAGAAGTGGTAATGGCTTTCTTCCAGACCGTTGGTGGTGGTGTGCGGCAAGAGATGGTGGCAGAGCTGGATGGCGGCGGCCTGCAGAGCCGGAGAAAAACCATTCCAACAGCAGCACCTTGTCTGACCGAAGACTCAGCAACTCCAGCCATTGTAGCATTGAAGAAGAGCACCGCCCCATGTATGAAATGGTGCAGCGGGTTCTCTTGTCAACGCGAGGTTATGTCACCTTTGTGAACGAAGTCTTTCATCAGGTTAGTGTGTGTGTGTGTGTGTGTGTGTGTGTGTGTGTGTGTGATAAGTTCATGAAATTGAAGAGACTTGTTCTTGGTCTTTTGCTCATAGTCCTGCAAGAAATACTACTGATGAGTTGGGCTACATTACTGGACTGAATAATGATCCCTCTAATCCTGCTTTTAATTTCTCATGTGGAGTGTTGTGATTTTGTGTATGATTCTTTAAGATTTTGTTTTTGTAAAATTCCTACATGTGGAGGGGAAATTCTATATCTGAGCAAATCATTCCAAAAATACCCTCACGTGTCGGTAAGAAACTTGAAACCCAGAGGTAGGTGGGAAGAAAGCTCTTGCTGAATACTCATCAACCAATGAACATGGCAAAGAGGAGCCCCAGGCCGGTGTTGTCCCAAGGGCCAGAGGGAGCTCTGTGGAGGCTCTGCAGATGGTTGTACTTTCCCTGCAAACACGCATGGCATGAACGTGTGATTGAGGTTTTTATGACGTAAGAGGAAAAGTTGGCTGGGGAGGGGAATAAGGGGAAAGCAAGGGATGACGCTGGTACAGCACCCTGGTGGTGGCCACTGTGGTGAGTGAAAAGGGAGGGGAAGTACAAACAAGAAAGCAGGTGCAAGTGCGGAAGAAGATGGCAGAGAGAGACCAGAGGCCGGGCAACGATTAGCAGCCCTGAGCTACAACCGGGGCTGGCTCTGCCCCCCCAGGGGCATTGTCCAGAGACATTTTTGGTCATCACAACTGGAGAGAGGGCAATGCTGCTGGCCTCTAGTGGGTAGTAGCCAGTGATTATCCTACAGGCATAGGACAGGGCCTGCACTAGCCCACGACAGGGAACATCAGGCCTCAAATGTTAGTCGTGCTGCTGTGGAGAAGCTCTGACAGAGGAAACAGAACCCGTGGTGCAGCGGAGAAAACAGCAGACCTGTGGTGTGGGCTGGAGCCACTGGCCACCTGCATCTTGGTACCGGTGCCCTGGGAGACAGAGCCTGGCTCTTTTGTGGGTGTGTGCATGTGATGGGGACTAGCTGTTGAGTCTGGGCACACGCACAGAAGGTGAGGCCCCTGAACGGCAGAGACCTGTGATCCGTGGGGAGAAGGGGAGGAGCCCTGTGCACACACGTGACCGGTGCATGCGCAGTATGAAGAGCTTTCCGAGGAGGGGCGAGACTTCTAGATAGCGATGAACCCTTTCACTTCTGAGACTGTCATTAAGGAAAAATCAACCAACAATGAAAGTCCCAGTGTAATCCACAGCAATCTGGAGGTGTTCACGTATTTTGTATTTTAGTGAATAAAAAGGTTAGACTTAAGAAAATATTAATGTAATATTCTCACTCCCTGACTGTGTCTCATTTCTTGGCCCCTGTTTTCTTTGACCCCAGATTCCAAGAATTGACCAAGTTCTGGGCTTGAGCCTCTTCTGCTGTAAGTCCACACTTGCCTCCTTCAGGCCCGGAGCCAGCAGCCATGTGGCGTGAGACTCTCACTCAAGCTTTTTGTCTGGACCTTGCTTCTTGTTTGCACACTTGCCTTTTAAAATGCCCCCTGGTGACGTTGACTGACATTCTAGTGGTGTCTTAATGATGATGAGGCCAGAGCTGAGCTTATTTTCTTCCCTAACATCAGCTTCTCCTCATGACTTGACCACTTGTTTAACGGGGCTCGTGTCCTTGTGTGCGTATTAATTTCAGCCCTCCCGTGCTTCTCGTCTCCAGCTCCTCCAGTGAGCCATCCCTGGACAAGCCATGCAGGGGGCTTTCTCACTCCTGCTCCCTCCTTTTCCTTTGGCCGTGGTTAGCAGCATGCTCCCTGGAGCCCCACACCTGCTGTGTCATCCCTTTCTAGCCTATACTGTATATGTCATGCTGCCAAAACATTGTTTTATCATAATAGTCCAGGACTTAAAAATCTACCCGAGTCTGTCCATTAACGTTGCCCTGTTGCGTTCCTGTTGTACCCACGGAAGGTACTTGGTAACCATTTAATTTGAGTTGAAGTCAGCAAGGTCATATAATTTAGGATAGAGGTCATATTCTTTATAGAGTAAAGGACTAGATCATAGTATTTCAGGCTTTGTTGATCACACAGACTCTGTTACAGCTATTTAGCTCTGTCTTTGTAGTGAGAAAGGAGACATGGACAACACATAACGAAGAAGCGTGGCTGCGTTCCCGGGGAACTTTATTTAGGAAAGTCACTTGGCAGGCTGGATTTGGATGACAGGCCATACTTTGCAGGCCCTGAACTGTAGCAATGTTTTAAGCTCTTGGACGCCAGTGCTTACTATAAGACTAGATATGATTGACAAAGCTTGTAAATTTTGCACACGAGATAATGCTAAACTGATGTGGTTTTACCTTTATTGTGTAAACTGTTAATTTACTATATGGAAAGTTTTGTCTGCATCCATTATTGACATTGCACCGCTGGCAGAGGGTGCTCTAAATTCTGCATTCCATTTAGTCCTCACTCCCATCTAAATTCAGTTCTGAAGTAGCTTGGGCCAAGTAGGTAACTGCAGACTACTTATGACCGAACTTCTGAGACATCTTTGTGCCGTGAAGCCAAAAAACATTTTATTTACACCTTCTCATTATTCTTCATCAAATCTAATTTGAAAGCATGTATGTGAAATTTAAAATGTAAGGGTTGTGCATGTGAAAATACTAAGTAGAGATTCTTGAAGGGGCGTGGGTTTTAACATTGCATTCTATTGCCTTCTTGAGGTCAATGATGTATTATTCTTTTTTGGGGGGGCAGGATTTTTTTGTCTGTTCTTTTTTTTTTTAATTAATAATATTTTTTTATTCTATTATGTTAGTCACCATACAGTACATCCCTAGTTTTTGATGTAAAGTTCCATGATTCATTACTTGCGTATAACACCCAGTGCACCATGCAATACGTGCCCTCCTTAATACCCATTACCAACCTATCCCATTCCCCCATCCCCCTCCCCTTTGAAGTCCTCAGTTTGTTTCCCAGAGTCCATAGTCTCTCATGTTTCATTCCCTCTTCTGTTTACCTTCCCTTTCTTCTCCTATGGATCTTCCTGCTTCTTATGTTCCATAAATGAGTGAAACCATATGATAATTGTCTTTCTCTGTATTGTTCTTTTCAGGATGGCAAAATGTGACTTGTTTCCTAGTGATTTCATTTTCAATTTTAAAGTGTTCATTGACTATTTAATATTTAGGCCTAAAGGCCATTAAAGTTTAAAATGTACATTCAGGAAGCTCGTGTTCTCAGTGAAGGAGGTAAGATGTGTGTGTATGCACCAGGGAACAGTGCATGATGGAAGAAGGTCAGATGTCCATGGGTGTGGTGTCGAAATAAATGCTGACAAGGGGCCCCGAGCGCAGAGAGGCTCGTGACAGGGGCTAACTGTGCAAGTGTCCTTGGCCTGGATGGTTCGGTAGGTTGCAGGCAGTGGAAATAGATGGTAAATGAGGGGAGATGAGGTTCAGTGGTGCTCAGGGCAGCCTCAGTTTACTGCTGCCCCCAGCAGGCAGGCTAGCAGTGAGTGGTAGAAGCTTCAGGTGGGGCAGTTCTGGTCTCGGGGTCACTCCGCTGGAAACTTGTCTTCTTACCAGTGTTTTTCTTACCTGTTGTGACCATTTGTAGGTCATGAAATCAACTTATCAAAAGCCAGTATTTTGGGGCGCTTGGGTGGCTCAGATGGGTAAGCGTCTGCCTTTGGCTCAGGTCATGATCTCCAGGTCCTGGGATCAAGCCCCACACTGGGCTCCCAGCTCAGCGAGGAGTCTGCTTCTCCCTCTCTCTCTCCCCCTGCTTGTGCTCTGTCTCTCTCTCCCAGATGAATAAATACAATCTTTAAAAAAAAGGCCAGTATTGTTTTAAAATAATGGAATAGAAGAGAATAGGATGGACTGAAACATTTCAGAGTACCCTGCATATTCTAAGGATTAGTATTTCTTTGTAAACCTTCTAAAACAACATTTATTATCCAAATGCATATATGCTTCTGTAAAATGTCTTACTTAGGTTATGGGTCTGAAAAGTTCAAAGCACTGCTCTAAAGGTTATTTGTCGATTATGTTGTTTTGTTGGTGTTGGTTTTGTTTTAAAAAATAACTTTATTTTTAAAAAAGTGAATATTCATTAGACAAATAGAGTCCCAAGCCAATCACTCAAAATACTGCCATTAAGCAACCCCTGTTGATGTTTGTAGAGTATCATTCCAGGTATTCCTACGTGTGTCTGTTTGACTGCTGGCCTGGCTAGCTAGAGAAGCAAATAAGAGCCTGGCAGAGCGGAGATGGGTAAGGCAGGATATAAACAGAGAGCAGCCTGGCAGACATACAGGAAGGCTTACAGAGAAGCTGATGGACATAAACTAACTGGCAGGCAGGCATAGAAGATGAGACAGGTAGGTGTAGACAGGCCAGCTGGCAGAGGTGGAAGTGAGCAGGGAGGTGTAGATGGACAGGTGCGTAGGTGCAGACAGACAGGCAGACAGAGAATTTGGCAGGCAGTTAAAGATGGACAGGGGCGCCTGGGTGGCACAGCGGTTAAGCGTCTGCCTTCGGCTCAGGGCGTGATCCCGGTGTTATGGGATCGAGCCCCACATCAGGCTCCTCTGCTATGAGCCTGCTTCTTCCTCTCCCACTCCCCCTGCTTGTGTTCCCTCTCTCGCTGGCTGTCTCTCTCTGTCAAATAAATAAATAAAATCTTTAAAAAAAAAAAAAAGATGGACACGCAGGCAGCCAGCCATGGATGGGTGAAGGTAAAACCAGACAGAGGTTGACTGAGGTAAAGGCAGAGACAATGGGAGGGTATGTGGAGGCACCGGGGTGGGGGTGAAGGATTGACAGGTAACTTTATGACAATGGAATCTTAATTCTTAATGATGCTTTTGTGCGTTTTTAATGAAGAGCTCTGAATTTTATTTTATTTGAATTTGACAGCAGAAAAAATAAAGAGAAACAGAATTGTAGAAATTCAAATAAACATTTCCTTTAACACAAGAAATATTAATTACCAAAATATTTATCTATAATGAGAAGATTAAAATCACATTAAGGTGGTGGCATCAGTTTTTATCCCCGTGGTGTAATTTTAGATAGCACTTATTGATTTCTTAAGAAATCTGAAGAAATTATCAGCCTGGTATTTTCTTCAGCCTCCTGTTCCCATCCACTTATTTCATTATATTATCAATTGTGAGCCTGAATTTACTATTATTTGCAGTCAGTTTTGGAATCCTGATGTGCAGAGTTGTTCAGTCTTGGTTCTGAATTTAGCTACACTCTCCTCCTGGTGTCCTGAGTCCTAACATGCTTGCTTTGATGCACTTCTTGGATGGCCTTTTTTGTCATTGAGTGGGTGTTTTCAAGAAGGTGTCTTGAGGCTCTAGTCCCTGAGTTCGTTTGTGATGACGAATGTTTACCTTTTGCTTTTCCACATGAAAAACAGTTTAACTGGGTATAATAATTTCAGATCACCCTTTCTTCCAATTAGGAATTTTCAAGTCAAAACTTTTCTAGAATTTTCAGTATGAATACCTTCAACATGTTTAAAGTAATAAAAGACAACTTGGAAATGTTTCCAGGAAACAAGAAATTATAACAAACGACTAAGCAGATTTGAATAATAAGGAAACAGAACTCCTAGAGATGAAAAAAAAAAGTAATAATTGAAATAGTAAAGGAAAACCTTAGTGGGTGAGTTTAATAGCAGGTTAGGTACAGCTGAGGACTGAATAAACAGAATGACAGACCTGAAGAAATTATCCCAACTGTCCCCCAGAGAGACAAAGATGAAAAATACGAGAGGTCGAGACATGGAGAATACGGTGAGAAGGTAGGAAGCGTGTGTTCCATTCTTCTCTATCCTTATTTTTTTGATCTGCTGTTCTGCAAGTTACTGAGAATATCCTACTATAACTGTGGATTGGTCTATTTTTTTTCAAAGTCTATCAGTATTTGCTATACACACACACACACACACACATATATATATTTGAGGCAAAATTATTAGTTTCAGTATGGACTCACAAATGTCATATGTTCCTTTGAACTGATTCTTTCATCAGGAAGAATTTTTTCTCTTTATTAATACTTTTTTTCCTTTTTGGCCTCAAAGTCAGTCTTGCCTATTCTTAATATAGCTCTACCAGTTTTCTTTTGGTTAGTGTTTGCATGGTGTATCTCTCTCTTTTTACTTTCAACCTCTCTACATCCGGATGTTTTTGGCGTCCCCTTATAAATGGCAAATGGTCTTTTAACAGTTATTAAAATCGAACCTTATAATTTCTATCTTTTGATTGGAGCATTGTTCCCTTTACAGTTGACATAACAACTACTGTCATGGTGTATAAGTTCACTATCTTACTTTCTGCTCTCTAATTGTATTGCTGATTGTATTGAATTCTCTCAGGCTGGTTGTTTTTAGCATCCCGTTTTTCTCTTCAAGCTTAGTGTTTTTACACTCATTTGTAGTATTTTATTGTTTGCATCCCTAACTTAAAATCTAGCATTAATTTCAACTTTTACCCTGTAAGTATGCACTCCAGTTCCATTTATTCCTTCTCAGTTCATATGCCCCTGCTATGTACAGATTTGCCTCAACTCACAATGCAGTTCTGTCCCGATAAAGCCATCAGAAGTTGAAAATAGAGTAAGTCAGAAATGCATTTAATACACCTACCCTACCGAACATCATAGCTAAGCCTCACCGACCCTGAGCATGCTCAGAACATTTACTTTAGCCTACAAGTTGGGCTATCTCATCTAACACAAAGCCTAGCTTATAATAAAGTGTTAAATATCTCATGGAATTTATTGGATACCATACTAGAAGTGAAAAAGAGAATGGTTATATGGGTACAAAATGGTAGTAAGTGTATCAGGTGTTTATCCTTGCGATCCCAGGGCTGACTGAGAGCTGTAGCCACTGCCACCGCCCAGCACCACAAGAGAGTGTCATACTACATATCCCTAGCCCAGGAAAAGATCAAAATTCAAAGTACAGTTTCTACTGAATATGCGTGACTTTCGCACTGTCATAACATTGAAAACTTCTGAGTTGAACTGTCCTAAGTTGAGGACCATCTGTATTTGAATTCCATATTATGAATATATTATTTATATGTGTACACATATATTATCTCTTTCATATTTATTATTTTACCCAGTTTTATTCTTTTATATATATATATATTCATATATATATATTTTATCCAATTAGAGTTATCCAAATAATTACCTGTTTATTGCACTTTCATCTCTTCCTAAATCTCTGATCCAGAATTATTTTCCTTCTGCCTAAAGAATAACTTTTAGTATTTCCCTTAGGTCAGATCTCCCGGTAAAAGTTTTTCTCATTTCTGTATCTGAAAATTTCTCTATTTTGCTTTTGGTTTTGAAGTGCAGTTTTTCTGGATATTGAATTCTACCCGGGCAGCTGTTCTCTCTTTGCGCATTGAATATTTGTTGCATTGTCTTTGAGAAGTCATGTGAGGTCACGTGGTAGCTCCTTTGGAGGAAATGTCTCTTTTTTCCTCTGGAAGCTTGTAAGATTTTCTGATTGTTCTTGGTTTTCAGCACTTTTACTGTAAGGTACCCTGTATTTACCCTGCTTGTTTGTGATTCTTGAGTCTGTGGATTGACATCTTTTACCAATTTTGGCAAAATTCTCGGGTATTCTCTCCTCAAATATCATTTCTGCCCTCTTTTGCTAATCTTCTTTCCTTGTGCCTCTGCAGCCAAGTATAGGAGCAGCTTTTCATTGTGTTCTCTCTCTTGCCTTCCTTTCTGAGTAGGCCGTCCTTTCGTCTCACCATGCTTCACTCTGGGTGTTTCCTTTGGTTTTTTCATCCTGTTTTCAGCCATGTCCATTCTGTTGTCAATCCATACCCACTGAGTTTGTCATTTTGGTTATTTTATTTTTCAATTCCATTTCCATTTCTTTTTGAAACTTTCTTTATCCTGATCTCCTATGTCTTTAAAGTATTGTCTGGTTTTTATTGTGGTGTTGTTAATGTTGACTTCTTTTCTCATATTTCTGATTTTTAATGAATATGCTACATATCATATTAACCAGACAGTTTGTACAAATCATTTGGGTTTTACTGTGACCTTATTTTCCTACAGAGAACATTTCTCTTTGCTTCTTACGAGGAGGATAACATGATATACCTTTGATTTTGGATTTGGATTACCTCATTGTCTACATTTGTCCAAACTCATCACATGGTTCACTTAACATTTGTGCATTTCCTGATTTATAAATTTTATGTTAAGTACCATAAAGAAATTTTGAACTCTAAGGAAGTGATATGCATGTTGAAATGTTTAGGGGTGAAATGTACTGATGTTTGCAGATTTCTTTGCAATGCATCAAAAATAAAATGGGTTGAAAGAAGGATAAATAGGGGTGGGTTGATAGGTATGTGGTAAGAAAATCTAGCAAATGCTAATGGTAGAATCTAGGCGGCAGTACATGGTATTCACTTTAAAGTATTTCTACTTTATTGTATGTGTGAAAATATTTGTAATACAATTTGGAACAACATTAGAGTGGGACAACATTGTACTTTGTCATATTCTTCTTTGTCTTTGTTGATTGTTCTTGAGATACAAGTCAGAATATTTGTTACATTGATATGTTACCTTCTTGTTATAACACAGACTCCTCTATTCTGGAATTTGATGTGACATCAATGGAAATATATATATTACATGAATCCTTGTTACACTAAAGTCTGCCTGTAATTGGATCCTGTAGCGTGAACATTAAGGACAGTATGAAATCTCTGAATCTTGAGATTTCAAGACCTAGAATCATCGCTAACTTACTTTGTAACCTTGGGAAAATATCTCATGTGTTCTGAGCCTCAGCTTAATTTTTCATCTATGGAATGAAAACACTTCTGTAGTATTGAGTTCCTCTCCTTTGTGTTTACCCCTCAGTCAGAAATATTCCTTAGAGCTAATACTCAAAAGGCAAATACATTTCTCCTTTACCGTTTTGTTTATATGTTTGGAATCTTACATTAAATCAGAAGTCTTACATGCATATGTGTAAAGAGAGTCTGTAATGTTCAAAAGTTCATGGGGTGCTCTGTGGCTCAGTCAGCTAAAGTCTGACTCTTGGTTTTGGCTCAGGCAGTGATCTCAGCATCATGGTATTGAGCCCCATGTCAGGCTCTGTGCTCAGTGCTGGAGTCTGCTTGCTCTCTCCCTCATCCCCTGCCCTTCCCCTGCTGGGCACATGCTCTCTCTCTCTCTCTCTCTCTCTCAAATAAATGTGAGAAATCGGAAAAAAGAAAGTTCACATCAATGTGCAAAGTGCTACAGCTGGCCAGAGGCTCTCTCTCATGTGTTTTCTGCGAGCTGCATTCACTAGCATACCAGTGAGTACAGACACCTGAGTACAGTCTTGACTCATTGGTATGCTGGTGAATGTGGGCTCCCAGAAAGGGATGGTAAGGTGGAAGGGAGGGGTGAAAAAGAAGGAAGGAAGAGAAAGACAAAGGGGAAGAAAAAAGAACGGCTCCAGTTATTAGCATTTGCCAACTTCTGTGGTGTAAATAATCCTTCCGTCACCAGCACGACATCCCTGCACATGGAGTTAGCGGAGGAGTGACAGTTGGCTGCAGCTGGCTGCAGTAGTCTGTCTGTTGTCTTATACTCAGTTTCTAATTCATTGGGCTGTACAACTGTTATGGTTTATGTAGCCACTTAAAGTATCTGTGTAGGCGTGCGTGTTGGCTAGTTTTGTGAAAAAAATATTCAGAATACAGAAGTTATTTGTAAATTGCATGACATTTTCTGGCCCAATTGAAAATGCCTTTTTTCTTCAGCAAGTTTGGTGTGCACAAAAATATCTGGCTCCGTATGTTTCAGAGGAAAGTCTGAACTTGGTGGTGGTGATTAGAAATGTCTGTTATGCGTCTGTTACAGTGATCTGAGCAGGTGTGGAGTTAAAGGGAGTCTTCTCTTTTTATTTTAGGCGTTTTTGTTGCCTTCCTGTGACATCGCTGTAACAAGGAAGGTAGTTCCAGTGTACAGAAAGTGGATCCTCCAGGACAAACCTGTGTTCATGGAAGAACCAGATAAAAAAGAAGCTGCCCTAGAAGATGCTGAAAAATTAGGATTTTCAGAGACTGACAGCAAAGAGGTAATACGTTGTCGCTTGTTTCAGCTGGGAGTACACGTATTTTAGCAAAGTCTACCCGATCGGGCGAGGGTGCCAGTCAGTGGGGCACAGGCCAAGCGGGGCTCTTTTATCGTAGTTGCTGCTCTCCAGTTGCTGAGTTCCGTGAGGACCTGCTTCAGTGAGGCTGCTTCTGGGCTGTCTTCAGGATCATTGGTCACCTCCTTACCCTCAGGCTAGGTCCGGCTGTGCATGGCAGCTTCGTCATTCACTGTGGCGGCAGAGTTGTTTTATGAACCATCGTATGTTCACACGTCTGCGTATGAGACTAAAAATGTCACTGCCGTATTGGTATTGACATGTTTAAACAAATAGCATTTGAGAAACTAAATTTAGAATGTTTTGGCAGTCTTGTCTTGTGCAGTGGCCTGCCCAGAGCAGCCGAAAGGACTAACCCAATAATGAGTGCTATCTCCTCTCTTAAGAAGCCTCACTTCAGGGCTGGGTGCTGTCCTCAGAGTGAGTGCTGCTGGAATGGAACTTTTCGTCCTGGTTAGGTAAAGCTAGAGGCTGGAAAAACCTAAAACGACACAGTGGGATCTCTTCCTGAAACAAAATATCTGTCATGTTTCTATTTCTGGCATGCTGTTTTGAAACTAGTCTGAGTAATTATTTTTTTTAAAGATTTTTATTTATTTATGCGACAGAGAGACAGCCAGCGAGAGAGGGAACATAGCAGGGGAGTGGGAGAGGAAGAAGCAGGCTCCCAGCGGAGGAGCCCAATGTGGGACTCGATCCCGGAACACCGGGATCACGCCCTGAGCCTAAGGCAGACACTTAAGCACTATGCTACCCAGGCGCCCCTGAGAAATTATTTCTAAAAGTGGGTGTTGCAGCAATTAACAACAAACATTTAAGACTATTTGTAATCAAAGGCATATCGCTTTTAAATATCTATATTAATTCCATAATTTTTGATTTTTTAATATTGGTGAAATCATTTTAATAACTGGTCATGAGGTCAAAACGAATAGATAAGCAAATGGAATTTATCACACATTTTAAAGGTCTGTTTTAGAGACTCATTCAGTCACTGGACCTGTGTTTATTTCTTCAGCACATACTAAACACTAGGCACTGTTTGAGATGCTGGAGGTGGTGAACAAAATGGAAAAAAGACTCGCCCTTCTAAAATCTCTATTCTCATGAACTTTGGTGAGTGTAAGGAATTAAATATGTGAACATGTACTTCTTCCCCCTCCGTTAACTGGTTTTTATCTCCTAAAGACCTCATCTGACGGTTCTCGTCATAAGCGATCTTCCAGTTGGGGACGAACATACTCCTTCACGGGTGCAGTGAGCAGAGGATGTGTGACGCAAGAAGAAAATAAGAACAGGAAAGCCGGGGCCCAGGCTATGCTGCAGGTACGTGGCTGGCCGGAAACATAAAGACCTCCGGTTGGAGTCCATTTGAACATTTTGTTTATTGTGATAGCATCATTAAAGTACAGTGATATTTGTATCTACCTGTCAGTAAACAGCTCTTAAGTTCTCATTCTGAGTTTTCTTCCTGACCGCTCATCTTCAGTTTGTAAAGATTTTTTTCTAGTCGAAGGAGACCTATGAGCCGGTTGCAGGTTTTTGAGAGGGATTATTACGCAGTGAATGTGAAATGACCGAGATCCAAATCTTAAAAAGCAAGTCCTGAACACATATGGGGAGTTAGTCCGTCATCTGGACTCTAATTTGCAAGACAAGCATGGTGATTCTATAATCCCATAAAGAATATTCTTCTTAAAAATTGCCTGTTTGATGATAAATGCTGTACTTTTTAAATCTTTATCTATATGAATATATAAAATAGAACCAGTGCCATTTGGGAACATTGGAAAGAACAGCTTTGGCTGATGACTTAATCTTCCCAGACCTCAGGATTTTACCTCAAAAATGGGGATTGGGAGATTGATTACCTCTTGGCTCCCATCTAGGTGGAAGGTTGTTAGGTCTCTAAGTGAAAACACAGAATGCCTCTTTTTCCCCTGCTCCCTGGCGCCCACCCTCTACCCCATATCCACCTGAGCTAGCATAGGCATAGCTTGCCTGTTGCCCAATTTTCAATGACATGCTTTTGTCATCCATCTCTCAGTAGGATTCCTTGTCATGGTATCCTTTTTGCTTTCAGGTTCATTAGCAGTTTAATACTCTGTAACTATTGAATCTTCTCATTTTTCAGTGAAAATCAGCAAATAATTGGAAATCAACTTGAAACAAAATGAAGATGATTTTACTTGAGTTGCTTCCAAGAACTCCGGTGCCAGTTGTTAGGAAAATCTGTGCCCTCACCAGAGAAGTGCATGCTGGAGTCCCTAGCCTGGGTCCCTTGGTATTCCTTGTCCTCCAAGTGGATTGCCATATGCCATCCTCAGCCATCCCACTGCCAGTATCTCCCTAGGTTCAGGAGAGTGTTAATTTGTTTTCTGAAAGGATCAGTTACATCGACTTGGCCAGACCAAGAAAAAATACTTTCCACTTGATTGTAGCACAACAGTGTTCAAAAATGTTTAGTTTGGATTCTAATAGCTGTGTTTGTTCTCTTTGTATCCAGTATCTTTGGTCCTTTCCTTGGTTCATTAGGAAAAAGTGGCCAAGTACAGGTTGAATAAGCTAGTACTCTTCTCCAGTTGCTGTTGAGAGGTACAATTTGGACGTATTAATTTCTTTTTAATTTTTACCTTAACCAGTACTGACATGGTAGTGAGAAAGATTCATGGAGTTGGCGTTTTGATCTTTTTTAAAAAAGAAAATGAGCGGAGAATATAATATATGAAGACTCCTCACTTTTACTTGGGAGTATGCAAAGTTTCCAATTCACATCAAGAAACCAAATACCTTGAGGGAAAGATCTGTCTTGCAGCAGATCGTCTATGCCCTACGTCTTCCAAACACATGGCCGCGAGGGGCAGCTGGGTGGCTCAGTTGGTTAAGCCTCCGACTCTTGATCTCTCAGCTCAGGTCTTGATCTCAGTCAGGGTAGTAAAAAAATAAAGTGGCCACTAAAATTATACTACCACTGCTATAGTTGGTTAGTCAAAAAGTTCTTTGTTTTCCTTTTTCCCACTTGAAAGCTAGGAAAGTCTTCACAATTGCTGTTATCATCTGTTACCAATTATTACAGTGCTTATTTAGTAATTCTTTCTAGAAAAGTAGGCCCTGACACCTTTTTAATCTTGCACAAGATAATCTTAGAGGCTGTCAATATCTAAATTCACCCACTTGACTTTTGAGCATGTTTATTTTAATTTCTTCAGTCCGTTTGTGCATCTATTTTAAGATGTTGTGTTGATAGATTTCATTCCCAGGTGAGCCAGAGAATTCTGTTTGTTCCCAGATCCTTTGAATTTGTACTGCTGAACACAAGGGAGACTTAAGAAGGCATAGGATCTAGGTAGATGGTACCCATCCACCTTCATCACCAGACTGACAACTCAGTCTCCTAAACTGAAGGGTCACTGGAGTCGTCTGTGTCAGTAGTAACACAGTGGTAACTTTACTGTAGTGCCCCTAAGCAGTCACTTACGACTACGTAACAGGCCACATCTGTGCGTCTCACAATTTTCTACTGAAACACCCCTGACAGGAACTTGTACCCCAAAGGTCTGAGGTAGAGTGTAGAGCTGTTGGCTGGTCATCTAAGTTTTTTTAAATCTGTTTTTATCTCAAGAATTCACATAGGTTTTATATCCTACTGCCTAATATCGTTCTCCTAGTCAAGGTATATGCACCTGGAAGCTATGTACTGTTGACCATGTGGCCTTGCCGGTTTCCTGCCTCCCTACAGCTACTAGAGATCTGCGCCCGTGTTGGGTGGTGCTGGCCGTGCTTCCTACCTGCAAAGTTCATGTGCTGGGAGATTTCACAGCAATCAGATGGTTTTTCCCAGCCACTGTCTGACCACTGCTCCTCTTCCTCTCCCCGTCCCCGACCCCAAAATTTCTCACCCAGAAGCAGTGATCCTATCTTACTGTTTTCCCCTTTTCTTTTGAGGTAATGTAAAAAGAAGTCTTCAGAAACTTTTCTGATTCATAAATTTTCTAAAGTTGCACTATTAATTTGTATTAATAATTTTTTTCTAGGAAAGGTCTTTCAAGTGTGTCAGGTGATTCTAAGAGAAGCATTTTAAAAAATCTTGAGTATGTGTTGGTGCCACTTGCCTTAGTTGAAATGACTCCAAGGTGATTGTTTAGTAGAGGGAAATTAATATCATTATCTTTAAGAAAAATTTGTTCAGATTTATGTGTTTAGTTCCATTTATATGTTTACTGTAAAATTTGTTGATTTCAAGGTATTTTTGACAAATGCAGCAAACGTCTTTTTGTTGGAACCATGTCCTGAAGTTCCCATGCTCTTAAGAGAACAAGCTGATGCCTGTAAAGCTGTTTTGATTATTTGTAGGTGCATGATAATGGAGCTTACAATGAATAAAAAGACATGGTAAGTTTATTTCAAATTCATTAATTCTGTAAAACATGTTTCTGTTTTTCAACATAATAATTAGAACGTGAAAGCCTCCACTTACTGATGGCTTTACAAAGTGAACAGTAAGATGATAATCAATCTTCTGTAACAGTTTCTGTGAATTATGAAGAAGGTAAGTATCCAGCACTTTGATAGTTTATTTTTATTATTGGCTTTAAAAATGTTACTGAATGAAAAGTAGTCATATTACTTAATAGTAGATTTTTCCATTTTAAATTGTCATCAGACTGCTTTGTGGAAAAGCAATGCAACTGGTGTTTTCTATCATTCTTCATAAGCCCAGGAGCGGTTGTTAATTGCTCTGAAATGCTGTTAACTGATTTTTATTGCTTCCAATTTGAAGCTTTGAATTCACTTTGGAAAACCAATTATCTGAAATGACAGACTGTCAGAATGACCGAATAATAGTACCGTCAAACATATAGTGGCATCATGAAAATGTGCTTATGCGAAATGTTTTCTTTTTTCTCCTTTGTTTTTGTTTGGTGTCTCTGTGTTTATAATACCCCGAAAGTACACAGTGCTGTGGGTTTTTCCCATGCCCCCGTCCCATGATGAGCACATCACTCCAGCTTAGGAGGTGCTTTCAGATGTTGTCAGCAACAGAGACCTCAGAGCCACTCTGTAACCCTCTTTCTTCATGCCCCTCAGTTCTAGTTGTAAAATGCCTCTCCAGCCTGTCCTTTACGTGTTCCTCCCACCCATCGCTGCCCTGGGGCGGCCTGGCTGGGTCAGCCCTGCTGTCAGTGGGCTTTGGCCTCTGTGCTCAGTGCTCAGGGCTGCTGCAAACCAGCTCTGGTGGCCACTTCCCTCCTGGAAGTCCTCAGTGGGGCCCCGTTACCACACCTGTGTTCTGAATGCTTTTTCTTTTCTTTTTTTTTTAAGTTTTATTTATTTATTTAACACAGATAGAGACAGCCAGCGAGAGAGGGAACACAAGCAGGGGGAGTGGGAGAGGAAGAAGCAGGCTCACAGTGGAGGAGCCCGATGCGGGGCTCGATCCCATAATGCTGGGATCATGCCCTGAGCCGAAGGCAGACGCCTAACCGCTGTGCCACCCAGGCGTCCCCTGGATGCTTTTTCTGGATGTCCTTGAGTCAGCACTAAAGGGAAAGCTCTGTGTGCACCTGGTGGAAAGCACAGAAATGAGGCAGGACTGACCTGGCAGGGGCCCCTAGGGCTGTGGAGTCCAGCCTTTTCCTTTCTCCCATGAAGGGAGGGTGGGCCCAAAGGAATCCCATCAGGTAGCAAGTTCACTGGTACAGAAACCACAGGAATCAAAATGATTATTTTAGGATGTAAATTCCAGGGGCGCCTGGGCGGATCAGTCGTTGGGCATCTGCCTTCAGCTCAGGGCGTGATCCCGGTGTTTAGGGATCAAGCCCCGCATCAGGCATCTCTGATGGGAGCCTGCTTCTTCCTCTTCCACTCCCCCTGCTTGTGTTCCCTCTCTCGCTGGCTGTCTCTCTCTCTGTCAAATAAATAAATAAAATCTTAAAAAAAAAAAAAAAAGAAGTAGAATAGTTGTTGTACCGAGAGTTTTGTCTTCTCCCAAGTTACAGCCAGGACCAGCTGCAGACACCAGGGGATTTTGAACCAGTAGTTTTGTTCATGATAATAGCTGATTTCTCCGTAGCTCAGATCCTGATTACAGTTGATCAAATAAATTTTGAGATGCTAAAAGAAAATCAAGATCAAGTGCTTTTTATTTTAAAGTTCATTTTATTCCTAGTAATTTAAAATATTTTGTTAAAACTCATTCTTCTTCCAAATGAGGGTGATTCAGTTCTCTTGTTGGCTTGTTGGTTTTAGACGCTCATGGTGGCGTGGATCCGAGCAAACCTGTGTGTGTACATTTCTCAAGAGCTCTGGGATGACTTCCTTGGTGTGCTGTCCTCCCTCACGGAATGGGAAGAACTCATAAACGAGTGGGCCAACGTCATGGACTCCTAGACAGCAGTGCTGGCGAGAACTGCTTACGGAGTTGAGATGACAAACCTACCTCTAGACAAACTAAGTGAACAAAAGGAAAAGAAGCAGCGAGACAAAGGTACTTCTACTCTTACAGAGGAATACCAGATGTCTGAGATGGAGGCGGAGTGTGTCTATACATATAGGCAATTAATGCATGGAATTTTGGAATAAATCATACAGGCCGTGTCTTTTTAATGGTGGTGTCGGATGGTGTTTCATAGCACTCTGTCCTCGTAGTAAGGATGATGAATTTATGAAGGGGCTGTGGAGGAAGAAAGAAGATGAAGGGGAATAGCAGTAGTAGCAACAGGAATAATAATAATGGCTCGTGCTTGTATGTATTCTCTCTCTTCACCCTCTTGGTAACTTCTGAGTTACTATCCAGGTATCACAGACAGAAACTGAAGTACAGAGAGTCCATGGTGATGGGCTCACTCAAGGTACCTAGCTGAGAAGTGGGAAAGCCAGAAATCGAAGCTGGGCAAGTCCAGCTCCAGGCACCACACTAGAAAGACATATTCCAGTGCCTGCTTAGGCAAGGTAGAAAAATTCTGAGTGTTTCAGATGGGAGTCATTTTGGCTTTTTTTGTTTCTGGGTAAAAGTTGTTTTGAGACCTCGAGTCAGATCAAGGTGGAAAACATCAGTGGTGGTTTCTACTGGGGACAACAATTTGTCTTCATTACTGTTTGAAGGCTGTGACACAGTCTTGGGATTAATTCCCTTGTACTCCAATTTATTGTGTAAAGATTTTGAGGCAGTTCATAGAAGTACCTATAATACAATAGATAAAATGGGTAAGGACACTGGGGCAAATTTAAAGGGAGCGGAGTTGCCGGAGTGGTTAAGATGCCAGAATGCATGCCAGAGAGCCCTGTATACTTGCTAGGGAGGGAGAAGGGGAGCAAGCTTAGATGTGACTCTGATCTTCACAGGGTTACAGCAGAGGATCACAGATTACAAATGGGGAACATCGACAGCTTAGGTGATACATAGCTTTTCTTGGTCCTAAAACTTGGGAGGAGTTTCTTCTCCCAAGATGCATAAAGTATACATTGCTTGCTTTGGGTAGACTATAGCCTCAACAATAGCCTTATTATAGACTGTATCAGCTTTTCCTGTGTGACAGATCACCCCAAAACATAGTGACTTAAAGGAACAGCCAGTTGTTTAAATCATGATTTTATGAGTTGGCAGTTTGGGTTGGACACAGTTGGGCAGTTCTGCTGGATTTCCTCCTGTGTTTGTAGTCAGCTAGGCTGTCAAATAATCAGCCAGGCAGCTCTAGGGTTGGCCAGCTGTCAGCTGGGGCAGTGATGGGGGGACTTGGCCACATACCTTTTATTGCCCAGCAGGCCAGCTCAGGCTTTTTTGGTGAGGTTTTAGGTTTCCAGGAGCAGCAACAGGGCAAGCCCAGATTTTCCAACGCATTTCAAATCTCTGCTTGCTCATTTTGCTAGCAAAGCAAGTCATGTGATGAAGCCCAGGGTCATTGTGGGAGAGGCCCACAGAGGATGTGGATGTGGGGAGGTGTGAACCAATTATGGTGATTACTTAACCATATAAACATGTCATTAATGGGACTGATTCTTATAATATCTTCGCTGCAGTCTGTGAGTGGCTGTATTTATTTATAGGAAGGTAAACAATCTGAAAAACACTGTTTATGGAATGATACAGAATGAATTCAATTATGTAATTAATGCCTTTGGCAAATATTTCCGATTGATCTATCATCTTGCTTATGAGGAGATAATGCTAAGTGAAATAAGTCAAGCAGAGAAAGACAATTGTCATATGGTTTCTCTCATCTATGGAACATAAGAACTAGGAAAATCGGTAGGGGAAGAAAGGGATAAAGAAAGGGGGGTGATCAGAAGGGGGAATGAAGCATGAGAGAGTATGAACTCTGAGAAACAAACTGAGGGCTACAGAGGGGAGGGGGGTGGGGGAATGGGATGGGCTGGTGATGGGTAGTAAGGAGGGCACGTATTGCATGGTGCACTGGGTGTTATGCGCAACTAATGAATCATCGAACTTTGCATCAAAAACCAGGGATGTGCTGTATGGTGACTAACATAATATATTTTTAAAAAAATTTTTTTTAATTAAAAATAAAAATGAATTCAAATGTTCATTATAAAAATACTTGCCTTCTAAGCACTGGATTTGTGGAAACAAAATATACTCTCAGGAACCTGGGTGTGAAAACGACCCTTAGGTGGCAGCCACCAGCACATTACCTGTGCAGAAATCTCTGTCTCGGTCTCTTATCTCCTGTATTTCTCTTGGATCCTTGACCACTCATTTGAAATACTTGACCAGAGCTCTAGGAGAGGAAAGTAGAGAAGTGATACCTAATTTTGCAACAAGAGAAGCTGCTGATTATATACAGTTGGATTTATGAAATCTGCTGAGTAACACAGGCTGTGCAATGAATGATAAGGAAGTCAGCCTTTAGATTATTTTTCTTGTCTTATCCTTTATCAGGCTGTGTTCTATTCTCCGAAAGGAGCCACCGTGGGGAGATCCTGTTCTCTCAGCTGGCGGAGCCACCCGGATGTGGCCGAGCCAGTGCGATCGAGGAGCGCCACCACATCTGGGGCACCAGGAGCTGAGAAAGCAAGAAATATTGTTCGCCAGGATACAACTGGTAAACGTTTATTTAAGTGCTTCTGTGAGGTCCAGTTGCTATCTAAGATGGATTTATAGGAATAAAATGTTTTAAAAGCTTTAAAATTCGACTCAGAACATAAATACATGGCCTTTTATTAAGTAGGATGTTTCCGTATCTTTTAATTGTCTCTTCTGTTCTCTTCAAATCTGTTTTTGATACTTATTTCTGAATCATTCATTGTGAAAAAGAACTTGAGCTGTCACTACTGAGTGAGATATATGTGCAAAACAGAGAAAATAGATATTTTGTTAGAAGCCTAAAACAAATAGATTCTCAGTAATCGCACAGCTGCATCATGTTGTTGAGCAGCGTGAATCTTAGTGTGGCGCTGTTCCAACACAGAAAAAGAGAATAATGCACATAGTTTGCAGGACTGGAGGGGGATATTGAAGTGCCTTGCTTCTGTTGGGAAGTGGAGCTTTACATGCCTGGAGCTGTTGTCCTTCTACCCTGTTCCCTCAGTGAAAAACAATGGAATGAAATCCACGGTCTCCACCCAGGCTCAGGCCAGATTCTCAGCTCCCTGAGGTCCAGCTCTGACTTGTGACCCCTACGTAGGACATGCGTCTTGCATGGGAAATGGCTGGGTGAACCAAGGTCACCCTGTTCTCTAGGAGCTGTTCAAGAAGCTGCTGCCCCATCAGTGCCTGGGCTCCGTCTGGTCCAAGCGCAACAAGCCTGGCAGTGAGCACCTGGCACCCACGGTCCGGGCCACTGTCACCCAGTTCAACTGTGTGGCCAAGTGTGTCATCACCACCTGCCTTGGCAACCCAAGCATGACAGCCCGGGACAGGGCCATAGTGGTGGAGCACTGGATCAAGGTGGCCAAGGTATGCAACGGGAAGCCCAGCCGAGGTGCTCTCCTGAGTCTCGGGCACTGCTCTTCCCTTGATCAGGTCTCAGGGAGGAAGGCCCTGGTCTTTGCCCTAGGACTGTGCAGTCCCTAGGCTCTTCCGTCCAGGGATATGCTGACCTCGCCTTGCGTGGCCCTATGCTGGGATGCTCCGTTTCTGCCTGGCTCCTTCCTTGGAGTGAGGTAAAATCCTCCTCCTCCTCTTGGCCTCACGTGTGCCCTTCGGCAGGTCCCTGGACAGCGGCTTCCTCCAGCAGGAGCGCTTTCCCCTGAGGGGGACTGAAGCTTGAGAGCCAACCAGGTGCCGGCTCCCCACATGACAGCCCATTCTCTTCCCTCCCCAGGCCTGTCAAACCCTGAGGAACTACTCGTCCTTACGTGCCATCCTCTCGGCTCTGCAGAGTGTCTCCATTCACCGCCTCGAGAACACGTGGGGGGAAGGTTTCCAGGTGAGTAGGCCTCTCTCCATGGAGGGACCAGGATGGAGGAGGGAGCTCCCAGAGGCTTGTCCTCTTCCCCCTCAGGCAGCTTGGACCTTCTGGGAGGCGGCAAACCCCGACCACAAGACCTGGGCTGGTGGGTGCGTCTCTCAGCCTTCCTGGTGAAGAGGCCACCATGCCTCCCACTTTAGAAATCAGTTTTGCCAAATGTCCCACACGGGGCTGAGCTGCATTAAATCTCTTCACGTGTTTCCTTGACAGCCACTAAGCTCTCTGCCCATTTGAACCCCAAATTGACCCAAACAGCGTTTCTCAATGAATATGGGAAGGGAGGCCCAGGACGAGCCACATGAGAGCTCCCTCCCATGTCCTACAAAGACCTTAGTGCTCAGAGGATCCCAGAAGAAACCCTCAACCAGGCAGGTTGACACTTTGGGGTTCTCAAAGAAAAGGCACTCGCACTCAACCCTGCCACATTATTCGTCCATTGATCCTGCCTCCCTTGCCTCTCTTCAGGAAGCCATTGAGGATCTTTCAAAAGCTGTGCAGCAAGGACACCGCACAGGGCAGGAACCTGCTCATCAAGGTAGCCTGGAAGGTGCAGGTCTGGAAAGAGAGGAGGGGTGGGAGGGAACAGGGTCCTGCGAGGATGAAGTCGGGAATGGTCTGAAGCATTCCTTGGGGAGGGGAAGCCTTTGTCATGAATGTGGCGACAGCCTAGGTGAGGATGCCTTTGGCGGTGAGGGGGCAAGCAGGTGGTGTCCAAGCAGACTCCCTAGCCTTGACACCCTCTCTCTTAGTGTCGACAGCTGCTCCACGTGGTCACCTGGGGTGGGCCAGGAGGCTGGAGCTTTTTCAGGGGAGGGTCCTTGTGGGCAACAGAGAACAGTGACTCATCCCACTCTCCCCCTTAGGACACAGGGTGTCGTGCCCTTCCTTGGCACTTTCCTCACCAAGTTGCTGATGTTGGAAACCGCACTGGAGGTCTATCTGGAGGTGGGTGAGCCTGAAGATTGTGGGGGATGGACCAGAATCTGGACCTTTGGGAATAGAGCACCCCTGTAATGAGCCCTGAGCTCTCAGGACTCGGCTAAACTACCCTCATGACAGCCTCAGAGCTGCGTCTGTGAGGCCGGGGTCTCTTGCCCATCTCAGCGATGAGTGAGGCGAGACTGCAGTTAGGACATGGCTCCCGGTGCCCAAGACTGGTGAAGCAGCAGAGCTTCCTGAAGGCAAAGCTGCATGAGGTCTGTCTGAGTGGACCTCAGCCTCCCCCGGTGAGTTTGCTCGTGGGGAGAGAATGAAGTCAGGACCCTTCACATCAGCAAGCACCTCAGTAGCCGCAGCAGCCCCTTCCTGCCTGAGGCTTCGGCCTCCCCTACTGTCTTCCAAGAGGGTGGTGCTGCAGGGTCCCGACCTGTAGCCAGTCCATCTGCCCCATGTCCTCCTTTCTCTGGACCCCAGAGCCTGGCCTAGATCCCAGTCCCACTATCTGTGTATGCACGGCCCCTCACGGGTCCTGGCCATGGTGCAGCATGAGAAGGGATGGGAATCAAGTGCTCCTAAGAACCAGGGGCTGCATTCTGATGGACTTTGTCTGCATTCCAGGGGAATGAGATCAACCACCACAAAAGAAATAAGGTGAGCATATGTGGCGCTTCCCGCAGGGAAGGGTAGGGAGTGGGCTTCAGAGATGTCCCTGGGAAGAACATTGCTTGGCTCCATCCCCTCCACCTCACATTTCCTGGGATCCCTTGAGAAGAAAGCAGTGCAAGTCCCATCCCGTTAGGAGATGGGGACAGAGCATGGCATCCAGGAGGACTTCCCGGAGGAGGGGCTACTGATACTCATCTCTGAGAACAGGTGGAGACCGGATGAATCTGCAGGGAGGAGGATGGCCATGTGTGCCAGGACCTGGGATGGGTGCCTGGTCCCGCTGCTCAACCCTCACCAGACCCTGCAGCTCCCCGCACCCCCCCCAGGCTCCCTATGCATCCTGTGCTTCTCTGTCTGCTCAGGAATACCAAGTCATTACGGACATCATGCTGCTCCAGGTGGCTGCCGAGAATTACACCCTAGAGCCCGAGGATCCTTTTTGGGCCTGGTTCCAGGCTATGGAGCCGCTCAGCGAGGCTGAGAGGTGAGGCCCATCAGGAGCTGGGTCGGTGAGGTTCGGGGTGGACTCTTTCTGCTGGCCACTCCTGGGATCCTCCTTCCCTGGGCAGCCTCAGGCCTTGTTGCCGGGGCGCCAGACTCCAGCTGTGGGCAAACACTGGCAGGGACTCTTGAATGGAAGCTCCTGGGCAACTCACAGGTGTCCCTCTGTCCTTAGCTACACCCTGTCCTGCCAGCTGGAGCCCCGGTCCTAGCTGGTCAGCAGCACTCAAGAAGGAGAAGAACTGGCCGCAGTCAACCTCAGGGCTGAGCAAGTGTCCAGTGGCCCTGCAGGGATTCCTCAGCAGCTGCCTATGGGCGGTCCTTGCACCCTATTTTCTCCACACCCCTTCCGCCCATCTATTTCCTTATGTAGGGGGCACCATTTATTTGTTTTAAATAGTACCCTGATAGATTTGCATGTTAGGAGAGTAAAGCCCTTGTTTTGTTTTAGAGCCCAGGTGTGTGGTTTGGGTCTTTTACTTCCTGCAGTAATGGAAAACTTGCACAGACTCTCGTATTCGTTCCTGACCTAGGAAATCTCCCAGTCATCAGCTACTGTATGTGGGAGGAAGGAGAAGTGCCAGCCTTTCTCCCTAGCCACTGGAGGGCACCCCCAAATCCCCCTTATTCTGAGCACGGGTCCATTTCAGTCAATGAATTTGGGCAAACAGCAGAGATAGCCCCTCAGAACTCCTGAGATTTAGAGGTTGCAGGGACTTTCCCAGGAATAGCAACAACCACTGAAAGTGGGAGTCTTTAAGACTTGTACGCCCCAGAACTCCTTCCTGCCCCAGGACTGGGGTTGCCTTTCTCCGCTCTAAGGCCAGGAAGACTGTGTCCTGCTTCTTCCGTTGAGATGCTTTTTTGGTTTAGTGTTTGGTTTTGTATTGCCCCCGTATTTGGAACTTGTCGTATTGTAGTTCAATCTCTGGAACTGCATCAGCACCTAGTGGGGAAAAACACGGAAGGAAATCAAATCCTGCGTGTGAAGGGGACAAAGCCAGAGGAAGATAATTTGCAGATGGACTCAGGGCAGGCAGGACTTTCCAGCCTCAGTCTCCCCGTTGGCCGTTTACCAAGTTTGGAATCTTTTGGGATTCTTGTCAATGATCTCTGGATTCCCTTTCCTGCTTGTTTTGTGTGTTGGGAAAAGATGGGGAGGGGTACTTTAAAGGGCACACCTGAGCCTGGTTCCATGAACATCTATGCTGACCTAGGAGCCAGGATATCCAGCCTTCATGCATCTCCTTATGCAGTTCTTCTGAAGCAGCAGTTCCCTCCAGGCCCCAGGCTCTGGGTCAGATGCACAATAGCTACTGTTCCCTGGCTGGCATCTGATGGATCAGGGATGGGCTCTTTCTTGCCAGGATAATGGGCCATATCCTTGACCAGAGAAACCCCACACTCTCCTTGCTGTCCGTCATGACTTTTAGGTCCATGTTTTCTGAAGTCCATCATCTCTATTTCTTTTATAATAATTTTTTTTTATTATGTTAGTCAGCATACAGTACTTCTCTAGTTTTTGATGTAAAGTTCCATGACTCATTACGTGCGTCTAACACCCAGTGCACCATGCAATAGGTGCCCTCCTTAATACCCAACACCAGCCTATCCCAATCCCCCACTCCCCTCCTCTCTGAAGCCCTCAGTTTGTTTCCCAGTGTCCATAGTCTCTCGTGGTTCATTCCCCCTTCTGTTTACCCCCCCTTTCTTCTTCCCTTTCTTCTCCTACTGATCTTCCTACTTCTTATGTTCCATAAATGAGTGAAACCATATGATAATTTTCCTTCTCTGTTTGACTTGACTTAGCATTATCTCCTCCAGTCCCGTCTATGTTGCAGCAAATGTTGAGAAATCGTTCTTTTTGATGGCTGAGTGATATTCCATTGTCACTAATATTCAACAGTTTACACACTCAGTCTCAGTTTGCACACTTACACTGACTTGTCCGAAATTAGGTACTCAGCCTGAGCCCCCAGACCTACTGGGTCCCCTGCACATTGAAAGTGAGCAGATGAGAAGCATCTCGCATGCAACTGGTTGCCAAAACAAAGCAGGGGTATGAATACTTCTATCAGACAAAACAGAATATAAAAAAAAAAAAGAGTAGTGACTCACAAAGAAGGACACTGTGTCCCAATCATGGAGACAATGCAACAAGAAGATAGAACAATTTTAAAATTTTTAGACACCCATCATAGGAGGACCCAAATACATAAAACAGTTAATAACAAAAAGCAGGCAACTAATTGACTGTAATACAATACAGTAGGGGATCTAACACCCCCCTTCTATTAATGGACACATGATCCAAACTGAAAATCAACAAGGAAACAGTGGTTTTGGGTGATGCACTGGTTTTAACAGACGCATGCAGAACATTCCATCCTCCAACAGCACATACTCATTCCTTTCGATTGCACATGGAACGTCCTCCAGAGCAGATCACATATTAGGCTACCGAACAAGTCTCTACTAATTCAAAAAGATGGAAGTCATGGCATACATCTTTTCTGACCACAATGGTATGGACTAGAAATCAACCACAAGAGAAAAACCTGGAAAGACCATGAACACAAGGAGGTGAAAGAACACGCTCCCGAGAAATGAGTGGGTCAACCAGGAATTCAAAATAGGAAAAAAAATTACATGGAATCCAAGAACAATGACAAGACAAGCGTCCCAAAACTTTGGGATACAACAAAAGTGAATCTTAGAGGACCGGTTACAGCAAGACAGGCCAGCTCCAAAAGCAAGAACAATCTCCCATCCCATCACCTGACACAAAGGGATCTAGCATAAGAACAACAGAGAGCTCTAGAGCAGGGGATCAGCCTTGGCGCGTTGGAGCTCTTGCTGTTGGGCCCATGCATAGCTTCCGTCCTTGCTCCATTTCCCAGCAGGTATGGTGTTCTTTCCTTTCCTGCACAACAACTCCCACCATGTCCACTGGGGAATCAACCCTTTATGGAATTCTAGAATGCTAGAAACTGCCAAAAAGGCCCAGGAAACAACCGTGCCTTCCCCATTTGGTATATCAAGGTGCCGATTAGCTTTCTCTTTGGGGAACATTCAACAGTGGTTTTTGAGACATCGTCTTAGGCCTGGATCTCCTGGGGATCTCGTGAAAATACAGATTCTGATTCAGTAACACTGGGAGGGACCTGAGACTCTGCATTTCCAACACGCTCTCCGCGGATGCTGAGGCCACTTGTCCACGGACCACCCTGACAAACGGTGCCAGCAGGCCATTTGACCAAAGTTATCTGTTTCACCACTGAAAACAGAATTTTCAGCAACAGTTTGGCCGCAGCGAGGAGGCCTTTTTATTGCCGGGAAGATAAACAGCCAGGGCAGGGCTTTGTCCACACCTGCAGGCCTCTCCTCTTCTTCTCTTCCAGGGCATATGGAGGCAGGATGGAAGGAGGTCAATAGTTTAGGAGCTTCTTTAGGTCAGTGGGTTTTCTTTCCTGTGCCCTCCTGTATCTCTGCAATGTGTGCAGAGCACAAAGTCCTTCCAAGAGGGATGGCCGAGGCTGAAAGGGGGTAAGGTGGGAGCCTGAGCTCCTGAGTCAGCCCTGGCACGTGGGCAGAGGCAGGTGCTAGGGGCCACTCTGTGTGTGGTGCACGGGCTCCCTCGCAAGTCCCCATGAACGGGCCAGAGGAGCTTCAGAGAGGACGAGCAGAAGACCCAATATTGCTCCAGGCGACAGAGGAGGGAAAAGACAGGTTGGTTCATGGCTGAATGGGCTTGGATGTGGCTGCAGGATGGAAAGTGGCTGCAGATATACTACAGCCCCGTTCAGGGTAGTCTTGATAGAATGCAGCGACGGGAAATTCTTTCGAGCATTTCAAAATTCTTTCAATTCTTTCAGGTGGTATGGAAAGAAAAGCAGCCTGAGGAAAGAATATACATTGGCTCGTGGCAGTGGTAGATGATTTGGCTCGTTGGTCAGGGACTGGGAGGAAGAAGATTTATGACAATTAGTCCTGGGGAACAGACATGTAGGTGGACCCATGGGAGTGGGCACCAGGTATGATGATCTTTGCATCACACATTGACATCCGCCCAAGCGCATTCAACCTGGAAAAGGCACTAAGCAGCCGAGTACATCTTGGCCACTTGATATCCATTCTAGCCTCTCACATTGCCCATCCCAGTGCTAGCATAACGGGCTCAGGAATGGACATGGTGACAAGGATGGAAGGCAGGGCCCCAAGACCTTCCCATTTCTTCTTTCAGCAACTATGCTCTGAGCACTCAGCCTGTGCCAGGTGAGTTGGTGCGCCCCAGTGCAGTCTGCAAATGGCCAAGTTGTTTCTGCTGTTCTGATGGAGAACACCTTGAAAGCAAGATGTGTGAAAGAACAGAGCAGATATTATACTCCAGTTACCAGCACAGTGTAGTAGGGAGGGCTAGGGAGTCACAGGAGAGGAGGGTCTGGAAGGCCTCCACATGGTGACATCTGCTGGTAGCAGATTGACAAGAGGGAGCAAGAGCTGCACACCTCTGGGAACAGTGTGTCAGGGAGAGGGCACCGCTGGGGCCAAATCTCTCAGACAGAAACTAGTTTGACGAAAGAAGATTCGGAAAGTGGCCAGAGTGGCTGGTGGAGGCTGGGAGGTGAGAACAAGAGATGGCAGTGGATGGGAGGGCCAGGTGCCGAAGCCTGGTCAGCTGAGTTAGCTATCTGTTTCTCTCTGAGAACACTACTAGAAAGCTTAGCACTTCTGAAGCGTGATATTTCCTAGCTCCCAATTCGGGGGGGCCTGGAATCTCCGCACAGTTGAGACTGGGTGTTTCTGCCCCCAGGTCTCTGTGTGATGCAGTCTGCGCCTCACCCGAGGCCCAACTGTGGTAAGATTTGCTCCCAAGTCACTGATGTGACTAATGTCAGGATTTAGCTCAGACTCAACAAAGTGGGTTTAAGCGAAATCCTGAATTTGAGTTCTTTTCTGCCTATTAGCCTGGGCACTCCCTAGGTTCCTTCCTCTGTGGGCCTTTATGTAGGGCAGTTCTAAACACCAGTGCTTGCTTCCCCAGTGCAGGGATACAGGAAAGAAAGGAAGGGAACAGAAGAGAGTAACAGGAAAGTGACAATGTTCTGTCATATTCTCTTGGTCAGAAACCTATTAGCAACCAGGCAGTGGATAGACAGGGAGGTATATAGCACGGGTGGGGATCCCTGGGAGCCACTGTGGAGTCAACGTGGTGGTATAGTCAGCACATTTCATCCAGATCATGAAACGGAGGTAAGCTTTAAAGTCGATGTGTGTTATGTTAACATGGGTTTGACTCCTGTGTGGCACTTAAGAGACAAAAAGAAAGAACAAAGAGAAAACAAACAAAAAACCAGTCTCAAATGCAGAGCACAGACTGGGGATGGCCAGGTGGGGGGATGGGTGAAATAGGTCATGGGGATTAAGAGTACACTTATGGTGCTGAGCACTGTGTAATGTACAGAACTATTGAGTCCCTGCTGTTCACCTGAAAGGAATATAACACTGTCTGTCAATTATAGTGTAGTTTCAAAACTTAAGAAAAATCGGTCCTATGAGATCTAAGCTTAGAATACGCAGAGTTTCCTCATGAGGTCTCATCGGGCTGAACGTCAATCCACATGAAAGGTAAATGAAAATGTCCAAAGACAAAAGGACAGTCTGTTTCTATGGAAAGGCCAGGGCCCACCTCTGTGTTCACGTAAAAGGTAACGTCCTATGCTACTGGCAGTTGGAGCAGAGTTTCACTCGAGTCCTATTGGAGCGATGCTCCTCTGGTGTTCTCATTCTACTTGGTTGTGTGTCTTCACGAAGTAATTGAAATAACGATTCCTAACCTTTGTCTCGTGGATGAAGCAATATTCGACTATCGGTAGCCATCGAACGTTTGTAGCGGGAACAACTTTCGGAAAATATTTAGCATTCGTATCTCTCATCGTGTTACAGATAAGGAAGCTGAAGCCCAACAAGGGCACCCGGGGAACAATAACACAGAGGAGGTTCTCCTGACACCTGGTTCAGGGTCCTAACTCATTGAGGAAGTGTGAAGAACGCCCAACCCTCCAGGGTCAATGGACATATCATTTGAACGTGTCATTTTTAAAGAAAAGTGAAATGCAGTCAAACATGGAAAGACAGAAAATAACATCCTTTTAAAGAAAATCCACTATGATCCTCTACACTGTTTCTTACGTTCCACATATGAGTGAAAACTGATGATAATCATAGGGGAAAGGAGGGAAAACTGACCAGGAAGCCATCAGAGACGGAGCAAAACCATGAGGGGCTCTTAAGCACAGAGAACAACTGAGGGTGGCTGGAGGGGAGCTGGGTGGGGGGATGGGGCAATTGGGTGAGGAGCATAAAGGAGGGCACGTGATGTGATGAGCACTGAGTGGTATATGCAACTGATGAGTTATTCAACACTACATCTGAAATAAGGATGGACTGTATGTCGGCTAATCGAATTTCAATAAAAAAATAACGGAAATCCAAGGTTCTGTGTTTTCTTGTTTTCAATACGAAAAATACCGGATGATTTCTTTTCTTCCCACAAGCAATGAAGGGAGCTAGCCTATTCAAGGTGAGGCAGTTTTCAGGGCATGCTGCCTTTTTCATTTCAGCCCTAAAGAGACTTTCAAACATGCTTTCAGTTCCAGGCCTCTTGCCCTTCGAGTCCATTCTGAGCACCCTTGACAGGGTGGCAAAAACTTTGTCTCTTCAAGGTGGGTCACCTCAAGCAGGTAACATCTGTACTTGCCACAGAGTTACTACAGGTGTGCACCCTCCATCACTTACAAGTGCCTCTCGACAAGATTTCCTCACAGGCGGCATGAATACTGGTGGCTGATGGTTTTCTCTTTGATGACATTGATCCCATTTTTTCACTTGCACGATGACTGGGAGTCGGCTCTCGGTCTCATTCCTGGTGGTGATACAGCTCTCCAGCTCCCCCTCAAACATGTCCATCTCCTCTCTCCCAGAGAGGAACCTGCAGAACTTAGGGACCATGAACTGGGAACACAGAGCAAACATATAAAGGTCTTGCCTGACTTCAGCTCAGCATAGGAGGGACATACTGTTCCCCTTTGGTTTGACCCCAGTGTAATTTAGTACTCTAACCTTCTTTGCCATGGACTCCAGACAGTGGCTCACCAAGACGGGAGGGATACGGAGTTCCTTGCAGACACGCCCACACACCACGTTCATCACCTTCTAGCATGTAAGACTATGTCCCTCATCTGATTAAGAAACTCTTCAAATGTTAATGGATCAGAGTGCAATGAAAGTCTAACTTGGAAGAAGGGCTGAGCTCGGGATTCCGTCCAGTCATATGTCTCACTGCTCCCATCATCCACGTAGGTGCTGCACAAAATGGACAAGGTCCCATTTCCAGTACACAGCTCATGCTGGCCCATCATACATATTCCTATCCTCTTGCGATCACATAGCGTCATGACCCCATCATCATGCCCGTGCTTCTCCAGTTCATGCTGCTCTCTTACTCCACTAATGAACCTTTTTCATCTCGGAAGTGCAGTCCAATAATATTCATTTTCATAGCTTCACAAAATAGGATTTGGCCATGCTTTAATGGATATGACCTGCAAGGCACAGGATAGAAAAGAAAAATAAATTCACGTACAGGACATTCAGAATACTTACAATCTTTGTGACTTTAAAGACATTAGCAATGAAGTAAAAACACAATCCACAAGATGGGAGACCATATTTGCAAACTGTCTATCTGGCAGGGGCTCAATATCCAGAATGAATAGAGATCACATGAACTCAACAACAGACAACAAAATGAATGCAATGCGTGAATGTGCAAATTGGGAATAGGCATATCCTCAAAGATGTGCACGTGAAAAGAAATTTGAAAAGATACATCACTAATGTTAAGGGAAATGCAAATTATAAAAAGCAATGAGATACCATTTTACATCCTTTAAGATGACTCTTCCAAAAAAAAAAAAAAAGCAATCAGAAGGGAAAAAAAGAGCAAGTGTTGGCCAAGATGTGGAGAAGATGGAAGCCTTATTCAGTGTGTGTGGTAGGAATGTTTAACAGCATAGTTGTGAAATCAGTATGGTAGTTTCAAAAAAAATGAAAATTAGACTTACTATGTGTTCCAGTAACTCCACTTCTGGGGTGTATACCCAAATTAATTGACAGCATGGTCTTGAAGACATATCTGAACACACATTTTCATGGCATCATTATTCATAATAGCTAAACCATGAAAGCAATCCAAGTATCTGTCGAGGGAGGAACAGATGTTGTATGTACACATATTGGAATAGCATTGATTCTTCAAAGTGGAAGAAGACATTGACATATGCCACAACATGGGTGAACCTTGAGGATATTATGCTAAGTAGATGAGTATTCATGAAAATACACACTTTGACTTCACTCTTAGGACCTACCTAGAGTAAATTGCCAAAGATAGTAGAATGGTGTTGCCAAGGGCTGGAAGTAGGCGGTCATCGGAAGTTTCTGATTCACGGTATAGAGTTTGAGTTTTACAAGATACAATGAGATGTGAAGCTGGGTTACAGGGAGGTTGTTCAAACATATTAATGCATGGAATACACTAAGAATGTACTCCATGAACTTAATGGACTTAACGACATGAAAATAAATGTAAACTGCAAATACGGAGAAACGAACTCGGGACAATTTCGTCTAGCCATTTATATCCTTTTGTTTAGGTCCCATCTCAGACATTTTGCTTCAGCCATTTTCCATGAGGCGACTTTGATCAAACAAAATGTTCTCATTCTGTGCCCACTTGGAAGCTTACAATCAGAATTTTCCAAAACATGAACAGTTTTTTCAAAAGTTACTATCTGAGGTCACTTATTAAGACTTTCTATTCTTTGACAAATTGTTAAATGGAACAAAATTTTAAAATTCTATTTCATCTGCTTTAATTTTAATTCACTGATTTTTAATTTCAGAATCGACTTTCTATGCCAATGGCTTGAAGTTTTTAACCCCTAGGATAACCTACTGGCTTTCGGTTCTGCTGTTTTCAGTTTTGTTTACGTGACGTTCTTTTTACCATGTCCAATTTCCTGATGCTCTCTATGAATATTAAAATATTTTTTTGCTCCAGTTGTTTTGATACATTTGACATACAGAACTGTGTATGTTTAAGATACCTGGCGTAATGATGTTCCTTTCGTATACTGTGAAACGATCGCCAGAATAAATTTAGTCCGCCGCCATCATCATCTCTAGAGATACAAAAATGAAGTAAAAAGAAAAGAAAGAGAGGTTTTTCTTTGTGATGAGAACTCTCAGAACTTGCTCTTTTCACACCTCTCAAATACACCATAGAGCAGTAATGAACTGTAGTCCTGGGGTGTACTGTAAATCCCTATTCCTTATTGATCTGAAACTGGAATTTGTACCTTTTCACCATTCACTCAGTTCCCGCACCCCCTCCGCCCTCTGCTTCCGGTTACTTTTATCTGATCTCTTGTTCTGAGTTAGTCTTCCTCCTTTTCTCTTCTTTGTCTCAGATTCCACAGAGAAGGGAAAAATAGAGATCCTGCTCCTTTGCTCTGTGACTCTGCAAAGGCACTGCGTTGAGGACCCCCGAGAAAAGGCATGGCTTTTTTTGCTGGTGTGCCTGCGTGGGGCTGTGCCACCTGAGCTGGAGAACTGGGTGCAGGGCGCTTCCTTGTCCATGGTACCTGGTGAGTTCTGCTGGAGGAACTGGAGCAGGAAGAGTCAGGCAGAGGCCATTGTGGTTGTCGCCCCTGCCCAGAAACAGCTTGAAAGTTTTAGTAGCATTCTGCAGTCTAGGTGCTTAAGAGGGGAGGTGGGCTCCAAGATCTTCTCAATTATTCATTCAGTAACTACACACTGAGCACTGCCCTATGCCAGGTATCTTGCTGGGCCCGTGCGCGGAGCTGAAATTACCTAGGGCTCCTTTGCTTTAGGAGCTCCCAGTCTACACATGGACCAAAGCTCCAAAGAGAACGCACGTGAAAGAAAAGAGCAAGCGCTCTGTACTAGGAATGAAGTGTGCTACGGAGGAAGGCTGGGGAGTCACTGCATGGAAAGATATGAAAGGCCTCACTGAAGCTGAGGTTGCTGAGAACAGATTGACCAAAGGGAGCTAGGCCTGCACACGTCAGGGAGCAGCGTTTCAGGAAGAAGTGACTTGTGCTGCAGACACTCAATAACAGAAGCCAGTTTGGCCAGAGGAGTGAAAAAGGCAGCCAGGGTGGCTGCAGGGACACTAGGAGGAGAGCAGAGGGGAGGGAGGAAGGCAGGGACAGATGCTGAGGCCTGGGAGACTGTTACTTATCTAGAGTTGCCCTGGAACTGCATTGCCCTGATACCCTGCATGTGCAGGTGCATCGCTTTAATTTCTAACAGTATTTGTGGGTGAAGAATGCGGGCCCAAATTAGCATGGTTCCCCAGGCTCAAGGTGTGTCAGTGGCTGCGGCTGTGACCAGGGCCATACTGGAAGAGGATTTTGTCATAAGTTGGCTCACGTGACTCGGGATGCCATCCGGACTCAGAACCTGAGTTCCTGTGTGTCTTTTGGCCTTGGCACTGCCTCCGTTCTCTATCCTGTGAGCCTCTGTAGATGGCAGCTCAAAACATCGGTGCTTGGTTCTGCTTCAGAGAGAGAGAAGAAGAAGGGAAAGGGAAGGAGTGAGTAGTGGAACATGATGGAAAGTAACTAGGGAGTGAGAAACTCTTTGCATGGCATGTAGAGAAGCTCTAGGCATGGTACTTCATCACGTTGAATATGTCCTGTGGGTCAAAAGCCAGTCACTGACCACTTAGCGGTTACAGTCTGATGCCTATACCACAGGTCAGGATCCCTGGGAGCCATGGTGAAAGCCGCTCCCCTCATAGACCCAAACGAGGTAACGGGGTCTCGTTCTTCATATAACGGGAAACAATTGCATGGTTTTACTACAGAGGTTGACGATGCCTGCATCTTCTTGCTTTTCCAGACCATCATGGTGCCCACCTTAAAATGAGGCCAAGAGGGAAAGTGACAGTTGCAGTATTACATGGCTGGAACCCAGGCCTCTTCTGAGTGGCCCTCCATGCCAAGTCCCACCCCTTCTTGTAATTCTTCCATCTTGAAAATTGTGCCTCAGATACACAGGGGACCACCCCACACATGTAATAAATACTCTTATCCACAGACACCAGAGGATGTCCCAAGGAAGTAGATTCTAGCCTGATCCCCACACTGCAGGCTGGGAAAGTGGGGACTACGTGAGAGACGCAATGACATAGGACACACAAGTGCGCAAAGAAACACAGAACGTAAGGTCTGAATTCAGCTCTGCCTCCTGAAGCTTCGGACCCTAGTTCCATTTCCAGAGAGTGGTGGCTATGGCCTTTTTGGCTCATTGTGTCCAGTTCAGGAGATGACATGGGGGAGAAAGCTAAGGAGTCAACTGCCAAGAAGGGGCTCTGGATAGGTCTGACTGAACACATGGTCCCAGGGATTAGAATCTTGAAAGAGTGACCTCACTTCCTCTGTGATAGGCCCCAACTGAACTTAGAACTCTGGTAACCGGGCACCCAGATTCAAAAGACAACCTGCTCTCCAGCTCACTTGAGTGGAGACGTTCGAGAGAACAGGATGTTCTCTTGCTGCCTTCCTCCCTTCAGGGTCTCTGGGCCCAGGCAAGCCCAGAGAGAGAGACTTTCAAATAATTGTAGACGTCGGCTCAGCCCGCTTTTCCGAGCCCTCTGGACATGTGGCAGGAGACACCAACAGGTAACACGAGGCAGCTCAGGGCAGCCCACTGGAGAGCAGGCAACAACTGTGATGTCACCTCAGCAGGCCCACACCTCTTGCCCCTCATTATGTGTGTCCCTGTGTGTGTGTTGGGGTGGGGGGCTGGTTGTCTATGTGTAGAGAAGGGGACAGAGGATGTGGGACACACCCTTCCTGGGCAGAAGGAAGCTGCCAGGTGTTGGAAGCCTGGCCCATCTTTCATGTTCACACCCCAGGTCATAGCAGGCAGGATGAGAAGCTGAGCACTGGGGACCAAGCTCAACTACCTCGATGTTAATCACGAGCTCTAGAGTTTCATCCGGCTACCTCCTTGCTCGATGTCTTTTCAGCTGCCCCTCTTTGCCTCAACTGGAGAGCAGGATTTCTAATGCGGGTGGCCCCTTGTGGCAATGTCCCGGGAGGACACTAATGTCTCTTGACCCCATGTCTATGGGGCACTGCATTTTCAGAGCTGCACCCAGGAGGTCATCGAAGAGCTGGTCTGGGACTTCAACTACAACGCCCTAGACAAGTGGCAGGTGCACCAGGCCACCCAGGATCAGTGCCGCTCTGAGGTGAGAATGGGAAGAGGGTTCCATGCACCCAGGGCCCCCACACAAATATGGGGACAAACCTGGGGCCCTCCCATGGTGTTTCTATATGAGTGCCCCGCAGGCCCAACCACAAAGTCATCCCAGTATCCACACCTCCACCACCAGCTGTGGGAGAAGGTAGGAAGACACTCTTCACATAGGTGGGAATGGTAGAGAATAGTGTTCATGTTTTTTGCAGTTTGGGGCGTGGGTTATTCTGTTTCATTCTGTTTTGTGTGACTTTTCCCACAGCCATGAGTGTCTTTGCATTTTGCTACTGTTTTGAGTATTTTCTTGACTCACCCCAGCCATCCTGTGTAGAACCCAGCTCCACTGTCCTTGGAGAACGTGTCCAAGGCCTTATGAATCCTCACCCCACACAGGGTGATTGAACATAAAAGGAACGGTGGGATGAAGCCATTCTATATGTTCCTCTGTAACGTATCACCTCTCAGAACACATCGACTCATTGTATGTCCCCCGGGTCACAAGCTGTGTCCTCATATGTCTTTTTGGACCTCCGTATGGGAGGTTGTCTGCCACCGTGATTCAGCCTTTCAAGCACGGATTGGGTGCAAGGCCTCTGATGCCTCCTGGCCCAGGTAGTGGACTCTGTCTTTTCAGAGTTCAATCCAGGCCATCTTTGAGGAGCTGCTTGCTCCAAAGGCTCAGCTACTCCATCTCCCTTGACAAGCAGCAGGTGCCTCGGCCCACAACAGCATCCAATGCTGGTCTGGGGTGAGAACAGGTCCAGATTGATGTCCAATCTCAGGACCCACAGATGATCACGGCAAGGCCAGAACCCACACTAGAAACAACCGGCTCCCCTGGGGCCTGCCGAGGAAGGTGGATTTCCCCTGAACCTTTCTCCCCACCTTAGGAACAGACCAGGCCGCAGCAGCATAGGGAAATGCCATGCATTCCATGCTCTGGACAGTTCTCAGGCCCAACGTCTATGATCTCGAGCAGCGTTGGAGATGCTAAGCCTCTGCTTTCTCCTGTCTGCAGTAGGGATGTTGACTGATGACTCAAAGGCATACAGTTCTTAATAAAGCCTATTCAGAGAGAGAAAGGCTGTGGTGGCTCAGCTAACAAGATGTGTTGAAGTGACCAATGCTTTCTCATTTCACCCCTAAAGGCAATTGTACTTTCAAGCCTAGAGCCTTTTTCTGGGTGGGCCCTCAAGTCCCTTTTCTTGCACAAGTTCCCGAAGGGATGGGACTCTCTGGTCTGAGCACCAGACCCTGATCATCCTGTGGTTCGTGGTGTTGAAGCTGACTCCATTGCCCCCCACACCCCCCTTCTCTACCTGGTGGGAAAAGGAATCATCCCTGTCCCTGGATGAGGCCCAGACGATGCTGAGGCTCCGAGAAGGCACAATGGAGCGTTTCGTACAGTCCCTGGTGCCATCCTTCCCAGATGGGAGCATCTCAACCACCTCAACGATCTTCTGCATGTACGAGATGTTCACTTCAGCCACACAGGTCCTGGGCCAGCAGTTCAATCGGTGAGTGCCCACCCCATGCACAGCACAGGGTGAGCCTCCCATCTACTGGGTGTACATCTCGGGAATGGCCCTACCCCTCTCTGACCTTCCCTTTCCTCTTCTGAAAACTGGGGTGGTTAAGAGGATGAACCTCATACAGGTACTGTAGGAAATCATGGGAGGAAACATGGCACGGGCTACTCTGGTGCTTGGCTCTGTAGAAAGGGCTCCTGGACGTGCTGGGCATCTTCTTGCTTAATAGTTCTCTCTCTCCGGTCAAGAAGCTCTCAAGTGCAACCCTCACAGGCCGGTGGCCCTTCTGGGTTGACGAAAGGAAATGCAAAGCAGGCAGTTTCCCCATGTGCAAAGGACTTCTGAGATTCCATCTAGATGGTTCTGGTAGTTGTCCTTTGTGTGAGCAGCTCAGGGGCACACTGGGAGCAGGCAGACCAGCCCACGGGCCACTCAGGATTTGGAAAGTGTGGGCTGGGAAGTAGTCATTCAAGAATGTATATTAAGCACCTAGGAATGTGAATGGAGAGAGGAGATACAGTGTCTGGGTCTCAGTTCTAGTCAGAGGGTCAGATAGGCACTCTGCACACCCTAAGCATGCATGTCCAATGGTTGTTAGATGTGATATCTTCGTAGCCTCCTCTAGCTTTGAAAGGATCCACCAAGAGCTGGATCATAGGACAGATGAAATGATCAAGTAAAACTGGGACAGGGGTTTGGGTCCAGAAGCAGGGCTGGCTGCCTCCACAGAGCAGGGTGGGGGACTACAGGGGTGGTGGCTGGGGAGGGATTTGCCGAACCAGGGATCTCACCGATCTCTTGATTTCCAGTGGGTGGGCTTCATCTGGGGGGCTTCATGTGAAGAAGCAAATGAGTCAAAGAAGGCTGTGGAGGGGGTCCCGGGCCCTCTGGGCGGCAGAGCACAGTCTGGGCTCAGTGGGTGCCTGAAACACCCATCCCTTTGACGGTCCCAACTTGCTCTGCCTGCCCCTCCCTGCTGACCACCCCAACCGGGGCCAAGAACCGAGGGTGTGCTGAGCCGACCACTCACAAATCTGCCTCCAACCTGAGCCTTGATACTGGTGTGCATGGAGGATAGAGTAGACCAGGCCCATGGCCAGGTAGAGGAGAGGAGAAGTGGAAAAACCAGACTCATTCAGGTTTTCAGGAGGACCAGGCCTCCCACTACGAGGGCAGCTAGAGAGGGGTTGGAAGGGGGCTGGGGCCATCCTCTGGGACCCATACAGAAAGAACGGTGCTGTGGGAGTAGCATGTGCAATGCAAGGCCAGGCCTCTGACTCTGCTCCACATATGACTCTCCCCAGCACCCTGTCTCCCATCTTGGGTACCTGGCCTGACCAGAATTTGCAGGCTATCTATCAGTCCCTGGGCTGTGACCGTGTCGAGATCAAGGTGGACTATGTGCATGGGGCCATGGTTCTGAAGTGGCATGCCTGGGACCTGACAAACCATGTCCCCCTTCTCCTGATGCAGCGGGAACTTCTGGCACTCACTGAGGCAGAGGTGGAGGGTAAGGGGGATGGCAAGCTGGGAAGGCTAACTGGGATGCGGTTCATGGGCTGGGTATTCCTTTCAAGGCCATGGGGTCTATCCTGGTTTTGCAAAGGCATCCAGAAAGTCAGTGATGTGGATGAACCTTTCTCTGTCTCCTGCCCCAGTGCCAGCTCCAGGGCTCCTTCCAGCGGCAGAGACAGGAACAGGGCCTCCTATAGAGCTAGAGGCGACCCCGGCTCTGTGTCAACTGTCACCTGCGGTGTCAGAGCCAGCCTCCCCTCCGTCAGCTGTTCCAGAACTGCAACCCGTGCTCCCATCTTCTGCATGTGTGCCGGGTGCTGAGCAGCAGTCAGCTGGACCACCCTTTTTGCTAGAAAGTTTCACTCAGGCAACAGCCACAGAGCCCACCGCGGCCCCAGAGGCTTCCTGCCACCGCTGTGTCACCCCAAAGAACCAGCTGGGTGAGGAGAAGCCCGACCTCCTGGACTTCCCTCCCAGGCTGGTGGCAGAGCAGCTCACGTATATGGATGCGGTGAGCAGCTGGGCTCTCAGGGTGGGCCAGGGGCAGGCCTTCCTTCTGCTCTCACCTGCCCCACACCTGCCTTTCCCTGATGTGGACTCCTATGGTCTGGGACCAAATCTCAGCTCCACCACTTCCCAACCCTGTCAACCCATCAAGGCGCTTAGCCCCAAGCTTTCACTGTCCAGCTGCGGACTGTAGCGAGAGACCCTGATAAGCACTGATACGGAGGTACTAGGGAGAAGAAATGAGCCAGAATGGAGAGACCAATGGGCAGGCCCTGGTCCCGTGGGTGGAGGAGGGCAGCTCCCTGTGTTCAGTCAAGTCCATGGGTCACCCACTCATGTGCCTTGGAGGATGAGTACCCTCAGCATTGATTAGGCATCTGATGTGTCCATGAGGACAGGGCAGATGGAAAAACGTGTGGTTGCAGCTCCCGTGTGAGAATGTGCATCTGAAAGGGGGGAAGGACCAGGGGGATGACCTGTTGGAGGGGAGGGGAAGAAGCCCCCTTGGGTTGGACCACCTTGCAGTGCCACCTGGAGCTGGGAGTTCCTGAGCATGATCAGGGTGCCAATGCCCTCCTTCCTTCCCTTGCTCTGTTTGCTCCTGGGTCATTGTGTACTGGGTTCCCTCAGGGAAAAACAGTGGAATGAAATCCACGGTCTCCAACCAGGCTCAGGCCAGATTCTCAGCTCCCTGAGGTCCAGCTCTGACCTGTGACCCCTACGTAGGACATGAGTCTTGCATGGGAAATGGCTGGGTGAACCAATGTCCGCCTGTTCTCTAGGAGCTGTTCAAGAAGCTGCTGCCCCATCAGTGCCTGGGCTCCGTCTGGTCCAAGCGCAACAAGCCTGGCAATGAGCACCTGGCACCCACAGTCCGGGCCACTGTCGCCCAGTTCAACTGTGTGGCCAAGTGTGTCATCACCACCTGCCTTGGCAACGCAAGCATGACAGCCCGGGACAGGGCCATGGTGGTGGAGCACTGGATCAAGGTGGCCAAGGTATGCAACGGGAAGCCCAGCCGAGGTGCTCTCCTGAGTCTCGGGCACTGCTCTTCCCTTGATCAGGTCTCAGGGTGGAAGGCCCTGGTCTTTGCCCTAGGGACTGTGCAGTCCCTAGGCTCTTCCGTCCAGGGGCATGCTGACCTCGCCTTGCATGGCCCCATGCTGGGATGCTCCGTTTCTGCCTGGCTCCTTCCTTGGAGTGAGGTAAAATCTTCCTCCTCCTCTGGGCCTCACGTGTGCCCTTCGGCAGGTCCCTGGACAGCGGCTTCCTCCAGCAGGAGCACTTTCCCCTGAGGGGGACTGAAGCTTGAGAGCCAATCAGGTGCCGGCTCCCCACGTGACAGCCCATTCTCTTCCCTCCCCAGGCCTGTCAAACCCTGAGGAACTACTCGTCCTTACGTGCCATCCTCTCGGCTCTGCAGAGTGTCTCCATTCACCGCCTCGAGAACACGTGGGGGAAGGTTTCCAGGTGAGTAGGCCTCTCTCCATGGAGGGACCAGGATGGACGAGGGAGCTCCCAGAGGCTTGTCCTCTTCCCCCTCAGGCAGCTTGGACCTTCTGGGAGGCGGCAAACCCCGACCACAGGACCTGGGCTGGTGGGTGCGTCTCTCAGCCTCCCTGGTGAGGAGGTCACCATGCCTCCCGCTTTAGAAATCAGTTTTGCCAAATGTCCCACACGGGGCTGAGCTGCATTAAATCTCTTCACGTGTTTCCTTGACAGCCACTAAGTTCTCTGCCCATTTGAACCCCAAATTGACCCAAACAGCGTTTCTCAATGAATATGGGAAGGGAGGCCCAGGACGAGCCACATGAGAGCTCCCTCCCATGTCCTACAAAGACGTTAGTGCTCAGGGGATCCCAGAAGAAACCCTCAACCAGGCAGGTTGACACTCGGGTTCTCAAAGAAAAGGCACTCGCACTCAACCCTGCCACATTATTCGTCCATTGATCCTGCCTCCCTTGCCTCTCTTCAGGAAGCCATTGAGGATCTTTCAAAAGCTGTGCAGCAAGGACACCGCACAGGGCAGGAACCTGCTCATCAAGGTAGCCTGGAAGGTGCAGGTCTGGAAAGAGAGGAGGGGTGGGAGGGAACAGGGTCCTGCGAGGATGAAGTCGGGAATGGTCTGAAGCATTCCTTGGGGAGGGGAAGCCTTTGTCATGAATGTGGCGACAGCCTAGGTGAGGATGCCGTTGGCGGCGAGGGGGCAAGCAGGTGGTGTCCAAGCAGACTCCCTAGCCTAGACACCCTCTCTCTCTGTGTCGACAGCTGGTCCAGGTGGGGGCCTTTACAAACCTGGAGAGCCCAGAGGACAGACCTGTGCTCAGTGATGGGGTTGGGCTGGGTTGAGGGCCACAACAATGATGAGAGTAATAGGACCCTGAGTCCTCAGGAGACCATGGGAGATAGGTGGAGTTGTCACGTTTCCCGATGAGAAAACAGGCTTGGGGAGGCCAGGCTGCAAGCTCAAGGTCACACATGGAGTGAATGTTGGAGTGAGTTGTTCTGGAATCACTCACGGCCTGCTTCTGGATAATGGGGCCTCAGGATCAGTATGAGTTAGGTCAGATGTCTAGGTTCTGAAGTCCAAGATGGTGGGGGCAAGTGGCCTGAGGGTATGATGGTCTCAAGGAACTTGTCCTTGGCCCTGCAGGAGCGACCATCCAATAGATTTGCCACCCTGGTGATGGCCCTCCGGGGAGCCCAGAAGAGGATGCAGAAGAAGGTGAGTGTGCCTGAGGCCCAGGGCCTCCAAAGTCAGAGGAGGAGGAGGGCTCCTCCCTGAGGGCTGGAAGCCTCCCAAAAAGGAAAGATCAGGAAGGGGGGGGCCTTCCCACTCCAGCTGCGGCTTCTGGGGCCACAGCTTCTACAATTCTTATTTCAAAAGGACCAGGAGGAGGGTCCAGAGTGGTCCATAGAGAATGGGTTTTGTGGGTGGGGAGCGACCGACCTAGTGCTCCATTCCCTGGCATTTTTGAAAAGCAGGCCCTGAAGGTGATGAGGAGGAGTCTGATGTTCTGGGGGGGGAGGGGAAAGGGAACCCGTGGGGGGAGGCTGCTAAGGGTCCTAGGCTGCTCCACGTGAGCCCCTGGGGTGGGCTAGGAGGCTGGAGCATTTTCAGTGGAGGGTCCCTGTGGACACCAGAGAGCAGGGACTCATCCCAACCCTCCCCCTCATGACACAGGGTGTCGTGCCTTTCCTTGGCACTTTCCTCACCGAGCTGGTGATGTTAGATACCGCCATGGAGGACTATCTGGAGGTGGGTGAGCCTGAGGATTGTGGGGGAGGGACCAGAATCCAGAGGTTTGGGAGCAGAGCGCCCCTGTACTGAGCCCTGAGCTCTCAGGACTCGGCAAACCTCCCCTCATGACAGCCTCACGGCTACCCTGTGAGCCTGGGGGCTGTTGCCCATCTCAGGGATGAGCGAGGTGAGGCTGCAGTTAGGCCACGGCTCCCGGTGCCGAAGACTGGTGAAGCAGCAGAGCTTCCTGAAGGCAAAGCTGCGTGAGGTCTGTCTGAGTGTACCTCAGCCTCCCCCGGTGAGTTTGCCCGTGGGGGGAGAATGAAGTCAGGACCCTCCACGTCAGCAAGCACCTCAGTAGCCGCAGCAGCCCCTTCCTGCCTGAGGCTTCGGCCTCCCCTACTGTCTTCCGAGAGGGTGGTGCTGCAGGGTCCCGACCTGTAGCCAGTCCATCTGCCCCATGTCCTCCTTTCTCTGGACCCCAGAGCCTGGCCTAGATCCCAGGCCCACTATCTGTGTATGCACGGCCCCTCACGGGTCCTGGCCATGGTGCAGCATGAGAAGGGATGGGAATCAAGTGCTCCTAAGAACCAGGGGCCTCATTCTGATGGACTTTGTCTGCATTCCAGGAGAATGAGATCAACCACCACAAAAGAAATAAGGTGAGCATATGTGGCGCTTCCCGCAGGGAAGGGTAGGGAGTGGGCTTCAGAGATGTCCCTGGGAAGAACATTGCTTGGCTCCATCCCCTCCACCTCACATTTCCTGGGATCCCTTGAGAAGAAAGCAGTGCAAGTCCCATCCCGTTAGGAGATGGGGACAGAGCATGGCATCCAGGAGGACTTCCCGGAGGAGGGGCTACTGATACTCATCTCTGAGAACAGGTGGAGACCGGATGAATCTGCAGGGAGGAGGATGGCCATGTGTGCCAGGACCTGGGATGGGTGCCTGGTCCCGCTGCTCAACCCTCACCAGACCCTGCAGCTCCCCGCACCCCCCCCAGGCTCCCTATGCATCCTGTGCTTCTCTGTCTGCTCAGGAATACCAAGTCATTACGGACATCATGCTGCTCCAGGTGGCTGCCGAGAATTACACCCTAGAGCCCGAGGATCCTTTTTGGGCCTGGTTCCAGGCTATGGAGCCGCTCAGCGAGGCTGAGAGGTGAGGCCCATCAGGAGCTGGGTCGGTGAGGTTCGGGGTGGACTCTTTCTGCTGGCCACTCCTGGGATCCTCCTTCCCTGGGCAGCCTCAGGCCTTGTTGCCGGGGCGCCAGACTCCAGCTGTGGGCAAACACTGGCAGGGACTCTTGAATGGAAGCTCCTGGGCAACTCACAGGTGTCCCTCTGTCCTTAGCTACACCCTGTCCTGCCAGCTGGAGCCCCGGTCCTAGCTGGTCAGCAGCACTCAAGAAGGAGAAGAACTGGCCGCAGTCAACCTCAGGACTGAGCAAGTGTCCAGTGGCCCTGCAGGGATTCCTCAGCAGCTGCATCCTTGTGCCCATTGTCTCCACACCCCTTCCCCCCATCTATTTCCTTATGTAGGGGGCACCATTTAGTTGTTTTAAATAGTACCGTGATAGATTTGCATGTTAGGAGATTAAAGCCCTTGTTTTGTTTTAGAGCCCATGTGTGTGGTTTGGGTCTTTTACTTCCTGCAGTAATGGAAAACTTGCACAGTCTCTCATATTCGTTCCTGACCTAGGAAATCCCCCAGAGTCATCAGCTACTGTATGTGGGAGGAAGGAGAAGTGCCAGCCCTTCTCCCTAGCCACTGGAGGGCACCCCCAAATCCCCCTTACTCAGAGCACGGGTCCATTTCAGTCAATGAATTTGGGCAAACAGCAGAGACAGCCCCTCAGAACTCCTGAGATTTAGAGGTTGCAGGGACTTTCCCAGGAATAGCAACAACCACTGAAAGTGGGAGTCCTTAAGACTTGTATGCCCCAGAACTCCTTCCTGCCCCAGGACTGGGGTTGCCTTTCTCCGCTCTAAGGCCAGGAAGACTGTGTCCTGCTTCTTCCGTTGAGATGCTTTTTTGGTTTAGTGTTTGGTTTTGTATTGCCCCCGTATTTGGAACTTGTCGTATTGTAGTTCAATCTCTGGAACTGCATCAGCACCTAGTGGGGAAAAACACGGAAGGAGATCAAATCCTGCGTGTGAAGGGGACAAAGCCAGAGGAAGATAATTTGCAGATGGACTCAGGGCAGGCAGGACTTTCCAGCCTCAGTCTCCCCGTTGGCCGTTTACCAAGTTTGGAATCTTTCTGGGATTCTTGTCAGTGATCTCTGGATTCCCTTTCCTGCTTGTTTTGTGTGTTGGGAGAAGATGGGAGGGGTACCTTAAAGGGCACACCTGAGCCTGGTTCCATGAACATCTATGCTGACCTAGGAGCCAGGATTTCCAGCCTTCGTGCATCTCCTTATGCAGTTCTTCTGAAGCAGCAGTTCCCTCCAGGCCCCAGGCTCTGCGTCCGATCCATGGTAGCCACTGTTCCCTGGCTGGCATCTGCTGGATCAGGGATGGGTTCTCTCTTGCCAGGATAATGGGTCATATCGTTTTTTTTTTTTTAAGTTTTTTAAAACTTATTGGACAGAGAGCGATAGTAAGAGATTGAACAGAAGCAGGGGAGTGTGAGAGGGAGAAGCAGGTTTCTGTTGGAGCAGGGAGTCTGATGCAGTCCTGCATTCCAGGACCCTGTGATCATGACCTGAGTCGAAGGCAGAAACTTAAAGGCAGAGCCACGATGGTGCCCCATGGCCCATATCCTTGACCAGAGAAACCCACCCTCTCCTTGGTGGTCAAGGGGACTTTTAGGTCCATGTTGTTCTGAAGTCCATGTCTCAAACATTCTCTAGTTTACACACTTAGTCTCAGTTTCCACTCTTACACCAATTTGTCCAAAATTGGGTACTCAGCTTGAGCCCCCAGACCTACTGAGTCCCCTGCACATTGAAAGTGAGGAGATGAGAAGCATCTAGCATGCACGTGGTTGCCAAAACAAAGCAGAGGTAGGAATACTTCTATCAGACAAAACAGAATGAAAAAAAAAAAAAGAGTAGTAAGACACAAAGAAGGACACTGTGTCATAATCATGGAGACAATGCAACAAGAAGATAGAACAATTTTAAATATTTAGACACCCATCATAGGAGGACTCAAATACTTTTATAAAATAGTTAATAAGCGGTGCCTGGGTGCCACAGCGGTTAAGCGTCTGCCTTCGGCTCAGGGCGTGATCCCGCCGTTATGGGATCGAGCCCCACATCAGGCTCTTCCGCTATGAGCCTGCTTCTTCCTTCCCACTCCCCCTGCTTGTGTTCCCTCTCTCACTGGCTGTCTCTATCTCTGTCGAATAAATAAAATCTAAAAAAAAAAATAGTTAATAAAAAACAGCAGGCAACTAATTGACTGTAATGCAATACAGTAGGGGTTCTAACACCCCACTTCTATTAATGTGGACTTGATCCAAAATGAAAATCAACAAGGAAACAGTGGCTTTGGGTGATGCACTGCTTTTAACAGACGCATGCAGAGCATCCCGTCCTAAAACAGCAGAACACTCATTCCGTTTGCGTGCACATGAAACGTCCTCCAGAACAGATCACTATTAGGCCACAGAACAAGTCTCCACTAATTAAAAAGATGGAAATCATAGCATGCATCTTTTCTGACCACAATGCTATGGACTAGAAATCAACCACAAGAAAACACCAGGGAAGACCATGAATACATGGAGGTCAAAGAACATTCTCCCAAACGATTAGTGATTCAAGCAGGAATTCTAAGATGAAGTAAAAATTAAATGGAAGTAAAGAACAACGATAAGACATGGGTCCCAAAACTTTGGGATACAACAAAAGTGAATCTTAGAGGACGGGTTACAGCAATACAGAAGCAAGAACAATCTCCCATCCCATCACCTGACACAAAGGGATCTAGCATAAGAACAGCAGAGAGCTCTAGAGCAGGGGATCAGCCTTGGCGCGTTGGAGCTCTTGCTGTTGGGCCCATGCATAGCTTCCGTCCTTGCTCAATTTCCCGGCAAGGATGGTGTTCTTTCCCTTCTTCCAGAAAAATTCCCATCAGGGCCACTGGAGAATCAACCCTTTATGGAATTCTAGAATGCTAGAAACTGCCAAAAAGGCCCAGGAAACAACCATGCCTTCCCCATTTGGTATACCAAGGTGCTGATTAGCTTTCTCTTTGGGGAACATTCAACAGTGGTTTTTTGAGACATCATCTTAGGCCCGGATCCCCTGAGGATCTCATGAAAATACAGATTCTGATTCAGTAACACTGGGAGGGACCTGAGACTCTGCATTTCCAACATACTCCCAGCAGATGCCGAGGCTGCTTGTCCACGGACCACACTGAGAACAAGGAGCCAGCGGGCCATTCGACAAAAGTTATCTGTTTCACCAGTGAAAACAGAATTTTCAGCAACAGTTTGGTTACAATGAGGAGGCCTTTTTATTGTCAGGAAGATAAACAGCCAGGGCAGGTCTTTGTCCACATCGGCAGGCCTCTCCTGCTCTTCTCTTCCGGGGTATATGGAGGCAGGATGGAAGGAGGTCAATAGTTTATGAGCTTCTTTAGTTCAGTGGGTTTCCTTCCTGTGCCCTCCCGTATCTCTGCGATGTGTGCAGAGCACATAGTCCTTTCAAGAGGGGTGGCCGAGGCTGAAAGGGGGTAAGGTGGGAGCCTGAGCTCCTGAGTCAGCCCTGACACGTGGGCAGAGGCAGGCGCTAGGGGCCACTCTGTGTGTGGTGCACGGGCTCACTTGGAAATCCGCTAAGTGGGGCAGATGAGCCTGAGAGGTGTGGCATAAGACACTGCTATAAACTACACTGATTTCCCAAAGGATTTTGCAAGTGCTCACAAAAGTTTGAACCTGAGCCCTGTGAGTCCTTTAGGAACAGGGAGATTATGGTCAGGCTTTGCCACAGCCTAAGGGTGAGAACAACAGGGCCTTTGTGGAGTGAGGCATTCATATTGAAGATAAAATATTAGCTGGGTGGTCCGGGATAATGAAGGCATTTATTACCCCGGCCAAGCACAGGTATGTCAGCCTGATCCTCAGACTGCCTGTGCAGAGTCTGGGTTCATGAGGTCTCCAGAGGGGTGAGGCTGGCCACGTAAAGAGTTGGGATAAAGGCACCAATGACCAAAGCGGCTCAGGAGGACGAAAGAGTTGTGACCTGGGGATACAATGGAAGGATGGAATACCATTGCCCTGAAACTGAGACCGGTTTCCAAGAGTGTCCTTATAAACTCTGAACGACAGAGAAAATGGTCTCAATCCAGCCTCACAGGGAAAACACGTACCAGAAAAACAATGGACATCTATGAAGGGTTTAGGAAGCCAGGTGTCCCAGTGACCTGAGCACAGGCCCACAGTTGGCATGTGGGAGGACAAACCACTGGGTTGGCCATGACCTGAAAGTGACCTTGGAGCAGCCCATTGCCTTTCATTTTCCTCGTCTGCTGGGGACAGAGGTTGACTCTAGGTTCCGGAGTTGGCAGGCCTACAGCAGAAGGCAGATCAAAGTACATACTTACTCCATTCCATTCTGTTTACAAAAGATAATTTGGGGGCCCCTGGGTGGCTCAGTCAGTTAAGCGTCTGCCTTCAGCTCAGATCATGATCCCAGGTGCCTGGAGTCAAGTTGCACGTCAGGCTCCCTGCTCAGCAGAGTCTGCTTTTCCCTCTCCCTCTGGCCCTGCTCGTGCTCGCGCTGTCTCTCTTAAATCAATAAATAATGAAAAAATATTTTTACAGAAAGACAATTTGGAAGCCTTGGTGGAATACCTCTCTAAGAATGCCAGTTAAGGAGTAGAATTTTCCAGAATAGGAGTACCAAATGGGCCAGGTACCACACCCCCTTATCAGCTCTAGGGGAAAATTTTTTTAAATTTTTTTATTATGTTATGTTATTCCCCATACAGTACATCATTAGTTTCTGATGTAGTGTTCCATGATTCATTGTTTGCCTATAACACCCAGTGCTCCATGCAATACGTGCCCTCCTTAATACCCAGCCCCGGCCTAGCCCAATCCCCCACCCCCTCCCCTCTGAAACCCTCAGTTTGTTTCCCAGAGTCCATAGGGGAAGACGTTTTTAAACAAACACAATTTGATGAGTTTTGACACATGTATATACCCATGATAATGAACATAGTCATCATTCTCAAAAAATTCCCTGATGCCCTTACAATCCTTCCCTTCCCCAACCGTCCCGTCACCAGGTAATCACTGGTCTACTTTCTGTCTGTCTGTTTATTTTTATGCAAGGGTGCTCTTTATTTTTTTATTTAAATCCAATTAATTAACATATAATGTATTATTTGTTTCAGAGGTAGAGGCCAGTGATTCATCAGTCTCATATAATACACAGTGCTCATTACATCACGTGCCCTCCTTAATGCCCAGCACCTGGTTACCCCATCCCCCACCACCTCCCCTCCAGCAACCCTCAGTTTGTTTCCTATGATTAAGAGCCTCTTATGGCCTGTCTCCCTCTCTCTCATCTTGTTGTATTTTTCCTCTCTTCCCCATGATCCTCTACTTTGTTTCTTTAATTCCACGTATGCATGAGATCATATGATAATTGTCTTTCTCTGATTAATTTATTTTGCTTAGCGTAATCCCTCCAGTTCCATCTACATCATTGCAAATGGCAAGATTTCATTGTTTTGATGGCTGAGTAGTATTCCATTATACATACCACGTATATACATTCCATTCCATATATACCACATCTTCTTTATCCATTCATCTGTCAATGGACATCTGGGCTCTTTCCATAGTTTGGCTGGTGTGGACATTGCTGCTATAAACATTGGGATGCAGGTGCCCCTTCGGGTCACTATATTTGTATCTTTGGGATAAATACCTAGTAGTGCAATTGCTGGGTCATAGGGAAGTTCTGTTTTTAACTTTTTGAGGAACCTCCAAATTCTTCTCCAGAATTAGATACCAGTTTCCATTCCCGCCAACAGGGCAAGAGGGTTCCCCTTTCTCCTCATCCTTGCCAACATCTGTCATTTCCTGACTTGTTAATGAGGTGGTATCTCATTATGATTTTGATTTGTATTTCCCAAGTGATATTTAACATTTTTCATGTGTCTGTTGTCCATTTGTATGTTTTCTTTGGAGAATGTCTATCCTCGTCTTCTGCCCATTTCTTGCTTGGATTATTTATTCTTTGGGTGTTGAATTTGAGAAGTTCTTTATAGATTTTGGATATTAGCCCTTTATCTGATTAAGACATTTGCAGATATCTTCTCCCATTCCGTGGGCTGCCTCTTAGTTTTTTTGACTGTTTCCTTGGCTGTGCAGAAGCTTTTTATCTTGATGAAGTCCCACAAGTTCATTTTTTCTTTTGTTTCCCTTGCCTTTGGAGATGTGTCATGAAAAAGGTTGCTGTCCTAGAGGTTGCTGCCTATGCTCTCCTCTAGGATTCTGATGGATTCCTGTCTCACACTTAGGTCTTTCATCCATTTGGAGTTTATCTTTGTGTATGGTGTGAGAGAGTGGTCAAGTTTCATTCTTTTGCATGTAGCTGTCCAATTTTCCCAACACCATTTGTTGAAGAGAGCGTCTTTTTTCCATTGGGTATTCAGTCCTGCTTTGTGGAAGATAAATTGACCATAGAGTCGAGGGTCCACTTCTGGATTCTCTGTTCTGTTCCATTGATCTATGTGTCTGTTTTTGTGCCGGTACCATACTGTCTTGATGATTACAGCTTTGTAATATAGCTTGAAGTCTGGAATCATGATGCCTCCAGCTTTGGATTTCTTTTGCAATATTACTTTTGCTATTTGGGGTCTTTTCTGGTTCCATACAAGTTTTAGGATTGTTTGCTCTGGGTCTATGGAAAATGCTGATGGTATTTTGATAGGGATTGTGTTGAATGTGTAGATTGCTTTGGGTAACATAGACATTTTAACAATATTTGTTCTTCTAATCCATGAGCATGGAATGTTTTTCCATTTCTTTGTGTCTTCCTCGATTTCTTTCATAAGGTTCTATAATTTTCAGAGTACAGACCATTTACCTCTTTGGTTCTGTTTATTCCTAGGTAATTTAATGGGTTTTTTGGGCAACTGTAAATGGGATCGATGCCTTCTCTTTCATCTGCCTCATTCTTAGTGTATCAAAATGCAACTGACTTCTGTGCACTGATTTCATATCCTGCCACTTTGCTGAATTCCTGTATGAGTCCTAGCAATTTTTGGGTGGAGTCTTTGGGACTTTCTCCATAGAGTACCTTGTTTGACTTCTTCTTTGCCAGTTTGGATGTCTTTTCTTTCTGTTGTCTGATTGCTGAGGCGAGGACTTCCAGTACTATGTGGAACAACAGCAGTGAGAGTGGACAGCCTTGTCATGTTCCTGACCTTACGGGAAAAGCTCTCAGATTTTCACCATTGAGGATGATATTTGCCATGGGTTTTTCATATGTGGCTTTTATGATGCTGAGGCATGTTCCCTCTATCCCTACACAGCAGAGAGTTTTTATCAAGAAAAGATTTTGTATTTTCTTAAATGCTTTTTCTGCATCAATTGAGAGGATCGTATGGTTCTTGACCTTTCTTTTATTAATGTGGTGTATCACATTGATTGATTTGCAGATGTTGAACCATCCTTGCAGCCCAGGAACAAATCCTAAATGGTCACGGTGAATTATCCTTTTAATGTACTGTTGGATCCTATTAGCTAGTATCTTGGTGAGAATTTTTGCATCGATGTTCATCAGGAATATTGGTCTGTAATTCTCCTTTTTGGTGGGGTCTTTGGTTTGGGGATCAATGTAGTGCTGGCCTCATAGAAAGAGTTTGGAAGTTTTCCTTCCATTTCTATTTTTTGAAACAGCTTCAGGAGAATAAGTTATTAATGCTTCTTTATATGTTTGGTTTCCGCTGGTAGGCCATCTGGTCCTGGACTCTTGTTTGTTGGGAGATTCTTAATTACTGCTTCAATTTCTTTGCTGATTATGGGTCTGTTCAGGTTTTCTATTTCTTCCTGTTTCAGTTTTGGTAGTTTATATGTTTCTGGGAATGCATCCATTTCTTCCAGATTGCCAAGTTTGTTGGCACATAATTGCTCATAATATGTTCTTATAATTGTTTGTATTTCTTCAGTGTTGGTTGTGATCTCTCCTCTTTCGTTTGTGATTTTGAGTCCTTTCTCTTTTCTTTTGGATAAGTCTGGCTAGGGTTTATCAATCTTATTCTTTCAAAGCATGAGCTCCTAGTTTTGTTGATCTGTTCTACTGTTCTTTTGATTTCTATATCATTGATTTCTGTTCTAATCTTTGTTATTTCTCTTCTCCTGCTGGCTTTAGGCTTTATTTGCTGGGTTTTTTCCCCATCTCCTTTAGGAGTAAGGTTAGGATGTGTATTTGAGAATTTTCTTGTTTCTTGAGAAAGATTGGTATTGCTATATACTTCCCTCTTAGGACTACCTTTGCTGCATTCCAAAGGTTCTGAACTGTCGTGTTTTCATTTTCATTTGCTTCCATTTTTTTTTTTAATTCTTTAATTTTCTGCTTGGCGCCTTCATTCTTCAGTAAGATGTTCTTTAAGCTGGGGCGCCTGGGTGGCACAGCGGTTAAGCATCTGCCTTCGGCTCAGGGCGTGATCCCGGCGTTATGGGATCGAGCCCCACATCAGGCTCCTCCGCTATGAGCCTGCTTCTTCCTCTCCCACTCCCCCTGGTTGTGTTCCCTCTCTCGCTGGCTGTCTCTGTCTCTGTCGAATAAATAAATAAAATCTTAAAAAAAGAAAAGATGTTCTTTAAGCTCCATGTATTTGTGGTCTTCCAAATTTTTTCTTATGGTTGACTTTAAGTTTTACAGCATTGTGGGGACACCTGGGTGGCACAGCTGTTAAGCGTCTGCCTTCGGCTCAGGACGTGATCCCGGCGTTATGGGATCGAGCCCCACATCAGGCTCCTCCACTATGAGCCTGCTTCTTCCTCTCCCACTCCCCCTGCTTGTGTTCCCTCTCTCGCTGGCTGTCTCTGTCTCTGTCGAATAAATAAATAAAATCTTAAAAAAAAAAAAAGTTTTACATTATTGTGGTCTGAAAATATGTAGGGAACCATCCCAGTCTTTTGGTACCTGTTGAGACCTGATTTGTGACCCAGTATGTGATCTATTCTGGAGAATGTTCCATGTGCACTTGAGAAGAATGTGCATTCTGCTCCTTTAGGATGAAGTGCTCTGAATATATCTCTAAAGTCCATCTGGTCCAGTGTGTCATCCAAAGCCCTTGTTTTTTGATGCAAAGAGTGAGATCTTGTTGATTGTTGATCTTCTGCTTAGATCATCTGTCCATTGCTCTTTGCAAACTGAAGGGTAAGAAATCAGAGAAAGACAAACCTTATGAGACTCTTGACTCTGGGAAACAACCTGAGGGTTGCGGAAGGGGAGTTGGATGGGCGGATGGGGTAACTGGGTGATGGGCATTAAGGAGGGCACGTGATGTAATGAGCACTGGGTATTATATGCAACTGATGAATCACTAAACTTCACCTCTGAAACATATACTATACATTAATTTTTTTAAAAAAAAAGCAGGTAGATAGAGCAATGGAACAGAAGAGAGAGCCCCCAAATAAATTCACACATACATGGATAAATGATCTTTGATGAGGGTGCCAAGAGTACACAATGAGGAAAGGATAGTCTCTTTAACAATCAACAGAATGAAAAGGCAGTCTATAGAATGGGAGAATCCAATTGCAAACCTTGTATCAGAAAAGAGACTAGGGGCCCTGGGTGGCTCAGCTGATTAAGCATCCAACTCTTGATTTCAGCTTAGGGCATGATCTCAGGGTTATGAGTTCAAGCCCTGCTTTGGGCTCCATACTCATTTTGGATTCTGCTTGAGATTCTCTACCTTGTCCTCTGCCCCACCTACTACTTGCTCACTCTCTCTCTAAAAAATAAAATCTTTAAAAAATAAAAAAGAGGCTAATATCCAAAATATATAAGAAACTGCTACTAATCATTAAAATAAAAGTGTTTAATCCAGGGGCGCCTGAATAACTCAGTTGGTTAAGCATCTGCTTTCTGCTCAGGTGATGATCCCGGAGTCTTGGAATCAAGTCCCACATCAGGCTCCCTGCTCAGCAGAGTCTGCTTCTCCCTCTGACCCTCCCTCCTCTTGTGCTTTCTCTCGCTCTCTCAAAATAAATGAATCTTTTAAGAAAGTGTTTCACCCAACATAAAAATGGGCTAAATATTTCAATAGACATTTTTCCAATGAAGAAATACAAATGGCTGACAGACATATGAAAAGCAGCTCAGCATCATTAATCATCAGAGAAATCCAAATCAAAGGACAATATCATGTCACCTGTTAGGATGGTTTATATATATGTTGGTAAGAAAAGGGAAATTTGAACATTCATATACTGTTAATGAGAATGTAAAATGGTACAGCCATTATGGAAAACAGTACTGAGTTTCCTCAGATAATTGCAAATAGAACCACCATATGATCCAGTAATCACATATCTAGGGATACATCCAAAGGAAATGAAATCAGTAGATGACCCTAGTATTTGTTATGATAGTCACCAACTCCTGTGTCGTGTTGAATTCAGAGGAAATAATTTTATCTTCCATCACTATTATGTTAACTATAAACTGTAAGTGTCCTTCATCAAGTTGACAAAGTCTTTCTTAATTCTTATTTTGCTGAGAGTTTTTAAAATCTTGAATGTATGTTGAATTGTCCTAAGTGCTTTTTCTGTATCTGCTGAAATGATCAAGATTCTTCTTCTTCAGTCCATTGACTTGGGAATTACTGTATCAGTTTCCCATTGCTGTAACCAATTACCACAAATGTATTGCCTTCAAACCTCATAAATATAGTGTCTTACACTTCTGCAGGTTAGAGTCTCATATGGGCCTCACTGGACTAAAATAAATACGTCTGTAGGGTGTTCCTTTTTGGAGGCGCTGGGAGAGAATCTGGTTCCTGGCTTTTTCTAGCTTCTAGAGGTTGTCTACACTCCCTGCTTAGTTGCCCCTTCCACCTCTAATGCCAGCAATAGCTGACTGACTGTCCCACATCCTAGTGGACTCTTCTGCTGCACTTCCACTTTTCATGACCTTGTGACCACTTGGATAATCCAGGATCATCTCCTGATTTTAATGTGAGCTGATTGGCAACCTAATTCCATCTGCAACTTTAATTCCCCTTCCCCATGTAAGGCAACACGTGGGCAGATTCCAAGGATTAGAACATGGACATTTGTGGGGGGCATGATTCTGCTAGAGATGGTACCCAGGGCTGAGTGTCAAGGAGCAGGGACATATATGAATGCAGGAGCCCATCTCCCCATGGTGCCTAGGGAGAGAATAAGAGGGACTTAGGGTTGCCCCTTTCTGGAATCTCAGGGAGCAGAGCTCTTGAGCATCTATACACGACCTGTGCCCCTCTCATTGTGCTCCTCACTTTCTGCACAGATGAGAGCTGAACTTTTCTGGGTGGAAGATTTGTGGGGGGCCCCTCATTCAGCTCTGGTCCACTCCCTCATTCACCCAACTCACTGTTCTACTTGTCCCTCCCCCATGCCAGGGTCTGTGGTCCAGGTGGGGTTGACTCAGCCACCCTCAGTGTCCAAGGGCCAAGGAGAGATGGCCACCAACACGTGCACTAGGGGAGCAGCTCAGCTTCAGCAACACCTGGGCTTTGTTGCCAAACTCCTGACCCCCAGATTTGCAATTGCCTCTCAGAAGAGCTTCCTGGGCTCCAGGTCAGGCAGCCAGGCTTCTTGATCTCTGGGCTTCAGCCTGGGAAAGAGGCTGATTATTACTGCTTAGTGTGGGACAGCAGCTTGATGCCTACATTGTCCTCAAGGCCCACAGGGAAGTGAGATAAAAACCTGTTGGCTGTCTGTACCTTCTCACTATCCAGAGTTATTGCTGTCATTTTGTGGCCAAGTGGCTGCTGCTGAGTTCTGGAGTAGTGTAATGGGGGCCGTCCTTTCTCCTCTGGTTCTCTGAGACTGTGTGGTTGATGCACCCCCATTTCTAAGATCCTGGGTATGGTTTGCTGACCCAGCTGTCCACAATTTCTGGAGCTTTTGGTCAGATCACTCAGTCCTGCACTGGAAGTATTGGTGTGGATTATTATGTTAGTGACTGGAACCAGCTTTGCTCTGGGAAAAAAATGCAGAGTCCCTCTTCTTCCCTTGAAAGTTCTGCTTCCCTCCAATTTCCTGATACCATATGTGTACACCCAAACAACAGACCCAATCAACCCTTGGGTCCAGTATCAGGCAGAGGTTAACTGGCGTGTGCCAAAGAGGGCTGGGTGGTCCCTCCCATTCCTCAGAGTGGAGCACCCACAAGATGTGCTTAGCGCTCTCTCCCTCTCCTTGAGGCCTTCCCTATTTTGTCCCCCAATCAGGAATGATGGAGAGAGAGCAACACAGGATGAGGTGAAGGGGATCCCCCTGACTGCCACAGTGGAAAGTGGGTTGGTCTTGGCTGATCTGTCATGGACTTTGGTCCTTCTGCTGTTCTTTTTTTTTTTTTTTTAAGATTTTATTTATTTATTTGACAGAGAGATAGGCAGTGAGAGAGGGAACACAAGCAGGGGGAGTGGGAGAGGAAGAAGCAGGCTCCCAGCAGAGGAGCCCAATGTGGGACTCGATCCCGGAACGCCGGGATCACGCCCTGAGCCGAAGGCAGACGCTTAACGACTGCGCTACCCAGGGGCCCCTTCTGCTGTTCTGAATCTGGAACAAGTTCTCTCTGAGGTTGGGTTCCCTCTGGATCCCCCTCTACAGTGATCTACAATGGAGGAAGAAGCTGTGGAGGTCACTTCACTGAGTGCAAGGCTGTGGAAGAGGCTGCAGTCTTAAGAGGAGGCTCCTGAGCAGTGAAGAGACCCCACTCTGGGAGGAGGGGATAGTGGACAGGTGGATGGGCATGCAACTCTCTCTCCAAGGTCCCCTTCTGTATGTACATCTGGCCCTAACACAGCAGGAGGAGTTGTGGGCCTGCCTTGCCACAAACCCCTGGGGTACATCAGCTGTGGGAGGCCATCAAGGGGAGGGGAAGGATCTGCATGACTTCCCTGTCCTCCCTTTGAGTGGGGCCAGTAGGTAAAATCAACTTTGGGCCCCGCGGGAAGCAGAACTCGAAGGGTCTTTCCATCACAGCCTCGTCCTCTTTCCTCCCCACTCCTCTCACTCTCTGCTCAGGTGATTTGTTGACAGTGGATCAGGGGAGGCCCTGCCACTTCCTTCTTATAGACATCATATGACCTCAGACTCACCATCCCTGTGTCTCTTTCCATTTCAGGGCCCTGGGCACAGTCTACACCGTCTCGGGAATCTCAGTGTCGGGGTCTCCTGGACAGAGAGGTGCTGTGTCTCGCACTGGGCTCGCAGTGCGTCATTGGACTTTGGCACAGGATGAATGCTGTCCTCAAAACTGTGACCCTCTGAAGCCCCCGCACTTAGCTCCCTCTGGTATTCTGGTGATGCATGCTGCTTCAGTTAGTTGTGAAAAGTCCTATTCAACGGAAAACTGAGTATATTTAGAATGATGTGTTCATTGAATAGATCGATGTAAGAAGTGACCTCTAAGGATTCATGTGTGAGTTCTTTTCTCTAGGAAATTGTCTTGATGACTCATCCCATGTCTTCCGTGACTATAGGATTAACCATGCTTTTTTGCCTCAATTTGGACAAGTCACTTAACTCCTTTGCAGGTAGGCTGCATGCAGAGGTGACCAAACTTATTTTACAAGTTTGGACTAAATGAACAAATGCATTGACTGCTTAGGACATGTGGAAGACCCGTGAGGGTGGGTCTTTGGAAAAACCCTGAGAGACCGTGGTCAACCTGGCCGGGAGGGCAGTGACACCACAGTGCTCCTATGTATCCTACATCCTCTAGACTCCAGGAGAGACATCCAGCTGTAGCCACCCATGTTTTAAGAAAAAGTGGCAGGGAAAAAGACAAAATGTCAGACACAAAAGAAAGAACTGAGAAAATAATGCCCATAACATAGGATGACTGGGGTTGACTGTGACAATGGAGAGAGACAGCTGTGACAAGACAAGGATCTCAGAGCTGCAGAGAGGCGCATGCCTCTCTGAGTGATCATGATTTGCTCAGAGGACATGACCCAGTAATGTGAGACTAGGCTGTCAGTAGGCCACCAACCAACATTTAGTGAAGGGTAGCATGACAGATACATCCCAAGATCTTACATGAATACAACTTCTCTCTCTCCTCACAAATGCCCCCTTGAGGAATGACTGTTAGTCCTGTTTTCGACATGAGGAGACATCTCCTAGAAATGTTTTTTGATCCTGCTGTGTGTCATGTGGTGTGAATGGCAGAGCGAGGCATGGTGCAGACCATGCAGATTCAGATCCTGCACCCTCCCCACTGCAACGTGTTGTCCTCACTGCACTGTCTCTGGAGAATCTCTGTCCCGTTCACCAGGTGCAAGGAGGTAAGTGCAGGATTACTGGTAAGAACTTCACATTCTCTCCCTCCATGGATCCTAATTATTCTTGGGAAGATATACATAAAATAACCACACAATAAAAAGGTCAACTAATAGGAGATCCCTGAAAAAGATGACCTGGGCACAGCTCTAGTCAGGGAGATTTTGAGAGGTTCTCTGGAAGAGGGGCTGACTGAACCCCTATCTAAGGAATGCATTCAGGGTAACTTGGGGTGCAGCCTGGGTAGTGGCTGGAGTGGGCAGTGGAGGAGGAGGTGATGCCTGCAGAAAGAACATCGTATGGATGGAATCAGGAGGCGATGAGGAAAGTTTGAGGACGAGGCGATGGGAGGTCAATGTGACTGGAGCTGTTTCGCAGTCAACAGACAACTCGTAACCAACCAAGCAAACCGCATGCTGCCTAGACACAGCTCAGTGCGGTCAACTCAAAGCCACAGTAATGCTGTCGTGAGGCTCAGACTTCCACTGTGACATGAGGCCCAGCGAGAAGCCGAGTCCTTCCCAACCCGTCTGCTGCACACACGTCAGTGTGATGTACGTGTCTGGAGTGGTCTCCAGGCAAACAGGATGATGAAAATCAGCTACTTCCTCTTGACTGCTCTAGCGAGGCCTTGGGCAATTTGGAGCAATTTTACATGTATTTTTTTAATTTTTTTTTAAGGATTTTATTTATTTGACAGAGAGACAGCGAGAGAGGGAACACAAGCAGGAGGAGTGGGAGAGGAAGAAGCAGGCCTCCCGCCAAGCAGGGAGCCCGATGCGGGGCTCGATCCCAGGCCCCTGGGATAATGACCTGAGCCGAAGGCAGACGCTTAACGACTGAGCCCCCCCGGTGCCTGTACATATATTTTAAAGATACAGTGTGGATTTAGAATGATAGGCAGTTTTACACCATATCTTGGAATCTCTGTATATCTTCATGTTTTCTTTCTATATAGTACAAGCCTTATCAAGATAAGTAAAATATACATGACCAAAGATAATTGATTTTATTCCCAAATAACTTTCTCTATGACTGTGAAGATGAATTAAGTAAATTTACAAGTTCAAGAAATCATACATATATTAAATATCCAAACTCTACCATTACAAAATTGTGCATATGATAAGCTTTAGTTTTTTTTAAGTTGGAGGAAGAATATAACAACAAAGCCCTGTTTAATGACCTAAATTCAACCTGAGGATCTGGTTGGTCACTATTATCCAGAGGTGCCACGTCATATTATTCAGTATACGATTTTAAGAAAATTCTTTTATTTTTTTAAAATTTAATTCCTTTTAAAGTGACACTCTATTTTGAAGCTGAGTTTCATGTCTGTGACCTAACAGTGTGCACACAACTGCATGAGGAGTCTCTCTGAGACACAGTTTACGTTGAACTGTGATTCCTGCAAACACCTGAGGATAATCAGTCATGGACTGTGGCTTGAGTATGAGTATGATGTGGTGAGTGGCTTTAGTGCAAATGGCAGCTTAAAGACCTCCAAAAATTCTCTCCTCAAAAAAAAATCAATGAGGAAACTGGCAAAAATTGCCACCAACATCTTAAGAACTCTGGAAATAAACTCAAACTTGCAGCAGTAGAGGGAATGTTGATACTGGTGGAAGAGGGAGGAAAAAAAACAGGTGAGTCTCAGTCAGAACCATGAGTTTTGTGCTGTTTTAACATGGCCTAGTCCCATCCCCTGCCCTGTGGCTCCAGAGTAGTTCAGAAAACTAAAGCCCATGTTCACAGTGAAAGACAGCAATGCGGCAGCCACTGGAGAGAACAGAATGGGTCCGGAGCTCCCTCAAAACCTCATTTCTAGAGAATTACCACTAATGGGTCTGAGGGATGTCTGCAAGACCCTACTTGTTTGACTGTTTGTGTTTAATCTCACTTGGAGCTTGCCCAGAACAAAAAGCCTTTTCCCAGCATAATTGTCAAAAAAGAAATTATAGGCAGTTGCTTAACTTGTGGTTGGTTGGTTAAAGTGATAGATATTAGTTGGAGCAAACAATAGAGTAATAGAAAGCTTACAAGGACCACCAAAAAATGAGATTTCCATGAGGGGATCTGAAAAGTTCTGACTTATTCTTACGAATCTAGAACACTGTAAGCATACCCAGGAGAGACCCTAGAAGGCCCTTAGCTCTCCCCCTGCCTGACCTGGATGTTCTGCACAAGCAACAATGAAGGTTTTCAGCTACCAGCTGAATTTTGAAGATACGATTCAACATGCTCACGAAGCCCTTCGACAAAGACTGAATGACTTAGTTCTAGGCTGTTCGTGAGATCTCTCTCCGGCCAATAGCTGACCGCCATAGAGCTGAGCAGGGACTACAGTGGTCACACGTGACAAAGAATACAGACTTTGGAGAATTAGTTCATTAAAGTCACTAATGAGAAAGCAATGACAAAAAATAGCAAAGCCAACAAATCCTAGGGAAGAGTGAGAATCCGATTTCTAGAGTTGTCATATGATATTATTTTAAATAACCAATTTACAGTCCCCCTCCCCAGTAACAAGATACCTGCAGGGAAACCAGAAGTCTGACTGTGCAGAAAAAAGTTGGCATACCAGGGCCAAGTGTGCTTTCCTATGACAGGCCTGCTTGTCAGACTGACCCTGTCTGAAGTCTGGGAACTTGGAATCAAGAGGGTCCCCACCATTCTCTGGTAAGTGTGGCTTGCTGTGCCTAGACTGTTGGTGCAAACCCTGTGGTTTATGCAGAACATATCTTTGCTGATAGAACTCTGAAATTCAGGTATGTGCGAGGCAGAGGGTGCCTAAATGACCAGTTCCCACTAAAAACCTCTGAGTACAAAGTCTCTAATGAGCTTTCCTGGAAGATGTTTCACACTTTATTGCTGGAGGAATGAAGTGTACCTTTGTGATGCCACTGGAGCAGTTCTCTTGAAAGCTTGTGGCTGGTTTTCTCTGAACCTCCCATGCACCTTTCCCTTTGCTTATTTTGCTTAGTGTGCTTTCACTGTAATAAATCACAACTATCAGGATGGCTATATACTGAGTTCAGTTAGTCTTTCTAGAGGGACGGATGTTGGAGGTGCTCTTGGGCTGTCCCCCACACATAAGCTGATATACAAGGAGAAAAAAGCAATGAATACACACTGTCCCTAAGCAAAGTCCAGACACTGGACTTACGAGACAGATACTTTGTATCAGCTCTTTTAAGTATATGTAAAGAATTAAGGGAAATGATATTTAAAGAACTAAAACATAGTATGAGACTTATATCTCTCCAAGTAGAGAATAACAATAAAAAAGATGTGAATTATAAAAGAGAAACAGATATTCTGGAGTTGAAAAGTATAGTAACAACTGAAAATGTCACTAAAGGGGCTTGTATTCACTTCCTAGGACCGCTGTAAGAAATTACTACACTCTACATGGGCTAAAACAATAGAAATTTACTCTTTCACACATCTGAAGGCTGGAAATCTGAAGTCAAGCTATAACTTAGGCTCTGTTTCCTATTGAAAGAGCTAGAGAACTATCTTTCCTTGCCCCTTGCTATCTTTTGGTAGTTTCTGGAAATTCATGGCTTTCCTTGGATTGCATCTGCATCACTCTAAACCCTGCCTCTGTCATCACATGGTGGCTTTCTCCCCTCTGTGTCTGTGTGTCCAAACCTCCCTGCTCTTATAAGGACAGCAGCCATTCAATCAGGGCACACTCTAATCCAGTGTAACCTTATCTTTTTTTTTTTTTTAAAGATTTTATTTATTTATTTGACAGAGATAGAGACAGCCAGCGAGAGAGGGAACACAAGCAGGGGGAGTGGGAGAGGAAGAAGCAAGCTCATAGCGGAGGAGCCCGATGTGGGGCTCGATCCCGTAACGCCGGGATCACGCCCTGAGCCGAAAGCAGACGCTTTAACCGCTGTGCCACCCAGGCGCCCCCAGTGTAACCTTATCTTGATTATATCTGCAAAGACCTTATTTCCAAATAAGGATACTTTCACAGGTACTGTGGGGTACAACTTTAATGTATAATTTGGGGAGACACAAAGCCACAACAAAGCTGAACAACAGATTTGAGCAGGAAAAAGACAAAAATTTGAAGATAGATTAATAGAGATCCAGTCTGATGAACAGTGAGTTAAAAAATATGGATGGGAGAAAAAAATAGCAGAGCCTCGCGGACCTGTATAATACAATAAGCATGCCAACATATGCACAAAGAAAAGTCCCCAGAAAAAGAAAAGACAGGGAATGAAATATAAAATAAGTAAAAGATAAAATAAATAAAAGAGAGGGACAGTGAAGATATGTGAAGTAACAATAGCCAAAATCTCACCAAATTTCATGAGAAACATTAATAAAAATATTCAAGAAGTTCAAAAAAGTCCAAGCAGGATAAACCCACCTCATAATAAAATTGTTCAAGGCCAAAGACAAAGAGAAAATCATGAAAGCAACTAATCATTTACAAAGGCTCCTCAATTTTATGGCTAATTTTCATCAGAAACCAGAGGCCAGAAGGCAGTGGGATGACATGAAAAGTGCCAAAAGACAGAAACTGTCAACCAAGAGCTCTGTATCTAGCAGATGTCTTTCAGTAATAAAGGAGACATTGAGACATTCCCAGATAACATTTGAGAGAACCCACTGCTTTCACAAGGCCTACAAAGAAATACTAAGGGCCCTTCAAGCTGAAATGAAAAGACAACAGAGTAACTTAAATCTACATGAAGAAATAAAGAGTTGCATAGGTTAATATACAAGAAAGTGTAAATATATAAGTATGTATATGTTGGCTAATGAATTTAAATAAAAAATATAAAAGTATGTAAGATGTGTATAATTGTAAACAATGTATTATTTTCTCCTGATTTAAAAGGCACCACCTGAAGTCAATATTATAAACATGCTGACGAGCACACAGTGTATAAAGATATAATTTGTATGACCATGGCAATAAGGGGAGGGTGTGCATTGAATCTACATGAAGGTAGTTTCTATATGCCATGGAAATTAATCTGGTATTAATCCAATTAGAATGTTATAATTTAAGGTGTTAATTATAATCTGAGGGAGGCTACTAAGAACATAACCCAGAATATATAGCAAAAGAAGCACCATGGAAATGTATTCGGTACGCTAGAACATAACATAAAAAACCGGTAATGGAGGACTATTAGAAAAGAGATGACATATACAGCCAAAAAACCAAACCAAAACAAAAAACAGATACCAATGCTAGCTGATTAGTAATGAAATATTCATGGATTATATACTCCAATTCAGAGGCAGATATTGGCAGAATGGATTTAAAAAAACCCTATAATCTCTATTTGCTGCCTATGAGGGAGTCACGCTTTAAGTCTAAGACAGAGAGGTTGAAAATAAAAGGAAAATAAATGCTAAGCAAGTAGTAACCAAAAGAGAACGAGACTGGCTTTGATAATATAAGACAAACTTTTATGACATTTTTCTTCTAGAAAAAAAAAGGACATTTTATAATGACAAAAGGGCCCATCCTTCGAGATTATGAACGTTTTACAAGAAAACTCCAAAATACATAAAACAAACTGACAAAAATGAAGAGAAACAGACCCCTCAACAATAACAATTGGAGACTTCAATATTCAACTTCCAATAGTGAAAAGTCATTTCTTGTGATGCTCACAGGGTGGGAGGAGTAGGGGCTGAGATCCATATTTCATGGTGCAGGTACTGAAATTTAGAGATTAAGTGACTTTCTCAGAGTTGCAGCTCAACTGCAACTGAATGATGGTTCTGAGTCAGGGGATACAGACGGTTCCCTGGACATAGAGATCCCTGATCACCTGAATACGAGATCAGGTCCTGGACACCTGAATTGAGCCCTTTCCTCACTCCCTTGCTCATATCCTCTTGCCCCAAGGTTTCTGCAGGCAGACACCTGGTATGTCAAGGAGGTGCCTGCACCAAGAGGATGGCTCAAATCCTGACCCAACTCCTGGCTCTGTGTTTCAATCCCTGACTCAAAATACATTGTCTTTCCTCCAAATGAAGAACAACCCCTGATGGAGTGGGGGGATCTGAGCATGTCTCCATCTCCCCTCACTTGCCCCCAGCACTTGATTCTATCTGCTGCCTTTCAGTGAGACTCCCTGGTGGTCAGGTGATCACCCTGAATGACCAGTAGTCTGCTTGCCTCCCAACTGGCTCAGAACCCAGGACATTCTAAACCAACTGCCCACGTGACAGTTGCCCAAAGAACTAGCTTCGTCTTCAACTGACCAAACTTGGATGATGAGCAGTTCATTAACTAGGAGAGGGGTCTGCCAGGCTGGACTTTTGTGGCTTAGTGGATGAAATCTACACACCTCCAGTGTCTCCCTGACTATCTGACCCACCCTCAGAGCAGCCACTACGGAAGGCATGGCTGAGAGCAGGAAGTAGCCACACTGGCCCTTGAGTATGCACCTTCCCTGCTCACTCCTTCCTTTCCAACATCCAGTGTCTTTTGTACAAACTACAGTCCTTCTTCTTGAATCTAATTACTGATTTTACTCCCATGCCACCTTCAATGGAGTAGTTAGTGGGGGTGATATTTGTGGCCCTACCATGTTGTTTGGTCAGATGCCCATTTCAATGTGGCTGAACCACTGTGGGCACAGCCAGCAGAACAGTGGACAGCCAGCAGATCTTCTTAAACACAAATAGTTATATTGTGAATCCCGTGTTTGAATCCCTTATGACTTTTCTTTTTATAACCTGAGCCACAATCCTAGAAAACATACTGAAAATAGAACTGTTGATATGCAGCTGAGAGAAGACCCTGGGAGCACATTCATTCATTCCTATGCTGCACTTCTGTTCTATGAGCAAAGAGGGGTATTATGATCTGTGATGGGGCTGTGATTTCATGAGGATGAGACAATGTAGAAAGGCAGCACAGCACAGGGACGGAGAGAGAGAGAGAGCATGAGAGCTGGTGTCTGGTGGCTGGTATCAACTCATGCTAGAAGACACATGTACCTGGGAAAGTTACTTAACCCCTTTGTCCCTGGTTCCCTGTTCTGCGGCATGAGGCCTATTTACTAGTATTCCCTTACGAAGCTTAATATAAGACAGTCCAGACATCACCTGGAGAAAATGACCAGTGCTGCGTAAGTGCTGTGTAAGTGTTCCAGCATTAACTGTCTGCAAGAATAAGCAAGGAATACAGGAGTGGCTGCCTCCGGAGAGGAAACTCGAACGGATACAGGGCAGGGGAGGGTGCAAGGTGACATTTCAGCCCTCACATGGGCATGATGCTTTACAGCTCATGGAGAGTATCTGTCATCATTTCCTGTCATCCCCCATCATCCTCATGGGTTATGCAGGGTAGGTGCTGTGACCCCTGTTTTGTGATTCATGGCTCTAAATTGTAGAGATTTTAAATGACGCCTGGAGTCACAAGGCTGATGACAGATCTGAGATAGGAAAGTAGTTGTTTCCTTGGGGACAGAGATCCCTGAACAACCCCCACCGCCTTCCCTGAGTCCTCCAGATCATGTGCTGGACTTCTGAACCAAGGGCTACCCTCCCTCCATTCCCCAAATTTTCCTGCCCCAAAGTTGCTGCCAGGACATAGAAGGTGCTGGAGCCAAGAGAAGGGCACATGCCTCCACCCAAACATTTCAATCTCTGACCCAAAAGCTATGATATTTTCCTGAAAGGAAGTCCCTTTAACAGGTCAGGGGGAAAATCCCTCCTCCTCCCACATCATCACACATCAGCTGCCTCAAGGCAGACCGACGGTGTGACCAGTGCTCTGCTTGACTCCTATGTGGCCCAGAGCCCAGGATTTTCCAAGCCAACTTGCACATATAACTCCTCTCTAATGAATCAGCTTGGCCTTCAAGAACCAACCCTGGATGAACCACTAGCTAATGAGGAAAGTGACCTGATGGACTGGTGCTTTGCTGGTTTAATAGATGAAGCTGACATGTCCTCCACTCTCTTCTGACCACTGATCTGAGCAATAGCCTGAGCAGGCAGAGCCTACACTCTGAGTGTGCACTTCCCGCTCCCCAAACTCTGAAGTCTCTGTAGACTCCTCACCCTTCTCTAGACCTTGCAGTTGCAGGGAGAGAGTTTCTTCCCTCTGCCACCAAATGTTCATTCCACCAACCCAATGGCATTGTCCCTTCTCACCACTGTCCCAGGCAGCACCCAAACACCCAGTAATCCTGTTCACATCAACCAATGGAAATCACTCCATGAAATCCCAGTTTCATTCCTTTATAAAAACTCTGTGGATTTATAGACCGCTGATGTTTGGTTTTGGATCTTGACATCTACATTCAGAAGAGTTAACCTGTGATTTCCCTTTACTGTGATGTCTATTGCTAGGTGGCATCCAAATTCTCCTGATCTGATGAAAGCAGTGTAGGTGTGTTCCCTCTGCATATGTTCTCTGGAAGAGGATGTCGGAGAGTGGCATCACTTCTAAAACACTTTGTAGAAATCAGAGGAAACGATCTGTGCCTGAGTTTGTTTTGTAGAAAAAAATAGTTTTACGTTTGTTTTTTAATTGATGTTTACTTTACATATTGTAAAGTCCCCGAATCTTAAATGTCTAGCTTTATGGTTTCCTGTAATATAAATGCATCTGTTGCCAACACCAATTTGACACACAGAGCATCTCCAGGACCCTGGCAGCCTCCTATAGAAGGACTTAAGAATAATATCTAACTTATTAGGTTACATGAATAAAATCATCTACTCCATGTATAGTCTAGGCACGACGATTACACATAATTAGCTCAGAAAGAGTGTGGCAGCGTCCTTGGAAGGTAGTTATGTTGCCTGTATGTACTAGTACCACCACCCTGTCTCCGCTTTTGTGGCCGCATGCATCAGCGGTCACCCCAGTGTTTGGTTGGTTTTCCTGCGGTGCCAACAAGGAAGTTAGGGAAGCAACGGAGAACATGTGCACTCGTTTGCTTTACCATTTTCATCCCAAGTGCCCTGCACTCACATTTCCTCTTCCTGTTCTTCTTTGCCCCAATTTGCTTTGTCTTTTCCTTCTTTTGAGTCCATTACAAAAAAATTTGTTAACAGCTGAAAGGAAGACAAGAATCAGGCATAACCAGAGCCGCCCAGGGCAGGTAACCATTAAGTGGAGGATGCTGAGGGCAGATCCAGAATTCCCGGGGCCCCTCCAGCAGGGACCCTTCCGACTCCCAGCCCAGCTCCTGGCTGGGGCCATTCAGGGCTGCTCAGCAGGAGTCCGTGGTACAGACCCAGCGTAAGGGGCCAGAGCAACACTAAGAATGTGAATGAGGTAGGCTGCAGGAGGTTTTATAGACATTGATCCAAGGACCTTAAGTGCCTGTATGAGACCACATACTACAGGATGAGAATTATAAAGAGGGAATGGGGGAAGAGCTACAAAGAGGAGCTTATAGATAGCAAAAACAAAGTGAAAAGAGAGGAAAGAGGAAATAAATTGCATGCACAGTTTTGCTCCCTGCATGTGATCCTGTGCATGGATAATTGTAGGAGTGGGGAGGAGGAAGCCTTGGGAAAGGACGGGGACAGTCAGGGTTGGGGTGAGAACTTGGACCCACTGCTCCTGGCAGGATAAAGGCCGACCTGGGGATGACTCTGTCTTCCCCTCTGCAATGAGGGAATGGGTCTCTGTGATCTGCAACATATTTTTCCAGCCTTCAAATTTCATAACTGTGACCATGAATGAACTCCTGTGTCATCTTGTCCTTACAAGAAGGCAGTCACTGTCTGCATGCATTTCTGTGTGTGATGTTGCCTTCCTCGGTACTCATGACTCAGTACTCCCCTTCCACTTCTCTCCACTATTTAGTGTTCATCGTCCTTCTCCGTGTCAGCCTCTACCAGCCATGTTATTTTAAAATATGGGGACACCGGAGGAATGATCATGGGTATACTGCCACCCTCCCTCATCAATCAATTGATCAATTAACCAATCCATCCAAACCCAGGGGGCACCTGTAATGGGACTGGGGTTTTGTTGGGCCCTATGGGAGAGAATGGCAATGAGTTCCACATACTACCTGTCCTGTGCCTGGGGTAATTGCAGTTACTTGAAGATCGTTCTCAAAAAATCCCATAGGTTTCCTAGCCCCCTAGAGAGCATGAACATGAAATCAGAAGTAAGCTAACTTGTCTAAATTCCCTTAGTCTATACGTGGGGCAACAGGGGCTCTACAGCTGATGCGATCACATAAACACACACTACCTGCCAGAGTTTGCCCTGAACCTTGGAAGGACTGGGAGGGTGGGCTTTGGGCAGGCCTGGGGTAGGCATGACCAAGGTGTGGGGGGCAGGGCCAATGTGTGGCTGAGGCAGTGGGTTCTGAGAGGAGCACTGACTCCCTGCCCTGCTGCCCAGAGAGAGGTTGTGTCCTGTGGTCAATGCCAGGTGACCAGGTCAGCAGGGCTGTAAAAGCTGGTGTGTGAAATAGGCCCAGCAGCTCCTCATACAGTCCTCTAGAATCCCTGCCGGCCATGGAGGGTCTCCAGGGCAGCTGCACATGGGCCTCTTTCAGATGGAAGCACATTCACAGTTCAGACTTGGGTGAGGTATGGAGGCTGGGATGAGCTAAAGGACATTGGAGCATATGCATAATTCCAGAGGAAAGGTTCTTCAACTCACCTAGCTATGGAAGTGGCCTTTAAGGAGGAGCAAACAGGACAGGAACATAATGTTACTAGTCCTGTACGTTAAAAGGGAGAGAGTTGACCTCTCATCTACCTCCTGGCTCATGCTAGAACTTTGTATCCAGATTCAAGTGTCTGTTGGGTCGCACAGGATTACATCCATCAAGGTTAATAACAAGAAAGATACCAAAATCCCAAGAGGTGCTAATGAAACAGAACCTAAGCTTTGACATCTGGCAGTGGGAAAGAGAAGGAAGTACAGGTTTCAGGGGAAAGAATTTTTTTTTTTTAAAGATTTTATTTATTTATTCGACAGAGATAGAGACAGCCAGCGAGAGAGGGAACACAAGCAGGGGGAGTGGGAGAGGAAGAAGCAGGCTCATAGCAGAGCAGCCTGATGTGGGGCTCGATCCCATAACGCCGGGATCACGCCCTGAGCCGAAGGCAGACGCTTAACCGCTGTGCCACCCAGGCGCCCCCATGGGAATGAATTTTTAAATAGGAAAGCAAAAATGATTGCAAACACAGCACACCTGATGCCTATGGACTCCATTCCTCTTACTAATATGTCATTAAAATATGAAATGAACAAATTAGACTTGTACATATATTTCCCTACCCCTTCTGCTTTCCTATCCACCTTCCTCAGTCTCCAGAGCAGCAGGTGCAACCCAACTGTACCCGGAACCCTCTTGCATTGCTTCCTACCTGAGTGTTGTTCCCTATCTGGAGAGTCATCCTCCTCACTACTGGAATCTTGAATGCTCTCCACAAGAAAATCTATAGACACCCAAATATGATATATAGAAACACATCAATTAGAGGGGCTCACCCTTTCCTCCTCCTCTAGTTGAGGCTGTGTGGGTCATACGGCATCAACCTGATATTTCCTGTGGGTTCTCAGAAGTTCTCTATACTTGGTGGAGTCAGAGCCCTTCAACAAGAATTGATCACAGTTACAAACCTTCGAATGAGACAGAGATGCTGAATGAATCAGCTTTCACACTCTCAGTTCTACAGGCACATTGCAGCTCTTACCTCCAAACTTACCACCGGAGATTCAAATTAGTATGCGCACATTTGAAATGTAGCTAGTGTGAGTGAGCAATGTGGTGTTATTTTAATTCGCTGAATGTTGGTGTAAAATTAATTATAAGCAGACACATGTGGCTAGAGGCTAGCACCCTGGAGAGCACAGTTCTAGAATCCAAAGATGAAAAAGAGGTCACTTGCCCTCCGCTGGTTGTTTCTTGGTTGTAGTTTGCTGGCCTGATCTGATCATTCATGTATAGGCATTTCTGGGCTCATGCACACATGACAGGCACAACTTAAGACTCTGGGACACTAAACAGTAAGGTCAACCACCAGGTCCTAGAGGAAGCGACTTACAGAAATCCCAATGTCACTGCATAGAAACAAACAAACAAACCCTAAAATATTTATGGAACCACAAAGGACCCCTAATAACCAAAACAATCTTGAGAATGAAGAACAAAGATGGAGTCCCCACACTTCCTGACTTTAAAGCATATTACAAAGCTACGGTAATCAAACAGAATGGTACTAGTATAAAAACAGGCCGATAGACCAGTGGAACAGAGCAGAGAGCCCCCAAATAAACTCACACGTACATAGATAAATGATCTGTGACAAGGGTGCCAAGATTGCACAATGGGGAAAGTAAAGGAGGCATGGAGTGAACACTGACACTCCCTAACCCAGCTGTTTAGGAGATTTGCAACAAGGGTGATGGGCACCAAGCTAAAAGCCAAGTTTTACTTTAAATTCCTATTTGCCACTGTACCTTGGGTATGGACTTACAGGATTTGAGCATTTCTCATGGTATGGTGATGTCATAAATTACATTAAATTATCGTCCTGATTCTTAACTGCTCTGGGCCATGTACAAGCAATGACCTCAGCTATGACAGCTGTTGGCCTGCACTGTCCTACATGGGGCCTCTTAGCTCTCAGAATCAGTGGACTGACCAGGAGCATGTGGACTTTCTATGTGAGTTTCACTCTAATGACTATGCCAGAGCTGGCTGTTAAATCCATCTATAGTTGTTCTGGGTTATGTGACCATTGAGGCCACCTTATAACGTGGTCAGTGTTTGGGACATGTGTACACTTCAGTACTTTGGGAGTGTACACGGATGCTGAAACCCCCCTGCTCTGTGACTAACGATCCCGTAGCTGAGTGATAAGTGCAGATCAGTAGCACAGAGCATCAGCAACGGGGATACAGGCCTAGGTCCACACTTTGACTTTCCTCCTTAGGAGGTCAAGACCTGGGACAGTCTTTTCTGCTCTATCTCCATCTGAGGAAGGGAACATTCAACAAACTTCCAGGCACAGTTGTGGTGATGGAGGAATTCGGGATTGTATGTGAAGTGTTCAGTGGTGAGGAGATTATTTTGCAAAGTTGACATTGCATTGTTCTGTGTAAATGGGAAATACCTCCTGAGGAAACACACACATACTCAATACAATCACATTTACATTGACACCACATAGACACCCCTTAGCCCTCACACATAAACCACACAACCTAAATGACCTAGTTGTTCTGGGGCCTGTAGAACATGGTCATAGTTCTTTACTGGACAGTTGGTTTCTCCCACTACACACTCAACCTTCATTCCTAGCAAGAACCCAGAATCAGGGTGGCTCTCCAGACCAAAGCAGACAAGAAAGCCCCACCTTTTTCATCACGTAGATTATTTCTCAATGAGTGATTATAAAAAAATGGAATGCTTTTATTTCCTGTTGAATTCATCTGCAATTAAAAAAATGCAAAACACTATGAGGATGGCATCATCCTAAACACTGCTGGTACAAGTCTTTTGTTCTCTCTAAGAAACCTGATGGGAACCAGTGGTTGAGTCAGGGGCCCCAAAACAAAGAAATGAAGCAAGGTTTCTATTTTGGACGAAGTCAAGCTTACCTGGGGGAGAGATGGGACCCCTTTCTCTGCCTTGTCACTGGAAAGGTCCTCCAATGGGCACTCCAGGGGGTCTGGGGGACATGGAGTAACTGTCAGGACACCGATGGTGCTGCTCAGAAATTACTCAGGGAGCTCTGATTGATGTGGACATGGGGCAAGAGGGTATGGATGTGATTAAGAGGCAAGGTGAGCTGCTGATGTCCCATCCTCCTTGGTGTATGAATGAAGGCAAAAGAGAGGAGCAGGAAGGGAGTGAAAAACAGAGCTTTTGGCTTTCTAGCTAAGTGGAATCTAATTTATGTGAAATAATCCATCTAAACAGGGTAAACACTCAAAGATACAGACATAATGAAGAGAAGGGCCACATGCACCCCAATGTTCATAGCAGCAATGTCCACAATAGCTAAATCGTGGAAGGAGCCGAGATGCCCTTCAACAGATGACTGGATTAAGCAGATGTCCATATATACAATGGAATACTACTCAGCTATCAAAAAGAATGATTTCTCAACATTTGCTGCAACATGGACAGCACTGAAGGAGATAATGCTAAGGGAAATAAGTCAAGCAGAGAAAGACAATTATCATATGGTTTCTCTCATCTATGGAACATAAGAACTAGGAAGATTGGTAGGAGAAGAAAGGGATAAAGAAAGGGGGTAAACAGAAGGGGGAATGAAGCATGAGAGACTATGGACTCTGAGAAACAAGTTGAGGGCTTCAGAGGGGAGGGGGTTGGGGGAATGGGATAGACCGGTGATGGGTAAAAGGAGGGCACGTATTGCATGGTGCACTGGGTGTTATACGCAACTAATGAGTCATCAGACTTTACATCAGAAACCAGGGATGTACTGTATGGTGACTAACATAAAAAAAAAAAAAAAACATTAAAAAAAGTAATTATTGATAAGACTGTATTTATTGCCATTTGATTACTCTGGTCATCTCTTTGGTGGCATTTCCTTGATGAAACCCCCTGAATCCTCCCCTCTCATTCATCATCTTTCAAAGCTCCTGACTGGAGAAGTTCATACACCCCATGACATAATCTAAGCACAAGACTGCTGAAAAGAGCAGAGCTATCTCAGGGTCTCCAGGATCTAAGGAGTCAACCTCAGTTAGCAATTTCGGACAAGCCAGTGTAAGCGTGTGAACTGAGACCGGATGTGTAAACTGGTGAATGTTTGAGACCATGGACTTCAGAACAACATGGACTTAAAATCACCTTGACCTGCAAGGAGAGAGGGGTTTTTCTGGTCAAGGATATGGACAATTATCCTGTCACAAGAGAACCAGTCCCTGATCCATCAGGTCCGAGCCAGGGAAAAGTGGCTACCATGTATCTGACCAAGATGCGGGGGCCTTGAGGGAATTTCTGCCTTAAAAAGAACTGCGTAAGGAAATGCAGGAATGCTGAAAATCCTAGCTCATAGGTCAGCATAGATGTGAATAAACCAGGCTTAGCTGTGGCCTTAAAGTACACCTCCCGTCTTTTTCCCATACACAAAACAAGCAGGAATAGGAATCCAGAGATCATTGACAAGGATCCCAGAAGGATTCCAGTCTCAGTAAATGGTGAACCTGGAGCCCTTAGAGGGAGACTGAGGATGGCAAGTCCTGCCTGCCCTCAGACTATTTGCAAATTACCTTCCTCTGGCTTTGTCCCTTCCACATGCAGGATTTGATCTCTTTACATGTTTTCCCCCACTTAGTGCTGGTGCAATTCCAGAGATTGAACTAGAAAACTACAAGTTCTCGATACTGGGTCAAAACAAAAACAAAACAAGAACACCACGTCAACAAAGGAAGCAGGAAATAGTCCACCTTCCTTTATAGTGGAAAAAAGCGGCTCCTGTCCTGGACAGGAAGCAGTTCTGGGGAGTGTGACTCTTAAAGACTCCCACTTTCAGTGGTTGTTGCTATTTCTGTGGAAGTACCTTCAACCTCTAAATCTCAGGAGTTCTGAGGGGCTGCCTTTGCTGTTTGCCCAAATTTATTGTACTGAAATGAACCTGTCCTCTGAGTAAAGGGGATTTGGGGGTACCCTCCAGTAGCTAGGGAGGAGGACTGGCTCTTCTCCTTCCTCCCACATACAATAGCTGATGACGCTTTAAGATTCCTTAGTTCAGGAATGAATATGAGAGTCTATATCTTCTACGTTACTGTAGGAAGTAAAAGAACAAACCACACTCTCGGGCTCTAAAAGAAAAAAGGGCTTTAATATAATAATATTTGAATTTACCACTTACTATTTAAGAGAATAAATATTGCCCCCCGTCAAATAACTAAATAGATGGGAGGAAGGGATGTGGAGCACATGGGGCGGATGCACCGCAAATCCCCAGCTGCTGAGGAATCCCTGCAGGGCCACTGGACACTTGCTCAGCCCTGAGGTTGACTGCGGCCAGTTCTTCTCCTTCTTGAGTGCTACTGACCAGCTAGGACCGGGACTCCAGCTGGCAGGACAGGGTGTAGCTAAGGACAGAGGGACACCTGTGAGTTGCCCAGGAGCTTCCATTTAAGAGTCCCTGCCAGTGCTTGCCCACAGCTGGAGTCAGGCGCCCCGGCAACAAGGCCTGAGGCTGCCCAGGGAAGGAGGATCCCAGGAGTGGCCAGCAGAAAGAGTCCACCCCGAACCTCACCGACCCAGCTCCTGATGGGCCTCACCTCTCACCTCACTGAGAGACTCCATAGCCTGGAACCAGGCCCAAAAAGGATCCTCGGGCTCTAGGGTGTAATTCTTGGCAGCCACCTGGAGCAGCATGATGTCCGTCATGACTTGGTATTCCTGAGCAGAGAGAGAAGCACAGGATGTATAGGGAGCCTGGGGCGGGGGGGGGGGGGGGGTAGCTGCAGGGCCTGGTGAGGGTTGAGCAATGGGAGAGGGGAACTGTCCCGGGTCCTGGCACACATGGCCACCCTCCTGCCTGCAGATTCATCCAATCCCAACCTGTTCTCAGAGGTGAGTATAAATAGCCCTTCCTACGGGAAGCTATCCTTGATGGCATTCCTCTATCCCCACTTACTAACTAGATGGGTCTTCCACTTCTTTATTATCAAACTATCCCAGTAAACGTGAGACGGAGGGGATGGAGCCAAGCAATGTTCTTCCCAGGGACATCTCTGAGGCCTACTCCCTACCCTTTCCTACAGGAAGTGACACACAACCTTATTCTTTTTCTGGTGGTTGATCTCACATCTTTGGAAAGCAGAGAGCCAAAGTCCATCAGAAGGAGCCCCCTGGTTATTACTAGCACCTTACACCCACACCTTCTAATGCTGCGTTAAGGCCAAGACACATTTGTGGGCTCTGCAAACACTGATAATGGGACTGGGATCTAGGCAAGGCTCTGGGGTCCAGAGAAAGGACACGGGGCAGATGGACTGGCTACAGATCGGGACCCTGTAGCACTACCCTCTCGGAAGACAGTAGGGGAGGCCGAAGCCTCAGGCAGGAAGGGGCTGCTGCGGCTACTGAGGTGCTTGCTGATGTGGAGGGTCCTGACTTCATTCTCCCCCCACGGGCAACCTCACCAGGGGAGGCTGAGGTCCAGTCAGACAGACTTCACGCAGCTTTGCCTTCAGGAAGCTCTGCTGCTTCACCAGTCTTCGGCACCGGGAGCCGTGTCCTAAGTGCAGCGTCCCTTCACTTATCACTGAGATGGGCAAGAGACCCCAGCTCACAAGGGCAACTGTGAGGCTGTCATGAGGGGAGGTTTGCCGAGTCCTGAGAGCTCAGGGCTCAGTACAGGGGCGCTCTGCTCCCAAACCTCCGGATTCTGGTCCCTCCCCCACAATCCTCAGGCTCACCCACCTCCAGATAGTCCTCCATTGCAATATCCAGCATCACCAATTCAGTGAGGAAAGTGCCAAGTTAGGGGACAACACCCTGTGTCATGAGCGGTAGGGTTGGGATGAGTCCCTGCTCTCTGATGCCCATGGGGACCCTCCCCTGAAAATGCTGCAGCCTCCTGGCCCACCCCAGTTTCCCACATGGAGCAGCCTAGGACCCTTAGCAGTCTCCCCTCAATTCCCTTTCCCCTCACCCTCCAAGTACATCATACTCTTTCTAATCACCTCCAGGGCCTGCTTTTAGAAAATCACAGGGTATATAGTCCTGGGCTCCTCCCCATCCCGAAACACATTCTGGATCCAGCTTTCTAGACCCTCCTGCTGGTCACTTTGAAACAAGAATTTTAGAAGCAACAGGAAGTGGAGCTGGAGTTGAAGTCCCAACTGTACTGATTTGGAGGCTTCCAGCCCTCAGGGAGAAGCCCCTCTCCTCTGACTTTGGAGGCCCTGGGCCTCAGGCACACTCACCTTCTTCTGCAGCCTCTTCTTCTGGGCTCTCTGGAGGGCCATCACCAGGGTGGCAGATTTATTAGATGGTTGCTCCTGTAGGGCCAAGGACAAGATCCTTGAGACCGTAATACCCTCAGTCCACTTGCCCCCACCATCTTTTAATTCAGACCCTAGACATCTGACTTAAGTCCGCTGATAACTGATAAACATTATCCTTAAGCATGCCATGAGTGATTCTAGAAAAATCTCAGCTCCAACATTCTCCATGTGTGACCCTGAGCTTGCAGCCTGGCCTCCCTGAGCCTGTTTTCTCATCAGGAAAAGTGAGAATTCTACCTACCTCCCATCGTCTCCTGAGGACTCAGTATCGTATTACTATCATTATTGTTGTGGCCCTCAACCCATCCCAACCCCTTCACTGAGCAGAGCCCTGTCCTCTGGGCTTTCAAGGTTTGTACAGGTGTCCATCTGGACTAGCTGTTAACATAGAGAGACAGGGTGTCTAGGCTAGGGAATCTGGTTGAGCAGCACCTGGTTGTTCCACCCCCAATGGAATCTTCACCCCAGCCTGTCACCACATTCATGCCAAAGGCTTCCCCTCTCCAAGGAATGCTTCAGGCCATTCCCTATTTCATCCATGCAGGACCCTGTTCCCTCACACCCTTCTTCTCTTTCCAGACCTGCACCTTCCATGCTACCTTGATGACTAGTTTCCTGCTCTGTGGGTTGTCTTCAGTGCCCAGCTTTTTAAAGTTTTGAAAGCACTTCCTGAATAGAGGGAAAGGAGGCAGGACGATTGGAGGACTAATGTGGCAGGATTGAGTGCAAGTCCCTTTTATTTGAGAACCCCAAAGTGTCAAATTGCCTGGATAACAGTTTTCTCTGGGTTCCTCTGAGCACTAAGGTCTTTGTAGGACATGGGACAGAGCTCTGATGTAGGTCATCCTATGACTCCATTCCCATATTAATTGAGCAGCTCTGTTTTGGTCAATTTTGGTTTCAATTGGGCAGAGTTTAGTGGTTGTAAACACATGAAAATATTTATTCAGCTCAGCCTTGTGGGGGAACATTTAGGAAAACTGATTTCTAAAGCAGGAGACATGGTGGCCTATTCTCCAGGGAGGCTGAGAGACCCGCCTGCCAGCCCAGGTCCTGTAGTCAGGGATTGCTGCTTCCCAGGAGGTCCAAGCTGGCTGAGGGGGAAGAGGACAGGCCTCTGGGAGATCCCTCATCCATCCTGGTCCGTCCATGCAGAGAGACCGTCTCACCTGGAAACGTTCTCCCATGTCTTCTTGGGGTGGTATATTGAGACAGTCTGCAGAGCCAAGACGATGGCATTCAGGGAGTAGTAGTTCTGCAGGATTTGACAGGCCTGGGGAGGGAAGAGAATGAGCTGTCACGTGGGTAGTGGAGGCTGATTTTCTCTAGAGCTTCAGTCACCCTCAGTTTAAATCACTCCTCCTGGATGAAGCAGATGTCCAGGGACCTGCCGAAGGGCACATATAAGGCCCAAAGAGTCCCAATGCTGAGAGACAAAGGATTTTACCTCACTCCAAGGAAGAAGTCAAGGAGGAACAGAGCATCCCAACATTGGGCCATGCAAGTCACAGTCAGCCTCTGGAAGGAAGAGCCTAGGGACTGCACAGTCCCTAGGGCAAAGACCAGGGCCTTCCACCCTGAGACCTGATCAAGGGAAGAGCAGTGCCCGAGACGCAGGAGATCACCTCAGCTGGGCTTCCCGTTGCATACCTTGGCCACCTTGATCCAGTGCTCCACCACCATGGCCCTGTCCCGGGCTGTCATGCTTGGGTTGCCAAGGCAGGTAGTGATGACACACTTGGCCACACCGTTGAACTGGGCGACAGTGGCCCGGACTGTGGGTGCCAGGTGCTCACTGCCAGGCTTATTGCGCTTGGACCAGACGGAGCCCAGGCACTGATGGGGCAGCAGCTTCTTGAACAGCTCCTAGAGAACAGGGGGAGGTTTGTTCACCCAGCTATTTCACATGCAAGAGTAGTGTCCTAGATAGGGGTCACAGGTCAGAGCTAGAGCTCAGAAAGCTGAGAATGTGGCCTGAGCCTGGTTGGAGTCCCTGGATGTCACTCCATTCTTTTTCACTGAGGGGCCCAGGACAGGATGGCCCAGGAGCAAATAGAGACGAGGGAAGGAAGGAGGGCATTTGCATCCTGATCATCCTCACAAACTCCAAGCTCCACGCTGCTGTTCAAGGTGGCTCCTCCCAAGGGGGACTCTTCCCCTCCAACTATTCATCCCTCTGGTTCTACTCCCCTCTCAGATACACATTCTCACATGATAGCTACAACCACAGGTTTATCTATCTGCCCTGCACTTAAGTACACATCAGATACCTAGTAATTGATGAGGGTACTCAGCCTCCAAAACAAGTGGGTGGGCGACCCATGGACTTGACTGAACACAGAGAGCTGCCCTCCTCCCCCATGGAGACCAGGGCCTGCCCATTGGTCTCTCCATTCTGGCTCATTTCTTCTCCCTAGTACCTCCGTATCAGTGCTTATCAGGGTCTCTCGCTACAGTCCGCAGCTGGACAGTGAAAGCTTGGGGCTAAGCACCTTCATGGGTTGACAGGGTTGGGAAGTGGTGGAGCTGAGATTTGGTCCCAGACCATAGGAGTCCACATCAGGGAAAGGCAGGTGTGAGGCAGCCTACAGCAGAAGAAACGCTTGTCCCTGCCCCACCCTGAGAGCCTAACTGCTCACCGTATCCATATATGTGAGTTGCTCTGTCACAAGCCTGGAAGGGAAGTCCAGGAGGTCAGGCTTCTCCTCACCCAGCTGGTTCTTTGGGGTGACACAGCAGGAACCATCTGGGGTCACAGTGGGCTCTATGTCTATTGTCAGAGCTGGAGTGAAAATTCCTGGGAAAGCTGATGGTCCAGCTGACTGCAGCTCAGCACCCGGCACACATGGAGATGATGGGAGCATGTGTTCCAGTTCTGCAACAGCTGATGGAGGGGAGGCTGGCTCTGACACTGCAGGTGATGGTCGATGCAGAGCTGGGGTTGCCTCTAGCTCCATAGAAGGCCCTTTTTCTGGCTCTGCAACTGGAAGGAGCCCTGGAGCTGGCACTGGAGCAGGTTAAAGAGAAAGGTTCATCCACATAACTGACTTTCCATGTGCCTTTCCAAAAACAGGACATATACCATGGCCTTAAGGAGGGCACGTATTGCATGGTGCACTGGGTGTTATACGCAAGTAATGAATCATGGAACTTTACATCAAAAACTTGGGATGTACTGTATGGCGACTAACATAACATAATAAGAAAATATTAAAAAAATATATCCAATGAATTTCCAATCCATGAGCCCCATTCCAGATAGCCTTCCCAAACTGCAATCTCCCTTACCCTCTGCCTCTACAGGCTCCAGAAGTTCCCGCTGCAGCAGGAGAATGGGGGCATGGTTTCTCAGGTCCCAGTCATGGCACTTCAGATGTACAGAGCCCCCCCCCCCCCCCCGCTTTACCTCAAGTCATATGTGGAGCACAGTCAGAGGCCTGGCCTTTCATTCCACATGCTACTCCCACAGCACCGTTCTTTCTGTGTGGGTCCCAGAAGATGGCCCCAGGCCACTTCCAACCCCTCTGTAGCTGTCTTTGCAGTGGTTTGCTCATCCAGAAAACCTGAATGAGTGGTTTTTCCACTTACACTCTTCACGGCCATAGGTCTAGTCTACTCCGTCTTCCATGCAGACCAGTATCAGGGCTTAAGTTTGAGGCAGATTTGTGAGTGGTCTGCTCACCACAGCTTCTATTATTGGCCCCAGTTGTGGTCAGCAGAGGTGGATACGGAAAGGGGCAGGCAGAGCAAGATGAGACCATCAAAGGGGTGGATGTTTTAGGCACCAGCTCAGCCCAGATTGTGCTCTGCTTCCCAGAGGGCTTGAAGGCCCATCCATAGCTCTTTTTGACTCATTTGCTTCTTCAGGAAGCCCCCCAAATTCAGCCCTCCCATGGAAACCAAGAGATCTGTGAGATCTATGGCTCTGAAAGTCCCTCCCCAGCCACAACCCCTGTATCTCCCACCCTGCTCTGTGGAGGCAGCAGTCTTTCCTTCTGGACCCAAAGACCGTGTTTTTACTTGTTATAGTCCATCATAATGGTACAAACACAGGTGGATCTATTCACACCTAGAGTAGGCCATGAAGATGTCACATCTAATGAACTATGGACATGGGTGCTTATGATGTGTAGAGTGACTATCTGACCCTCTGACTAAAATTGAGACCCAGACATTGTATCTACTTTGTCGACTGAGTTATCTTAGTGACTGGAAAGTGCCTGCATTACTACATGCCTAATACATATTATTGAATGAATGACTCCTAACCAGTACTTTCCAAATACTGAGTGGACCTTGGGCGGCTCTGCCTGCCCCCAGTGACTCCCTAATCTGGTCACATAAAGGACCAGTGCCAGGACCAACTAGATGGAATCTCAGAAGTCCTTTGCAAACAGGAAAACTATGAGCTTTCCATTTGCTTTTGTAAACCCAGAAGGGCCACAGGCCTGTGAGGGTTGAGGTTGAGAGCTTCTTCACTGGAGAGCGAGAACTACTAAACATGAAGATGCCCAGCATGTTCAGCAGCCTTTTCTACAGAGCCAGGCCCCAGATAAGCCTGTGCCGTGTTTTCTCCCATGATTTCCTACAGTAACCCTATGAGATTCAGCCTCTTACCACCCCATTTTTCAGAAGAGGAAAGTGAAGCTCAGAGAGGTACAGTGACATTCCCAAGACATACAGCTAGTAGGTGGGAGTCTCACTCCTGTGCTGTGCCTGGGGTGGGCATTCACCTGTTGAACTGCTGGCCCAGGACCTGTTGGGGTGAAGTGAACACATGGTATTATGCAGAAAATTGTGATATTTGATATGTTTATATCTGGGAAGAATGGTACCAGGGAGCGTACGAAATGCTCCACTGTGCCTTCTCTGAGCATCAGCATCGTGCAGGCCTCGTCCAGGGACAGGATTAATTCTTTTTCCCCACCAGAAAGACGGGGGGGGGGGGGAGCGCAGTGTACTCAGCTTCAACTCCATGAACCACCAGGAAGATCAGGGTCTGGCGTTCAGACCAGAGACTCCCAACGCTTCGGGAACTTGTGCAAGAAAAGGGACTTGAAGGCCCGCCCAGAAAAGGGCTCTAGGCTTAAAGGTGCAATTGGCTTTAGGGGTGAAATGATAAACCATTGTTCCCTTTAACCCATTTTGTTAGTTGAGCAACAATAGCATTTCTCTCTTTTAATAGCCTTTATTAAGAACTCTATGCCTTTAAGTCATCGGTAAACATCCCTACTGCAGACAGGAGAAAGCAGAAGCTTAGCATCTCCAACGCTGCTTGAGATCATAGACGTTGGGCCTGAGAACTGTCCAGAGCATGGAATGCATGGCATTCCTCCCATGCTGATGAGGCCTGGTCTGTTCCTGACATGGAGAGAAAGGTTCAGGGGAAACCACCCTCCTTGGCAGGCCACAGGGGAGCCAATTGTTTCTAGTGTGGGTTCTGGCCTTGCCCTGATCATCTGTGGGTCCTGAGATAGGACATGAATTTGGACCCATTCTCACCCCAGACCAGCACTGGATGTTGTTGGTGGCCTGATGCACCTGCTGCTTGTCAAAGGAGATGAAGTAGCTGAACCCTTGGAGCAGCTCATCAAAGATGTCCTGGGTGGAACTCTGAAAAGATAGAGCCAGCTACCTGGGCCAGGAGGCATCAGAGGCCTTCCACCCAATCTGTGGTTCTATGTTCTGGCAGATCTAGCAGCTAAAAAAAGTTTGTTAAGACACTTAAGTGTTCCTTGCAGCATTGCTGAAATGGCAACAGAATTGAATCATGTCAAGTTCCACCAGCCTTGAAAGGCTGAATTACTGTGGCTGACGACCTCCTTTACGGAGGTCCAAAAAGACATATAAGGACACAGCTTGTGACCTGGTGGACCTACAATGATTTGATGTACTCTGAGAAATGACGCGTTATAGAGAAACATATAGAATGACTTCATCCCACCATTCCTTTTATGTTCAATCACCCTATTTAGTGTGAGGATTTATAAGGCCTTAGACAAGTTCTCCAAGGACAGTGGAGCTGGGTTCTACACAGGATACCTGGGTGAGTAGGGAAAATAATAAAAACAGTACAAAGACACTCATGGCTTCGGGAAAAGTAAGATAAAACACAACAAAACAAAATAACCTACGGCCCTAAACTGCAAAAAAACATTAATTATATTCTCTACCATTCCCATATATGTGAAGAGTCTTCCTACCTTATCCCATAGCTGGTGGTGGAGGTGTAGATGTTGGGATTACTTTGTGGTTGGGCCTGAGGGACACTCATGTGGAAACACTATAGGAGGGCCCTAGGTCTGTCCCCATATTTGTGTGGGGGCCCTGGGTGTGGAGAACCCTCTTCCCATTCTCACCTCAGGCAGCACTGATCCTGGGTGGTCTGGTGCACCTGACACTTGTCTAGGGAGTTGGAATAGTTAAAGTCACAGACCAGCTCATCAATGATCTCCTGGGTGCAGCTCCGAAAATGCAGTGCCCCATATATATGGGGCCAAGAGACATTAGTGGCCTCACGGGACATTGCCACAAGGGGCCACCCCCATTAGAAATCGTGTTCTCCAGTTAAGGCTAAGAGAAGCAGCAGAAAAGACATCCAACAAAGAGGAAGCCAGATGAAACCCTAGGGCTCATGATTAACATACAGGTGGTTGAGCTTGGTCCCCAGCACTCAGCTTCTCATCCTGCCTGCTATGACCTGGGGTGTGAATATGAAAGATGGGCCAGGTTCCAACACCTGGCAGCTTGCTTCTGCCCAGGAAGGGCATCCTTCCTCTGCCCCCTCCTCTACACACACATACACATACACACACACACTTAGTGAGGGGCAAGAGGTGTGGGCCTGCTGAAGTAGGATCACTGTTGTTGCCTGCTCTCCAGTGGGCTGCTCTGAGCTGCCCTGTGTTACCTGTTGGTGTCTCCTGCCACATGTCCAGAGGGCTCGGAAAAGCGGGCTGAGACGACGACTACAATGATGTGAAAGTCTTTCTCTCTGGACTTTCTGGGCCAAAGCCCCTGAAAGTAGGAATACAGCAACAGAACATCTTGTTCTCTTGAACGTCTCGAGTCAAGTGAGCTGGAAAGCAGGCTTTCTTTGAATGGATGTGCCTGGTTACCAGAGTTCTAAGTTCAATTGGGGCCTATCACCAAGGAAGTGAGGTCGCTTCTTCAAGATTCCAGTACCTTGGCCTCTGCCGTCTCTTGGCAACGAACTGTTTACTTTTCTCCCCCATGTCATCTCCTTAACTGTACACTATGAGCCAAAAATGCCATAGCCACCACTCTCTGGAAATGTAACCAGGGTCTGAGGTTTCAGGAGACAGAACTGAATTCAGACCTTTTTTCTTTGTTTTCCCAGTTCTGAGTCCTAAATCATTGTGTCTCTCACATATTCCCCACTTTCCCAAGCTGCTTAGTGGGGATCAGGCTAGAATCCACTTCTTGGGACATCATCAGGTGTATGTGGATAATGTAACATGGGTGGGGTGGTCCCCTGTGTATCTGAAGCACAATTTTCAGGATGGAAGAATTACAAGAAGGGGTGGGACTTGGCATGGAGGGCCGCTCAACAGAGGCCTGGGTTCCAACAATGTAATATTGGAACACTTTCCCACTTGGCCTTGTGTAAATGTGGGCACTATGATGGGGTGGAAATGAACGAAGAAGCAGATATTGCTGTCCTCTGTAGTTAAACTGTTCAATTGTTTCCCATTATATTTAGAATGAGACCCAGTTCCTCATTTTTTTAAAATTTTTAAAAAAGATTTTATTTATTTATTTGACAGAGAGAGACGGCCAGCGAGAGAGGGAACACAAGCAGGGGGAGTGGGAGAGGAAGAAGCAGGCTCTTAGCGGAGGAGCCTGATGTGGGGCTCGATCCCATAACGCCAGGATCACGCCCTGAGCCGAAGACAGACGCTTAAGGACTGCGCTACCCAGGTGCCCCAGTTGCCTCATTTTTGTCTATGAGCGGAACAGCCTTCACAGTGGCTCCCACCGATCCAGACTTGTGGTATAGGCATCACTCTCTACCCATTAGGTGGTTAGTTACTGGCTTCTGACCAATAGGATGCAGCCAATGCGATGAAATGTGATGTCTAAGTTTCAATTGCAAAGAGTTTCTAACTTCCTAGTTACTTTTCTTGTGTTCTGCGTCTCACTCCCTTTCCCTTTTTCTTCTTGATCTCTGAACCAAAAATCGAGCACAGATATTTTGAGCTGCCATGTGTAGAAGCACACATGGCAGAGAACTTGGCCTGTGCCAAGGCCAGAAGACACACAGGAACTCAGATTCTGAGTCCAAACAGCTTCCCGAATCATGTGAGCCAACTTGGGAGAAAATCCTCTGCCAGTCTAGCCTCAGTCACTGCTGCAGCCTCTGCCACACCTTGAGCCTGGGGAACTATGCTTATTTGTGCCTGGACTCCTCACCCACAAAAACTGTGAGAAATTAAATATATACATTTTAAGATTCAGGCTACTGGGGCAAGGCAGAAACATAGGAACAATAGATAAGTAACAGTCTCCCAGGCCTCAGCACCTCTCCCTGCCTTCCTCCCTCCCCTCTGCTCTCCTCCTAGTGTCCCTCCAGCCACGGGGGCTGCCTTTTTCACCTCCTCTGGCCAAACCAGCTCTGTTAGTGAGTGTCTGCAACAGCGGTCCCTTCTTTCTGACACACCGCACACAGACGTGTGCAGGTCTAGCTCCCTTTTGTCAATCTGTTTTCAGCAATGTCACCCTCAGTGAGGCCTTTCATATTTTCCTATCCAATGACTCCCCAGCCTTCCTTCATTACACACTTCAGTCGTCGTATATAGCACTTGCTCTTTTCTTTCACGTCTTTGGTTTGTGCTTTGTCCATCTCTAGACTGTGAGCCCCTAAAAGCAGGGAGCTCTTGGTATTTTCAGCTCTCCTCATGGGTCCACCAAGGTACCTGGCATAGGGGAGTGCTTAGTGTATAGTTACTGAATGAATAACTGAGAAGATCTTGGAGCCCACCTCCCCTTTTAACAAGCTAGACTGTAGGGAGAAGCGCAACTAAAAGTTTCGAGCTGTTTCTGGGCAAGGGGACAACCACAATGGCCTCTGCCTGACTCTTCCTTCTCCAGTATCTCCAGCAGAACTGATGAGGCACCATGGACAAGGAAGCACCCTGCATCACGTTCTCTGTCTCTAGTGGTACAGCCCCAGGCAGGCACACCACCAAAGAAAGGGGTGCTTTTATCTGGGTGTCCTCAAGGCAGTGGCTTTCCAGAGTCAGAGTGGCAAAGGAGCAGGATCTCCAGGCTCCAAGAGCAGAATAAGGGACCACAGAAACCTCCCTTTTCTCCTTTTTCTGTCCACTCCCATGGTGTCCTCTTTACTATTCCAGCACCCTCACCTCAGCCAGAAGAGTGATTCTGCACCCACCCTTGTATGTCCAAATGAGGACCCTGAAGGTCTAATGGAGACTGGTCTTGCCCCTGGACCCCAGAGACAGTGTTCAGTGCTCTGGCACTTTCCCAGAGAACATAAACAAATGATAAGCAGGTATGCGCAAGCCCAAAGCGCAATGACCTATCACATCAATTGGAGCAGCTGTCATAACAACGACAAGAGACAACAAATGCTGGTGAGGATGTGGAGCAAAGGAGCCTATGCGCACTGGCGCCGGCACTGTGCAAAACAGTATGGAGCGTCCTCAACACACTGAACACAGAACCACGGTATGTGCAGCAGCTCCACGTCTGGGAACATTCCATAGAAAACAAAGGAATATGTCTAAGAAATACCTGCACTTCCATGTGCAAGAAGCTTTATTTACCATAGCTGAGACAAGGAAAACATCAGTGCCCATTAGTGGTGAATGGATAAAGAAGTGTTACCTACATAATGGAATATTAATCAGCCATAAGAAAAGGAAATCCTGCTAAGTGTGATAACAGTTTTGGACTTAGAGGCATTATGCCAAGTGAAACAAGTGAGACAGAGAAAGGCAAACACTACATATGTGTAGGTATAGATATATATAGGGAGATAGATACTATATAGATGATAGATACATAGACATTTTCCCCTTTTATGTGGAATCTAAAACAAAGAAAAGAAAAGGCGGAAAACTAATTCAGAAGAACAGATCAGATTAAAGTAACAAGAAACAGAGGGGAGGGTGGGGGCAGGGATTGAGTGAATGGTGAAAAGGTACAAACTTCCAGTTTTAAGATAAATAACAGGGATTTACAGTACAACATGATGACTGCAGTTGATACCGCTCTATGGTTTGAGAGGTGTTAAGAGAGTAAATTCTGAGAGTTCTTATCACATAATAGCTTACACATACACAGTGTGTCAATTATATACAGTGATCAATTATATCAATAAAACTGGGCAAAAAATATTTTAATATTCATAATGGGCATCAGGAAAGTTGACTTGGTAAAAATAATGACACATAAGCAAAATGTAAAACAGCAGAACCCACAGTCAGTAGACTATGATATGGATAAAAAATCCAAGCCATTTGCATAAAAAATTGATTCTGATTTTTAAAATCAGTGAATTAAAGTTAAAGTAGATAAAATAGAATTTTAAATTGTGCTACATTTTTAAAAATTGATCAAGGAATAAAATGTCTTATTAAATTAACTCTGAAAATACCGTTTTGAAAAAATTTTCATGTTTTGGAAAATTCTGATTTTTAAGCTTTTAAGTGGGCACAGAATGAGAACATTTTGTTGGATCAAAGTTGTCTCCAGGAAAATGGGTGAGACAAAATAGCAGCACCAAAATGGCAAGACTAAATTGTCCTGTGTTCATTTCTCTGTATTTGCAGTTTTTAAAGAAAAAATATTTTTATTGACATACAATACACATAATCAAAAATCTACCATCTACCGTCTACAAATCTACCATTTATAGGTTTATATTTCATTAAGTACATTAAGTTCATGGAATACATTTTAAATGTATTAAATGCATTACTACCCTTTCTACAACCTCCGTCTAACCCAACTTCACATCTCATTTCATCTTGTGAAACTAAAACTCTACACCATGAATCAGAAACTTACCATTACTGCCTCATTCCAGCCCTTGGCAACACCATTCTACTTTCTGTCTTTATGAATCTACTTTGGGTAGGTCCCAAAAGTGGAGTCAAAGCTTGCATTTTTATGAATGCACTTAATGTAAAAGTTCACCCATGTTGTGGAGTTTTGCAGTCCTGTAGGAAATAAGCGTGTCACTTACCTGTTCTTCCGGTCTGTCTTCTGGGGGAGGGGCCTGCTGCTTGGCTGTTCAGGCTGCTCTGCCTGGTTGGCCTTTCACCACCCCTTGTCAGGGGGTTGGGTTTAACGTGAGGAGGTTGTCTGTGTGGCTTTGTTCCCTGGCAGATTTCCATGCCTCCTTAGAGGGGCAGAGGAAATACGGCTGTGCAGAAAACTCTGGCCTAGGGCAGCAAGATCACGGTCACCTTTCTTCAATGAAACTTCCAGGTCAAAACATCTCCACTTGGAAAAAAACCTGTCAGCCAAGAATGCTTTATTTGGAAAAGCTGTCCTTCAGAAATAAAGGAGAGATAAAGACTTTTCCAAACAAAGAAAAGCTAAATGAGTTCCTCACTACTAGACCTGCCGTAAGGGAAGAATTAACACCTATACTACTTAAACTCTTCCAAAAATATCAACATAAGAGGAATACACACAAACACATTTTAAGAGGCCAGTATCACCATGATACCAAAACCAAATAAAAAGACTACAAGAAAAGAAAATTATATACTGGTGTCCCCGATGAATATAGATGAAAAAATTCTCTTTAAGTATTAACAGACTGAATTCAGCAGCATCTTAAAGGACCATATACCACGATCAACTGGGATTTGTCCAGGGGGTGCAAGGATGGTTCAACATATGCAAATCAATCACTGTGTGACACATCACATTAACAGAATGAAAGATAAAAATCATATGAATATCTCAATAGATACAGAAAAAGCATTTGACATGCATTTGACAAAGTACAACATGCATTCATGATAAAAACCCTCAACAAACTGGATCGTGAAGAAACGTACCTCAACACAATAAAGGCCACATACGGCAAACCCACAGCTACGGCAAACATCACACTCATTGGTGAAAGACTGAAAATTTGTCATGTAAGATGGGGAACAAGACAAGGGTGCCCACTCTCAACACTCCTATTCAATACAGTACTCGAAGTCCTAGCAGAACCATCAGACAAGACAAAGAAATCATAGGCATAAAAATTGGGAAGGGAGAAGTTAAAACTGTCTCTATTTGCAGGTGACATATAGAAATCCTAAAGACTATAAAAACAACCCTGTTAGGTCTAATCAATGAATTCAGTAAAGTTGTAGGATAGAAAATAAATGTACACCTAGCAGTAGCATTCCTATACACCAACAACAAACTATCTGAAAAAGATATAAGGGAAAAGATACAAAGAACATTTATGTTAGGGAGAAAAACAACAAAATACTTAGAAATAAACTTGAGCATGGAGGTGAAAGGTCTCTTCACGGAAAACAAGACATTGATGACAGATACAAAAAAAGAAACCCACCAATGAATTGAATGGTATTGCATGTTTATGAATTGCAAGAAATAATGTTAATTACCCAAGCCACCAATAGACTCAATGAATTTCCTATCAAGATTCCAATGACTTTTTTTGCAGTAAGAAAAAAAAATCCTAAAATTTGAATGAAACAATGAAAGACTTTGGATAACCGAAACAATCTCTAGAAAGAAGAATAAAGCTGGAGGCATCACACTGCCTGATTTCAACTGTATTATAAAGCTATAGTAAATCAAAATCTTATGGTAGTGGCATAAAAACAAACACATAGACTAATGAACACAAGAGAGAGCCCAGAAATAAACCCAGACACATACGGTTTTTGAGAAGGGAGGCATTCTCAATGGAGAAAAATAAAACAGCTTCTTCAGTAAATGATGCTGGGAGAAGTGGATATTCACATGTCAAAGAACAAAACTGGACCCCTATCTTACATCATCCACAAAAATTTACTCAAAATAGATAAAAGACTTACAGGGAAGACCTGAAATCATAAAATTCCTACAAGAAAACATAGAGAATAAACTACTTGACATTGGTCTTGGTAAGTATATTTTAAAAATAACACCAAAAGCACGAGCAACAAAATAAAAAAAAAAAAAGTGGTACTACACTCAAGAGCCTCACAGTGAAAGAAATAATCAACAAAATGAAAATGCAACATATGGAATGGGAAAATATTTGCAAATCATGTATCTGAAGAGAAATTAATACCTAAAATATATACATAACTCATACAACTCAGTTGTATGTAAAAAAAAGAAAGAAAGAAAGAAAGTAAAAAAATAAAGAAAAGAAAAAAGAAACCAACTAAAGAAAGGACCAAGGACCTAAATAGACATTTCTCCAGAGAAGACAAATGGACAACCAGCACATAAAAAAGGTGTTCAGGGGCGCCTGGGTGGCACAGTGGTTAAGCGTCTGCCTTCGGCTCAGGGCGTGATCCCGGCGTTATGGGATCGAGCCCCACATCAGGCTCCTCTGCTATGAGCCTGCTTCTTCCTCTCCCACTCCCCCTGCTTGTGTTCCCTCTCTCGCTGGCTGTCTGTATCTCTGTCAGATAAATAAATAAAATCTTAAAAAAAAAAAAAAAAAGGTGTTCAACATCTAATCTTTACAAAGATACAAATCAAAACCACAAAAACCACAACGAGATATCATTCTTGTTAGAATAATTATTATCAAAATGACAAAAGATAACAAATGTTGATGAAGATGTAGAAAAAAGGGAACTCCTGTGCACTGTTGGTGGGAATGTAAATTGGCATAGCCAGTATGGAAAAACCTATGAACTTTCTTCAAATATTAAAAATAAAATAACCAAAGGATTCCGCAATTCCACTTCTGGTTACATAGCTGAACAAAATGAGATTAACATGTTGAAAAAAAAGAAGTTAGCCTGTTGAAGAGGTATTGCCACCCCATGTTCATAGCAGCATTATTTACAATAGCCAAGATATGGAAACAACCTGTATCTATCAACAGAGTAATGGATAAAGAAAATGTAGTCTGTATATCCAATGGAATACTATTCAGCCATAAAAATAATGAAATCCTGTCATTTGAGACCGCACGGATGGTCCTTGAGGACATTATACTAAATAAGTCAGCAGAGAAAGACAAATACTAGATGATCTCACTTATATGTGGACCCTAAAACATAAAACAAATAGAAAAACAAATAGAAAAAGAGATCAGATTTATGGTTACCAGAGGCACGGGGTGACGGGAGGGAAAACTGAATGAAGGGGATCAAAGGTACAAACCACAGCTGTAAGTCCTGAGAATGTCATGTGCTACACAATCACTGTAGTTAACACTGCTGCATGTTGTAGCTGAAAGTTGCTGTCATCTAGTTCAACCTCATTGAAATATTAGGAATCCCAAGCTTAATCCGAACGGTTTGAGCCCAAGGTCACAGAGCTCCCACGTTGCTGTTTTCAATTGCTGCCATAATACAGAGCACTTGGAAGGAGCATCTGTATTCCAGGAACACAGCCAAATATCCTTTATTCACTAACTCTTCTGACCCTGTGACTCCATACCCTTTACTTGTCGTAGTCAGAATTCAGTTAGATAGAAACTGCCTTTCTGATTCTAACAGTACTAACGCACTATGTTTTCAACACAAGCTGCCTATAATATAGTTTAAAGTATATTTATGATGTGTATGAAAAATAAAAAAAATTATTAGATGATAGTTAAGGTCCCAGAGGCTCGACAAATTCCACAGTTCTCAAAAATATGGCCCCAAAGCCAGCAGCATTACCTACACATTTGTCAGAAATGCAAATACTCTAGCCCTCGAGAGAACTATTGAATCAGAATCCAGTGGGATTTACCTTTGGCATCAACAAGTCTTCCAGGCAATTCTAATGCACACCAAAGTTTGAGAAACACTGCTTTAATTGTTTTCATTGTTTGCACAAAGACAAGGGTGGATAATTAGTCATAGTCATCTCCATAAACTCAATAAAAGCAACGGATTAAAAAAATACAGGCAAACTCACATATCTCATACGGAAAATTTACAATTTATAAAAAATTCTACAATATGCTTTAGAAGCTTAAAGAAAAGTGTGAGGACACATGAAACCTCATGATATATTTGGGTTTTGTGATGAGCACTGAGTGTTATACACAACAGATGAATTACTGAACTCTAAAGATATTTAGGTTTTTTTTTTTTTTTAAGATTTTATTTTATTTATTCGACAGAGATAGAGACAGCCAGCGAGAGAGGGAACACAAGCAGGGGGAGTGGGAGAGAAAGAAGCAGGCTCATAGCAGAAGAGCCTGATGTGGGGCTCGATCCCATAACGCCGGGATCACGCCCTGAGCCGAAGGCAGATGCTTAACCGCTGTGCCACCCAGGCGCCCCAAAAGATATTTAGGTTTTGTTTTAATTTATGACTGAATGTAGTGTTCATTTCTGTTTCATAAATGGATTTAAAACACCACATATGCCTAGTAATAAATGAAACCTCAAGAAACTAGATGAGTCTCAAACAAACAACCTAACTTTACCCCTTAAGGCACTGGAAAGAGAACACATCAGGCCAAAGTTATTAGAAGGAAAGAAATAACAAAGATTAGAGCAGGGAAAAATGAAGCGGGACTAAAAGGATAATGGAGTATACCAACGAAACTAAGAACTGATTCTCTGAAAATAAAATTGACAAGCCTTTACCTAGATTTCCCCCACCCCCAAAAACAAGGAGAGAGAGAGAGGGAGAGACAGAACTCATATAAAAAATGAAAGAGTGATACCAGAGAAATGCCAAAGATCATAAGAAACTACTCTGAACAATTATATACAAAAAATTGGACAACCTAAGGGAAATTGATAAAACTCCCAGAAACATACAACTTGCTAAGACTGAATCCTGATGAAATGGAAAATCTGAACAGCTTATTAGTAAGCAGGTTGAATCAGTAATTGAAAACCTCCAAAAAACAAAACTCCAGGACTAGATGGTTTCACAGGTGAATTCTACAAAATATTCAAAAAGGAATTAATACTCAAATTCTTCCAAAAAATAAAGGAGGAGGGAATTCTTCCAAACTCATTTTATAAAACTGGAATTCTTCTGATACCTGATCCAGACAAGGATTCTGCAAGAAAAACATTACAGGCCAATATTCCTAATATACACTTACAAAAATCCTCAACAAAATATTAGCAAACCAAATTCAGTAATACACTAAAAGGATCATATACACATATCTAGAAAAGTGTTGTTACAGCTGATGTCAGAGAAATTATCTGTGCTATCTTCTAAAGTTTTTATGGTTTCAGGTCTCATATTTAGGTCCTTAAGCTTTTTGAGTTAATTTTTGTCTATGGTGGAAAAAAAGTCCAGTTTCATTCTTCTGCACGTTGCTGTCCAGTTTCCCCAAGATCATCTGCTGAAGCGGCTTTATTTTCCCCACTGTATACTTTTGTGGCCTTTGTTGAAGATTAATTGACCATATAGTTGTGGAATTATTTCTGAGCTTCCTATTCTGTCCTATCGCTCTGTGTGTCTATTTTTGTGCCAGTACCATACTGTTTTGATTACGACATGTTTGTACCGTAAATTAAAGTTTGGAATTGTGATACTTCCAGCCATGTTCCAGGATATTTAGGATTTTTTGCGATTCCATACAGATTCTAGGTCTGTTCTGGTTCGGTGGAAAATGCTGTTGGTGTTTGATAGGGATTGCCTTAAATCTGTGGATTAGATAGTATGGACATTTTAAGAATATTAATTCTTCCAATCGACAAACATCGAATGTCTTTACTTTCTGTGTGTGTGTCATGACTTTAAATCAGTGTATTTATAGTTTTCAGAGTCCCGGTCTTAAAGCCTCTTTCATTAAATTTATTCCCAAGTGTGTGTGTGTGTGTGTGTGTGTGTGTGTGTGTGTGTGTGTGTGTGTTAATCGTTGGTGCAGTTGTAAATGGGATTTCTTTCTCAATTTCTCTTTCTGCTATTTCATTCGTAGTGCATAGAGATGGAACAGATCTGTGTATTAACTTTGCATCTTGTAATTTTACTGAACTTATGAGTTCTAGTGACTTTTTTTTTTGGTAGGGTCCTTAGAGTTTTCTAGATATAGTATCGTGCTATCGTGCTATACACGAATAGTGACAGTTTTACTTCTCCCTTACCAATTTAGATGCCTTTTCTTTCTTTTCCTGGTCTGACTGCTGAGGTCAGGACTTGCAGTACTATATTAAACAAAAGTGCTGGGAGTGCACATCCTTGTCTTCTTTCTGATCTTAGAAGCAAAACTTTTGGTTTTTCACCATTGAGTATGACGTTAGCTGTGTGTTTTAGATATATGGTTACTGTTATTATTTTGGGGTACGTTCCCTCTAATCTTACTTTGTTGAGTATTTTTGTCATCACTGGGTGTTGTACCTTGACAGATTAGATTTTAAACTAAAGATGGTAGGTAGAGATACAGAAGGACACTATATTATTCTTAAAGGATGTATCCAACAAGTGGATATGACAATTATAAATATCTATGCTCCCAACAGGGAAGCAGCTAGATACACAAGCCAACTCTTAACCAGAATAAAGAGACATATAGATAATAATACGTTAATAGTAGGGAAGATATAGATAATAATACGTTAATAGTAGGGAACCTCAACACTCCTCTCTCAGCAATAGACAGATCACCTAAGCAGAAAATCAACAAAGAACCAAGAACTTTGAACGGACCAGATGGACCAGATGGACCTCATAGATATATACAGAACACTACACCCCAGAACAACAGAATACTCATTCTTTTCGAATGCACAGGGAACGTTCTCCAGAATAGATCACATACTGGGTCACAAAACAGGTCTCAACCGATACCAAAAGACTGAGATTATTCCCTGCATATTCTCACACCGCAATGCTTTGAGAATGGAACTCAATCACAAGGAAAAATTTGGAAGAAACTCAAACACTTGGAAACTAAGAAGCATCCTGCTCAGGAATGATTGGGTAAACCAGGAAATTAAAAATCAATTTAAGCAATTTATGGAGACCAACGACAATGAAAACATATCGGTCCAAAACCTATGGGACACTGCAAAGGTGGTCCTAAGGGGGAAATACACAGCCATCCAAGCCTCACTCAAAAGAATAGAAAAATCTAAAATGCAGTTTTTATATTCACACCTCAAGAAGCTGGAACTGGAACAGGTCTAACCCACGCACAAGAAGGCAGGTGATCAAGATTAGAGCAGAGATCAATGAATTAGAAACCAGGAGCACAGCAGAGCAGATCAACAGAACTAGAAGCTGGTTCTTTGAATCAACAAGATCGACAAGCCACTGGCCAGACTTATTCAAAAGAATAGAGAAAGGACCCAAATTAATAAAATTATGAATGAAAAGGGAGAGATCACAACCTACACCAATGAAATAGGAAGGATCATTAGAAACTTTTTATCAACAGCTTTATGCCAATAAATTAAACAACCTGGGAGAAATGGATGCCTTCCTGGAAACCTATAAACGACCAAGACTGAAACAGGAAGAAATTGGTTACTTAAACAGACCAATTAATTATGAAGAGATTGAGGCAGTGATCAAAAACCTCCCCAAAAACATGAGTCCAGGGCCTGACGGATCCCCAGGGAATTCTACCAAACATTCAAAGAAGAAATAATACCTATTCTCCTGAAGCTGTTTCAAAATATAGAAATAGAAGGAAAACTACCAAAGTCATTCTATGAGGCCAGAATTACCTTGATCCCCCAACCAGGCAAAGACCCCATCAAAAAGGAGAATTACAGACCGATATCCCTGATGAATTTGGACGCCAAAATTCTCAACAAGATCCTACCTAGCTAATAGGAGGCAACAGTTCATTAAAAGGATTATCCATCAAGACCAAGTGGGATTCATCCCTGGGATGCAAGCATGGTTCAACATTCGCAAATCGATCAGTGTGATAGATCATATCAGCAAGAAAAGAGTCAAGAACCATACGAGCCTCTCAATTGATGCAGAAAAAGCATTTGACAAAATACAACATCCTTTCCTGATTAAAACCCTTCGGACTGTAGGAATAGAGGGTACATTCCTCAATTTCATATTCTATGAAAAGCCTACAGTGAATATCATTCTCAATGGGGAAAAGCTGGAAGCCTTTCCCTTAGGTCAGGAACACGACAAGGATGCCCACTCTCACTATTATTCTTCAACTTAGTACTAAAAGTCCTTGCAGCAGCAATCAGACAACAAAAAGGGATAAAAGGTCTCCAAATCGGCAAAGAAGATGTCAAACTGTCTCTCTTCGCAGATGACATGATACTCTACATGGAAAACCCAAAAGACTCCACCCCCAAACTACTAGAACTGATAGAGCAATTCAGTAATGTGGCGGGATACAAAATCAATGCTCAGAAATCAGTTGCATTTCTATACAAGAACAATGAGACTGAAGAAAGAGAAATTAGGGAATCCATTCCATTTACAATAGCATGAAAAATCATACATTATCTCGGAATTAACTGAACCAGAGATGTAAAGGATCTATATTCTAGAAACTACAAATCGCTCTTGAAAGACATTGAAGAAGACACAAAAAGATGGAAAAATATTCCATGCTCATGGAACGGAAGAATTAACATCGTTAAAATATCTATGCTACCTAGAGCAATCTACACATTCCATGCTATCCCAATCAAAATACCAATGACATTTTTCAAAGAACTGGAACAAACAGCCCTTAAATTTGTATGGAACCAGAAAAGGCCCCGAATCGCCAAGGAATTGTTGAAAAGGAAAACAAAGCTGGGGGCATCACGTTGCCTGATTTCAAGCTGTACTACAAAGCTGTGATCACAAAGACAGCATGGTATTGGCACAAAAAAAGACACATAGACCAATGGAACAGAATAGAGAACCCAGAAATGGACCCTCGGCTCTTTGGGCAAAAAATCTTTGACAAAGCAGGAAAAAACATCCAGTGGGAAAAAAGACAGTCTCTTCAATAAATGGTGCTGGGAAAAATTGGACAGCTACATGCAGAAGAATGAACCTTGACCACTCTCTCACACCATACACAAAAATAAACTCCAAATGGATGAAAGACCTCGATGTGAGACAGGAATCCATCAAAATCCTAGAGGAGAGCACAGGCAGCAACCTCTATGACATCGGCCACAGCAACTTTTTTCATGACACATCTCCAAAGGCAAGAGAAACAAAAGATAAAATGAACTTGTGGGACTTCATCAACATCAAAACCTTCTGCACAGCCAAGGAAACAGTCAAAAAAACTAAGAGGCAGCCCACGGAACGGGAGAAGATATTTGCAAATGACACTACAGATAAAAGACTAGTATCCAAAATCTACAAAGAACTTCTCAAACTCAATACACGAGAAAAAAATAAACAAATCCTAAAATGGGCAGAAGATATGAACACTTTTCCAATGAAGACATACAAATGGCTAACAGACACATGAAAAAATGTTCAAAATCATTAGCCATCACGGAAATTCCAATCAAAACCACACTGAGATACCACCTTGTGCCAGTTAGAATGGCAAAAACGGACAAGGAAAGAAACACCAAATGTTGAAGAGGATGTAGAGAAAGGGGTTCCCTCCTACATTGTTGGTGGGAATGCAAGTTGGTACAGCCACTCTGGAAAACCGTGTGGAGGTCCCTTAAAAAGTTAAAAATTGAGCTACCCTATGATCCAGCCATTGCACTACTGGGTGTTTACCTCAAAGATACAGACGTAGTGAAGAGAAGGGCCATATGCACCCCAATGTTCATAGCAGCAATGTCCACAATAGCTAAATCGTGGAAGGAGCCGAGATGCCCTGCAACAGATGACTGGATTAAGAAGTTGTGGTCCATATATACAATGGAATATTACTCAGCTATCAGAAAGAATGAGTTCTCAACATTTGCTACAACATGGACGGCACTGGAGGAGATAATGCTAAGTGAAATAAGTCAAGCAGAGAAAGACAATTATCATATGATTTCTCTCATCTATGGAACATAAGAACTAGGAAGATCGGTAGGGGAAGAAAGGGATAAAGAAAGGGGGGGTAATCAGAAGGGGGAATGAAGCATGAGAGACTATGGACTCTGAGAAACAAATGAGGGCTTCAGAGGGGAGGGGGGTGGGGGAATGGGATAGACTGGTGATGGGTAGTAAGGAGGGCACGTTTTGCATGGTGCACTGGGTGTTATACGCAACTAATGAATCATCAAACTTTACGTCAGAAACCAGGGATGTACTGTATGGTGACTAACATAATATAATAGAAAAGAAAAAAAAAAGAAAAAAAGAAAATTCTTTATTAAAAAATAAATAAATAAATAAATGAAAGGGGGAAAAAGGAAAAAAACGTAAGCACACAAAATCAGGGAACAGGACAGGGATAACAGCCCCAGATACAGAGGAAAAAGCTGGATAAAACAGATGATTTTCTATGAATGTATAAATCACCAAAACTAAACCAGAAAATGATAGCAAATCTAAAAAAGCACTAAGCTTTTTTTTTTTTTTTAAAGATTTTATTTATTAATTTGACATAGAGAGACAGCCAGCAAGAGAGGGAACACAAGCAGGGGGAGTGGGAGAGGAAGAAGCAGGCTCCTAGCGGAGAAGCCTGATGTGGGGCTTGATCCCAGAACGCTGGGATCACGCCCTGAGCCGAAGGCAGAGGTTTAAGAACTGAGCCACCCAGGCGCCCCAAAAGCACCAAGCTTAGGTAGTTTTACTGGGGAATTCCACCAAATTTAAGGAAACAGATCATTTCAAGAGTATTTAAACTGGCTAAAGCAGAGAAAGCTTTTAATAAAGCTAAGGAAAGCACTAAAACAACTTGATAAAGATTACATTAAAAACAAAATTACAAACTGGTTTCACAAATCACAATGTAAAATGACTCAGTAAAATATTACTAGAATCTGGCTACACACTAACAGAGTTTTCACTGATGATTCAATAATATGACCATGATTCAATAACATAAAATCTGTTACTATTATTCATATCAACAGGTCAAGGAAGAACATCTGTATAATTTCACAGATGCTAAAACAGTATTTAATAAAATTCAACAACCATTTTTGATGAAAAAAACAAAGAGCAACAACACAGCCCTTAGTAAAATAACCAGTGTGGCAGAAACACTAAAAGCATTCTCAGTGAAGGAACAAGACAACGTACCCACTATCATTCTGACTTAGTATTTGATCTCGTCCTGGAAATACAAAGCAACCAAAAAAGAGAAACAAGAGACATAAAAAGTAAAAAACATGGAATGAAATTCTTATTATTTGTAACTGATATGATATTATACCTGAAAATCCAAGAGAACCAACTGCAAAAACTACTAGAAACAATATGATGACATAAGTTACTGCTTGAAAAATCAGTAAGTACAGGGGCACCTGGGTGGCTCAGTCGGCTAAGCATCTGCCTTGGGCTTAGGTCATGATCCCAGGATCCTAGGATCAAGCCCCACATCGCATGGGGATCCCTGCTCGGCAGGAAGCCTGCTTCTTCCTCCCCCTCTGCCTACCACTCCCTCTACTTGTGCTCCTCTCTCTCTAATAAATAAATAAAATAAAAATTAGTAAAGTACAATAATAAAAATATGTAATATAAGAAAGGGTCCTATTTTCAACAACAAAAAAGATCAACTAGGAATAAATTTAAGAAATGTACAGGATTTTTACACAAACCTTTTAAAGACATTTCTGAGACAACTGGAGAAATATGTATGTAGATTGGATATTACATTAAATTAGTACTAGGCAATAAATTGTTAATTTTGATAAATATAAAAAAGTTTTGATAAATATAGCAATGAGGTTATATATATTTCAAAAGTCTCTATTTGTTCCAGTTCCCAAGTTATACTCTGAAGTAGTTACGAATAAAATCATTTGTTTTAAAACATTCTAGTCCCCCACCCTACAAAGAAATGGAGGGAAGAGGGACAAATGATTCAAGATTGGCAACACATGGCAAACTGTTTAAAAAGACGTGATGGATACATCCAGGTTCATTATATTCTCTTCCCTACTTTTGTGTATTTGAAAATGTGCACAATAGGACCCAAACAAAGGCACGTACTGAGAGACTCAAAGGTACACAATAGGCTTATAAAAACACACAAAAATTGCCACCTAACAATTAGAAATGCAAATTAAAGCTACAAATCAGATGTCATTTTCATCAATCAAATAGAGAAAAGATCCAAATATTTGGTGATATTCAGTATTTGGGGGAAAGGAAGTAACTGACCTGCCGGGGAAAAAGTATCCATCAGTACTTTGGAGGACTCCTTGGCCTCACCTTTCAAAATTATAAACACACACTCCGTGGCCCAGCAATTTCACTTCTTAGGAATTTATGCTAGAGATACTAATTCAATAAGTATTTTCCGCCACCTACTATGGCCATACACTAGAGACAGAAAAGTGGAGGAAACAAGGCCCCTGCTCTCATAGGGTTCCATTATTGTAGGGGAGGAGAGAACCAATAAAGCCAATTAAGTACACGGACAATTGCAAGGTCAAGGGAGATAAGTGTGATGAAAAAAGCAAACAGAATAAGGGTGTTGGGAGTGGCAAGAAGTCTATTTTGGATGGGCCTCTCTGAGGACGTGACAGTTGGGCAGAGACCTGGGTGAAGAAGAAAACAAAGGAGAAGAATGACCAGCAGAACATTCCAAGAAATAGGGAAGGAAACCACGGAGTAACACATACATTTGGCTTTCCTGCCCTCTGCTTCTCTTTTTATTCCCTAACAGTCTTTCGTTCCTCCAAAGGATATGAGCACCTCTTGAATGTCTTTCTTTGTCCTGATACAAAAATGAAAATAAACGTATCTTTGAAATACAATACATCTTTCGGGCCAGCACTGTTTCCCCAAACACTATTGTGCCTAATAATTTCATTTCTTCAAAGGAAGAATTCCCAAACTTATCTAGGTGTAATGCCAAACCTGTTTACAAAAGTACATTCAAGCTAGAATTAGTTTCACAAAAGATATTGACCAGTTACTAGATAATTTTATAGAAAAAAAAAATACTGTCAGTCCCTGCCCTTCTGGCAAGAATGCGAACCACTGACTTAGAGAAGACTATAGTTTAATTTCATAACCTTTTAAGCAATGAGGTTGAAATGTTGAAGTGCCTATTTGGATAAATATTTATTTATTTGGATAAATATTATTTATCCAAATATTTTCAATTTCAATTTCATGATCTTTTAGGCAATGATATTGATATTTTTAGAGGCTATTTTAATAAATATTTGACACTGAAGTGGCCAGTGTCAATTAAGGGCATTCCAGTTGACCCCAAAAGAAACAACTCTGCAACAACACCTGAGAACATTACATACTAACCTGTTCAAAACCGTGAAACACCCAGACTTCAAACTTGCCATGAATGATACGTTCTGTGAACAGCCAGATTAATTACAAAGCTAGCATATGGAGAGATCTGTCCCTGTGAAATACACTATCTTAATTCTGAAATCAGCTTTACCTGGATGCATTCATCTCCTATTCAGACAACGCAAAAAAAACTAAGACTTCCAGATTCTACAGAGATTCCTAAGGAGACAACTCAGTGTAATCTAATTTCAAGCACCATTAGCCATCTGCACAAGCAACGACAGGTTTCCCTCCAACAGCTGACGATGCGGTGTACCCCTGGCCACATCACACCACTGAACCTTCCCCCAAAGGTCCAGCAGAGAATGCCACTTCTGACAACTAGTTACCCGAGAAAAAATTACCAAAGTGAGAAACCGGGAAAAGGTAAGCTTCCGCACACGCCAGCCCAGCAAGAGGGGCGCTCAGTTTTGAGTTCTATGTAGATCTGAGGCCAAGAATCCCAATGCTCTCTGGCTCTGGAGCCTGTCTTTCCACGTCCCACCTCTTACGTGAGAGGCGTCCAGGAGCCTCACAAGGGACGCCCCCCACGCCCTCCTCTACTCTCCAACGTGGGGTCGTGATTGCCCCCTGCTCCCAGCCCCTGGGAAAGACGCTGGTCCAGCCGGTCGAGGACGGGGTACCACTGGCTCACCTGGGGAGGGTAAGGGCACGGGGCTGGGCTCCGCGGAGGGCCAGAAAAGGGCACCAGGGGAGGGAAGGGGACAGTCGGGGGCCCTCCGGCAAGCAGCTATCTGGGGAAAGGATGCCCGCGGGCCTCACTGGCGGGCCAGGCGAGGGAAAGAGGACACGTGAGAATGCAGGGTAGACGTGGGGCGCTCCTGCAGGCAAGAAACGTACGGAGGGGCGGGGGGCTTAAGAGCTGCCTGCGGGCCAGGTAGGGGGCCCCGCCCCTGCGCCCTGCCTCCCCTGCCCAGCGCCCGCTTCATGCCCGCGTCCGCGGCGCAGCGCGGCTCTGCCGGCCCCTTGCCCGCCACCGCAGGTTCTGCTTCAGGCGGCAGTCGGCGTCCAGCGCCGCGGCGGCCGAGCCGGACGAGGACGAGCCCGAGGCGGTGCAGCGCTCATGCTCCAAGGCGACGGGCTCCGTCCGCTTCCTCATCCCGCGGCCGACAGGGCCAGCCGCCGACGGCGTCCGCGGACCTCGCCCGCCCGCCCGCGCTGCAGTCGCCCCGACTCGCAGGAGCAGCTGCTGCCCGGAGCCCGCAGCCCCTCACATCCCAGCCCCAGGCCGCGGCGCCCGACTCTACGGACCCGCGCCTGGGATCAGGTCGGCCGCGCCTGCCAATCAGCGCCGGGCTCCCACCGGCCCCGCCCCCTCCATGCTTCCGCGGGAGCGCGCCCAGCGTCCCCGGCGCCAACCTGCCCCCATTTTGGAGAAGGGCGGGCGAAGCCTTGCGGGGAGTCACAGTCGCTTTCGGGCGAGCGACCGGTGGTGCCCTTGAGGGGTCTGGGCTCGGTCGCCGCGGGTGAGAGGGCCGCCTTTGCCTGGGTGCTCAGCGCCAGGAACCAACGCAGCCGGTCCTGCCCCAAATCAGTGGCCAAACGTGGGAGGACGCCGGCCGGAAAGCACCCAGCGAGCCCGAGCCGCAGAGGAAAGCGGGCTCCCACCTCTCCCGCCCCAGATTGTGATTTTCCCTAATGCTGGGAAGCCAGTATGAATGAACCCCTCGGAAAGGTTTCTGTAATGGCTTATGAAAACAAAGAGCAAACGGTAACAAATCACCATTCTCATGACTCATAACTATTTTCCACAAGATTTTAATTTAAAAAATACGCTCTCAGGTACTTTTTTTTTTTAACACAAGCATATAGATAATTTAATTTTAAAATATTGGGCTGAATTTATGAAAACTGAACTCATTAAACAACTTACTTCTTAAAATCTGTATATGACTTTAGATTTGTGTAAAGCAGTTAGTAGTCGCTGGTGGAGGTGCGCCTGGCTGGTGGAGCACAGGACTCTTGATCTGGCTTTGTAGGTGCCAGTCCTAGGTCGGGTGTGCAGATCACTGAAGAATCTTTAAAAAAAATAAAAAAGGAAAAAATCTGTTTCAAAGATAAATTTACACTTGTGGAACCCAAGATAAGAACTAATTCAACTCATCTTACAAAGAAAAGAGCTGTTTCACAAATTTAGTGTTACAGCTTTGGCATTCTTTAATATTTCTTGGAAAGGATCTACAACCGAGAGATTGGCTTACTTATCACAAAGTGAACTTTCAACATTCAAAATTTCAACATTTCTGTAAGTTGAAAACTATTGGCAATTGATAAATTTAAGATCAATTAGAAATGCCTTTAGAAATTTCATAGCTCCTTCTATTAGCTTTGTAATGATAGTTCTAAATTGCAAAAGAATTTCATTGACAGTGTTATAAAAAATATCACAACTGGCATTCATATTTGTGTGGATAGCTTCAAATACAATTTTAGAATTTAAATGGTGAATTCTTTAAACTGTTATGCACATACTGGAGATTAGGAATCCAGAAACCGAAGTTAAAAAAAAAAAAAAAACTGACCCTATCACTCACAAAATCCTCTTTAATTGAAAAAAAAAAAAAAAAAAAAAAGCAAGGAAGGGAGGGCTGTTGAGAAGAGAGAAATGTGAGGGTTATTGAGTCTGGCTGGCATTGGGCCTTACCCGTACAGTCCTCAACTCTTGGTCCTGTAGGGGCCAAGGGCCAGGCTGCTCCAAGGTGGGCCACTTTGGCTTGAAGATTATTTTGACCTAAAGGCAATCAAGACCCTATGGACTTCCTCCCTATGAAAGAAACTTTTTGCCCCTTCCTTGACTAATAGAAGAATCTAAATTGGGGTCTTTCCCCAATTTAATAATGGTTATTACCAGAAATAAGTCTTATCCAAGTGACCCATCTATATGGCAAGGCAAGCATCTAATTACCAAACATTCGCTCTTCTTGCCCTGTGACTTGCATTCTTTCCCTTCAAAGTCCCAGACCCCCACCTGATTCTCTTTAGTTCAGGATGGATACATACACACACACCTTATTTTGCCTATCTTTGGAATTTCCATGTCAGTGTGGATTCCCTGTATGTAGGAAACTAAATTTGATTTTCTCCTGTTAATCTGTCTCATATCAATTTGATTCTTAGTACAGCTTGACGGACCTAGAAGGGGACAGGAAATTCTTGCTCCTGATATTCCACATTGACTTTCTGTATGGTCTTTAAATACCATGCTACACTGGTGACACCCACATTTGTATCTCTAGTCCATACCCTTTCCTTGAACCCCAGGCTCCTCTATCTAATGGTCTACTCATCCACTCTAATATCCTGTAGGCACCTAAAGTTCCTATGTTCAAAACTGAGCTCCCAACTCTTTTCCCTCCCCCAACTCCACGTGTAACCTTCCTCACCTCAGGAAGGGCAACCTTGTATTTACATTTCCGTAGGTCAAAACCCTGGGATCATCCTTGAATCCTCTCTTCTTATGTCTGTATTAGCACTCCTTTCAAAATCTATCCAGGACACAACCACTTCTCACCACCGCCTCCATCCACACCCTGGCCCAAGCTGCCATCTTCTCTCACCTGGATTATTTTAATAGCATAAGTGGTCTCCTGCCTCCACCATTGCCAACTTTTGTCTACTTAACTCAGCCGTCGGAAAGTTCTTTTTAAAGACGTAGCTCCAATCCTGTCACTTGTTTGCTCAAAACACCTGTATGGTTTCCCATCTCACTGAAAATAAAACAGAAAACTTGTGAGAGGGCTTACAAGGGTCCTACCTGACATGGCCTCCAGTCCTCACTCTGATGTCAGCCACCAGGGTCTCCCTCCCTTACTCTGCTCCAGTGTCACTGCCTCCTTGCTGATGCGGGGACCCCAAGGAGAGGTGTGGGTGGCACGTGTGTGAGCCACCCATTCCCCTCCTTGGGGCCTTTGTACTTACATTCCTGCTGCCCGTAATTCTCTACCCAACCTATGGCCCCGTTTCCACATGCCTTACTCGCTCCACACTGCAGGTCTGTGCCTTCTCTGAACACCAACAAAACCCTCAGGTCCTCTCATCATCACTCTATTTACCTGCCTTGGCTTATTCTCCTTAGCACTTTTCACTAATATATTTATCATCAGTATATCTGTATCCCACGCTGGAACGTAGACTTGAGAACAAGTACTTTGTTCACTACTTTATTTTCAGTGTCTAGAACAATACGCAGCATAGAGTGAGCACTTCATGAATATTTGCTTAAAGAGTAATCAATCACCACAGCCCCTTAGAAGTGTGTACTGTTGGCCCCATTGTACAGGTAAGGAAATGAAGCTCAGGCCGAGATTCTGAAATTAAAAAGGTATATGAGGAAGGTTGTGGATACTGGTGATTTTTGGAATACAGTTCTGTAGCACAGTCCACTATAGATCTGTGTATTTAATAAAACTTAGCTAAATTATCCCTGACTGTAGAGCTGAAAAGGAAATGTCACTCAATTCAGATTACACAGCTATTGTATCTTTATTTGCAAAAGAGGAACATAGTTTCTGGGGTTAGCTAGAATGCAGTCCTATTTTCTTTTTAGAAATGTTGCTTTTTAAAAGGTAACCAAGTAAAACAAATTGTTTCTATAGCAGTAATTTCCACCTTTGATTCTATATGGTTATGAAAATTTCCATAATCATATAGGTAAATTATGGCTGTGTGAATTCGTGTGAATCTGGGTATTTTCCCCCCTTTGTAGACTTCACCATTAGAGCTATTTTCCAAATGTTTTAAAATAACTCTTCTAAAATCAAAGGAGCTTCTGTGGGGTTCAAAGCTTACATACAAAGTCTGCCACTTTAGAAGCTGAGTAACCTTGGATAAGTTATCTGTTCAGTGGTTGGGGTGCCTGACTGGCTTAGTGGTCAGAACCTGCAACTCTTGATCTTAGGGTCCTGAGTTCAAGCCCCATTTTGGGCATGGAGCCTACTTGTGACCTCGGGGCAGTTACTCAGACTCTCTGTGCTGTCCGTTTCTTCTGCAGAAATGGGAAAGAGTATAATAATAGTACTCAACTCTTCCTGTCGCGAGGGCCCTAGGAGTGGTATATGTATATGTCAGCTTCTCTGGACAATGCCTGACATACAAGTAGCAGCGACGTCAGTCTTCGCTATTAATTTTCTGTCTGCCACTGCCGCTGCTATTGAAGTGGGAGACCAGCGAGGTTCTTGTCTCACCTAGTCGAAGACTGAATCTCTCAGACAAAGGAGAGTAAACCGATAGAGGTTCAGTAAGTGATGAAACAGAGGAAGCTCTCGGGAGGGGGAGGGGTCCTGACAGGTTTACCCTTGTGGGCTTTTAGGGTTGGTCTTTTATAGAAAGCTAACCAGGGAACTTAAATCTTTTTTACTTCTCTGTTGATAGCACCTTTGAGTAAGGACTAGTGATAACATCGTCAGTGGCTTGCTTCCTTTTTAGCGTCCTGTAATTCTTTGTTGGTCACACGTAGCTGTCATAATAAGACCCCAGCTCCCACACCTGGGACAGGATGGTCTGGTTTGTTCCCTTAGCTCTGGTTTCCTTATATCTCTGAATTTTTGAGATTTGTATGAGCTTGATCCCGTAGCCCCCTACCTCTCTCTCCCTACCTAGCCCTGCCTGTCCCTTACTCACTACTACTTATTACCATTATTCTTATTTTTCTCTTACTACCTCAAAAGGGTGCTAAGCACGTGGCCTATGTTATCCGTTGTTCTTATAAGAACACTTTGAGATTTAAACCATTTCTTCCAGCCATGTATCCAGAGGCTTGGGGAGATTAAGTATCTTGGCCATAGCCAGTGGGAAGTGAAACTAGGATTTAAACCATGGCAGTCTGGTTTCAAACTTGCACTTTAAATTCCATCCTTGACTACTTTCCCTAACACAGGGCAGCCATTGCGTGGATACCGGGCATGTTCTGCTGGTAGAGGGGCACGAAATGTGAGTATTAGAATGCAGTGTGAGGACACTAGAGAGGTGTACACAGGAGCATAAGGAGAAATGCTGGTAGGAGCTGGGGTAGAGGAGGGGGCGTTGGGGCCACGCCTGGAAGGATGAGGTCCCCACTCTGAGAAGGAAGACAGGCAATGCAGCTGAAGGATACAGCCGTGCAGAGACTCATGGTCACATAGGAAGGGGGGACTGATGTGTGTGCAGAGGCTACAAAGGTGGGTTCTAGGCCTAGGAGAGTTGTGTATTCATGTATAAGGCATTTGGAAGCTGGTAAAGGATTTTAGACAGGGAAGTGACAGGACAGTTTTTTACGTTTTGAGGGTGGTGATGGCAGCACTACATGGAATAGATTGGAGATAAGAAAGAACAGTGGCAGGGGTGCTTATGATCGCTCTTTGACAGACCTACTGTGAGAGCTGCGTATGGTCCAAACTATGTCTGGTCGCTGGGCCCAGAAATCAGTGTCTGGGTTTCAGAGATGAGGCAAACAGGACTTGTAACTGTTAGAACAGGGGTGGAGGTGGGATGGGTAATGAATGAAGGAGGAATCACAGAGGATCTTGAGGGGATTCTCTCTCAGATACAGCATCAGAGATCAGGAGGAAGAGTGTTTGGGGAAAGGTGAGTTTTGTTTTGAACATTAGAGAGTGGCTGGTCGAACAGTTAGGTCATTTTGCAAATGAGACTGAGCCAAAAGAAATTATAGATCAAGTTCAGGGACTTGTCTGAACTTACAGCATATTGGAGCAAAGCCTCACCTTGAACACAGATTTCCTAGATTTCCTGTCTGTTGTTCTTTCAGAACAGTTACTTCATTTAAAAAGTTAGGAGACAGTGGTGGGACGGGCAGCAGAGATGCCAGAATGCCAAGGCACGCAGGCTCTAAAATACGACCCCACGCTGCACTCAGACAACCAGGCACTTTGGAGGTTATGTAACATATGAGGAGACAAGCCCAAAGAGACACAGACTCGTCCAGCAGGAGCTGGCCGCCCCGGCCTTATGACTGGCTCTTCAGACCTTCAGTCCATGCAGCTCTCTGTTTCACTCAAATCTTAAGTTACCACTTTTGGGGGGTTCAGAGGCAAACTTAAAAGTTATAAAATCACTCCTTTTTCTAGGTTTTAGTTTGGCAGAGCACCTTTTGCAGCTTTTTGCCGCACAGGCACCTTCCACTAACAAACCCGTCTGCTCAGGTGACTCAGCGGCCTGGAAGACTCGGCCTGAGGAGGTTGGCCAGTCTCTGACACAGCCAAGCGGGGACAGGCCAATCTATCTGATTGATGTGAGGGCTGATAGGCCCATGACCCACAGGACCTTTCAAGAATCATTGTTCCCAGGAAGATGATAGTCACTGGGTCTAGAGGAGGGACTCTGCCTTGTTCATTCCACGACCTCAAGGTTAGGTGCTGTATTCAGCAAATTGAAATAATTGTCCACTTTCTATATGCAGAACTGCTAATAGTTTAAGTGAGGTTTTAGAAAAATTATCTTGGGCTCCCAGCCTGAGGTGGGAACACAAAACAGTACTATTTTTACTATAGATAAATCTAAATCTGAAAGCATGTGTGTATTATCTTTTTTTAATTTTTTAAAAAGATTTTATTCATTTGATAGAGAACACGAGCAGAGGGTAGGGGCAGAGGGAGAGGGAGAGAGAGAAGCAGACTCCCACTGAATTGGGAGCCCAACATGGGGCTTGATCCCAGGACCCTAATATCATGACCTGAGCCAAAGGCAGACACTTAACCAACTGAGACACCCAGGGGCCCCAGCATATGTGTGTGTGTGTGTTTTTATTTTTAGGATTTTATTCATTTGAGAAAGAAAACACAAGTAGGGAGGAGGGGCAGAGGGTGAAGGAGAAACAGACTCCCCACTGAGCAGGGAGCCCAGTGTGGGACTCAATCCTGGGACTCCGGGATTGACCTGAGCTGAAGGCAGACACTTCACCGCCTGAGCCACCCAGGTGCCCCCATGTGTGTATTTTTATAAAATTATTTCACACATGTCTTTTGTATACCTGCAGATCTATGAATCATACAGGAGTTTCAGCTATTCCTTAAAATAGTATTTGCTGATAATAGGAATATTTAACTGAATTCTAATAAATCAGACTTTTCCATGATCTCTGTTTAACTACTTGATGAAAGGGAAGATAGGAGTCATGCTTACGTTTTTCATTGGGAATTACGTATTTTCTTATGTTTGAAGAGGGTTAAGTTCTTGATTTTGTAGTTATACCAATAGTGCCAAAATGTTTTTGCTACATGTATGTTGGCCCTAAAAGTAGTTGGGTCACTTATCTTTGGATTGCTGACAGACCTACTGTGTAATATCTATGAACTTCAGAATTTTAATATTTTTATCCTTCGAAAGGAAATTTTTTAAAAAATTTGCCCCAAGGTGGATAGTAGAGAAACACCTTTGGTCCTTCTGTTGTTGCAAACCAAAGTGTTCATTTTTTGTAGTGATTTTTTTTAAGATTTTATTTATTTATTTGAGAGAGAGAGCATACACAGAAGCAGGGGGAGGGGCAGGGGGAGAGGGGGAAACAGACACCCGCTGAGCAAGAAGCCCGATGGGGGACTTGATCCCAGGACTAGGTATCACTACTACCCTTGTAGTAATTTTTTAAGATCTGTTTTCGTTAAAGTTATTTACATACTTTTGTCATGCTTTATTGCTTCTAAAGGAGTGGTGGGTTTTTTTGGTTAATTTTATTGAGATATAATTTATATACAACAAAATACAAATTTAGCAGATTTTTTTAGTTTTTTACGAATTTATACATCCTTATAACTAGTGCCGCAGTCAAGGATTCTGTCACCCCAAGGGTTCCCTTTTCCCCTTTTGTAGCTACCTACTCTCTGTAGCCGTAGGCAATCCCTGATGTACTCTCCGCGACTACAGATTATAGTTGTCTTTTTTTGCGGGGAGGTGTCTGGATTCAGGGTGCCAGGAGTTGCATACTTTTTCTGGGAAGGGCCAGTAGGGATCGTACAGTATGTACTCCTTTGTATCGGACTTCTTTTGCTGAGTACAGTGTACTTGAGAATATCCTTCATCAGTATGTTGATTGCTTACGTTGTCAGTAATTCATTCCTTTTATTGCTTGTTTCCTCTATTTTTTATTGTGGTAAAATATAACATAAAAGCTGCCATTCTAGCCAATTTTAAGTGTGCACTTCAGTGCCCTCAATTACATTCACATCATTGTGCGGCCATCACTCCTCTGTCCAAAACTTTTTCATCAACTGAAACAGAAACTCTGTAACCATTAAGCAATAGCTCCCCATTTCCCTCTTCCCCCCGCCCCTGGTAACATCTAATCTACTTTCTGTCTTCACGAATTTGCCTATTTTAGATATTTCGGGTAAGTGGAATCACACAATAGTTATCCTTTTGTGTCTGGCTTATTTCACTTAGAATAATGTTTCCAAAGGTCATCCATGTTGACGCATGCAGGACTACATTCCTTTTTATGCCCCAATAATATTCCATTGAACGGATATGCCATATTTGGTTTATTAGTTCATCAGCTGATGGATGTTTGGGTGTTTTTACTTCGGGGTTGCCATAAAGAATGCTGCTCTGAACATTTATACACAGTTTTTGAATGAACATATGTTTTCACGTCTTTTGAGTATACCTACGAGTGGGATTGCTGGATAACATGGTAATTCTATGTTAAACGTTTTGAGGAACCATCAGACTGTTTCTCATAGGGCTGCACCATTTTATATTCCTCCCTACAATGTATGAGGGTTCCACTTTCTCCTCATCCTCACCAACACTTGTTCTAGGCATTCCCACAGGTACTGCTTTTTGATAAGATATATGAATCAAAGATAAACATAGAGTAGATCAGACATTGCTACAGACTTGGTGGAATTAATGGACGTGTATCAATATCATTTTGTATGTTCTAGGAGGATGGACTCAGGCAAGTTTTGGAGGAGATGAAAGCTTTATATGAACAAAACCAGTCTGATGTGTAAGTTTTGATGAGATTGATTTTTTTTTTAAGATTTTTTATTTATTTGAGAGAGAGAGAGCGCGAGCAGGGGCAAAGAGCAAAGGGAGAGGGAGAAGTAGGCTCCCCGCTGAGCAGGGAATCTGACATGGGGCTCAATCCCAGGACCTCAAGATCATGACCTGAACCAGACACCCAGCCAACTGAGCCACCCAGGCACCCTAATGAGATTGGTATTTTAAAGCAACTTAAGAAATAGGATACTGAAATCAGATAATGTTCCATCAGTTTTTAGATATGATTTTTTTTAATTCTCTGTGCGCCTGATCATACTGTAGCTATACAGGACTGAGGGGGTTTGTGTTGATCGCCCTAAATCTATGGGGATTCAAATAGTGCATGGTCCACAGCAGATGCTCAGTAAATATTTATTTGAATGATACGACTTGCAAGATATTAGAGTGAATCTAAAAGAGATGAGACAGGAGCAAATAAAAATCCTAACAAAGTGAAACCTATAGTTTCCCCTGCTCATTTTCACTACTAGCTACCTTAGCGCAGTAAAGGGATAACAGGAGATGTGTACACTTAACAGGAGCAGCAGTGATTTCCAGCAGCTTGAGTGGAGCTCCCCGAGAATCCGTGCTACAGAAGGCCACGATGCGGTGTGTGAGAGGGCTCTAGGTTTAGAGAACATCGAGAGCTGAGCGTGGTGGTGGCACAGTGGACAATGTGGCTGTGTGACAAACTTCATAGGTTCTCTTGATTTGGCGAAGAGTAAGACACAAAGGAGTATCAACTCCGGGATCAGAAGTGAGATATTCAGCTCTCAACCTAGAGAGACGTCAGTCTGTGACCTGATGTTTCATTTTTGGCTTTGTTAGGTACAGTGTTTTTATCAGTTACTTGGGCATAGAAATCAGTAACATGCTGGTAAGATCTGTGGAGCACATGAATAATGGGAGCATTTTCCAACTGCGATGTTTAAGGAGAGATACAGCAAAATCTTCACCGATGGAGTGAGGAACGGAACCATAGCAGGTTTACAGTATGCGTAAGGCAGATATAAAGTCCTGAACTCAAGTTCCCAAGCAGTTTGTTCATTCATTAATTCACGTAACAAATATGTACTAAATGATTATGTGCTAATAAGTGGCTCTGGTATTTCAGCTGTAAACAACACAGTAAAGACGTCTGCCCCCATAGCCCTCACAATCTAATGCAGAAGACAGATAATAAATACAGATACACCAAATTGGAATACATGCCATGAAGGAAAACAACAGAGTTCTGCGAGAGAGAATAATTAATTAAAGATAGACTTGGATTGAGGAATCAGGGAAGTTCTCTCCAAGGAAGAAACATTTCAGCTGAGATCTAAAGGAGAAGCCTGCTTCAGTGAGGCAGAGAGCGTCCTAGGTGGAGGGGGCAGCATATGCAAAGGCCCTGAGCTTTGAAGGAGGGTGGGGTGCTCAGGACAGTGATAGTTAAAGAAGGGCAGTATGGCCGAAGCTTAGCAAACAGGCAAAGGGTGACACCAGGTGTGAATTTCAAGCATGTGAGGCTGCTGGTGGCATGGTTGTGTTTTAAAAGATCACCCTAGTTGCTGCGTGGACAGTAGACAAGGGGATCAAGAGGAGAGGGAGGCATGCTGGCCATGCAGGTGACAGCAGAGGTGACCTGGACTAAGTAGAAAGTGAACAGATTAAAGACATATTTACTTAGGAGGTGGCCTAACAGGCCTTAGTCCAGGAAGAGAATGATTTTCCTGTTATTTGCTATATTTGTACCATTTGCTAATTTGTGATCCCAAATTCTGTGCCCTACCCTCCTAGTTTCTTTCTTGGTGGGGGGAAGTCACTATTACCAGTTTCTGTTAAAATTTTTTGTCAGAAGAAGTCTATTCCTCTTTAATTACTCATGTAAAAGTAAATTTTTTTAGGAAGTCCTTATGTACTTAATGAAATACTCTGGTGTTGGCTTGGGCATATTTTATTTGTACTGTTTCTTTATAATCCAGAGCACATTGTAAACAATGTGGAGAATGAATGTGGACACACAATGCCATAAGCAAGCAGTTTCCCTGGCACTGAGGATGTGGGTGCACTGACACACAGCAAGATGGCACAGCGAAGTTACTGGGTGATCGATGACTCCCTTATCTTTCCTGGGTCCCCCTTGGTCCATCAGAGATACTCAAAAAGAGCTACCTGAACAAAGAGGGTTCTAGTCAAGGTTGAGGAGCACTCATACAGACTGAGGTGCTCTCATGAAACCAAAAGTCCAGGGAATAGCCACCTTCCTCCTCAGCCATTCTGTATCTTTCTTGTGGATGAGGCATGGATGGGCTAGAGCTTCAAGTACTCACCATCAACACCATTAGATACCTTTCAGGTAACCTGATACAAAGGGAAACTAAGAGCACGACATCGGTAACATATTCAGTTTTATTTATAAATATGACGACTGCTCACTGGTCTAGAAGCCCTCTTCACGTGATTCCCTCCTACAGCTCTTAAGATTCGTTGAAATGCTCTTATGTATTCATTTCCTTCTTCACTGAGTGACACGCCACTAGACCGGAGGCTGCATAAGGCCAGGAATCTCATCCAATTTGTTCACTGCTCTGTTCCTAGCCCCAGGAACAGAGCTTGGTACCCAAAAGGTACTCAAGGCGTATTTGTTAAATGAATACACAAACAATAAATATTAAATATTTTCTATCTCTAAGTCAATAGCTGGAAGAACTGATTTATCTGATTGTTTATCTGATTGTTTAAAAGCAAGACTCATCAGATGAATATTTAAAAGTAAGCCTAGCCCTTGAAGAAGGAGGCCACAGATACTGGAATTTAACATCCTGCAAAAGGGAACACAAGAAAGTAAGAAAGGGCAGATTTTTAACAAGGCTAACTTCAAGAAGCATAGAGACAAGGAGGAAGTCTTCATTCAGAAAAAACGATGAACAACGACAAAAACAACTATGACCAGAAACATCCCTTAGACAGACATTCTTTACTCATTCATTTGAACATTACTGAGCCAGTACCCATTCCAACGTGCCTTGAGCCAAGTGCTAGGAAATTCAAAGACAGTAAGACACAGGGCCTTTGAGGGTACAGAGGTAAACAAGTAATGCAAAAGGTACCATGACCAAAGCTTATGCATGGCATCAAAGCAGGGAGTAGACAAAGAAACTTGGGGAGGTTGGGAACATTAATAATGCTATACATTTATACTTCAAAAGACACTTTCAGGAATTTCTTTTTTTTTTTTTGGCCCTCACCCATAACCCTGTGAGGTACATGGCGCAGGTGCAATGAAGATAAAGAAACCACGGGTTCTAGATCTCCCGTGACCTGCCCAAGGTAACACAGTCAGTCAGAGATGTGGGCAGAACTCCTATCTGGCCTCCCAACTCAAATCTGAACCACACAAAGGCCTCAGAGACAAGGGCGAATAAATCAAAACCAGAAAAAACTAAGCATCACCCTGGGAATGCAAGAGTGGGAAGATAAGTAGTCAGGTGAGAAATGATGGGAGTGAGTGGCACTGAACGTCAAACTGCCAATTTTCCTGTGAAGGAGCTCATTGCAGTTCCCTCAAATAGCACTCGTGGTGAGTAGAGACGGGGGACAAGTGCTGAACAACCGAGCTCAGGCCTCAAACTGCCTCTGGGGTGGTGATTTTCAGCATTGGGCACAGACACACCAGCACACTGCCTTACTATCATCACGAACCCCAGAGAAGTACATTCAAACTAAGCACAGAGAAACAACCAGCAGATACCTTTACAGAGCTGGGGTCATTCCTGAATTTTTTTTTTTTTTTTTAATTTACTTGAGAGAGAGAAAGAACACAAGCTGGGGGAGAGGAGGAGGGAGAGAGAGTACCAGGCTCCCCGCTGAGCAGGGAGCCTGATGCAGGGCTGGATCCCAGGACCCTGAGATCATGACCTGAATCCAAGGCAGACGCTTAGTAGAGTTAGTCACCCAGGCTCCCCCACTCCTGAATTTTTAAAGAAATCTTTAATTTCTCATTCTCCTTTACCACCAAGCAAGAGCCAATAAACCGTTCCTATTATTTTTACATTTTATCCAGAAAATAATCTATAAACCACACCAAAAGCTACCCTCTCCCTCTCCTTTGTCCAGCTAAAACCTCTTGTTGACAATTATTTCTCCCTATTTAGCTGAAAGGCAATAGCAAAGGTTGAGGGCAAAAACGTCCAGAGCAGACTGCCTGGCTAAAGTCTAGAAGCTATAGGGCCTTGGACAAGTTTTTTTTAAGCACTCTCTGCCTCAATTTCAATCTCAGAAATAGGGCCATCAATGGTTCCTACAGCGTAGGACTCCCGTGGGGATAAAATCAGCTTGTCAGAGTGCTTTCGGCATTATATACATGTTAGTTGTTTTGTAATTCCCTAGCTCCTGACAAAGGCCATCTCACTAGGTGGGAGTAACCAGCTTCACCTACCTGTGAAGCCATAAAACTCAATGACTCATGAAACTCATACACTTAATGAGACTGGACTTTTTAAATGGCACTTGATCCCAATACAGCAATAAGCACTGCGTGCCCCTGGGGAGATGGTGTACTCAGCCCTGAGAAGGGGACAGGGTGACAACCTCCTTAGTGTTGTCAGAAAACTCCTCTTGCACAATCCAGAAACAAGACCATGCGTCAGAGGTGACGGCCTCCTCCAGCCTGCAAATGCAATGATCTAAGCCTGATGCTGTCCCTACCTCTTCCCCTCTTTCATACACGTGGTTCTGCTCTCCTACCCAACCCTGACCGCTATCGAAATGACGTCTCAGTGAAAAACGCCTCTCCTCACAAGCTCTGCCAGTCAGTAAACATACTGGGAAATAAGCTGCTTCTATCAATTGCTTTGGGATGAGCAAAAGCACCTCAGTCTCTCTTTCCTTCTGAAGCTCATATTTCTAAAGTCACCTTGAATTTCTTAAAAACCCAGTAGCCAACTATTTAATATCCATTGCTACTGGATTCATAGACATGAATCTAGCCTAGACTTAGTGAAATCAGAGCCTTATTGCTAAGGATCAGGGCTAACAGAGGACTGTCACACCACGGAGGCAGCATTGTGCATACGGGTCCCAACAAGTCTGGGAGAGACCAAAATCTTCAACAAGAATAGTAAAGAGCTCTCTGCCTCTGAGCACTCGTTACTGGTCATGCTCAATTATACTGTGCAGTCCTCAGGTGAGAAATTACAGTTTTCAGAAGTTTCCATACCCAAAGCCCTTTAAAATTCAACAATTTGAATTTAACTCAGCAAAATCTTTACTCTAAATACCTAATTAGGTAATAAAGTGACAGGCGTTTTGTTTGGTCTGACATCTGAGGTCTGGCGTCACATGTTTTAGAAATGTTTAAAAGTGGCGCTGGCTCAGTCGGCGACTCTCCTGATCTTGGGGTTAGTGAGTTCAAGCCCCACGATGGGTGTAGAGATTACCTAAAAAGCAAGAAAGAAAGCAAAGAAAGGAAGGAAAAGAAGGAAAGGAAGGAAAAGAAGGAAAGGAAGGGAAGAGAAAGAAAGGAAGGAAGGGGAAATGTTTAAAAGCCTAGACAAGAATGACTAGATGATGCCGACAACTTGGTAAATGAGACGCGATCTGACAGCGATCTAAACCGTGGTCTGGCGGGCGCGAGCACCCCCACATCCTGGCGGCTCTGAAAGTTCCAAGCTAAACACTGAACCGAATCAGCCTGAAGGTCTACTATAATACTTCAGGTCTTCACCCAGCGCAGGTTTCTTCCTTGTAAAAGTCTTTCCTGAGTAGGTTAACGTGATACTTGAATATACTCTTTAAAATACCAGTATCTGTATTAAATTCTTTATTACGGACTTCATCCCCCGGGAATAATATTCACTAATACTTTAAGAGAAGCAGATAAATTATTTGGTCTTATTCATACATGGATTACATGGCATTTTTAACTTCTAAACATGCTTCCCAAATACTGTCTTGAATGTTACAATGAAAATGCTGTATTTTATATTTTTATACAAATAAAAACCCTAAAAACATTAAACTGGAAAATGTTTATCCAAGTATTACTGACCCTTAGTGATAAGACCACCTTACGATAATATGGAATTGCAAATTAAATGCACAATCTTTACAGTGAGTAAAGAGAACCAACTTTTGAAAAAAGAAAAACCACATCACTTTTTCCCTCCAATCCTATTGAAGTTAAAATTAGCCTCGTACTTCCACATCACAGAACGGATATGGGTGCCTTAATTAAAACACACGAAATAAAACATAAAACTATAAGAGACACAGAACAGAAAAGATAACTTACTTAAAATGCACTTTGATAAAAATATTTTTATTTACTTCTAAAAGCTATCTAGTTGGTTTTATGCCAAGAGCTGCAAACCTGTAGTACATCAATTTCCATTTTTCCTTAAATTTCGTTGTAAATCTATTTGAAATAAGGTCTGAAAAACTCTTATCCACCTTTTTAATGCAAAAGCATGAATCTGAATAAAATTTAAACCAAACAGATTTTTAAGTTACCTATACCTTTAGCCCAACACATCGGAAATGGGACTACAGCCGCTCTTCCCCATACAGACGGCACCTGCTGGTCTCAGGGCCTCTTGGCCCGCCAGTTCCAGCAACATAAACTCAGGCCTCAAGATCAGACCAGGCGTCCGCGCACCAAGTCCCCTTTCATCGCTCCCACAGCGTTCGCTTCCATCCACAGCCACACTAAGCTTCCCCTGTGTGCTCCTTTTCTCAGAGCTTGAAGCAAAATTTGGGAGGTGCTCCTTCTGTAATTTTTTCCGGCAGCCTGAAGAATGCCTCTCAGTTACAGAATCTTCTGCTTCTGCGATCTGAAACACAGACCATCCTGGCTAGATTAAGCTCCAGAGCAGAAGGAAACCAGCCAGTAATGTGACCCCAGGGGCCTGTGTTCCTAGATTCATTCAGGGAAGGAGAGAGGGAGGGAGGGGAAAGAGGGAGGAGAAAAAGAAGGCCAGTAGCCAGCACCCAATTAATATGCTAATCCCACCCTTCTGCTCAATTCATCTGGCAGACCTCTGCTCACAAAACCAACAGGCGATTCTAAAATTGAGTAAGCTGCAAATCAAGTCTGACCCAGATCATGTCTGTAGATGGCTCCTCCCACTATTTTTGTTTTCAAACTCATGCCTTTGGCCTTTTTCCAGCCTAATTCTGACCTTAAGACTTAAGGTAATTGTCTTGATGAAAAATGAATAATGCAGGGGAAAACATCTTGATCAACATTAAAAACAAATCTGTAGAAACTATGTCTATAGGAACCCAGATATTTCCAAGGTAAAGGTTTTTTCAGATCGATAGTTTTAAGTCTGCAAATTTATAAAAGTATTTAGAAAACACACAGGAACAAGAATTTGAAGTTGCGAGATTCTTTTAAAACTAGCTTAGGGAATATTGAGGAATACAAGATGCCCAATTTCTTAATTTCAAAACATGAGTGAGTACGAAACTCATACTGAAGAAGGAAGACAGAAAAACACTCTAACAATCTGTACGAGTAAGTTTTTTTCAAAAAAATGTAAAGCTACTTACACTTTTTCCATTCAAACTGAGAGATAGTCTGGGTCATCTCTAAAATGTAGCTATTTAAACACACTCCACTCTGGCAGTGAGACAGTAAGAAACTGGGCTCCTACAGCCTCTGTTGTCTGAGCACATGTGATACACATTCAAGACATAGACAGTTCAGCTCTCCTACTACGCGGGTAATTCTGTCCGTAGCAAATCCCATTAACGAAGAAAAAATCGAGTCCTCTGCTTAACTGTGACCACGACCAGGGTTTTATGAATTCACTAACTTGTGAAAACAAGAGCTGAAAAAGGCTAGGGGAACAAGAGGCCTATCTGTGTCCAGTGATGCCCCAGGACAGCTAGTTTCATTTCTGACATACTACTCTCGATGATGGCTTTGTCTCCAGGCGTTACATTCAGCCTCCTAATAGCAGTCAGAGCTCAAATAACCTCCTAGATGCCCCCAGTGAAAACATATCATTCACCAGAAGGAACTCTGACCCCAGGCAACACTGGGAAGAAAAGGGGCTCCAGAAAAACACAGGCAAGCAAGCTAGGAAGAAACAGAAGAAACAAGCAGAAAGATCACCATTACTGAGGACACTCGGGACACAAAGGCCTACTCTCATCATAGGAGGAATCCAAGCACGCCACAGCAGCAAGTCTGGTATCTGACCCAGGCCCCTGAGAATGGCTTCGGGTTTAATCTGAACCATCAAGTAACAGACATGCCAACCAGAAAGGCAAACTCGGAGTCTCTCTTGGAACTTACGACTCTAGACTTTAAAAAACAGAAGCTACCTTTACTAGTTGCCAACGATATTTTACACACCCAATTTTCACGTCTTCTGAGGAACATCGGTGCTGTGACATCTTTTTTTTTTTTTTTTTAAGATTTTATTTATTTATCTGACAGAGATAGAGACAGCCAGCGAGAGGGGGAACACAAGCAGGGGGAGTGGGAGAGGAAGAAGCAGGCTCATAGCAGAGGAGCCTGATGTGGGGCTCGATCCCGTAACGCCAGGATCACGCCCTGAGCCGAAGGCGCCCCGGTGCTGTCACATCTTTGAAAGAGGAGTTAAAGATGGAGTCGTTTAGCTAGGAAGAGACACGGCTTCGCAGAGCCCACCTGTCATCCAAGAAGCCAGAGGTCTTCCTGTACGCACACACCCAGAAAAGGTTTCTGAGCCAGACTGAATGAATGCCACGGCACCACCTGCACGGGAGAGAGAGGGCTTGGTGCAAGCAAGTGGCACGGCGGCTGGAGCCTCCACAGCAGTAGAGGAGGTGACGAGAGGACAGACGTGGGAGCTCTTTAGGTGACAGAGAGGAGAAGCCAACTCTCTGACTGCAAAGTAACCAGTGGGCGGCAGCTTTCTCTCCCACCCCTCGAGCTAATTTATATTTATCTCAATATCCAAATATCACCTCCGCATGTGCAGAGTTCTGAGGATACAAAAGATGACAAGACGAAAGAGGCCAAGACCCCTCCAGGCCACCAAGCAGAGCCCCGCCGGAAGCAGCAGCCCGGAAGAGCCGAGAAGCACTCGGGCCACTGAGAAGAGCGGGCGGGCAGGAGAGGACGGGGCTCCGCCACACCGAGGAGAAGCTAGGGCGCTGGGCGCTGTCACAGAGAAAACCGCCGCACGTCACTCCCGACACACAGCAGCTCGTTCCCCGCGTGCAGCGAAGAGGAGAGTGTGGTTCAGGCAGTGGGGCGCGGGCCTACGGCCAAAGGGCTGAGAAATTACACGAGGACACGTCACTCTGGGACGGCACCACTCCTGTTTGCTTCTCGATAAACAGGAAAGACCAATGAGGCTCTTAGATTCTCGAGCCGGTGAGGTCTTGAAAAGAGCGGGAAAGGCCTACATTAATGGTGGCCTAAGTGAAAACGGTGAGCAGTCCCTTTATGCGCTCCGAATAAGAAACTCACGCACTAACATAAAGGCCATCATTCCTTAAAAGGTTCTAGTTTCTTTAAAAAACTCTTTATCGTATCAGTATAGTTAAAAGCAACTCTGGGAAGTCCTCCCTCACAGGTAAACTCATTAAAACTTACAAGAAAGAGACTACGATTTGCTTGGACCCCAATCTGGACCGTGCACATGCCCCTACGTCCGCTGCCACCACCAGCCCAGCTGTTGCCATGTGCCACCAGGCCGCGGCTACAGGCCTCACTGCCCTATACTCTGTTCCCAACCAGTTCCCTGCGTGACGCCCGTCACACCATTTCACTCCGCTAAAACTCACCGACAGCTCCCCAATTCTGCCAGAAGCAGTGCAAACTACATACTCAGCATGGTCCGCAAGGCCCTGTACAGGTGGCTCCCCTCGCACCTACACCCTCTGTCTCGCCACGGCCTGGCTCCTGTTTCGTGGCCTTCCACACACTGCACACTGACCTCCCTGCTGTCCTCTGCCCACACCAGGCCCGTGCCCACCTTTATACTGCCTGCCCCATGCCCTTACCCTGCTTCATTTCCCACGGCACTTACACCTTCTCAAATACCACGGGACTGACTGACACAGTACGTTCGTTTGCTGTCCAGCTGCCCCCACTACAACCCCATCTCCACGATAGGAAAGAATCTGATCTGTTCTGCACATACTGTCTTCCAGGCCTTCTTACTGAAGTGACCAGGAAGAGATACAGGCCACATCCCACACATCCATCAGTCACCTACAGGCAACAAGGAGAGGACAGAGGGAATTTCTCTTCTCTTTTAGAGGCCGTGGTCACAAAAAAAGCATCTAGACGTTCTAGATGTCAGGACTTGGCACTAAGCTCAGTGGCAGCATGGCCTGCCTCAGTCTTGGGCACGGCTTTACCTCCGAGACCCCACTCAGCTCAGGTGCTTGGTAAGTATTCACCGAATAAGTAGAAGTAAACCATATGAAAATGTTGCTTTTTCAAGAATATAAAAATTGGAAAAGAAAAACTGACACAAAATCTAGGAAGACCATGCACACCACCTCTCCCCATCCCACATAAAAAATAAATCACACAACTGTAGTATTCTGGTACTCCCATGAGAACCTCCACTTCAAATTTCAGGATGACAAAAGTGACAATACTGTGCAAGATTAGACAGAAATCATTAGAAGGCCAGCAAACAAGGTGATGAGCAAGATCAGGGAGAGAAAAGGGAATCCAAAGCCCTTCATACACTGTGCAGTACTGTCCACTACAGCTTCCCTACAGAAACCTGGTCTTAGGTGAGAAAGTCACCGGAAAGAATGATTAAGGAAAAAGCTGCTTCTCTCCCGCAAATAAATAAAATCTTTTAAAAGGTGGGGGAGGGGCGCCTAGGTGGCTCAGTCAGTTAAGCATCTGCCTTCAGCTCAGGTCATGATCTCAGGGTCCTGGGATCGAGTCCCATGTCAGGGGAGCCTGCTTCTCCCTCTCCCTCTGCCCCTGCCCCCAACTTGTGCTTACTTTCTCTCTCTCCCTCAAATAAATAAAATCTTTAAAAAAAAAAAAAAAGCTGCTTATAAATATCACCAAAAGCAAATCACACAAATCCAAGTCTGACTCGCACATTTCTCATACAGTTGTATGCTTTTATTTGCTGGCCTTAATACTTGAGGGCAGTACTTCTGGGAAGAGGAAAGCCCTAGTCAATGCTTCCAAGTCAGCTAACAGGAGGAATGTGAAAGAAAACTGGAATTCATATTACACATACAGAATTCAAAATTTACCTCTCTTACTTCTTTTATGTTTGCTTTAATCAAGAGTTCTAGATCTAAGTAAAATCAACACTATTAGACTACGATAGCTCCAATTAGCAGCTGATCACTACAATACACCCTGACTTCCAAAAGCTGGGTGTGCTATCCCAAACTTAATTCTATTACGATTCACAGAGTTATCATTCCTATGTCTTTGTGCCTGTTTCCACCACAAAACAGAAGTAACTTTTCTGAAAATTTTAATCTATCAACAAAAATTAAGACTTGATAAGGACTAAAGAAATTTAATCATAAGAATGGATATAAGCATATTCCGAAGACAAACAGATAATAGGTATCAAAATACAACATACTCCAAAAGGGGACGGTGTTATTCGCCGTTCTTGCAGAGTTTCTAACAATTACTATACCTCCTCCCTTCTGTTACTCTGAAGGAACTCTGGGGAAGTTGAGGAAGGCACTAAATTTGCAACTGGAAGATACAAAGGAACCCCGGTTCCATCTGTGAGACAAGGAAAGACTCGTTTCGCCATCCTGAACTTCCACAAGGACAATGACAATACCTATCACGTGAGTAGGGACTACGTGGCAGTCAGCAAATAGCATAATAGCAACACTAATGACAAAGAAAAGATAATGATAATGATACAATGGGGATGCCAAGTTAATGCTTACTCTGTGCCAAGCCCTATCCTAGATACTTTAAACATATGGACTCAGGTATTAATAACCAACTTGATGAGGTAGATTCTACTACCCCCGTGTAAGAGATGACAAACAGAAGCATGGGGCGCTAGGTAACTTGTCTGAGGTCACAGACCTCCTGCAGAGCCGAGCTGGACATCGCGCTCGGGCAGTCAGCCTCCAGCGTGTGCTCCTTCGCTAACCCACTGCAGGACTTCACCTATTTTTTCAATCAATAATTCCAACAACCAGCAAGTTCACAAGGCACACCTGACAGGCGGACACACCGAGGAACCGAGAAATGAAGCAACGTGCCTGACGTCACAGCTAACTGGTCGGCGGCAGAGCTGGCCCCAGCACTGGGACACCTGCCAGAGCACACACTCAAGCCACCACCGGTAACGACACCACCTCCGGAGGCTGCAAAGGCTTCCAGAGAACCAGGAAACAGGCCTCCCTCGGCTTACAAAGGATGACTGAATCACAGAAAGAATATGAGACAGACAGGCTGCTCTCATCCCCATGCAGCACTCCAACTCACTAAATTCTGCGGCTCCCATGACAGTCCTCCCGAGTCCGCGATCCCCCGACTGCGGATACAAGCCAACACAGTACATGCTGGACATGGAGCGGGGACCGGGGAGATGCACCACAATCACCAGGAAATACACGTAGCAATGAATTAAGCAAAATAAGATACATAAAATAGAAGGGCAACTGCAACCGCAAGAGGCAGAAAATTCTCAACTTCTTATCAATTTAGACAATACTCAACTAGAGTATTTTCACAGACACTAATGGCCATTTCTCATGTGTTCTGCCAAAGAGGAGATGAAAGCTAATTCTAGGTTTAGAAACTGCTGGGAGGTTATTTGCCACCAAAAAAGGCTCCTGAAATCTCAAAGACGACGCCACTTGAGTTTTTCAAATATACTAGTAGAGGCATAACACAGCACGGGGCCAGAAACTGACCAAAATTGTCACCCTAACTGTACGTGTTATAAAACAGAGTGGGGTTTCTTGGCGTATACTGACCAAGTAACAAATACTGAAAAACAAGCCATTATTTATTTGAATGTTAACACCATTCGAATAAACTTTGCAACTCCTGTTTTAGTGAACATCAATATACAGCCAACTTACTTTATCATTTTGTCGCCGTAAATTCTTATTTTACCCAGTAAATCCAGTTTACCCCCAGTGTGATCGCTCACCTGACCGAGCAAACAGCAGAGTGCCCTGTTGGGACTGCGGCTGAGAAAACAGTGGTGGCTTGCGGGATATCGGCTGTGCGGTGACACCCACACAGCCACACGGGAAGGCCCGTGGGTGGCAGGGGGCCCTGCTGGCGAGCAGGTCCCTTCTACCACCTACACTGCCCATTTTCAGGAAGGATCAGCAGCATCGTAGGGGTCCAGTCCTCCCCCAGCTGTATCCTAAGGAGAGCCCTGAAGAAGGCGACTTTTCTTCCCAAACACAGATACACAGTCGTGGGTCCTCTTGCTCAAAGGCCCTCCTCTATGCTTTTGGTTTTCTCACACTGGTATCAACAGATACTATTCCGATTTAGCAAGAAATTTAAAGTCATTTTTCCAATTCTCCCTAAAATTTTTATCATTAAAAAATGTTATAAATAACCTCACACCTATCAGGATGATTACTTCTTCTTTTTTTTTTTAAATGGGAAATAGGAAATAACAAGCGTTAGCCAGGACACTGAGAAGCCGGACCCCTTGTGCACCATGGGTGGGAATATAAAATGGTGTGACCCAGGGTGCTATCACCTCAGAAAACAATGGGGACAGAGCTTCAGTGTGCAAGATAAAAAGTGCCAGCCATCTGGTTCTCAACAATGTAAATACATGTAACACGACTGTACAAAAATGGTTAAGAGGATAAATTATGTTGTTTTTTGTTTACCACAATAAAAATTCAAAGAATGCTAAAACCACTTTAATGGAGCGTCTCTTGCTTATTTTACAACAAGCTGGCGAATATAATTATGTCTACTTTTGTAGATGAGGGAAAAAAGCCTTGAGACGCTAGGAACTTGCCCAAAGCGCAAGCAGCAGCAAAAGGGAATGACAACCACCGGTCCTTGAGTAAAGACAGGACACTAGTCCAATACTACGAGGAAAAGTTAACTCCTTAATAAACTCTGAGGTCATTACCAATACGTCGTGAAGATTAATAACCGGAGGCCCCACTTAGGATGGAGTCTGGAGGCCAGCAGGGGTAGCTCTCACCGCCCCACTCCTCCCCCACTGCAGGCCCAACAAGGAGAGGTGCACCTTGCAGGCGGATACCACTTGACTAACCCAGCAGGAGGAAGGTTCCTCCTCCCTCCCAACTCCCCACCTTTCCTCTATAAAAGAGCAGTCCTCTCCTTTGTGCTGCCTCCCTGCTTGCTTGCCTGCCTTTGCAATTCTTTGCTGTTCCCAAATAAACCCATTTTCGCTGGTAAAATGACTGGCAGTTTTATTTTCAAGGTTAACAACATTATTTTCAAGAAAGAGGGAGCTGAGGCTGACAGAGGTAAAGGACTTGGAGTTAAGATCGGACCTTGTAAAATCAATGACCCCAAAGCTCAAACTCATTCATCTTTCCACCACCTTCAACCTGAAAGTCCAGTGTTGTCCATTCAGCTTATTGGTAAGTACTCCCTGAATCCCCATGTGGCAACATACTAGATATAGGACTCTGGGCACTTTCTTAAAAAACTGTTCTCTAGAACTTGGTTTTCTCATCAGTTAAATAAAGTTACAAACAGTTGTTATGAGAATTAAGTATTACAAGCATCAAGGGCTTTGAGAGTGCTGCGTGCCTAGGGCACTGTTCCGCATCTTCTATGTTGGTGCAATGAGTTAAGCATCAGGGATTGGAAGACAATACGGACAGAGGTCTGGCCCCTAAGGAGTTCAGAGCCCACAAGAAGACAAGCACTTAAGTCACTGCACCCACAGATCCAGCTTCCATCAGACTGGTCTAAGAAACCTCCAGTAATCCCCTTTAAGGTTTAAGGCAGTTTGAGGCTTAAATGAATCATAGGTTTATTCACAAAACTAAAAAACTAGGAACAGCCTACATGTCAATAGAAAAGAAATGAGTAAATAAAGTTTGGAAAAAGATACTCACTGAAAATTCTTCACTGACACTGGAAAACACTCATCAATGAAAAAAGTCCACATAGTATAAAAGAAAACTGTAACTCCCAGTCCTAAAATGCATACATTTTCAAGATATATACCTGTCTATATAAAAATTTTTTTGAGAGCAAGCAAGAGCACATGCAAGCTAGGGGTTGGGGGCAGAGGGAGAGAGAGAATCCCAAGCATGCTCTTTGCCCAGAGCAGAGCCCTACACAAGGCTCGATCGCACGACCTTAAGATCATGACCTGAGCCAAAATCTAGAGTCAGACGCTCAAAGGACTGAGCCACCAGGAACCCCAAGATATATATTTCAAATAATAAAAAAGGTATAGAAGAGTATGTAGACTGTGGTATTTCACTGTAAAGGAAAAATACATGCACATATGTGCTTCCTGTTATATGCACAGATCACCCACAGACATTTACACAATTATGAACAGTGACTCTTCCAGACAGAGAATTCAGCAGAAATCGGGTTAAAGAGGGGGAGGTTTAGGATTCCCTGCCTGCCCATTTGAATTTTGTGCCATCTATATTTCTGTTCAAAATAATAAGTGAACATAAAAAAACTATTTTAAAGATACAGTACCTAGTGAAGTCCCCACTATTTCCCAAGAAAGCAATCCTTTCTAAGTAACACGCCCATCAAATAACAAATCAAAAAAGAAATCAGAAAATGTTCAGAACACAGTGATAATAAAACTAGAACATCAAAATCTTTGGGACACAGCTGAGAGTATTTAGAGGGACATTTCAAACTTCAAGTGCTTCTATTTAAAAGGTAAAAACATCAACTGTCTAAAGAAGTAAGAAAAATAAGAGCAAATTAAACTCTAAGTAGAAATAAAGACAGAATAAGGAGCAATGCTGCACATTAGCTAACACATAAGGCTAAAGGAAAAATGAAAAATACTGCTCTTATCTTTATTTAAAATTTTAGTATCTTGTTCACCATGGATTTTTTGCATTAAGGTTTTTTTTTTTTTTTTTTTTGTAAACGCTGCATCAAGCTATTACTTATCTTGACTACCGAGGTTTTCACTGGCTCCACCAATGCCTCCCCAAAATCCTGGTCCTCCCCATATTTCACTCTCTCCCAGTGGCTCCGTCCACCTCAACTCCAAGGCTCCCCACGTCCAGGCCTTATCACCTAAGGGGTCTGTAAAACTAGAAACATTTCTGCCCAATGCATCTTAAATACAATCACTCAATTTTTAAAGTTCTCTTCTGAGGACAAAAAAGGTACTTAACGTTTCTTTTTCAAGGACCAGAACTACAGTAACTCAACTGTCAGAGCCTTATCTTACTTGAAACAGTTATAATGAATTTTTTACATTAGACCAGAAAACTCGATGACTTATAAATGTCTGAATTTAAATAAAGGAGGTAAGTCCTAAAAATCTGTTAGCAAAATCAATGCTTGATTGTGGATATTCCCATGTCCCCTGACATGGCAGAAATTGTAGTTCTTTCCTTCTTACTTCGGTCCAAAGGGCCTGACTGACAGCAGCAATGCCCCACTCCGCAAGCCACGCTGAACCTCATCAGGGCCAGACTGACACAAAAGGACATTTGTAAATGGCTGACTTATTAAAACATTCCTCCTTCCTCCTTCTTTTAAATCAAAAAATTAGTCTCTAACAGGTAAAATGAAAAAAAGAGACGTGAGATTTCTGAATCCAAGACGGATGCAACAGCTGGCAGTAGAAAACGGTGAAAAGCACATAAAATACACCGTTCAGAGAGCCGCTGAGGCAGTGGGGACAAGAGAGGCCGCGAGAGCTTCCGAGGGTGAAGAGCCGAGAAGCTGGGCTGGGCCTCCGCAGCTGCGTCCACCTCTGCCACGTATCTGTCGACTTGGGGAACGAGTGGAACCCGGGCTCCGCGCACACGACTGCCGCCAGAGGCCAGGGCAGCTCGCACGCTCCGGCGGGCCGGACACCCAGAGGCAAACGCAGCGTCTTCACGGCTGCACGTCACTCACGACAAAAAGCGACGGTGCCCACACGTGCTCCCACGTGGATGGAAGCCTAAGTGAGATGCTGGACACGGAAGAGCACGGGATGCGGGATTCCGATCACATGAAATGTGCACAACAGGCACATCTGTGGGTCAGAGAGCTCAGTGGTCGGCTGCCGAGGGCTGGGGAGGAAGCCGGATGCAGCAACTACCAGCGGGTGTGCGGCTGGCGGCGCTGGGCGGACTGGGAGCTGATGTTTAACTTCTTGTAATTTTAAACAAGGCTACATCAAAGAACTATTAGACTTAGTTATTTTCCACGGCAGTTACCGTTCCTTTAGGATTTATTGGTACTTCTTTTTCTCATTTGACTTTCTAGAGACTTATTTCCAGATACCAACCGGTAACTTATTCGTTAAATACACTCCAAGTTACATAAAATGATATATTCCCTTTTTTCACTTTAGCTAGTGTAAGTTTCTGCCATTTGCACCTCAACATTTCTTCAATAATAAAATTCACCTCAGAATTTAGTGAGCACCTCCTGCATGCCGGGCACTGTTCCGATACCATGAATCCCTACCTCAGTGTGTGTGCAAAGACAGAGATGTGCACCAGGACGCCCTGGTGAGTGTGTAACAACTGGCTCTGTGCGGAGTCAGTGGGGGCAGCCCCGCTCTGTGGTGTGTGCTGATTTCTGTGGTATAAATACACCCACCCTGTTCGGTTTCAAGCTACCAATATGGCGTCAACCAGCTACCACCGACTCTGTAGCTCTCTGTCTCTCTCTCTCTCTCTCACACACACACATTTTTTCTGCCCACATGAAGTTTACATTCTATTAGGCGAGACAGACAACAATAAAATCATAAATAACTAAATTATACGGTATATTGTCAAGTGGTGTTATTTTAAAAATTACTAAGTTCAGCAGGGTCGGAGGGACAGGAAGTGGGCGCGCAGGGGAATGCAGGCTGCAGCGTGAAATAAAGCGGTCAAGATGAGCTACACTGAGAAATATGCACGCGTGTACATTAGAACATGGAGACTCAAAAACATCCTTTTTTTTTTTTTAATTTACAAGAAAATCACACAGTATGTATCCTTTGGGGCTTAGCCATTCTTTACAAAGTATGCTGTGAAAAGCACCCACGCTGTGTCCTGGAGCTTCACAGTCACTGCTGGAGAGCACGTCATCATATGAATGTACCCCAGTTCTCTCTCCGTTCCAGTCTGGGACTAGTACAAATCACTTGTTTCTTGGTACACGCGTGCACGCATCTCTGCTGTGTGTCCACCTGGAACGGAACCACGAGGCCAGTGTGCATGTTCCACTGTAGTAAGTGCCACCAAACTACTGTCCAAAGTGGACGTACAAAACGATACTCCCATCAGTTGTGTCTGAGAGTTCCCACTGCTCCTTAACCTTCAAAAACGAAAGAAATAAGCCTAACTTTCAAAGCGTGGTGTAACTTCAGCGCGGAGCTGTAATCTGACCGTACATCCCAGTGCGCTACACCCTATGGCGTACAAGAGCTATAATGAAGTCTAACACTGCTTTTAGTAATAGCATCACTGAAACCAAGATGAAACAGAGAAACCACGTTCAAACACGTTCAGAGGTCTTGTTAGTGACAACACTGGCACTGTTATTCTGAAATGACACGCAAGTTTCACAGACATGAATGATGAAGCAATGACACAAACGTGTTAGTGTTAAGAACCAAGATTTTAAGCAAAAGAGAAATGACATACAAACATAAAATCAAAGAAGTAAACCATTTTAATCTTATAATTTTTTTACTTTAGATTTTATTTATTTGAGAGCGAGAGAGAGAGAGAGAGCACGAGCAGGGGGAGCAGCAGAGGGTGAGGGAGAAGCAGACTCCCCGCTGAGCAGGGAGCCCGACGCAGGGCAGATCCCAGGACCCTGGGACCATGACCCCAAGCAGAAGGCAGGTGCCCAACTGACTGAGCCACCCAGGCGCCCCACTGTAATCTTAAATTTAAGTTGGAAGTATCGAGATAAACTCATGACTTTTTTTCTTTCTGAAAAATACACACTTCCTATCTCTATACCCTAAAAAAGCCCAGAAGAAATAAGATTCCAGCATTACCTATCACAGTATCCAGATTCTAGTCCCTGAACACCATTTCCCACTAAAACGTGACAAGGAATCAAGGCTCCTTAGAGAGATGGCTGGTTTCAGGTCTGCGGCAATAAGGGTACAAACTGAGTCTGAAACTATTTTATAGTGCCCATAAACAAGAAAACTATAAAAACATTACTGGAGCCATTTCCAAAGGACACAGAAGATATCTTTTTTTTTTTTTTATGTTACGTTAGTCACCATACAGTACGTCATTAGTTTTTGATCTAGTGGCAATGATTCATTGTCTGCATATGACACAGAAGATACCTCTGAAGGGCAATCTGACCATCAGAAAGAATGCAGTAAATTCACATCTACGTATGTGTGTACACATACACATATATAGGTCATCTTAACATCTATGCATTTATGAGACTAAAAATAATTTTCACTTGTAGAGAACAAACTCATTCTGAAGCTTATAGTAAATACAAGAATTATCCATTTATCCCACCTTTTCTGCACGGGCTCCAGCAAACAAATACAGAAGGCAGAATCAGATCGTCACCGTGTCTGCAATTCTGATACAAAGTACCCAGGCAGCCACCATCAACACCCACAAAAGCCACAAGGTGGAAGGATCACACCACCATCTGAACAAATGATTAATGTCACCGTCCCTAAGAGGTGAAGCCAACAGCAAGTATTCTTACCCCCAGAGTTGAAGCTCATTCTAGCTGGACTTCTAGCAACCAGTTTTAAACTTTATGAATTAAATGACATCACATAATACAATCAGCCAAATTCAGAATGTGGGAGATTCTATAGGATAAATGACAGTTTCTTCCAGAGCATCAACAAAAGCTGTTATTTAAAAATAAAACGGAAAGGGTGCAAGGCAGGAGTGGGAAATGTTAGAGATATGCCAACTGACAGGTCAAAGACTTTTTTAAAAAATGGGGAAATTTGAAAATTAAACATTACCGAGTTTTATTAGAGAAAAGATTTTATTACTTTTTTCTTTCCTTCTTTCTTCCTTTCTTTTTTTAATTTAAGTAGGCTCCACACCTAGTGTGGAGCCCATCACAGGGCCCAAACCCACAACCCTGAGATCAAGAGCTAAGCTGAGATCAAGAGTTGGACACACAACCGACTTAGCCACCCAGGTGCCCTGAGAGAAAAGATTTTAAATTACTTTTAACTATGTGAGGCATGGTAAAGGTATTATGGTTATATATTTTATCTGTTAGGGACATACAATGAACTTTCATGGGTGAAACTTTATACAATGTCTGGGATTAGCTCTAAAATACTCCAGCGAAACAGGGGCACCTGGGTGGCTCAGTCAGTTAAGTGTCTGCCTTTGGCTCCGGTCATGGTCTCAGGGTCCTGGGATCGAGTCCCTCATTGGGCTCCTTGCTCATCACAGAGCCTGCTCTCCCTCTGCCTGCCACTCCCCCTTCAAGCACGCACGCACACACTCTCTCTGACAAATAAATAAAATCCTTAAAAAAAAAAAAAAGAAAAGAAAAAAAAGAAAAATATCTTAAGGCCCCTAATCTTTCAGGTTTATCCTCAGGCTGAATTAAATAAAGAGCCAAACATTATTCTTAATTATCCTGGTATGTTTTAATTCTTAAACATTTGAAAAAAATGCTAGAACTTTGTTATTAATGGTAGTACTTGGGGAACAACACTATCTTATATAATGATTATATTATGTTTGACTCTCTGCATATAGACAGGTATGTTTTAGATGGCATGTTCTGACACACATAGTATACCTCAAACTGGGCAATAAATCATATTGAAAGGAGTCAATCTGGGGTGCCTGGGTGGCTCAGTCAGTTCAACGTCTGCCTTCAGCTCAGGTCATGATCCCAGGGTCCTGGGATCCAGCCCCGCATAGGGCTCTCTGCTCTGTGGGGAGCCTGCTTCTCCCTCTCCCTCTGCCTGCCACTCCCCCCTACTTGTGTTCTCTCTCTCAAATAAATAAATATTTTAAAAAATAAAAAAAAATTTTTAAAGTAATAAAATACCCCAGGAAACAAAAGTCTGGGAGAGAAGAAATAGGACAAACAAGGGCAGAAGGTTGAAAAAGGGTTCATTATCCAATTTTTCCAAAATTTCCACAAAAAGTCTTTTAAAAGAACTGAGGGAACACCTACCACACACATTTATTTTTCTAACACCCAACTGAGTTAAAGATGAAGCAGCACTGTAAATACAACGTTGTCACACACACCCTAAGCCCGTAATCAGAAGTCAGTATGTTTAACGTGTAGAGCCAAGAGAGTTTTAAAGGAAAGTGTGGGGGCAGAACAACTTCAGCAGTATACAGATGTTTTCTGCATGTCTGCCAGGCAAGCCATCCACAACTGAGAGAACCAAAATGGAGATAGCAGCAACATTTCCCACCCGTGCAATGCTCCAGGAAACTGCTCTATTACACACATTATAGCACAGGCTACTCTGGGAAAAAATGTTCACACGAATGTCTTGAGAAGGGATCCAGAATCAAGATTACAATTCACCAAAGGTGCAGCTCCCCTGGTGCAGAGGTGAGCAGGTAGGTCTCATCATAACTTATCCTGACGGATTCTCAGTATAAACAATATGGAGACTCAGATGTATCCATGACTCTCTGGCTGCAGGGACCCCTGACTGGACACGTCCTCCCATAAGGAAGTTACCTCCCTGCTCATACAGGGTTATCTCATCCTGGGCGGACTACGAGGGATTCAGGGATCTGAAGCCAAGATCCAGTTCTAAACCGGCTTCTGAAGCCCTATCTCAGATTCACTCTGTTATTTGAAACCAACAAAAGGGAAGTACTTTTTTTTAATGTGCTGACAATCTATGTAATCTTAATTCTCAGTATGTCTTTATCCTTTCAGAGTAGGTCAAACCTTTCTCAATTCAAATCTTTTTTTAACTAATACAATCAACAGTGGCCAAACCAGAAGACGCAACGGGCATTTTACTTTTTGTAAATCTAAAACCCCTGAGGAGGTCAACAGAAGAACAACACGTACAGATGAAGCAACATTTATAGCTAAATGCACAGAGCATCACAAAGTCTACAAGTGGCTAACAGGTAAGACTGGGGAGCGGGTCGGGAGCCGTGCTGGAAAAGACACCCCAACCAAGACAAAAGGAGCAACCGGCTGGCAATCCATTTCACCTGGGACACGAACTGTGGGCACCTTCCTGCCTCCGCTTGTCCCACTGAGGGACCTTAATTGACCTGAGAGGAAGATCAGATCCTGACCTACCTCAAGGACAGTCTGTCTGTTCCTAATTCCCAAACTGAAACTCCTTATAAGGCCTCTGCACACCTCCAAGAGCAAATGTAAAAAAGCAACTCAAAACTTACCAGTCCCACAGTCATGCCCTTTAGTGTACCACATTTGAAAAGTAGGCAAAATTATAAGCTGAAACACTATACAACATTTTCAACTTAAGCCCCATAAAAGGTTGAAATCTAAAAAATTACCTGTACCTGCAGCCTTCAATCCATTAAGATAGAAGGTATTCTGGAGAACATTTTTTTAACTTCCTAGAAAGATATTATTTTAGGAAAAAAACCTTTTTCAGTTAATTAAATAAAACCATTATAATACTGACTACTGCTCTTCTGGGATGCAGTCTTTCCATGCATCTTATAGATAATAAGAGTGGTCACTAAAAGCAGGAAAACTAAACATCATAAACAGATGGAAAGATAATTAACAGCAACAACTGAACACATTCAAAATCTGATCCTAAGGGGAAACAGTGGATCTCCTATAATACAAGAGTTACTTAAAACATGTGTGTGTACACACACACATGTACATATATACACACAATACATGCATATGCACATATACATATATGTATACATATACACATATATGTATATTTAATTTGAATACACACATGTATACACAGATATACATATATGTATGTATAATTTGAATATTTTTTAAAAAATCTACGTTACTTCCCATTGAATGACTGGGGAGAGAAGGACCAAGGAACTGGAAAAATATGTTAAAAGTATTTAAATTTCCTTCTTATAATCATGATTGCATGCTTTTATATTTACTTCCCAGGGAAACTATAATTTAGTTCTGCTATGGTTTTAAGTATTTCTATACCTCACTGTGCTAAAAATAAAGCTTTGAATGACTCTGTCTACATAAAGTGCATTTAAATTATTTATGAGAGAAAGTACGTTTGTTTTTTGCTCTAAGTACATATAAAGTCTGGACAGAATCACAGGTGGCTTAAGGCATACTCCTTTCATTGGCACCCTGAATGACCCCCTAAGAACCACCTCTGAGTATAGGAATTTCCTAACGCATATTTCCCAAGCTTTCTATGGAAATCAAATACCGTCTTTAAGTAAATAACAGAAATGTGAATTAATCTAACAAGAGTAAGAGAACACAAAAATCACAGCATCAATACCTGCAGGGTTTAATGTAAAACAGAACTACATATTCCTAGGCCTGAAACTTACACAGAACATTGCCAGCTGCTTGCACATGACCTCAAAGCTACAATCCATACCTCATACAACGAGATCTTTCTATACAGTAGAAAACTACACTGTGTACACTCTCATTCTCTCTTTTTTTTTTTTAGAGATTTTATTTATTTATTTGACAGAGAGAGAGACAGCCCCCGAGAGAGGGAACACAGGCAGGGGGAGTGGGAGAGGAAGAAGCAGGCTCCCAGCGGAGGAGCCTGATGTGGGGCTCGATCCCAGGACCCCGGGATCACGCCCTGAGCGGAAGGCAGACGCTTAACAACTGAGCCACACAGGCGCCCCTACACTCTCATTCTTAACAACCTCCCGCTCAGCTGAGCCCAGGCTCAGGCTCACAGCTCCGGGAGAAGACAGCACGCTCTCTCCCTTGTGTGCACCTATCGCAGCCCCATCCCCACCCCCTTACACAAGGTCACAGGCTGCAGACAGAAGGCACCAGTCACCAAGCCCACAAACTGCAGCAAAGGAAACAAGTCTGCGGCCCCATGGGGGCTGATTCGTGGCAGTAGCCACAATAGGTCCTAATATGAAATCAGCCATCAGGATCACTGTGTAAATGCCATGCAAACACCCGGCCAGGCTTTTTATCCTCCCCTCCTGATGAAATCCACTCATCAACTAGCTCCACCTTTTTTTTTTTTTTTTTGCATAAAAAGGTATACACTGCCATCTTTCCCTTTCACATCTTCTTACTTAAATAAAAGTAAGGTGGGGGAAAAAGGTAGGGGGTGAGGGCAAACAGAAAGGAGGATATATTTTCTTCAACTGTCCGAACGATCTTTCAGATGTCTACGCCATAACAGAAAATGACCTTCGTTGCCTAATAAGTATATTCTAATCTTTCATAAATCTAAATATTTAAGATTAAAAGTCAAATTCAAGAGGACCAATAGTTATTAATTTTAAAAATCTTATATACTCACTAATGAAGAATTTTTCATTCAAGAAATTTATATCAGGATTTATGAGAAAATGAAGTGCACACAAGAGTGATTAAAGTTTTCCCAGGTAAAGAAAGTTCAGCTTGAGGGCTGACCAAGTCTCATCTGCCCTAGGTCCACCAAAAGATGATAAATGTAGGATCAACAGTTTCCACAAAGATGCAACAGGCAGGCCTCCAACAACACTGCAGGTCCAGAACAAAATTATCATTTCCAGGTGCCCAAATCCTTCCCCATTAAGTTTCAAGTACTAGTCTAGCCATGGGGCCCAGAAATCACCGTCAGTCCCTCATTCTCGAGTAGGTCCTAACTTATGTCGCACACCCAAACACCATTACTCTACTGGGCTTTCTATTTCAAAGCAGCCATCGCTAGTAGGTAAAAACGACGAGGTACGTACACACTCATTTTATGGTATGTCGTTTCATAAAAGATTTATATCATAAAAAATTATTTTGATTAATACTCACAGTTCTAGCATTAACTATTAATGATAATCTCAATTTCACAAATTAACAAAGGTATTTTTTAAAGGCATAGACTTAGGTACTAAAATTTATATCAAAAACTAGGAGAAAAGCCAGAAACAATTCCCAATCTCCAACCAATCATCTGAAAGATCAGAGGAAAAAAGGAACAGTACCTCTGTACGGGGCCTGGGTCACTGCAGGAGCTCAGCTACGTGCAGAATGAGTGACTAGATCCTCGCACGTTTCCTCCTATTCATGTTCACGTGTTACCAGGCCCAGCTATGCTTGCGGCTCAGAGACACTAACACTGCACCAACAGGGTGGGCAAGAGACCAGAACAAACAGGCTTTTCCTGGAGTTGGGATTAACTGCTATGTTCATGACAAACAGGACAGCATTTCCTAAGCCAGGCAAGAAATGCTACTTTCCATTAAATACGATGCAGAATAAACCAATTACCCTAAGCCAGTTTAATAACAAAATAACTAAAATGAAAGTCTGCCCAAAATACAGGTTCCCCTCTGTCAAAATGGAAACCAACCTGAGATTTTCTAGATCGTAAAATCGGTAGCTAAATTAACATTAAAACGAGTAGGGGCACCTGGGTGGCTCAGTCGTTATGCGTCTGCCTTCAGCCCAGGGCTTGATCTGAGGGTCCTGGGATCGAGCCCCGCATTGGGCTCCCTGCTCCACTGAGGACCTGCTTCTTCCTCTCCCTCCCTGCTTGTGTTCCCTCTCTCATTGGCTGTCTCTCTCTGTGTCAAATAAATAAATAAAATCTTAAAAAAAAAAATTAAAACAAGTAAATTTCTTTCACAATATTTTCCAGAAAATTTAGAAATAGAGCATACGAACTGCTTTCCATTAAAAAGCATTGACTTAGGGACATCCACTTCAGACGTGCAGGAGTAACTGGTACGGAAAACGATGCCCCCCACCCCCACCCCGCCATGGTAAACAAATAGAAAAACGGTAAAAATCCATGAAACTATTTTTTTCAGATCTGGAGACAGTGAGCGGCACAGGCCTGTGAGCCCCACCGTCCCCTCTCTGTTCAGCTGGGAACCACCGTGGCGCAGGGCACAGGAAGGGAACCCAAGCCCAGCGCAGCAGCCTCAGGGAGTTAAGGTGAGAAAACTTCCAAGTTTTGGGAAGCTGAGTGGCTCAAATTTGCAAGGTAGAGTATCAGAGATGGAAAAGTTGTAGAAAATGAGTTTCAGAAATCTGCACAAAGATGAGAAGATAATGACAATATGTTTAGCATGCTGAAAGAAAAAAACCATCAACCTAGAATTCTACACATCCAGCAAAAGTTTCTTTCAAAAATAAAACTGTTTATCAAGAAAGGAACGGATAAACAAGATATGACAGACTCATACAACGTAACACAACTCTGTGATTAAAAGGACAAGGGGGAGCCTGGGTGGCCCAGTTGGTTGAGCATCCAACTCTTAGTTTCGGCTCAGGTTGTGATCCCAGGGTCATGGGATCGAACCCCACACTGGGCCTCATACTGAGTGTGGAGCCTGCTTAAGGTTCTCTCTCTCCGGGGCCCCTGAGTGGCTCAGTCGGTTAAGCGTCTGTCCTCAGCTCAGGTCATGATCCCAGGGTCCTGGGATCGAGTCCTGAGTTGGGCTCCCTGCTCAGCAGGGAGCCTTCTCTCTCTGCCTCTGCTGCTCCCCCTGCCTGTGCACTCCCTCTCCTCTCTCTCTGTCAAATGGATAAATAAAATCTTTAAAAAAAAAAAATTCTCTCTCTCCCTCTGCCCTCCCCCCAAAAATAATAATTTAAAAAGGAATGAATTACAGATACACTAACAACATGGATGAGCTCAGCAACACTATGCTAAAACAAGCCTCGTACACCATGTACACGGTATGATTCTGTTGACAGGAAACCCCTGGGCAGGCAGAACTGAACTGAGGGGGCGAACACAGCAGTTGTCAGGGGTCAGGGTGAGAATGGCAGCAGGGGCTGCGGCAGGGACTGTGAATACTAAGGACATGAAGGAACCTTTGGGGGAAATGATAATGGTCTATGTCTCAATAAGTGTTTGGGTTGCAAAGGTGGATGCGTTTGCCACAGTTCAGTGAATGTATACTTGAGTTATGTGCAGCTGGTATAGAAATTTTACACTGAAGGAAAAATACGCTAAACACACAATGAACTCTATCTAGTAAACAATATGCACGCTGAAACACATAGGGTGAGGTATACTGATATCTGCACTTTGAAATACAGCCTAAAAAATAAAATGGATTACTATATGGAGAAATGGATAATTGGTTATTTACGTGAGAAAGCAAGAATAATAACACATGATAGGTAAAATCCAGGGGGTGGAGGAGTCTATGGATGTTAACCATAAATTTTTACAACTTTGCCATTTGTTTGAAAATTACCATAATGAAACGTTGGGTACAAAAATAAAGATGAAGCTAGATTTCAGAGGAAAAGAATAAGACAAAAGGGAGAGTGAGCCTTCCGTAATGGTTACATGAAGACAATGGAGCAATTTCTTCCATAGATCATTATAAAAATCAGACAAAATCACTAAAACCAACCATCTGAAGGAACTGGAAAATGACCAAAGGCAGGCAAGCACTTGAGAAGAAGTTACTGTCAGAACTGTCCCTGCATCTGGTACAAACCAGGGAGTGTTTGTCACTTTCCTGCCTGGCAATACTGTGAGCCCCAACTCTGGGAGGGCAGGACTGCAGCCCTACCGTACCACCTTAATGCGCAGCACACTGGCTATAAATTTAAGGGGGAAATTTTGGAAACAAGAGGGCTGCAAAATGCTGAGCTCCAAGGCTGAATATAAATACACTGCCCAAATCCCTGGCAGACAGTGAAATGTGCATAGGCAGGACAACCCAGGAAGCCCAGAGGCACACACCAGAGGTGAATGCTCTCCCCTGAACAATGGAGTTACCCCAGGACATCTGCCAGTTTGCTGCTCCTCTGACTAAACGTGCTTCCCAACCCAGGGCGAGCTCTACTGGCAGAAAGCAAAAGTCTTACTGGCGTGAGGTCTCAGAAGAAAGAAATGGGGGCTGGAGGACCAACTGATATGTAAAGGAGGGATGCTGGAAGCAGGGGAACCCCAAGATAAACCCCCAAATCTGAGAATACATTCTACTCCAACCTTTGACTAACCACCGAAGTAGAAAGGTGCATGTGAGACTGCGAAAGAAAGAGAAGAGAAAGGAAGAAAAATGCATCAACTGGAAGCCAATGAAACTGATCGGAGACTCGTCGGCTCCTACGAACACAACAAGATGTTTGCATCTGGAGCAGAGCTGCACAAGCACGTGCACACACACAGGAAGCGCTGGGAAGCAGTAATAGCTGGCAGCAAAGGAGCACACCTCCCACTCAGATCCCGGCCTCTAAATTCCATCTCCCACCAAAAGGAACCAGGGAATCTTGGAGAAATAGCTGATTGCACCACAGGGGCAGAGAAACTACAGGAAATGCTGGGAGTATCTTACTGTGCCAAAAGGAAGGTCGTGCTCAGAAAAGAATGGGGACGTGTCAAAACAACACAGGAGATGATTTGGAAAACCAAATCAGGGGGCATTCCAGCATCAAAATGAATGAGAGTTAAGGACTATAAGCCCCTGAATCAAACAAGAATCCGTGAAGTACTACTGGGTGAACAACTGAGTGAGTCAACAAAGGAGGGGAAACTCTCCTTAAGGGAGAATGCCAGCTGACAGGTGAGAACAGCGTCCCCACTGCACGACTACCTAGTAATAACTAGTTCAAGCAAGAATCATCCGTGGGGGCGCCAAACGATCAGTTTAAAGGCTCAAAACGTCACAGAGCCTCAAATATTTCCCTACAGATTTCCTCATTCATTACAAAGGATAAACGCTAATTTTAGAGAGCAGACACTAGGCAGATGCCGCCCTAACTTGATCACCTGAGATCAGTAATTCTCAAATTTTAGAATACATCAAAATCATTTTTTGGGCTTGTTAAAAACATAGACTCAAGCCCTAAGTTTCTGACTTAGCAGGTCAGGAGTAGGGTCCAAGAATCTGCAGCCCCACAAATTCCTAGATGTTAACCTCACCAATAACAGAACAAGCCGGTATCATGTGCCATCCTGAGACGAATAATGGATATGAGAAATGATACGATGCCCTGAGAAAGGCACAGCACCACTTCTCTGATAGCCTGGCCCCCAAAATGCGTAATCTGAGTTTAATCATGAGAAAACATCACAGGAACCCAAACGGAAGAAAGACCTACAAAACAATTAGAACAGTCTCCATGATGGAGAAAGGCTGAGAAACATATCCAGACTAAAAAGACCATAGAAACATCAATAAATACTACATGTAATTCTAGACTGGGTCCTGTATGGGGGGAAAACTACTGTAATTAACAGAGCAACTGTGAATATGGACTGTAAACTACAGAATGGCCCATGTTAAATTTGCCAATTTGATAACTATACTGATTATTTTGGGCTATGTAAAAAATCCTTGTTTTTTTTTTTTTTTAAGATTTTATTTATTTATTTGACAGAGAGAGACAGCGAGAGAGAGAACACAAGCAGGGGGAGTGTGAGGGGAGAAGCAGGCTCCCAGCAGAGCAGAGAGCCCGATGCAGGGCTCGATCCCTAGACCCTGGGATCATCACCTGAGCCGAAGGCAGACGCTTAATGGCTGAGCCACCCAGGCGCCCCAAAAGTCCTTGTTCTTGGTAAATACTTACTGAAGTACCTAAGAGTAAAGGGCGTGAAGTGTGCAACTTACTCTCTTCCAGTGTGTGAAAATAAATGTGCCACGTGTACTTCTATATCCAGAGGTGGGGGGAGGGGGCCATGCAGGCAATGTCACAAAATGTTAACAACTGGTCAATCTAGGTGAAGGGTATTTGGAAGTTGCCTATACTACTTACAACTTTTCCATAAAAACACACAAGGCTTCATTTTAAAACAAAACAACAACAAAAACAAGGAGTAGCAAATTAGAAAGGGTGGTGGAAGGGCGTTCAGAGGCTGCCCGCCACACAGCCTGATATTGAGGAAAATGGCAGAAGTGGGGCCACCACACGCTGAAAATGACAGGTGTTCGTACTGAGGATCCTGAGTCATCCAGAAAAGCCCCAAAGGAGTTTAATATCTTTTAGTACATTTTGTTTAAGATGACCCGTTAAGTACCCTTTTGAACCACAAGAGAAAACAAACACGGTTAAACACTTTTCAAACTTCATGCTCCACATCCGTTTTTCTTCTATTCTACAAATACAACTTCTCAGTGGAACAGCGAGTCACACTGTAAGCTGTTCGCAGACATCCCCCCACGCGGGCGGGCTGTCCAGCGGCACACACCACTCACACTGGGACCCACACAGCGCCCCTGCGGCGGCACGGTGACAACTGCAGCAGGACAGCCACCTGGCGGACAGCAGCTGGAAAGGTCGCCAGTTGTAAGAAGCATCCCAGCAGGGGCCAAACCCTCAAAACCAGTCAGCGCACAGATTCCCACAGCAAAACACAGGGACAGTCAGACGAGAACAAACGCAAGGCAGAGCAGCCTACTCCTTCTGTTCCCAAACACGACGGTCACGGAGGCCGTTAGCGCATATTGACTACGTGATGACCATTCAGAGGACAAGGTTACCAGAGACAGTGAAGCCAGCCCCCAGCCCCCAGAGCAGCGCACGGGATAAGCAAACATAAAGCAGCTCAGGAAGGGCCTCTTACACTGCATCTTACTGTATCAGATTCCATTATAACCACACACGGCAATATCCTCTGATCGCAAAATAACGAAGACCTCATCATTTAAATGAATGGCCTTCTTATTGTCTATAGTCAGATTTTGATTTTTAAATGAAAAGTAAATACACAACTTTCCACTCTAATCCCCGTCCCTGCCCACTGTTGTGGCTTTGCTAAGAAGGGTTTATTAGGAAAAAATGCTGAATGACTGCTCTGCAGGGCATCGCAAAGCACCACATACTAATAACAAGCGACCCTCTTACATACTGTGAAGAGACCTGACTCGCAACTACAATGAAGCCTTAGGTTTAGTGAAGCTAACTTGTATTATTTTCTGTGTACATTCTTAGGTCTAGCGGTTTGAAATATAATCATACCCTACAGTTACAGCTGATTAAAGACAGAGCTGAAGACTGTATAAGTTTGTCATGAATCAAAGAAAACATTTTTTATTAATTTTTAAAGCTAGTAAAACTATTTTTCTCCACAGCTACAAGAGCTTGAACATGGAAGGAATCTTAAAATAATTTAACTGATAAAACATCTTTTATTTATGCTAATTACGTGACATCCATACTACATAACCATGTTATACAAAAACAAACCACATTATAAAGCCTTCAGGTCGTGAATAAGAATATAAAAATCAACCAAAGACTCCAAGATCCTATGTTTTCACAAAGTGTCTGTGCTACAATCTATTTCATTTAAACTTTCAGGATACCTAATCCAGAAAAATTAAATTTAATCCACCGGAAAGAAAAAGGGAGCTCAAGCGTGGGTATATAAATGTGTGTGCCTGTGTGTGTGTGTAATACCTACGTGTGTATATACATAAGTCATCCACCTTTTTTTGGGTTTGGCTTATTGAGGTAAAATTTACATACAGTAAAACACTGTTCGCTGGGTTCTGACTGACACAGTCAGTGTATGACCACCATCACAGGGCAGACATGGCCTACTTCCATCACCCACGAAGCACCCTCACGCCCTCCTGTACTCAGTCCTCTCCTCCCCTAGCCTCAGCCCCCGGCAACCACTGATCCAATCTGTTCCCATAGTTTTGCCTTTATCCGAATGTTATCAGGGGGGAACCACAGTTGTACAGAGCTCTGTGTTTGCCCGTAACAGAACGCTCTGGACGCGCTCCTGTTTTGCTGAGGATGTCAGCAGTCAGTACCTCTGTGTTGCTGTACAAGGACTGCCCCACCGCACAGGTGCACCGCAACCTGTTCACGCATTTCCCACCTGACGAACCTCCAAGTTGTTCTCCATCTTCGGTAAAGAGGAATAAAGCTGCTATAAGCAATCATATGCAGGCCTTTGTGTAGAGATAAATTTGCATGTCTCTTGGGTAAAGGCCTCCATGTAGGACTGCTGGATCGTATGAAAAGTATATATTCAAGTTTATAAGCAACTGCCAAACTACTTTTTCAAAGTGGTTATAACCCTTTGCATCCCCACCAGCAAAGCGCGATGTAGTTCTAGCTGTCCCACAGCCCTGCACCTGGGCACTGTCCCCTTCTGCTGCCTTGTTTTGTGGGAATGGGAGGCATTCTCACAGGACTGCAGCGCTACCCACTGCAGCTGTCACGGGCACTTCCCTAATGAGGGATGACGGGGAGCGTCTTTTTGTGTGCATGTTGTTATCTACAGGAAATGGATGAAGTATCTACTCAAAGCTTCTCGCCATTTTTTCAGTTGAATTTTTTGCTGAGACACCTATCCTTTTTAATAGACAGTTTATCAAAGAAGAAATGATGGAAAGTTTGTCTATTTTGTTAAAGCACTTAGAATTCATGAGCAGGAGACACAAATCTAACATGTTTCCTTGCCATCGCCACTCCCAACGCCCCACTTGCCCCTCCCCCCTGGCAGATAGCAACGATATGCCAAGGCAGGTAGAAAGAAAGAAACATCCTCTCTCCCCCTTAGTCAGAGTGTAAGAAGAACAGGAAAAGCTGCCTGCCTACTACTAGGGTCAGAAACAGACCTATTTTCCCATTTTTACAAGTATGGGATGAATCCATAATCTTTCTTCAGTATGAGCAGAAACACCAATGACGGGGAACCACGTGCAATGGTTGGCAACACTAGTGACAACGCATCCCGACGTGGCGGAAGCACGGCTGGCACGTGACAATACTGAGGGTCTGCAGACCGCTCGGTGGGCGGCAGCCCTCGCCCTCTCTATCACAGGCAGAGCCCGCACACAGGAGCACCACGTGCGCTTCAGAGCAAGGGCTAAGCTTTCATGTAAAGGAACAGGAGAGCCTGCCACCACCACGTGGAGCCTCGGGCTGACTGGTATCTGGCTCCGGGCTCTCCTCTGCAGCGTGGGGACAGTAATCACTACCTTGTTATTATAAACACTACACACAACTCAAAACACACGATGAATGACACACATAAACGGCAGGTATCACAATTCTGACGACTTCCCTCATGTAGAATTCCTGAATCACAAACGTAACTACTATTGGCAAGATAAAGGGTGTCCTGCGCAAAGCCTGGAGCATAAAGCAGAAGCTTCAGGAAGCAGGTAACATTTGGACACGGCGGACCCACTGAACTAAACACAGGCTCCTGACCGTCCAGGAGAATAGCCAGGCACCCACATAAAAGGTGCAGCACATTTACGTAAAAGGTGCCCTGCAGTTGGCAGTCCTGAAAGGCACTTACGGACTTTATTTCCTATAATCCCGCCTCAGCATTTCAAACTGCGCGATGCTTCTTTTCAAAAGAAGCCAATCCACTCACTCTTGGTTCTGCACCAACTCGTTCCCGAGTTCGTGACGGGCCTCCCTAACTGGGCCACGGAGACAGGGCTGCGCTTGCCCGCCTCCGCGACACCGCGGCCTCCCTGCACACCATCCTGCGCATCCAGCTAGACACAGAGCAGCCTCTGAAACGTCCTGTGGTCGCTCATCCTGCTCCCGCCTGACGACCGCAGCGGGGGGCTGCACTGGTCACTCCTGCACGATGACTGGCTGGGCCGCCTCAGTGACGGGATAGTCCATAAAGACTTTTCCATGAACAAATACATGGAATCAACAGTTTAAGATGATCTCTTGGATTTAAGTGTCTTGATATATCCTATGCGAAAGTTTTAAGAAAATATTAAAATTTATGACAGGGGCCCCTGGCTGGCTCAGTCAGTAGAGTGTACGACTCTTGACCTCGGGGTTGTAAGTTTGAGCGCCACGCTGGCTGTACAGATTACTTAAAAAATAAAATCTTTTAAAAAATAAAAAATTTACGACATGTTTAACGATCTGAATGTCACATTTTCCATGGAAATCTATTTAAAGGTCTTAAAGGAAGAGTCAGTAACTAAGTTAACATGTACCACCTAGCGAGGCGCCACAATACAGGCTTTGTAGGTTAACAAAAAGTAACCGATCTCGTCCCGCTCTGCTTTTTCTCACCTTCTCCACCTGGAATGCCTTTCCCCAACTACCGCGAGCCCCACTCACCATGCCCGGACCTGCTCTCTCAGGAGGACACCGTCCCCCTCCCTCTGAGCTCCCCATCACTGTCTTCCCCATCAGGATTCTCTACCTGGTCTCGCCTGCTCCTGCAGGATCTTCCCTACGCACCTCAACCCTGCTACCATGGGAGAGTAACCTGTCCAGCATGCAAGAAAACAGATGTCCCTGGGGGTGAAGACAGAAGGAATACACATGAGCAGATGGCAAATTTTATTAAGAGGCCCTACTGTCAGGGAGAGTGAGAACTCTTAAGAATATCAAGGAAACGGGCGCCTGGGTGGCGCAGTCGTTAAGCGTCTGCCTTCGGCTCAGGGCGTGATCCCGGCATTGTGGGATCGAGCCCCACATCAGGCTCCTCCGTTATGAGCCTGCTTCTTCCTCTCCCACTCCCCCTGCTTGTGTTCCCTCTCTTGCTGGCTGGCTATCTCTGTCAAATAAATAAATAAAATCTTTAAAAAAAAAAATATCAAGCAAACAGAAAAAAAAAGTGGCACTTGTTAAGCTCAAGAAAACAGGAAAACAAAAAGTGGAACTAAAAGGGAATATAATCATGCTACATTAACCAGCTCAGTAGTGAGCAACATTAACAAAGTCAAAACAATTCACCAAATTATGGCTCTAAACAAAAATTGTGCTACAACTATGTGGGGAAAGATGGGAGTTCAAAATGTAACTTTGTCTAAAAGTGACGCATCGATGGCCCTGCCTCTACATAGATATTGCTGGGAACCGTGGACAGAAATGCTACAAGAAACAGATAAGCAGGATTCCAGGCAGCTCTGGGAGGCGGATGGTGGAGGCAGGACAGGAGCCCGCTGGGTTCTGCATGAACCATTCAACACTGTTTTACTTTTGAACACATGCACGTACCACCCTCTGATAGAAGTGAAATTTCTAGGGGCGCCTGGGTAGCGCAGTCGTTAAAGCGTCTGCCTTCGGCTCAGGGCGTGATCCCGGCGTTCCGGGATCGAGTCCCACATCGGGCTCCTCCGCTGGGAGTCTGCTTCTTCCTCTCTCACTCCCCTGCTGTGTTCCCTCTCTCACTGGCTGTCTCTCTGTCACATAAATAAATAAAATCTTTAAAAAAAAAAAAAAAAAAAAGAAGTGAAATTTCTAAGTAAGAAAAAGAAACAGATTCTCTAACAGAAGCACTTCCAGCAGGACATAAGCGTTTTCCTACAACTTTTCAACCACGCTACCCCTTCCCCCCTTCAACAGTGTCTCTCCACCCTCAGGACGCAGGGCAGCTGAGGACAGCGTGCATGGCCTGAGACCTGGCGTCAGCCTGCCGGCTCCGTACTCTTGAGAAAGCTACTGTAAGCTCTGAACCTGACCTTTCCCCGCCCGTGACATGAAGACACCACCACGGACCTCAGGGACCCGGCTGCGTTGCTCAGCACCCAGACGGTGAGTAAGTGTGAGGATGACCGTACACCCTGCACCTAAGTCACCCAGATGCAATCTGTCTCACTACCCTCTCCCCCTTCACACCACCGGCCAGGCGGGCTTTCATTCTGACCACGCCCCCACACTGCGCCGAGCACTTGCCAGAGTGTCCTCCAAGTCGCCAAACCCGAAGGCCAAACCTCAGTCCTCATCATGACCTTTCCTGACACTTCAGAGAGTTGATCACATCCTCCTCCTGGACACTTCTTCCCTTCTTCCCATGGTGCCAGTGCTTGTGGTCTTCTTCACACCTGCTCTGTGCCAAACACTGCTCATGTTCGTCCTTGAGCACTTGATGGCAGAGTGACCCGAGGCTCAGGCTTGCTTGTCTTCTCTGTGCTCACTCCCTCGGTGACCACAGACCGTCACTGCGTTTTCATGGCCACTTCCAGCTCAGACTTCTCTTCCAAGCTCCAAATGCCTATTTACAACTGCCTACATGACATCTCTACTTGGATCCCTAACAGAATCACAAACTTAAAATGCCTACAGTGAGCTCCCCATCTGGCCCTCTAAACCAAGTTCCACCCACAGCCTTCCCCCCATCTAGTTGCCCAGGCCAAGAGCCTTCTAGTCAACTCAACTCCTCCCTTTGTCCTCACACCCCTTATCCAATCTGTCAGCAAATCCTACTGGTTCTGCCTTTGAAATACATCCAAGGCCCAACTGCTTCTCACCACCTCCAGTTTTCCTGCTCCAATCCCAGCCTCCGCTGCTGCTCACCTGGTTCCCTGAACAGCGTGCCGACAATCTCCTGGTTGTCCTCTACTCTCCCCCACCCTCCAACCCCCACCACCAGTGTCTATTCCCAACACACTAGCCTTTCACACCTCAGCCGAATCTCAGGGCTCAACACTGAGGGAGGGACAGCTGCCCTCCGGAGCCGACAGCCAGCACCGCCTTACCCTAGCGACTCTTTGTTTGGACAAACAGCCCCAGAACCTCACAGCCCAATCTCTGTCGATTGTTCTCAGCTACCTGACGCTAAATAACCTATCTTTATTCACCAAATGGGGGGTTTCAGATGGGTCTCCGGGCAACCTTCCTTTCTGTCTACTGCCTCCCCACAGCCCATTAACCCTGAAAATAATCTCCATACATATTTCAGCAATTCAACTCCTCCAAAACTTTGCTTTGCTTTCCTAGAATTCTGATTGTAAAACACCTCCATCCCAAGTTCTGCCTTAAGAATGCAACAGCCCAAAACAAATCAAGAACCAAGAACCTGATCTGTCCTGCAGGGGCTCAAGTGGACCAGGGCCCTCAGGTACATCAAGGAACCCGGGTCTCAGAGGAACACCATTAAGTCGATGCTGTACAAAGCCAGGCTTACTCGTGTGGCCTCACCAGTTGTCCAGAATTGGGGGAAACAATTATAGAAACACTGGTTATAAGGTTATTTTCCTGGGTTTACATATTTTCAAACAGGGGGGAAGGGGAGGGGAGGGCCAAACTAGAAGCAGCAGATTATATCCCGGTGCTCAAAGTTCCAGTGAGCCAAGAACGGGCTCTCAGTTCCCTGTCAGGCCTTCGTTCCGCTGCACATCACATTAAGAAGAAAAATTTTGTGTAACTTCTGCTAAATATGAAACTGTCTTGGGCTCTACCATGACGAACGATTTTTAATAGCTAATGCTGATGAAAAGTTATACTTGATATTCTCCCTCTTGTTTGGATCCACTAAGAAAAGAGAACTTATTTTGTGGCAAGCATTAAACACTACTTCATCCAGCATTTAGTGAAAACTACCCATGGGTCAAGCAGAAAACATGCAGAAACAAAATAACAAAATCTTTCCCTTAAAGATGCAGAAACAGACTTGTACCCAATAAATATAGCCCACTGGTACAGGAAGAAACATCGAAATGTGCAGGGAGGGTGGGGAGGAGACAAGGGGTGTAAACAGCTGGGCATGGCCTTCTCCAAAAGACAGCAGAGTCACACCTGGCACAGCACACAGAACAGGTGCCTCTCGTAGCCAAGAAAGGGTAGAAGGAATCAGAGAAAAGGAGCAAGACTTCCAGGCCTTACTTGGAAACTGAAACTTCGTGACACAATTTTCCTTCCCTTCCCTAATACCTAATCCTGGCAGAAACAAAAGTGGGTTTGGAGGAGAAAGGAGAACAAAGGAGGAAAGTGAACTGACCCCCAGAAGGAAATGGAAAAATAATCCAGGGTCCTGCCCCTTGGACATCTAAGACAAACACACTTGCCAAAGTCAAATTCAACGTAATTATAATGATTCTGAATTCTGAATCCATGAAGTCTAAGTTTATGGGGCTTTTACACCAAAGCAATGTATTGCTAAAATCTTACCAATGCTAATACCACAAGACAGATTGATGAATCTTCTATCAACGATCTGTCCTCGATTTACCACTAGGCCTACCAGAAAGAGCAGTCTTTGGAAATAAGACAAACTGGAATAGAATCTCAACTCTATAACCTCCCAACTGTGGAGTGCAGCACAAGTGCCAAGGTTACAAATTAACAAATCACAAATAACCCAATCTCTGGGGCTTAGTTTTCCTCTCATTAAAGTGGGGGAACTGCCACCGAATAGCAATTGCTAACATTTGTGAATGCTGAGCACATTTCACATTTCTTATGGCATCTTCACCACAACCCTGGGAGAGCACCCTTTGTCAGAGGAAAGAGCTAGGTTTAAGTAGTCAGTGAAGAGTTGGCATGGAGAGAGAGCTAGGTTTCGGTAGTTAGTGAAGAGTTAGTAAGTAAGCAGCCAAGCCAACATCTGAATCCAGAGCCCGTAAGAATAAAACACAAGTAAAAAGCACAGGCTCCAAAGCCAGACTGAGTCTGAATCCCAGCTTTGCTTTTTACTAACTTAGTAACCTTTAACCTCTGTTTCAGTTATGCAAATGTGAAACAGGGGCAAAGGGTAGCCTCATTCAGGGGATTACTGCCAGAGACTCACCTAGGAGCTGGATGGCCCAGTGCTGACCCTGTTGGGCCACTCTTCTAGGGCACATGCTGCTACTGTCACAACTATCAGGGACAGGACTGTCATCCTGCCTGCCTCTCTCCACACATAAAAGGCACTAAACAACTAATATTTCTTCCCTCACCTACTCTGCAAAATCAACTAGCTTTTATTTGTTTCTAGTATATGTCAAAGAAACCTTAAGACAGATGAAAGAAAAATCAAAACAAAAGGAAAAACCAAAACACAAATGTAGCAAGAGAATTATACTCACAGTTCTGAAGGCCACGGTAACTCTGTGAAGAAATCAAACGTGGGTTTAAAGGAAATGCTCCCGGTTTCTCTTTCCTCTTTCCATAGTCCTCAGAGAACCTGACAAGGAGAGACAACATGCGCATTAAAACCCCCTTCCTTTCACTTCTTGAAGCTCTACTGAACTCACCCCTCAGCCAGTTCCATCACCTCCCACGCAAGCCTACTGGGCAACGCCTGGGATGAGGGGTGAGAAGAGGGCATCACGTCCCTGTCTTCAAACCTATTTCTACTTAAGAAACACACAAGAAGGAGCACCTAGGTGGCTCAGTCGTTAAGCGTGTGCCTTCGGCTCAGGGCGTGATCCCAGAGTCCTGGGATCGAGCCCCACCTCAGGCTCCTACGCTGGGAGCCTGCTTTTTCCTCTCCCACTCCCCCTGCCTGTGTCTCCTCTCTCACTGGTATCTCTCTCTGTCAAATAAATACATAAAATCTTAAAAAAAAAAAAAAAAGAAAAGAAATACATGTGAAGCAACTGGAAACTATTCAAACATATCAAAAATCATAAATTAATGGTGTGGTTGGCTAATAAGTGCACGATACAATGACAGAGTATAGACATCTATTCCACTGCCTTCCATCAAAACTATACTAAAGAGATATTTTTTAAAAATGTTCTAAACAGGGGCGCCTGGGTGGCTCAGTCTGTTAAGCATCTGCCTTCAGCTCAGGTCATGATCCCAGGGTCCAGGGATGGAGCCCCAGGTCAGGCTCCCTGCTCAACAGGGAGTCTGCTTCTCCCTCTCCCTCTGCCCCTCCCCGTTTGTGCTCTCTGCTCTCTCTCCTGTGCATACACTCACTCCCTCAAATAAGTAAATAAATAAAATCTTTTTTAAAAATGTTTGAAACAGCACAGGGAGAACTGAAAGGAGAAAAAAGCCAAGATTTTTGAAGTACTGAGGAAATCTTCTAACATGGAAGATTGAGACCCAAACAAAAAAGTAAAAAGAAGAAACCTGGAGGAGACAGAAACTATAACAGACTGAAGTAAATGAGTCAGCAGGCCCAAGAAAGCCAGGTCCCAATTCAGCAGTGGAACACACGGGAACCACTTCCACTTGCACAGCAGTGTCCTAGAAGACCAGAAGTGGCAGCAGCAGTGTAGACAGAACGGGAGTAAAGAAGGCATAGCCCCAAATACAGAGGAGCCGGGGAAGGCCATGGAAGCTGAAACCAGAACCTCAACGCCAGGCACAACGTGACGCCCCCTCACTCTGAAAGAAGATGGGAGGGGGCATTCCCCAGAAAAGTAGAGGCATCTATGGACTGAAGTCACCCTGCCCAGCTGCACTGAACAGACCTGGACTTAATGACCGTATATACAGTGAACAGTGAATTCTCCAGCTCTCCTACAACAGACCACACACGCACACCGCTGGCTTCCAGATTCTGAAGTCAGAATTGTGCCGGAAAGGGACTGGAGAATATTTCTGGGGAATCTGATCAGCTCCAAAAGACAGATCTAAAGATACTAACCCTGGGGACCCCCAACACATGGCCCACCCAGAATACCCTGATGTAAAAGTCAAAGGGCCCCACCACGTCAGACAGGAGAAGGAAGGAAACAACCTCAAAGAAACAGAGACTATACAAACTATCAATAATATAGAGGTAAGACAACACTGCAATCAATAAAGAAAAACAGGATGTTCTTCTAGAAAAATAGAAAAAGAGCTCTTGGAAATCTAAAGAACATTTCTGAAATCAGAAATAATAAACTAAAGAAAAGTTTCTCTCTGTTCTCCCTGAACAGAGAATAAAAAAGCACCCCCCCCCAAAAAAAGGCAGAAAAGGAGGAGCAAAGGAAGGAAGAAGAAGAAGAAGAAAAAGGTATTAAGATAATTACAACCTTTGCCCAGGACAGCCAAGTTCCGGATAATAAGACTTCCAGAAAAACAAAATAAGGAAAAGCAAGAGAGAAAACCTCAGCACAGTAATGCCAAAGAGTATTCCCAGAACTGAAAACTCCCAGTTACCAGAATGAAGGGACCCGCTGAATATGCAGCACAGTGGATGAAAACCGACCCACACAAGGTACACCATCACGATATTCCAAAAGACTTGGACAAATTGTAAAACTCCTACAAGCTTCTAAAGATGGGAGGGGGGAAAAGTTACATACGAAGGAAAAATGAGAATAGCTTCTGAATTCTAAAACAGTAACATGAAAACAAGAAGGCAATGGAGCAATCTTTGAATTTATGAACAAAAATGAATTCCAATACAGAACTCTATACCCAGCGAAACCATCAATCAAGTTTCAATCATGCATGGTCCCAAAAGGTTTGCCTCCTAAGCATCCTATGTCAGAAAGCCCCTGGAGGAAGTCTTCCACCAAAACACGAGCATCAACAAAAAATGAGCAAGGCGTGAGCTTCCATTAGAAGGGATAAGGGAATCCCCAGGACGACGATGAAGGGAGATTCCAGAATGGTGGCTGTGCACCAGGAGAGAGGGAAACAAGTCCAAGCCGGAGCAGTGTTGCTCAAGAGGAGGGAATGCTGAAGGCTGTCTTCAACTTGTCCAAAAACACTGTACTATCTTTTTAAAGTAATTAACGCCACCAAAAGGAAGAAGTCAGTGAAGAAAGACAAAGACAAGAGTTGCCACAAACATAAAATCCAACTGTGGACAAAAGCCAAACGATGAGAACAAAGGAACATCCAGGGACAACACAATAAAAGACCGAAGGAGCAAGCAGCTCAGAAAAGAAGAGAACGGAGATCTCCAGGAAACTGTCTGCCAGAAATCAAATGTGAAGAAGAGATGAGTCTGTATGACCATGAAGAAAAATTACTAAGAGGCTACTGGAAGGTATGGGGAAAATAGGTCTGGGGTAGGGGGTAAATTACAATAGGTATAAAAAGGGTTAAGAATGTGGGGGACTGATGGGGCACCTGGGTGGCACAGTGGTTAAGTGTCTGCCTTCAGCTCAGGGCGTGATCCCGGCATTATGGGATCGAGCCCCACATCAGGCTCCTCTGCTGGGAGCCTGCTTCTTCCTCTCCCACTCCCCCTGCTTGTGTTCCCTCTCTCGCTGGCTGTCTCTATCTCTGTCGAATAAATAAATAAAATCTTTAAAAAAAAAAAAAAAAAAGAATGTGGGGGACTGAAGAAAGATGAGTACCTGTCATAATGCCCTGGGCGCACCTCTATCACAGGACTTACCCACTGTACCATCATCACTGACTGACTTCTCTGTCTCCCCTCCTCGGCTGTAAAGACCTTTTGGAGAGGATCATTTCTCATCCAGTTATCACCCTGCAGAGTCCAGTACAACGCCTGCTACAAGAGTATACACAAAAGCAAAGGGTTTTTGTATTTTTTTGCATTTATTCGGGTACTGAGTATCTACTACACATACCTGCTATCCTTCCGGAGAACTAGAATTCAAAGACATATGGACCTTGCTTGCCTTTAAAGAGTTTCAACTTTTTTTCACACCTGAGAAAACAAATATTTCTCCTATATCCTCACTCTCCCCAAAAGATGAAAAGTTCACCAGGGGCTTACAGAACTTTAATACTCCGGCTATCACTAATGGATATGGAACCCAAGACCTGATGACACTTGCTTGACATTGTACGCATTGTGTAATATGAAAAGAGTGCCGGCTTGGGTATCAGGACACCTGGTTTTCTAGTACTTTAGAATTACTCCTTTTGAAGAAGAGGAAATCCCAACTCCTTGATATGACCTGTCGGCCCCTGAATGATCAAGCCCAGTCTGACTGTCATGCTATCTCCCGTGAATCCTACAAAGCAGCAACATTAAGCCATTTTCGGTGTACAGAACAACCTGTGCCCTCCTCGACACCTCCTCCACCTGGACCTTCTTCCCCGGGCTGACCTGGACGCATGTGCGGTGGGAGCCTTGCCCTTCCCCCAGGTGAGACACCTCTCTCCTGTCCCCCTCAGCACGCCTTCACATGACACCAGTATCTGTGGAGTGGCTGACAAATGCCATGCACGGCCCCAGGCCCCAGGACACAAGGCAATAGACGAGAGAGACGCAGGACTCTGCGGTGGTGGAGCTTCCCGTGCAACAAACTAGAGCGGATGTTAAATCGGGCCTGTCAGTGTCTTCCTCCACCCAAACAGCAAGATTCTGGGGACAACGACAGCCTAAGTTCCGCAGCCTCAGCACCGCCATCCCAGACAAATATTTAAAGCACTATTAAATAAAACCAAAGTGAAGGTCAAAAAGCCCCAGTGCCTGCAGCAGGTGAGTACCATTTGCTCTTTAAAAGCCCTCTTTTTCTACTGTCGTTGTTTGTTTGTTCGTTTATTGCCTCTTGTCTGTTAGGAGTATAAACCTGAAAATGTCATTCAGGGAAATCTTGCGAGTCCGCTGGAACTGGCTTTATTCTCCTTACTAACCGCAAACACAAGACAGCCCAGTTACTCCCCACGTCTGGTTTCTGTTCGCCACTCTATAACCAACAGCGCGCACTGGACCGAACACCTAAAACACACGATCAGAACACATGCACTTGATGCGTGAATGACCTAATGATGAATAAATGAGCGTATACACTGGCTTTGAGGGCCTTATAATTGCTCCTCACTCTAGTTTCTATTTTAAGGAGAATTCAAGCAGATAGCAACACCGCATTTATCAACACTGGACCTGCTGGATGTCTGCCATTTGAACTGCAGGCAGCTTAGGGCCACGTCCAGCATGGGACTACTAAAATACAAGCATAACAATTTGAACTAGTTCAACTAGGGCAGAAAACTAGGTATTTCCCCAATCCTATAATAAAATGCTTAAATTCTTTTGCTCCAGACAAAGAAAAATTAAACTTGGCTCATTATACAATGAAATAAATTGCCAGCTCCTTGAAGGTATTTGTAAGATGGACACTCTCTACATTTCTGGCATAAGTGGGGACATTTATACGTACACGGGGTCCTCAGGCTACTCTGAACTCTCTTCCCCCTAACATGCAAATGAGAATTTCCCACCAGTCACAACACACTCTGAATCTATGCTTCCTGAACAGGTAACATACTCCACACGATCACTTTGCTTCTAATCGTCTCGTTTCAGTGCACAGTCCAACCTGGACAGTCCCTGACACCCACCTCTCACTCACCCGGACAACAGTGACAACCTGCCATCTGCGGAGGGTGTGGTGTCATAGCAATCTCTCCCAAGTGCTTTACAAGCACCAGCTCTGGAATCCTCACAGCCCTAACTGATTACTACTCTTGTTCCATTTTGCATGTGAGAAAACAAAGTCCAAAAAAACTTAAGACATTTTCCAAGGTCACACAGCAGACAAGGGAGAGAGAGATCAGGCATTCAAACACCAGCTTACCTTAGAATCATGATGCTATTCTGGCTTCCCAAGTTACCCAGATATTATTACTGCTAAAACAATGGACATGATTTGGGCTTTCCAAAGCAAACATGACAGAAAGATTCTTTCTGAAGCTGAGTAACAGTCAACATGACACCCTGCCATATTAGAAGATATCTGGCTTGAATTAACCATGCAGGCTGAGCCCCTGGCAAGAAATGGTCCGCTTGATGCTAACTGCCAAATAAAGCCCAAAACCACTGTTTCTCAATGCACAACATTCTAACCATTTAAATTATCTGTGAAGGTCTCTAACATCCAAAATATATAACCACTTCACACAGGTGTCCCTTCCTCTAAGCTCAGTGTACCAAAGGTTTCTGCACTCAGGCAAGCCGTAGTAACCTGTACTCTGAAGAACACAGGTCAGAAGAAACTTTCTGAAAAACCAAAAATGTATAAAGAATGCAAACATGATTATGAAAGTTATCTGGGCAAACAAAAGCTTCTTTACGCTTCAAAATAATTTTCTAGTCAAACACATTCTAATACTAGACAGTGGAGCAGCTCATAGGTCATAGGTCACCGCATCCCATTCATCTGTGTGCCAGCGCATGGTACAGGGTCTGCGGTCCAACCGGTAGTAAGCTGCTGATGATGTGAATACATTAGGGAAATGAAGAGGCAATATTACTAATTGCTGAAAAACCGGTATTAGGAACAACAACAACAACAATAAATCGCCCGTTCTACATGCAGAGTACACGGTGAATACCAACTGCTTGCACTTCTTAGATACGCTGGTCAAACTCATCAGGGAATAAGATTAGCTTTTAAATCCCCACAACAGAAATAACTACATCACTGGGAACTGTATTTGCTGAACCTCAGGCTGATTCTTCCCTAACTAGCCATGTACTAAGAACTATGTTCTGTCACATGTGTCAAAGAGTTATGATAATCTCCACTTAACAGATAAGAAAACAGATTTAGAGCTTAAGGAACCTGGTCAACATGCAGGGAATAAGAATCGAATCTGAGGTTCAAAGCAAGACCTATCCAACACCCATCCTCTTAACCACCATTCTGTTCTACACTGTAAATAATATCCATAGAAAATTCCACTGCGCAAAGGCTCATTAAAAATACGAAAGAAACACTATTCTACTCAAATTAATTAATAGGCACAGTTAACATATTCAAGACAAGACAACACTTCAATTGTACACATATGAACGAATGGGCTACTAAGGTATACCTAAGGGTCATTCTGTCTACCTGAGAGAGGCACCAAAGGAAGGACCCATGAACCAAATGCGTGCAGTACTTAGCAGGAAATCTCCTGCAAGGCCTGGGAGTGGTAAGTGATCAAGAGACACAGTCGTGCGGGCATCACTGGCCTCGGTGGAACTGGAGATCACTACCTGGACAAATGGAAGCAGTTTGCAAAGCGAAGGGTCCCAGATCTAGGTAAGGAAGACGAAGCACATTCCCTCCTGCCTCTCCTAGAAAGAGCAACTAGGAAGGCTGGAAAGAGTAACTGCAGAAGCTCTCTGACCACTCTGAAAAGTAAACTGGAGCAGGGGGATTAGGAAGCAAGACTGGATTTAAACCACGACCAAAGTCAGCAGATTTCAATACAATGGAAAGTCTCCTTGCACGATATCCTAAATGGGGAGGGCACACCCCAAACTTATTCAGCATAGGAAGAACCAGAAAAGCGTCAATTCCCGTGGGAGGAGAAAATCAACACAAGCCAATATCAAGAAGGAAACAAATATGACAATCAGCCCAGAGGGACTTTAAAACAACTACTGTACAAATAATTCCACAAACAAGCATACACACAACATACTCGATATCGCAAATTCTTCTTTTCCTTTTCTCTCTTAAACCCACTGGCTCTGGCCCCCACCACTCCACGAACTTCTCCCTCTAAGACTACCAACGACCTCTGCACTGCTCAATCCAATCATTAGAGCCCAGGGCTCGTCCTTTCGACAACTGACAAGAGCTGATCTCCCACTCATGTTCTCGTGATTTTCTTCTTACCCCACCGATGGCTCCCTCCTTCCAGAGTCGCCCAGGGCTCTGTCCTTTCTCCTCTCAGCTATGCTTACCTCCCAGGCAAGCTCATTCAAATGCTGCTTCTATGCTAACAAAGCTAAAACTTGTCCCTCCGGCTCAGCCCGACTGCCTGGCCTTGCGCTGGACTGACCGCTGTTCACTCTGCACCGCAGCCCCACCGCGGCCTGCTCCTGCGCATCACCGAGACGGCAGAGCTACTTCTCCCAAAACCCCTTCCCGCTACAGCTCAGGGCGGCGGGCAGTGAACGCTAATAAGAGGCAACGTGGGCAAAATGAAGAGAAACATCATTCTCTTCAATTCTGCCAGCCCTCCCAGCGGTAGGGATGGATTCTAATTCCCCGTACGACTAATTGTCGAGAATGGCCCGGGTTTTCCTGACCAAACCCTGGCAGGTGTACTCTCTGCCGGGCCTGCTTGTAGGCCCCTTGGGGAAGTGGAGCATCACCGAAGAGAACTCAGTGAAACGTCCGACACCTCCAAGCCCAGGTGCTGACTGGCCCGCCCCCTCCACAAACCTTCCTACACACAGCCTTCTCCGTTCACGACAACGTCCGCCTTCCAGCTGCTGAGGCGAGAAACAACGGACGTCATCCCTGCCGCCTGTCTTCCTCCCACATTCCCCATCCGGTCTTGTCAGCAAGTAATGTTGGTTCTTCCCACAAAAGAGGCCCAGACGCTGTCCCCTCGCCATCATGCTCACCAACACCATCGTGACCGGAGCCACCATCCCTCACCGAAATGACTACAGCACTCCGGAACAGGCCTCCCTGCTCCCAGCCCTGCCACCCTAGCATACACGCTCACCACGGCAGACCGATTCCAAGCCTAGATCAGACGGCATCGCTTCTCTGCTCCAAACCCTAAATGGTCCCTCATCTTACATGGATGACAACAGAGAGTCAGTGAAGGAACGAGGCGAAGGACTGAGCCAACTGGTGTTCCCCACACTGCTAGGCTGTTTGTTCAAGGGGTCAATGGGACTGAAGAAGGGGCCTCTGAGGGCAGTCAGTGTGGAACTGCTGGTGAGAACACTTTTAAAGATATTAAGAAAACCCTGATTTAATACAACCTGGAGTAGAATCTGCTAAGACACATTATAACTGATGACAGTAAAAATATCTGCAGAGCAGAAAAAGGGTTAGCTGGAAAATATACAATGATGAAAATATAAGTTGCTTAAAGCATTTAAACTATGGTTATTCAGTCTATCATTCATGAGCAGGAGCTTTGTGGAAAGTATTCGAACCCATCATGTGTTACTGAGCCAGTAGTACCAATGGCAACCTCATGAAATAGCCTGACTTGTCCTACCACACTGCAGTTCAATGGTTTGTGCAAGGCTCTGCTGTGACTTTTCAACCACAGAGCCAAGACTGAAATCTATTTGAAAAAGACCCCCCCCTTTACTCATCACTATTACCAAACACTCAATTGCTTCGGAAATTAGCTTTTGCTCCTACATGTTAACATTTCTTCATGAGCTCAGCCTAAATTGACAAGGCACAGCAGCGCTCATATGAGGGACTTCGGGCAGTGACGGCATTTCAGTGGCTGCAAGCATCTTACTCACAAGCAACGTCCGACGCGGCCACACGGCTCCCCCGCCGCCACAAGTTAGAGCAGCGCCTGCTGACTCACTCGGAGGAGCGTGCAACTCCTGACCTCAGGGTGGAGTTCACGCCCCACGCTGGGCATAGAGGCTAATTAAAAATGAAAAAAATTAAAAGTTAAAGAGAGAAGTGGATTTGTGTCCCCACACAAACGTGTAGCAGATGTGTTTTGAGCTCAAACTACAGTTCCAGCGGCATTTCTCAAACCTCAATGCAAGTACAATGAAAATTCACGTATCTCAAACCCACTTCACCGAGCAACTGAGGCACTTCCATCAGACCATCAATCGGAGAGAGGAATCTGTGCTGTAATGACGTGCGGAAAGGCAAACATCAAAAAGAATCTAGTGGAATTCTATCGATGTCTGCCAAACGATGAATACACTAAACTGAAATGATATGCTTCCGAACTGGTATCAGTGTGCAAGAGCACCTACGAGTATGCGGACACTGTCAGAGATGACATCTGTAACCTTCCGTGCAGATCAGCCCCGAGACTGAACATTTGTCATTGGTTGTGATGATACGGAACACTACCTGTGAGCTCCAATTACAAAACATGTTATCCAACCCTCCCCCGAAAAAAAATTCCATTCTTATTAGACCTGTATTAAAATATATATACATACTCAACTATTATTTGAAATTCTGTCAATAAAAATTTTATAGATATTAGTGTTCTCTCCTGTTATGTAAGTACTTACATAATATCCTTCATTTTGCCTCTTAGTCTGCAAAACCTAAAATATCTACCATCTGCCCCTTCACAAAGAAGCCTGCCGATCCGTTTCAGTCATCTTCCCCAGATCTTCTGACCACAGGTACAGCTAAGGCACATACCACATATCTTTAACTTCTCAGCTGTTTTTTTCTTTTTAACTTAAGTCTGTCATTTTACCTTTATTCCTTATAAATTTTACCTTGTTGATTTTAGCACTTCATTACAACCTGTCGAAGTATTTTCAAATCCTGATTCTAAAAATGAACGGTCTCCCAGCATTAACTCCTGTTCTTTACTCAAATTCTTGATGAAAACATTACGACAGGTGTCAAGTATGACACACTTCTGGAGACATCTTCACTTGGGTGCAGAAATTCTGGTATTTTAGTTTTGTGGCAAATTACACTACATGTGGTTGCAATGTATCTTCTACCTACGAGCAGTAATTTCTTTTCTTTTTTTTTGGAAGATTTTATTTATTTATGTGACAGAGAGAACACAGCAGGCGAGTGGGAGAGGAAGAAGCAGGCTCCCAGCGGAGGAGCCCGATGTGGGACTCGATCCCGGAACGCCGGGATCACACCCTGAGCCGGAGGCAGACGCTTAAGGACTGCGCTACCCAGGCGCCCCAAAAGCAGTAATTTCTTGAACTCCCTAGTAATGACAGGAATAACAATTTACTTTCTAGGCTGTATGCAGGAAAGGATTAAGCTTGCCCCAGGGAAGATTTGGCCATTGCCCAGCTCCTGGGAAGTCACCTCTGAGCCTTTGGAATCCCCTGCCTGATAAGGCGGTCTTTGTTTAGCTGGGGGCCTTTGGCCACACCAGACAGTCCATGCTAACAATTTGATTTCTGGTGGAGCCTTGCGCCACACACGACACCAGTTTGATCTCCAGAGGGACTGGAGACTAAACTCAGCCATGTAGGCAGTGCCTATGGGACAACCCCCAATACATATCCTGGACACCAAGGCTCAGGTGAGCTTCCCTGGTTGGCAGCATCGGTGCTGGGAGAAGTCAGCACACCTGCACTGCGAGAGGACAACTAGAAGCTCATGCTTGGTCTTCCCTGGACTTCGCCCGGTGTGCCTTTCCTTCACTGACTTCTGTCCGCATCCTTGCCCTGTAATAAACCATAACCATGAGGATAATGGCTTCTCGCAGTTCTCTAAGTCCTTCTAGTGAACCACGGAACCTGCAGGTAGTCTTGGGGGCCTCCCAAACTCTAGGTCCTGATGATTTACAACGTCCTTACAGCAACACTACAGCAGTGTTCTTTCAGCACGAGGAGATGCTAGTTTAAAATGCAGGTGACAGGGGCGCCTGGGTGGCACAGCGGTTAAGCGTCTGGCTTCTGCTCAGGGCGTGATCCCAGCATTATGGGATCAGGGCCCACATCAGGCTCCTCTGCTGGGAGTCTGCTACTTCCTCTCCCACTCCCCCTGCTTGTGTTTCCTCTCTCGCTGGCTGTCTCTGTCTCTGTCGAATAAATAAATAAAATCTTTAAAAAACAAATAAACTAAAATAAAATAAAAAATAAATAAAATGCAGGTGACAGGCGTCCACATCAGCAATGATCATCCAACATCTCTGTGGGATAACACCAGGCATTTGCATTAAAAAAAAATTTTTTTTTGAGAAAGAAAAAGCCAGATCACGAGGCGGTGGGGCAGGAAAGGAGACTCCACACTGAGCACAGAGCCTGACACAGGGCTGGATCTTATGACCCTGAGATCATGACCTAAGCCCAAAACAAGAGTAGGACGCTTAACTGACTAAGGCACCAGGCCCCCCTGCCTGCATCTCTCATATACTCTCCTTGGTGATTCTTACATACACTACTTTCAGGACCACTGACGTACCCAAAAGCTTCCTGAGGCAGTGACCGTCTTTTTTTTTTTTTTTAATTTACTTACTTACTTACTCACTTATATAATCTCTACACACAACGTGGGGCTCAAACTCACAACCCCAAGATTAAGAACCACATGCTCCACCCACTGGGCCAGCTAGGCACCCCAGGACTGTCTTCTTTTTAATGAATCCCCATCAGGACAAGATGCTCAAGAGTCAAGAGTGACTCAGGACAATGCTCTAAATCTGGTAGAGAAGTGAGAACAACTGGCATTATTAGTCTTCTAAAACTTAGACTATATACACGTGTGAGATTTGTTTTGTCATTCCTCAAATATCCAAGACAATGTAGAAATAAATGACTGAATGCAAACCACAAGTTACTTGGATACAGTGTGAACAACGGATTCAATGGTGTCCATTTCTCACCCATTTTTCAATTACATCCATTTTTTTCAATCTCCTGACAGTTAATAGGAAACCTGAGTTTTAGAAGCTGTCTTCATACCCTTCTCATCTACTAAAAAGATCACCCATGAGCTAAAGGTCAAGACAGCTGAGAGAATCTTGAGAGTTCTCCTCTGTCAGTATCAAGGAGCCATTTACCCAAGGAGCCTTACCCTGTTATTTCTTCCTCTCTACAGTGGGAGCCCCGGACCAGCTGATCCCTAAATTTAGATCAACCTCTAAAACCCTAGACTACCTAAAACAATAAAAATAAAGGAGGCAAACACCCAGTGGAAAAGTTTAGAATTTCCAATGAAATAGTTGAAAGGGCAGACTCAAAGACGAAAATCAAACATCAACTCTTCACCAACCAAATCATCAACCGTCACCCGACAAAAATTAATTCATATGTAGACAACTTGCATTTAAACTAAGTTACTCCTGCTACCTCTTTTATCAAGTCAATTCCTTAGGACACAACTAATGTATTTTTCCCAAAGCAGAAAGCAAAGCTTTTTTTTGCCATGACACAGCCAAGGAGACGCCAAACTTTTTACCTACACTGGAATCACAATTATCCCCAGCCTGAAATCTTAAGGGTGATATTTTAAACAGCCTAGGGGTTTTCACTTCTAACGTCTACACCATCACTGAATTCCATCATTTCTTAGATCTTTGCCATTCATGACACTTGGCCCTTAATGGAGGTCACAGTCCTGTCAACAGGAAAAGGGAAACTTTCTCAGACATAAACCCATTTCCAAACGCTCCCCTCTAAGCCTCAACTGCTATAGGGCAGCCATATATCACCAAAAACAGCAAATCTCTGCACGGACTGCTATAATCTAGAGTCTGTAATTCCTAAATTACATATAACGCTAATGTCAAACACGAACCAATCCAGTTTAGACTCCAGGACACCACATTCATCTGCCTGGTGCGAACATAAACCACCAGCTGCCCAGTTCCTCCTGCATCTGTTCACGGAAGAGCTAACTGTAACAGGACGAGTTAGGTACTGTCTTACAACTATTAACTATCAACGCACTTCTGAGCGGACAGAAAAACTACACTCCTTTTTGGAACTAACACAGCCAACTAAAAGTGACACTGGTCCATCTCTCAGAGCCATGGGACTGTTAAGATATTCCTAATAGTTTATAAACTTTAGCTTCATCTCATGTACAACAGCATGTTGAAACATCCATGCCAACGAGAGTCCCAAACTCTCCTGGCTGGCCTTCTATGTACAAAAACCGGGCCTTGTTTTGTCTCTCGGAGGCCAGGGGAGACATCTGCACTGCTGGCTGGTAGACCTCGGTTGGTACAGTTGGGCTCAGGTGACAGCTTCATGTGCCTGTGTTTTATGTAGCGGTCTGGGATGTATGACACTTACAGTAACAGTCCTGTGATTTGGATGCTTAGCTTTCCCTTACAGCCTCACACCCGGGCAGAGTGTCAGACATCCACAGTCCAATAACAAGGAGTGCCCCCGCCTTGGGCTGGGCTCACTTTTGATAATGGGATGAAAGCCCAAGCATCCTACCCCAGGAAAACAGCTCATGTGCATACACACAATTCTGCGTACCGCTTCTGGGGTTCATGGACCTAGGAGACAGCATTTCCTCCTTAAGCAACAAACAGTCTGATCAGTAAGCACTTAAAAACAAAAAGATCTTCATGGACTTTTCACCAAGGGAGAAATCTGGGAGCCATCCTGGAATTGCTCTGGACACCCCCTCTCTCAGCCCTGGCTCTTCATTTCCCAGGTCAGAGCCTGGAGACTGGCTGAGAAACAGGCTTCAAATCACCCTCTCTCCAGTTCCTCAGTCACGCCCTTAATTAAGGCCTTCTTCACTTGTGTGTACAACGTAATTGTAGAATTAAAAGGACACAGGCTGTTAGATTGGACCATCTGAACTTTGCCCATCACTTTACTAGCTGGGCGACAGACACTGGGCAGCCATTCCCTTAATGACAAAGGCTTGGCTCCTCTCCCTTCTGAAGCGCATGACTGCAACACCTCCTTGACCGACCCTTGTACTAGTTAACCACCCGCTTGTCATAGGAATCTGCTCCCATCAGAATCAACCACACGCTGCTCTGATCTTGTCAATAGTATCAACCCTACCTCCTTCTCGACCCAACCCTTTCTGTACTCCTAAACACTAGTAAAAACATCCAGTCTCACAGACCCCAGCCTCTCCCGCCTCTGCACCTTTAGAGCGGGCATGTCCTCCACGAGGCCCTGCCTGCTTCCCACCTTCCACTCTCTTTCTACAGATCCCTGCAGACAGCCAGACCTGCAGAGGTCACGGCATCTGGTCCACAGCCAGTTTCTGTATGGTTCTGGGCTAATCAAGGTTTTTACCCTTTTAAAGGTTGTTTAAAAAAAAAAAAAGGCAGCTATGTGACAGGCCCTATGTGGCCTACAAAGCCTGAAATGTTTACTATCTGACCTTTAACAGAGAAAGTTTGCTGACCTCTGAGCGTGACCGTGACGGGGACATGCCCTCCAGGTCCTCAGAGCACTCTGCTCTGGCACTATCACTGTAGACATCACACTGCACGCTGACTGCCTCACTCCCCTCCTGTCTGTGCCCCCGGGGGCTGACACTACACCAGGCACAAGACAGGTATTTAATACTGTTGACGCCTCAACAACTGGGTCCACGTATACACAGATTTTTTTTGATACATGCCGCATAGTAAATGTAGTTTCTCATAATTTTCTCAACATCCTCTTTTCTCTAACTTACCTTTTTATAATACAGTATATGATACACATACAAAATATGTGCTAACTGCCGATTCTCAACTATGGGGAAGGGTCCGGCGGCCCGCAATGTTCAGGGGTCAACTGTCCTGGCACTTTACATGTGTACACCATCCCACATAGTAACTGCACGCAGAGCTTCAAAGATCACAGATACTAGAGTTTATATAGACAGTATCAGAAGTCACGTGACTAAAGGCAACGCACCAGGATTTGTACCTCAACCTCCTGTTTCCTAGTTAAGATGCTCTTTCTACTAAAAAGACCTGCGTCTCTACACAAACTATGATACCTAGACATCTTTGATTACTAATACCTGAGACTTTAGCTAAGGATAAAATTTAATTTTTGACTCGCTATTTAATTTTGATAATTTTTAAATTACTGCTACTTTTTGTAAATTAAAGAAAAAAGAAAGAAACAGACACCCTAAGGAAGCACTAGGCAGGTATTTGTAAATTAAATATCAGTACTTAGTGGTTTTCTACTCAGTGCACCACAGCCTCCCATGATCCCACCTATACCGGTCTGAGAACCCACACCACCTTAGAGACAGGCTCCATGATACGCCTGTCAAAGAGGCTCAATCCTCTGTCTAGCTGTTCCTGCTCTAGGCGGACTTTGGAAAAAGTCAAGAGTCCGGCCAGCACTGTGTAAGAGAACGCTCCATGACGATGAAAATGTCCCATCTCTGCACTGTCCGAGGTGGTAGCCACTAGCCACACCTGCATACTGAGCACCCAAACTGGGGCTAGTGTGACTGTCAAACAGAACTTTTCATTTTATTTAATTTTAATTTAAAGAGCCACACACAGCTAGCAACGACTACAGGAGACACAGATCCAAGTCTAGACTCCAAACACTGCAGTGAAATAAAACACAATTTTCCCTGTATCCTTAACTACAGGCTATGTTATCTGGCCCAATCATTCCCCTGAAAAAGACTAAAAAAGATGGACAGAATACTTTAAAATCTTAAAATCAACCAGAAACTGACAAGACAATAAAGAAAGAACAGGCCAAAATTAAAGTGAAATCAGGAACCCAAAGAGATGAACAAGCACAGAAACCACCTCTGCCCTGCAGTCATTTGCCAATTCTGAAAATTTTCAACTTTCATTTTTACAACCATGCAGGGAAAGAGGAGTAAGAATCAAAAGCTGGGTCCCTTAGGGTGTTTAACCAAAAACACTCCCTCCAGAAGCAGGGCCCTAAAGGCTACAGAGCTCAAGATAAAAGAAACCAGAGGTGAGTCACCTCTCCAGTAAAATCACAGCACTGGGCGGTCCAAAGTACCTCAAGCCTTAAACCTGCTTTAAACTGGTTGAAGCAAAAAAGAAAAAAAAAAAAAAAAGCTCTCAGAAGGAGCTATATCTTCATTCTATGCCTCAATAGACTCCTACAAATAATCAGAACTAAGTTAAGAATCCTACAAATAATATCCTACACCATAAATAAAAATGAATCACAGACCTAAATGTAAACCTGAAACTTTTCTAGAGGGGGATGGAGGGAAATAAAGGAGAAAACCTTTGTGACCTAGGATTAGGCAACAACTTCTTAACTACGACACTGAAAAAGCACAGTCCAGGGGTACCTGGGAGACTCAGTCAGTTAAGTGTCTGCCTTGGGCTCAGGTCATGATCTCAGGGTGCTGGGATTGAGTCCCAAAGACAGCAGGCTCCCTGCTCAGCGGGGAGTCCGCTGCTCCCTCTCCCTCGGCCCCTCCCCCATCCCGCTCTCTCTCCCTACCTCGAATAAATAAATAAAATCTTTAAAAGAGAGAGAGAGAATGCAAAAACAAACCATAGCATGAGAGAAAAGCACAGCACACATCTGACAAAGACTTGTATCCAGAATATATAAAGAACCCACCAATAAGAAAAAAAATTTAATAGGCAAAAGATTTGAACACCAAAAGATACACAGGTGGCAAAACCACAAAGAAAAACCATTACACACCTATCGGAATGGCTGAAAAGCTAAAAGACTAACCATACCAAATGCTGCCCCAACGATCCAGCGTGACTGGAACTCTCACACAAGGCTGGGAGGAATGTGAAATGGTTCAGCCATTCCAGGACAGAGTTTGACACTTTCTCAAAAAGCCAACATAGGCCTACCACAGGATCCAGCCATTACAGTGCTAGACCCAACCATTTCCAGGAAAAACAAAAGCCGATGGTCACATGAAGACTTGAGCAAAATTATTCAAAGGCTTTATTTGTAATAACTCAAAACAAGAAACGACTCTCCACACACTGATCACATTCGACGTCATCCCAAGCAACAGCAGGAAGAAATTCCTTGCAAGTCAGCAAGGGATTCTAAAACAGATACAGATCTGCAAAGGGTCAAGGATGGCCAAGGTATGCTTAAAAAGGAACCAAGTGGGAAGAGTTCCACAATAAGACCTGTTATAAAACTAAAATAATTGAAGCAACTTAAACTGGGCAGTACCAGTGGAATTCAAGAAAGTCCAAAACAGATGCACATACACACGGACCTTTCATTTCCAAGAAAAGGGGCACTGCAGAGCGCTGGGGGAAAGATGCTCTTTTCAATGAACGGTGTTCGGACAACTAGCCTGTCCACAGGTTAATGAAGCTGGATTCCTTCTTCAGATTATGCACCAAAACCAATTCTGAGAGAATTACAAAGTTAAAGGTTAAAAGCAAAAGTATAAAAGCATTTAGAGAATAAATGAGGAACTAGTTCATGACCTCAGGGCAGGGAAAGACACAAAAAGCTTACAAAGGAAAAGACTGACAAATGGCACTAATTAAACTTAAGAACTTCTATTCATAAAAAAAAAAAAAACACACAAAAACCACTGAGTCAGTGAAACTGCATATGACAAAGTGGGAAGAGACAGCAGCAAAATACATAACCAACAAAGAATGTGTGTTCTGAATATATATAGTCTACAAATCAATTTAAAAATAACCTAATAGAAAAATATGGGCACTTCGAAAAACAGTGCATCCGAATGGCCAGTAAATGTATAAAAAGATGTGCAACCTCACTGTAACCAGGAAAAGGCTATTTAAAACCACAAGGCAGCAACACAGCAGAAACCACCAGAAGGGGCGGGGCGGGGCGACTGACACAAGACCAGAGCAGGGCTGAAGCAGTCATTAGAGAGAAGACTGGGGGGCGGCTGGAGCCTCCCAGCACAGCGGGGAGCAACAGGAGACTCCCTCACTGAGAGGTGCTCCAGGCCAGGCGCTCTGATGTACATTTAGTGGGCTCACAGTCTATAACTGACTATAAACTAGAACTTTAACTTCACTTGACCAATGTAAGGAGAAAGAAACTGTTGCAGATCACTTTTTCCCACCAGCTCATTCCTTTTATTTTCTCCATCACAGGGCTGCACCACTGACTCAGTCTGATGGGGGCCGGAAGAGGACGTGGAAACATCCTTTGTACTTCGCGTCCACATTATGGTAACCTAAGTCCACCCGTCTGTCCCTAATTCTCTTCTCTACCTTAGTAACAACTTCATGTACTTCAAGGTCACAAGGCCCCCTCAGCAGAAGCACAGACTCTTCTTCAATCATTAAACCAATGACTGAGGGCCAACCCACTATAGGAGGAGGAGGAAGCTGTGAAGGACCCACAGATCCGTACAGGATAATACAGAGTCCCTGTCCCTGAGCTCACAATATTCTATTTGCCTTCAGGTGCGTCCAACTCTGCATAAGACATAGTAGAAAGTAAGCATATCACCAATTCCATCTTTGAACACTAACTTTTATCTAGCTCTGATCTTAGGGAAAAAATAAAGGACAAAGGCAAAACAATACATATTAAATTTAGATATGACTTTAATGCTAGGCATAGAATCAATTCACACAATACTGTTTTAGTAGTCACCCCAAGACTTGGAAATCATCCTGACTCTAATATAAGCAAGCCAATCTTTCAACACCGAAACAAAACCACCAGGGAACACGTGCCTTGAGCACCCACATATACACACTTTCCTGCTATCTGCCAAAAACCACAAGTCCAGGGGCCATACAAATTGCTATTTCAATGCAAAATCATTTATTTAAAATCCAAACCAAGATTCAAAAGAATTTAATGACCTCAGCATAAAACATTCAAAATCCCTAAACAAAATTAGTTGTGAGGTCTTCCCAAGACTCTAGAAAACCTGAAAAACATACTGAAAAAGAGTCCTGAAGTGAAGGCAATCTCACTAGCAAATCTAAGTGGTCAGAAGCCAAACACATGCCTCTGCCATTTACGACTGATTTTTTGCCTGCTACGACTTGCATTTCTCTTAAAACACTCTCAAGTAGTAGTTGACAGACACTAGCATGCAACAAAAGCTCCTGGACAGCATGTTCAAACAGACTGCGGGCCCCACCCCCCGAGTCTGATTCAGGAGGTCAGAGGTGGGGCACGAGCACAGGCATTTCTAACCCGGCCAAGTGATGGTGATGCAGTTGTACTTTGAGAACCACTGCAAACAACCAGTTTACTGGTTTACTGTGGTGTGCGCACGCACGTGTTTCCCTTCGCAATAAGCAAGACCAAGGGGAACTTGCTGAGGAAGAACAAACTCTTTTTTTTACCCAAATACTGACTTTTCTTGCCTGAGTGAAGGTAAGTGACCTGTTGCTCAAAACGTTTACTCTGAACAACAACGTAAAAGACTCTCTAAGCAGATCATCGGAAGGCCGGTGTGTCATGGAACTGGCATTACAGTGTTAGGAAGATGGATTTTTTTTTAAGATTTTATTTATTTATTTGACAGAGAGAGACAGCCAGCGAGAGAGGTAACACAAGCAGGGGAAGTGGGAGAGGAAGAAGCAGGCTGCCAGCGGAGCAGGGAGCCCGATGTGGGGCTCGATCCCAGGACCTTGGGATCATGCCCTGAGCCGAAGGCAGATGCTTCACAACTGAGCCACCCAGGCGCCCCTGGGAAGATGCATTTTTAAAAATGGTTTCAGGGCATAATGTAAAACCCTTGTAAAGTACATGATGAATCCAACTGATTAGTAAAAGATACATTAGAGCTTCTAGACCAGTCATCAAGGATCTTTTATAAATCCCAACTTCCTAGGTCTTCAGAATATAGAATGAGTCCTAACGAACACATGACCAATTCCTACAAAATTAATTTCTAGAAAAAAACATTTGAAAACCATAAAGGGACAGAGAAATGCCTTTTTCCCGCAGCTCAAGTTTCATGATATTTGTAATCTAAAATAAAGCAGACAAAGATAGAAACAGATAATCCAAGTTCTCCCTGGTATCAAGTCCTACCTGGTTTGTAAGTAAGGTTCTTTACCAAGGCAAACAAAAAACAGTGGACTGCTGACTGACGCAGGAACAGTTCTCCAACAACGAATGAGTCTGGGTTCTTTCATTCAATAAATATTGTGTCAGACACTGGGGATGCCATAGTGTGTAAAACAAAGTTTCTGCCCTCGTGTTGCTTAAATTCTATAAAAAGACACACAATGCACTACAAATATGGAATGTATAAAACCACTTCAGCTCTTTCTTCAGTCCATCAAAGACAAACACATGGTGCTTTGGTCCCAAGTACACCCAACAAGCACCTACCATTCACAGCACAATCCAAAGCACCAGATGGCAGGACTTTCAAGATAGAAAATGGAGGCAGAAAGGAGATCCTAGGCACAGACAGCCCATAGATACAACTTTTTAGGTTCTTCTGAGCCTTGGTTTTGGTCCACTGGCCCTAAATAAAGGAGGACAGAGTACGTCGAGTCTTAAAAGCACTATGGAAAATTCTAAATCGGTGAGAATGAGCACCTTCACTTCAGAAACATTTATAGAGCAGCAATGTGTTAGAGATTATAAATTCTAGGATTTACTACAAGGGGATGAAAACTGCATGAGAAATTTACAATTTACTTTTCCCTCACATTACACCTTGCTTCCCACAAAACTATAATCATAAACACTGACACCCCCCCCCCAAAAAAAGTCACCAATGAAAACACTCTGTAACAATGTAGAGGTTACTAAAGCACAACCTTGAACAAATAAGAAGCGTCAATCACTGCACTATGCATTATATATTTGTATTTAACTGATTTTAAATTAACTTAAAATAATTAAACAATTTTGGTATGTTCATTAAAATGTTTACCTACACCATGTTGGCCAGATCACAGCTTCATGATATGAAAGCGTCAGATTCAAACAGAAAATATAACTATTTCAACTCTCCCAGACACGGTACTTACACCTGCATGCTACTCACTCCCCCTTCGGAAGGCTGGGTTCAGATCTGTGAGACTACTGCTGCTCTAGTCCTGTCTGGTCCTAGAAGCTGCACAGAGAGTTCAGCAGGCCCAGCCAACAAGGACCTACCCCTTGTGGGCCAAGAGGCCCACGGCAAGCTCCTCAAACTCCAAACTTCCAGTGTCTCCTCTGCAAAAATGAGGATAGCAATAGCACAATCAATGCTTCTCAGGAGGAATAAAGGAGAAAAAGCATGAAAGCAATCACCTCAGGTCTGGCACGTGTCATCTCCCAGATTTAATTCATCGGTAAAAAGGTAGTGACACCTACCAACAACACACAATACCCCACACGTAGCAGTAACATTACATCTCCTCCCCTATCAGTGGATAACATTCACATGTATGACTTTGGTCATTTTTCTTGTTCTGAAAAATGAGTTTACAGTAAATGCCAATGTATATCAATAAGATCTAGGCAGAATTTGTTTCGTTCAATACAAAGCTTGCAAGGAAAGACCTTCATGTCCTGACAAATAAGTAAACTCTGTGACGATGCTACTTGTTCCCTTCTCGGAGGCTTTCAACTGCTAAAAAGTGGCAATAGTGCCACCCAGCCAAAAACATCTATTTCATACTTTCCTCTAAAAACCACTTCATTAGTGTTTATGCAAATCAGACCATAATTAACGGCATTTGCTAAAAATCTCACCTATCCTGAAAGTTGAATTACATATGCCTATCTGAATTTTATTTCCATGATAGAGCCTAGCAAAAAAAAAACAATACAACTGTTACAGACAGGAAGAGAGGGGGTTCTTCTGGCACTTTATAATCAGAAACACATTTATGTAGTTCTGAATGGTAAGATTTGGCACCATTCCTAGAAATTAATGCCACAAAGTGGTAGACAGCAATTTCATTTCTCCTACACTAGGTTGCCTTTTGGTAGTCATGAAATGGAAGAGAGAAAAAAAAAAAACCTTGCACAAATATTAGCAGAGAGAAAAAGCCATCAACGGTTTAAATAATCCACTACGAAACATGGTTTTCAGAAGAGACATAAAAAAACAACTACTTAAGGCAGCTGGCTGAGGCACTGAAACACAGGTACACCCAAACAGGAGCTGGAACCGCGCTCATCCTCTTCCACCGAGGATCCTTCTAAGGACAGAGATGCGACTTCAGATTTGAATGCTTACTGCACTCACAAACTTCCTGGAATTTACTACTATTCACTCAAATAAGGTCATTTACTTTGCCCAAGTTTTTAGAATTTGCATTTTAAATAATTTCTATAGGCATCAGTAAAAATTCCCAAAGACCCCCACAGCAATATTTTGCTAATTATTTAAGGGATTTTAGTAAGGACATACAGTAACGAAATAAGTTCTTAAGCTCGAGCTTTAAGACAAAATAAACTACTACAGAAACTAAACTTTACTGGTTTACAAGCCAAAAAAAACCCCTCATTTCACAAACGATAGAATTTTTAATTATATTGAAATTTAAAACAAGATTTTAGCCGAAAACTGTCTAAACTGAAAATGTTTACTTTCAAAAGTTAAAGACTTACATATTAAGACTTTGACTCTCATCTTTCCTGTGTTACCCTTGAGACAAGTATTTTCTCAAAATTAAGACACTTAAAAATACAGGAAAAAAGGTTTCCATAAAATCTTTAGAGATAGAGAAGTAGCAACTCAAAACTAACATCCAAAAAAGAAGAGTCATGTTCAAAATGACTCTTTACTACACGATAGAACATATACAGTACACAGAAGACACTATAATTTTTCCTGCGGGAACTAATCAGCATTTTTTTAAGGGGATAGCTTTAACAATACAATTGTTATTTAGACAATTTCTCAAACTTCCCAGCGAGAAAAGTTATGTGACTTGCTGAAGAACCCAATTTTAAGAATTGGGATGTCAAGTTCTCTAATTTCCAACAATGGGCATGGAGTGCTAGAGAAACGATGTTAGTGAGAAATGTTCTAATGATCTGCACTGTGGCTCCTAACTTCTGGTTTCACCGGACACTTCCACCCCATCGCACTCATGGAGCTTCACTCCTAATCACGACTCACCTTCAGCGGACCGCCGGCCTGAAAAGAGGCTGAAGTCCTCTCTCCTGTAGGGCTCTGCCCCAGGACTCTTGGCCCCAAACCTTAAACACTAAGTTCTGGATTCAATGTCTTTATTTATCCAAGGACTTGCTTCTTGATGCATCATAACCTCTGAACAATGCGTAGGTCCTTTTATTCAGTGTATATACTCAAGTCTTAGGTTGATTGTGGGACCCTTTAAAAGACAGCAATGGGTTTTAAACAATCTTTCCCCAGTTTTCATTATTAAATCAGAGTATATGATAATCACCGGAAAGATATTACTTAAAGAATGTGTAACATGGGATCTTGCTGCTTCGACAACATTTAGCACACAAATGTATTCAAGACACGAGTGGTAGGCTCATTCAGTGTTTCACCTCCAAGGACAGCCACAAAGAGAAAACAATGTACTCATAAAGACACCGGAACGCAAACTTTCTTCAGAAGTTTCATGTGTTTAAATATTGCAGGATGTTAAAAATTATCTCCAAAGCACAATGGCATGAAAAAATCACCTACATTGGATCTCAACAAAAATAAGGTGAATGCTAATTTGCAATGTATCTTTCCATCACTTCATCCACCTTTCAGGTTTTCAAGAGATGAGACAACTGACCAGAGTTCACACATTTCCAAGAGAAGACTGCTTCCATTATGAGTTTTACAAATAAAATATTAAGAGTGAGGCTCTGGTATTTCATTTCAAATAGTAATGGCCTATTTTTCCAACCACGAAAATGTTGACATTCTACCTAAGAATCCCAGCGTTGGTCGTCTTATGTACAGATCCCCAAATCCTTACACCGCCTTCAGCTTGAATGTATTTCAACCAGTTCCCATAATTACTACATTACTATTATCTTAGTCTCACTGCCAAAAACCCAGCTGCAGGCTAACCATGCAAGAATGAGACACTGTTGAAATGACTAAAAAAATTTTTTTACCCTTACTGCATTAAGCTAAATCCTGCAATTAAATAAAACCAAGTAACACACACACACACACACACACACACACACACACACACACACCCCTCCTCCTCCTCCTGAGAAAAGAAAGGAAAGGAGAGAGAAAGAAACAAGTCCTTCTTCCACCTAAGCCAGAAGCAGAGCTAGGGGCTGGGTTGGGAAGAGGTAAACTTGGAGGCACAATGAATCAACGAGGTCTCCAGGGCTTTCGCCCCAAAAACCACAGGGCCACAGCAAGTTGAGCGCCAGCTGCGGGGAAAGAGCTGGCCCGGATCCGGGTTCGAGGCTCGCCCTTCCCTGCCGCAGGGCCAGTGAGTCCCCATATCGGGTCAGGGCTCTTCTCCCCCCTCCAGGTCCCCAAGGATTTCCCTCTTCCTCCTCCTTTCTCTCTCCCCCCTTTTGTCTTTGAGGCAATTGGCCAGCTCCCAAGGAGGCCGGCTGGCCTCCCCAAGCCCCCGGCCTCCCTGTGCGCTCCGGCCTCGAGCCCCTCCGTCTCTCCGAGACCCCCGAATCCACCAACTTCCCCATCTTTCACGAACCCCCCCAGGCCTTCTCATGTCCCCCAAACCTCCCCGTTTACCCGAGCCCCCGGCCTCCCCTCGTCCCCTGGCCTGCTGGAGCACGCCGACCTCCCCACAAGTCCGTCCTCCACCCATAGCCGTTCTCCCAGAACACGCCCCCTCGTCCCCCTTCCCTGGCCTCTCCTGTCCCCCCGGCGGCCTCCCCACATCCCCGTCCTCCCGGAAACCCCCAGTCCGTCCCACATCTCCCGACCCGCCCGCGCCCCGATCCTCCCCAGAGTGCCGCCCTCCCCGGGCCCCTCCCTCGTCCTCCCCACTTCTCCGGCCTCCCCACATCCTCGGCCTCCCAAGCGGCGCGCGGGAGGGGTCCGTCTCCGCCTCATCCGCGGCGCGGACCGGCTGGTTAGCCCCGCTCGGCCCTCCGCCCGCGGGCCGCGGCCCTGCCAACCCCCAGCACCAGGAGCCGGCCCACCCGCCCGCTTCCCGGCCCCCGCCCCCTCCCCGCACTCACATGTACCGCGCGGGGCGCCGGGAGGCGAGGGCAGACCACTGCGAGGCGGCGCCGCGAACCGACGGGCGGCGCTCCCTCCAACGCCTCACGCCGCGGGCGCACAGCGCTCCCGGCGGCGGCGGCGGCGGCGGTCCCGGCGGCGGCGGCGGCGGCAGTAGCAGCAGCAGCAGCGGCGGGCTTGCGCCCTCTGGCCGTGCTGCGTAGGCGAGGGCCGCGCATGCGCGGCGACCGGCTGAGGAGCGCTTCACCGCCCCGGCGCGCGCCCGGCCGCGTCCCCGCGCCGAGCTTCCGCCCCCCCCCACCCCCCCCTCCGGAGGACCGGGCATGCGCCCGGTGGCCCGCGCATGCCCTGCACAACACGGGGCTCCAGTCCCGAGACCGCGCCGGACAGTCGCGCGGGGCATTCAGGACGGCAATGGACTGAGCGAGCCTGTGGTGGCCGGGTCTGGGGAAGCCTCGGCGGAGGCCGGGAGGCGCGGCCCGCCGAGCTGAGGTCCCGGAGGTCCCACTGGCGGCACTCTGGGCCGGCGGGGCTGGACCGACCTCGGGGAAGCCCTCCCACCCGCTGCCCTGCCCCCCACAGCCCGGACGCGGCCCCTTTGCAGGGCCTCCCTAGCCCGCCGACCTACAGCCCAGCCCCAGGGCCGGAACCCGCAGGGTCGCGCCCCTCAGTGGGCCGGGGCCTGGCCCGAGTCCTCGCGCGTGTCTTCGCCAGGCTTCCTGCCCACCCCGAGGAGTTAGGTGTCCCGGGACCCTCTGCACACAGGAGAGTGAGGCTCACATCAGGGATGTGTTCCGTGGCATCACAGCTAATGCTGGGCTGTACTTAGATTGAATCCTGAAAGACGGCCTGAAAGAGGCTGTGGGAGGCGGCTGGAGGTAGACAGATGTGGGGCCTGCGTGCTGGTCCCTGGGCTGCAGAAAGAAGAGGAGGACCCCCGGGATCTGGGAGTCACCAGGCCTAGGGCAGCTGAGCAGACCCAGGACACCAAGTGGAAGGGGCAAAAATGCACTCGTCCAGGGGCTTCTTCAGGCATCCTTAGGAGCCTGGCGTTTGTTCTTTAGGCCGCAGGCAGCCTGGGGAGGGTTTCAAGCAGGAAGTAATATCTGATTTGTGTTCTTAAAAAAAAAAAAAATGGATAGGAAGGGGCAGGGCTACTTTCATCTTTATGGCGTCACTTTGATCCTCACCACAAGCCAGGAGGGTCCTGGGATGGATCCATGCATTGGTCTCCCTACTCAGAGGGGAGTCTGCTTCTCCCTCTCCCTCTGCCCCTCCCCCTGCTCTCTCTCTCTCAAATGAATAAATAAAATCTTTAAAAGAACAAAGGTAATAAATATCCCAAACTCATCATTTCCTGATGGCTTTACTACATACTGCCATCATCTACGCTCTCGTCTGTTGTATCTTTACAGCAGAAATCCACGGAAATGACGTGACGAGCCGCTGACATCTCTTCCTGACTGTTCAGTAAGGGCAGGCTGGGAGCTTGAAATCAGCCACGGTGGGAATATGCACCCCATGGAGACTGGCACACGCCACAAATCAGCACCCCCCCCCCCCCGCGGGAGCCTGTTATATTTACCAGCATTGCACGGTCTATGTGCTGCATGGTGAGATGACATACAGTCTGGAAACAATGAGACAGGGACATTTAAAACAAAGCTTCATTTTAGTCCAACGAAATGAAATGCGTTCTGAGCACCTGCGAATTCCGTGCCCACCTCTCGCTTCCTCCGCCGTTGACTCTCCGTGATGACAGCTGTGATTTGTGAGCACCTGGTAGATGCCAGGCGTATGAAGTTGTATTCTCTTATTATCACTTTCCGGTTCAGTGTGAATATTGTCCCATTTCATGAATGAGAAAACGGAGGCACAGAAGGGTTAAGACACTGCCCAGGATCAAACCTTTTGCACCCTGCCTCAGGGCCTCTTGTCTGGCTCCGTGTGTACCGTCCCCCTTTCTTGCCCGAAGCAATCCAGAATCTGCGACTATGTCATTGGACATGTCGTCACTTTAAGTTCCAATTGATCTTCATATCCACTTGTTCTGCGTTTTCTGAAATGTCATTTATTCTTTGGCTTGAGCGATTTTCCTTTCCATCTTCTCCACTCTCTGCGATTGCATTTAATGGCAACGTTGATAAAGCCCTTTTCTTTAGGGTGATCTTGTCAAAGCGAGGGGTACTTTATAACCTTCAGCAGATAATTAATGCGTGTGACAACCCACAGACATTGCACACACTTCAGCAGGAGGATTGGGAGGAGTTCGCAAGCACCTGAGCTGGAAATAAATTACAGGGGAAAGGCCTGCACCCCCTCCCCCGGGAACCCACACTCCGAGGCTGGCACCTCCTCCTTCCCGCAGCATCCTTGTTAACAGTGTCGGCAGCCAGCGTGGTCACCGTAAGGGGGAAACCGAGGCAAGGAAGTGCCTCACCCAGGGCATCAGCAAATCAGCACCAGAGGTGTGTGGGACACAGGAGTTCTGGGCAGAACCCAGCCAAGAACGGGGATTACCTCATGCTAAATCCAGTGTTTGTTGAACGACTGAATGAAGGTCCCTATGTACTCCTTTCTCCCCGTGAATATGTACAGCGTGTTACCTTTGACCCTCTGACTGTGGTTAAAGTGAAGAGAAAGAAAAGAAAAGAAAAGAAAAGAGAAGAGAAGAGAAGAGAAGAGAAGAGAAGAGAAGAGAAGAGAAAAGAAAAGAGAAAAGAAAAGAAAGAGAGGTTTTTCTTTGTGATGAGAACTCTCAGAACTTGCTCTTCTCACACCTCTCAAATACACCATAGAGCAGTAATGAACTGTAGTCCTGGGGTGTACTGTAAATCCCTATTCCTTATTGATCTGAAACTGGAATTTGTACCTTTTCACCATTCACTAAATTCCCGCACCCCCTCCGCCCTCTGCTTCTGGTTACTTCAATCTGATCTCTTTTTCTGAGTTAGTCTTCCCCCTTTTCTCTTCTTTGTCTCAGATTCCACAGAGAAGGGAAAAATAGCTCTCTGTCTCTCTCTCTAGACAGGATCAATCTCTCTCTCTCTCTCTATGCTTCTCTACAGAAAGTCTTTGCCCTGTCTCCCTTATTTCACTTGGCATCACGCTTTCAAAGTCCGGTACTGTTAGCACACTTAGCGGGATGTCCTTTTCTTCTGGCTGATTCCTATGCTATTCTCTAGGTACCACTTCTTTCCCTACTCAGCACTAAAGGGCACTGCTGTTTTCCGTGTCCTGGCTATTGAAAATAATGCTTCTTGAACATGGAGGTGCAGGTAGTTCTCTTTTTAATTTTTGGAGGGACGTCCACAGTGTTCTGCATAGTGACAGTACCAATGTGCATTCCCACCAGTGGTGCCCAAGGATTCCCTTTGCTCCACATCCTCACCAGCATTTGTTATCTCTCGACTTTTGGAGGGTCGCTCTTCCCGCCAATGTGATGTGATGTCTCATGATGCTCTTGGTTGCATTTTTCTGTGGGTTAGTCATGTTGAGGAGCGTTCACTGTGTCTGGGGCCCAGGGACACGTCTAGTCTGCATTAGACCTTTAGTTCCTCGTTTAGACACACAGGGGTGGGTGCAGAAGCACTCTTCTGGCTGAGCTGCGGGTGCTGGAATCGTAAAGAGGACACCATGGGAGTGGACAGAAAAGGAGGAAAGGGAGGGTTCTGAGGTCCTTTACTCTGCCCAGGGAGCCAAGAGATCCTGCTCCTTTGCTCTGTGACTCTGCAAAGGCACTGTGTTGAGGACCCCCGAGAAAAGGCATGGCTTTTTTTGCTGGTGTGCCTGCGTGGGGCTGTGCCACCAGAGCTGGAGAGCTGGATGCAGGGCGCTTCCTTGTCCATGGTACCTGGTGAGTTCTGCTGGAGGAACTGGAGCAGGAAGAGTCAGGCAGAGGCCATTATGGTTGTCGCCCCTGCCCAGAAACAGCTTGAAAGTTTTAGTAGCATTCTGCAGTCTAGGTGCTTAAGAGGGGAGGTGGGCTCCAAGATCTTCTCAATTATTCATTGAGTAACTACACACTGAGCACTGCCCTATGCCAGGTATCTTGCTGGGCCCGTGCGCAGAGCTGAAATTACCTAGGGCTCCTTTGCTTTAGGAGCTCCCAGTCTACACATGGACCAAAGCTCCAAAGAGAACGCACGTGAAAGAAAAGAGCAAGCGCTCTGTACTAGGAATGAAGTGTGCTACGGAGGAAGGCTGGGGAGTCACTGCATGGAAAGATATGAAAGGCCTCACTGAGGCTGAGGTTGCTGAGAACAGATTGACCAAAGGGAGCTAGGCCTGCACACGTCAGGGAGCAGCGTTTCAGGAAGAAGTGACTTGTGCTGCAGACACTCAATAACAGAAGCCAGTTTGGCCAGAGGAGTGAAAAAGGCAGCCAGGGTGGCTGCAGGGACACTAGGAGGAGAGCAGAGGGGAGGGAGGAAGGCAGGGACAGATGCTGAGGCCTGGGAGACTGTTACTTATCTAGAGTTGCCCCGGGACTGCATTGCCCTGATACCCTGCACGTGCAGGTGCATCGCTTTAATTTCTAACAGTATTTGTGGGTGAAGAATGCAGGCCCAAATTAGCATGGTTCCCCAGGCTCAAGGTGTGTCAGTGGCTGCGGCTGTGACCAGGGCCATACTGGAAGAGGATTTTGTCATGAGTTGGCTCACGTGACTCGGGATGCCATCTGGACTCAGAACCTGAGTTCCTGTGTGTCTTTTGGCCTTGGCACTGCCTCCGTTCTCTATCCTGTGAGCCTCTGTAGATGGCAGCTCAAAACATCGGTGCTTGGTTCTGCTTCAGAGAGAGAAGAAGAAGGGAAAGGGAAGGAGTGAGTAGTGGAACATGATGGAAAGTAACTAGGGAGTGAGAAACTCTTTGCATGACATGTAGAGAAGCTCTAGGCATGGTACTTCATCACGTTGAATATGTCCTGTGGGTCAAAAGCCAGTCACTGACCACTTAGCAGTTACAGTCTGATGCCTATACCACAGGTCAGGATCCCTGGGAGCCATGGTGAAAGCCGCTCCCCTCATAGACCCAAACGAGGTAACGGGGTCTCGTTCTTCATATAACGGGAAACAATTGCATGGTTTTACTATAGAGGATGACAATGCCTGCATCTTCTTGCTTTTCCAGGCCATCATGGTGCCCACCTTAAAATGAGGCCAAGAGGGAAAGTGACAGTTGCAGTATTACAGGGCTGGAACCCAGGCCTCTTCTGAGCAGCCCTCCATGCCAAGTCCCACCCCTTCTTGTAATTCTTCCATCTTGAAAATTGTGCCTCAGATACACAGCGGACCACCCCACACATGTAATAAATACTCTTATCCACAGACACCAGAGGATGTCCCAAGGAAGTAGATTCTAGCCTGATCCCCACACTGCAGGCTGGGAAAGTGGGGACTACGTGAGAGACGCAATGACATAGGACACACAAGTGCGCAAAGAAACACAGAACGTAAGGTCTGAATTCAGCTCTGCCTCCTGAAGCTTCGGACCCTAGTTCCATTTCCAGAGAGTGGTGGCTATGGCCTTTTTGGCTCATTGTGTCCAGTTAAGGAGATGACATGGGGGAGAAAGCTAAGGAGTCAACTGCCAAGAAGGGGCTCTGGATAGGTCTGACTGAACACATGGTCCCAGGGATTAGAATCTTGAAAGAGTGACCTCACTTCCTCTGTGATAGGCCCCAACTGAACTTAGAACTCTGGTAACCGGGCACCCAGATTCAAAAGACAACCTGCTCTCCAGCTCACTTGGGTGGAGACATTCGAGAGAGCAAGATGTTCTCTTGCTGCCTTCCTCCCTTCAGGGTCTCTGGGCCCAGGCAAGCCCAGAGAGAGAGACTTGCAAATAATTGTAGACGTCGGCTCAGCCCGCTTTTCCGAGCCCTCTGGACATGTGGCAGGAGACACCAACAGGTAACACGAGGCAGCTCAGGGCAGCCCACTGGAGAGCAGGCAACAACTGTGATGTCACCTCAGCAGGCCCACACCTCTTGCCCCTCATTATGTGTGTCCCTGTGTGTGTGTTGGGGTGGGGGGCTGGTTGTCTATGTGTAGAGAAGGGGACAGAGGATGTGGGACACACCCTTCCTGGGCAGAAGGAAGCTGCCAGGTGTTGGAAGCCTGGCCCATCTTTCATGTTCACGCCCCAGGTCATAGCAGGCAGGATGAGAAGCTGAGCACTGGGGACCAAGCTCAACTACCTCGATGTTAATCACGAGCTCTAGAGTTTCATCCGGCTACCTCCTTGCTCGATGTCTTTTCAGCTGCCCCTCTTTGCCTCAACTGGAGAACAGGATTTCTAATGCGGGTGGCCCCTTGTGGCAATGTCCCGGGAGGACACTAATGTCTCTTGACCCCATGTCTATGGGGCACTGCATTTTCAGAGCTGCACCCAGGAGGTCATCGAAGAGCTGGTCTGGGACTTCAACTACAACGCCCTAGACAAGTGGCAGGTGCACCAGGCCACCCAGGATCAGTGCCGCTCTGAGGTGAGAATGGGAAGAGGGTTCCACACGCCCAGGGCCCCCACACAAATGTGGGGACAAACCTGGGGCCCTCCCATGGTGTTTCCACATGAGTGCCCCGCAGGCCCAACCACAAAGTCATCCCAGTATCCACACCTCCACCACCAGCTGTGGGAGAAGGTAGGAAGACACTCTTCCCATAGGTGGGAATGGTAGAGAATAGTGTTCGTGTTTTTTGCAGTTTGGGGCGTGGGTTATTCTGTTTCATTCTGTTTTGTGTGACTTTTCCCGCAGCCATGAGTGTCTTTGCATTTTGCTACTGTTTTGAGTATTTTCTTGACTCACCCCAGCCATCCTGTGTAGAACCCAGCTCCACTGTCCTTGGAGAACGTGTCCAAGGCCTTATGAATCCTCACCCCACACAGGGTGATTGAACATAAAAGGAACGGTGGGATGAAGCCATTCTATATGTTCCTCTGTAACGTATCACCTCTCAGAACACATCGACTCATTGTATGTCCCCCGGGTCACAAGCTGTGTCCTCATATGTCTTTTTGGACCTCCGTATGGGAGGTTGTCTGCCGCCGTGAATCAGCCTTTCAAGCACGGATTGGGTGCAAGGCCTCTGATGCCTCCTGGCCCAGGTAGTGGACTCTGTCTTTTCAGAGTTCAATCCAGGCCATCTTTGAGGAGCTGCTTGCTCCAAAGGCTCAGCTACTCCATCTCCCTTGACAAGCAGCAGGTGCCTCGGCCCACAACAACATCCAATGCTGGTCTGGGGTGAGAACAGGTCCAGATTGATGTCCAATCTCAGGACCCACAGATGATCACGGCAAGGCCAGAACCCACACTAGAAACAACCAGCTCCCCTGGGGCCTGCCGAGGAAGGTGGATTTCCCCTGAACCTTTCTCCCCACCTGAGGAACAGACCAGGCCGCAGCAGCCTAGGGAAATGCCATGCATTCCATGCTCTGGACAGTTCTCAGGCCCAACGTCTATGATCTCGAGCAGCGTTGGAGGTGCTAAGCCTGTGCTTTCTCCTGTCTGCAGTAGGGATGTTGACTGATGACTCAAAGGCATACAGTTCTTAATAAAGCCTATTCAGAGAGAGAAAGGCTGTGGTGGCTCAGCTAACAAGATGTGTTGAAGTGACCAATGCTTTCTCATTTCACCCCTAAAGGCAATTGTACTTTCAAGCCTAGAGCCTTTTTCTGGGTGGGCCCTCAAGTCCCTTTTCTTGCACAACTTCCTGAAGGGATGGGACTCTCTGGTCTGAGCACCAGACCCTGATCATCCTGGTGGTTCGTGGTGTTGAAGCTGACTCCATTGCCCCCCACACCCCCCTTCTCTACCTGGTGGGAAAAGGAATCATCCCTGTCCCTGGATGAGGCCCAGACGATGCTGAGGCTCCGAGAAGGCACAATGGAGCGTTTCGTACAGTCCCTGGTGCCATCCTTCCCAGATGGGAGCATCTCAACCACCTCAACGATCTTCTGCATGTACGAGATGTTCACTTCAGCCACACAGGTCCTGGGCCAGCAGTTCAATAGGTGAGTGCCCACCCCATGCACAGCACAGGGTGAGCCTCCCATCTACTGGGTGTACATCTCGGGAATGGCACTACCCCTCTCTGACCTTCCCTTTCCTCTTCTGAAAAGTGGGGTGGTTAAGAGGATGAACCTCATACAGGTACTGTAGGAAATCATGGGAGGAAACATGGCATGGGCTACTCTGGTGCTTGGCTCTGTAGAAAGGGCTCCTGGACGTGCTGGGCATCTTCTTGCTTAATAGTTCTCTCTCTCTGGTCAAGAAGCTCTCAAGTGCAACCCTCACAGGCCGGTGGCCCTTCTGGGTTGACGAAAGGAAATGCAAAGCAGGCAGTTTCTCTATGTGCAAAGGACTTCTGAGATTCCATCTAGATGGTTCTGGTAGTTGTCCTTTGTGTGAGCAGCTCAGGGGCACACTGGGAGCAGGCAGACCAGCCCACGGGCCACTCAGGATTTGGAAAGTGCGGGCTGGGAAGTAGTCGTTCAAGAATGTATATTAAGCACTAGGAATGTGAATGGAGAGAGGAGATACAGTGTCTGGGTCTCAGTTCTATTCAGAGGGTCAGATAGGCACTCTGCACACCCTAAGCATGCATGTCCAATGGTTGTTAGATGTGACATCTTCGTAGCCTCCTCTAGCTTTGAAAGGATCCACCTAGAGCTGGATCATAGGACAGATGAAATGATCAAGTAAAACTGGGACAGGGGTTTGGGTCCAGAAGCAGGGCTGGCTGCCTCCACAGAGCAGGGTGGGGGACTACAGGGGTGGTGGCTGGGGAGGGATTTGCCAAACCAGGGATCTCACCGATCTCTTGATTTCCAGTGGGTGGGCTTCATCTGGGGGGCTTCATGTGAAGAAGCAAATGAGTCAAAGAAGGCTGTGGAGGGGGTCCCGGGCCCTCTGGGCGGCAGAGCACAGTCTGGGCTCAGTGGGTGCCTGAAACACCCATCCCTTTGACGGTCCCAACTTGCTCTGCCTGCCCCTCCCTGCTGACCACCCCAACGGGGGCCAAGAACCGAGGGTGTGCTGAGCCGACCACTCACAAATCTGCCTCCAACCTGAGCCTTGATACTGGTGTGCATGGAGGATAGAGTAGATCAGGCCCATGGCTAGGTAGAGGAGAGGAGAAGTGGAAAAACCAGACTCATTCAGGTTTTCTGGAGGACCAGGCCTTCCACTACGAGGGCAGCTAGAGAGGGGTTGGAAGGGGGCTGGGGCCATCCTCTGGGACCCATACAGAAAGAACGGTGCTGTGGGAGTAGCATGTGCAATGCAAGGCCAGGCCTCTGACTCTGTTCCACATATGACTCTCCCCAGCACCCTGTCTCCCTTCTTGGGTACCTGGCCTGACCAGAATTTGCAGGCTATCTATCAGTCCCTGGGCCGTGACCGTGTCGAGATCAAGGTGGCCTATGTGCATGGGGCCATGGTTCTGAAGTGGCATGCCTGGGACCTGACAAACCATGTCCCCCTTCTCCTGATGCAGCGGGAACTTCTGGCGCTCACTGAGGCAGAGGTGGAGGGTAAGGGGGATGGCAAGCTGGGAAGGCTAACTGGGATGCGGTTCATGGGCTGGGTATTCCTTTCAAGGCCATGGGGTCTGTCCTGGTTTTGCAAAGGCATCCGGAAAGTCAGTGATGTGGATGAACCTTTCTCTGTCTCCTGCCCCAGTGCCAGCTCCAGGGCTCCTTCCAATGGCAGAGCCAGGAACAGGGCCTCCTATAGAGCTAGAGGCGACCCCAGCTCTGTGTCAACTGTCACCTGCGGTGTCAGAGCCAGCCTCCCCTCCGTCAGCTGTTCCAGAACTGCAACCCGTGCTCCCATCTTCTGCATGTGTGCCGGGTGCTGAGCAGCAGTCAGCTGGACCACCCTTTTTGCTGGAAAGTTTCACTCAGGCAACAGCCACAGAGCCCACCGCGGCCCCAGAGGCTTCCTGCCACCGCTGTGTCACCCCAAAGAACCAGCTGGGTGAGGAGAAGCCCGACCTCCTGGACTTCCCTCCCAGGCTGGTGGCAGAGCAGCTCACGTATATGGATGCGGTGAGCAGCTGGGCTCTCAGGGTGGGCCAGGGGCAGGCCTTCCTTCTGCTCTCACTTGCCCCACACCTGCCTTTCCCTGATGTGGACTCCTATGGTCTGGGACCAAATCTCAGCTCCACCACTTCCCAACCCTGTCAACCCATCAAGGCGCTTAGCCCCAAGCTTTCCCTATCCAGCTGCGGACTGTAGCGAGAGACCATGATAAGCACTGATACGGAGGTACTAGGGAGAAGAAATGAGCCAGAATGGAGAGACCAATGGGCAGGCCCTGGTCCCGTGGGTGGAGGAGGGCAGCTCCCTGTGTTCAGTCAAGTCCATGGGTCACCCACTCATGTGCCTTGGAGGATGAGTACCCTCAGCATTGATTAGGCATCTGATGTGTCCATGAGGACAGGGCAGACGGAAGAATGTGTGGTTGCAGCTCCCGTGTGAGAATGTGCATCTGAAAGGGGGGGAAGGACCAGGGGGATGACCAGTTGGAGGGGAGGGGAAGAAGCCCCCTTGGGTTGGACCACCTTGCAGTGCCACCTGGAGCTGGGAGTTCCTGAGCATGATCAGGGTGCCAATGCCCTCCTTCCTTCCCTTGCTCTGTTTGCTCCTGGGTCATTGTGTACTGGGTTCCCTCAGGGAAAACAATGGAATGAAATCCACGGTCTCCAACCAGGCTCAGGCCAGATTCTCAGCTCCCTGAGGTCCAGCTCTGACCTGTGACCCCCACGTAGGACATGAGTCTTGCATGGGAAATGGCTGGGTGAACCAAGGTCCGCCTGTTCTCTAGGAGCTGTTCAAGAAGCTGCTGCCCCATCAGTGCCTGGGCTCCGTCTGGTCCAAGCGCAACAAGCCTGGCAATGAGCACCTGGCACCCACAGTCCGGGCCACTGTCGCCCAGTTCAACGGTGTGGCCAAGTGTGTCATCACCACCTGCCTTGGCAACCCAAGCATGACAGCCCGGGACAGGGCCATGGTGGTGGAGCACTGGATCAAGGTGGCCAAGGTATGCAACGGGAAGCCCAGCCGAGGTGCTCTCCTGAGTCTCGGGCACTGCTCTTCCCTTGATCAGGTCTCAGGGTGGAAGGCCCTGGTCTTTGCCCTAGGGACTGTGCAGTCCCTAGGCTCTTTGGTCCAGGGGCATGCTGACCTCGCCTTGCATGGCCCCATGCTGGGATGCTCCGTTTCTGCCTGGCTCCTTCCTTGGAGTGAGGTAAAATCTTCCTCCTCCTCTGGGCCTCACGTGTGCCCTTCGGCAGGTCCCTGGACAGCGGCTTCCTCCAGCAGGAGCACTTTCCCCTGAGGGGGACTGAAGCTTGAGAGCCAATAAGGTGCTGGTTCCCCAAGTGACAGCCCATTCTCTTCTCTCCCCAGGCCTGTCAAACCCTGAGGAACTACTCGTCCTTACATGCCATCCTCTCGGCTCTGCAGAGTGTCTCCATTCACCGCCTCGAGAACACGTGGGGGAAGGTTTCCAGGTGAGTAGGCCTCTCTCCATGGAGGGACCAGGATGGACGAGGGAGCTCCCAGAGGCTTGTCCTCTTCCCCCTCAGGCAGCTTGGACCTTCTGGGAGGCGGCAAACCCCGACCACAGGACCTGGGCTGGTGGGTGGGTCTCTCAGCCTCCCTGGTGAGGAGGCCACCATGCCTCCCGCTTTAGAAATCAGTTTTGCCAAATGTCCCACACGGGGCTGAGCTGCATTAAATCTCTTCACGTGTTTCCTTGACAGCCACTAAGCTCTCTGCCCATTTGAACCCCAAATTGACCCAAACAGCGTTTCTCAATGAATATGGGAAGGGAGGCCCAGGACGAGCCACATGAGAGCTCCCTCCCATGTCCTACAAAGACCTTAGTGCTCAGAGGATCCCAGAAGAAACCCTCAACCAGGCAGGTTGACACTCTGGGGTTCTCAAAGAAAAGGCACTCGCACTCAACCCTGCCACATTATTCGTCCATTGATCCTGCCTCCCTCGCCTCTCTTCAGGAAGCCATTGAGGATCTTTCAAAAGCTGTGCAGCAAGGACACCACACAGGGCAGGAACCTGCTCATCAAGGTAGCCTGGAAGGTGCAGGTCTGGAAAGAGAGGAGGGGTGGGAGGGAACAGGGTCCTGAGTGGATGTAGTCGGGAATGGTCTGAAGCATTCCTTGGGGAGGGGAAGCCTTTGTCATGAATGTGGCGACAGCCTAGGTGAGGATGCCCTTGGCAGTGAGGGGGCAAGCAGGTGGTGTCCAAGCAGACTCCCTAGCCTACACACCCTCTCGCTCTGTGTCGACAGCTGGTCCAGGTGGGGGCCTCTACAAACCTGGAGAGCCCAGAGGACAGACCTGTGCTCAGTGATGGGGTTGGGCTGGGTTGAGGGCCACAACAATGATGAGAGTAATAGGACCCTGAGTCCTCAGGAGACCATGGGAGATAGGTGGAGTTGTCACGTTTCCCGATGAGAAAACAGGCTCGGGGAGGCCAGGCTGCAAGGTCAAGTTCACACATGGAGTGAATGTTGGAGTGAGATTGTTCTGGAATCACTCACGGCCTGCTTCTGGATAATGGGGCCTCAGGATCAGTATGAGTTAGGTCAGATGTCTAGGTTCTGACGTCCAAGATGGTGGGGGCAAGTGGCCTGAGGGTATGATGGTCTCAAGGAACTTGTCCTTGGTCCTGCAGGAACGACCGTCCAATAGATTTGCCACCCTGGTGATGGCCCTCCGGGGAGCCCAGAAGAGGATGCAGAAGAAGGTGAATGTGCCTGAGGCCCAGGGCCTCCAAAGTCAGAGGAGGAGGAGGGCTCCTCCCTGAGGGCTGGAAGCCTCCCAAAAAGGAAAGATCAGGAAGGGGGGGGCATCCTTCCCACTCCAGCTGCGGCTCCTGGGGCCACAGCTTCTACAATTCTTATTTCAAAAGAACCAGGAGGAGGGTCCAGAAAGGTCCATAGAGAATGGGTTTTGCGGGTAGAGAGGGACCGGCCTAGTGCTCCATTCCCTGGCATTTTTGAAAAGCAGGCCCTGAAGGTGATGAGGAGTCTGATGTTCTGGGGGGGAAGGGAAAGGGAACCCGTGGGGGGAGGCTGCTAAGGGTCCTAGGCTGCTCCACGTGAGCCCATGGGGTGGGCTAGGAGGCTGGAGCGTTTTCAGTGGAGGGTCCCTGTGGACACCAGCGAGCAGGGACTCATCCCAACCCTCCCCCTCATGACACAGGGTGTCGTGCCTTTCCTTGGCACTTTTCTCACCGAGCTGGTGATGTTAGATACCGCCATGGAGGACTATCTGGAGGTGGGTGAGCCTGAGGATTGTGGGGGAGGGACCAGAATCCGGAGGTTTGGGAGCAGAACGCCCCTGTACTGAGCCCTGAGCTCTCAGGACTCGGCAAACCTCCCCTCATGACAGCCTCACGGCTACCCTGTGAGCCTGGGGGCTGTTGCCCATCTCAGGGATGAGCGAGGTGAGGCTGCAGTTAGGCCACGGCTCCCGGTGCCGAAGACTGGTGAAGCAGCAGAGCTTCCTGAAGGCAAAGCTGCGTGAGGTCTGTCTGAGTGGACCTCAGCCTCCCCCGGTGAGTTTGCCCGTGGGGGGAGAATGAAGTCAGGACCCTCCACGTCAGCAAGCACCTCAGTAGCCGCAGCAGCCCCTTCCTGCCTGAGGCTTCGGCCTCCCCCACTGTCTTCCGAGAGGGTGGTGCTGCAGGGTCCCGACCTGTAGCCAGTCCATCTGCCCCATGTCCTCCTTTCTCTGGACCCCAGACCCTGGCCTACATCCCAGGCCCACTATCTGTGTATGCACGGCCCCCTCATGGGTCCTGGCCATGGTGCAGCATGAGAAGGGATGGGAATCAAGTGCTCCTAAGAACCAGGGGCCTCATTCTGATGGACTTTGTCTGCTTTCCAGGGGAATGAGATCAACCACCAGAAAAGAAATAAGGTGAGCATATGTGGCGCTTCCCGCAGGGAAGGGTAGGGAGTGGGCCTCAGAGATGTCCCTGGGAAGAACATTGCTTGGCTCCATCCCCTCCACCTCACATTTCCTGGGATCCCTTGAGAAGAAAGCAGTGCAAGTCTCATCCCGTTAGGAGATGGGGACAGAGCATGGCATCCAGGAGAACTTCCCGGAGGAGGGGCTACTGATATTCACCTCTGAGAACAGGTGGAGACCAGATGAATCTCTAGGCAGGAGGGTGGCCATGTGTGCCAGGACCTGGGATAGGTCCCCGGTCCCGCTCCTCAACCGTCACCAGACCCTGCAGCTCCCCCCCTACCCCAGGCTCCCTATACATCCTGTGCTTCTCTGTCTGCTCAGGAATACCAAGTCATGACGGACATCATGCTGCTCCAGGTGGCTGCCGAGAATTACACCCTAGAGCCCGAGGATCCTTTTTGGGCCTGGTTCCAGGCTATGGAGCCGCTCAGCGAGGCTGAGAGGTGAGGCCCATCAGGAGCTGGGTCGGTGAGGTTCGGGGTGGACTCTTTCTGCTGGCCACTCCTGGGATCCTCCTTCCCTGGGCAGCCTCAGGCCTTGTTGCCGGGGCGCCAGACTCCAGCTGTGGGCAAACACTGGCAGGGACTCTTGAATGGAAGCTCCTGGGCAACTCACAGGTGTCCCTCTGTCCTTAGCTACACCCTGTCCTGCCAGCTGGAGCCCTGGTCCTAGCTGGTCAGCAGCACTCAAGAAGGAGAAGAACTGGCTGCAGTCAACCTCAGGGCTGTGCAAGTGTCCAGTGGCCCTGCAGGGATTCCTCAGCAGCTGCATCCTTGCGCCCATTTTCTCCACACCCCTTCCCCCCATCTATTTCCTTATGTAGGGGGCACCATTTAGTTGTTTTAAATAGTACCGTGATAGATTTGCATGTTAGGAGATTAAAGCCCTTGTTTTGTTTTAGAGCCCATGTGTGTGGTTTGGGTCTTTTACTTCCTGCAGTAATGGAAAACTTGCACAGACTCTCGTATTCGTTCCTGACCTAGGAAATCTTCCAGAGTCATCAGCTACTGTATGTGGGAGGAAGGAGAATTGGCAACCCTTCTCCCTAGCCACTGGAGGGCACCCCAAAATCCCCCTTACTCAGAGCACGGGTCCATTTCAGTCAATGAATTTGGGCAAACAGCAGAGACAGCCCCTCAGAACTCCTGAGATTTAGAGGTTGCAGGGACTTTCCCAGGAATAGCAACAACCACTGAAAGTGGGAGTCTTTAAGACTTGTACGCCCCAGAACTCCTTCCTGCCCCAGGACTGGGGTTGCCTTTCTCCACTCTAAGGCCAGGAAGACTGTGTCCTGCTTCTTCCATTGAGATGCTTTTTTAGTTTTGTGTTTGGTTTTGGAACTTGTCGTATTGTAGTTCAATCTCTGGAACTGCATCAGCACCTAGTGGGGAAAAACACGGAAGGAGATCAAATCCTGCATGTGAAGGGGACAAAGGCAGAGGAAGATAATTTGCAGATGGACTCAGGGCAGGCAGGACTTTCCAGCCTCAGTCTCCCCGTTGGCCGTTTACCAAGTTTGGAATCTTTCTGGGATTCTTGTCAATGATCTCTGGATTCCCTTTCCTGCTTGTTTTGTGTGTTGGGAGAAGATGGGAGGGGTACCTTAAAGGGCACACCTGAGCCTGGTTCCATGAGCATCTATGCTGACCTAGGAGCCAGGATTTCCAGTCTTCGTGCATCTCCTTATGCGGTTCTTCTGAAGCAGCAGTTCCCTCCAGGCCCCAGGCTCTGCGTCCGATCCATGGTAGCCACTGTTCCCTGGCTGGCATCTGATGGATCAGGGATGGGTTCTCTCTTGCCAGGATAATGGGAATTTTTTTTAAATGTTTTTATTATGTTTTGTTATTCCCCATACAGTACATCATTAGTTTTTGATGTAGTGTTCCATGATTCATTGTTTGCCTATAACACCCAGTGCTCCATGCAATACGTGCCCTCCTTAATACCCAGCACCGGCCTAGCCCAATCCCCCACCCCCTCCCCTCTGAAACCCTCAGTTTGTTTCCCAGAGTCCATAGGGGAAGACTTTTTTAAACAAACCCAATTTGATGAGTTTTGACACATGTATATACCCATGATAATGAACATAGTCATCATTCTCAAAAAATTCCCTGATGCCCTTACAATCCTTCCCTCCCCCAACCATCCCGTCACCAGGTAATCACTGGTCTACTTTCTGTCTGTCTGTGTTTGTTGGTTTATTTTTATGCAAGGGTGCTGTTTATTTTTTTATTTAAATCCAATTAATTAACATATAATGTATTATTTGTTTCAGAGGTAGAGGCCAGTGATTCATCAGTCTCATATAATACACAGTGCTCATTACATCACGTGCCCTCCTTAATGCCCAGCACCCGGTTACCCCATCCCCCACCACCTCCCCTCCAGCAACCCTCAGTTTGTTTCCTATGATTAAGAGCCTCTTATGGCCTGTCTCCCTCTCTCTCATCTTGTTGTATTTTTCCTCTCTTCCCCCATGATCCTCTGTTTTGTTTCTTTAATTCCACGTATGCATGAGATCATATAATTGTCTTTCTCTGATTAATTTATTTTGCTTAGCGTAATCCCTCCAGTTCCATCTACATCATTGCAAATGGCAAGATTTCATTGTTTTGATGGCTGAGTAGTATGCCATTATTCATACCACGTATATATATTCCATTCCATATATACCACATCTTTATCCATTCATCTGTCAATGGACATCTGGGCTCTTTCCATAGTTTGCTGGTGTGGACATTGCTGCTATAAACATTGGGATGCAGGTGCCCCTTCGGGTCACTATATTTGTATCTTTGGGATAAATACCTAGTAGTGCAATTGCTGGGTCATAGGGAAGTTCTGTTTTTAACTTTTTGAGGAACCTCCAAATTCTTCTCCAGAATTAGGTACCAGTTTCCATTCCCACCAACAGGGCAAGAGGGTTCCCCTTTCTCCTCATCCTTGCCAACATCTGTCATTTCCTGACTTGTTAATGAGGTGGTATCTCATTATGATTTTGATTTGTATTTCCCAAGTGATATGGAACATTTTTTCATGTGTCTGTTGTCCATTTGTATGTTTTCTTTGGAGAATGTCTATCCGCGTCTTCTGCCCGTTTCTTGCTTGGATTATTTATTCTTTGGGTGTTGAATTTGATAAGTTCTTTATAGATTTTGGATATTAGCCCTTTATCTGATTAAGACATTTGCAAATCTCTTCTCCCACTCCGTCGGTTGTCTCTTGGTTTTGTCGACTGTTTCCTTTGCTGTGCAAAAGCTTTTCATCTTGATGAAGTCCCAATAGTTCATTTTTGCCCTTGTTTCCCTTGCTTTCTGTCACTTTAGGTTAATGTTGCATCCCCTGGAATTTTATATACACGGAAACAGGATGGACAGTATGTCCAGTATGGTTTGTTTTACTCACCCTAATACTTTTCAGATTCACCTTTGTTGTGTGCACCAATAGTTTGTTACTTTCCATTGTTGAGGAATATTCCATTATATGGATATACTAAAATTTGTTTATCCATTCACCGGTTGATGAAAATTTCAGTTTTGTCCAGTTTGCTTTTCTACATTAAGCTGCTATGAGCATTCATGTTCACATCTTTGTATGGACATACGCTTTCATTTCTCTGGGAATGGAATACCTAGATCGAATGGGAAACACATAACTTTTTAAAAAACTGCCAAATTATTTTCCCAAGTGGTTTTACACTTCTATCAGCAGACAGGGCACGGGATGGGGCCACTTTGCCATCACAAGCGGGAAACTGTGAGACTGGACCCTAGAGCTTCAGGTGGGGAAGCAGCCTCGAGAGATGGGCCTTAGCCAGCCTGACCCGAAGTTCGATGAGTGAGTGAGTCTAGTCCTTTTTTTTTTTTTAAGCTTTTATTCGTTTATTTGAGAGAGAAAGAGATAGAATGGGGAGAGGAAAGTGGAAGCTGGGAGAGAAAAAACAAAGCTGAGAAGATGGGAGAAGTGGGAAATCTCCAAGGGCAGTCTGCTCACCTTGCAGACACCGGAAAGCGGGCAGCCTTCTGTGCTGAGCACGACACAAAATCTGCAGAGAGAACACTGCTTTCGTGGGGATTTAATACTGATAATGACTTTTGTCCAGCCCACGATAGAAACAGGTCCAGGGGAGCCCCTGCAACTGCATTGTCTTTGCTAAACCAGGATGCACTGCCTGTTCACCCTGGAGAGAAGGTGAGGGAGCCTCCTCTGGACTCAGAACTGGTCCTCCCCTCCCCCGCTCTGCCTTGGGAGGCTGAGGAGCTCAGTAACTGAGAGCACAACTTTGGAGCCACACGAGCTGGGTATGAATCCTTTCTCTGCCATTTACTTGCTGGGTAGACTTGAGCTGGGTAGTCATCACCTTCTGGCCTCAGTTTACCCATCTGGAAAATGCATTTAATAGCACTTATCTGATGAGTTGTGACAATGAAATGAGAGAACCAATGGTTTGGGGCAGAATTTCCCAGAAAATGTACATCTTTTCTTCTCTAGAGGCTGGTGCAGGTATGTGGGTGCTCTGGATGGAGGCTAACTTGAGCCCTAGCTACAAGTTTTCCAGGCCAAACGGGCATTTCCGGTTAGGAAGATGGGAGTTTGTCCCCGTCCGGGACCTGCTGAGTGCTGTACAGGGAAAGGGTTTCCCCTCTGTGTGTTGGGGGGGGGGGGGCGGGTTGTGAGTAATGGGAAGTGGGTGTGTGGCCCAGACCTGAGAGCAGTATCCCTGGAGAGCCCCACGGGTGAGGTCCTGGGGTCACTGCTATAGGCGGCTTAGCCCCTAGGGCTGAGCCTCTGGACAGGGCCTGGAAGAGGTCCAGCTAGTGTGCCCTGTATCCCAGGGACCTGGAACGCCATGGCGGGGCAAGGAGTGGGGAGATCTGTGTGAGCAGGTGAGCAGGAGTGGCTGGGGCACCCCTAGCTCCAGCTGAGGATGAAACCACACCTGGGGCAAATCGTTCACATGTCCCCTCAAAAGAGCTGCATCCACTGCAGGCACTACTGGGGGGCATGACCCTTCCCCCCACCCAGAGGAGTTAATAGTCCCACATTCCAACATCCCTACATTAAATTCCTGTGGGAAGTGAAATTTCAAACATATTGTAAAACGTCCATCAGCAGCCTAGTTCTGAAAGTCCAGAATGTTCCCTCCTGGGCAAGGAGCACATGGTGGTTGTGGCCCATCTTGCTTTTACGCTGGCCAGAGTTGAAGGAGGGAATCTGGCTTCTGGTCCCTCAAATTGTCCCTCCTTTGTTATGCTTCCCCTTTGAGCATCTTCCCTAGGGGTGCCCCCTGGCCCCTTCCCTTCTGCTCTTGCAGCCTCCCCCCTCCCCATTTCACTGATGAGGAAGTTTAGACTCAGAGAGGTAGAGCAGTCCCCTTAGGGCCACTGGGCTGTCACATGGGGGAGCTGGGGGTTGAACCAGATTGGTCGGACTCCTCTCTCTGTTCTTCTGCAGGGTATCCCTCTTCCCTGACCAGTCTCCTGGTTCTGACCACCTGAGGGCCAGCATCCCCGGAGGGCAGGTGGCACACCCATACCTCCCAGTGGCCCATCTTACTGGATCTTCGAGTGCCCCGGGCACCAGTTTCCTGGATCCCACTTTTTCTCATTCCAGTGTCTCTGTGTGGATCTGCAGGCTGGTCAGAGCCTTGATGTGGGCAATAATGTGGGCTTCGGTGTGTCCTTGGTGACACCAGCTTCTTACCGCCCACCCTCTTTACTGTGCACCCACCCCCAGTCTTAAAGTGTGCTTCTGTTTCCACTATGAGCAAGTCCCTCCTAGGGACAAGCCCTCATCAGACTAGGGAGGTGGGAGGGTGCTTTTCAAGGAGGAAGTGCTCCCAGGATGCAGCTGCTTTGCCAATACACAGGAAGCCCTTCCTGAATGCTTCCCACAAAAGGTCAGCGCTCAGCCTGTGTGGCGCAGTGCAGGAAGGGGAGAAGCCGCATGGTCTTGTGTGTTTTGTTTTTTTATGTGGGGTCTGAGCATAGCAGAGGCTGCACACGGAGAGGGAGGAGTGCATGCTTTGCAGTGGGACAGACTGCAGCTTTGAGCTCCAGCCCTGCCACCTGTTCCATCGCTTGCATTTTTCCTTTGTCACGGTTTTCACAACAATAGAATGAAGATGATGTTAACATGCCCGTGCTGCAGGGCTGCTATGAGGTTTGGAGACTGTGGACACAGCATCTGACCCACAGAGCTGAGGAAAATCAGCTTTTACTAACACTGCACTCTGGGCGGTCCTTTGAATGATCGCCCCTCCATGATCAAGATGAACAGTAACCTGTACAGGAATGCTATTGCTACCCCATGATACTTATGGAGGGTATATTGTGCCAAGCACTCTGCCGAGTGTTTGACAGGAACAGTTCATTTTCTCCCCACAACAACCTAAGGTTATGGAGCTTCTCTGTAACCTCTATTAACAGATGAGCAAGGACGTTATGCCACCTGCTCAGTGTCTGACCCTGGGGAACAGTTGAACTTGAGCCTGGGTCAGCTTCACTGTCCATGGACTCCTGAACCTGAGCTCTTGGGCACCACAAAGTATGCTCAGGGGATGAGGAGGGTCTCGGCTGCACAACCTGCTGCTCATCTCCTCCGTCTACCTTTCGTCCTCTTTGTATCTGTTTGCATCACTTTTTGTCTTGCCCTTTCCTGATTTTCTGCTTTTATTAGGCAGAGGAATAATCAAAGCCGGCCTCCAGAACATCAGTTTTGAATGCATCATGATAAGGTTGAGGTCATCAAATGTGTCAGTTATCCATGGCTGTGTCACCACGCTAACATCTAGGGCTTAAAACCACAAGTATTTGATTTGCTCGTGATTCTCTGGTTGGCTGGTTGGGGCTGAGTGCATCTCCACAGTTGTGCTGGTCTGCCTGGGTCTCTGGTGGCCGCAGCTGGCTGACTACTTGGCTAGGGCTGGGTGGTCAAGCACAGCCTCACCCACGTGTCTGGCAGGTGGCAGCTTGTCAGCCAGGGAGGATCTGCACTCTTCTACGCAGCCTCCTCACCAGACCTGCTTGGACTTGTTTAGAATCAGGTGACAAGAAAGCCAGACCATCTCCTGCAGCTTCGGCTCAAAAGTCACACCACATCCCCTGTGACACATTTTCCTGGTCAAAGCAAGTTACAAGAGCCATCCGCATTCAAGGGGTGAATGACTGGATTCAATCTCCTGTGGGGAATAGTGTCAACAAGTTGGTGGCCATTTTTAGTCTACCAAAGCGCCCCCACCGCCCTGCAAAGATCCCCTCACTATAATCCCCTTTGTCCCTCCACTCCCTTCCCTGACTCCCACTCCCTTCTTACACTTTAAATAACAGTTTCTTACTTCCCATCACCCAAAGCTGTACTCAGTTACTCCACAATATCTCATTATGTGCCAGGGACCCAGAAGTGAACAAAGTCCCTGCTTGAATGAATCTAACGTTCTGGGAGAGGGACACACAACCAAGAAATAAACAAGCACACAGTGTAGGGCTGTGGAGGACAACAGCTGCTTTGCAGAACAACAGAGCAGAGTCAGGGGGTGGGGGGTGGGGGTTCCTATTATACACAGAGTGGTCAGTTGGCATCTGATGAGGTGACACATAAGCCTCAAAGACATGAGGGAGTGACACGCTCCAGAGGGAGGAGAGTTCCAGGTGGAGCAAACTCTGGGGACCAAGGCCCTGGGGCTCACATTCAGAGACACACTTCCTTGCAAACTTGGATGGAGTTAAAAAAATTCTACAAATAACCATAACACATTTCATTAAAGAACAACAAAAACATATATAGTAAAACTCTTGCTACGCAAAATTGTTTTATTTTACCTGCTTCTGTTACAACTAGAGTCAAATGATAGCTTCTGAGGACAGAACGGTGGGTTACCTTTTTGGGCTTCAGGAGTTCACCTTTGAAAAGGAGTGTGGCCCTAACCTGCCTCCTGGCTTGTGGTGAGGATCAAAGTGACACCATAAAGATGAAAGTTGCCCTGCCTCTGGTTTCATTTCCTACCGCAAGGTTGTCATTTTTTTTTTTTTAAAGAACACAAATCAGATATTACTTCCTGCTTGAAACCCTCCCCAGGCTGCCTGCGGCCTAAAGAACAAAGGCCAGGCTCCTAAGGATGCCTGAAGAAGCCCCTGGACGAGTGCATTTTTGCCCCTTCCACTCGGCGTCCTGGGTCTGCTCAGCTGCCCTAGGCCTGGTGACTCCCAGATCCCCGGGGTCCTCCTCTTCTGTCTCCAGCCCTGAGACCAGCACGCAGGCCCCACATCTGTCTACCTCCAGCCACCTCCCACAGCCTCTTTCAGGCCGTCTTCCAGGATCCAATCTAAGTACAGCCCAGCATTAGCTGTGATGCCACGGAACACACCCCTGAGCCTCACTCTCGTGTGTGCAGAGGGGCCCGGGACACCTAACTCCTCGGGGTGGGCAGGAAGCCTGGCGAAGACACGCGCGAGGACTCGGGCCAGGCCCCGGCCCACTGCGGGGCTCGACTGCGCGGGTTCCGGCCCTGGGGCTGGGCTGCAGGGCGGCGGGCTAGGGCGGCCCTGCAAAGGGGCCGCGTCCGGGCTGTGCGGGGCAGGGCAGCGGGTGGGAGGGCTTCCCCGAGATCGGTCCAACCCCGCCGGCCCAGAGTGCCGCCGGTGGGAGCCCCGGGACCTCAGCTCGGCGGGCCGCCCCTCCCGGCCCCCGCCGAGGCTTTCCCGGACTCGGCCACCACATGCGCGCTCAGTCCCTTGCCGTCCTGAATTCCCGGCGCGACTGTCCGGCGCGGTCTCGGAAGCGGAGCCCCGTGGCGTGCAGGGCATGCGCGGGCTGCGGGGCGCATGCCCGGTCCTCCCAGCGGGGGGGCAAAGATCGGTGCGGGGACTCGGCCCGGCGCGCGCCTTGGCGGTGAAGCCCGGCTCAGCCGGTCGCCGCGCACGCGCGGCCCGCGCCGACGGACGCAGCACGGCCCCGAGGGTGCAAGCCCGCTGCCACCGCTGCCGCCGCCGGGCCGGGACGGCTGTGCGCCTGCGGCGTGAGGCGTGGGAGGGAGGGCCGCCCGTCGGTTCGCGGCGCCGCCTCGCAGTGGTCTGCCCTCGCCTCCCGGCGCCCCGCGCGGTCCGAGTGAGTGCGGGGCTGGGGAGGGGGCCGGGACGCGGGCGGGCGGGCCGGCTCCTGGAGCTGGGGGTTGGCAGGGCCGAGCGGGGCCAACGAACCGGTCCGCAGGGCGGATGTGGCGGAGACGGGCCCCTCCCGCGCGGGGCTCGGGAGGCCGAGGATGTGGGGAGGCCGGAGAAGTGGGGAGGACGAGGGAGGGGCCCGGGGAGGACGGCGCTGTGGGGAGGACCGGGGCGCGGGCCGGTCGGGAGATGTGGGGCGGACTGGCGGTCTCCGGGAGGACGGGGATGTGGGGAGGCCGGCGTGGGGACACGAGAGGCCAGGGAAGGGGGACGAGGGGGCGGGTTCTGGGAGAACGGGGATGGGTGGAGGACGGACTTGTGGGGAGGTCGGCGGGCTCCGGCAGGCCAGGGGACGAGGGGAGGCTGAGGGCTCGGGTAAACGGGGAGGTTTGGGGGACATGAGAAGGCCTGGGGGGCTTCGTGAAAGATGGGGAGGTTGGTGGATTCGGGGGTCTCGGAGAGACGGAGGGGCTGGAGGCCAGAGCGTACAGGGAGGTTGGGAGCTTGGGGAGGCCAGCTGGCTTTCTTGGGAGCCAGCGGATTGCCTCAAAAACAAAAGCGGGGAGAGAGGAAGGAGGAGGAGGAGGGAAATCCATAGACGGGGCGTCTTCCAGTAGGATGGTCCACAGCATTACTGAACAACAGAAGCTTAACCAGAGAAACACAAGATCTGGACCGGGACACTGGCTGCTGGGGTCTGCCAAGCCCTTCCCCTGTGCTGGCGGGTGCGGGGTGGTCCCCACACAGAGCCCGGCCCAGGAGGACATGCCCACTTTAGAGCCAAGGAGGCTGAGGCTCAGTAAGGGCTGGCACCTCACTCAAGGCCACAAAACTAGAAAGCAGCCACGGCCAGGCCGGTTAGCAGGCTCCATCAGTGCCGACACCCACACTCTCCTCGCTGGAGCCCCGGGAATTTAAGGGAACTGGCACGTGACACGGGGTCCCGGCGCCCAGAACCCCCCAGCCTCGAAAACACCCGGAGGACTGCAGGAGGATGGTGCAGACGCGCAACAGCACCCCGCGTGCGTGGAGCCCAGAGCACGAGCCCCAGGGACAGGAGTGCCCACCCTCTCCCTGTGGCCAGGGCACGTGGCCCTCCCTGCAGGGCCCTTTGGAAGCCCCTCTCCGCCAGTCCCCACAGGGGTCACAAGGATCTGACATTCTACAGCAAATGGCCAAGGCCTAACCTTGCTGACTTCTTCAAAGTAGTCGAGGTGGCAGCCCATGAGGAAGGACGTCGGTGCCATGACGAAGTCTAGCATCTGGCGCGACAAGACGGGCACGAACGTGTGCTGCCACTGCAGGGGGTGCAGGTAGGCCAGGAAGCACTCGGCGACCAGCGGTAGCAGCGCCCAGCTGGAGGAGAAGAACACCATCCGCTGCTCCATGAGGAGGCACGTTAGGATCTGGGGGAGATCAACGACACCGTGTACACACCTCTGACCACGCGCCATGCACTGAACATGCGTGTGAATGCGCCACCAAAACCACGTGGAGCCTAGGTCTCACCCGGTTTCCCTGCTGTTTGCCAAAACGAAAGCCCCTTTAACCCCCAAAAGCACTGCTTGTAAATGGTGTGCACAGTCCTGAATGTCTGCTTGAAGCCAAAAAGCAACTATTCCCAGTGTGTTGTGGAACATTTGGAACATTCTGGAATGTTCTGGAACACACGTGCCCTGGAATCACCCTCCAGACGATGACAGCTTAGATGCCCCACCAAGCCAACCAGCACGGACTCCCCAGGTCCGGAGGGACGCTTACCTGCCGCACTTTCTCGAGCCTGAAGCACAGCAAGGGCAGGTGAAGGTCCAAGTCGATGACCGGGCTCTCAGGGTCCACGCGGGAGGGAAACACGATCTGTAGTGGCTTCATGTTAAATATCTGTGACGACCAAGTTCCGTAATTAGTTCAGAGAGCCGCTCCCAGCAGAGGCCAAAATGCACTGAGACTCTCCGTTCTGGCACCGAGGGTGTCTGACCTAGGATACGTGTTTGAAGACTCACGCTATCCCCGTATATGTCACAGAACCAAACAGTCCAGAGACACACAGAATTGCTGAGCAAGGCTCAGACGTGAATCAAGTACTGAATGTCTTTTTCGGCCAAACTTCCCTAAACTCTTTACTTCATTAGCAGACTGCCCATCGGCAAAGATAAACTGACACCTGGACATCTGTCCCGATCAGCACAGGTTCTAAGTCAAACACGATCGGGTTACTCTTAGAACACTTACTGCATATTACAAATTCTCTTAGTATTTTCAACGTAATTTTCAAAGCTCTTTAAAGACGTGCACTTTAAGAAATCGCTGAGAAAGACTTTATTTTTCTCAATGATGGTATCTCAAAATTACACTTTGATTCAAATTCAGTATCTGCAGAATGCCCCTTCTGTGTAAAAGGACGCGGTAGATGGAGGGGGACGGTAGGGGCCCCTCCACCGAGAAGCCTTCCAGCTCATTGGCAAGTTCGTTCCTGACCGTGGGTGTCAGCCTTTTGGGGGGCACCCAGGAGCGTCCCTGGAGCCCTGGGGACCAGCAGAACGGAGTGACCCAAGTGTGAGGAGCACCGGGCCACAAGCACAGAGAAGATTCGAATCTGAGCACAGAGAAGCTCCCGCCAGGAAAAGTGTGGAAGGAGGACACACGGAGAGATGCGGAGCACTGGCTGGAGAACAAATGTTCGCCTTCCACACGTGCTCACACCTGCATCACCACGGCTCTGCGTGAACGCTTGTGCAAAGAACCTGAGGGCAGGAGAAGCCTTCTTTCTGCAAGGGCTCCCCGACGGCACCGTCTTGTCACCCACTGGCCCACAGAAGCAAGACACATCAGAATCAAGGCGGACGCGCTGTGTGGACAGTAACATCCTTTTTATTTAAAACAAAACACAGTAGAGCAGAGTTACATGCTCCCAGCGGTGATGAACTATGAATCATTGTAAAGTTTATATGAAAAATTCCCCTCAATATTTCAAAAAATAAACATATCGACCAGCTTCCCAACTACAGGTAGAAACTAATACAAACACCAGTCATTCTACCAGGGACGCTGTTGGGCCCCCGGGATGCCAGCAACCTCACGTGCGTGAGACCCACACCCTCTGAGCTGGGCTCTGCTGTCCACCCCACCTCTCAGGTGAAGAGACTGAGGAGGGAGAGAGATTTCGGGGAAACACTTTCCAAAGTTCAGCTTTGACTGTAGCCCCACGCAGACAATAGGATCCACGCACAAAGCAACACAGGAAGTGAGTCCGGTAGAGTGAGACGGAAAAGGCGCATTTCACGTGCACACCCAGCGACTTGGCCGTGCTCTGAAAGCACGTAAAATCAGACCCGCTGGTGGGCAGAGAAGCGGCAGAGCGGGCCCAGGGACGCGGGGTGTCTGCTGCTCTCGGGCCGGTGGTCCAGGCGCCGTCCGCGAAAGGGCACCGAGCCAGGCCTGGTGGAGGCTGGGCGCCACCGCCCCTGATGCAGACAGGAGATGCCCCACCCGGCGCCCACACGCTTGATTCACAGGAACCACAGCTCCTGACCACTAGCTACACAGCATCTCCATCAATGTTTGCTTGTAGTGGGTTCTGGAATTCCATGCTGAATCGGCTCCGGGGTTAGAGAAGAACCTTGGCCTTGGGTTTTTCCAAAACAAGGAACAGCCACAGTGGTTCAACACTCCCAAAGATGGGTCAGGGCCACGTATCAATGAGGACCCCAGAGCTGGTGAGGCCGCACGAGGGGGATCACAGCGGCTAGTCTGAGCCAGACTCGGCTCATTCGGACAAATGCGCAAGAACCAAGACGCAGGCCCTGCTCTGTGAACAGGACAGGCTAACGCCGAAACACGACCCATCCGTTCATTCATTCACTCGACAGCTGTGGGAGCAGCAGGCATGGTAACAGCGTCGCAAACGCAGCTCTGAACAGGGCCTTTTCCTCATGCAGCTTGGAGGCCGATGGAGAAGATGGACATTGAACAAAACACACACGTGTGCGGGCCCTAACTGCAGACCATGCTGGGCTCTGCAGGAAGGGAGCAGGGCACAGAGAGACGGGTGGGAGGTCGCACAGAGGCCGTCCCGAAGAACCTGACTTCCAGGAACAGCATATGCAAGGGCCTGGGGGCAGCACCTGCGAGGGACTGAGGGAAATCCAGTGTGGCTGGACAACAGTCAGCAAGGGAGTGAGGACATGAGACAGAGCAGGACACTGATACAGGGGCTAGGGATGCAGGACTGCGGCAGCTACGCAGCGAGAAGCCATTGTGGGGTTTTACGCACAAGAGGAGAGTCCAATGGATAGATGTTAACAGTCCCTGCAGCCACTATGCAAAGGATGAACTGAATGAAGGGTCAAGAATGGACATGACCAGACCAATGGCTCCCCAAGTCACGCAGGTGGGACCCAGTGGCCCTGCAGCCACTATGCAAAGGATGAACTGAATGAAGGGTCAAGAATGGACGTGGCCAGACCAATGGCTCCCCAAGTCACGCAGGTGGGACCCAGTGGCCCTGCGTGGGGTGGTGGCCGTGGCCAACTAGAGGCAAACGCCGGGAGCTGGCCGGTCAGGGATGAGCCATGGATGGAATGCAGGGGTGAAGAGAAGAGGCATCAAGAACGACCCCCAGGAAACTTTCTCACGGGGGTGGTAAAAGTCGGAGAACCAAATGTGAGCTCATCCAAGACTCCGAGGTACAGAAGATGGGTATGGGCGCGGTTCGTGCATTACTCATGCTCAAAGGCGGAACATAGTACATACGGTTAACCCTCAAACTGCCCTGAACTCGGCTTTGTTCACTGCTTAGCCGGTCCTCAGGGAACACTTGTTGAGTGATTAGAGCAAGAACAGAAACTTTGATGACTTCACTGAACCATAAAAAAATACCAATTATCCACATAATAAAGATGAGAGCCTTGCACAAAACAAGAACCCAATAAACGTCCCTACAAAGGTTTCTGGGAGCGGAACCAAGGTCCTGGGGCAACTTGCTCTGTCTCTGGGCCTGGAATGCATCTGGCAGGGTTCCCTCCCCCATCCCACACACTGTAGTGTGATATTAAAAATATACATTTTAAGTTCATGATCACATGTCTCCTGCGAAATAAAATTAATTTTTCAACTGTGAATAATAATCAATACGTAGAGAACCGAGATCTCTATGTCTAAGCTTCCAGAAAGGACTGAGTGAAGCAGAGTCGACATCTATGACTTTCTTCCAGACACTAATCTGGCAGGTGCTTGTTTGAGAACGAGGAAATGCCCGGTGGTTGCGTCAGTCTGGAAGATGCCAGGCCAGACAGGTGTCATCACAGCTCAGCCGTCTTGGCCCATTACTCGGCAAAGGGGGAACGTGGGCTGCCTTTCTGCAACTGTCCTTAGCCCGAAACCCTCAAGTGGTGAAAGAGCCAACAACATCTCAGGACGAGCGTGCCAGGGAACCCAGACCCACGGAAACGCTTGGCCACTTATTCAACAACACGGTGGCACTGGGAAAAACCAAAAAATAGGAAGCCAGGTACTTTTCATTAATCACCCCGGACAGGAGAAAACATGAATCAGTTTAATACAATACCCAATATTCCAGACAAATAAACCAAATGAGCCGGTGTGTTAAGCACTAAGGGGGCCCATCACCAGCTCCACACCACGTATCACGGGCCGCCCGGCAAACGCATCTCTAGAAACAGCGTAAATAGATGATTCTGTAAGGAACCTGAGAAGCGTAATTTAAACACCCTGGAACGTAAGAAACAGTTTAAAACATTAAACCCATCGTCGACATAGGACTTTTACTATTCATAAAGAAAAGACAAAATTCCAGATTTAATGACCAAATGAAGCGGTCCAGGCGGCGGGCTAGGTGTCAAAGACAGTTTTGCAGCAAAATCTTTTATGTGATTGTCAACTTCAAAATCTTTACAGAGCTTCAGATGAGTCAATAAACTAAAATAAAAAAAAATCAAATCACAAAATAAGTATGAGTATCCAATTGTCATCTTAGCATTTCTTTTTTTATAATTTTTTATTATGTTAGTCACCATACAGTATATCCTTAGTTTTTGATGTAAAGTTCCATGATTCATTACTTGCGTGTAACACCCAGTGCTCCATGCAATACGTGCCCTCCTTACTACCCGTCACAATGGAATATTACTCAGCCATCAGAAAGAACGATTACACAACATTGCAGTGACATGAAGGGGACTGGAGGACATCTTAGCATTTCTAATCAGCGCTGACCTGTCTGCCAGTGTCGGCAGCCCCAGGGCCTTCCAGGCTGGGGGCGGGGGAGGTGGCGGGAGGACACTGACGACAACCCTAGGCCTCAGACAGCAAGGTGAGGCTGCCCAGGGTCAGGACCTGCCTGCAGGGGGGCACAGGAGAGGTGGAGCGTGGGGGGATGGGGGCTGGTCATGTTCTGTTTCTTGCTGTGAGTGCTGGTTACACAGCTGGAATTCATGCAATTTTCTGTCTGGGTCATACTTCAGCAGCGAGTAAACATCTCAAAGGAAAGTGCTTGGCCACGTTTGTTTCCCAAATGCATTCTGACTTTTGAAATACGGTTGGCCCTTGAACAATGTGAGGGGTTAAAGGTGCTCTCCCCCACGCAGTTGAAAACCTGCATAGAACTTCTCAACCCCCAAAAAACTTAATTGCTGATAGCCCGCTGCTGACCTAAAGCCTTACCGACGACACGAACGATCGATTAACAGGTATTCTGCATGTAATATGCATTATATCCTGTATTCTTAGAATAAAGTAAGCTAGAAAAGAGGAAATGTTTTTAAGAAAATCCTGAGGAAGAGAAAATACATATATAGGACTGTACTGTATTTGTTGAAAAAAATCCAGGTGTACGTGGACGCGCACAGTTCAAACCGCGTTGTTCAAGGCACAGCGGCAAGTGACTGAAACGCATGACGGACCAGCAGGTGCCTGGGGGCAGGCGGCTGGGAAGTGACCACAGGGTGTAAGGGAACTTTGGGGCGTGGTGGAAATGTTCTCTGTCTTAATGGCAGTGGTGGTGACATGGTGTCTACATTAGGCAAAATTCAGCCAACTGCCCTGGAAACCCCACCTCTGTGCCCTGGGGCGGTCCCCGGCCTCACTCGCCACAGCAGGGCCACAGCAGGGCCCACGCGTGTCCCGCAAGCCAAGTGCTTACGCTGTTACTTTAAGTAACAAATCATAAGTCCGCCTGGGGTCAGTCAGGGCGCCTAGGTGGCGCAGTCGGTTAAGCATCTGACTCTTGATTGGAGCTCAGGTCGCAATCTTAGGGTCATGAGATCAAGCCCGTGTCAGGCTCTGCACTCAGCATGGATCCTGCTTGGGATTCTCTCTCTCTCTCCCTCTGTCCCTCCTCCCTGCTCTCTCTCTCTCTAAAAATAATAAATGAATAAATCTTTAAAAATAATAATAGCTCTTCCTGAAGTTAGTGTCAGGAAATGGAGATAATTCAATATTCTTCCATATTTTAATTATTGTCAAAGAATAGTATCGAGTTAAAAAAAAAAAAACCAGACTCTCCATAATCTAATTCCCCAAATACAACTAAGCATTCTCTCCCAATTTCTGTCCACACAGAGGCCTAGTTTACACGCCACCATTATAGCAGAAAAACAGATTTTAAAAATCTATAAATCTGTATTTATAAACTGCCTTTTGCATTTCTGTCATCTGTTTTTCTGTTTTCTAGTTCGGGTCATTTAGCAACGACCATCAGGAGACAGAAAACTCGAGGAGCAGGGAAACTGAACACGTTTTTCGAGTTAAATGTTCCTTTGCATTAACGTCTAGCAGGATGGTATTTGTTGCCAGTCACACGTGAATGATCACGCGTACAAAGGCCGAGAAAGTGAAGCAGGTGCTGTCCTCCCCGCAGGCCCGAACCCGTTCCGTTCGAGAAAGGGTGGCAACACCACCCCCAATTCACAGAAGAGGAAACGAGATGGGTGCACAAGCCACCTACCCTCAGGTGCTGAAGATTACCAGTTAATTAACGAAAAGGGACCCTGTCCTAATTTATCATCCTATCACTGCCCACGCCCGGGCAGACATGCCCTACTGAGCACGCAGTCCCGGAGGGAGACCCGGCGAGCGCTCTGTTCTGTGTCGGGGGCAATAAAACGCGGGCTAGACCCAAACTATGGGCAAACACCAGCCACATTTTGAAAACTAAAACATTAAGGTGCTGGAACTTGAGCTCCGAAGGTGGTGAGTTTGGTCAGGAAGGATTCCTGCTCATCCCTCTGACCACAGTGTGAGAACCAAAATGATGGTCTTTCCAGAAGTCTGCGACTTGCCAGGGGTGGAGGGTGGGTATTACAGCATTAAGGCAAACCTCCGTTGGCCGCCTCTGTCGTTAACCAAACCACTGAGAATTCCAAGACTAGAACTTGGTGAGAACGAAAACCAGGCGGCCAGGGCGCGTGTGGCCGGGGGATGGACCGTGTCCACACGCCACAATCATCCCCCGACGACAGGCGGCAAGTGCGCCCGACGCGATTCTCTCTAGAGTTTTCAAAACTTCTCTACGTCCTCAGGCTTTCTACTCAATATCATCAGCATTAAGGCACTTCAAGATTCCACCCCAAGAAAAGATAATTCGTTAACTGTCATGAACTTAACAGGACTGACAGCAGCGGCAGCCTGATTTTCTCAGATAACAGGAGAAGAGCTATTTCTGATGGACGTCTTTTTTAAAAAACCAAACAACATAAAATCCTCCATACTAATTTTACTTCCCACAGTTTGGTTTCATCTTCCCTTGTCTGGCAGACCTTCCCCACAGGCTACCGCCTCGGGAAGCCTCTGGGCCTTCACGGGAGCTCCCGTCACCAAACCAGAGCCCTCCCACCACCGCCAGCGCCAGGCGTGGCCTCGCAGACACGCGGGCACCGCACGGGCTCACCAGGACAGGCAGTCCTTGAGGGCGTTGTAGTAGGGGAGCTTGGAGACCACGCACACCGAGAACGGTCCGAAGCAGCCAGCCACGCCCGCGGTCGGCCAGGATGGCTCCCAGTGCGCCTTGCCGTTGTAGAAACACGACTCGTCCTGGAGAGAAGGCAACAGGCCCGTGTCACCCTCCGATCCAGCTGGTCCCAGCTTCTATCCTCAGCAGTGTGGGCCTCTGCAGACAGAAGCGAGAGGGCAGGGGCCCAGACAGCATCCTGCTCCCCCGCCACCCGGCTGGCGCCCCCTCCGGTGTCACCGCAAGTCCCAGTCAGCGTGGATGCCCCCCCTGTGTCACTGGGAGTCCCAGTCCTCGCAGATGCCCCCCTCCCCCAGTGTGTGATGTGCTGAGGTGGCAGAGACAATGACACGTCCCAACCCCAGATGGGAACACAGTGAGAACACAGTAAGACACAGAAGGGGCCATGGGCTCTGCTTACACAGGAAAAAACCTCCAGCACTGGGCCATATATGTGTGTGTCGGTGGGGGAGAGGGGGGGTTCTCAGCTGGAGAAAAGTACCGGCACCGAGATTCCAGAAGGCACAGACCACTGCAGAGCTTACGAGTGGCGCATCACTGAGGGCCACAGTCTGGCCCCCGTGGAGGGTTGTTTGGGGTTTTTCAGTAGGGACGGCGGACCGTGATAACAGCTCCACCTGGGGATGGTGTGAACGCGAGGGTCTTGCAAGACAGGGGGAGAGCCCGGCAAGCAGTGGGCACGCCATTCGTCTACCCACCAACATTGAACCAAGGCCCTCAAGTCAGTGTGCTGGGCCCCCAGGCAAGTCCCCTCACCTCCCTGTGCGACTGCCTGCTCCCTCAGCGGTAAAATGGGGATGATGCTGAGAGTTCCCAGCCCCCTTCGCTGTGGATTAAATGAACGACTGTGCAGGAGGGTCGTCGGCACCGGGCTGAGCACACGGGCAGCTGGCATATGAGGACCACAGTGCCGTCTGCACTCCGGGCGGGGCTGCGCGTGCAGTCCACGGAAAGACAGGAGCGCAGGACAGGGCGTGGCTGGTCACTGGGCACGAGGGGAGGTGGGGAGGCCAGCATGTAGGGCCCAGAGTCACCCCGAAACCACGCAGGCACTGAGAGGATGGGCGAGGGGTCACGCACACCCCAGCAGCCAGGTGTAGTGGGGGAGTCACAGGCAAAGCAGAGGCTGTGACCTTTTTAAAATGTATTTAAGGATAAGAGAAATAACATGTACTTCTCATAGCGATCACTTCACAGACAGGCTCCCAAGCACCTTCCTGAATAATCCAGCCTCCCATCCTGTCTCTGCCGGAAGCGCTGGCCAGGGAGGGGCAGGAACTCGGCCCCCGGCTCGTCTCCCACCCCTACCTAACCCAGGCAAGCAGGCAGGCCGCCAACGCCGCAGGCCCAGCAGCCCGCACACACGGCCATGAGGGGTGGCCTCCCCGCGCTGCCCACTGCCCACCCTAGTCCAGGGGTCCAGGGGACGCCTAGTCCAGACACGGAGGTCGCGCACTCAGACATCAGCAGAATGCTGGACTCCCACAGGTTTCCGAGGCACATCCACAGGCGTGAAGGGACAGAGCCCATCGAGTTGAGCCTTATGCCATGACACTTAGGGATAATTCTCCCAGCACACCTGGCCCAGCCTCTGATGGCAGAGTGGGGAGGAACAACCGGGCAGCCACCGCCCCCTCGGTGTGGGATTCCTGGACTTCCCCAGGGTAAAGCACTGCTGCTTCTGGAAACCCTCTGGACACAGGCCGTGGGTCACCCCGCCTCTTCAGGTGCACGGCGGCCCCTGCGACCTCCAGGGGCCGGCTGGCTCGCACTCGTGGCCCTGCCGGGCGGGGGAGGGCCAAGTCATGCTCTGGAGGCCCAAAGCTGTCACCCCACATACAAGAACACAAATGTCCCTCCACGGACATGTGGGAAACAAGCTGTGGCTCACATACACTGGGCGGTAGGACTCGGCCGTAAGGACAGAGGTGCTGCTGCCCCAACGTGGATGAACTCTGACCCCATTCACTGAGTGCATGAAGCCAGACACAGAAGCCACATGCAGCCTGAGTCCACTGACACCAGGTGTCCGAAGCAGGCAAACCCATGTGGGCAGAACGGGGGGCCGGGGGCCGGGGGTGGGACTTCCGGGGTGATGAATGTCTTTTGCAACCAGACGTGGCAGGGGCTGCCCGCCAGCGGGAGTGTATTTAGTGCCACTGACCCACACACGCTAAAATGATTACAATCGTGGTGATTGCGGGAAGCGTGTTTCAGCAAAAATAAACACCAGCAGATTTCAGAGGGAATTCACGGCAGTCACGTATGTGCAGGGGTCGGGAGTACTGGGCAACCACGGCATACTTCTGTTCCCACAGACATCGGTCAGCACCAGGAAGTGGACACAGTCCTCCTTCGGTTCGGAGGCCACGTACACGCCCCCTGCGGGTAGAGAAAGAAGAGGAAATCTCGGCACGGCCCCGTGGCATCCACCTCCGAGGCTGGGCTCTCCGTGAGCCCACTTTGCGGCCTACAGAACCTGTCCTCGCCCTGCCAGCTGTGGCACTTGGGGGGTCGGGCCGCCAGCCAGCCGTGGCCCCCTCCGTCCCTCCGTGGGTGCCCATTTCTCAGCCACCCTCTGTGCTCTGCAGAATTTAGCGAAGGAACATAAGAACAACCGCAGACAAACCCTCTGGGGTGTGCCTGGGGGAGGCGACCATTTCTGAGCATGGCAGGTGCAGGGGTTGTCCTAGCTGTCCCCGGGTTGTAATCCCTGAGACCGGGAGACAGCAGCCATTCCCGATGGAACCTCCCAGACAGGGAATGACGGACGGGAAGTCCCTAGTCTGAGTCTTCTACACCAGCCACTCAGCGTTTCTCAAAGACCAGTGGAAAACATGAGGGCCACCCACTGCCGGGAACAGGCCAGGTGGGGAAAGCATGTGAGCCCGGGCTACAGGCCCCGGGGTCCCCAGAAAACAGGGGCCAGAGAGCCCGGCGGAAGTGCACTCTGGGGGGAGATGCTGCAGGCTAACTGGACTCATCCTGACCCACCGGCCGGACCTCTGGAAGACGGGCCTGTCAATCAGAAGTGAAAATCCTTGGAAAGCACCTCTACCAACCGTGCTGGCGATCCCGACAGCCCTTCGTCTGGGATTCGCTCTCCAAAACATGGGGGCTGCACTATTGGGCTGCACGTCCTTCAGCTCCCAAACCCCCAAGATTAAGAGAACTGAGACCTGCAGTTTGGCCTCGGGGCTGCCAGGGGTAACCAGCCCCCCGTCTGTCACCCTTTCTTGACTTGGTTTCTAGAAAGCACCATGGGGGAGTTGGGAAAGCAGGGCGGGGGATACCTGGGAAGCAGAGCTGAGGCAGGCCAAGCAGGTCCACACCGTTGGGGACACTAATGTCTTCAGGAGGGAGGCCCTTCCAGGGCTCCGTTTTGGGCTTGTCCCTCTTCTTTCTGAAGGAGCGCCTTCTGGTCTTGCTCAGAGTCGCGGAGGGGGCGCCAGCCATCTGACTGTCATCCTTACTGACGAAAGGAGGCACAAAAACCGACAGGACCTCCAGATCGAGAGAAGAGGGGCTGCTGACCCCCTGCTTCAGGGACACCTAAAGGGAGTAATACGAGTAAGCCAACAGCGCTTACCCTTGCTCCGCTGTGCGCCTTCTGTCCAAGCACCCACTGTCGCTCTGTTCCCCTTCGACCCGCCAGAGTGCCGGTTCCGCACCCACGTGTGTGTGTGGCCTCACCCACCAGTGGCCCAGGACAGGAAGGACGGCAAAGAAGCTGCTTTTAGGGACCCATCAGGCCATGCGTTCAGGCAAGTCACCCACAGCACAGGGTCTGGCTCTCCGGCTGCCCCTGGGCACACAGCCCGGCAGTTGCCAGCCCAGGACTGACAGGCAGACCTCAGTTCACATCCAGCTCTGCTTGGACTGCAGCAGCGAACGCCGCATCCCTGAGCTTCCCTCTCAAGGGGGCAAGGTCGCAGGTCAAAGGCTCAACCCCAGCCCCCACACCAGAGGCCCCAGTTCCCTCCCAGGTTGGGGGGGCCGCATACTGTCCAGCCCAGTACAGATGGGGTGCCGGCGTCATGCCCCATGCCAGTGGTCCTGTTGCCACTGACCTGGGGACACGGACCGAGGGGTGAGAAGAAGGACTGCCGGCCTCAGAGAGAAGAGACACACCCTTCCTCCAGCAACCAAACGGTCACCCCAGGTCTACACAACAGGGTCATTCAGCCTGAACACTTTCGAACTTTAACTTGGTACCCGATTTTTACAAAACCTTTTGTCTTTTCAGTCTTCCCCCAGATAATATGAAGAGCACGGGCTCTGCCTCCGACCTCCGTTCTGTCTAGCTACGATGCCTGAGACGGGCCACTCCGCAGAGGCAGTTGCCGGGCTGCTCCCCGAGCTCCCAGAAGAGGTCAACAGGCCGTGACAGAGAAACGGGCAGGTCAGCTCCAAGCTAGTGGAGAAACAGAAGTCAAGGGCAGGATTCGCTGGGTGGCAAGCATGTGGGAAGGTGGGAGGATGCCGGGGTGGGGTGGGCTGCGCGGAATCAAAGATCTCTGAGGGACTCAGAGAGGGCATGAGGAAGGACATCGTTGTCACCAGGAGAAATGGAATTGTCACCGGCAGGGAAGGGACAGCCAGCATCACCGTTTCAGTAAGAATCGTGGAGCCAAAGGGGAACTCTTACCCTTGAGAGGATTCATACAAGGAACTCCCATCAGTAAATACACTCTCTAAACTCAAAAAGCTTATTTTTATTCTGTATAATTTAAATTCAGGCAATAATTTCTTTATATTTGGAAAAAAGTTTAGTACCAGTGGGAACAAAGACCAAACATGGGAAATCCATAGTACTGGATAATGTTTACATCTTTGTGTATCAGGCATGAAAGGAAACCACGTCTTGAGTTCTACAAAACCTTTCTAAAACTTTCCTTATCACCATCCAGCAGTTCGGACCTACTTAACTATGAAAGTATGCACGTCCGCTCCTTCCTCACGTCACACATCACATCGGTGAGCACTGGGCACAGGTGGTCACAGCGTGGAGCCGGCCCCTTGCCTGCAAACCCCCCTCTGCTCTTCCCCTCTGCCCTGACGCTCCTGGGTAGGGCCCCGGCAGACCCCTCCTTCCAGGCTGTGACCCCCCCAGGGCTGACTCCTTGCCCCTCCTCAAGTGCCCTGCCTGGCTGGCAGTCTCCACACTCACATGGTGTCCTCACCTAGGGACGGCGCCCAGAGTCCCACTGCCAGCTCAGACCTCTTGCCAGTCCCAGACCGCACCCAGCTGCCTCCAGACATACCTGGCGGGTCCCTTAAACTCACAGCTTCAAAAATTAAGCTCCTGCTGATTTCCCTAAAACCCAAGCTTCCGCCCATATGCTTGCCTGTGATAAAGACAGTGACCCTCGGGTCTTCGGAGCCACCAACCGCAGAAAGGTCTCTGAAAGCAGCCCCAGTGCCAGCCCAGCTGCGCACCTGCAGACCAAGCAGCCACCCACCCCGGGACTTAGAGCAGCTACAGACTCCACAAACTAATCCTTCAAGGGTTCTGCCATGAGAATGGCATCGCCTCCTCCCGCCCGGCCCAGGGCGCCCGACCCGCACTGTCCACTCTCACAAAGGGGGGGCACCTGGGTGGCTCAGTCGGTGAAGTGTCTGCCTTCGGCTCAGGTCATGATCTCAGGGTCCTGGGATGGAGCCCCAGGTCCGGCTCCCTGCTCAGCGGGGAGCCTGCTTCTCCCTCTCCCTCTGTGCCTCTCCCCTCCCCGCTGTGTTCACTCTCTCTCAAATAAATAAATAAATAAATAAATAAATAAATAAATAAATAAATAAAAATCTTAAAAAACAGAACACATGTGACCTCATCACCTGCCCCAACGGGCGGTGGCTCCTGCCACTGGCACCAGCTTTTTACCCCTGCAGACCCTTCGATGGGTCCAAACCAGCCTCACACACCATCTCTGTCCCTCCACCAGAATGAAAATGGAATCTGTTTCCATACATTACCGTTATTACCACGTATTCCATGTATGTGGCACACATGTGCTACGTCACAGGGCAGGACGACGACCTGCATAGTACGCCTGAGCAGCAGGCCAGCCTGCTTCCAAAGCCAGGGTGCCCCCAAAGCCGTGCCCCGCTGAACCTCTCGGTCTCCAGACACAAGCGCCCATGGTCCAACGCTGTGCTTTTTCCCTGCTCTCCACTCCGCCGGACTCGTGCTCACCCCCTCCCCGCTCCTCCTCTTCACCAGGGATGCCCCCTCCACCCCCACTGGAGGGAGACTTTCCTCACCTGAGCCAGGACAAGGCGCCTCTTCTAGACCATCAAGCCCCTGGCTCCTCACCTTCTTCCACCACCTCCACCTCCCCTCCTCACCTCCTACAGCACCTCCATCCATCACCTCCACCTCCCGTCCTCACCTCCTACAGCACCTCCTTCCATCACCTCCACCTCCCCTCCTCACCTCCTACAGCACCTCCTTCCACCTCCCCTGCACCTCCTCCCTCCTCACCTCCTAGAGCACCTCCTTCCGCCTCCCCCTGCCCTGGCTCAGCACCTAGAGCACTGATGCCCTCCACGTTGTACTCTATCACCTTCAGAGCTGTTGGTGGGCTGGGCCGGGAACTGTGTGGTCTCTCTGTGTCCCCACATTCAGCCAGCCGACGGCTCTCAGCGGAGGTTGCTCATCCATTCACATCCTCGCGCTCCGCGACCTCTTAGAGCGCAGCAGTCCGGATGCCGCAGGGAATGCGGTCACCATGCTAACGGCAGGAGACTACCTCTCGCCCCGCCATTTATCTAGTCCCTTAAAGTAAGATGGCCTAAATTCAGCCAACTTGGCATTTGGCCATACATCTCACATCTGTTTTTCCACCGAACGTATGTCCTTGCGTCTTTTCTGGTTGGATAAGCAATACAGTCTCATGTTAAAAGCTAACGACAATACAGGAAGAATAAAATACATAAGAATAGAAAGGAAAGGCCTTCCCCCTAATTCCACGAAAGGGTGGGTAATACTATGCACAGCGGAGATTACAGCCTTCCCGTTTCTTATGTGCGTATATATCAATATGATTTGTCCCCCTACATACAATCATCTCCTTTTACTGGTTCCACTAGCTTTTTTCTCCACTTCAGCATATGGGGTGGCTGATTCCCTGTCACAGCTGTATGGTGCCACACGGGGACGACGCAGTAACAGCCCTACCGAGGGACAGCTGGCGTGCTCTCTTCTTCGTCACACGCACAACCTGAGCAAAGGCAGCGGTGAACAGTGTCTGCCATACATATGTGCACGTGTCCGACTGGGTCATCAGAGTAAGTTCCTGAATGCACAGTCCTAGATCCCAGAGCATTGCAACGGCCCCTCCCCTACGGGCGAGACAAGGTCTGTTCTCACAGCCTGGGGACAGTCACTCCTGCTCTTCTCTCGCCCACACTGATTTACTAACCCCTCCCCGGGAACAACCATTTCAGTCCAAAAAACCAGAGCTAATTAAAAAAAAATGAGACACACACACCCTAATTGATAGCATCACAGATTTATTTCTTATTCCTTTTTTTTTTAAATTTTATTTATTCATTTGAAAGAGAGAGAGACAGCCTGTGAGAGAGGGAACACAGGCAGGGGGAGTGGGAGAGGAAGAAGCAGGCTCCCAGCGGAGGAGCCTGATGTGGGGCTCGATCCCAGAACGCCGGGATCACGCCCTGAGCCGAAGGCACACGCTTAATGACTGAGCCACCCAGGCGCCCCCACAGATTTATTTCTGTTAGATTATAGAACCGCACTGATCTTCACACAGGATGGGCCATAATCTGTGAAATAAAGCAGAAAACAGATTTGTTTAGCGCTCTAGAACTTGCTGTCCACCACCGTTAATAGCCACGTGGCTATTGAAATTGAAATTAAAATTCAATGAAGTGTAAAATCCAGTTCCTCAGTGGCACTAGCCATGCCTCAAGCACCTGGTAGCCATGTGTGGCTAGTGGCCGACACACGGATGGCACAGATGAGGAACACTGGCGTCATCACTCAGAAAGTTCTGGTGGACAGCGCTGCTCTAGAAACCGAAAGCCTGGACGCTCTCCACCAAGAACCGCTACAATGTTGCCTTCACACCAAGAATTACGCCAGTGAGCTACTCGAGGCACGGAGCTCTCGGCCCACTCGGAGGCTTAGTGGTGGATCCTTCCACACCCCACGCCTCGTCTCCACGGCAACCACGGAGTAGAGAGAGATGTAACCAAGCCAGAACCTCCCATGGGGTGGACGTATTCTCCAAGTCTTTGTCACTACCCTCACAAAACACCACCCATCTAAGAAATGAAATGGAAAGTTAGGACTCCTTACTACCCTACCAGGAAGTGGAATGTTTCTCATACCTCCAGGCTTGTTTTCATCTGTCACCCAGCAGGAATGCGTCAACGACAGAGAAATGGTGATTTTCAGAGTTATAAAAAAAGCCTCAGACGTTAGAAATAGAACTGCTATAACAGCAGAGTGGCCAAGTGAAGTCACATGTTTAGGTAACTGTAACGTCAACATCGGCCTTAAAGGAGGCTCAGCCCAGGAAGTTGGATCCGTCCCGAAAGGCTGCCTTTTTCCTACTCCAAATATTTGCGCTCCACCTCTTGCTGAACCCCTAACAGAATCAGCGTGTAGGATAAAAAGGGTAATAGCTAAAATGCAGAGTAGCAAACTGCCACTTGCCTGGGAAAGCCGTGGCCTGTTTGGGGCAGGAAAGCACCACCGTGCCATTCACCCTGCTCTCGAGACACGTCTCACCCTGGGGCAACCAACATGCATGCCGAAATCACCCAAGAAGCAACTGAAACCAGGTCATTTGCTATCAGAAGAAAAAGGAGGCAATGCCATTGGCAAATTAGAGGCAGGGAGATAACTCAGTCAATGAGGGTCAGAGGAGACAGAGGTCAAAAGGGGATGCAGACATCACCGGGATTTGGGGAGTAAGAAAGGAGGAGGGAAATGCAGAAACCATCGAAGTTGGCTCTGTATTAAGGGAGACAGGTCGCCTGGGTGGCTCAGTCAGTTAAGCATCTGCCTTCTGCTCAGGTCATGATCCCGGGGTCCTGGGTCCCTGCTCAGCGGGGAGTCTGCTTCTCCTTCTCCCTCTGCCCCTAGCCCCTCTCCTGCTCTATCTCTCTCTCCCTCACTCAAATGAATAAAATCTTAAAAAAAAAAAAAAAAAAGCTAAGGAGACTCCCAAGACATTAAGAGACATTTATCCAGTTAATTTGAGCAACATCTAGCTTCTCCTGATGACCTCGACCCTTTCCGCTGCACCCCTAAATACTCGGGTGCCTTCCTGTGCCTCTCACTGCTGTTGTCCAGAATGAGATGAGGACTTGCCCAGGTAACTGGGCGGTAGAGCCGGAATCTCGGAGTACTCTGGGCATCACCACTAACCAGAGAAAAATGCCACAGATAGGGTCATATGGACATCCTGGACCAAGAGAAAAAGAGGGCCACAAACCGATTCAAAAGAAAGCCTGGGTTACACAACCAAGAAAAAGCAGGGGCACAGTAAAGAAACACAGAGAATGAGAGTGTCCAAAACTGCTGCTTTCCGGGAAAAGGGTTTGTCACTCTGGCTGCTAGCACACAGAGAAAGAGAAAAGGCCCCGCGGCGGGGGGGGGGGGGGGGGGAGTAGGCAGCCTTTTCTGCAAGCGAGAAAAACAGGAAGGTTTCATCGCAAAATGACTAAATGCAGAACATTTGAAAGTGCCCCTTACATCTAAAACCCCAAACCTCACGATGCTGTGCCTGGCACAGCACCCACCACCGAGGAGACAGTAAGTCCGGGATAACGAATGAAATCCTTTCTTCCGCCACGTAACCCCAGGCGCCCCGGCGCACCCCCGCCTCCCCCCATCAGCCGCCTTCACCCTGCCCAGGTGTGCTTCCCGAAGACCGAGCGGCCGAAGGCGGAGCACCCGGAGGGGCGTCCTCCGAGCCCGCGCTCCTCTCCGGCGAGGGCTCCCCAGTCCGCAGACCCCCGCGACTCCTCCGCGGCCAGGACAGCCAAGGTCCCCGCACCGGGCGGGCTGCGGTGGAGGGGGGGGTCTGGCCGGAGCCCCGAGCACCGCCCCCACCCCGCAGACGCCCGGGATGCCGGGGCCAGACCAGCGCTCCGATCGTAGCCGCCGCCCGGCCGCGCCCCGCCTCCGTTTCCCCACCGGCCCCTACCTGCTCGGGGCCGCGGGGGCTGTCCCGGGAGGGCCCCAGCAGCGCGCACGACTCCAGCAGCCCTGAGGGCAGCGTCAGGTGCTGCGGTGCGGCCTCCGCCATGGCTGCTTGGCGGCTGCGCCCCGCTGGGCGCACCCCACTCGGGCGCCTGGGGCCGCCGACCCCGACCCCAGCCTGGCGCCCCGCGCAGCGCCGCCTGCACAGCACCCAGGCGGCCCACAGCCAGCCGCCGGGTTCGCGCAATGAGCCGTCTGTGGAGCGGTACCTCCCCCGGGGAGGGGCCTCCTGGGGGCGGGGCCTCCATGGTGACGTGGCCGGCTGCGGCGCGCGGGGTCCGGTGGGGGCGGGGCCTCTGTGGGGGCGGGGCCGGCGGAGCCCTAACTGGGCCTGGCGGGGCGGGGCCTCCCCGCGGCGGCGCCCCCAGAGGGGCGGGGTCTGGCAGGCGCGGCCGCGGGGCCCCGCGCCAGGTCGTCATTTCCTTACCGGCTCGCGGATCCTGGCGCGTGCGCCGTGTCTGTGCGCGCGCATTCCCTCCCATTGGCCCCACCTCACCGGCAGCCCCCTTCCCGGGGAACGGAGGAAAGTGGGCGGAGTCCCCAGGTGGCAGGCGAGGGCGCCCAGCCCCCGGGGCGGAGGGCATGAAAGTCACCTGCTCTGGCGAGCCCTGGGTCGGCTCTACAGGGCGAGGAGAGACCTAGGCCGGGCGTGATCCCGGCTCTCGCTGCCTCCTGGAAGCCCTCCTGTGCCCTGGACTGCGGAGTTGGTCGGGCGTGGACGCAGAAAAGGCTGGTGGGGAAGGGGTAGAAAGATCCATTCCTGGTTAACCCGGTTAACCTTGCTGGCTCTGTCTAGTGAGAGGTTGAGCAACATTCGGCAGGAAACCCCGCGGGGTGGGCACCGCTGGAATGGATGGAGCCTGGGAGCACAGAGATGAGGAGGGTCTGAGAGGAGACAGGGCCCCTATCTGGCCAGCTCCAGACTGGCCTGTTCCGGGGGGGGGGGGAGGGACCGTGGGCCTCCCCCAGCCACAGACTGGGGCCAGGAGGCTGGCTTTCGTGGCTGGTCCCAGTCCCAGCTCTGCCTGCCCGCCAACCTTGGCACATCCCTATCCCTCTCTGCAGGCCAGCATAAGCATCTATAAAACCGAGCGGGTAGGGCACTTCGGTGGCTCAGTGGGTTAAGTGTGTGCCTTGGGCTCAGGTCATGATCCTGGGGTCCTGGGATTGAGCCCCACATTGAGACCTCTGCTCATAGGTGAGCCTGCTTCTCCCTCTACTGCTCCCCCTGCTTGTGCTCTCTCACTCTAGCTCTCTCAAATACATAAATAAATAAAATCTTTAAAAAAGAAAAAGCGGGAAATGATATGAAAGGAACTTTTCTAGTTCTAATAATCCATGATTCATTTTTTAAAAACCACAAATGTTTAATGATAATGTCAAACATCTGTCATCAGCCTAAGATGAAAAGGAACAAAGCAATGTCAGAATCACAAGGGGGATGGGTGGGCCTGGACCTGGGAGTGCAGTATTCCTCCAACCTTCCCAGCCTGGTGAGGCCCTCACTGCCCGCAGCCTGACTCATGGGTTCTGAGTTTCACTCACTAAGTCACCTATTTATTGGCTGTGGGTCACTGCTGGTTCTCACTTAGGTCTGGCATCCGCGATCTCATTGGTAGTTACCAATGAGCCAAGTAGTTACACTCACTGACTTCCAAAGCAGGACAGATTTTGCTCATACTTGTCTGGCTCTCTCCGTGGTGTTTTCGTTGTTGGTGGCCTCAGCACAGGGCAGAGTGGAGATACCCATGAACCCCCAGTGCCCAGGAAAGGCTCACTGATGCGGCTTGGAGGCATGAGCCACTCCAGGAAGGCAGCAAAGCCCTGGGCTCTAGGGACCTGGGCTGGAGCCTGGCTCTTGTGCGAGCTGTGGGACAGCCAAGCTCTTCACTGGCCCTAAGCCTCGGCGGCTTCCTGTTTGTTCAAATGCTGCTGGGTGTGGTCAGGACTCGGGGAGGTAAACACTTGGCGGCTGTCAAGAAGACCTAAGTGAGGCTCGGGCGAGAGCAGTGTCCCTTTTCCTCCAAGAGGTGCAAGGGTGGGTTTGAGGAAGGGAGCTCCAGGTAGGAACGGGTCCGGGCCTGGCTCCCGCCGTGCACGGGGCCTGCGAGGTTCTGCTTCTCTGGGCTTCACCCTTAACACCCGAGAAGGCCACAGGTCCTCCACAGGGCTCCTTCTTTACCCTGTGCTTTTCGGTGAGTCCCCAGTGCTCGTGCTGCAGACGCCTGCCCTGTCCTTGAGTGCTGATGGGATTGGACACAGAAGTGCAGATAACCAGCCACCAAAGGCACAGGTGGAAAAGCCACATAACGGCCATCTAGAGGCAGACGATGCAGGCAAGGGAGAAGCGGGAGCACGCAGAGCCTGGCTAACGGGGCCACCTGCAAGGGCGTAACACCGCCCCACGCTGGAGCCAGGGAAGGGACAGGTCGGACTGGCTGCAGAGCTCGCTGTTACAGGGGCTCTTGCTGCGGGCACCCCCATCCCTAGGAGCAGCCTTGCTGCTCTGTCTCACTCTCAGGATTACTGTGAAGAGCAAAGGAGAAAATAGATATGAAAATTGTTTGTAAACCGTAAAGGACAGAGGCAAAAATAGGGGGATGGGCACACCGTTGTGAGTAATGCTGAACAACACCGAACTGTCGACTTCGAAAAGGTTACTTTTACGCTATGGAGTTTCATCTCAATAAATTTTTTTTAATGGAGTTTATTTTTTTTAAAGGTTTATTACTTAGCACGTGCAGTGTGGGGGAGGGGCAAAAAGAAGGAGAGCATCTCCAGCAGATTTCCGGTAGGGCTGGATCGCACAACCCCAAGACCCCCACCTGAGCCAAAACCAAGAGTCTGACGCCGACCGACTGCACCACCCAGGCATCCCTCTAACGGAGTTTAGGAGGACCCGGTCTCAAACTGTGGTATATAGCAGCACGCCTTGTGCGTTTTAGCGGTGGTTTAGGTGTTAAAATTCTTTTAAATATAGGGAATAGAGGGAAGCTTCATGACGTTGGATTTGGCAATGATTTCTTGCATATGACAGAAAAAACACAGCCAATGAAAGAGAGAGAAACTGACTTCATCAAAATTAAAACCTTTTTGTGCATCAAAGGATTCTATTAAGAGCATGAAAAGGCAGTCCACCGAAGGGGACAAATATTTGCCTGTTCCCTTATCTGTAAAACAGGGATGACCCCCACCTCACCGGCTGTTGGAAAAATTGAACCTACCGGTGACTGTGGAAGAGCCTCGTGTAGAGAGCGGGGACATTTGAATATTTACAAGTCCGACCCAGGAGGCATATGGGCCTTTCGAAGTCTGGGCCCCCATGTTGCCAGCCCCACCCCTCCCTGAGCCTGTCCTGCACTACCCAGACTTGGTCAGGGCCCCCCCACCAAATGCATGGTGCTTTCCGCCTCCCTGCAGGGCTGCCCAGAGCACACCTCGGCTGAGGGCTGCACCTGTGTTCTCCTACCTCCTCCCCCAGTGGGAGGGGCTATTTCCCTCCAAGCTACAACCCTGAACTCAGGGTTCCGGCCTCCTCATTCTCATACCCCTGCTGCAAATCCTGATTCCAATATGTGCTGTCTTTGACCTTGGGCAAGTGACTTTCTCTCTCTGGGCCTCGGTTTCTTGTCTGTAAGATGGAATAGTACTACCTACTTTGCAGGGTTGTTCTGAGGGTCCAGCGTCACATACACCACGGTCGATGGTCAGGTGCGATCGGCATGACCTTCTGCTCTCATGGTTTATAGGAATCATCTACAGGGCCAGTCCTCTGACTTAATGGTAAGTGGACACTGGGTCATGTTGACATGTATAACCGTAAGCGTCCACACACGACAGAGCCGAAATGCCCACTGCAGCGTTCGGGTGCTCGTCACCATGTTCCAGCCGGTGTTTATTGTCCTCAAATCATTGCCCTTTTTACACCTCTGGCCGAGAGCTCCAGAGGTAATGTGAGTTTCTTCCATCAAGAGTTGAGGTGCCCCATTGCCCTTAAACCTGGTTGCAAATTATTTGACTCTTAACCTATGAAACTTTAATCCTTTGTGTATGTGTGACACGTGTTCATGAGAAAATACATTTAAGCAAAAAGAAAAAGCTCACACCACCCAGGATAAGCAGTTAAGTTTTTGATGTACGTCCATACACACACATGCTCCGCCCACACAGTTTGGGATTTAGTCCTACATTTGTGAGCTGATACTAAACAGACTGCTGTGTAATCTGTTGTGTTTTGCTTTACAGTCTAGAATGAATATACTTTCGCGCAGATGTGTGAAATCTTCCAGTTGAAAAACAGACCTGGAGAACAGGTCAAAATACAAAATCCAGTGTGATGCTGGTAACAAGGAAAGGACCTAACACGAAATTCCACCAGATGATTAAAAGTAAAACAAAGGTCAGGGGTACCCCAGAAACGCTAACAGAAAGAAATCAGGGGCCAGATTTTCACATGAGGCAAAGCAGGAACTCAAGGCCTAGAGCACACACGGTGAGGACAGCTGAGGGAGTGTCTTGGCCTACGAGGCACCAACACAAACTTGTTTCTGACTCTTCTTCTCTCTTCCCTAAGCCTTTCGGGCTCAGCTACTCCTCTGGTCCTTTCTCCAGGGTCCAAATGCCCCAGGGGCGTGTCCTCTTTCCACCCGTGGCCAGGCTGGGTCCGCCCTCCCCGGAGGTTTCCTGTGTGACCTCCTTCTGCTCCCAGGGCATAGCTTCCGGAGGACAGGCTGTCTTGGCCTTTGGCACTTCATCCGATGTTCGCCTACCGAGCATTCTTCTATTTCTTTGGAATAAATTAATCCTGCAGGGATCCAGAGCATTTTCCTCCCCCAGGGCCCAGGAGAACAAGTGTTCTGGAAGGATCCGGGGCACTTCTTTCCTTCTCCAGCAACACGGAACTGCACTACAGCTAAAACAGTTAAATTATTTATTCCTCACAAAAGTCCTGAGCTGAGGGCTAGCTGGTTTTCCACGTGAAAATATAAGCCAGGCTTTGAATTTTCTTGGTAAAGTTTACATATCCATAAACAAAGAAAAACATGAGTCTGAATAAAGAGTTTTCTCCGGGGAACGAGAGGACCAGCACATCAGGAGAAAATGTTGGCTATGAAGAAGTCAGACGTGACCGCTCCCAGACCCAAGCTGTCCGAAGGCGCTCGCTGGGAAGCCGCTTCCCCTCCTGAGCCTTCGCGTGCTCGGTTCTATTGGGATGTTTACTGAGCACCTACTATACGTCTGGTTCTGTGATAATAGCTGGGCCCGCAAAGAATAAAATACAAGCCCTCCCCGGCCCTCCCCCTGGAGCTCCCTGGGCAGCAAGTGCATACCCAGGGAAGAGAGGAGGGCAGAGGCGCTAAGGAATCAGAGCAGGGCTCCGGCGGGGGGCTCGGGCAAGAGGAGAAAGCCCTGAGACCAGCCAGGAAGGTGAAGAGGCATTTTCCAGGGAGAAAAGGCCTGGAGAGCACGGCAGGCAAGGCAGTGGGGACGGTGTGGCGTGTGCAGAGCCCCACAAGCAAGTCCTTGGGTCCCGCAGCTGAGGAGCTGGTGGGGAGGTCTGTCCTGCCGTCGGCTCTGCCCTGGCCCCGGAACAGGGTCCAGTGCATGGGCTCCAGCGCACACTGGGGAGGGATGAAGACAGCGGGAGAGGGGGCGGGGGCCAGGTTGGGAAGGCTCAGGCGCCATGCTCGGGAGGCTGGCATCTGTCCTGGGGATGGTGGCAAGAGGCTGAGGACTTGGCCCAGGAAGACATGGAGCCAGTGAGGTATTTGAGGAGACTGACCCAGGCTGCAGGGCAGAGGCCGGAAGTGGGACCTGAGCTCTACAGTCATCAGGCTGGTGAGCGAGGGGTCCGAGTGAGCAGTGGGTGCAGAGTGGGGAGGGCCCAGAGTGAGGAACCCTTGGGAGGCAGGATGGCAGGACAGGGACGGGGCTGGGGGGGTGTGTGTGTGAGTCCAGGCTTCTCCTCTGTGGCCCCACAGATGACGGGCCCCCGTGCCACCTCCCCAGCGTGGACAACACCATCCTCTAGAGGCCTGATGTTCTGCCCTCGTGCTGGTCCGTCCGCTCCCAGGGCAGGGACTGTGGCTGAGATGCCCACTCCCTTGGAGCCCAGCACAGTGATCGCACAGGAAGATCTCTCTTGTCGGGACCAGGCGGGTGAGCGGGGCAGAGGAGCCTCAGAGGGACTGATGACCTTGACGGACTTGTGAGCATCTAAATGGGGCATCCTGGGGGCTGGGTGTGTGTGTGCATGTGTGTGCACGCGTGGTGAGCAACTCGTGTACTCCTGTGCCTCGGGCTGGGCCTCTTTCGTCCGCTCCCACGGTGCAGAAGGACGGGGATTGCGAGAGAGCCAGGGCGCAGCTCCAGCAGAGGGGACGCGGAACGGCTGCACAGCCGATGAAGCCCGAGCGCCCTCCGGAGAGATGGGGTCGCGGCAAAGCCACGGGGCCGCCACGCCTCAGGGGGGCCGCCTTGCCAAATGCCTCCGACCTGCCCAGACAGCCCACCCTAAGCAGCTAGAGCCCCGCTGTCGAAAGTAGTTTTCTCTTTCAAATATTCGTAAATGAGAGGAAGCCATGTGTTGGTAAATGCTAACCGCCTGTTCACTCGGAGACTGCGTAATCTCTGAGCTCAGCATCTCACAGGGTTTGCACGGGTCCAAAGGGCAGCCCTTCACCCTGGCCTCAGGTCCAACAAGCCCTCCGCCAGGCACCCCCGTGAGCGGTGGAGGGCCATGTGTCGGGCCGGGCCCTGTGGTCCTACAGGGATCGAGGCCATGCCTGGGTCCAGCCAGGCCTCAAGAGCACAGGGTCAATGCTCTATGTCGTCAGTGGTGAAATGAAGTGAGAGTACTTCCCTCCCCTAAAGAGCAACATTCGGTCTGCACGACAAACATTTATTGAGTGTCTACTGTGTGCGGGCCGCCGTTGTGCCTGGCTGTTCTGGGGCGTAGTGGGGTTGAAATCGGACCTGTCCTGACATGGACCCAGCCCGGCTCCAGCAGACTAGGGGCCCCCAGGCAGGCTCTCTGTGCTCCGGGCACGTTACTTCCCGGGTCCCAGCTCTGCGACGGGCACAGAGTAATAGGGGTTCAAGGAGTATTTGATGAAAAGAAGAACAAAGTCCCCCTTGTCCACTGGTTAGGGTCCAGCTGGGCTGCAGGGTGCCTGCCCTTCAGCAGGGATCTCCCCGGCCTGATACTGAGTAAAAGGATAAAGTCACAGGAGAACCCCCGCTATGGCATCATTTAACAAAGTCCAAGCGTGGACAGGACACACCTTGGTAAGAGTATGAGGCAGAGCGGGGTGCTGACGCTGAGTGCGGGCCGGGTGCAGTGGCCGTCTGAGGGTTCAGCGGGTGGGCCAGCGGTGCCCGTGTTATAATTAGACATATTCTTTGTAAATACAAAATACTTTGTATATATGAAGAAAGAGAAAGCCAACGGTCTCGTCTATTTCTGGAGCACCATTGTGTTTAAAACAATGCAGTTGCATGGAGGGTACTTCCCCACTTCAGACACCGCGCACCTGTCCCAGACGCCCTGAGACAGCGGGCAGGCTGAGAGAATGGGGACACAAGGTGACTTCCACAGGAAACAGGGAAGCCAGCCCTGCCCAACGGGTCGTTGGCTGCCACTGTGGTCAGCTGCCGCCGGGTGCTCAGGCGGGAGGAGAGGACAGATGCGAGAACTATCTTAACCCATCCAGACCAGGAATTAAGACAAGTAAAAATAGACAGCTAACAGTAAATGGGGGGAAAAGAGGAAGTCAGGCGCTAACCTGCACTTGAGAGAGGCCCAAGGTGACTCAAGGTAATTTTCCTCTGCACCTGCTGTTCCTGTTGCCCTAGAACGCTCTTTCCCCTTCCCTCCCTGATAACTCTGACCTACCTTTCATTCGTTCAGATACCACCTCCTCCAGGAAGCCCCCTGAACCTGCCTCCCTGATTCCCAAGTTAGGACGACCCTCTGCACCCCAACACACCCCTCAGTCCCTCGTCACGTCCCTCTGACCATGAGGCTCATGTCCTCTGTGCCTGCCCCTGGGCTTCCGACCTACTGGCCAGCCTCCCCCTCACTGGCTCCTGGCTCCGGAGCCTCGGTTCAGCCCCTCTCACACGGCACTTTTCAGAAGACAGGGTGCTGCCCTACATCCCGTCCGGTGCAAAGAGCATGGGCATTAGAGGCAGAATGACCCCTACAAGCCCACCCTCAACCCTTCACCAGCTGCAAGGGGGGAGAGCCAGGCAGACCCCACGAGGCTGGCATGAGTGATAGGTGGACCCTCAGGAAAAGTCAGACGCTCCTGCTCCACCCTGCCCTGGACTCACCCCTCCTTGGGACCGTCTGCAGTGCTACCCAGCCTGTCCGGGTTCGATGGAGGTGAGGGGCAGGCCGTGGTAATGACGGCAAAGTCTGCGGACTGCTCGCCCAATCGCTGCTCAGTGCCTGATGCATACACAGGCCTTCTCTTATCGATTGTCCCTGCAACGCGACGAAAATGTGCCACCCCATCTGGTAGATCAGGACCGAGGCTCATCTGGTCAGCTGTTGACCCAGGAGCGAACGGTGGGCAGTGTGAGGATACGCACCTGGGTCAGTCTGCCCCCAAAGCCCAGGCCCCTGCCCGAGGCCGACCTGCTTCTCTGTGCATGGTTGGAGCCTTCCCCGGCTGGACAGGCTCACCCCGTGGGCCCTTCGGCTCCTCTTCAGGGGGTTCTAGCATTCGCTTGGCAGTTAACAATAGCTCCCTCACTGGAATACTGTATTAGAAGGGATTTTCAGACCATTTGGCCAAAGTCGATCAAATCTATAGCTCCAGGACCGTGAGAGTTCAAGGCCATCACCTCACAGTGCTCTGTAAATCCACTGGGACCTGTCTCCGCACACACTGTGCATGTTGGCATAGACACTGGGGTGGCCTGGTGGCTTTCCTGTCTCCCCACGACCCAGGGCAGTGTTTTCAGCTGGGTCCTGAACGAAGCTCAGAGAGGACAGAACAGGGCCTCAGGAACCCAGAGCAGGACCTCCAAGGCCAGACTGGAAATACCACCTTCCCAAAAGAGAGGGGATTCATTCTCTCAGGGCTCTTGAGGGAGCCTGTGGAGGCCAGTCCATGCAGGTCACACTCTCTCTCACCAGCCCAGGAGGGTGGTCCTGCTCCCACCCACAGAGAAGCCTCGGAAGTGCTGGGCTTGCCTGGGCCCCGGCCAGGAGCTGGGTCCCTTGGGCCAGCTCAGGTCAGAGTGGCAGTGGGGCTCTCTTGTCCCATCTCTGTCCCTCTTCACCTCCAAAGCCAAAGCCAGGCTGACCCCAGGGTCAGGGAGGGGCAGAGGCCTGGAGGCCCCCCTGCTGCCTAGCCCCAACCCTCCTTCCCCAGCTGGTTCTGACGTTTCCAGGCGTGCACTTACACCTGTGTGTTTGCCTCTGCACGTGCACACCTGGGAGGAGGGAGACCGAGAGCTAGCTGGTGGACAGCTATCCCTGGGACCCAGGTCACCCCCTCCTCCGTTCACCCCTGACCCAGAGACGTCCTTAGTCCTTATCAAGCACTGGAGCCCTTCCAAGGCCTAGGCTCAGCTCAGCTTGGGGCTTTACGGAAGGAAGGAGCCCCTCCCACTTCCCCCCACGCATCTAGGAACATTCTTGCTAAGAGGATGGAGGCCACAGGCACTGAGCAGGGGCTCCATTGGAGAGACACCCCACCCTGCATGGGAGGACTGGGGACGCTGACATCAAATGGTCTGGAAGGGCTGGCCGGGAGAGTCAGCCAAGGTGCATTTTGTTAAAAGCAACACAGGCTTTGGGTCCCAGGCATTTTCATTACCTGAAACACAGCCCTTGACCTGCGAGTGAGTTTAAGAGCTCCTTCCCGCTCCTACTGGGGATCAGACCCTGGAGAAGGAGACAGCTCCTCCCCCGCCAGACAGGGGGCTGCAGGCAGGATGGTGTCCACCTGCTCCCCTTTCAATCAGGGACTGGAAACCCAGGAGAGGGGGCACAGGAACCTACGGGCATCTTGCACCTCGCCCCCCCACCCAGAACTTGCCCGCAGCCTTCACCTGCAGCATCCCACACTGACCCCCACCCCTCCTCTGCTCCTCTCTGGCCGCATCCCCTCCTGGACTGGCCATTCTTGGTTCTGACCTGGGCCTCAATGCCCAGCCTCAGGTCAGCACCATGACCTGGGTTCCCTGGACAACGGAACCAGGTCTGCCCTCCCAGGCAGCCCCTGCATGTGGAGGCGTGGCACACCCTCAGGGCCCCTCTGTGTCCCTTACCCTAGCAAACAGATTGGGGACTGAGGAGGTCAGGGGCCAGGCCAGCCTCCTGCAATGACCTCTGGGCCCCAGGACTTGTCCTTGAGCATTCTCAGTACCACCCGGTGTCTCTCCTTCCTCCAAACCTGCCCCCACAGAGCCCCCCCCCCGACGCCTGTCCAGCTGGCAGCCAGTCTTGGGCCTGTGGGAGCCACTCTGGATGCCACTCACCCGCCCCACCCCGGGACAAGCCCCAGCCTCTCGCCCCACAGCTCTGTGCGTCAGCCCTGTGCCCCTGAGAAGCAGACCTCACATGGGACTGTATCAGGGGACAACTGTGCGATAATACAGGGAAGAAGCAGGGGCACCCATCAGACCCTCGGCCGGAGGGAAAAGGGTCCCTCGGAATCCACATCCCCTGAGTCTTGGAACGTGACCTTACTTGGAAATAGCATCTTTGCAGATGTGAAGCACGTTCGGACGAGGTCATCCTGGATTAGGGCAGGCCCTAAACCCGACCTGAGGACAGCTGCCCTTCTGTTTCTCGTGCACAGTGTTGGCCCGTATTTAATGAGTCTCTGAAAGGGACTCTAGAGACAGATTCCCCAATGCACCTACAATGGTGTTCACTGAGCGTCCACTGTGTGTGTCAGGGGTGCAGAGACAAGTCAGCAGGTGCCCGCACCCCCAGACCTCCCCACAGTGCCAGGGCCCTGCTCCAGGCCACGCTCCAAGGCGGTGGGGAGGCAAGCCTCGGGCCCGGGTCTAGGGCCCCTGCTCTGCATGCTTGCCCCCAGGGGTGCTAGGAGGCTTGCTAAGCCTGGTGTCAGTCCTTCCTTCTCAGAGACAGCCATTCAGCCCGTGCCAGGCACAGAGAAGCACAGAGCTTGGAAGCAGCAGGGCGTGGCCCCCCCTGCACTGCTCCCCAGCTGAGTGACCGAGTGACCGTCTCGTGCCACTGCAGGGATCTAAGTCAAAGGGGCGACCCTCCCCAACGCCATGGCACCCTGCCCCAAACAGAAAGAGGACTCTGGATTCGTGGGTACTGTGGGGGTTTTCCTACAACCATTTGGAACCGGTTCTAATGAAATGCTTTTTATTTTTTTATTTTTTTAAAGATTTTTTATTTATTTATGTGACAGAGAGACAGCCAGCGAGAGAGGGAACACAGCAGGGGAGTGAGAGAGAGGAAGAAGCAGGCTCCCAGCGGAGGAGCCCGATGTGGGACTCGATCCCGGAACGCCGGGATCACGCCCTGAGCCGAAGGCAGACGCTTTTAACGACTGCGCTACCCAGGCGCCCCTAATGAAATGCTTTTTAAAGAATCATAAATGGAAGTGCCGAGTCGACCCGTAATTCTGCTCTTTCCCTTACTGTGAAACCTTTCTTTAGTCAAAAGTGCATCGATGTAAAATAACCTCTCCTCCAACAGACCAAGTGCTGCCCTGATCTCTGCATCCGTCTTCCCAACCCCCAGACGGGTCAGGAGGCCGCCTCACCACTTCCCCGTGCTGGCGGCAGCCGGCTCCGGGGTCCAGTCTTCCCGAAAGCAGTTTGTTCTCACCCTGAGTTTTGCCAGCGTAGCACGAAGGCTAAGCACCTGCCCTCACTGCATCGGCGCCCTGGCTTAACTTCCTGGTTTATCTGTGTTTGACGTGTTGGACGAATGCTCAGCTGATGATTCTGTGGGAAAAAATCCACCCAGAGAAACACATGAAAGACACGTGCGGCGACGCTCTCAGATCCTTTACGCTTGCAAACCTTAGCAGAGCTCTTCCTAAAATCTCGGCATTTGCAGAGAGACCCGCAGGGTGACGATAGTGCCATCTGTCAAATCGTAGCGTTATCTACGGACTTTATTATTGGATCTTCACCACATTTCTTGAGATAAGAACGAGTATCCCATTTCACACCATAGAACGTCGGGGGCTAGAGCTGCCCAGCGTCTTGCAGCTGGTGATTATTGGAGCCGAGGGTTCCTGGATGCCTGCTCTCTTCGAGGGTCTCTGGTCAAGCCTCTCCCACTGACCCCCACCCCACAGCACGCTCTGGGCCAGGACTCCCGTTAGACCTACTTCAGAAAAGTCAGGCGTGGAGGCGTCCCGAGGCAGCTCTGGAGATGGGAGCCAGGCCCACGTGTCTGTCCATCCCCAGAGGCCCGGTGAGCCCTCGGGGCACAGCGGAGTGGAGCATCGATCCTTTGCCACCAAATCTGATCCCCATCACGCGCCAGCACCTTAACTCAGGGCATCTTTGTTATCCTGGACTTCCGGTACGTCCCCCACCTGCGTCCTAGCCAGGGCTACTGGTGGCCACAGGGCTGCCCTCCTTGTCCAGCCTGGCACTCAGGTCCCCAGCCTGGCCTGGTGGAGCCCCCTTTGCCCCCAGCTGGGGCCTTGGCTTGACCTTGACTGCCCTCCTCAGCGGACGCTATGGCCATAGGGAGCCCGCCAGGCCCCCTAATAGCAGTTGCCCTGCTGGACAGCTGCTTGCTGGCAGAGGGGTCCAGTCCTCACTGCTGCCTGCCGTGGGACGTGGCCCTTGGTGCAGGCCGAGCTGAGCAGAAGGCTGGGGGGTGGCACCCAGAGTCTGGCAAGGCTGTCCAGCTGCTCTGCCCACGATCAGATTGTCCTATACCTCCCCGCCTAGGGTGCTCCATGGCTCCCTGGTGCCCTCAAGATGACCTGCAGCCCTTGGCGTGGCCCATGCAAGGCTGGCCTGTGCGGTCTCAACTCCTGCTCCCCACACACCCAACTGCCTCCCAACTAGAAGAGGCTCGGCAGCGTCTAATTCTCCAGGCCCTTCCAGACCCGTCCATGCCATTTTGCCTTCCCCACGTCCCCAGGCAGCAAGCCTCCTCCTTGGAAGTGCCCTGGCTTACCCAGCAGGTGCACCCCGGCCCGTGTCCTATCTCACTTTGTAATTAGAAGGAGTGACTCTGAGAACAGGGTGCTAAGTCGGCGTCTAGGGATGGCAGGCACTCAGACAAGGACGGAGCCAGATCACGGAGGCACCAAGGGGAGACAGCTTAACTGCTGGCCCAGCAAACGGACACAGAAGCAGTTCACTCAAAACAAGATGCTAAGTGAGGTCGCCAGCGTGTTGCCAGGCAGGGAGGGGCCCCCTGGAGTGGGCGGGGTGGGGGGGGCATGTGAGCAGAAGCTGGGCTGCCTGCCGCCTGGCTTACCCAGGACTGTTCCTGCACTGAGAGCCCCACTCCCCAGGATCCCCTCCATCCAAAAGGTCCTCGTGGAGGCCCCTTCGTGGCTCAGAGGCAGGACCATCAGGCGAACCGGCTGGGGACCTTGCCATGGGCCCTTGTTATTGACCAGGTCACTGAAAACTCCCAGTGAGCTCAGAGCTGGGTGCTCCCCACCCAATTCTACACACCCTCCCAGACCCTGTACACGTGGGCCCCATCGGACAGTGAGAGCCCCACTGGGTGGGCTTCGGTGTGAGTCACGTGAGACAGCAGGTTTGGGCCTGGGTGGTGGTCTTACATGAACGAGTGAGTATGTGGCCTCCCCTTCTCTTTAAAGCTGCTTTGCAAATCAAGGACTGAGCCTAGGTCGCTCCTGCCTCGCCCCCGCCCCTCCCCTGACAGAAGCAGCCCTTAATCGGACCCTGTCCTTGCCCTGCCTCCCCTCTCGGGACAGCAGCCAGAGCCGCTCTGGGAAGCCTAAGGCAGCGCTCTGGCCCAGAACTCCCAGTGTTCCCAAAATTGGTGTCATCGAAACCGCATCCAGATGGTTAATTCTACACGTATCTATTTTTCACCATGAAGAAGAAAGGCCCTACCGGAAGTGCGGAGGGTGGCCTGGGATAAATTGTGGCAAAGCCAGGGTGGCTGATGCAGGGGAGCAAGGGGCGAGCAGCCAGGGGCGAGCAGTCAGGGCAGAGGTCACGGAGGACATGGGATGAGAGCCGTTCTGGGCTCAGAATCTCCAAAGCGTCACAGGCTGGAGCCAGCTGACCACAGGGAGCTGGCCTTGGCCACACGATGCCACGGAGCGCCTTCCCAGCCCGGGCACCCAGAAAGGACATGGGGTACTCTTCTCTCTTCATGGCCCACTCCGTGGCCTGGGAGTAGGGCTCTAGCTCGCTGCTCCTGGGGGCTCCCTCTCAGGGCATCTGGGCTGCCGAAGGTGGTGACATGCAGCCCCTCCTCTTCCCCATGTCCCCTCTGCACTGCCTTCTGGCCTCCTCCATGTTCGCTTTGGCTTAGGGTCCAGTGTGAGCAGGAGCTTTCTTTCTTTCTTTCTTTCTCTCTCTCTCTCTCTTTCTTTCTTTCTTTCATTTTTTTTAAAAGATTTTATTTATTATTTGAGAGAGAGAATGAGAGAGAGAGAGCATGAACGGGGGCAGGGTCAGAGGGAGAAGCAGACTCCCTGCTGAGCAAGCCCGATGTAGGACTTGATCCCGGGACTCCAGGATCATGACCTGAGCTGAAGGCAGTCACTGAACCAACTGAGCCACCCAGGGGCCCCAGGGCCTTCCTTCTTTGCTTTTGGTGCCATCCTTGTGAAAAGAGGGTCATTTAAAAAAAATCTATTTTAGTTCTTTTTTTTCTGACATTCAGTTCCTTATATTTGGTTAACGATTACAGTTAATAGAGCTCCTTAACCATGAGGTTGAGGAGGGTGTGTAGGAGACTGTTGGTCTCCCAATATCCATTATCCCCTTCTCCCTTTCTAACAGAACTTTTATATTGCTGGAGATGGCAATGTGCCCAACTGAAAAATGACATTTCCCATCCTTTCTTCAAAATAGGAGTGAGGAGCCATTATGTGAGACTTCTAGGAACGTTTAAATGCATGACCCTCTTCCTCATTCCTCCTTCCTGTTCCCCAGAGGTAGGATGTGATGGCTGGATCTCTAGCAGCCATTTTGTACCACAAGATGATAGGATGGCAGTGCAGAAAGATCGGAGGCACCTGGGTCTCTGGCGACTGTAGTTCCAGATTTTTCTAACATGAGAAAAAACAAACTTTTATCTTGCATAAACTGCCACTATTAGAGGTTTTCTGTCACTTGTTGCCTAGTCTTAACGGCTACAGAAGGTATAATCCTGATCTCCGTTGTACAGAAAGCAGCATCATGCACCCACTCTGGGCTGGTCCCCAAGCTGAGATCTGCACACACTCTGCCTCAGTAGTCCTCACTGTGGCTCTGTGAGGCAGCTGCCAGGGCCCCTGATATCAGGGAGGAGACTGAGACCAGAGAGAACAGAGGACTTGCCACGGCAGAACTGAAGTCCCCCTAATCGGGGTGTCCCTCCTGCTCCAGCCGAGACACCCCAGGGAGTAAACACGTGATGCCGGAGATGTGGGCTTCTGGACACACAGCGAGAAAGCGACTTGGGTAAGTCGAGTATCCTGAGCCCCAAACCACAGGATTGAGGCCTTGTCTGTTCATGGCGGTAACAAGTTATCTGTGCAGTGGTGGCTTGAACCCTTGGGGACTGAGTCTTCCCACCCTTGAAGGGGGCGGGATGGGTGGGGCTGCTGTCAGCCATGGAAACCCCTCCCGGCTCTGGGATTCTGGTGCTGTGCGCTCGAAGACTTCTGCCTGCTTTGTCTGTTTCTAACCCTCCCTGTCCCACAAAGGGGGCAGCCCCAGAGAAGCTCACTGAGCCCCTGCCCAGGCTGGGAGGGAAACTTTTCTGTGGTTCGAGAACCTTCTGAATCAGGCAGGAGCCCTGTGGAAGCGAAAGAGGAAGTGTCCTTGTGTCTACCTCCCTCTGGTGACATCATGCTTCCTTGCTTTGTGCAGAACCTACAGGTCTGCGGCCCGCCCGTCCCCTGGGAGCACCTCACTCAGTTGCTGTTCCGGAAGGGCACATACACAGCCCTGGGCCGGCTCTCCTGGAAACAGGAAATGCTGGTGTGGGGCTGGAGATCCGTTCAGAGGGTTTTCTGGTCTCCTTAGGGGAGGACGGCTCCTTGAGGTCAGTCAGGTCCTGTTCACCAGCACATCCCACGGGGGTGGCCCTCAGTGCAGGGGAGGAGGCCGGCTGGAGGGTCCTGCAGGTGAGTCTGGCAGGCCTCGGAGGGCCCAGGAACCACAGACGGGACAGGTTCCAGCCCCAGCTTTGCATGTAGGAGCCAGGTGACCCTGGGCAAGTCACTTGCATCTAGTAACCGCGCTTCTCCCCAGGAAGGTGGAAACCGGATGACCCCAAGGGCCCTGTGTGGATCCCGGCACCGCCGGCCAGCTACGCAGCCCTGGGCAGGTCAAGGCCTTGATCTCTTCATCTGTCAAATGCAGCTCGAAGCAGTTCAGGCCAGAGAGAAAACTGGGCAGCACGGACTTGAAAGGCCCCCCACAACGGAGCAGGCTCTCGCTGAGCCCACCATGATCACATACGCCTCCACTCTGTGCACGCAGCAGGCACCAGTGAATGAGCGTGCCGGACAACTGTGCGCGATTACACAGTGGTGGAGAAGCAGGCGCCGGGTCAGACACGCACACACTCACCAACCACCCCCCACTGTGTCCACTGAGTGCCTACTATGTGCCAGGCCGTGACAGGGGCTGAAGGTACCACCACCCACGAGAAGGGCATAGTGTCCTCTCTTGGATCTTACACTCCAGCAGGTGGGGGACATAAAACAAATACAACAATGAAAGCCTTTCAGTCTGTATCAGAAGCCAGGATGCGGGAGAAGAGACCGAGGGAGCTGGAATCTAATGATGAGAGAGGCAGACTGGGGCAGAGCCCCCAACGGGCCCACATGTCATGTCCGGTGTGGCTGGAGAGTGTGCTGAGCGGGAAGAATGGGACAGGAGAGGAGGCAGTGACGAGGCAGGGCCAGATGAGCCAAGGTCTTCCTAGTCAGGGTGGGGAGGCTGAGTTTATTCTAAGTGCACTTGGCAGAAATAGGTGGTTTTCAACCAGGGGAGGGACGTGGGTCTGACATGGCCTCTGCCACTTACTAGCTCTGCACCAGGCTCTCCTTACCCTGTCTGTGCCTCAGTTTCCCCTTCTGTAGAATGGCACCCACACTGCCAACAACTTCAGATGGTTTGGGCTGTTCGTGCCTTTACACGGTACCTAGCACGGAGGACGTGCTCAGTAACTGTCAGTGTGGTGGTTTTTAAAACAATGACTGCAAAATCTTGGGCACTCATCCCGCTGAGAGCAGGGCTGTGTGTCCTGTCCCCTCGAGTCTACGGTTTGGTGAGTGCTCTAGCACTGTGCACCCGAGGTCACGCAGCACGGCCTCCCGAGGCTGGGTCACGAAAGCCCTTGGACCGTCTGTCTGGTTTCCTCGGACAACTCGTCTCCAGATGTTTCCCCTTGGGATGCTCAGACATGGCCGCCACGTGGTGAGGAAGCAAGGCCCCACGGTGAGGCCGCACGGCGGGCTCCCGCGGCCTGTCCCAGCTGAGCCCCGTCACCCTGGCATGGGAGTGAAGAAGCCTGCAGGTGGCTGCAGCCTCCAGCTGCTGAATGAGCTCCGTCACAGCTGGGGCCCTGGGTGTCATGGAGCAGAGACAAGCTGTTCCCCTGAGCCCCGTCCAAACTCATGCCCCCAGAATCCGTGAGCCCAGCAGCACAGTGACGAGTTCTGAGGGCTGGGACACAGCCACAGAGGATGGGGAGAGTCCGCCCCTGACGTGACATCAGCCACGCCCGCCTGGCCCACGTTGTCCTCACTCCTCAGGACATCTGCCTGTCTTGTCTTCTCTAGCCCTCACTGTGGTCTCTAACCATAGATAATCTAAGCTTGTGGTTTGAGAACTTGTTTTTTAGAGATTTAATTAATTAATTAATTTGTTTGAGAGAGAGAGAGCTCGCAAGAGAGCACGGATCGGGGGCGGGGCGGAGGGAGAGGGACAAGCAGACTGTCTGCTGAGCAGGGAGCCCGACTCGGGCCTCGATCCCACGACCCTGAGATCACGACCTGAGCCGAAACCACGAGTTAGACGCTTAACCGACTGAGCCACCCAGGCGCCCCAAGAACTTGTTTTTAAAATGGCAGGATTCTTGGCTTCAAATGAAATCTCAGGCAAATCCAAGTGGAACTGGGGTGGTGAGGCCTGAGTGACCCTCCCCCGCCGCCGCCCCCCACCCCCTGGCACGGCGGCCCCTGGGCGGTCTGGGCACTCGGGGCCCCGGGAGCGCAGTCCTCCCTGGTGTGGACAGGAGGGTCTCTCTGTCTGTCCGGAACTAGAACGTGATCAGCAACAGGGGGCGTTACCGCAGCGGCAGCCGCCTTGCTGGCCGACGGCTCGCTGCACACGTCACACCCAGCCTCTGGTTCGCAGTCTGTCCTCGACGCCCCAGGACACAGAGTGGCCATGTCACCCGCCCCTCCAGTCCTCCGCCCCTGCAAGGAATTGGCCTCAGGGGGCTTTACGTAATTCCATGAAGGGGTATAGAGAGAAGTCAGCCCAGGGCGAAGCGTGCGGGAGCTGCTCAGAAATGACCGACCAGGGGACGTTCGTACGACATCATAGGTGCTTCACAATGATTCAGGGGTCTCAGCTTCCTCGGGAATCAGAACACCTGAGTGCTGCTCTGGCGGCTCCATCCCCCTGGTGTGCCTCAGTTTCCCCACCAGTGAAATGAGGGGCCTGAGCTCAGTGCCTGAAGAGCCCATATGGCACCAGGCTATGGCTCCGGGCCGCACAGACAGGACTTGTTGGGGTCAGGGACGCTGTCCCTGCGGGCCCCTGCTCCGCCACAGCCTGGCACTTCCCTCTCCGGCTCCGGGTTCTTCCTAGGCTGGCGAGGGTGGAAGCACGTGTTCTAGCACCAGGGGGTGTCTGTGACCATCCTGCCTCCTGACTCTGGCCACAGCTGGAGTCATGGGGCCCCCAGCCATGACTCCCGGCAGGCCTGCAGGAGTTCGGGTGGGAAACAGACTCCCATGGGGCCTGGACCAGCAGCCACTCTGGTCTCTCACAGGCCCAAAATCCAAAGAAAGGAGAGGAGGACCTACAAGCAGACACACCCAAAAGTTCTGGGTTTCTTGTTCATTTCTTCTTTGCTTATGCTTCTCTAAACCAGTGATTCTCAACTGGGGAATTCTGTCCCCAGGGGGCATTTGGTAATATCTGGAAACATTTAATGTTCCAACTGGGGGAGGAGGGGTTGCTGGTGTCTCGTGGATAGAGACCGGGGTGCTGCTGAAATCCTGCAATGCATAGGGCAGCCCGACAACAAAGAATTCTCCACCCCAAATTTCAACAGTGTCAAGGTTGAGAAGCCCTGGTCTAAACCAAATCCCATCCACTCTCCAAGCTTCACCTCCTCCAGGAAGCCATCCTTGGTCTGCTGTCCCTGATTATTCCTACTGGCCTTTAATCAGGTTTTCCAGCAATAGTAACCAGCCTCCCCCACGAGGGGAACAGCGTCTACCACCTTAAAAATCACCTTTCTTTGTTCACGTTTGTATCGTAAGATAAAACATCTACAGAGAAACACACATAACCTATGTACAACTTAGTGAAGTGTCATCAACGGGATCCCTTTTAACTGCCGTCCAGGCCAGGAAAGGAAACTGTCGCCCCGCCTCAGCTGCTCGACGGGCCACGTGACGTCATAGCCTTACCTGCCCTGAAGCAAACGCCGCCCCGTACAGAAATGGCTTTCCTGCAGGCTCTGTCTCCCCTTGTCATCTCCCATTGCCGTCGCTAGACAAGGTGGTTCAACTGCGCCCTTTGGAAATACTAGAGTCTTTCCTTTTCGTTGCCAGTGTGGGAGTAATGAACTGACCTGCTTTCACCCCATGCAGGTGACCAGTCAGGGTCTTTGTTTACTCAGCGTGGACACATGGATGTGGACGTAGTTGAAAGTCTCAATCAGTTGCAAGTACGATGCTTTTTCCAGCTGAACTTGACCATCTTTGGCCAGTGGACACGTCTGCAAGTTTGGACCCAGAGATCTTTCAATACGACCCTGGTCTGTGGCGGCTTTCTTGCTCTCTGGTGTGTCCAGATGCTCCAGGCTCATCTTGTCTATTTCCTGCTGCAAACCCCGAATCAGCCATTTCTCCAAAAAGCCTTGGTTTATTTCTGTAAGAAACTGCATTTCAAGATCACAGTGTGGACTCCAGGGACGCTCATTTATACTGAGTTAGTCCTTTTTAAAAAAAAAAAAAAAGGCTTTTTTGGGGACACCTGGGTGGCGCAGTCGTTAAGCGTCTGCCTTCGGCTGAGGGCGTGATCCTGGCGTTCTGGGATCGAGCCCCACATTGGGCTTCTCCACTAGGAGCCTGCTTCTTCTTCTCCCACTCCCCCTGCTTGTGTTCCCTCTCTCACTGGCTGTCTCTCTCTGTCAAATAAATAAATAAAATCTTAAAAATAATAATAATGAAAATTTAAAAAATTAGAAGCTTTTTTGGTGGACAGAGCTAGGAAATATACCAATATTTCTTTTAACTATAAAGTGCTTCATGAGTTCAAACTGATACTTCCAACTCAAACTCCAGGCCTCCAGCATTTTGACTTAAAGTCTGTCGCACACCTGCTACCCCTTTCCTTGCACGTTTAGAATTCAGGCTCAAAGAACCTGATAATCACATCACAGTATCTCATAATTACTCATTTGCTCTCTCCCTCATCCCACACTCCACCGGCTTGGAGTAACAATACCAGCGTTACTGCCACAGGGCTGATTCCCGAGACAACCCACCGTCTCGCAGGCTCTCCCCAGTCTCACTCTGGTTTCTATGTCTCTCCTGTGCCTATGCCGTTGGTAGGATCCGCGATCCTGTGCGATCCTGTGCAGTCCTAGATCCTCACAGACGTCTCTTAGCTTTGGTCCTAGAGCCAATCTTCCTTCCAGACTTTCCCTGGTTGCTCATTCTCCAGATGGTTGTTTGGGACCCTCAGACCCTGGCGGGAGCAGTCCCTGACTCCCCGCAGCCCGTGCCCGCGCACCTCTCCTGCCGGAAGGTCTGGTTTGCTGGAGGCTCGGTACTGGGCTCACATTTACTTTGCTGGGTATCTTACACATGCTTCTCCACTTTCCTCTGGCAGGAAGCATTGCCATTGGAAAGTCTGAAAACAATCGAATTTTCATCCCTGTAAGTCCCTCACTCTGTTTACCTAAATTCCTGAGGGATTTTCCTCCTTTTTCTTTAAAGGATTTTACTAGAATGTGTTTGTATTCTCAAATACACGGTGTGCTCTTGATACGTAGTTCCAGCTCCGATTTCAGGGAAGTTGTCTGGAATTGCAGTGCTAGCGTTTGTCCATTCCTCGTCCGTGACCGCCTCGTGCAGGGGCTCCTGCTACCTCTGTGTTGGGTCTTCTTTGCCAACGGACCTCTGGTAGGCGAGGGTCAGCTTTCTCTGGAATGCTTTTTACCTGCGCCTTTGTTTCTTTTTGGATTTTAAGAGCGTTCCTCCTAGTCACTGTTTTGTTTCTCGCAAGGCTTTATCTACCGTGCTCTTTCTATTTTAGTCTTTATTTCCACAGTTGTTTATTCCTTTGTTTTGAATCTTTCCTGAATTTTGGTGCCTCCTATCCTGGGTTTTCTATCTCCGGTCTACACTGCTCTTTTCCTGGCTTTTACTGTGTCCTTAACATCTGTCAGCTCACCTTGGAATGAAGAGCAGGTTACTTTTCTCCTTTTTCATTTCACGTGGATCATTTTTGGTCCTGAAAACGGTAGGTCACAACTTTGGTCTGGTTTGTGGTGTGTCTTTCTGGACTGCTTTCCTTGTCTACCTGGGGTAGTATTCTGCCTTTTATTCTCTCTTTTTACATAAGAACATCATTATGGAATTTTAATCTCAGTGCTTTTCTGTTGCTCACATTTGGGTGAGATTAGTTGGTTTCTGAGCTTTTAGGTGCTATGGTCTGGGACTGCTTCTCTAACTCTCTGAGCCTGCGTCTGCCTGCATCGGGCAAGACACATGGCTCGGTGTCTCACATTCGGGGCTCCCTGGTCATTCTGAGGGTTCACGAGGCTCGGCCCCCACACCTCCTGCAGCCCTTGTGCTCACCTGCTTTGGGACAGTGAGACTCCTGCAGCCAGCGGCTGTCCTCTGAGGCTGTGCACGCTGCTGGCAGGGTCCTGGGGCCGCTTGAGGGCTGTCCTGTTGTCAGGCCGCCCAGCTGCATCCTTCTTTTCCACCCATATGGATGTAGGGTCCTTTGGGGGCCAAGCCCCTACTCTGAGGCCCATCCTCTGACGGGTGGAGTGACGGAACTCCAGGGAACTTTAGGGAAACTGAGATCAGAGGGACCTGAGCTCCCTTTTCTGGGGAGAACCTGAACACTGTCAGCTTATCTCCACTTACTTCTATTTTGGGGGTCATGGGGACATCTTTATCTGAGTCTTGTCATAAATGCTGTTCTTTGATTTTGCTCTCCAATTGTTCTTTTTTTTTTTTTTTTAACATGGGGATTCGGGGGTATTTACAGCTAGGCTGCCCTCCAAACTGCCATCACCTGGAGGCTTCACAAGCCCTTCCATTCCTATGCCTGTTCCATTTGCTCCTCCCGGTAACCCGGAGCAGCATGCCATGTGACCGGCCCCGAGGGGGAAGCAACCTGGCCAAGGGCCCTCACCTGACCTGTGGCCAGCTGGGATTTGTCTCGGGAGATGACATCGTGGGCCGTGACAGCACCTGGCACCGCACCTGACAGCTAGCGAGCCACCCGGCATCCCTCACTTGCTGAGCACCTACCATGTGCCACACCCCGCGTGAGGATGGGGGTGGGGAGGGCAACTCACCACTGGGCAGCCCAGACTGTGGCCCCCACCACCTGCTGATTCTCCACCCAGACACCTCGCCGACCAGCCACTGCCCCTAGTGGGACCTCACCGCTGCTCCCTGGACGACAGAATATTGTGTGGTCTCTACCTTCACCCCATACCCGTTCAGCGTCCATACAGCCAGAGCCCTCTGGGGCTCCCTGCTCCCGAAGGACCCGGACCAGCCCCCTGGTGGGGCGTTCTGGACCATCTTGGCCTTCCTCATGTCTGTCTCTCTGGCCACATCTGAGCAGGGCTGTGTGCGGGCTGATACTCATGAGCTGCTAACCGCTCAGGGTTTCCCCTAGGCTTCCTCCCACCTGCAGCACTTCCCGGATCTGGCCGCGGCCTGGAGGAGAGTTCCAAGCTCCCGGCCTGGGGAAGGGCTGACGGAGCAGTTCACAGAGAACGAGAGAGCCGGCTGCAGGCCGCCGCGCACCTCCGCGCTCCGCGCTCCGCAGAAACACATGGGTGAGAGGCACCTGCCTGCCCCCGGCCCGGCCTGCCTCCCACAGTGCAGGCCAGCCAGCTTCCGTCCCCGGCTGAGTCCCCTGTGACAGTGAGGTGGGGATGAGGAAACCCCGGAGAATGCGGGGAAACTGAGGACAGAGGGGATTGGAGCCCTGGCCTGCACCTTCACACTGGGCTGAGGCAGCCTCACGGACATCTCTGCACCTCAGAGTGTGACAGAGTGTGGGTCCCCATGGGCGCGGCAGTGGGCGCCCCACAGAGGCCTTGCTGTTGAGCACAGAGCACGCAGCCATTCTCTGCGTAGACCAACACCCAAAGGTGACAGAAATGGGGCCACTTCAGCCACGTCAGGGCAGGTAGGTGAGGACTCAGAGGGTCAGAGACCCCACATCCAGGCCCCCACCCCCGGGAGCCCAGGACAGAGGGGCAGCGCTAGGGGACCAAGAATATGCCCACAGCTGGGAGCCAGCTGGCCACAAACCCATGTGGCACTGAGCCCACCCCAGAGCCACGTGCCACATTTGGCACATGGTAGGAGCTGATCAGTGTTTGCAAAGCTGGAAATCCCACGAACACAAACAGAAGGGTACTCTGTCTCACAGATGAAGAAGCTGAGGGACTTGCACGGGTGACCCAGCAAGACTGGCAAAGCTAGGGTCTGACCTGGGGTTCTCTGAGCCCAGAGCCCTGGCTCCCAGCTGGTCCACATGTGGCAACATGGTCTGGACAGGCCACAGGGGCCCTGAGGCCAAGAGAAAGTGCCAGGTGCTGCCAGGGAGGGTACCTGTCCGGCCGGGGAGTCCCAGGCCCTTGCTGCGGTGGAATTGAGGCCTGGGTGAGTGCGGCCTGGCTCGGCAACCCAGAGTTTTCGGGAGGGAAGGACACCGCCTGCCCCCTGCAGCACTACAGGCCTTCCCTCCTGCCCAGCCCCTCCACATGCCGAGCTGTGCTGGGAAGAGGAAGAGTGTCTCAAACCAGTTCCCCAGGGTCTGGCCTGGCCCTGGGCCCCAGCTGTCCACCCTCCTGAGTCAGCTCTGACTTCCTGATGGACAGGAGCTGGGCCGGGGGCTACCTGGGCCCCGCGCCCTCTACATCCGAGCCCTGGCAGGCTGCCCGGGGCTGCGCCCGCATCCTCGAGCGTGGACTGCATGCGCGCTGCGTGGCGGGTGCCAGTCTGGGTGGGGTGGGTGCAGCCAGAGCAAAGCTGAGGGGCCGCCTGGGAGTCAGAGGCCACGGGGCTCCGCGCGGAGACGCGTTATTGTCTGCGGAGGAGAGTCTCAGGTGCCGGAGAGGATGGCAGCTTCCCAGGGCCCCCCAGCCAGCACACCGCTGCCCTGGACTACGTGCTTGTGTCACCCCAAATTCGTGGTGACACCCTAACCCGCACTGGGGCAGTATTAGGAGGTGGGGCATTAGGAGATGGTTAGGTCGTGAGGGCGGAGCCGGCCTCGCTCCACCATGTGGGGGCACAGTGAGAAGACTGAACCAGGAGGAGCCCCCCAGGAGCTCCCCCCAGCCGGCTCCCTGCTCTCAGGCCCCTGCCTCCTCAGACTGAGGATAAGTGTCTGTGGTGCCCGTTACAGTAGCCCGAGCTGACCGAGCGGGGGCCGAGCCCGGCTGTGAGTCCAGGAAACCTGAACCCCAAGTTCATGACAAACACGTGAAATAAATAGTATGTTAGGTGAGGATACATGCAGGCAGCAAAGTAAAGCAGCAGGGGTGGAGTGTGTGTGTGTGTGCGTGCTTGTTCCCGTCTCCGTGTATAGATGTGCGTATCGCTGCGTGTGTGCATGTACACACACGTGTCTGCCTGTGTGTGTGCACATCTGTACCTGAGTGTGCAGCACGTTTGTCACTGTGCATATGTGCACGCACGCATCTGCATGAGTGTGTCTGTGTGCATGCATGTGTGTGCACGTCTGTATCTAGGTGTGCAGGCACGTGTGTCACTGTGCATATGTGCACACACGCGTCTGCATGAGTGTGTGCGTGTGCATACCCGGGCATGCTGGGGGAGGTGGGCCGGTCTTCTCATGGCTGAAACCTGCCCTGCGGTGGAAGCTCCCACTTGACCTTGCTTGTTCCTGGGGTCTGTCCCAGGCACGTGGGGCAGCTCTGTCTCCTGTCTTTACTCCCTCTCTGCACCCGGGCCTGGCTGGGGGCTGACCCACGCAGACCTCGCCCGCTCTCCATCAGCCTGGGGCTGGAGGGGGGGCAGCTTGGCCCCGGCAGCGAGGGAAGTGGTGAGGACGAGGCCAGCAGCACTGAGCCTCCGTGGAGCACCTGCTGCCCGCTGGGCACCGTGCCGGGGCCTTAGCGGCATCGCCCTGAACCCTCCCGAACCGGGAAACCTCATCATGCCCACGTGAGGGCTGAGGATTCCAAGGCCAGCAGAAGTAGCATTTCATGCCCAGGGTCCCAGAGAACAGGCTCCCCACACCGGAGTCCCCTGCCACCAGACCTGGAGGTGGCTCGCCCAAGGGCATACGGGCCTGGAAGCCAGTCTCCTTTCTGCTGCAGCCCAGGCAGATGGGCCCAGAGATGGAGCATTCATTCATTCATCCATCATTCATTCTCCATGACAAGGTGGCCAGCGGTGCACCGTGAGCCCCGAGGACTGGCTAACCCAGAGGCAGGAGACACGCTCCGCTCCAGCTCTGCTTCTGCATCCGAGAAGTGAGGGTCCTAACACCTCCCTCGTGGCGAGATCAGGGCTGGCGTCCTGCCAAGTGCACAGGCTGCCTCCTGAGATGCCCCTCCCCTCCTGCCCTCAGTGTCGCAGGGGAGCTCTGGTCTGAGGGGCCAGCAGTCTGCCCCGTGGGAGGACGAGGGGCTCCTCCAGAGCGAGCCCAGCCGCGAGAGTGTGCCCCACAGGAGGGCACGGCGGGGAAGACCCCAGGGTGGGGAGCCAGGGCCCCGTCACCTCCACGCCGCAGACTCACCCCAGCAGCTGGGCCATCGCTCCGGCGACACAGGGTTGCACCTGGAAGGGCTTGGCAGGGAAATCTGTGATGTGGAATGCCCTGCATACCCGTCTAAATGGCACGTGTGGGAGCGGCCTGGAGGCACACTGTTTGAGATACCGCGGTGTAGACAGCCACGCCATGACACGCTTTGTTTTCTTTAAAGACTGATTTATTAGGGCTCCTGGGTGGCTCAGTCAGTTAAACATTCAACTCCTGATTTTGGCTCAGGCTCTGATCCCAGGGTCATGAGAGGGAGCCCTGTGTTAGGCTCAGCAGGGAGTCTGCTTGGGATTCTCCCTCTCTCCCTCTTCCACGGCCCCTCCCCCATAAAATAAATAAATAAATCTTTAAAAATAAATAAATAAATAATTTTAAAAAGAGAAGATATTCTTCTATTTTAAAAAAGATTTTGATTTATCTGTTTGAGAGAGAGAGAGTGTGAGAGCGCCCGGCAAGGGGAGGGGCAGAGGGAGGGAGAGAATCTCGAGCAGACTCCCTGCTCAGCGACGGGCCCGAGGCGATGCTCCATCCCACGACCCTGAGGTCATGAGACCTGAGAGGAAACCAAGAGTCAGGTGCTCCGCAGACTGAGCTGCCCGGCGCCCCAGCCGTGACATGCTGGGGGCGGGGCACAGATGAGAGGTACTGAGGTACTGAGGCGGCCCTCTCTGTAAATGCACGTCTCTGTTTGGTTCATTTTTGTACCCTGGGCACATAGTAGGTGCTCAGTAAATCTCTGCTCAATGAACAGATCAACAAAGGACGGGCGCTGCTGAATGGTCGTGGGATGACAGGTGGTTTTTCTTTCTTTTTGCCTATTTTTACATTTTTTTTGGCAATAATTACATAGAATTTTTAATGTGAGAAAAAAAGAACCGCAGAGATTTCAAAACCTCGTCACTGCACATCTGGTGTGGCCACAAGGAAGTGAAGGGGCTTTGGGGCAACAGCAGCTCTGTGAGGCCCCAAGGGTCACAACGGCCAACGTGACATCTGCATGTGGCTGAGACGCACAGAGGGTCTGGAAGGAACCAAGCCATGGGAGCTGGGGGGCTTTTCTTCCCTCGCTCATGCCCCCTGCTTATCACACTGCTGGGGTAATGGGTCTATTCCAGGAAGGGACACAGGACTGCGGGGCACGAGGGACACGGCTCCAGAGCCTCTCACTTCACTCCAGGGGCCTCGGTTTTCCCACCCGTGAAATGGGCTGACGACAGAGCCCTCGGCCAGTGTGAGAAGTGACTGCTGCCGTCCCAGGGCTTGGCCCCCGCCGTGTCATCAGGCGCGCTTCATTTCCTTCCCTTTTCCTGCCCTGCTGTTCCCAGGGTTAAGCAAGACGTTGCCCATACACGTTACTGCCGGTGGCAGAGGCGCGGGAGAAGGGCCCGTTCCCGCATCACTGAGGCTGGCCCGGGGAGAAGGAGGACAGGAGGGTCCTGGGCAAGGAGCGGGGCTGAGCCCACAGCCCAGGGCTGGGTCTCAGCTCGGCCACTCAGCAGTGGGCACAGCACCCCTCTGTGAAGGGGGCACGGCGGGGCCCACCTGTCAGGGCTCTTGAGATGGCTCGCTCTTCCGGTGGGTACCCCCCCCCCGTGCCCAGAAGACCCTCTGTCCCCACCCTCCTGTGCAACCCTGGCTCAGCCGCCAGCCTGTCTCTGCCGCCCGCCCTTCTCCTGCATCCACTCTCCAGCAGGCCCGGGGCTGGCCTGGAGCACAGCTGGGCCTTTGCTCTTCTCCCTCAAAGCCCAAACTCAAGGAGCTTGACTCACGGTACTGACTGGTCTGCTTCCTTGTGGTTTGGGAGGAAAGGAACATGTGAGACACAACATCGGAGCCTTGGGGCCCATCTCTCTGCTCAACGACCCTGTGCCGGTCCCGCTGCTCGTGGCCCCGCGTAAGCGCTGGTGGGCCCACTGTGTGTGGGACTTCGGTGGGACCGCAGGGAGCACTGGGGAAGCCCAAGGAGCCACGGCCCGCTTCCGTGGAGGATCAGGGAATGTGCACCTGCCCAGTGCCACAGAAACTGTGCGGTTTGTGCGGGGTCATTTGCCAGGATGTGTTCCACAGCAGGGTGGGGGCGGGGCCTGCAGGTCCCTGGATCGAACCAGTCCTGATGCCAACCCACATCTCCTATGCCCCACCCCACGCCAGCCACACTGGGGTGGGTGAACAGCTCCGGGCAGGCGCCCACTCAGGGTGTCACCTGCCGGCCCCTCGCCTGGGCCCGGGATACATCCCACCTGCGTCCTCCCCAAGGCTTCTCCCCAGGTGGGAGGCCCTTGGGGGCAGCTCCACGCTCGAGCAGTCATGCCTGTGCAGCCACCCCTAACCACTCAGCCAGGGGAGAAGCCCGTGGGTAAATGCTGCCCCCAAAGACAGTTCTGAGATCCCTCCACAGGCTCCCCAGGAGCTGACACAGGATGGACCCCGGGTGCCCCGGCCGAGCCCAACATGACACCTGCGCCTCAGTTCCTCCTCTGACCCTGCTCCCTGAGGTCAGACTGCGGGCTCTGCAGAGTGGCCACCCCTGAACCGGTTACTCCTGGCTCCTGGGTTCAGAGCCACCCTTCTGATCCACTTGCAATCAGAAGGAAGGAGGACGGCAGTCTCCTGTTCAGAGCAGGGGCACGAGGGGGGCCTCCTGCCGGACAGCGGCTCAGGGACGGCTTTCTCAGAACGGGGGGACCCTGGAAGGAAAAGGCCACCAAACGTGTGTGCCAGCCGGCTCTGCTGGGGAACAGAGTCCCCCACAGTGAACACCCATCCTCCCTCCGAGGGCCTGGGATCCGGGACTGAGCCGCCGGCTGCTTCTGCCCCAGGTCTCTCACCTGGAGTCTGGACCGGGCTGACGTGCCCTCGGCCACGCTGTCGCACTCACGCGGCTGTCCTCCCCACGCGGGCCTCTCTACACGCGCCCGAGCGTCCCCACGGCCCGGCGCGCCTCCCCTGCAGCAGCGGTCCGGGGCCAAGACGGAGGCCACGCCGCTGGCTTCCGCCGCTCCCATGGGTCACATGGGTCAGCCCGCCCCCGACGGGAGGCCACTTCACGATGTGAGTCCCAGGGAGCGGGCTCACTGGAGGTCAGCGTGGAGGCTGGCTGTCCCTGCATAAGAGTAAAAGCTCTGTGACCCGGGTGTCTGAACCGAACCAGCTGATTTGGACACAATGTTACATTTCCCCGTATAAACACCAGAACTAAGTCCCTGCGAGCTCCTTCCTTCGCCCCCTGATCTGCTGCTTCTCGGTTGACACGTCTGGGCAAGGACGGAGAGCATCTAGGACTGGCCTGGTGTTCGCTGGGCCCATGAGAGGGTCCCTCGGTCCCCCCAAAGCCCCCGGTCTCCAGGCCCTGGGCTGGGGGAGGCTGAGCAAAGAGGCGTGACGTTCAGGCACATGGTCAGTAAGGGGTGGGGTGGGGATTTGGACTAGGCTGGCCAGAGCCCAGCCATAAGCTGCCCAGGGGAGGGGACAATCTGCAAATAGGGTTGACCCTGGGTCCCACCCCAAGTGTTCGTGTGCCATAGGGCCCCATGCCCCAGCCTCCGACCACCAAGCCCTTTTGGGGCCCTTCCCGCTCCCCCCCCCCGCCCGGCCACTGGCTCATGAGCTCCTGGGCCTTGCAGCTTGGCTCTGCCCCACATGCTGTGACCTCCTTTGTCCTTCCCAGACACTCCAGCCCAGCCCAGGCCATTTGGCCTGACCCAGTCAGTCCCCTCCAGGGGATGGAGTCTGGAGACTGCCTTTGGCCCCACTAGGGCCAGAGACCCACGGTCTGGAAGCCCTCAGCACTGCTCCCAGCAGGTCCTATCTATTCCGTGTGCACCTACTGTGTGTCAGATGCTGCGCTGGGCCCTGTGACAAGCGACGCCTCGTGCCTGCTCTCAGGGAAGTTACGGGCAGCAGAGGGGACAGGCAGAAAACCAGCGAATGCCTGGATACATTGGGCTCCTTGTTATAAGTGCCTCCTGGCTGGTCACTGGATTCTGTAAGGGGGCTGCGGGGGTGGGGGTGGGGGAGGGGCTTTCCAAGGAGGTGACATTCAGGCTGAGATAGGAAGAACACCAAGGAGTCCCTGAGGCACATAGCAAGGGGAACAGAGCTCTAGCGAGGAGACAGCAGTGCAAAGGCCCTGAGGTTGGAACACTTGGCACAGTGGAGGGACTGGGAGAGGCCAACCAGGTAGGCACCCCCGCCCCGACCTCGCCTCTCTGACCCCAGCCTGTGTAGGAAAAGAGAGATAATAAACCTAGTCCTGGGAACTGAGGATGACGAGGGTGGAACGTCTGTGTGCTCCGTGACTAGCGCTAGTATTAACGACAGTGCAGGGGCACCCAGGAGGCTCAGTCAGTTAAGCGTCTGCCTTTGGCTCAGGTCATGATCTCAGCGTCCTGGGATCCAGCCCCACATGGGGCTCTCTGCTCAGCGGGGAGCCTGCTTCTCCCTCTGCCTGCTGCTCTCCCTGTTTGTGCTCTCTCCCTCTCTCCCTCTGACAAATAAATAAATAAAATCTTAAACAAAACAAAACAGTGTAGACAGGCAGTGGGGTGGCAGGGGCAGCACGGTCCTGGAAGGAGGGGCCGAGATGGGGTCTTGCAGCTGACCCTTCCCTGCCTGTGACTTGGGGCCGGGTTCCACGGTCAGATGAAGTTGTATGCTCAGGAACAATGCCCCCGGGGGCCAAGCATCTATTTTGTGCGATCCAGACACAGCCCCCGTGTGCCAGGAAAGTGGGGCTCAGAGGTGGGTGCGGGAGTGGGCCCTCGGTCTGGGCTTCCACAGGCCGTCCTCACCCAGGCCACCCCATCCCTGCACAGGAGCAAAAGAGAGTGTCTCAGGGACCCGGAAGCTGTCCCACCAACCACAGGACAGCTGTGGGCCTAGAGGCTGAACAGCAGACATGGATGGTGGGGGAGCTGTTGTCACATCATCCCTGAAAGGTAAGCCTGGACCAGGGGAGGGCCATCTGTGCAGGAGGAGCTGCGTGTGGGGAGGGTGGGGACACCTGCTTAGAAGCTGGGGTGCTCCCCTCCTCCCTAAATGAACTAGGCCCAGAAAGGGTCTGGAGGACAGAAGCTGGACCCTTGAGGCCCCACTGTGTGCTGGGCTGTGTCTCTGCCCAGCTCCATGCTCAGCTCCATGCTCAGCTCCATTGGGCTTCCATCCTGCTCTGTCCTGGCCTCCTTCTGGTTTCCAAAGCTTCCAGGAAAGGGCAGGAGGAGGGAAGTAGTGGGATGGGCCGGGAACTGCCTGTTCTCTGAGTTCCACTGGGACAACCCAGAAACTGGGGCAGGGAGGCCCAGACAGAAAGGAAAAAGAGGGGAGGGGAAGGGAGGGGAGGGAAAGCAGGGGAGAAGGAGAGGAGGAAGGGAGGGGAGAGTGGGAGGGGAGAGGAGAGGAGAGGGGGAGCAAAAGGGAGGGAGAGGGAGGGGGGAGAGGGGAGAGAAGGCCAGGAGAAGGGGAGGAGAGGGAGGAGAAAGAGGGGTGGAAGGGAGGGGAGAGGAGCCCAGAGAGGGGGAAGGGAGACCTGGCATCCTGGAAGATGCTGTTTGCACACTCGCTAGGGGGAGTGTCTGGCGTGAATGGCGGCCAGGAGGGGTCAGTGTGGGTGTGTGGAGCAGAGCATGTGAGCAGGAGTGTGTAAGAATAAGTGTGTGCTTGTGAGTGAGAGCAAGCGAGGGTCTGTGTGAGTGTGTGCGCAGGTGTGAGGGGTGCTGTGGTGACAGCCAACAGAGCCCAGGAGGCCCAGGGACCAGGAAGGCCCCCCCCACCCTGTGTAGGACTTTCCCAAGGCTCTGCCCTCAGCCCAGGAGCTGGGCCCCCCACTCCTGCGTCATCCCCATTCCCCTGGGACAGAGAGGGCCTGTCCCACCTTGGAGGGGACACCCCCACGGGCCCAATGCTGAAGTCACCCCCTGCAGCCCCCTGCAGAGCATCACCCGTTTCACTGACGAGGGCGACTGAGGCCCTGGCAGGGTGCGGCTGAGACGGGAGGTTCACCCCATCGCCCACCTCCTGCCCGGTGGCAGTGAGGGAGCCACGGGGCCGGGCCGCAGCAAGCCCAGGAAGGCCCAGGGTCGCTGGGCAGGACTTTCTGCAGGCACTGGGTCCTAGGAGGAGCCTGGAGGGATAGCAGGACCCTCGGCCATGGCAGGCAAACACAGGGACATGACCTTGTCCTGCATGCATGCACGTGTGTGTGTGTGTAAGTGTGGCTGGGGGGGAGAGTGGGGAACAGGGACCCTCATCTCCTGGCTCAGTCTCATCTTCCTTTTGCTGGTTCTCCCCCAGCACTGACCCACCATCCCCTGAAACCCCGCTCCACCCTACCCTCTGGGATCCCCGTGGGAGTGCTCCTCCCCAGGACCTTGGCTTCACCCCTGCCAGCTCCCCCACCCCGGCTGCCCAACAGGTTGGAGGGGGTTGAAGTGTCCCCCCAAAATTCATGATCCCCCAGAACCTCGGAATGTGGCCTTATTCGGGAAAAGCATGTTTGCAGATGGCATTAGTTAACACGAGGTCATGTGGGAGCAGGGCGGTCCCTACTTCTAGGGACTGGTGTCCTTGTAGGAGGAAGGGGGACTCACAGAGACACGGGAGGAGGCCACATGGAGACTGAGGCAGAGACGGAGGGGTGCGGCCACAAGCCAGGGAGGCCTGGGGGCCCCAAAGCTGGACGAAGCAGGAAGCATGCTCCCCCAGAGCCTCACAGGGACCCGCCTCGGGGACACCTTGACTTCAGAGCCTCCAGACCCTGGGAGGGTATTTCCTGTTTTCTAAGCCACTTGGTGGTCATTTGTGGTGCAGCCCCAGGACCCAGACACAGGGCTGCCCCCTCCTTCCCTGTCGCCTCCTCACTTCCACCGAGTTCTGGAAAGAGCAAAGCCCCAGTACCTCGGCAGAGGAGGGTTTGTGCAGTGGGGCGGCCCCAGACCCCCACTCAGACCCCCAGCTACAGGTGGCCGCCACCACCCCGGCTTCCCACTCGTGGCGCAGCCCCGGTGTCCCCTGGGTGCTCCAGGGCAGAGACTGAGGCTGGGGAGGGCCACGAGCTCCGGGAGAGGTGCAGGCCACCTCTGATGGGCCACTGGGCTGCAGGACTCCCCGATGGCCTTGCATAACGGAAAGGGACCACGGAATGCTTACGGGCTCCCTCCCTTACCGCACAGACTTGCCCCACAATCCTGCCTGGGCATCTGCTCCCTGGGGGGCCCTGTTCAGTGCTGCCAACACTGCATCGCTCTCCCCACACTGCAGACGCCAAAACCGAGGCTAGAGCAGAGCGGCCTCTCCTGGCCTGCACCCCAGCCTACCCCCTCCGCTAAGCAGCTCTGGGGCAGGCAGTTCCCCCCAGCTGTGGGCCTGGTTGCCATGGCTTCGGAGGAGAAGAAAGAGGAGAGGATTCCTGAGCTGCATCCAGAAAGACAGGCTCGCCCCCCCCCCCCCCCGCCCCTCCTTCCTCACTCCCTTTCTCTGATGTCAAAGTGGCCCTTTGTGTAGCCAGAGGCCCGTGCCACTTCCTCCCCTACGGCCATGGCCGGGAGCAAAGGAGGTCAGAGAGCCCAAGGGGCCAGGAAATGAGTCAGGGGACCCCAGCCTGGCCAAGACTTCCTAGAGTGAGGGCTCCAGACCCTCCTTCCCACAGGGAAGGGCCGCCAGCAGCTCTCCTACTAGCCGCTGCTCTCTTGCCTCTGTGCCTTCGGCTATGCAGTTCCCTCCATGTGGGCAGCCCTTCCTCACCCCTCACGTTCAGCCCCACTGGGAAACGTCCCCCTGCATTCTGCACCTGCCTCCATCCCTGCGTCTTCATGGGGCTCTGAGGTCTCCTTTCCACCCGGTGTTCCCAGGGCCGGGATAGGCTGCTGCTCAGTAAATGAGTAGATGTTGCTTCATTGTTGCAATGTCCCCTTCCAGATGAAGAAGGGAAGGAAGGAGGGAGCTGATGAGATGTCAGTCCCCCTGGTTATCCTCCCCCATTCGCACTGGACCCAGCACGTGGGTCCGGCTGTCCTCGTGCTTCCCAGCACAGATCTCCACCCTTTGTGGTCTGTCAGCTTCCTGGCCTATGAGAGTCTCCTTCCTGGGGGAGTGGGTGCTCTCTCCACACCACAGAAGAGTGGGTGCTCAGAGAATGTGTGGGAAGGAAGGAAGGAGGGAAGGAGGGAGGGAGAGAGAGAGGGAGGGAGAGAGGGAGAGAAGGAGGGAGGAAGGAGAGAAGGAAGGAAGGAAGGAAGGAAGGAAGGAAGGAAGGAAGGAAGGAAGGAAGGAAGAGAGGGAGGGAGGGAGGGAGGGTAGGAGGGAGGAAGGAAGGAAGGGAGGGAGGGAAAGAAGGAAGAGAGGGAGGAAGGGAGGGAGGGTAGGAGGGAGGAAGGAAGGGAGGGAGGGAGGGAGGAAGGGAGGGAGGGAGGGAGGGAGGGAGGAAGGAAGAGAGGGAGGAAGGGAGGGCTGGAAGGAGAAGGAGGAAGGAAGGGAGGCAGGCGGGCAGGAGGAAGGGACCCCAGGTTCTGGTCGGGTTCAGGAGTCTCACCGAACCCGTCCAGGACCAGGAGCTCCAGCAGCCCTGCCTCTGAGCCAGCCTCAGGGTAAGCAGGAGGTGGCAGGAAGGATGAACATTCGTCCAGGTCTCGGCAGCCCCCACAACGACGCGGGCAGCTAGGTTGAGGGGCTAGAGATGAGGGCACAGGGTCAGGGGGCACGGCTGCCGGCCGCAGGCAGACTGACCGGCACCAGCCACCAGGAGCAGGTTATGCTCAGAAGCCCTCACCTGGGGGGCTGGCTGACAGCAGGCGGGCACGCGGCGGAGGGCCCCGAGCGGTCCCCTTGAGGGCGAGTCCTGCACGCTGGGCTCCAGGCCCAAGGTGGGGAGAAACCAGTCCAACTTTCCACTGAAAATAAATACCCCAGCAGGCCTCTGTGGGTAGGGAGGAGGGCTGGCTGTGTGAATGGCTTGCTTTGCACACTTCCATGATTATCTGAATTTTTACCAAGAGCATAGATTATATACATATTTGTTGAAGAAAAGAAAATAAATATCTGATGACCCCAAGGCCTCTGCCTTCCCTGGAAACTTCTACACTGCTGGGCAGTTGTGACAAAGCCCCAGAAGATCTGTCTTCCCTGGCCCTCAACCCACCTTGGGAACATGTCCTATGGGCTAGACCCCTCACCCAAAGGTGGCCATGCATTTTTTATCAATTTGCTTCTTCATTCCTTCACTACTCTGTGTCAGGCCCATGTCCCCTGAAAGCTGCCAGTCTAACAGGGAGACAGGTACGAGGACCACATACCCACCATGCCACCGAAGAATGTGGTGTAGAAGTATAGCTGTGGGAGTAGTCAAGGAGGGCATCACAGAGGAGGTGACCTTTGAATGGGGCCTTGAAGAGCGAGTAAGAGTTTGTCAGAAGGAAAGCGGGTAGGGGAAGGACGTTCCAGGCAGCAAGGAGAGTGTGAGCTCCAATGTGGATGTGATCGAGGTGCCAGGAGGAGTCTGGGGCAAAAGGGACACGAGTGTGGGGCAGGGTTAGCAAGAGATCAGGCTGGATGGGTGTGGAAACCAAAATCACAAAATGCCTAGATGCCGGGCAAGGGGCTTGCAGATTTTCCTTTGGGCCAATGACTGTGAACTTGCTCACCAAGGACACAGCTTTGGGTTTTGGGTTATTTATTTTTTTTTCTAAGATTTATTTATTTATTTGTCGGAGAGAAAGAGAGCACAAGCAGGGGGAGCAGCAGGCAGAGGCAGAGGGAGAGGCAGGCTCCCTGTGGAGCAAGGAGCCTGCTGTGGGACTCGATCCCAGGACTTTGGGATCGTGACCTGAGCCGAAGGCAGACATTTAGCCGGCTGGGCCACCCAGGCGCCCCTGGGCTCTGGATTCTGACCCACAGGCCACGGTTGGAAGTTCCCAGCTGGTTCTGACCAACTCCCGGGGTTGGTGTCCACTGCTGTAGCTGGGGTCATTGCAAATGTGAGAGTGACAGGATCCGGCTAAAGGCTTGGGAGGACAGTGATTTGCCTGAGGCCCCAGGGATAAGGGGCAGAGCCGGCCTCCAACCCAGGTCACTCTGACCCCAAGACCACCCCTGCTGTCTGTCAGCGTGGGCTGGGGCCTCGTGCTCCCTTTGCTCATGTGCTCAGGGGCTTCCAGGGTCTGGCCCTGCTGCACTCAGGGACACAAAGGTACCAAGTCATGTTTCAGGCACTTTGTCTCCAGAAGGGAGCATGAAGCTGTCCTCCGAGCTCCCACTCCCAGCCCCTTCCAGGGGCAGCTCCTGACTTCCTTTCCCTCTCCACACAGCATGGGGTGTCCTCGGAGGCTACCCTGAAAGAGCAGACTTTGGCATGAGACAGACCCGAGTTCACGTCCAGGCTGTACCTGGAGGGGACAGGAGGGTCTCAGGCAAGCACGTGCTCCTCCAAGCTTAGCGTCCTCACCTGTAAGCAGGGGTGGAGGGTGGGGAGAGAAAGCATCCCTCAGGGGATGGGAGAAGAGCTTCAGCACAAGGACCTGGGCGCGGGGCCAGGTGCGGAGCCGAGCCTGAGCAAAGCTCACTCCCTTCCGGCTGCCTGCAGGTGCGCCCGGGCTCCACACCTGCCTCACCCTATTTGGAGCAGGATCATGGGGGAGTTTCCACGCGGAAGGGCTGTGTCTGCTGCCAGTTAGGGTGCAAGGGAATTACACGCAGGGTGCAGACGTGTTCTCTGATGACTTCATGAGCGAGGCATGCTTGGGCAGAAAGGTCTCTATTCTCTGAGGCCGGGGACTGTAAAGCTGCAAGACTCTGAGGACTGACCCTGAGCAGTGGTGTTCAGTCCCCTTGGGTGCTGAATACGTTTTGCCAGCAACGCCTTGTGTGGGTGCCCAGTCTATACAACGGATAAAAACTGGGCCGCTCTGCTTGAAGAGGGGGTGTGGAAGGCGGTCCTGGGGAAAGGTCCAGGGTCCCATTTTCCCTGTAGCCCTGGATCCTGGGGAGATGGGGTTGGAGCTGCTCCTGGCTGTGGATCGGGGTAGCTGGGGAGAGGGCACTGTGGACAGAGTCCAGCAGCCGATATTTACCAGCTGGTATGAAAGGACTTCTGTATCCTCAAAACCGCATGCTGGTGCCAGTGTGGCTGGGCCAGGGAGCTCATGTTTCACAGCAAGAAGTCAGTCTCTACAACAACAATGATCATATGTCTTTGTGAAAAATCATAATGATGTCAACCTTTTAATGTCCCCACGGTCTCTTCTCTTAAACTTGAAGGGATGTTTTATTGAAAACCTCTCTTGTCTAGAAGAACTATTCATATGAATCCAGCAATTCCATTAGCTTCCCTTTTTCCTTTGTTAAATTCAAGTACAATTACATAAAAATAGTACCAATATATGATTCTTCTGGTTTTGTAAGTCTTTCTACCTATCTGTTCCTCACCCATCCTTCTGTTTGTGTATTTGCATGTAAGTCCCCCGAAATGATGTTCACCTAATGCCAGTGGTTATTTCTGGCAGGTGGGACTGGGGCTGGGTTCTCAATTCCATCTTGGGGATTTTTGGCATGTTGTGAATTCTTTGTTATGAGCAGGTAGCACTTTTATTTTGTTTTAATGGTTTTTTTTCTTAAAAAGTAAGATGGAAAGAAAGCATTAAGATCATTAACCAGAATTCATTCTGGAAACTGAGTACTGAGTACTAAAGCCAGTGATGACTGCTATTTTTCTTTTTAATTTCTAAAATCAAGGAAAAACTATTTTACTTTTAAAATGAGGGGGAAAGGACATTGTGGAGATCGTGAATCAAAAGCGGCTGGCAATGATCTATTCATCGACAAATATTTATTGAACAACTTAATGCCAGGGTCCCATGTTTCCCGTTCTCTTATAACTTCAGGTTTTCAGTCCCCGCATTCTGTAAAACCTTTTCTATCACAGTCCCTGTAATTCTTATAAGATGCCACTAGGTGGCAGTATGCACACCCGTATTCTGGGTGGCGCTGTGCTGCGCTGCTCAAGTCAGGTAAGATTTCAGTTCAAGACACCTATTACTGCTTTGTAAGTTCTCATTGGCAGAATTATGTCATATATATCGATATGTATATATCGATATATACCTATATAGCTACATCTGTGTCTATATCTATATCTAAAATCTGCAGTATCTATATACAAATACAGATACATTTTAGGATTGGGAACATTACAATTAAGGGTGCTCGACTACTTGTCTTCCTCAAATAAACACTCCAGACACAAGTCAAACAAGAGACTAAAGCAAACAAACACGATACTTCTGCACACGAGACAGGGTGGCCTAGAGGCCAAGCACCCCGGCTTTGGAAGCCAATAGATAGGAGTCCAAATCCTGGATTCATCCATCATTTGCTTCATCACCTTAGTCAAATTACTTGAGCTCCTTTGGCCTCAGTGTCCTTGTTTCAGTGCTGGGGATCTAATGGAGTCTGAATCACGGGGTTGTTCTGAGAGTTAAGTGAAATGGGGTAGGGAAAGAAATGAGGATCTAGCTGTTAGTATTCCTGCAGTCATTTCCACCTAGAAAACTCCTACTCATACCTGAAGACCCAGCTCAAAGGTCTCCTCCTCAGTGAAGCCCCTGCTAACTTTCTAACAGGGAGTGAGACACTCCAGAGGGAGGAGAGTTCCAGGTGGAGCAAACTCTGGGGACCAAGGCCCTGGGGCTCACATTCAGAGACACATTTCCTTGGAAACTTGGAGTTAAAAAAATTCTACAAATAACCCTAACACATTTCATTAAAGAACAACAAAAACATATATAGTAAAACTCTTGCTAAGCAAAATTGTTTTATTTTACCTGCTTCTGTTACAACTAGAGTCAAATGATACCTTCTGAGGACAGAACGGTGGGTTACCTTTTTGGGCTTCAGGAGTTCACCTTTGAAAAGGAGTGTGGCCCTAACCTGCCTCCTGGCTTGTGGTGAGGATCAAAGTGACACCATAAAGATGAAAGTTGCCCTGCCTCTGGTTTCATTTCCTACCGCAAGGTTGTCTTTTTTTTTTTTTAAAGAACACAAATCAGATATTACTTCCTGCTTGAAACCCTCCCCAGGCTGCCTGCGGCCTAAAGAACAAAGGCCAGGCTCCTAAGGATGCCTGAAGAAGCCCCTGGACGAGTGCATTTTTGCCCCTTCCACTCGGTGTCCTGGGTCTGCTCAGCTGCCCTCGGCTGGTGACTCCCAGATCCCCGGGGTCCTCCTCTTCTGTCTCCAGCCCCGAGACCAGCGCGCAGGCCCCACATCTGTCTACCTCCAGCCGCCTCCCACAGCCTCTTTCAGGCCGTCTTCCAGGTTCCAATCTAAGTACAGCCCAGCATTAGCTGTGATGCCACGGAACACACCCCTGAGCCTCACTCTCCTGTGTGCAGAGGGGCCCGGGACACCTAACTCCTCGGGGTGGGCAGGAAGTCTGGCGAAGACACGCGTGAGGACTCGGGCCAGGCCCCGGCCCACTGCGGGGCGCGACTGCGCGGGTTCCGGCCCTGGGGCTGGGCTGCAGGGCGGCGGGCTAGGGCGGCCCTGCAAAGGGGCCGCGTCTGGGCTGTGAGGGGCAGGGCAGCGGGTGGGAGGGCTTCCCCGACATCGGTCCAACCCCGCCGGCCCAGAGTGCCGCCGGTGGGAGCCCCGGGACCTCAGTTCGGCGGGCCGCCCCTCCCGGCCCCCGCCGAGGCTTCCCCGGACTCGGGCACCACAGGCGCGCTCAGTCCCTCGCAGTCCTGAATTCCCGGCGCGACTGTCCGGCGCGGTCTCGGGAGCGTAGCCCTGTGGCTTGCTGGGCAGGCGCGGAGCGCCGGGCGCATGCCCGATCCTGGGGGGGGGGGGGGGCGGAAGCTCGGCGCGGGGACGCGGCCGGGCGCGCGCCTTGGCGGTGAAGCCCGCCTCAGCCGGTCGCCGCGCATGCGCGACCTGCGCCGACGCAGCACGCCCTGAGGGCGCAATCCCGCCGCCGCCGCCGCCGCCCGCCGCCGCCGCCGCCGCCCGCCCGCCGCCGCCGCCGCCGCCCGCCCGCCGCCGCCGCCGCCGCCCGCCCGCCGCCGCCCGCCCGCCGCCGCCGCCGCCGCCGCCGCCAGCCCGCCGCCGCCGCCGCCGCCGCCGCCGCAGGGACCGCTGTGCGCCCGCGGCGTGAGGCGTGGGAGGGAGCACCGCCCGTCGGTTCGCGGCGCCGCCTCGGAGTGGTCTGCTCTCGCCTCCCGGCGCCCCGCGCGGTCCGAGTGAGTGCGGGCCTGGGGAGGGGGCCGGGGGGCGGGCGGGCGGGCCGGCTCCTGGAGCTGGGGGTTGGCAGGGCCTAGCGGGGCCAACCAGCCGGTCCGCGCGGCGGATATGGCGGAGACGGGCCCCTCCCGCGCGGGGCTCGGGAGGCCGGTGAAGTGGGGAGGACGAGGGAGGGGCCCCGGGAGGACGGCGCTGTGGGGAGGACCGGGGCGCGGGCGGGTCGGGAGATGTGGGGCGGACTGGGGGGTCTCCGGGAGGACGGGGGGGACACGAGAGTCCAGGGAAGGGGGACGAGGGGGCGGGTTCTGGGAGAACGGCGCTGGGTGGAGGACGGACTTGTGGGGAGGTCGGTGGGCTCTGGCAGGCCTGGGGACGAGGGGAGGCCGGGGGCTCGGGTAAACGGGGAGGTTTGGGGGACATGAGAAGGCCTGGGGGGGTTCGTGAAAGATGGGGAGGTTGGTGGATTCGGGGTCTCGGAGAGACGGAGGGGCTCGAGGCCCGAGCGCACAGGGAGGCCGGAGGCTTGGGGAGGCCAGCAGGCTTCCTTGGGAGCCGGCCAATTGCCTCAAAAACAAAAGGGGGGAGAGAGGAAGGAGGAGGAAGAGGGAAATCCTTGGGGACCTGGAGGGGGGGCGGGGGAATAGCCCTGACCCTATATGGGGACTCACTGGCCCTCAGGGAAGGGCGGGCTTCACACCCGGGTCCGCGCGGGCTCCTTCCCCGCAGCTGGCGCGCAACTTGCTGTGGCCCTGTGGTTTTCGGGGCGAAAGCCCCGGAGACCTCGTTGATTCATTGTGCCTCCAAGTTTACCCCTCTTCCCAACCCAGCCCCCAGCTCTGCTGCTGGCTTAGGTGGAAGAAGGACTTGCTGTTTCTTTCTCTCTCCTTTCCTTTCTTTTCTCAGGAGGAGGAGTGTGTGTGTGTGTTACTTGGTTTTATTTAATTGGAGGATTTAGCTTAATGCACTAAGGGTAAAAAGAAATTTTTTTTAAGTCATTTCAACAGTGTCTCATTCTTGCATAGTTAGCCTGCAGCTGGGTTTTTGGCAGTGAGACTAAGATAATAGTAATGTAGTAATTATGGGAACTGGTTGAAATACATTCAAGCTGAAGGCGGTGTAAGGATTTGGGGATCTGTACTTAAGACCACGAACGCTGGGATTCTTAGGTAGAATGTTGGGATTTTCTCTTCTTCAAAAGGAGTAATTCTAAAGTACTAGAAAGCAGGTGTCCTGATACCCAAGCCGGCACTCTTTTCATATTACGCAATGCATACAATGTCAAGCAAGTGTCATCAGGTCTTGGGTTCCATATCCATTAGTGATAGCCAGACTATTAAAGTTCTGTAAGCCCCTGGTGAACTTTTCATCTTTTGGGGAGAATGAGGATATAGGAGAAATATTTGTTTTCTCAGGTGTGAAAAAAAGTTGTAACTCTTTAAAGGCAAGCAAGGCCCATATGTCTTTGAATTTTAGTTCTCCGGAAGGATAGCAGGTATGTGTAGTAGATACTCAGTAACCAAATAAATGCAAAAAAATAAAAAAAAACCTTTGCTTTTGTGTATACCCTTGTAGCAGGCGTTGTACTGGACTCTGCAGGGTGATAACTGGATGAGAAATGATCCTCTCCAAAGGTCTTTGCAGCCGAGGGAGGGAGACAGAGAAGTCGGTCAGTGATGATGGTACAGTGGGTAAGTCCTGTGATAGAGGTGCGCCCAGGGCATTATGACGGGTACTCATCTTTCTTCAGTCCCCCACATTCTTAACCCTTTTTATACCTATTGTAATTTACCCCCTACCCCAGACCTATTTTCCCCATACCTTCCAGTAGCCTCTTAGTAATTTTTCTTCATGGTCATACAGACTCATCTCTTCTTCACATTTGATTTCTGGCAGACAGTTTCCTGGAGATCTCCGTTCTCTTCTTTTCTGAGCTGCTTGCTCCTTCGGTCTTTTCTTGTGTTGTCCCTGGATGTTCCTTTGTTCTCATCGTTTGGCTTTTGTCCAGAGTTGGATTTTATGTTTGTGGCAACTCTTGTCTTTGTCTTTCTTCACTGACTTCTTCCTTTTGGTGCCGTTAATTACTTTAAAAAGATAGTACAGTGTTTTTGGACAAGTTGAAGACAGCCTTCAGCATTCCCTCCTCTTGAGCAACACTGCTCCGGCTTGGACTTGTTTCCCTCTCTCCTGGTGCACAGCCACCATTCTGGAATCTCCCTTCATCGTCGTCCTGGGGATTCCCTTATCCCTTCTAATGGAAGCTCATGCCTTGCTCATTTTTTGTTGATGCTCGTGTTTTGGTGGAAGACTTTCTCCAGGGGCATTCTGACATAGGATGCTTAGGAGGCAAACCTTTTGGGACCATGCATGATTGAAACTTGATTGATGGTTTCGCTGGGTATAGAGTTCTGTATTAGAATTCATTTTTGTTCATAAATTCAAAGATTGCTCCATTGCCTTCTTGTTTTTATGTTACTGTTTTAGAATTCAGAAGCTATTCTCATTTTTCCTTTGTATGTAACTTGTTTCCCCTCCCATCTTTAGACGCTTGTAGGAGTTTTACAATTTGTCCAAGTCTTTTGAAATATCGTGATGGTGTACCTTGTGTGGTCGGTTTTCATCCACTGTGCTGCATATTCAGCGGGTCCCTTCATTCTGGCAACTGGGAGTTTTTAGTTCTGGGAATACTCTTTGGCATTACTGTGCTGAGGTTTTCTCTCTTGCTTTTCCTTATTTTGTTTTTCTGGAAGTCTTATTATCCGGAACTTGGCTGTCCTGGGCAAAGGTTGTAATTATCTTAATACCCTTTTCTTCTTCTTCTTCTTCCTTCCTTTGCTCCTCCTTTTCTGCCTTTTTTTGGGGGGGGGTGTCTCTTTATTCTCTGTTCAGGGAGATGACTTCAGTTTGACTTAACCTTTTCTTTAGTTTATTATTTCTGATTTCAGAAAGGTTCTTTAGATTTCCAAGGGCTCTTTTTCTATTTTTCTAGAAGAACATCCTGTTTTTCTTTGTTGATTGCAGTGTTGTCTTACCTTTATATTATTGATAGTTTGTATAGTCTCTGTTTCTTTTAGGTTGTTTCCTTCCTTCTCCTGTCTGACGTGGTGGGGCCCTTTGACTTTTACATCAGGGTATTCTGGGTGGGCCATGTGTTGGGGGTCCCCAGGGTTAGTATCTTTAGATCTGTCTTTTGGAGCTGATCAGATTCCCCAGAAATATTCTCCAGTCTCTTTCCGGCACAATTCTGACTTCAGAATCTAGAAGCCAGCAGTGTGCGTGTGTGGTCTGTTGTAGGAGAGCTGGAGAATTCACTTTTCACTGTATATACTGTCATTAAGTCCAGCTCTGTTCAGTGCAGCTGGGCAGGGTGACTTCAGTCCATAGATGCCTCTACTTTTCCGGGGAATGCCCCCTCCCATCTTCTTTCAGAGTGAGGGGGTGTCACGTTGTGCCCGGCGTTGAGGTTCTGGTTTCAGCTTCCATGGCCTTCCCCGGCTCCTCTGTATTTGGGGCTATGCCTTCTTTATCCCCGTTCTGTCTACACTGCTGCTGCCACTTCTGGTCTTCTAGGACACTGCTGTGCAAGTGTAAGTGGTTTCCGTGTGTTCCACTGCTGAATTAGGACCTGGCTTTCTTGGGCCTGCTGCCTCATTTACTCTACTTCAGTCTGTTATAGTTTCTGTCTCCTCCAGGTTTCTTCTTTTTACTTTTTTGTTTGGGTCTCAATCTTCCATGTTAGAAGATTTCCCCAGTACTTCAAAAATCTTGGCTTTTTTCTCCTTTCAGTTCTCCCTGTGCTGTTTCAAACATTTTTTAAAAAGATTTTATTTATTTACTTATTTGAGGGAGTGAGTGTATGCACAGGAGAGAGAGCAGAGAGCACAAACGGGGAGGGGCAGAGGGAGAGGGAGAAGCAGACTCCCTGTTGAGCAGGGAGCCTGACCTGGGGCTCCATCCCTGGACCCTGGGATCATGACCTGAGCTGAAGGCAGATGCTTAACAGACTGAGCCACCCAGGTGCCCCTGTTTAGAACATTTTTAAAAAATATCTCTTTAGTATAGTTTTGATGGAAGGCAGTGGAACAGATGTCTATACTCTGTCATTGTATCGTGCACTTATTAGCCAACCACACCCTGTTAATTTATGATTTTTGATATGTTTGAATAGTTTCCAGTTGCTACACATGTATTTCTTTTCTTTTTTTTTTTTTTTTTAAGATTTTATTTATTTATTTGACAGAGAGAGATACCAGTGAGAGAGGAGACACAGGCAGGGGGAGTGGGAGAGGAAGAAGCAGGCTCCCAGCGTAGGAGCCTGAGGTGGGGCTCGATCCCAGGACTCTGGGATCACGCCCTGAGCCGAAGGCACACGCTTAACGACTGAGCCACCCAGGCGCTCCTTCCTGTGTGTTTCTTAAGTAGAAATAGGTTTGAAGACAGGGACGTGGTGCCCTCTTCTCACCCCTCATCCCAGGCATTGCCCAGTAGGCTTGCGTGGGAGGTGATGGAACTGGCTGAGGGGTGAGTTCAGTAGAGCTTCAAGAAGTGAAAGGAAGGGGGTTTTAATGCGCATGTTGTCTCTCCTTGTCAGGTTCTCTGAGGACTATGGAAAGAGGAAAGAGAAACCGGGAGCATTACCTTTAAACCCACGTTTGATTTCTTCACAGAGGTATCGTGGCCTTCAGAACTGTGAGTATAATTCTCTTGCTACATTTGTGTTTTGGTTTTTCCTTTTGTTTTGATTTTTCTTTCATCTGTCTTAAGGTTTCTTTGACGTATACTAGAAACAAATAAAAGCTAGTTGATTTTGCAGAGTAGGTGAGGGAAGAAATATTAGTTGTTTAGTGCCTTTTATGTGTGGAGAGAGGCAGGCAGGATGACAGTGCTGTCCCTGATAGTTGTGACAGTAGCAGCATGTGCCCTAGAAGAGTGCCCCAACAGGGTCAGCCCTGGGCCATCCAGCTCCTCAGTGAGTCTCTGGCAGTAATCCCCTGAATGAGGCTACCCTTCGCCCCTGTTTCACATTTGCATAACTGAAACAGAGGTTAAAGGTTACTAAGTTAGTAAAAAGCAAAGCTGGGATTCAGACTCAGTCTGGTTTTGGAGCCTGTGCTTTTTACTCGTGTTTTATTCTTACGGGCTCTGGATTCAGATGTTGGCTTGGCTGCTTACTTACTAACTCTTCACTAACTACCGAAACCTAGCTCTCTCTCCATGCCAACTCTTCACTGACTACTTAAACCTAGCTCTTTCCTCTGACAAAGGGTGCTCTCCCAGGGTTGTGGTGGATGCCGTAGGAATGTGAAATGTGCTCAGCTTTCACAAATGTTAGCAATTGCTATTCGGTGGCAGTTCCCCCACTTTAATGAGAGGAAAACTAAGCCCCAGAGATTGGGTTATTTGTGATTTGTTAATTTGTAACCTTGGCACTTGTGCTGCACTCCACAGTTGGGAGGTTATAGAGTTGAGATTCTATTCCAGTTTGTCTTATTTCCAAAGACTGCTCTTTCTGGTAGGCCTAGTGGTAAATCGAGGACAGATCGTTGATAGAAGATTCATCAATCTGTCTTGTGGTATTAGCATTGGTAAGATTTTAGCAATACATTGCTTTGGTGTAAAAGCCCCATAAACTTAGACTTCATGGATTCAGAATTCAGAATCATTATAATTACGTTGAATTTGACTTTGGCAAGTGTCTTTGTCTTAGATGTCTAAGGGGCAGAACCCTGGATTGTTTTTCCATTTCCTTCTGGGGGTCAGTTCACTTTCCTCCTTTGTTCTCCTTTCTCCTCCAAACCCACTTTTGTTTCTGCCAGGATTATGTATTAGGGAAGGGAAGGAAAATTGTGTCACGAAGTTTCAGTTTCCAAGTAAGGCGTGGAAGTCTTGCTCCTTTTCTCTGATTCCTTCTACCCTTTCTTGGCTACGAGAGGCACCTGTTCTGTGTGCTGTGCCAGGTGTGACTCTGCTGTCTTTTGGAGAAGGCCATGCCCAGCTGTTTACATCCCTTGTCTCCTCCCCACCCTCCCTGCACATTTCGATGTTTCTTCCTGTAACAGTGGGCTATATTTATTGGGTACAAGTCTGTTTTTGCATCTTTAAGGGCAAAGATTTTGTTATTTCGTTTCTGCATGTTTTCTGCTTGACCCATGGGTAGTTTTCACTAAATGCTGGATGAAGTAGTGTTTAATGCTTGCCACAAAATAAGTTCTCTTTTCTTAGTGGATCCAAACAAGAGGGAGAATATCAAGTATAACTTTTCATCAGCATTAGCTATTAAAAATAGTTTGTTATGGTAGAGCCCAAGACAGTTTCATATTTAGCAGAAATTACACAAAATTTTTCTTCTTAATGTGATGTGCAGCAGAACGAAGGCCTGACAGGGAACTGAGAGCCCATTCTTGGCTCACTGGAACTTTGAGCACCGGGATATAATCTGCTGCTTCTAGTTTGGCCCTCCCCTCCCCTCCACCCCTGTTTGAAAATATGTAAACCCAGGAAAAATACCTTATAACCAGTGTTTCTATAATTGTTTCCCCCAATTCTGGACAACTGGTGAGGCCACACGAGTAAGCCTGGCTTTGTACAGCATCGACTTAATGGTGTTCCTCTGAGATCCGGGTCCCTTGATGTACCTGAGTGCCCTGGTCCACTTAAGCCCCTGCAGGATGGATCAGGTTCTTGGTTCCTGATTTGTTTTGGGGTGTTGCATTCTTAAGGCAGAACTTGGGATGGAGGTGTTTTACAATCAGAATTCTAGGAAAGCAAAGCAAAGTTTTGGAGGAGTTGAATTGCTGAAATATGTATGGAGATTATTTTCAGGGTTAATGGGGTGTGGGGAGGCAGTAGACAGAAAGGAAGGTTGCCCGGAGACCCATCTGAAACCCCCCATTTGGTGAATAAAGATAGGTTATTTAGCGTCAGGGCAGCTGAGAGCAATCGACATAGATTGAACTGTGAGGTTCTGGGGCTGTTTGTCCAAACAAAGAGTCGCTAGGGTAAGGCGGTGCTGACTGTCGGCTCCGGAGGGCAGCTGTCCCTCCCTCAGTGTTGAGCCCTGAGATTCGGCTGAGGTTTGAAAGGCTAGTGTGTTGGGAATAGACACTGGTGGTGGGGGTTGGAGGGTGGGGGAGAGTAGAGGACAACCAGGAGATTGTCGGCACGCTGTTCAGGGAACCAGGTGAGCAGCAGCGGAGGCTGGGATTGGAGCAGGAAAACTGGAGGTGGTGAGAAGCAGTTGGGCCTTGGATGTATTTCAAAGGCAGAACCAGTAGGATTTGCTGACAGATTGGATAAGGGGTGTGAGGGCAAAGGGAGGAGTTGAGTTGACTAGAAGGCTCTTGGCTTGGGCAACTAGATGGGGGGAAGGCTGTGGGTGGAACTTGGTTTAGAGGGGCAGATGGGGAGCTCACTGTAGGCATTTTAAGTTTGTGATTCTGTTCGGGATCCAAGTAGAGATGTCATGTAGGCAGTTGTAAATAGGCATTTGGAGCTTGGAAGAGAAGTCTGAGCTGGAAGTGGCCATGAAAACGCAGTGACGGTCTGTGGTCACCGAGGGAGTGAGCACAGAGAAGACAAGCAAGCCTGAGCCTCGGGTCACTCTGCCATCGAGTGCTCAAGGACGAACATGAGCAGTGTTCGGCACAGAGCAGGTGTGAAGAAGACCACAAGCACTGGCCCCATGGGAAGAAGGGAAGAAGTGTCCAGGAGGAGGATGTGATCAACTCTCTGAAGTGTCAGGAAAGGTCATGATGAGGACTGAGGTTTGGCCTTCGGGTGTGGCGACTTGGAGGACACTCTGGCAAGTGCTCGGTGGAGTGTGGGGGCGTGGTCAGAATGAAAGCCCGCCTGGACGGTGGTGTGAAGGGGGAGAGGGTAGTGAGACAGATTGCATCTGGGTGACTTAGGTCCAGGGAGTACGGTCATCCTCACACTTACTCGCCGTCTGGGTGCAGAGCAACGCAGCCGGGTCCCTGAGGTCCGTGGTGGTGTCTTCATGTCACGGGCGGGGAAAGGTCAGGTTCAGAGCTTACAGTAGCTCTCTCAAGAGTACGGAGCCGGCAGGCTGATGCCAGGTCTCAGGCCATGCACGCTGTCCTTAGCCGCCCTGTGTCCTGAGGGTGGAGAGACACTGTTGAAGGGGGGAAGGGGGTAGCGTGGTTGAAAAGTTGTAGGAAAACGCTTATGTCCTGCTGGAAGTGCTTCTGTTAGAGATTCTGTTTCTTTTTCTTACTTAGAAATTTCACTTCTATCAGAGGGTGGTAGGTGCATGTGTTCAAAAGTAAAAGAGTGTTGAATGATTCATGCAGAACCCAGCGGGCTCCTGTCCTGCCTCCACCATCCGCCTCCCAGAGCTGCCTGGAATCCTGCTTATCTGTTTCTTTTAGTATTTCTGTCCACGGTTCCCAGCAATATCTATGTAGAGGCAGGGCCATCGATGCGTCACTTTTAGACAAAGTTACATTTTGAACTCCCATCTTCCCCCACATTTGTAGCACAAATTTTGTTTAGAGCCATAATTTGGTGAATTGTTTTGACTTTGTTAATGTTGCTCACTATTGAGCTGGTGAATGTAGCATGATTATATTCCCTTTTAGTTCAACTTTTTGTTTTCCTGTTTTCTTGAGCTTAACAGTTGCCACTTTTTTTTTTTTCTGTTTGCTTGATATTCTTAAGAGTTCTCACTCTCCCTGACAGTAAGGCCTCTTAATAAAATTTGCCATCTGCTCATGTGTATTCCTTCTGTCTTCACCCCCAGGGACATCTGTTTTCTTGCATGCTGGACAGGTTACTCTCCCATGGTAGCAGGGTTGAGGTGCGTAGGGCAGATCCTGCAGGACTAGGCGAGACCAGGTAGAGAATCCTGATGGGGAAGACAGTGATGGGGAGCTCAGAGGGAGGGGGACGGTGTCCTCCTGAGGGAGCAGGTCCGGGCATGGTGAGTGGGGCTCGTGGTAGTTGGGGAAAGGCATTCCAGGTGGAGAAGGTGAGAAAAAGCAGAGCGGGACGAGATCGGTTACTTTTTGTTAACCTACAAAGCCTGTATTGTGGCGCCTCGCTAGGTGGTACATGTTAACTTAGTTACTGACTCTTCCTTTAAGACCTTTAAATAGATTTCCATGGAAAATGTGACATTCAGATCGTTAAACATCTGTCGTAAATTTTTTATTTTTTGAAAGATTTTATTTTTTAAGTAATCTGTACACCCAGTGTGGGGCTCAAACTTAAAACCCCGAGGTCAAGAGTTGTACACTCTACTGACTGAGCCAGCCAGGGGCCCCTGTCATAAATTTTAATATTTTCTTAAAACGTGCGCATAGGATATATCAAGACACTTAAATCGAAGAGATAATCTTAAACTGTTGATTCTATGTATTTGTTCATGGAAACATCTTTATGGACTATCCCGTCACTGAGGCGGCCCAGCCAGTCATCGTGCAGGAGTGACCAGTGCAGCCCCCCGCTGCGGTCGTCAGGCGGGAGCAGGATGAGCGACCACAGGACGTTTCAGAGGCTGCTCTGTGTCTAGCTGGATGCGCAGGATGGTGTGCAGGGAGGCCGCGGTGTTGCGGAGGCGGGCAAGCGCAGCCCTGTCTCCGTGGCCCAGTTAGGGAGGCCCGTCGCGAACTCGGGAACGAGTTGGTGCAGAACCAAGAGTGAGTGGATTGGTTTCTTTTGAGAAGAAGCATCGCGCAGCTTGAAATGCTGAGGCAGGATTATAGGAAATAAAGTCCGTAAGTGCCTTTCAGGACTGCCAACTGCAGGGCACCTTTTACGTAAATGTGCTGCACCTTTTATGTGGGTGCCTGGCTATTCTCATGGACGGTCAGGAGCCTGTGTTTAGTTCAGTGGGTCCGCCGTGTCCAAATGTTACCTGCTTCCTGAAGCTTCTGCTTTATGCTCCAGGCTTTGCGCAGGACACCCTTTATCTTGCCAATAGTAGTTACGTTTGTGATTCAGGAATTCTACGTGAGGGAAGTCGTCAGAATTGTGATACCTGCCGTTTATGTGTGTCATTCATCGTGTGTTTTGAGTTGTGTGTAGTGTTTATAATAACAAGGTAGTGATTACTGTCCCCACGCTGTAGAGGAGAGCCCGGAGCCAGATAACAGTCTGCCCGAGGCTCCACGTGGTGGTAGCAGGCTCTCCTGTTCCTTGACATGAAAGCTTAGCCCTTGCTCTGAAGTGCACGTGGTGCTCCTGTGTGCGGGCTCTGCCTGTGATAGAGAGGGGGAGGGCTGCCGCCCACCGAGCGGTCTGCAGACCCTCAGTATTGTCACGTGCCAGCCGTGCTTCCGCCACGTCGGGATGCGTTGTCACTAGTGTTGCCAACCATTGCACGTGGTTCCCCGTCATTGGTGTTTCTGCTCATACTGAAGAAAGATTATGGATTCATCCCATACTAGTAAAAATGGGAAAATAGGTCTGTTTCTGACCCTAGTAGTAGACAGGCAGCTTTTCCTGTGCTTCTTACACTCTGACTAAGGGGGAGAGAGGATGTTTCTTTCTTTCTACCTGCTTTGGCATATCGTTGCTATCTGCCAGGGGGGAGGGGCAAGTGGGGCGTTGGGAGTGGCGATGGCAAGGAAACATGTTAGATTTGTGTCTCCTGCTCATGAATTCTAAGTGCTTTAACAAAATAGACAAACTTTCCATCATTTCTTCTTTGATAAACTGTCTATTAAAAAGGATAGGTGTCTCAGCAAAAAATTCAACTGAAAAAATGGCGAGAAGCTTTGAGTAGATACTTCATCCATTTCCTGTAGGTAACAACATGCACACAAAAAGACGCTCCCCGTCATCCCTCATTAGGGAAGTGCCCGTGACAGCCGCAGTGGGTAGCGCTGCAGTCCTGTGAGAATGCCTCCCATTCCCACAAAACAAGGCAGCAGAAGGGGACAGTGCCCAGGGGCAGGGCTGTGGGACAGCTAGAAGTACATCGCGCTTTGCTGGTGGGGATGCAAAGGGTTATAACCACTTTGAAAAAGTAGTTTGGCAGTTTCTTATAAACTTGAATATATACTTTTCATACGATCCAGCAGTCCTACATGGAGGCCTTTACCCAAGAGACGTGCAAATTTATCTCTACACAAAGGCCTGCATATGATTGCTTATAGCAGCTTTATTCCTATTTACCGAAGATGGAGAACAACTCGGAGGTCCGTCAGGTGGGAAATGCGTGAACAGGTTGCGGTGCACCTGTGCGGTGGGGCAGTCCTTGTACAGCAACACAGAGGCACTGACTGCTGACATCCTCAGCAAAACAGGAGCGCGTCCAGAGCGTTCTGTTACGGGCAAACACAGAGCTCTGTACAACTGTGGTTCCCCCCTGATAACATTCGGATAAAGGCAAAACTATGGGAACAGATTGGATCAGTGGTTGCCGGGGGCTGAGGCTAGGGGAGGAGAGGACTGAGTACAGGAGGGCGTGAGGGTGCTTCGTGGGTGATGGAAGTAGGCCATGTCCGCCCTGTGATGGTGGTCATACACTGCCTGTGTCAGTCAGAACCCAGCGAACAGTGTTTTACTGTATGTAAATTTTACCTCAATAAGCCAAACCCAAAAAAAGGTGGATGACTTATGTATATACACACACGTAGGTATTACACACACACACAGGCACACACATTTATACCCACGCTTGAGCTCCCTTTTTCTTTCCAGTGGATTAAATTTAATATTTCTGGATTAGGTATCCTGAAAGTTTAAATGAAATAGATTGTAGCACAGACACTTTGTGAAAACATAGGATCTTGGAGTCCTTGGTTGATTTTTATATTCTTATTCACGACCTGAAGGCTTTATAATGTGGTTTGTTTTTGTATAACATGGTTATGTAGTATGGATGTCACGTAATTAGCATAAATAAAAGATGTTTTATCAGTTAAATTATTTTAAGATTCCTTCCATGTTGTTCAAGCTCTTGTAGCTGTGGAGAAAAATAGTTTTACTATCTTTAAAAATTAATAAAAAATGTTTTCTTTGATTCATGACAAACTTAATTATACAGTTTTCAGCTCTGTCTTTAATCAGCTGTAACTGTAGGGTATGATTATATTTCAAACCGCTAGACCTAAGAATGTACACAGAAAATAATACAAGTTAGCTTCACCAAACGTAAGGCTTCATTGTAGTTGCGAGTCAGGTCTCTTCACAGTATGTAAGAGGGTCGCTTGTTATTAGTATGTGGTGCTTTGCGATGCCCTGCAGAGCAGTTGTTCAGCATTTTTTCCTAATAAACCCTTCTTAGCAAAGCCACAACAGTGGGCAGGGAAGGGGATTAGAGTGGAAAGTTGTGTATTTACTTTTCATTTAAAAATCAAAATTTGACTATAGACAATAAGAAGGCCATTCATTTAAATGATGAGATCTTCCTTATTTTGCGATCAGAGGATATTGCCGTGTGTGGTTATAACGGAATCTGATACAGTAAGATGCAGTGTAAGAGGCCCTTCCTGAGCTGCTTTATGTTTGCTTATCCCGTGCGCTGCTCTGGGGGCTGGGGGCTGGCTTCACTGTCTCTGGTAACCTTGTCCTCTGAATGGTCATCACGTAGTCAATATGCGCTAACGGCCTCCGTGACCGTCGTGTTTGGGAACAGAAGGAGTAGGCTGTTCTGCCTTGCGTTTGTTCTCGTCTGACTGTCCCTGTGTTTTGCTGTGGGAATCTGTGCGCTGACTGGTTTTGAGGGTTTGGCCCCTGCTGGGATGCTTCTTACAACTGGCGACCTTTCCAGCTGCTGTCCGCCAGGTGGCTGTCCTGCTGCAGTTGTCACCGTGCCGCCCAGGGGCGCTGTGTGGGTCCCAGTGTGAGTGGTGTGTGCCGCTGGACGGCCCGCCCGCGTGGGGGGATGTCTGCGAACAGCTTACAGTGTGACTCGCTGTTCCACTGAGAAGTTGTATTTGTAGAATAGAAGAAAAACGGATGTGGAGCATGAAGTTTGAAAAGCATTTAACCGTGTTTGTTTTCTTCTGTGGTTCAAAAGGGTACTTAACGGGTCATCTTAAACAAAATGTACTAAAAGATATTAAACTCTTTTGGGGCTTTTCTGGATGACTCAGGATCCTCAGTACGAACACCTGTCAATTTCAGCGTGTGGTGGCCCCGCTTCTGCTATTTTCCTCAATATGAGGCTGTGTGGCGGGCAGTCTCTGAACGCCCTTCTACCACCCTTTCTAATTTGCTACTCCTTGTTTTTGTTGTTGTTGTTGTTTGTTTTGTTTTAAAATGAAGCCTTGTGTGTTTTTATGGAAAAGTTGTAAGTAGTATAGGCAACTTCCAAATACCCTTCACCTAGATTGACCAGTTGTTAACATTTTGTGACATTTGCCTGCATGGCCCCCTCCCCCCACCTCTGGATATAGAAGTACACGTGGCACATTTATTTTCACACACTGGAAGAGAGTAAGTTGCACACTTCACGCCCTTTACTCTTAGGTACTTCAGTAAGTATTTACCAAGAACAAGGACTTTTGGGGCGCCTGGGTGGCTCAGCCATTAAGCGTCTGCCTTCGGCTCAGGTGATGATCCCAGGGTCTAGGGATCGAGCCCTGCATCGGGCTCTCTGCTCTGCTGGGAGCCTGCTTCTCCCCTCACACTCCCCCTGCTTGTGTTCTCTCTCTCGCTGTCTCTCTCTGTCAAATAAATAAATAAAATCTTAAAAAAAAAAAAGAACAAGGACTTTTTACATAGCCCAAAATAATCAGTATAGTTATCAAATTGGCAAATTTAACATGGGCCATTCTGTAGTTTATAGTCCATATTCACAGTTGCTCTGTTAATTACAGTAGTTTCCCCCCCATACAGGACCCAGTCTAGAATTACATGTGGTATTTATTGATGTTTCTATGGTCTTTTTAGTCTGGATATGTTTCTCAGCCTTTCTCGAGAACATCATGGAGACTGTTCTAATTGTTTTGTAGGTCTTTCTTCCGTTTGGGTTCCTGTGATGTTTTCTCATGATTAAACTCAGATTACGCATTTTGGGGGCCAGGCTATCAGAGAAGTGGTGCTGTGCCTTTCTCAGGGCATCATATCATTTCTCATATCCATTATTCGTCTCAGGATGGCACATGATGCCGGCTTGTTCTGTTATTGGTGAGGTTAACATCTAGGAATTTGTGGGGCTGCAGATTCTTGGACCCTACTCCTGACCTGCTAAGTCAGAAACTTAGGGCTTGAGTCTATGTTTTTAACAAGCCCGAAAAATGATTTTGATGTATTCTAAAATTTGAGAATTACTGATCTCAGGTGATCAAGTTAGGGCGGCATCTGCCTAGTGTCTGCTCTCTAAAATTAGCATTTATCCTTTGTAATGAATGAGGAAATCTGTAGGGAAATATTTGCGGCTCTGTGACCTTTTGAGCTTTTAAACTGATCGTTTGGCGCCCCCACGGATGATTCTTGCTTGAACTAGTTATTGCTAGGTAGTCGTGCAGTGGGGACGCTGTTCTTCTCACCTGTCAGCTGGCATTCTCCCTTAAGGAGAGTTTCCCCTCCTTTGTTGACTCACTCAGTTGTTCACCCAGTAGTACTTCACGGATTCTTGTTTGATTCAGGGGCTTATAGTCCTTAACTCTCATTCATTTTGATGCTGGAATGCCCCCTGATTTGGTTTTCCAAATCATCTCCTGTGTTGTTTTGACACGTCCCCATTCTTTTCTGAGCACGACCTTCCTTTTGGCACAGTAAGATACTCCCAGCATTTCTTGTAGTTTCTCTGCCCCTGTGGTGCAATCAGCTATTTCTCCAAGATTCCCTGGTTCCTTTTGGTGGGAGATGGAATTTAGAGGCCGGGATCTGAGTGGGAGGTGTGCTCCTTTGCTGCCAGGTATTACTGCTTCCCAGTGCTTCCTGTGTGTGTGCACATGCTTGTGCAGCTCTGCTCCAGATGCAAACATCTTGTTGTGTTCGTAGGAGCCGAGAGTCTCCGATCAGTTTCATTGGCTTCCAGTTGATGCATTTTTCTTCCCTTCTCTTCTCTTTCTTTCGCAGTCTCACATGCACCTTTCTACTTCGGTGGTTAGTCAAAGGTTGGAGTAGAATGTATTCTCAGATTTGGGGGTTTATCTTGGGGTTCCCCTGCTTCCAGCATCCCTCCTTTACATATCAGTTGGTCCTCCAGCCCCCATTTCTTTCTTCTGAGACCTCACGCCAGTAAGACTTTTGCTTTCTGCCACTAGAGCTCGCCCTGGGTTGGGAAGCACGTTTAGTCAGAGGAGCAGCAAACTGGCAGATGTCCTGGGGTAACTCCATTGTTCAGGGGAGAGCCTTCACCTCTGGTGTGTGCCTCTGGGCTTCCTGGGTTGTCCTGCCTATGCACATTTCACTGTCTGCCAGGGATTTGGGCAGTGTATTTATATTCAGCCTTGGAGCTCAGCATTTTGCAGCCCTCTTGTTTCCAAAATTTCCCCCTTAAATTTATAGCCAGTGTGCTGCGCATTAAGGTGGTACGGTAGGGCTGCAGTCCTGCCCTCCCAGAGTTGGGGCTCACAGTATTGCCAGGCAGGAAAGTGACAAACACTCCCTGGTTTGTACCAGATGCAGGGACAGTTCTGACAGTAACTTCTTCTCAAGTGCTTGCCTGCCTTTGGTCATTTTCCAGTTCCTTCAGATGGTTGGTTTTAGTGATTTTGTCTGATTTTTATAATGATCTATGGAAGAAATTGCTCCATTGTCCTCATGTAACCATTTCGGAAGGCTCACTCTCCCTTTTGTCTTATTATTCTTTTCTTCTGAAATCTAGCTTCATCTTTATTTTTGTACCCAACGTTTCATTATGGTAATTTTCAAACAAATGGCAAAGTTGTAAAAATTTCTGGTTAACATCCATAGACTCCTCCACCCCCTGGATTTTACCTATCATGTGTTATTATTCTTGCTTTCTCACGTAAATAACCAATTATCCATTTCTCCATATAGTAATCCATTTTATTTTTTAGGCTGTATTTCAAAGTGCAGATATCAGTATACCTCACCCTATGTGTTTCAGCGTGCATATTGTTTACTAGATAGAGTTCATTGTTTGTTTAGCGTATTTTTCTTTCAGTGTAAAATTTCTATACCAGCTGCACATAACTCAAGTATACATTCACTGAACTGTGGCAAATGCATCCACCTTTGCAACCCAAACACTTATTGAGACATAGACCATTATCATTTCCCCCAAAGGTTCCTTCATGTCCTTAGTATTCACAGTCCCTGCGGCAGCCCCTGCTGCCATTCTCACCCTGACCCCTGACAACTGCTGCGTTCGCCCCCTCAGTTCAGTTCTGCCTGCCCAGGGGTTTCCTGTCAACAGAATCATACTGTGTACATGGTGTACGAGGCTTCGCCCGCCCTTCTCCAAAACGGGGGCAGGTCGGCGCCGGGGACGCTGGGCGCGCTCCCGGCGGAAGCATGGAGGGGGCGGGGCCGGTGGGAGCCCGGCGCTGATTGGCAGGCGCGGCCGACCTGATCCCAGGCGCGGGTCCGTAGAGCCCGGCGCCGAGGCCTGGGGCTGGGATGTGAGGGGCTGCGGGCTCCGGGCAGCAACTGCTCCTGCGAGTCGCGGCGACTGCAGGGCGGGCGGGCGGGCGAGGTCCGCGGACGCCGTCGGCGTCTGGCCCTGTCGGCCGCGGGATGAGGAAGCGGACGGAGCCCGTCGCCTTGGAGCATGAGCGCTGCACCGCCTCGGGCTCGTCCTCGTCCGGCTCAGCCGCCGCGGCGCTGGACGCCGACTGCCGCCTGAAGCAGAACCTGCGGTGGCGGGCAAGGGGCCTGCAGAGCCGCGCTGCGCCGCGGACGCGGGCATGAAGCGGGCGCTGGGCAGGGGAGGCAGGGCGCAGGGGCGGGGCCCCCTACCTGGCCCGGAGGCAGCCCTTAAGCCCCCCGCCCGCTCCTCCGTAAGTTTCTTGCCTGCAGGAGCGCCCCACGTCTACCCTGCATTCTCTAGTGCCCTCTTCCAGTTCTCCTCCATCCTTTTTCCTTGCCTGGCCCGCTGGTGCCGCCCGTGGGCATCCTTTCCCCAGATAGCTGCCTGCGGGAGGGCCCCCGACTGTCCCCTTTCCTCCCCTGGTGTCCTTTTCTGGCCCTCCGCGGCGCCCAGCCCCGTGCCCTTACCCTTCCCAGGTGAGCCAGTGGTACCCCGTCCTCGACCGGCTGGACCAGCGTCTTTCCCAGGGGCTGGGAGCAGGGGGCAATCACGAACCCACGTTGGAGAGTAGAGGAGGGCGTGGGGGGCGTCCCTTGTGAGGCTCCTGGACGCCTCTCTCCTAAGAGGTGGGACATGGAAAGGCAGGCTCCAGAGCCAGAGAGCGTTCGGATTCTTGGCCTCATCTGCATAGAACTCAAAACTGAGCGCCCCTCTTGCTCGGCTGGCGTGTGCCGAAGCTTACCTTTTCCCGGTTTCTCACTTTGGTAATTTTTTCTCGGGTAACTAGTTGTCAGAAGTGGCATTCTCTGCTGGACCTTTGGGAGAATGTTCAGTGGTGTGATGTGGCCAGGGGTACACGGCATCGTCAGCTGTTGGAGGGAAACCTGTCCTTGCTTGTGCAGATGGCTAATGGTGCTTGAAATTGGATTACACTGAGTTGTCTCCTTAGGAATCTCTGTAGAATCTGTAAGTCTTAGTTTTTTTGCGTTCTCTGAATAGGAGATGAATGCATGCAGGTAAAGCTGATTTCAGAATTAAGATAGTGTATTTCACAGGGACAGATCTCTCCATATGCTAGCTTTGTAATTAATCTGGCTGTTCACAGAACGTATCATTCATGGCAAGTTTGAAGTCTGGGTGTTTCACGGTTTTGAACAGGTTAGTATGTAATGTTCTCAGGTGTTGTTGCAGAGTCGTTTCTTTTGGGGTCAACTGGAATGCCCTTAATTGACACTGGCCACTTCAGTGTCAAATATTTATTAAAATGGTCTCTAAAAATATCAGTATCATTGTCTAAAAGACCATGAAATTGAAAATGAATATTTGGATAAATAGAAATATTTATCCAAATAAATAGAAATATTTATCCAAATAGACACTTCAACATTTCAACCTCATTGCTTAAAAGGTTATGAAATTAAACTATAGTTTTCTCTAAGTCAGTGGTTCGCATTCTTGCCAGAAGGGCAGGGACTGACAGTATTTTTTTTTCTATAAAATTATCTAGTAACTGGTCAATATCTTTTGTGAAACTAATTCTAGCTTGAATGTACTTTTGTAAACAGGTTTGGCATTACACCTAGATAAGTTTGGGAAGTCTTCCTTTGAAGAAATGAAATTATTAGGCACAATAGTGTTTGGAGAAACAGTGCTGGTCTGGCACCTTCCTCAAAAGATGTACTGTATTTAAAAGATACGCTTATTTTCATTTTTGTATCAGGACAAAGAAAGACATTCAAGAGGTGCTCATATCCTTTGGAGGAACGAAAGGCTGTTAGGGAATAAAAAGAGAAGCAGACGGCAGGAAAGCCAAATGTATGTGTTACTCCGTGGTTTCCTTCCCTATTTCTTGGAATGTTCTCCTGGTCATTCTTCTCCTTTGTTTTCTTCTTCACCCAGGTCTCTGCCCAACTGTCAAGTCCTCAGAGAGGCCCTCCCAGACCAGCCCATCCAAAATAGACTTCTTGCCACTCCCAACACCCTTATTCTGTTTGCTTTTTTCATCACACGTATCTCTCTTGACCTTGCAATTGTCCATGTACTTAATTGGCTTTATTGGTTCTCTCCTCCCCTACAATAATGGAACCCCATGAGAGCAGGGGCCTTGTTTCCTGCACTTTTGTGTCTCTAGTGTATGGCCATAGTAGGTGGCGGAAAATACTTATTGAATTAGTATCTCTAGAATAAATTCCTAAGAAGTGAAATTGCTGGGCCACGGAGTGTGTGTTTATAATTTTGAAAGGTGAGGCCAAGGAGTCCTCCAAAGTACTGATGGATACTTTTCCCCAGCAGGTCAGCAGTTACTTCCTTTCCCCCCAATACTGAATATCACCAAATATTTGGATCTTTTTTCTATTTGATTGATGAAAATGACATCTGATTTGTAGCTTTAATTTGCATTTCTAATTGTTAGGTGGCAATTTTTGTGTGTTTTTATAAGCCTGTTGTGTACCTTTGAGTCTCTCAGTACCTGCCTTTGTTTGGGTCCTATTGTGCACATTTTCAAATACACAAAAGTAGGGAAGAGAATATAATGAACCTGGATGTATCCATCACGTCTTTTTAAACAGTTTGCCATGTGTTGCCAATCTTGAATCATTTGTCCCTCTTCCCTCCATTTCTTTGTAGGGTGGGGGACTAGAATGTTTTAAAACAAATGATTTTATTCGTAACTACTTCAGAGTATAACTTGGGAACTGGAACAAATCGAGACTTTTGAAATATATATAACCTCGCTGCTGTATTTATCAAAACTTTTTTATATTTATCAAAATTAACAATTTATTGCCTATTACTAATTTAATCTAATATCCAATCTAAATACACATTTCTCCAGTTGTCTCAGAAATGTCTTTAAAAGGTTTGTGTAAAAATCCTGTACATTTCTTAAATTTATTTCTAGTTGATCTTTTTTGGTGTTGAAAATAGGTCCCTTTCTTATATTACATATTTTTATTATTGTACTTTACTAATTTTTATTTTATTTTATTTATTTATTAGAGAGGAGACAAGTAGGGGGAGTGGTAGGCAGAGGGGGAGGAAGAAGCAGGCTTCCTGCTGAGCAGGGAGCCCCATGCAATGTGGGGCTTGATCCTAGGATCCTGGGATCATGACCTAAGCCCAAGGCAGATGCTTAGCCGACTGAGCCACCCAGGTGCCCCTGTACTTACTGATTTTTCAAGCAGTAACTTATGTCATCATATTGTTTTTAGTAGTTTTTGCAGTTGGTTCTCTTGGATTTTGAGGTATAATATCATATCAGTTACAAATCATAAGAATTTCATTCCATGTTTTTTACTTTTTATGTCTCTTGTTTCTCTTTTTTGGTTGCTTTGTATTTCCAGGACAAGATCAAATACTAAGTAAGAATGATAGTGGGTACGTTGTCTTGTTCCTTACTTCACTGAGAATGCTTTTAGTGTTTCTGCCACACTAGTTATTTTACTAAGGGGTGTGTTGTTGCTATTTGTTTTTTAATCAAAAATGGTTGTTGATTTTATTAAATACTGTTTTAGCATCTGTGAAATTATACAGATGTTCTTCCTTGACCTGTTAATATGAATAATAGTAACAGATTTTATGTTATTGAATCATCGTCCTATTATTGAATCATCAGTGAAAACTCTGTTAGTGTGTAGCCAGATTCTAGTAATATTTTACTGAGTCATTTTACATTGTGATTTGTGAAACCAGTTTGTAATTTTGTTTTTAATGTAATCTTTATCAAGTTGTTTTAGTGCTTTCCTTAGCTTTATTAAAAGCTTTCTCTGCTTTAGCCAGTTTAAATACTCTTGAAATGATCTGTTTCTTTAACTTTGGTGCAATTCCCCAGTAAAACTACCTAAGCTTGGTGCTTTTGGGGCGCCTGGGTGGCTCAGTAGTTAAGCCTCTGCCTTCGGCTCAGGGCGTGATCCCAGCGTTCTGGGCTCAAGCCCCACATCAGGCTCCTCTTCTAGGAGCCTGCTTCTTCCTCTCCTACTCCCCCTGCTTGTGTTCCCTCTCTCACTGGCTGTCTCTCTATGTCAAATTAATAAATAAAATCTTAAAAAAAAAAAAAAAAGCTTGGTGCTTTTTTAGATTTTCTATCTCTTTCTGGTTTAGTTTTGGTGATTTATACATTCATAGAAAATCATCTGTTTCATCCAGCTTTTTCCTCTGTATCTGGGGCTGTTATCCCTGTCGTGTTCCCTGATTTTGTGTGCTTACCTTTTTTCCTTTTTCTCCCTTTCATTTACTTATTTATCTATCTATCTATCTATTTATTTATTTATTTTAATAAAGAATTTTCTTTCTTTTTTTTTTTTATTATGTTAGTCACCATACAGTACATCCCTGGTTTCTGATGTAAAGTTCAGTGATTCACTAGTTGCGTATAACACCCAGTGCACCATGCAATACGTGCCCTCCTTACTACCCATCACCGGTCTATCCCATTCCCCCAACCCCCTCCCCTCTGAGGCCCTCAGTTTGTTTCTCAGAGTCCATAGTCTCTCATGCTTCATTACCCCTTCTGATTACCCCCCCTTCTTTATCCCTTTCTTCCCCTACCGATCTTCCTAGTTCTTATGTTCCATAGATGAGAGAAATCATATGATAATTGTCTTTTTCTGCTTGACTTATTTCACTTAGCATTATCTCCTCCAGTGCCGTCCATGTTGCAGCAAATGTTGAGAATTCGTTCTTTCTGATAGCTGAGTAATATTCCATTGTATATATGGACCACAGCTTCTTAATCCAGTCAACTGTTGAAGGGCATCTCGGCTCCTTCCACGATTCAGCTATTGTGGACAATGCTGCTATGAACATTGGGGTGCATATGGCCCTTCTCTTCACTACGTCTGTATCTTTGGAGTAAATACCCAGTAGTGCAATGGCTGGGTCATAGGGTAGCTCAATTTTTAACTTTTTAAGGGACCTCCACACTGTTTTCCAGAGTGGCTATACCCACTTGCATTCCCACCAACAATGTAGGAGGGATCCCCTTTCTCCACATCCTCTCCAACACTTGTTGTTTCTTGCCTTGTCAATTTTTGCCATTCTAACTGGTGTAAGGTGGTATCTCAGTGTGGTTTTGATTTGAATTTCCCTGATGGCTAATGATTTTGAACATTTTTTTATGTGTCTGTTAGCCATTTGTATGTCTTCATTGGAAAATGTCTGTTCATATCTTCTGCCTATTTTATGATTTGTTTATTTGATTCTCGCATATTGAGTTTGAGAAGTTTTTGTAGATATTGGATACCAGTCTTTGATCTCTAGCATCATTTGCAAATATATTGTCCTGTTCCGTGGGCTGCCTCTTAGTTTTTTTGACTGTTTCCTTGGCTGTGCAGAAGTTTTTATCTTGATAAAGTCCCACAAGTTCATTTTTTCTTTTGTTTCTCTTGCATTTGGAGATGTGTCATGAAAAAGATTGCTTTGGCCGATGTCCTAGAGGTTGCTGCCTATGTTCTCCTCTAGGATTTTGGTGGATTCCTGTCTCACATCAAGGTCTTTCATCCATTTGGAGTTTATTTTTGTGTGTGGTGTGAGAGAGTGATCAAGTTTCATTCTTTTGCATGTAGATGTCCAATTTTCCCAGCACCATTTATTGAAGAGACTGTCTTTTTCCCACCGGATGTTTTTTCCTGCTTTATCAAAGATTAGTAGCCCAAAGAGCCAAGGGTCCATTTCTGGTTCTCTATTCTGTTCCATTGGTCTATGTGTCTGTTTTTGTGACGGTACCATGCTGTCTTTGTGATCACAGCTTTGTAGTACAGCTCGAAATCCAGCATTGTGATGCCCCCAGCTTTGTTTTTCCTTTTCAACGGTTCCTTGGTGATTCGAGGCCTTTTCTGCTTGATACAAATTTAAGGACTATTTGTTTCAGTTCTTTGAAAAATGTCCTCGGTATTTTGATCGGGATAGCATTGAAAGTGTAGATTGCTCTGGGTAGCATGGACATTTTAACTATGTTAATTCTTCCGATCCATGAGCATGGAATATTTTTCCATCTTTTTATGTCTTCTTCAATGTCTTTCAAGAGTGATTTATAGTTTCTAGAATATAGATCCTTTATGTCTCTGGTTAAGTTAATTCCAAGGTAACGTATGGTTTTTGGTGCTATTGTAAATGGGATGGATTCCCTCATTTCACTTTCTTCAGTCTCATTGTTCATGTATAGAAATGCAACTGATTTCTGAGCATTGATTTTGTATCCCACCACATTACTGAATTGCTCTATAACTTCTAGAAGTTTGGGGGTGGATTCTTTTGGGTTTTCCATATAGAGTATCATGTCATCTGCGAAGAGAGACAGTTTGACTTCTTCTTTGCCAATTTGGATACCTTTCATCCCTTTTTGTTGTCTGATTGCTGTTGCAAGGACTTCTAGTACTATGTTGAATAATAGTGGCGAGAGTGGGCATCCTTGTCGTGTTCCTGATCTTATGGGAAAGGCTTCCAGCTTTTCCCCATTGAGAATGATATTTGCTGTAGGCTTTTCATAGATGGTTTTATGAGATTGAGGAATGTACCCTCTATCCCTACACTCTGAAGGGTTTTAATCAGGAAAGGATGCTGTATTTTGTCAAATGCTTTTTCTGCATCAATTGAAAGGATCATATGCTTCCTGAGTCTTTTCTTGTTGATTTGATGTATCATGTTGATTGATTTGCGAATGTTGAACCACGCTTGCACCCCAGGTATGAATCCCACTTGGTCATGATGGATAATCCTTTTAATGTACTGTTGGATTCTATTAGCCAGGATCTTGTTGAGGATTTTGGCATCCATATTCATTCGGTCTGTCATTCTCCGTTTTGAGGGGGTCTTTGCCTGGTTTGGGGATCAAGGTAATATTGGCCTCATAGAATGAGTTTGGTAGCTTTTCTTCTGTTTCTATTTTTTTGAAATAGCTTTAGGAGAATAGGTATTCTTTCTTCTTTGAATGTTTGGTAGAATTCCCCAGGAAAACCGTCCGGGCCTGGAGTTTTGTTATTTGGAAGGTTGTTTATCACTGACTCAATCTCTTCATAATTAATTGGCCTGTTTAAAAAATCAATTTCTTCCTGTTTCAATCTTGGTAGTTAATAGGTTTCCAGGAAGGCCTCCATCTCTTCCAGATTGCTTAATTTATTGGCATAAAGCTGTTGATAAAAGTTTCTAATAATCCTTCCAATTTCATTGTTGTTGGTTGTGACCTCTCCTTTTTCATTCATAATTTTATTCATTTGGGTCCTTTCTCTATTCTTTTGGATAAGTCTTGCCAGTGGTCTGTCAATTTTATTGATTCTCTCAAAGAACCAGCTTCTAGTTCTGTTGATCTGCTCTACTGTACTCCTGGTTTCTAATTCATTGATTTCTGCTCTAATCTTGGTCAGCTGCTTCCTCGTGCATGGATTAGGCCTGTCCCTCTGTTGCTGTTCCAGTTTCTTGAGGTGAGAATATAAAAACTGCATTTTAGATTTTTCTATTCTTCTTTTTTTTTTTTTTTTTTTTAAGATTTTATTTATTTATGTGACAGAGAGACAGCCAGCGAGAGAGGGAACACAGCAGGGGGAGTGGGAGAGGAAGAAGCAGGCTCATAGCGGAGGAGCCCGATGTGGGACTCGATCCCGGTACGCCGGGATCATGCCCTGAGCCGAAGGCAGACGCTTTAACGACTGCGCTACCCAGGCGCCCAGATTTTTCTATTCTTCTGAGTGAGGCTTGGATGGCTATGTATTTCCCCCTTAGGACTGCCTTTGCAGTGTCCCATAGGTTTTGGACCGTTGTGTTTTCATTCTCGTTGGTCTCCATAAATTGTTTAAATTGATTTTTGATTTCCTGGTTTATCGAATCATTCCTGAGCAGGATGGTTCTTAGTCTCCAAGTGTTTGAGTTTCTTCCAAATTTTTCTTTGCGGTTGAGTTCCAATTTCAAAACGTTGTGGTCTGAGAATATGCAGGGAATAATTTCAGTCTTTTGGTATCGGTTGAGACCTGTTTTGTGTCCCAGAACATGGTCTGTTCTTGAGAATGTTCCATGGGCATTAGAATAGAATGAGTATTCTTTGGTTCTGGGGTGTAGTGTTCTATATATATCTATGATGTCCAAATCGTTGAGTATGGCATTCAAAGCTCTTGTTTCTTTCCCGATTTCTTGCTTAGGTGATCTGTCTATTGCTGATAGTGGAGTGTTGAGGTCTCCTACTATTAGTGTATTTTTATCTATATGTCTCTTTATTGTGGTTAAGAGTTGGCTTGTGTATCTTGCTGCTCCCCTGTTGGGGGCATATATATTTATAATTGTCATATCCACTTGTTGCATACATCCTTTAAGAATAATATAGTGCCCTTCTGTGTCTCTAACTATAGTCTTTAGTTTAAAATTCTATCTGTCTGATATGAGAATTGCTACCCCAGCTTTCTTTTGAGGTCCATTGGCATGAAAGATGATATTCCATCCCTTTACTTTCAGTCTGAATGTATCTTTAGGTTCAAAATGAGTCTCTTTTAGACAGCAAATGGATGGGTCATGTCTTTTTATCCAATCTGCAACCCTGTGGCGTTTTATGGGAGCATTTAGGCCATTTACATTGAGCCTGATTATTGAGAGATATGATTTTAGTGATGCCATGTTGCCAGTAAAGTCTTTGTTTCTATCGGTTGTGACTTTCTGTTCTGTATCACTCTTGGGGCCTTTTTACCTTTATAGAACCCCCCCTTAGGATCTCGTGTAGGGCTAGTTTCACGGTTACGAAATTGGTCAATGACTGGCGATTCTGGAAGGTCTTTATTTCTCCATCAATTCTGAATGACAGCCTTGCTGGATAAAGGATCCTTGGCTGCATGTTTTTCTCTGAAAGAGCTTTAAAAATGCCCCCCCCAACCCTTTCTCTCATTCCAGGTCTGTGTAGACAGGTCTGACGTAATTCTGATACCTTTGCCTTGGTATGTGAGAAATTTCTTTGCCCTGGCCGCTTTGAATACTGTATCCTTGGATCTAATATTTGCGAAATGCACTATGATGTGACGTGGTTTAGGTTTGTCATGGTTGAGCTTGGGATGGGTTCTCTCTGCCTCTTGGACACAAATGTTTGTTTTCCTTGCTAGATTAGGGAAGTTTTCAGCTACAATTTTTGCTTTTCTCCACCCCCTCGGGGATGCCGATGATTCTGACATTGGAACGTTTCGAGTAAGTAATCTCCCGTAACTTACATTCCTGAGCGTGGATTTTTTTGAGTCCAGATTCTGTTTTCACTTTTTCTTCTACTAACCCATCCTCCAATTCGCTGATAACGTTCTTCTGCCTCATTCACCCTGGTCGTCAGAGCCCCTAGTTTTGACTGCATTTAGCTCATAGAAGTTTTAATTTCTGTCAGATTCGCTCTCATTTCCACCCTTAGAGATTCTATATTCTCATTAACATTTTTGTTAATACTTTCTTCAAGTCTACACATCATCTTGACCATTGTTCCTCTGAATTCCAGTTCTGATAATTTGGTTATATCCATATCCATTAGTTCTGTGGCAGAGGCCACAGACTCATTGTCTTTTCTTTGGTGGGGGGGGATTTCTCCTTCTCGTCATTCTGATGAGGAGAGGTTGCGGGGTTGGTCAGACCCCAAATTACTGACCGGGACCCAGGCCGTTTGCCCTTGTTTTATAGGGATCTTAGGGACGTGGGCTTCTTGATTTTTCAGCCTGCCTTCTGGGGGAGGGGCCAGCTGCGCTGATACTCAGGCAACGCTGTTTGGGTAGAGTCTCCGTGTCCCCTGTGAGGGGGGATGGGGATGGGCACACTGTGAGCTGGTATTTCCAGGCTTTTGTTCTCTGGAGGCTTTCCCTGGCAGTTTGCTGTGCCTCTTCTGAGAGTCAGAGCAGCAGTGGCCGAATCTCAGCCTCTGTCTCAGAACAGAGGGATCGTGGACCGTTCTTCACTGATGTTCTTGCCACTTTAACTCTGTTTCTGTTGGTGCTGCTCAACCCTACAGCGTCCAGGGATGTGCGCCCCACACCCAGCGTCCCAGCCCTCACTTCCAGGGCCGGGGCATCTCTGTCCTTTGTGTTTCTAACACCGCCAGCCACCAGCGCCCCCCCCCCCCCGCCCCCCGCGCTCCCGGAGCTCCCGGTCTCAGTCTGGTTCTAGTGAGCACACCAGAGTTCAGTTTCAGTCTGGTGGCGCGCGTTCCCGGCTCAGGGTCTCAGTCTGCTCTCTCGCGGGTGCTGGTCCGCGAGTCCGCCCGCTCCCCTGTGCAGGTGGCTACCGCTTCCTGGCGCCCAAACGCGGCAGCTCCCTCCCCCTTGCGTTTATCTGTGCATGGTTTCACGGCTCCCCACTTCGTACCTCAATACTCAGCCCTGGAGATGTTCATTTGTAGAGATCCAGATGTATCTTCCTGGGTCTCAGGCTGATTCCGTGGATGTTCAGGCTGGTCTGGTACCTATCCAACTCGACTCAGGGGACCGGCTGAAAAATGGGTTCCCTACTCCTCCGCCATCTTAATTCCTCCTCTAATTATAGTTTTTAATATTATTGAACAGTGCTGTGATATCTGTACATAGAAGGTGCTGTGATGGGTACCTATGTGCATATTTAAATTTTCCTCCTATTTCTCTAGGTTGGTTCCTATATGGGAAATTATAAGGCTAAAGAATATAGACTTATTTAAGTCCAAGTTGCTTATTGAACTGTCTGAATTTATGCTCTGACCAGTGATGTTTCAATGTGCTCATTACACTGTTCATTTAAAAACCACTTTGCTGACTTAGGAGAAAAACGGCATCCCAATTTTGTTCAATTTGTAGTTCTTTGCTTGGTAGTGAGATTGATAGTTTTTTTTGTATTTCTTCTGTGAATTATTTTATTTATACCTTTAGTTCACTTTTATATTGGAATTTGGGTGATTTTCTAATCAATAGTATGAGATCCATAGACACTAGAAATAGAAACATTTGGTCTATTGGATTAATTGCAGGTATTTCTCTTTCCTATCATTAGACTTTAAACTTATTTCCTGGGCTTTTATGAAACTTGCCCACGTGTATTTCTGGTTTGTAAAAATGACTCCAATGTTTGCATTTGATTCCTTACCAGCTCCAGAACTTATTCTGATAGAAATGGCCTACTTTTACAAGGAAATTACATTAACAACTATTTCACTAAGTACGTTAGGTAAAGAACACTAGAATTTTTCTTTTTTAAACTGATAACTAATGTTGTACTTTGTCCAAAACTGGAAACAGAAGGGCCCACACATGCTCTTTGTTTCCTCAGAACTGTAGATTCATGTTTTGGAAAACGACTGACCAAAAAGCCTTCGGAAAGCTTAAGTGTTCCTTCAAAACTATCGTGGGATCGTGGAAAGGCTTGTTTGTCCCTTGGGGTAAGTAGAGACCACCTAATGCTCTAGTCTGGGAGTTTTCTGTGGGTGTGGGAAAACTCAAGCACGGAAGCTTTCCACGTGTCCTGGCTTAGTGATAATTCTGGAAGGTTGGGGACTAGAGGAAGCCCCTTTTTATCAGGCGATAGTCTAATACAGGAATGTTTGCCCTCTTGAATGAAGCGATGATCTATTTGTGCAGAAGAGGAAGCATCAGGCACGGTGGTCTCATGGTTGCTACTCAGCTGTGGTGGGTTTTAGGTGTTCAGCATGAACGTAAAATTTAAAATGTTCCTCACACAAAAAGATTCCCCAGCTCACCAAATTGAAAGTAGTTCATTGATATCAGTAAATTAATGGTGACATTTAAGTAGTTCATGAGGAGCTGGCCTTCCTCCATCATTTTGTTCTAATACTGTAGTGGCTTTTGTGGGATGTTTTTGTTTCCTCTGTGGACATTCCCTGTAGTTGTCATGATGGCTCAGCCTGCAAAACAAAGCAAAAAACACAAAACACAAAACAAAAACAGAGAGAGAAAGCAGAATGCAACTGAGTGCCAGGGAGGCCTGGATGCATGTCAGCCTTGATCCCTGAAGCCAACTCCACAGCTGGACGTCCTGGTTGCATGACATAAAAAATTCCCTTTTCTTTCTTCCACTAGCTTGATTTGGCTTCTTCAGAGTTACATTGGAAAAAGTCTTCTCTGATGCTGTTCTGCTGTTGTACTCCAAATATACTTCTGGCGAGTTTCAATCTTCCTTACAATTCAATACCAGTTTTATCTCATTGTTTTACCTTGGGGTTGTTGAAAGTGGGATTTTTAAAAATAACATATTGAACAATACATCTGAAACTAATGATGGACTCTAAGTTGGTTAATTGTTTTAAAAAAAATAAGATAAAATAACTTTTTGTTTTCCATACAACAAAATGCACAATTCTTATATCCAGGTCAAGGATCTGTGACACATGTGTGCACCTGTGTAACAACTGCTCAGAACAATGCAGAATCTTTCCGTTTCACCTGGGAGAGGTCTCACACTTTTCGAGACAATCTTCACGCCCTACATGCAGAACCAAGTTGTGATTTCTGTAACTAGAAATCGGTTTTCCCTGTTCTAGAACTTTGTATAAATGGAATCGTAGAATATGTATTCTTTTGTATCTGGCTGCTTTCACTCAACAGAAGGTTTCTGAGGTTCACCCATGTCCTTGCATGAACCAGAAGTTCTTTCCTCTTTATTGCTGAGTAGTGCTCCGTGGTATCAATGGGCAATTTATCCATCCTTTTTACTGTTGCAATCTGCGTTCTTTCAGAGATCAGATGTTTTTTTCATATTCACGGCACACAAAACTCAGGGGCCCAGCGTGACTCCCATAATATCACAGACAGGAAGACCCACATGTCAAGATCTGGTTTCTCAAATAGATGCTCATCAGAGAGCGTGGACACGATAAATATACCACAGAAGAGCACGACAAACCATAAAGAGGACAGTCTTGTCTGCCTGAAACAGGCAGATGGAGTTCGTCCAACACACATCTGCTAGTGTCCGTTATACTCCAGCCACTCTTGACAGCAGTAAATAAAACGACACCCTGGCCACCGCGGAACTCACGCTACCAGAGGTGCTTTTGTTATGGAGAGCTGTCTGCACATGCTTGCACTTGAACAAGACCATTCTGGTGTGCAGGAGGGCCAGGCACTCCTTTAGTTTGGGGGACCTGGGAAGGCCCCCCAAGGTGGTGATGCTAAAGAGGAGGTGGGACAGCAGAAGGCAGCTGTGTGCAGAGCAAGGACTGCCTTTCTCCCAAGATGACAGCAAGGGTAAAACCATGAGGTGGGAACATTCTAGGGAAAGAAAACCAGTATGGCCTAAGTGGGGCAGATGAGGGAGAGAGTGCAGCGAAAAGCCTCTGAGGGGTTAGGGTATGACAAACATGCAGGACTCTACAGGCATCTATGGCGTTTACTACCCAGAAGCTCCTCATGAGCAGAAGGAAGCATCCCCGGAGATGCAGCCTACCTGGTGGGCCGTGGACCCTTTCCTGTCTCCAGCGCCCTCTCTCCCCCGCTCCCCTGGCCTCTTCTTCACAGGCCCATTTGGGATGAACCCAAGATGCTGGCAGTGCCTTTGTGTTAACACCCCCACAGAGCACTCTCCAGACCTGGCTCGGCTCTCTCTCCACCTCTGCTCTGTCTACTCCTGGTGACCTCAGGCTGAGTGCTTCAGGGAAACTGCCCTTTACCTGCACTCAAGAGTCTGACTTGGAAAAATGATGCAATTTCGGTCCTGTGCAGGTTGGCGCTTACAAGGCCCCAAAAGAGGGTAAGTCCACCCTAAACCGTGTTGCCTTGACACCTCCCCACTGGCCCATCTCCTATCTGTTGCCCCATGCTGGGATTTCACCCAGGATGCCTTCACTGCTATGAATCACACTTGGTCATGTTAAGAGACTGGTGATTTTGCTAGAGAAAAAGTACCATTGGAACCTAGGTTCTTAAAGCATTTTATTTACAGCGTCTGTTCCAGTGGCTTCTCACTTAGCTTTTCTTGTCTCTTTGCTCTAAAGTAGAAAAGTCTGGATCAGGGGTGCCTGGGTGGCGCAGTTGTTAAGCGTTTGCCTTCAGCTCAGGGCGTGATCCTGTCGTTTCAAGATCGAGCCCCACATCAGGCTCCTCCACTAGGAGCCTGCTTCTTCCTCTCCCACTCCCCTGCTTGTGTTCCCTCTCTCGCTGGCTGTCTCTCTGTCTAATAAATAAATAAATAAATCTTTAAAAAAAAAAAGAAAAAAGTGTGTATCATTTCTAATTCCAAGCCACACAAGGACAACTGATAATTTTGTCTTTTTCTTTGGGCGCGAAAGGACATATCTTACCTCCTTTTTCTAACTTACTTGATCTTCAGATGGTCCCTGCGTCTGCGTCAGAGGCAGAGCCTTTAAATATATAAAATCCTTGCCCCATAAGTCATTTGCAACTGTTAGCTAACACTTCAGAAGAAGCTTGGTAACTAGGAGAAATGGGATTCTTGCATGCACTGCCCATAATCTACAGAAGGACCTTGATTAAGGACTTCTGTTTCCCCCGAGAAAAGCAATCATTAACGTCTCTGGCTTCACAAAATGATCTGAGTTAAAAACCTTGGCTCTACCATTCCATAGCTGTGTGACCATTTGCAAGTTACCTGCCCACTCTGAGCCTCAGAATGGCAAAGGAATCAAAAAGGTAAAGTGAAGAACCAGACCGGTTGGGGTCAAAAACCAGTCTAATACTTAGTAGCTGTGCAACTTTAGGCAAGTTACTTACCTCAGCCCCCTCATCTGTACAATAGGGATACTAGTAATCTCTACCTCCTAACAATACTGTGTGGATTAAACGAGATAATGAAAGCACACACACATACACACACATACACACACACACTTAGTGCTTCATACATATTATGTGCTTAATGAATCTGAGCTATTTGTATTTTTAAAGTATTATTTCTTTTGGGTGAGTAAGATAAACTATTGACGGCCTGATATCTGCTAGTATAGACATACCTTCAGATCTCATTAATATTTTAAAAATACTTTGAAATCTCTGAACTGAGGGGACACTCAGAAAGGGGAAGATTTCATTCTTCAGGGTATCACCTCTAAACAGCAGCAGGCGTTGCCTTGATTAGGTAATCAGTGTCCGCCAAACAGCTGAATCATAGCCCCGATTCCTCCTAACGGAAACTCACATGGTCATTGTGCTCACTTTCTATTTTTGAAATATACCTTCATGGATGGAATTTTTGGTGAGGAAGTGAGGAAAAGCCAGGGTTATTTAATTTGGAAACCTTGTGTGCGATCACATCAATTTGGCAAAAATAATTTTTTTGCTCAGAGTTAACTGATTAGAGGTGGGAGAGGAATAATAGCCACTTTATCTAATTCTGAGCAAGAATAAAGAAGTGAAAAGGAATGAAATAAGCCAAATCAACCTGCTATTATTCTAATCAAGTAAGACAGAGCAAGCCAAATCCTGAGTCACCGTCCTGGCCAACTATTTTTATTGACTTGAAATCACAAAGGATGAAAGCCTGAAATGACCTAGATCACTTTTCTCACAAAGCTGCTTGGTTTCAGTGCCCAGTGCATGAAGCATATCCTGGAATTCCCCGACAAGTGAGGACTGTTTACTTAAGTTGATATTCTGGAAATGGACCTTTTAAGAAGTTGGGAGACAGAGAAAAAACCTAGAGAAAACTTTTGTCAGCCACAGATTAAATAATTTTGTTTTGCAGACTTTGCACGGGACTGATTCTTTAGTGCATGTTTCTTGGATCCAAGAGTAATGATAGTGTGTTTGAGAGAAAATTTTAACACATCATGACAACAAAGTGAAGACAGAAAATGGTGTTTCTTGGCTGATTCAAAGCCAGAGTAGATTCATATATTTTAAAATATGAACAATGTATTTTGGACGCACAAAGACATAGCAATGATGAGACAAATGCCCATTGAACAATTGCGTTCCTTCCAAGGAACTTGCTGTCACTATGCCCACCACCAGAGGGGACCACCATTGTGGATTTGGTGTCTTCCACCCAACAAGCCCACTCACATATACATGTCGTAGAGATCCTCTGTGTGCACACATATACACACACATACGTTGGGGTGAGGCACAGACAGGCACGTTACATGGTAAAGAGTAGGGACTGTCTTTCCTCAGCTTTGCAATTTGCCTGCCTCTGGCCCCCAGGCTAAGGTCTCAACTTACAGGTCCCATAGATGGCTGGAGCCATCCTTCCCTCCAACTGCCTGTCTGTCTACCTGTCGCCTACTTAGGAGCCCGAGGGTTTGTCTTGCTTGAATCTCATGAACTTAATTCACTTCCATTTAGCTTTTCATAACAGTTCCTAGTTTGCTGAATTCAACATTGGCAAAGATCAACTGTGCAAACCCTAGGTATTATTCTGCTAAAACCTTAGCTCATTATTTTGACTGTGTTCTCTTATGAGGCTGTGTGCTAGCTTGGGATGAAACACAGATCTGAGAGCAAGTAGTTGATTTGGTGGCGGGGTGGGGGGAGTATCCCAGGAAACATAGGCAGGGGAGTGGGGAAGTGAGACAGGGCGGGTTAGGTAACCCAATAGGGTGCATTATCAAGCAGGGAACCAGTACATTCTTCAGAGTTATTCTACTCCAAAGGTGAGGGAACTGGGATCTTTATCCATCAACTGTTGGTCTGTCACGGGTGCTTCTGAAAGCAACAGCTCTCTGGCATGTCCATGGCATGGATGAAATATGCTCCCATGATGAAAAAAAGGCTTTCAGGCAGAGAGTCACAGTGTTTCACAGGAAGTGGCCTTCGGGTGTAGAGGTAAGTGCAGGGGCAGTTGGGTAGAGCACCTAGAACATCTGCTCCGCTCTTGAGTGAAGATTACCAGAGGAAGTCTTATATTTGCCAGTATTTTCCAACCAAGTTCCAACTTCTCCTCTCGTCTCCCAGAGCCAGTTAAATACAAGCTACTGTTTCCTAAGCGTTCACTTTCCAAAGCAAGAATCATACACACCCTACAAATATTGCATTGAATGCCACACTTTCATTGGAAAAATTCCTTTGCATGGGGATATTGGACACATTTCCAGGGGTCAAGGTTTCTAGAAGGTGGGGACTCTCTCATCAGGAACTCCTCTAATGTAGCTCTTATAGCTAAAGAAATGTTCACAGGGGAGGACTGCTAAAATCTGAGTTTATCAGTGGGATCACCACGAGTTTGGTCTCTGGAGTTTGGCTATTCAGGTCCAGAAACTCAGTGTTATCATGTCTGCTTGTGGTTTTCAGGCTCTGAGTAGCTAGCCCATACCAAACAACCCAATTCATAACAGACTTTATAAAAAGTCAGGCACAGTCAGAGCATTGGGAATTGGTAGTTCTTAAATGATATGCTGTACCTTCCAACAGTTTTCCCCTTGGTCACCATTAGACTTACGACAGGTGCACTGTCTCCCCACCTCCACCTTGGAAGTCCTAGATAAACAGTGGCCATATCCTACTATCTTACTTGCCTTTTAATCAATCATCCAAGTCCCTCTTACTTTGTAGTAGGGAAAGTGTACTATAGCTAAGTCTATTCTACTGTTCTCATCCCAGCAATTCCTTCCTAAAAATACACCTGGGTCTTGTAACAGAGACTTGGAAAAGCCACTAGTACCACCATCAGCACTTTTATTCCCTACCCCTCAGGACAGCCTCCTTCCCCAGACTCCAAAGTCCAGTGGTCTCTATGTGTTTTCAAAAAGGCAGGGGACATTGAAGGGTGGTCACCAAAGGGTAGTCATGAGAATAACCAGGTGGAAATACGAATTCCTTTAAAGTTTGTGGAGAGCAAGATGGAGTCACTCATGTTGAGCAATACCTTATTTCAGGCAGTGATGCCAGCAACCAAGGGCATTGCAGCTAAGACCAGATATTGTCAAGATATTGCCAAAACCGGCAACAGCTAGAACTGACACCCAGCAGAACCAGAGGACATCTGCAAAGGCCCAAGACTCATTAAATCCTAAAAACGGAGGATTTTTGCAGCAAACTATCTAGATGCTGACCCTTTCATATCTGACCACATCACAAAGGCAGCTGCGCCCAAATGCTCCGCCTGATGGATCTCCGAACATCACAGATCTTCCACTACCTGAACATAATAAACAGCACGTGCCAAGAGCTGACCCGCGCCAGTCCGAGGCCTTATCTCACAGAACTGACTTCGTGTTTGGTTCGTTAACTTCCAATTCCCCTGTTCTGTCTTGTTTGTTGTGCAACTTGTCTTATGCTTTGCTTTGTGTGACGTGTAAGACGCCAAGTTAACATGTAATGAAATGTCATTAGTTTGGAATCTTGAGCCCGCTTTATCATTATTGTCACCTTGCTTTATGACGGAATGAAGCGGGCATTGGGGAGAGACAGAACTTGCGTGTGCGCCGTCATAGCGTGCTCACAACCACGTTGCAAAAGGACTGAGGATCATGCCTAGCAGCAGTCACTCCTTGTTGAAGAGGCAGTCTTCCTCTGCTTCAGTGACCCAGGGCTTAATAATGCTGCCTCATCAGACCCGAGAGCTCCTTCAAAAGGCTCCCTTTTCCATTGTCAAGGTTGATATTTACAAAATAACTTCCATGGTAGATTAATGGTCATAATTCTTTTTGTGTGTGTGTACTGATTTATTGTCCACAAAGATGGAAGTGAGGGAAAAGGGGGAGACAGGAGGGGACCTACTCTCCCACTGGAACTCTGGGGCCCACTGAGGCTCCATTACTGGGGATTTCAGGGTGCCTAGCCATTGCAAATTCTTTCCCCATCAGAGGTCCCTGAAAGAGCCCCGTACGCCTGCTCCAGACCTGTTCATGCACACTAGTCCTCACACAGACACACACACACGGAGGCAATAAATATGTTCCATACCAAAAGTGCTCCCAGCCTGACATTTCAGGTGGGGCCCTGAAAGGGAGGTCTTGTAAGTGCTCAGTTTCTTCGGGGATGTGGAGGAAGAACTGGGGAGGGGAAGGGCCAGACTCTGCTATCTCCATTTCCTGGTTTGAGGCAATTGGGGTTTTCCCTGGAAGAGAGGGTGGGGAAACCAGCCATTTTTCTAAAGGCCCTGGGCTGCCCTTATCCAGCCAGAGCCCAGGATAGGGCCTTTCCCCCACCCTGCCTCAAATATTCTTGGACCCTCCAGGGGAGGGAGAAGCAGAGTGCTGTGCTTAAAGCTAATACTGATTTGGTTGGCAGCAGCAAGAGGACTGCCTGGGGCAGGGGAGGGGGCAGGAAGGGGGGCGATGTCTCACCATCCCGGGGTGATGCTCACAGTAACTGGTTTTTCCCTGGCCAAGAAGGAGGGGGCAAGAGAGGCCAGCCCAGCAAGCGGGAGAAGTGCCTTTTAGCTGCATGGGGAGAAGCCCTTGGTACTCAGAAAAGATGGCCCCAACAGCTGGTCCCAAAAGTCCCCAGTCCCTAGCCTTTGCAGCCAGTGCCCCACCACTGAGCACTGGAAAGGAGGAATGATTCTCAGCAATGGGCTGCCTGGTCACTAGGCAACTCTCCAGCAACCGGGACGGTGGCCTTGGCGACCGCTCTGGTCCGCTCTGGTCCCCTCCGTCGCCAGGGCTCGGCCTCAGCAGCCTGGAGCCCAGCCCTTCATGACCGGGGTCTCGCCCCACCCGGCTCAGAGGCACATTGATCTGCTTGGAGAGCTCTCGCTCCAGGTCCAGGATGAGGGTGTCGAAGTCTGAGGTTCAGGTGCGGGTTGAAGGGCACCTCGAAGTCGTCGTCGAAGTCCACGGCGCCCGCTGGCTCGCCCACCTCCTCGTCCTCACCCTCGCTGTAGCTGCCCGTCACGTGGTCGTAGTCCGGCCTGGACAGAACGTCCTGCCTGCGCGGCAGGATGTCCAGTCCCCAGGCGCTCTAGTCACCCACTTAGCGGTTGTTCGGGGGCTCTCGGGGCCGCCCCGGCCGCGGGGCCGACCCACCACTTCGGGGCGGCGAACGGCAAGTGCAGCGGCGCCTGCCCTTTGGGCCGCAGGCATGGGGCGAGGTCCGGAGGCTCCGGGGGCCTGCGGGGATCTGGCCAGGCCTGCGGCAGGTAGTGCAGCACCTGGATGTGGCGCTTGAAGTCCACTGCGTTGGTGAGGCCCGGGCCGCGCTGCGGATCGGGGCCTGGCGGGCGCCTGGCGCGCAGGCAACAGCACAGGACCGAACCACATGGCCAGATTCTGCGGGGTCGTGCGGTTGTGGGCGTGGAAGGAGGAGACGAGGCGCAGGTGGTCCAGAAGTGTCAGCGTGGCCCTCTCCACATCATGAAATGTCATTAGTTTGGAATCTTGAGCCCGCTTTATCATTATAGTCACCTTGCTTTATGACTGAATAAAGCGGGCGTTGGGGAGAGACAGAACTTGCGTGTGCGCCGTCATAGCGTGCTCACAACCACGTTGCAAAAGGACTGAGGATCATGCCTAGCAGCAGTCACTCCTTGTTGAAGAGGCAGGCTTCCTCTGCTTCAGTGACCCAGGGGTTAATAATGCTGCCTCCTCAGACCTGAGAGCTCCTTCAAAAGGCTCCCTTTTCCATTGTGAAGGTTGATATTTACAAAATAACTTCCATGGTAGATTGATTAATGGTCATAATTCTTAACCCTTCTCTGTATCTATTCCTTTTGCCCTCCTCCTCTCACTCTTGGCTTAGCCTTGTGAGTTGCTTTGGCCAATAGGATAATGGCAAACATGACAGGCAGGCTTAAAAGTGCTTAAAACGGCTTGTGCGATTGATTTTGCTCACTTCTGCCCTGTGTCATCACCAGTAGAAGCACATGTCCAGGCTAGTCCCTGGTCCCAGGAAAAGGATGAGGAAAATATGGACCAGAGCAGAGTTACCTCAGTTGTCCCAGGAAAGGCCACCCTAGATCAGCCACGCTAGATCAGCCAAGATAAGGGATCTCAGCCAAGAGCAGCTAAGCCTGACCCAGATTGGATGAACCCCATAGGCCTGTGAGCTGAATAAATGTTTATTGTCGTAGGCCACTGAAGTTCTGTGGTGGGTTGCCACGCAACACTGTGGTGATATAGATAAATGATATGCCCTCTTCCTGACTCTTCTGGAGCTCCATCTATGCTCCTGCCTGCTCACCAGCTGCAAGGAACTAGTTACAAGTCCAGTACATTTTACAGTGCTTCCTGTAATATGGAATGAATCAAAAGTTAATGTCTCAAGTCAATTTCTGTTGACTTGCGTATCTCAGGCTTCCTTGGTGCTTTTCCTATGGATATTCGCTTAATTAATCTGTAAATACCTCCCGATGTCCTTTGTGGAGACAAACTCGGAATTTTCTTTCCTTGTTGCCAGCACCCCAACCCTTGGAGCTTCTTCTTCTGTCTGCCTCGACCTCTGGAAGACCATTCTCCCCCCCTTCTTGTCACCTACATTTCTAATCCTTGGTGAGAAAAACAATCCCTGTCAGGCCAGTCATCTTCGGGGTGGGGGGCAAAAATCTCTTTATCATGTAGAAACAAGGCTTGTTTAGAGTCACAGGGATGAGCCACAGAGAGTCACAAGCTCAAAGAATTTTAGAACCGAAGGATGTTAGAGATAAGCCAGTGGATGCAGTGTGTGGCTTTGTCCAGCTGAGGAGATAAGTCTTCAGGATTTGTTAGTTCCAGATCCTTGGGGCCACCAGCACACACCTTCTCTGTTTCAGTTACTTATTGGCATGTGACAAATCATCTCCAAACTTAGTGGTACACTCCAACACCTTTCCGTTTAACCATTCACAATCCTGTAATTTGGGTAAGGCTTGGCTAAGACAGTTCCTCTCTGCTCTACATGGCTGATAGGTTTGACTAGGGCTCAAGGGTGTCCTTGCAAGATGGCCCCGCTCTCAGGGCTGGGAAGTTGGTGTTAACTATTGGCTTGAAGCTCAGCTGAGGCTGTTAGCCAGGAGCTTCAGTTCCTTTCTAGGTGGTTGCTCCACGTGGCTAGATTAGACATCTCAAAGGGTGGCAATCTCCAAATAGTCAAACTTCTTACATGGTGACTGGCTTCTTCCAGTGTGCAAAAATGAAAGCCAGCAGGCGTTTTTAAGGCTTAGAATGGAAACTGGGACCCTGTCACTTCCTCTATGTTCGATTGGTTAAAGAAGATTCCAGAATCGGCTCAGATTCAAGAGGAAACGAAAAATACAGGGGTATAAACACTGGGACTGTGGTTCGTTGAGAACGACCATTGTGAAAGATTAGCCCACTCTCCTTCCAGCTTTTACTAAAAATTGAGCTTCCACTGACCTTTCTAGCCAGCAAATAATGTGGTTAAGGTGAACATTGGCCCAGGAATCAAGACACCTGAACTTCTTTTTTTTTTTTTTTTTTAAAGATTTTATTTATTTATTTGACAGAGACAGCCAGCGAGAGAGGGAACACAAGCAGGGGGAGTGGGAGAGGAAGAAGCAGGCTCATAACGGAGGAGCCTGATGTGGGTCTCGATCCCAGAACGCTAGGATCACGCCCTGAGCTGAAGGCAGACGCTTAACCGCTGTGCCACCCAGGCGCCCCAAGACACCTGAACTTCTTACCTAGCTTGACTATTAATTAACTTTAGAGATTTGGAAAAGTGACCTGACTCTGAAGTTTGCCTGGATAAACTCTAAATTAGCCTCTGGTTCTAAAGGCAGTAAAGTCTTGGTAAGTTTTAGTTCCCGGGCAAGCCTTTGCATTCTCCTTCGTGAGTCTTTCCCACTCTTTTTGAACTGGTCTATCTTGATCTCCAGCTGCCAGGAGACCAACCAGGTCATTTATTTACTTCTTATGCTCTGCTGATCTAAGTCCTTCTGATTCGTCCTTTTGACCTGCTTCTTGTGAGCTGGATGACCTTGGGCCAGCCACACAACTTCTCTTAGTCTAGATGAAATGGGGATGAGAACCCCAGCTTCACGGGCTGTGCTGAGGATTGAATGGGAGAAGGTGCACAAAATTGCTTTGCAATATGGTACTGGGAGGAGATGGCATTGTCCAGCCCCCCTAATGCCACCAGCACATGTTGGATTCAGGTAAATGTTTCCATCCCCAGGTCTGGGGACAACCAACCACTAACCAACTTTGGTTCTTATTTTTCCTTTTTATAATGAGGGAATACACCTGTCAGTCACATTTTACTCTCAACACGTTCTATGACTCCAGGATTTCCTTGCTGATGACACTCGACAATTAGGTGAAATTATTTCGCCTACAGCTATAGTAGGCAATATCCCACCCAGGGCTGAGGTGGAGCAGGGCAGAATTATACAAAGGTAAAGTAAACGAGGGGCTTCTCTTAATACTTTCTGAAAGTTAAAAATAAAAACAGCTTCATATTTATTTTGTAAGCTGTCATCTTTGGAGAGTTTACCCAACCAGATAGTGAGCACCTCAGGAACAGGGATCTTGTCCTTTTTTTTTTTTTTTTAATCTCTATCTGTTCAGTGAATAAATGCCCATCAGAAAGAAACTCAGCAAATGCTTTGTAAATAAATGAATGAATGAGAAAAGCCTCAGATTGTGAAAAGGCTCAAAAAAAAAGGGGGCTTATTATTTTGATTGTTAAAATGAATATTTAAGTGACGGAGAAAAATGTCAATTGGCATCTTTTGGATAGATTATTTAAACCAAACCTTTCACACTGCAGGGCGTTACTTTGTTGTTTTGTGACTGTTATAGCGAAATTATTAATTTGATTTATTATAATCTGATTTATAATCATCTGAATTATGACTATAACTTTTGAGAAGACCCATAAAGTATTCATGGCTTTGGTCTTACAGGAATCAGAGGAAGTAAAATATGCCCCGAAACAAACTGCTGAGTCACACATTATGTCCTTTCCCTTAGCCCGCATTCCTAATCCGGTATCATTGACCACCGGGAAAAGAGCAATATTTCACCTGGTATGATGGCGGCATCAGTGAATATGCCCCTCCTTCCCGAGGAGTACTTGTAACAAATGTGTGAAATAAAGGGTTCTGGGATATTACTTCGACCTGTTTTGATGGTGTTCAGATTCGATTATGTAAAACCACGAGAAACCACAGCTGAGTAAACCTCTCCTATTCAACACATTTAGAAATCAAGTGTGCACAATCTTAGCAAGCAGAATTGCCTTGTTTGTATTTTCTCGGAGTAGAGGAGAAAAGAAAAAAATAATAGTCATCATTGAACAACATTTTTGTACCAAGCATTGTGTTCAATTCTTTTTATACTCATTTACTCCTTAGAATAAGTAGCCCAACGTGAGTTTTTCTCCATTTTATAGATGAAGAAAACTGAGGCTTGGAGAACTGAGTCAACCCATTTCAGATTACACAGCTAGTAAGGGGGAAGGACTGAGATTCAGAGCCTTTGCTTTTGCTGTCTTCCCATCCTGCTTCTACAGAGTCAAAAGAAATTCACTTGTCTCTTCCAGCTTTGGCATCATCACCTTTTACTCTCATTTGGCCCTCTGTTTTTATAAGGCTACAGGAACATACACCCATTATTGCAACCCCTACATTATGCCGAGTACAACCACAAGCACAAACTTGGGTGGCAACCACACAAAACCACACCAGAATGCTTCTGGTGATCTTCACACAGCCCATTGCATTTTCCCCCTTGCCCCGCCTGTGGTGTGCTCATCTCCTTTCTCCAGTTCAGGTGTCACCTCCTCCAGGAAGCCTTCTCTGATACTCCCCTCATCTCTAGTGCCCAGTCCTCCTGGTATCTCCCAAAATGTCCTGCATGCATTGCTCTTATTACTTATTATTATCTAGTTAGGTGTCCGTCTCCCACATTAGACTGTGAGCTCTCTGAGGTCAGGGCTACATCTGGCTTCTCAGCTAGACTATGACTACTCTGGGGATTGAGACTGTATCCTCATTCTATTTGTAACTTCATTGCTGTGTATAAACTAGCACAGAGTAGGGACTCAGTTAAGTCTATTGATTGGATCAAAAAGATTACCAAAAAGGACTTTAAAACATGATAAAAGTGTGGCTCATGGAGGGGTTCTTCAATTCAGAGAAAAGAAGGATAATAAAAACATAGTAAAAAGGATAATATAAAAGGAGGTACTTAGTAATGTTCCCTGTGGCATTTGAATTCTTCAAATGTTTTGGCTACACAGAAACAACATGATTCAATTCTTTGCAATTAGTCACTATGATGATTTTAGTAATTGCATAATTCACACATATCCTATATCTTAAGTGACATCAGTGGTTCCCCAGTTAAAATTTGGGGAAAAAACTATCAAATGTAAGTCTTCCTTAAAGATTTACTGACAGCAGTAAACTGTGTCTTCCATCTTGTACTAAAGTACAGATCTTAATTATAAATCATTTTCATATTCCAGGGCATATGTTAATTTATGTCAAACAAATCATCGCTTATGATTCACTTTGTTCTTGTTTTTGTTATGGTTCACTCTTTACTGTTGTTGTTATTTTAGCTGCTCAGCATCCAAAATCCCTTCCTCCAATAATACGCTCCATTGTGCTTTGGGGGTATGTCCTATCTTTATAGTCTTGGTATACAAGCGAATTAGCTAGAGAGATAGCACCTCAGATTTTCTGACCCAGGGCAGCCAGGTGGGTGGACACATGCGCTAGGCACCCAGCTAAGGCTTAGCCAACCGGACGTTCTTGAGACTTTGAGTTTGAAGATGAGCAGGACGGTGGGAGGTCTTTCCTTGTCACGGAAGCCTTGGTATGCTGACCCATGTGCTCTGCTCTACGACTTGTCCAGGCCTCCCAGAGCTGCCTTGGTATCTAATTTTCTAGTTATTTTCCAAGCCTGGATCTCCAATCTCCCATTGATTTTGGGAGCCTGGTATTCTTTGGATGAATCATCTTTACCTAAATAGCCAGTCAATTTTTGTTGCTTAAAACTGAAAATGCTGTCTGAGACATCAGGTAAAAGCTTTCTCCATTTAGGGGCGCCTGGGTAGCGCAGTCGTTAAAGCGTCTGCCTTCGGCTCAGGGCGTGATCCCGGCGTACCGGGATCGAGTCCCACATCGGGCTCCTCCGCTATGAGCCTGCTTCTTCCTCTCCCACTCCCCCGGCTGTGTTCTTCCTCTCCCACTCCCCCGGCTGTGTTCCCTCTCTCGCTGGCTGTCTCTCTGTCACATAAATAAATAAAATCTTTAAAAAAAAAAAAAAAAGCTTTCTCCATTTAGGACATATGTTTACATGTAGATTAGCAAAAAAAAAAAATTGTATTCTTGTTTTGTGGTTAATAGGCATTATTGTTCTCTAAGAATTATTTTGAGATTCATTTTTCTGAAAATTATAGGAATGTATAAGTAAAACTGTGTGATGGGTTTCTCCATTTTGAATGAATAGTTTTTGTTGACATTCTATAATCTACATTCATTTTTAGAAAATCTAGCACCTGGTTCTAAGTTAGGGAGTAAATCTCATCTAATATTAAACCTAATGGTGGCCTTTTGTGTATTGGGGGAAGAGGTGAGGTAATGAGCACATTTTCACAGGTTTCTCACCTATGAAACTTCATCTCTCTCTAGCCTTTGTACATCATCCGTCTATTCAAGTTGTATTTACTGTTTACATAGTTTCCATGATTCCTGATTTTTCCAACATTATCATTCAAAGATATGGGTTTTTTTTTAATTTATAAAAGTTCTTCTGATACTTACTTATGGGCTTATATTTTTCTAATGTTGACGTGTTTCCACGATTCACCATGGAAATATTAATACTATTCTGACGATTAAAAACATGAAAATATATCCAAAGCAAATGACATTGTGGTTGAAATGCACAGCTGTGAATACATCTGCTCGACTAAATTTAGAGAAACGATTAGGTTCTTTTCCCTTAAGGCATTGCTTTGTTATCGTGCATCCATCAGACATATCAACATGGCTAGTACATTTTCAAAAACTTTTTCAAGTCTGTCCTGAAGTGAAATTCTCATATAAAATGATTTATAGTCAAGTTCAAAGGTAAGTATTAGATCTCTTCCTTTGACAGATATTTGGAAAGAAAAGAAACTATTAGGAAATGTTTTTGGAGGAGAAGAAAATCTATTTCCAGTGTCTACAGTAATACATCCTCTGGAAAACGAGGACGTTGGGTTTCTTGTTTCCTAAGTGTTGAGTTTGGCATTTCATTCTCACAGAGGGGCGTCCCTTCTTCCTTAGGGATTTTAGATAGGTGCAGGTTCTCAGGGGCACGACATACACATCGAATAAATTCAGCATTTCAGGGTAAAAGCCGATATTAGAGAAAAATTGCATTTATTAGGTCGTAGCTTTTTGTTTTTTTAAAGAAACTAAGAATGCAAAAGTCGAATGATCAATAAAAATAGTCTGTGTCCCTGGGGTGCCCAGGGGCTGGCTCTCGGGGGCAATAGCATTCAAATGAAGATGCGCAGTATGTCTGACGCGCGAAGAGATCTGACTCCTGAGCACAGGCACCGTGAGCTCATCTAATAGGAGAATCTGCAGCTGGACGTTGAATTTTTCCATATACTAGAATTTATAGAATATTTATCACAACTGGGATTAATGTGCAGGCACAAGATATTTTAGTCAATCTGAAAAAACCCCAAATCCTTCCAAACTGAAGAGAGAGATACGCACACAGACACAGAGAGAGAGAGCACAAGTGGGGGGAAGGCAGAGGCAGAGGGAGAAGCAGGCTCTCTGCTAAGCAAGGACCCCAGGACCATGACCTGAACCAAAGTCAGACACTTAACTGACTGAGCCACCCAGGCACCCCGGAGTTCTACATTTTCATCTGTAAGTAAAAGCTAGGTGTAATGGATGAGATTAATTTAATGCACGGATACCTGTTTCTAATACTACCAAGTTTTGACAGTGTCACATATTTACTGTATGTTGTCCTTTATCTCTTCATTTATTTAGTTGTTCTGCCCCTCAACTAGATTGAAAGCCTTGGAGGACAGGAGACTGCATCTTATACATCTTTTTATCTCCAAGTTTTAGATTCATGCCTTGCACATAGCAGGTCCTCAATAAATGTTCGATGCCAGTGGCAGGTTGCTGTATGATAGACAATTTGAATTCCCTAAGGCAAGTGCATCCTACTTTTTTCAATCAAAGATATCTTCTAAGGGGATGGGGCAGCGAATACTCTGACGTACTATGTGCAACCAGGTACAGGCTAAGTACTGTGACAAAGGCACTCAAAATGCCTTAAAAGAAAAGGCTAGTTCTCTCTTGCAACAATTTTGGAGGGTTTGTGGCCCTTTTTGAGATGTCATCTGGGGACCCAGGCTGGCATCATCTTGAGTGTGGGGCTTCCATATCTAGATCCGAGATTCATCCATGTTATTGGGTTTATTAGTAGTCCATTCCTTTTTAGAGCTGAATAATATTCCTTTGTATGAATACATCCTGGTTCTATCAATGCTATTTGACAACTCTAAAAATAGAGAGGCTCTAACAACTAGAAGATATGTTTTTGCTTGCCTGGATGAGATAAACAGGACTATTTTAGCTTTCATTCCATTTTATTTAACAAACTTTAAGTGAGTGCTTCTAGAGGCCATATATTATGCTAGTTATGAGAATAAAAAGCTATGTAAATCTCTGGCTTTTCCCCCAATTTACAGATTCCCCTGAATGAGAAAAAGTTGTGTTGTCCCAATTGGATGGAAAGCATATGATTTTAAACAGCCAGCTTAAGTACTCGCTCCAATGCTGTCAAAATTTGGAGCATCAAAGGATCCAGATGCCAGTAAATAATCCTACAGATCTCTTGTAAGGAATCTCCAGGCCATTTTCCATCTCAAAGCTTTGCTCCAGGTTACAGGCTCGTAGCCTTACAAAACATAGCAGTCTGAGAGTCAGGTCCCTCAGGTTCTGGTTCTGCTACTGGATTGCTATGCAGCCTTGCACAACACAGAGAACATGCACTTCCTGCAAAGCAAGACACAAGATCCTAAAGAGCCCTCTGAGCAAGGGACTCGAATACCCCAAGTGAAGCTGGACCCCACAAACCAAGGGGACTGGCTGGACTCCTCACCCAGCGTCTAGGGATGTCCTTCCTGACGCCAAACCCATTTATTTTAGGGTGAAATTGGACCTCTGGTTTTAGTGTGGTCAAAGGGACTTCCCTCCTTGGTGTGAATCTAGAAGTCAAAAGACAAAATAGTTTTCATTTTAAAAGCCTTGAAATTTTCTTACTGAGATGTTCTTGTTCAAGTGATACTAGAGGAACCTCGGTTGGTAGAATGGACCAAGGGGTGAAGCTTTGGGAGCACTGGGCCTCTCCGGGGGTGGGGATGGGGGTGGGGGTGCGGGGTGAGGGGAGTGGTCAGAGGCCATCCAGCCTTTGGGGGACACCGGAAAGGTAAGTCACCGCGCCTCGCTCCCTGGAGAACTACATTTCCCTAAAGGCCGTGCGGCACACAGCAAGTTGAGGAGGAATGACGTGCTCAGACCCAGCCCATTTACTTCCATCGTGCCTAAGACACACCACCCTGATTGGAGGGCTCTGTCGCTATGCATCCTGGGACTTGTAGTACAGCGTGTTCATGCTCCAAGCTCCTTTGTGATTCGCGGTGCCGACTCTGCGCTCCAGGAGCGCCCTCGCGAGGCGGATCCAAATCGCGTGCGCGTGCGCCGCGCTCTTAGGGCCGACCGGCCCCCCCCCCGCGGGGCGGGGCCGTAGTTTCCGCGCCCACACCGCCTTCCTGCCCCGCCCTTCGCCGTACCCGGCCCGCCCCTCCTTCCTGGAGCCATAGTTGAAGCGGCGGCGGAGGCAGCGGTGGCAGCCCGGCGGGGGGCGGCGAGTGGCCCGCGCGCCACACGCACCAACCCAGACAGTATGTAGTGATTAGCACAGGGCAGGCGCCTCCTGCCCCGCCGGCGGGTCCCGGGTTCCCCGCAGCGGGATGTTCTCTTGAAGGAGCCACGGAGATGTGAAGAAGTCCCCCCAGAAGGTGCTGGACCCCAAGAAGGACGTGCTGACGCGCTTGAAGCACCTGCGGGCGCCGCTGGGTGAGGAGCGCTCTGGGGCGTCCGGCTCGGGGGCACCTGCCCGGACGTGGGCAGACGAGGGTCGGGCCTGGGATGCGGACGGTATGGGGGTGGGGTGCGGTGGGGGTGGCGTGAGACCCTACTTTCCCGGCCCAGCATTGTTCCCCGACAGCGGGCACTCTGGCCCTGGGGCTCTGCCCTGTCGCCCAGAGTGTAAACTTACCCCGGATTCACGCCGGGTCACCTCGAGGCCGGCCGAGCCTTGACTCTCTCCTCTCCCCACCAAATCCTGCACTCCAGGTGCTCCTGGGCCACACACGCACACACACACACTGAACTGTCACCTCCCCTCTCGTTTTTTAACTTTAATTTTTGACTCTGACGCCCTAAGTGACTGAGTCTCCAAGTGTTCCCACAACAGACTTAATTGAACTGTCATCTCTTTTGTGGGCCCCCTGTCCTTAAATTTTATTTTTACTTTTGAGTCGGAGTTTTCAAATACACTGAGCCTCGGAGCGCTCCCAGGATAAATTTAATTCAGCTGTCATCTCTCTTCCTATGCTCCTCTTTTTATTTTTATTTTTATTTTGGGTCTGGCTGCTTGGGTTTCTTCGTGTCCTTGGTGTGACGTGGGCTCCTCCTGTCGGAGGAAGGGGTGGCTTTCCTGGGTTCAAGGAGGCGGCTGCTGCTTTATTGCCAGGATGGCAGTGATAGTTATTTGCCTTCTTTCGTTTTTATGGACTGCGGGGTGGAGGTTCTGTGGAGCCCAGGGGGGACCGCTGTTGACCTGAGATGAAGCTCATCCTTGTGGCTGTGAAGTGTCCACGAGGCTTCCTGTCACCTGCTGCATGTGATCTCTAGCTGCCTTGCTGAGCTGTGTTTTGTTTTCTATTTTCTTCCCTACTTAGTCTTAACTTTTGTGAAGGACCAAACACCTCTGCTGTCTGTAGTGTTTTGAGGGGCTGAGAGAAGGACACCTTGTTTCTTCTAGATGTCTTTTTTATTCTTAAAATGAGGAAAAAGCATCTGATTTAGGACACGTAGTCTTAATGTGTCTGTCACTTGAAGAAATATGACATAAAAGAATTCATTTTATATGTGAGAATTTTAAATAAAGATCTTGCTCATGAGATTGAAAGTTGCCAATTATTTCTATTTGTACCCTGCGAAGTACCTCTGAGGAAACACACACACACACACACACACACACACACACACACGGTTTTGCCAAGTTATTCACAGTCTCGGATTCCTTGAGATTTACACTATCTTGTTCAGTTTGGAATGAAATGTAAATTAATTACTTACTGTTAAGAGGGATTAGTTTTAGTTTTCAAGACTTTTGAAAGTGAAGTGTGGTGTCCTTGGTAAACTGCAGCGTCTCCTCCCTGTAGTAAAATCTCATGCACACACAGGTTGCGTTGTGCAGAGTTCTTAGTAGTGACTGATTAACACCTATTGCAGGGACATTTTTGATAGAGGAAAGTTGAACAGTATTTTAAAGCATTTGATGCTCTGGGACTTTTTCTGTGCTAGAGAATTCAAACTTTTGTCTCGGTCTGCAGGATTAAGTTCGCTCCATTTTGTAAAGGCAGAATCAATTAAACCTAGATCAGTTTGGCTTCTTAGAGATGCACAGTACATTGTTACCATTCTGCGAAAGTAGTTCGTTTTCAAGGCTCTGTAATTGTGGTTTCACTTTAAGGTGCAGTATCTTATTTTGAGGAACTTTCTTTTTTCATTTCATTGAGCTCATTATGACTTCAGTTTTGTACCATAGAGAGGTTCTTTGATATTAGGTTGTTTTTTGTGGATGCATTTGTTTGTGGAATGACCCAGTGTACTTTATTTTTGCAATCTTTATCCGTAGGGACTACGTTTTTGTCAATGTGTCTGAAGAATTCTAGTCATGTCTAACGTAAACTAACGCTAACAACTGTGGTGTAAAGACTTTAAACAGTTCATTAAGGTCCTAGTTCCTGACACGTAATATACACTATTTATTTGCTACTTAAAAGTCTATGTAGAAAAAATGGCCTCCTGATCTGAAAGACAGGAATTAGCCAAGATCAAGAAAACTATTTGAAGGAAATGAATGGACATTATTGTTGTATTTTTATTTGCATATTTATGTAATACTCTTGCTTTTCACCTGTTTCGTCTTCAAGCGATAATAAAGATGTTCTTTTTTACATACAAAGATGATACCATTGATCTGGATTTGCAGCCTGTGGCTGCATCACTTTGGCTGGTTACTTAGCCTGTCTTTGAACCTCGGTTTCTTTACACTGTCAAATGGGTATGGTAATGTCTACCTTGTAAAGGTTATTCCAAGTATAATGTATAAACTACTTCAGCTTTCAGCAGGCATGTAAAGTTTCCTCTGCCATTGCTTGCATCCCATCATTAATAGGATAGGACAAATTTTGATAGGTACTTTCCCACACCACCCTTTATATTTTGATAATTGCTATGAATTTGTTCTCTCTTTATAGAAATTAGTCTGTGTTTAAGACAATCGGCTGAGAGATACACATTCATGGTAATGGCTCCAGTTAGAACTTGCTTAGCTACTTTAATCTGGCTACATATTGTAGATTGGCCTGAAATTATTAACTTTATTTGACAAGGAGGGAGACTGAGGCACAGACAGACCTTACATGGGGCCAAGCTACGGACTAAATGGCCTATATGTATTGTGTTAATTACAGGTAGAACAAAGAGCTATTAGGTCCCCTGACTTCCATTTCTCCCTGCATAGTTGAAATCATCAATGGAAGAATAAATGAGTAAATAAAACAAACCAGAAACCAAAAAAAATTCTGTGCATTGCTATCTTGCTCCAGCAAAGATTACATGCTTAATTAAAAGTTGGGTACCCACTACAAATCCCCATATAGAAATGGTATTGATGTAGCAAGAAGAATTGATGTAATAGTAAGCATATAGTATGGTATGTAATTAGATAGTGGCTTATATGTTGGACTCCATTATAGGGTTTCAAGGGGTCAAAAAAGATCATTAAGAATGGCACAAACAGAAGGGCGTCTTGAAGGAGTTTTACTCGTGCTGGTCCCTGAAGGATGGCTAGACTACTGAGCCACATGTGTAACTTACAATTTTTTAGTAGCCCCATGTAAAAAAGTAAAAAGAAACAGGTGAAATTAATTTTAATAATACATTTTATTTAATCCTGCCGATCTAATCTGTATCATATTAACAGGTAATCAATACAGGATATTAATATATTTTACGTTCTGTTTTTCATGCCAAGTCTTTGAAATCCAGTGTGTTTTGTACACTTATAGCACGTCTCATTTCAAACTACCTACTTTTTAAGAGCTCAGTGTCTATATGTGGCTAGTGGCTGCACACTGGACAGAGCAAAGTTAGAATTTGGGAGGGGCAGCAGGAAGACAGTTCAGGCAAGGGGAGATGGGAGCTGGTAGTGGAAATACACGTGGCAACGATGTAGAAAGGTGAGGAACACCAGGCTGCTCCTCCTCCAGTCCAGTGAGGGAGTCACAAGGTGATGTTGGTCATGAGATGCAGTGCGAGAATTCTTGCCCCGAGGGCGTTCACAGTGTCAGATGCGTGACTAGAGTGCTATGTAGGCCAGGGGTAGGGGCAGGAGAATGAGTTGGACTGGGGGATCTTGGTGGGGGGAGAGGAGTGGTGGCCGGACGGGCAGAAGCTGAGGCAGTTTGGGGGCCAGATCAGAAAAGGTCTTGTTTGTCTGAGTTGGAAGCTTGTATCTTACCTTGCAGGTGAGAGGGCCCGCTTGAAGAACTCTTAGTAGGTCAAATGATAAGATTTGAGAGCTGCCTGCCTGTTAGCAAGGCCAGGAAATTGGATTGGGGGGTGACGGGACAGGTGACACTGCTGGCAGCAAGGGAAGAGACAAATGAGGAAGGTCTGAACTAAGGTGCTCCATGAATGGAGGGGGTGGTGCGATTTCAAAGGACCAATGCAGCAGGAGCTAGTGGTTGCCTAAGTGAAATGATGAAAGAGGTTTGTAGAAGCCAGGCGAGGAGTGATCAGTCTGAAGCAGAAGAGATCTGGGATAAGAGGCCATGGTCCAGGCAAATCAAGTGACATCGGGCTTGGGCCAAATATTTGGAGACACAGAAGAGAGAACAGTTTCTCACAAATACTCTCTCTATATTGACAGAGTAAAATGGAACATTTTGGTATATTTCCTTTAAAGCATCTGCTGCTTTAGGTAGGGACAAGTTCAATGACAATTTTAAATGTTGCCATTTAAACTTATTTTATTATTAGCATGTTCCTCTCATTTTTTTCCCCTCTCATTTTTATTAACTACAAACATTTGTCGAAATTGTGTACCGTAAGTTAGCTTACCCTTTCCTGGATTGTTAAATTGTTTCCTTCCTTTCTCTCTTTCTTTTGTACTTTTTTCTCTGATATGAATAATACCACTCAAAACATCTTGGGAAGCAGCTTTTTCTATATTTTGTGTTATTTCCTTAGGACAGAGTCCAATGAAGTCAAATTGCTGGGTTTGAACGTGTTTCTGACTTGATTCACTGTGCTCTTTCCTAAGTGTTGCTCCCAGTGAGCCTGCCAGCAGCAAGGATTGAGACGACCATTTCCACTGTAGTCTGAGTGGCAATAAACACATTCGTGTAATTTGATAATTGGCGGTAGGCATTTTGGAGAACGGGAGTGTCAGGGAGAGGGCCAGAGGAGTTAGGAGGAGATCCTGGCTAATGATAGGGGAAGGTGAATTTGGTGTTAGGGGTGTTGAGTTTGAGAAAAGGGCAAGATCCAAGTGGACATGTCTAGGAGGTTGTTGGACATGGGGTGTGGAACTTAATAAAAGGATAGAAAGCTGTGGTATGGTTGTTTATTGTCATCATGGTTCCATCAAATCTTCCCACAACCTCTGATGCAGGTCGTGTTCCTACCCTCAACCTGTAGATGAGAAACTGAGGCCCAGCGAGCGTAACTACTTGGCTGTGAGCACCCAGTCGGGAAGTGGCAGAGCTGGGATTCCTGATTATAAAGCGCATGTTATGCCTCTGCTAGTTATCTGACTCAAAAGTATATTTATATATCAGAAAATATATTTACCCACCTCAGTGAATGTTAATATGTAAACAAAAGTCCTAGAGTTTTTGCGTGTCTCCCAAAAATGTTGCTTTGACTTGTGCTGCTCTCTTCCTGGTCTGTCTTACTAGATTCTTCTAGGGAGACTTGAGGCTATATTCGATTTCAGCATGGCAGAAGATAAAAAGACTCCTTTTGTGTTTTGCTGTTCATTGGCCTCTCTGTACCCTTGGCGGGCCTAGCAGGTGGTAAAATATTTGCATGGACGTTAGTGCCAAAGGACCTTGTACAACCAGAGCAGAGCCTGAGGTGTCATTTCAGGCTCCTCAGCCAGTCTTATTTTGTCTCTCTCATTCAGCCTTGTTTGAAGCAAAGTCATTTTGCCATAAGGCTCCCTTTGCTAATTTTTCATCCATTACTGACGTTTTATATCTGTAGCTTCTAAGATGTAAGATGGACTTTGGACACAGATATGTGTATCACACATACACCAATCCCTGCCTCGAGGGCTCGGGGATGTCTGGAGTTCTGAAGAGAGAAGGGTGAACCTAGGATAAAAGTCCAGTCGAGCTCAGATGGTTTGTTTGGGACAACTGAAAATGGTTGACTTGCTCCTTTTATTCTGGGAAAACAGCTAATTGATCGGCCCAGAATATTTTGATGTAAACTTTTGTAATTTGTATTTTTATTTTGCTTGTAAGTGCTTTACTTGCAGTTGGGCATAAATACTTTTACTGGCTGTTTAGAGTACTGATCTTTCCATAGATAAAACTGTAGAGAATTGTTTATTTAAAAAACGGACTCTCAAAATAGCAAATTGATTCAATTTAAGTTTTTAAATTATGCTTTAAAGGAGGAATATGTTATTGTACTGTAAAATTAATAATCTATAGATGTGGTAGACAGCTATGCTGTCTTTGGATTTTAAAAAAGTTTCAGTTCCACAGACATTTTTTTCAAGAGTGTATGAGTGAGTGCGTGTGTGTGTCTGTGTCTGTCTGTCTGTTTGCTCAGGAGGGCTGTGTGTTCAGAGATGAATAAGGCAGAAGCCCGGGACCTCTGGTTTAATAGGAGAGGTAGACACAGAAGCAACTACATTTCCCATGAAGGTGTTAGTGCCTCGGTGGAGCGGGTGAAACCGTAGAGGTGGCCACACATGCGTTGCAAGAAGAGGCACAGCAGAGAGGCCTCTTGGAGAGCCGCCAGTGCTTCTTCCTGAGGGAGATGAGGTCCGAGGTGGGTTTGGAATGACGAATACGGGGTTTTCCCAGTGGACAAGTCGGGGATGAAGGGACTGCAGAGAGAGGAACTTGTGTGAAGGTAATGGTGTGGCCACCATGGAGTTACGTGTATAAAATGACTTTTATCCTGTGATGTGTGTAGATGTTGGGAACCGGGAAGATGTAGGTAGAGAATAGGAGCCAAATCTGACGTGTCCCCTTGGTGAGTGGTCCGAAAGTGTCAGACTCCCTGATTTTGAAACATGGGTCCCGGGAAAGTGAGAGCTTCCTTCCTTTTGGATTGCAAACCCTGAGGGTGTAGCACGGGCTGCCAGCGTTCATCTTTCCCCAGAGTAGAGGGAACCCACCACAAATTGAATTCATAATCAGAGGGAAGTGGGGCAGAGAGATGGAGGGTGAGACGAGCGCACTGGACCTGTGTGAGCTGAGAGGTTCCCCATGTCTGTGCCATCTCCACCCCTGAGCGTCTCGGTCGCAGGTGCCAGTAACACCCTGTTTTTGCTTTAGTTAGCTTGAGTCCTATTTCTGGGTCATGGGATGGAAAGAATACAGATTAATATGCCTGAAAGAGAGGGGGGAAATCCCAGATCAAGGATGGGTGGGTGGGTGCATACGTGTGGATATGCTTTTCATATTTTTTAAGAGCTGAGCAAATTTCAGTGTATATATACGTAGAAGAAGGAACTAATAAAAGAGCAAAATTGAAGAAACAGTGCAGAGAAAGGGAATACAAATGGAGAAAGGCGGGGTCTTCAGTGGGATCAAGAGTGTGGGACGGGAGATCAGGCTTGACAAGAGGGACACTGCTTCCGCTAAGGCCACTTGGAGGAGTTAAGAATGGGGTCCTAGATGTGGAGGGAGTTCTCACACCATGGCTTGTGTTTTCTCTGAGAAGGTAAGAGGTAGAGTCAACCAACTGCTGAGCCAGTTTTCTTGCTGGTGAGGTGATAGGAACTGAGGATGTCTTGTTCCCTCTCCTGTGCCATGCATCCCCTCATAAATGCATTTAACTTATGCATTCAGTACTGGGCCAGAAGCCGGGGAATGTATATATATAAAATGAGGACAGTTCAGGTAGTGCACATATTGTCTGGCCTTCCGCACAGTGACCATGTGTCCCAGAGTGCAGCAGGTGGGCCCAGGGAAGTGCTGTGTTCTCAGTGGTCTTCTTTCTTTCGTGTCTCTCAACTGTGGGACCGTCTGTCCTACTGGGTGGGGCTCTAGTGGTTAGGGGTAACTTTGATCTTCTTCATTTTTGCCTTGAATGCAGTTTAACCTCACGTAAGATGTGCTTTTGCAAAATGTTTTCTAATATTCTCATTGGATCAATCTGCTGCCTTAAGCTACCAGTTCAGAAAGGACTTACCTTTTAGATTCTTAGGCTTTGTTTCTGACTTAGTTCTGAATGCCCATTTCAAGTTTTTAACTGTGATTTTTACAAAAGAGATTTTCATAACCATTTTTATGTCTTTTATATTTTTTTAGAAACTGAAACCACATCTGAGAGATATTTTAAAAGTAGTTGTAATTTTTAACAGTAAATACGTAATTTCGCTATTGCAACCACGGTTTAGCTTAAAAGATAAGGAGCCCTTTGATGTTGTCTTGTGTTTGATTTTAAGTGATGGCACATATTCACTGAACTTCAACCATGGTTTGAAGGACACATAGGTACTAGTGACATTGCCTGTGCCCAAGCGTGGGAGCCGTGAGAATGTGCCACTCAGGTCTCTGCTGTGGGGATCATGACTGACTAATAGCTCCGGCTGCTGCCCTCTGGATTCACCAGCAAAGTTTAGCCAAAGCTAGGCTTCTCTCGGGTTACTTGCAGTTACTGAGCAAGCAGGAGTACTAATGTGGTCCACTCATGCAAGAGCCACATGCCTCTGAAGGGTGACTTTGGCTTAAGGACTCCACATAGGTGTGGTCAAGACCTTCTCAGGACTGAGTTGGAGTCTGAGACTCTTCCTCCCCAACCCTCCTTCCATCCCCCTCTCCTTCGCTGGGGGTCAGACCTGCACTGTGGTTGAATCCTCTCCCTGCCTTCTCAGGTCTCTCCCCTTTCCCTTCACAGGCAGTTCCCCCAGTCAGTCTCCTACATGTGTAATCCTGTCTTGGTGTCTACTTCTCCGGGAGCCCAAAGTGACACACCGTCCCTTTCCCAGAAGGTGTTGCCCATCCTACCATCTAAAACCCTTCCGGGAGACAGCACGAGCACACTCCATCTTCCACATAAACTCGATCTATCCCTCCGCCCTGAAATGATATTTCCTCAGAATTCCCACAGCATTTGGAACTTTGCATTTGGCATTGATGGCCTTTGGCTTTGTGTCTGCAGGATATCACCTACTAGTTGATAAATACACTGAGAACATGAAGAGCTTCTTGTTCATCTTGATTCCTTTTGGTAACATACTTCCTTATTTGTAATCGTAGTAATTAGCATTTAATCAGCACTCTCCAGGTGCCAAACACTGCCAGAAATACTTTTACATGGATTAACTCATGTAATCCTCCCAAATGGGATCGGTAATATTATTATCCTCATTTTACAGATGAGACACAGAGAGGATAAGAATCTTGTTCAATGTTATGCAGCTGGTAAGTGACAGAGTCAGGACTTGAACCCAGGCAGCTGAATCCAGAGTTCCCTTGTTCATTTAGCAGTTATTTTTTATCCAGACAGAATATGTGCCAGGGGCTATACACAGTGTTGGGGATGCCAGAACTTGCAATCCAAGTCTAGAATAAATAACTATTAAAAAAGCAAACAAACCCAGGGGCGCCTGGGTGGCACAGCGGTTAGGCGTCTGCCTTCGGCTCGGGGCGTGATCCTGGCGTTATGGGATCGAGCCCCACATCAGGCTCCTCTGCTATGAGCCTGCTTCTTCCTCTCCCACTCCCCCTGCTTGTGTTCCCTCTCTCGCTGGCTGTCTCTATCTCTGTCGAATAAATAAATAAAACCTTTAAAAAAAAAAAAAAGCAAACAAACCCAAAATGTGATTTCCAAATAGACGGATGTAAGTCTGTGGGGGAGTAGCAGCCACCTGATGTTTTGAAAATTTTCTAAAAGCTTTCCTGCACCAAAGATTGTTTTCACAAGCCAGATGTTCCCGTCATTAAAGTAGTGATTTGAGACCGGGAATTAAGGCCTCTTGAAGGAGCCCCTAACCTTCTCCCTTGTGTATGTGCACTCATTATCAGACCCACCCTCTGATCCCGAGGGGAACAGCTGTAAGAAAGGACTATTTGTGTGGACAAAAGGGAGAAGAGGTTGGGAAAAGAGGTCTGGAGAGAGGGGCAGCCGGACCAGAGGGCTGTGGGTAAGGATAGCCTTGGGTGAGGCTTCTTTCATGGAAACAAAATTGCAGAGACACTATTGTAAAAATTTAAATATACAGAAACCGAAACTGAGTCACTATCCCCCCAAAAGGACTGGTTATAAGTAGTAAAAATTCTTTCAATGAGACCTTTGTTAGTATTTTTAAGACAGCATGGAAGAGAGGGGAACAGATGACGTATGTTGCTTCGTTACAACTTTTTAAAGGGATTAACGTGTTTTATTTATGTCTGGTCATACTTCTGGAACAAACAGTGTAGACCTCTGTTTTCCATGGACTTCATATCTGATAAGATAAGGATGTGTTTGGGTTAGTTCGGCTGATGTAGTAGAACTTGTGCTGAACTTCGGGGTAGAAGTAAAATATCACCTCGTGTGTGTGTGTGTGTGTGTGTGTGTGTGTGTGTGTGTGTGTGTGTGTGTGTCTGTGTGTCAGATTGCAGCTATTTGTTTTGGAAAGAATGGTTCCATTCCTCTCTTCCTGCTCCTTAAATCAATATGTACCCAAACAGACACATCATTTTAACCGAAGTAAGTAAATAACGAACTGGAAAAATATTTGAAATTTATAGGAGAGGATGTAGTTATAACCTCAGTACATAGAGAGCTCCTACATATTAATAGGAGAAATTAGAACAGATGTTTAAAGTATACATATATATGTCACAAATGAAGAAATGACAAGAACCAATGTTTTAAATGTCACTTCAGTTATCTAGGATATATAAACTTACAAATAAAAAAGTATCTACCGATGATTTTAGCAAAGTTGCTGTTGTGTATGTTTCTTCCCTTAATGATTCCTCCCGGTTATCCGTATTTGCTTTCCAATACACCTTTGATAGGATTCTGATTTGGTGTGATCTCTCTGGAAAGTAATTTGTTGGTATGTGCCAATGGTCTTAAAAAATGTACATATCATTTGACCTAATTTCCTTTTGTAGGAAATGATGATAGGTTTACTTAAAGGCGATTAAGAAATGCATTGCAGCATTGTTTTCACGTTTAAAATTTTGTTTATTGAGGTAAATTTCACATACTATAAAATTAATTATTTTCAAGTGAACAATTCAGTGGCATTTAGAACATTTGCAGTGCTGTGTAATCACCCCACCTCTGTCTAGTTCCAGAGCAGTTTTATCACTCCAACAGAAAACCTTGTACCCATTAAGCAGTCGCTCATTCCCTCCTCCCTCCAGCCCCTGGCAAGCAGCTCTGTGTGTTTTTAACCAGCTGAGGTTTTTTTTTTTTCCTCCTAAAAATCATTCTGCTCCACCAGGGTGATAGTACAATAGACCCTTGAACAACGGGTTTGAACTGCATGGGTCTACTTCTATGTGGATTTTTTTTTTTTTTTGATAATAACAGTACAGGACTGTAAATGTATTTTATCTTCCTTATGATTTTCTTAATAACCTTTTCTTTTCTCTAGCTTACTTTATTGTAAGAATACAGCATATCATGTGCATATTACATACATACAAAATATGTGTTAATTGTATATGTTATTGGTGAGGCTTCTGGTCAACAGTAGGCTGTTATGAGTTAAGTTTTGGGGGAGTCAAAAGTTGCATGGAAGGAGTAGACAGCCCCAATCCTTGCATTGTTCAAGGGTCAGCTGTATATGTTGAGCATATTTATATGAGTGAGGACTCTTGGTTGCAAGTGGCAGAAACTCAAACTAACTTAAAAGGGGGAGATTTAATGATACACACAACTACTGTAGGGGAACATTTGGCTTTAAGTACATATGACTGTTGATAGGGATGTAAGTGGAGTCCAGGACACTCACCCATTCTCACCTCCACTCTCTTTTTTGACCTCCCTCTTGGTGAAAAATACTCTATGTCCATTTGTTTCCTTTCTGTGGTTTTCCTTCGTTCTCAGGCTGACTCTTCCAGGTGCAGGAGAGATGGTCCCTGAAAGCTAGTGACCCTTGAGAAGAGTGTGGCTCCTCTAGGGCCCCAGGTCCTGAGACCATGCTGATTGGCTTTACTTGGGTCATGGGCCCATTCCCGTGGGAGATGGGGTACTCTGCTTGGCCGGCCTGGATATCATTTGCCCCGTTCCTAGAAACGGAATCTCATTCTGGCTCATATATTCCTGAGAAAGTAGTTCTGGAAAGGCATTCTGATACATTCCCACACAAAATAGTACTGCTCGTATCTCTGCTCATGCCCATGTATATATCACAAGGGCATTGACTTTTGTGTTGATAATCCTCGGGCATTGAGAAAACTTTACATGACGTTTTATAAGTTCTACTTAAGACTGTGGGAGTTATATTTGAGGATTTATCTAATTTGAGGGGAGTAAGGGTTTTCCTTGTAATAAATGGATTTGCCACTCTTTGAATTCTGTCTGTGTTAGTATACATTGTTTTTAAAGTCATCCCACAGGTAGATACTGAGGGTTTGCTGTGTGCCAAATAAATCTGCAGTTTAATGAGCTTTTCATTCATTCGGGCAGATGGACAATAAATAACAAGTAAATGTATAATTTCAGGTAATGATTATAGAAAAATGAAGCTTGATAGGGGTGTGTGTACGCTGGTCTAGGCAGCAGGGTCAGGGAAGGCCTCTCTGAAGAGGGGTTAGAGTCAAGATCGGGTTAAGCAGGGAATAGCTTGGTGGTTATTTATGGGAGTAGTGTTCCAAACAGAGGGAACAGTAAGTGCAAAGGCTCTGAGTCATAAATAGGCTTGAGAATCTAATGGAAGTCAGTAGAGTTGGAGGAGTTGTGGGTGGGGGAGGAAAGGGTAGGACCAGGTGGGGCTTGTAGGTCTCATTGAGGATTTGGGATTTTCCTCTAACTAAGGTGAGATGGGGAGCCCCAGGGGGAGGACAAGCAAGGGAGTGACCTGAGTTGAACTTCAGGACCTTTTTTTGTAAAGCCTTTCTTTTCTTTTGGCTTACTTTATAAAAAGTGTGATCCTTTGCCCCAATACTGAGCAGGGACTGGAGACAGAAAAGGGAAGAGGTAAGAGAAAGAAGTGGTGCTGGAGAAGCGAAATGAGTAGCTGTGGAAGCCGTGGCAGAAGCAGGTTTTGCAGAAGGTGGGCACATGTGGCCCGTGTCTGTCCTTATTGTGGCAGCAAGCAGTGATGAGAAGACAGGCTGGGAACACTGCAGGCCATGGGACAGGAAAGCTAGACTGCTGTGGGGCCATGTAGCGGGACCCACACAGCAGCCCAAGCTTGTAACAGTATGGAGGTGGACTTGCTGTGTTTCCCCAAATTTCAGGAAGAGGCAAGAAGCAGATATATTAGAGAGTACCCCTGGGATGGCTGGGTGGCTCAGTTGGTTAAGCGTCTGACTCTTGATTTCAGCTCAGGTCATGATCTCAGGATTGTGAGATTGAGCCCCGCATGAGCTCTGTGCTGGGCTCCTGCATAAGATTCTCTCTCTCAGTCTCCCTCTGCTCCTGCTCTCCACCGCCCCCCTCCCCGGTGTGCACACAGTTTCTCTTTGTCTTAAAAAAAAAAAAAAAGTACCCCTGATTTTGACAAAACGTGGAGATAGATCTGCCAGTTGCCAGAAAAGAATGAGCACAGGAAAATGTTGATTGGTCAGGGTCATATTAATTTATCTATATCATGATTGCAAAGAGAAGCCAGTGGTTGGCTCAATTTCAGGAACCGACCAAATTAGGGCCCCATTTGTACTTTATATTGTGTTTCTTAATGGAAAGACCTGAGGGAGTCTTGATCTCTGGCTCAGTGTAACTTGAAGAGATGTGATTTTTATCTCTTATATACCTGTGTAAAATATTCCTTGAAAAATCAAGCCAATAATGTCACTCTGCACAATCTGTTCTGTATTTAGGCAACAGGATATTGTAGCCTGGGGAGCTAGACTGGGTTTGGATCCTGGCGCTGTTCTCCCAGCTGTTGCTCCTTGGTCAAGTGACTTCACCTCTCTCTGACTCAGCTTTCTCTTGTCAGCCTCAAACAGGTTAACATGTATCCTGGGATTTCAGGACAGAGTATGGCACATAATATGTGCTCAGTAAATATTAGCTGCCATCATCACCTTCTTATTTGTTTTATGTAGTCTATTTTGGAAATCCTTACATGTTAGCACACTTATTTCTACCTCAGTCTTATTTATAAAAAAATCTTTCTTTTACTTGAGTAGAGTTGACACACAGTATCACGTTAGTTTCCAATGTACAACGTAGTGATTGGCTCATCACAAGCGTAGCTGCCATCTGTCACCGTACAGCACTATTACAGTAGCACTGACTGTATTCAATATGCTGTGCCTTTCGTCCCCGTGACCCGTTCACTCCATAACTGGAAGCCTGTACTACACTCCCCGTCACCCATTTCACCCATCCCTCTACCCCCTTCCTTCTTACAACCATCAGTTCGTTCTCTGTATTTATAGGTTTGATTCTGCTTTTTGTTTGCTTGCTTATTCACTTGTTTTGTTTTTTTTAGATTACACATGTGAGTGAAATCATACAGCACTTGTCTTTCTCTGACTTATTTCGCTTAGCATAATACCATCTAGGTACTTCCATGCTGTTATAAATATCAAGATCTCGTACTTTTTTATGGTATGGAGTAATATACCCTCGTACGTATGTACCACTTCTTCTGTTGATGGACACTTGGGCTGCTTCCATATCTCAGCTTTAAGTAATGCTGCCGTGGGCATAGGGACGCATATATGCTTTCAGAATGTTGAGTCTGGTTCATAAACTGCAACAACAGTTGTGGGAACTCTGGAGGGGAGCCAGGTTCGGGAGGTAGGAGGATGAGTGCAGCTTTGGGGTGGTGCCCGTGGGACACCCAGATGTGGGTTCTGGCTGGGCAGTAAAAATGTAGGAATGGGAGCGTGGGAGAAGAGAGGTGCAATCATGCTGTTGCCAAGGGATGTGTTCTTCATAGAGAGAGTGACAGTTAAGGATTTGGGGTAACTGCTTCTTTTATTGGAAAGATAAAGGAGTAGTGTGTGGAGCTGGGAAGGGGCTTCGATGCCAGGAAAGCAGTTTGTCACAGAAAGCCAGAAAAGAGCGAATTTCAAGGAATGAAATGTCGGCAACGTTTAAGAATGCAAAAGTTGTGGGGCAGCTGGATTAGGAAGTGGTAGTGCATCAAGGAGCTTGTCACTGAGCACTGAAAGAAAAATCTAGGTGAGTGGGGGGATCCTAAGCCAGACAGAGATGGAGTGAGTGGGGGTGAGACTGGAGGCTACACACAAGAATACCCTTTTAGAAAGTGTGATGGTGAAGACAGGGGACTGTAACTCAGGGCGTAGTGTGGTCAGGGGAGGGTTTTACAGGCTGCATTTACTGTTTGCAGGCTGACTAAAGGGAGATAACTGATGGTGCACGATGGTGGGGGATGTGGGCTGATGTAGGGTCAGGCATACAGAAGAGGATGCAGAGAGGAATGTATGGGTGTCCTGACTGCTTCTGCAGAACCTAAGGCAGACATCAGGCATGGAGGGGAAAGAACGTGGTGCGAGGCGCTGTGGTGGTCTCGGACACAGACCAGATGGTTCAGAGTCTGACAGAATGCTCCAGCTTCTAGACGGTCATCAAGTCAAATACGGGCCCGTGCCCAAGGATGCCAACAAGGGGTTTTGTTTTTTGTTTTTCAATGAATTGCTCATTTTTTTCCCCTGTGAGTTATAAATTGACGTAAATCTTGAGCTTAATTTTTTTCCAAATTGGTAGAAAATTCAAATAGGAAACAATCTGACTTTTATCCTGTTTCCTAGTTTTGCTCCACTTAACTTTTTTTCACAGGTGTGTGGAGGAAAAAAGTGTGATATTATGGGTAATCAAAATAGCAAAGAAAGATATTAGAATCCCTTTTTAAAAAAAAAGCCTTAAACCAAAAAACCCCATTTGAAAGCTCCTCTGTCCCTCCTTCTTTCCCCTTTTGCTCTTTCTGTCCTTTTAGAAAAAAATGTAGTTGTTCAAGAGTGTGTCAGTTAGTTTGTGCTGCATAACGGATTGCATTACAAACCATCCCAAAGCTAAGTGCCGTAATAAAACAACCAGTCATTTTGCTTACAATTTTCTGGGTTTCTTGGGCAGTTCTGGTTTAGGCTTGCACATGCCTCTCACATCGGCTGGTGGTAGATGGCCTCGTTTACGTGTCTTGTGGTTGGCACGCTGTTGACCAGGGCACTCCATGCTTGCAGGCTATCTTGAGCTCCTTTCGATGTTGGCCATAGGGTTCCAAGCTTAGCTGGTGCATAAGGTTTTTCAAACTCGTGCTTGCTTCACGTTTGTTAACGTCCCATTGACCAGAACAAGTTCCGTGCCTCTCTGATGCAAATAGAGAAATAGACATCTCTTGCTAGGAGATGAAAACTCTGCATTCTTGCAGTCTACTACGAAGAATCATCATGAAGAACCAATAAAACTAGGATTGATATTTTAAAGTTTCTTGCTTTTAATACAATTTGTGTTTTGATTGGAATACCAGGAAGAAAATATACCAAAGCAACAGAAAGAAGGAAAATGTTTGCTGTGAATCATGAAATCATCTTATGATAACGTCAGCCTTCCGTTATTTAGGCCAAAACCAGAGTTTATTGGCTCTACCTTCAAATATATCCAGAGTCATTGGCCTCTTCTCACTGCCTGTGCTGGTATTGCTGGTGCTCCCATTATCCTCACACAGATTATTGCAGTTATTCTCAGAAATGGTCTTCCCCTTTCCACACTTGTGACCTAACCCCCCCCCAATCCCTGCCAGAGTCTCTTCAGAAGAGCAGCTGGAGTGATGCTTTAAAAATATGACTCTGCACCCTCAAATAGCTTCCCAGTTGTGGAACTCATTACAGTGGCCTCAGGCCCCACCTACCTGCCAGCCTTTACCCTACCCGCTTTCTAACCTCACCTGCAGCAATTCTCCCCCTTCGCTGTAGACTCAAGGGCCTTCTCGCTGTTTCCTGACCATGCCAGACTTGCTCAGCCATAAGGAGTTTGCACTGTCCAATCCCTCTGCCCGGAACAAATTTCTCCCAAATGTCCATATGGCTTATTTCTTTACCCCCAAATGTCCATGTGTTTCTCTTCCTTACCCGTTGCAGATCTTTGCTCAGATGTCATCTTATCAGCAAGGTGTACTTCCCTGGTCAGAATTGAATACTGCCTGTTTGGGCATTCCCCATTAGCCTTTCCTCTTGGTTTTCTCATTTACTGAATGCCTCCTACTGCCAGAATATAAGCTTCCTCAGGGCATGGTTTTTTGTGTTTTGTATCACTCCTGTATCCTCAGGGCCTGGAAGAATCTCTGACACAGAGACATTCTTTAGTATTTGTTCAATGAACAAATGCCATCTTACCTTACTTCCTAGAGCTGTGGGCATTCCGTTAGATCAGGGGTCCACAACTTAGAACTGGCTGCTTGTTTTGACAAATAAGTTGTTGGACACAGCCATACCAGTGCATTTATGTTACCCATGGCTGCTTTTGCACCATCGTGGCAGCGTTAAATGATTACTCTTGTAATATACACTCCTAAAACATACACTCCCTGGCCCTTTGCAGAAAAGGTTACCACTTCCCAAGTTAGATGCTGAATGGCAAGCTCTTAGCGCAGGGCCCCCGGCAGAGAGACTGGACAATAAATGTAACTGGCTGCTGTAGGTTTTGTATTTTCTCTTATTGTCACTATCGAAAGGACAGTGCACGTGACCTGAAGACATGCGTGGCTTTTCATAGTTATGACTGCTCTGTGCCTCTTCACATCAAAAAAGCTAGAACTCTTTCTTTGCATCTGCTGTGCATTCCTTCATAATTTGAGCTCATAAGTAATTGAGAAACAAATAAATTGCATTCCACGGGTTGACAGTGATTTGGGAAACGTGGAGGCTGTGGTTAAACAGCTAGCGAAGAATGGCTCTGCTAGGTGTGGACTCAGGTGCTGTGGCTTGGGTGTTTATCTACATTCCCGACAGGGGTTCCACGCTACCTCCTGGTAGTTTTTGAATAAATGAGTGTGTGTTCAAGCTTCAGTGTTTTCAAGATAACATAATTTTTTTTTAAAGATTTTATTTATTTATTCGACAGAGATAGAGACAGCCAGCGAGAGAGGGAACACAAGCAGGGGGAGTGGGAGAGGAAGAAGCAGGCTCATAGCGGAAGAGCCCGATGTGGGGCTCGATCCCAGAACGCCGGGATCACGCCCTGAGCCGAAGGCAGACGCCTAACCACTGTGCCACCCAGGCGCCCCCAAGATAACATAATTTTTAATATCTTAAAATGTACACATTGTCATGATAACTAATTTTTTTTATACATTCTAGGGAATAAGAAGTCAGAAAGGGAGGAGCTGGACTCCATCCTCTTTTTGAGGTAAGTTTTTGTTAAATTCATTTAGCTTTTGAGATTCTTGTTGAAAATGTGGTACTTTAGCTCTTTAATTTTACTTGAGGACATAAAAAATGATGGACATGTATTTCCTTCCACTTTTAAAAACAGTGCTGCAAAGAATATTCTTGTGATTTTTAATTTTTTTGCAAACATGTGGGAGAATTTTTCCTGTATGGTTACCGAGATGTGAAGTTCTTAGATGGAAATGTATCCACATTAAACTACTGATATGACCAAATTGTTTTTGAAAAGGTCATATAAATTTATATGGAAACTTTTATGGAAGTTGTGTGTAAATTTCCCTAAGCAACACTGGAGATGATTTTTTGTGTGTGTATATATGCAAACTGACATGTTGAAAACCCACTGTTTTTAATATGTTGTTCCTGACTACTAGTGAGATTGCAATCTTCATATGTGTCTGTGTGTCCGTGTGTGATCACATATTCTTTTCAAAGTTGGAACAGTGTGTTTGGGTGTGGTTCTTGGTCTATTAAGCTTACAGTCTCTCTTGTCCACATGTATTAGACAAGCGGCCAGATTACTGATACCTTGAGAGCTGCACTAGAACTAAATTGTAGGTTCTGCAAGTTAATTGTTGGTTATCTAGAAATTATTCATGGTTTGAAGAGACATGTGCTTAGGCTGGTGTGCGATCAACTTTATGACGATAAAAGGAAGGCCTAATGTATGTTTGTTGCAGAGCTGGCTGGAGGGAGAGGCCAGGGGAGAAAGCTCTCCAGGGGCTTTTTGGGTTTGTGGAATAAAACAGATCTGAAGACCTCCTGCCCAGTACTTGGCTCCTGGCTGGCCCTCAGTGACTGTGGTTCCCCTTTCTCTCCTTAAAGGGCTGTACTCCTTCCCCAGAGTAAGAGACATTGATTCACTGTTTATGTTATGGTGGTTATTGTGTTTCCTGTGGTAACCCTGCTGTGAATGAAATTTGTACAGAGGAGCTGTCTTTAACAGGAGCTTTAATTAAGCCTGTCACTTAAATATGTATCCATCATTTGTTTGAACTGTCCCATTAATTTAAATTGTCTGGTTTATGTAGCAGTTGAACATTTACTAAAGAGTCTATAACATATATGCAAGTTATGAGGCATAGTTCTAAAGCCCCTTCTCTTGACACCGTCCCCCCCTCCCTCATTTTAAGAAGTAGAAGCTACTTGGGTGCTTCTCCTTGATCGTGTTCTTTATCTGCTCTGAAGGCAGCCACTCCTCTGCATTATGCCGTTACCCTTCTTTTTTAAAAATGGTTTTTTACCACAAGTATTCGTATCCCTAAACAATGCATTGTGCAGCTTTGTTTGGTTTTGAGTATAATAAAAATGGTCTCATGTGGTGCGTAATCATCTGTGGCTTGCTGTTCACATTCAACGGTATTTCTGAGATTTAATTCTGTTTGTGAATTTAGCTCAAGTTCATTCATTCCATTCCCACTGCTGGATTAAGTGAATATGTATGATTTCTTTAATTCCAGCATATTGTCTGCAGATTTTTTGTTTGTGTGTTTTCTTGGTGGACAGTCATTGTCTGTGAATAATGACAAGCTTGCCAGTGAGTCCGTTTTCTTGTCTTAACACTGCTGGCCCGGCCCTCCAGTATGTGGGTAAATAGACACAACAAAGACAGTCATCCTGCTTCTGATTTAAAGTGTTCTGTTTTGGGGTTTTTTTTATAATCATATTTTTTATTATATTATATTAGTTACCATACAGTACATCCCTGGTTTTTGATGTAAAGTTCGATGATTCATTAGTTGCAATTAACACCCAGTGCACCATGCAATACGTGCCCTCCTTACTACCCATCACCAGCCTATCCCATCCCCCCCGAAGCCCTCATTGGTTCTCAGAGTCCATAGTCTCTCATGCTTCATTCCCCCTTCTGATCACCCCCCCTTTCTTTATCCCTTTCTTCTCCTACCGATCTTCCTAGTTCTTATGTTCCATAGATGAGAGAAACCATATGATAATTGTCTTTCTCTGCTTGACTTATTTCACTTAGCATTATCTCCTCCAGTGCTGTCCATGTTGCAGCAAATGTTGAGAAATCGTTCTTTTTGATAGCTGAGTAATATTCCATTGTATATATGGACCACATCTTTTTTTTTTTTTTTAAAGATTTTATTTATTTATTTGACAGAGATAGAGACAGCCAGCGAGAGAGGGAACACAAGCAGGGGGAGCGGGAGAGGAAGAAGCAGGCCCATAGCTGAAGAGCCTGATGTGGGGCTCGATCCCGTAACGCCGGGATCACGCCCTGAGCCGAAGGCAGGCGCTTAACCGCTGTGCCACCCAGGCGCCCCTGGACCACATCTTCTTAATCCAGTCATCTGTTGAAGGGCATCTCGGCTCCTTCCACGATTTAGCTATTGTGGACATTGCTGCTATGAACATTGGGGTGCATATGGCCCTTCTCTTCACTACATCTGTATCTTTGGGGTAGATACCCTGTAGTGCAATGGCTGGATCATAGGGTAGCACAATTTTTAACTTTTTAAGGGACCTCCACACTGTTTTCCAGAGTGGCTGTACCAATTTGCATTGCCACCAACAGTGTAAGAAGGATCCCCTTTCTCCACATCCTCTCCAACATTTGTTGTTTCCTGCCTTGTCAGTTTTTGCCATTTTAACTGGTGTAAGGTGGTATCTCAATGTGGTTTTGATTTGAATTTCTCTGATGGCTAATGATTTTGAGCATTTTTCATGTGTCTGTTAGCCATTTGTATGTCTTCATTGGAAAAGTGTCTGTTCATATCTTCTGCCCATTTTTTAATTTGATTATTTGTTTCCCATGTATTGAGTTTCAGCAGTTCTTTATAGATCTTGGATAGTAGTCTTTGATCTGTAGTGTCATTTGCAAATATCTTCTGCCATTTTGTGGGCTGCCTCTTATTTTTTTTGACTGTTTCCTTGACTGTGCAGAAGGTTTTTATCTTGATGAAGGCCCACAAGTTCATTTGTTCTTTTGTTTCTCTTGCCTTTGGAGATGTGTCATGAAAAAGTTGCCATGGCCGTTGTTAAAGAGGTTACAGCCTATGTTCTCCTCTAGGATTTTGATGGGTTCCTGTCTCACATCGAGGTCTTTCATCCATTTGGAGTTTATCTTTGTGGATGGTGTGAGAGAGTGGTCAGGTTTCATTCTTTTGCATGTAGCTGTCCAATTTTCCCAACACCATTGATTGAAGAGACCATCTTTTTTCCACATTTTTATTCTATTTGAAATGATTCCCTTTGTTCCCCTTAAAGCCTTTTCACTTGCTATTGATACTACTTTGCTGTGGGTTTGTGCCCATGCACACCTGATAGATCAGTTTCTGTGCTTTATTGTTAATCTTTCTGTGTTTGAAAGCCAGGTCTGAATGACTTGGTGTTTGGTAGAGGAACTTAACCTATTTGTATTTATGATTTTTTATGTGTGATAATCAACATTTTTGGGTTTTTTTTCTATTTTTGTCTGTTGAGGGAGAGGTCACTTTCACTTTATCAAATGAACTTTGTGATTTGGAAAATATGCTTTCTATTTTCTATCATTCCAAAAATTATCTTTAGTAATATTATTTAGAATGCCAATTTATTTACTTATTTATAATTTAAATTCAATTAGCCAATATACAGCACATCACTAGTTTTTGATGTAGTGTTCAGTGATTCATTGGTTGCGTATAACACCCCAGTGTTCATCACATCACGTGCCCTCCTTAATGCCCATCACCCAGTTACCCCATGCCCTCGCCCCAGTCCCTTTCCACAACCCTCAGTTTGTTTCCCAGAGTCAAGAGTCTCTCATGGTTTATCTTCTTCTCTGATTTCTTCCCATTCAGCTTTCTCTTCCTTCCCCATGCTCTTAATAATTATCTTTAAATTAGCAAAGTACCATTTGGAACTTTTTTCTTCTAATTATTCATATCAAGAGTAAAGCAGTACTTGATGATAGTCCCATGCTTTTACTTTTATCCCATATGTTTTTGGTACTTCTCTCTTCTCAGCTATTTTAAGTATTTTGTATCCGGATTGTTTTCCTATAATATTTTCAGAATGTTATTTCTCTTAGGTTAATCATTTTGAGGATTTACTCTCGTTTTCATAACCATCTTAACTCCTATTATATAAATATAGCTCCTGTCACAGGGCTTAGAGCCTCACAGCTTTTTTTTTTTTTTTTTTTGGATTGTTTAATTAATCTCTGTATTTGCTGGAATATGAATTTGCTTCATATGTCAAGGAAGGGAGATATGTGGCTGCTATACTTCCCGCTCTAGAATACCTTTCCGTTAGCTTCAGACATATATATCTGGCTATATACTTTCTGAATCATAATCCTTTTTTTCCTCAAAATGTTGAATTTTGTTTGCTTTTTAAAATAGCTATAGTTTAGTCTAGCAATCTTTATCATGTACTGATTCTTACCTAAGCACCTGGTCTACTTTGGGACTTCTGTTCTCCATATGGATGGTATTCTGGTGCCCATTCTACTTGGCTTAGCCTACAGTGAGCCATTGACCACACTGTCTTCTGGAGCTTAATGTTGCAGAGAAAAGGACTATTAGCCTGATTTTTGTTCCTTCCTAGATATTCTGCTTTTGTAGATTTGTGTAGGATTTTTAGTTATATACAGAATTTACAACTTTAAACATGCTGTATCTAGATATTTATCTCTGTTCAACCTCTTTAGTTCCAGGGAGGCCTTGTGATCCACAGGGTTACAGTGGGGGACTTTGTGGCAGACTAGAGATTCATGCTTTCTGTGGGGTTTTTTTTTAATAATTTTTTTATTGTATTATGTTAGTCACCATACAGTACATCCCTAGTTTTTGATGTAAAGTTCCATGACTCATTACTTGCGTGTAACACCCAGTGCACCATGCAATACGTGCCCTCCTTACTACCCATCACCAGCCAATCCCATTCTCCCACCCCCTCCCCTCTGAAGCCCTCAGTTTGTTTCCCAGAGTCCATAGTCTCTCATAGTTTATTCCCCCTTCCGTGTTTTTATCTCCATGTAATATTTTCTGATTTCAGCATGTAACTTATTTGTGCATCACCTTTTTCTTTATTTTTCTAGATCTTAAAAAAGATTCAGTGTCCTCTTGGATCTTTGAAGAACATGACTCAGAAATTCTAAAAAAAAAAAAAATTATCCTATTTCAGCAAACCTCTTTCAGAAGGAGGAATCTCCATTTTTCTCCAGGACGGTCTCCTCCTTTGCTGCATATTCTGGATATGTTCTGCTTTCATGGGAGGGGCACCATCCCTCCCCCTCCTGACTCCTTGCAATTTCATCTGTGCTTTAAGCAGTGATTTCCCTAAGTGTTTTGGTTGTAGATGGGATCCTTTACCCTTTCTGGGTTTGTTTTTTTTTTTTAAGTTTTTATTTATTTATTCGACAGAGATAGAGACAGCCAGCGAGAGAGGGAACACAAGCAGGGGGAGTGGGAGAGGAAGAAGCAGGCTCATAGCGGAAGAGCCTGATGTGGGGCTCGATCCCAGAACGCTGGGATCACGCCCTGAGCCGAAGGCAGATGCTTAACCGCTGTGCCACCCAGGCGCCCCAACCCTTTCTGGGTTTTAATTGCTTAATGTGTTTTTCAACATTTTAATATTGGTTGGTTTCTAAAATATAGGAGGGAGAAATTAGAGGTCCCTCCATTTTTATTATATTACGTTTTTCCTTTAGGTGTCTTTGTCCTGTATTTTAGTCTCTCTTTTTGAAGTGTTTTCATTCATTCATTTTTACCTTAAACGAGGAAAGTATTGCCTCTTTGTTTTTTTTTTTTTAAAGATTTTATTTATTTATTTGACAGAGATAGAGACAGCCAACGAGAGAGGGAACACAAGCAGGGGGAGTGGGAGAGGAAGAAGCAGGCTCATAGTGGAGGAGCCTGATGTGGGGCTCGATCCCATAATGCCGGGATCACGCCCTGAGCCGAAGGCAGACGCTTAACCGCTGTGCCACCCAGGCGCCCCGAAAGTATTGCCTCTTAAGTGATGATCTAAATCAAGCATTACGGTTTACTGTAATGTTTGGAAGCACAATTCCACGCTCAGTTCTTTATCAAGTACCTACTTCTCAGGCTCTGTGTTTCCACCATGTTAGAGTGTGAGCACCTTCCCTAAACTGGGACATTTCCTTATGTCTGCCTATACACGTGAACTAAAATTAGAATTCCTGTTGTCTTCCTCTTTTTCATTTCCCACTCATTCCTCTCATTGTGCGTGAAGTTCTTATTAGGAAACATGAGGTGCCAGGTACTGTTCTTGGAGTTGGGGATACAAGATGGCTAATAGAGGGTCCCTTCTCTCAAGAAATGTAGCACCTAGCAGTGGGGTGGGCCCTGTGTCCATCTAGCTAGCAAGCATGCTGGTGAGGGGTATGGTGAGAGGTTTGGTTGAAGTGGACCCTTCTGAAGAGGTAATGGTTCCGTTTGGTCTTAAAGACTGAAGAGGATGTAACAAGGTGGAGCTGTGCTTTCCTCGCTCAGTAACAGCATGGCTAGTCATGAGATGGGTACTGTACTGTTCTGGAAGGGATTGCCATATATGAAGAAAAGCACTACCTTTTTCGCTAAAAACATAGTCATCCTATATTGCACATTATGCAGTTCCTTATTTTAGCTCCTTTCTCTTAAATTTAAGTTCTCAAATAAGCGTTGACTCCCAGAGTTCAATGCAGATATTTTGTCCACACCAGAGGGTCGAGTCGTTGTTAGTAAGAGATGCGTGGCTAGGCCCATGACAGCTGAAGAACAAGTTGCCCTCTCTGTAGGTCTACCTGGAAGCATCCGTGCTTCCAGCCTCCTTCTGCTGTGAGTCTGTCTGAAACCAGACTGTCCTTGTGGCTCGGGTACTCATCGTGTTTCCTTTAAACCCAACTGCCCAGTTGCCAGAAGTTTTCTGACCTTTTATTACTCCAAAGGTCAAGTAACTAAGACTTAATGTTCTTGTAAACCAAACTCCCTATTTTTTCCCTTGTCAGCACTTCCTTTACCTTGCACCCTATGTCATTTGGCTAGTTTCAGGGAGAGTTGTACCCCATGCTCCCTACTTCTGGACATAACAAGTTTAGCTGGCCATTGTTTTGGTAGATGACCTCACATGAGTTAGGATGTAATCTTGTCCTCATTCTTCATCGTCCTACCTTTCTAAGTGGAATTGAAATCAAGTGTGAATCGACTGCGATATGTTGCAATCATCTGGTAATAATTTGGGAAAAAAATGTTTCCCACACAAATTCAACGAAGATCAGCAATTTTAAAGTACACTATAGCATCTTGTATAAACTCCAGCTTACATTTCACATTATTTGTGGTCATGCAGTAGGTTCTGAAGAGAAAAGAACTATGGATAATCAGTTAAAAGAATGACAGATTCCCTGATGTGCTGATCAGTAGTAATACCTAATTTCGATTTCAGGTGTTAGCTACAATGGATTACCATATAGATGCAGCTGAGCACTGAGCATTCAACAGAGCCATGTGTTTTTTGGAAAAGTAATATTTATTCACACTGTGTGGCTTTCTTGAAAATTTTTTTTTATTTTACTCTCCAGAGAAACTACAAACAAGATGTCAATAGCTTTATGTGGCATTCCCAGTAGTGTAGCTTAGAATATCGGCTGCAGTAGAAATGGCACGATGTATTTGCTTCAGCAAGGTAGGCTTCATCTGGGACTTTCTGAGGGACAGGCTTAGCAGTTAGACAGAGGTGGTCATGTGGGGCTTTATTTTTATTGCCTTCAGAGACTTTAATGCATAAAACATGATCCTTGCAATATTTGGGTACACAAAGAAGCATGAGCATGGATGACGTTTCAACCTTTGAGTTGTCATATCCATTTGTTCTGTCCATTTGGGAATGTTCTTAGTAGCTCAGACTACGAACATGGTGTTTCATATTCAAACCTCATTGAGTTTATTTTTGAGTGTCTTTAAAGTCCATCCATTTTATAAATAAGAAAACTTTTATCTAGAAGCGGTGATGATGATAGGCCTGACCTCAGAGCAAGTTGCAGACTACTAGTGGTGACTGACAGTATGCGGGTGTGTAGATACACGTCATCTTGCTATGTTCTTTAGTTTTCCTTGTATTAAAAAGACATTTTTCTCTATTGCACATTAAGAAAATAAACCCAAATCAAGGAGACAGATAAGTATTTTGGAAAGCTGAAAAGCATGATTCAGTGCCAGATTGGTTTCCTGACTAAAGTAAAGGTCTGAAGAACAGTGGGCATGCTGCCAAGCATTCATCTAGTCCAATATCAAATCTATCCTGAATCCGTAGAGTAATTCTCTCAGCATCTTCTATACGCTGTTTTAATTTCAAGTGGCTGGAGGGGATCAAAAGAATATCCCGGACTGCAGCTGGGGTGCCCAGTGCCCTTGGTGGAGAATGCATGAGAAAGTAGGATACTGAGTCACTGCCGTGCCATTCACTCAGGAAGAGTGAACTACAAAGTAGGAAGCAGAAGAAGGCCTCAAGGACTCAACGGGCTTAGGCTTCAGTCAACATGAGGCAGCAGCCCATTGACAAGAAACAATGTCAGCAGAGATGGTGTCCCTGGAGTCGGGTGCACTGCTCTTAGTACTTCAACCTCTTATTATGATGAAAATATTCTAATTAATCATTGGAAGATTATTGTGGCAGAGAGATGTGCTGCTCACATCGCCCTTCAAGAAAGAATTTGCTACGGAGCTGCAAGGAGCAGGGTTAGCTGGCAGCCCGAGGCTGTCAGTGCCTTCAGCTCTCCAGCCACAATCACCTCTTCTCATCCCCAGCCATTGACTGAGCAAGGTGGTGGTACAAGGACCTAGCCGTTTTCAGGCACACCAGACCCCTCTAATGCATCATCTTTGCTGTGGCGCTTCTGCTAAGCTGGCAGAGACTTTTAGCTCTGTGTGGTGGTCTGAGGCTCCCTGGCCACTCCTACTTCCTCATTTCCCTTCCACAGATGTTCCTTTACAGTAAACCAGGGCACTCCTAACTCCACCGCAGTGTCTATCCTCAGAGAACTCAGCCTGCAATGATCATTATTCATCTGTTATCAAACATACCGAACTAGCCTGTGTAATAAATTTTTCAGTGAAGGGAAGTATGAGTTAGAACCATAAAACTTAGATGTGAATGGAGGCCTCTCTTCAGTCTGGAAACCTCCTAGGCCATCTCCAGGCCGTGCTGTTTCTGGGTGCTAGAGTTGCTCATGTGGTCAGCAGCAGCCTGACTGCTGAGACTCTGGTCCTTATTCTCAGGTCCAGAGTCATTGATTTTCTCTTTGCTTGTGATGTTTTCCCACAATCCGTAGACAGCTCTCTCGGTCCTATACTCCTGTCTGTGTCCTTGTGTGCAGTCATGGGCATGTTGAGCTGTACATTCTGTTGCTAGGACGGTGCTTGCGTGGGTTCTTATTAAGATATTCCATAGAGAACGTACTTATTTTTCCTTCTTCTGATTCCCTTTTACCATAATGGCACTTACAACAGAACCTGGTTTTTACCTTTACTTCCTTTTGTGTATTACTCATCTAATACACATGTTGGTGTATATTGCAAGGTGAAGACCACTTGATTTACCCCCCAAAAAGCCATTTATTTGTCTCTGCACAATTTATAGATTGATCGATCCTGCCTGGTGGTTGATGTCTGACTGACAAAGGTTATGGGTTCTTCAGGCAGCAGATAATGCTGAGTTCACTTGATTTAATACTGAAGTCACTTTTCTTATATTTCATTTACATCAGTTTTCTTATATTTTCCAGCGTCGTTTAACTTTTTCTAAGTATTTATATATAAATAGTAATGAGTATTTTTAATCTCTGAGACAAATAAACGTGCAAACACCTGGGAAATTCAAAATTTCTTCTTTGACCTGTGCATACTTGTCTCCAGCTTCTGCTCTTCCTTCTTCATTCTTTAAAAAAAAAAAAAAGAAGAAGATTTTATTTATTTATTTGAGAGAGAGGGCGAGCACACGCAGGGGTAGCAGCAGAGGGAGAGGGAGAAGCAGACTCCCCACTGAGCAGGGAGCCCGATGGTGCGCTCGATCCCAGGACCCTGTGATTATGAGCTGAGCCGAAGGCAGATGCTTAACTGACTGAGCCACCCAGGCGCCCCTTCCTTCTTCATCCTTATTGTCTTTGGAGAACTTCAGTGCACTGATATCTCCAGGGTTTCCTTTCATCTCTTTTTAAGCTTTCTCAGAGGGATCTTATGCACACACATGTTCAGCTGCTACCTATATCCTGTTACCATCCAAATCCTGCTTCTGCCCTCCAGGCCCGTATATCTAATTGTCTAGAACATTTCCTTGAAGAAGTCCATTGACACCTCCATTTCCAGGATGTCCAGAACCAAACTTGACGTGCTGGGATTCCTTCTAGATCTGATATCTTAGATAGAAGTATTGCCATTTGCTGAGCCGCTGGGGAGTTATTCTTGAGTCCTCCATTCACCACAAGTACTCTGACCACTGCCTTGACAGTTTTACCTACTACATATCACTATTATATGCTTCTCCTCTTTATCTTGCTGACCTCTGTCCAGGCCACTTCATTCCTCCTCTGAAATGCTGCCGTTGCCTCTTCATTGATATCTCTGCCTTTCTTCTCAGCCATCTTCAATTCCCGTCCAGCTGGAACCCGCTCAGTGAATGCACAGTGCTCCATGAGATCATAGCGTCACCTGCCTCTCCAGGCCCTTCTCCCCTCCTCACCTACCTGCCAGCCAAGTGGGCTCTCTTGCTGCTGCTGTTCCTTTCAGGTACCAGGCTGTCTTTGCCTGTTGGCCTTCACACATGCTCTTCCTTTTGTGCCTGTTCTCCACAAGGCTAATTTAATTAGTTCTGTAAGTCTCAGCTCAAGTGTCCTTTTTTCCTGGTACCATTCCGTGAAGCTTCTGCTGAGATGAGGTGCTCCCCCCCTCCCCTCTGCAGCAGCTCAGAGAAATTTCTGTCAGCCTTTTTTTTTTCCTGAATGATATTTTCTTTATCATCCCTCTCGCCCATTAATCACGAAACCCTTAAAAGGAAGAACTAAATAGTTTATGAATATTTATTTTATTTCTGCATTTCAAATACCAAGCTTGGTATCAAGTGTGTAGGTATTTTTCACTAAATGGGTATGATATACATGTGCCCATTGTGTGTATATAAGTGTGTTTGAGTGTATGTCCGCATTAACACGTAGTAAAACAAGATATAAGATACCCTTTAGAGTTATGGGCTTATGAGATGCCGAGCCAGCATGTTCTAGAGGGAGTCTGAGGTGGAAATGTAGGAGAGAGCTCCTGTGAGTGATTGTCAGCACGTGATCAGCCACATACTGTTTTTAATATATATAATCGGAAATAGTCTTCAGTGTAGTTTATATAGCATTTCCATCTGTGTAGATTCGTGCTATGAAGATTTTATAAGAAAGGCCATAACTGAATACATTTATATTTTATTATGTTTGTCAAATATTGAAAAATTAGTTCTTTTAAATTATACAGCTTTTTTGTTGTTGTTTGGGTTTTCTTTACTAAGTTTAGGGTTTAAGAAATGCCCACACATTTTAATGTATTTTAATGTAAATACCATTAAGTCATTGACATGTTGTAAGGAAAGACCCAGGTACATTGTATGTTAACATGAACAGAGGACCAAGGCAAAGATTAGGATACTTGTAAATCTCAAAACAGTTCTGCAGGTAAAAAGCACGTGTAATTCTTCTGCTGAGTATTTATTTGAGCACATGCTATGTGCCAACCGTGCTGTTGGTGCTGGGGACACTTCCGAGAAAAGACAGAGGTATTCTTGTTCTTGTGGGTCTTCTACTCTGGGGGAGGGAATACCGCCTTCAAATGGGTGAACGTGAAGATCACTTCAGCTAGGGGTTAGGGCTAGGAAGATGACAGAACAGGTGGTAGAGAAAGCATCAGAGCAGGGGTGAGGTGGTGCTCAGAAAGAAGGCCCAGAGAGGCCTCTGTGGGGAGGTGGTGCTTGCAGTGAGAGGGATGGTGAGGCGAGGCCATCAGCACTAGGCTGTGGGTGGAGAAACATCCAGGTGGAGCAAGGAGTCTGCCTTTTAAAGTCCCTCGCTTCTGTTGGAAGTGTACCTATCATGCCTTTTCTCAGTGGATGTTCTTACCTGTTCACTGTTGTCAAATAGAACAAAGGAAGTAATACAGGTATATGTCACTGACCCACGGGGAAGTTAAGACAAGAAAATGAAAACAAAGCAAAACCTCGGGCTGGCTCAAATGGAGGAGGTAGGTTCTTAGCTGCCTGGAAATATACTTATTCAGGAGAGCTGGATATACATTTTTTACCTTCATCTTTCAAAATGGTAGAGTATTAGCCTAGATAAACCTAGAATGAGGATTTTTCATGGTAAAATAGTCATGTGTTATCAATACCAAGAAATATATTTTGATCAGTTTTTGGATTTCTACACTTCTTAAAAAGGTAGGTGCAGATAAAGTACAAAGAATCTTATGACCCAAGAGTAACTTGATCAAAACTAATTTTAGAGTGGGGAAAAAAAGAAAAAAAAAAAACGTATTTGGGGTTTGTCTTTTTTTTTTTTTTAAAAGTTGCTATTATTAGCCAAATACTCTCGTACATCATATATTCATTCTTTATTGTATCTTCCAATGTGTGGGGTGAAGGGGGTAGAATTCCTAACTGCAATCCTAACCTTATTTTTAGCTATTAATTTCAAGAAATTCTTGGCAGCAATTTCATTTCGTTGTTCATCCGTGTGCTCATGATCTTATCCTCCTTGTTGTTCATCTTTCTTCTGACTCTGGTCCTTGTCCAGAGACTAATAATGATGATAATGGAATGGGGAAGTGGAAGGTGAAAAAGCAGAAACCTGGGGAAATCTGGCATTTGAGAAATTATTACTTTAATATGAACTTAAGCAATGGCTATGATTCAATTAAGATAAAATGATCCTTTTAGGGTTTTTTTCCCCTTCTTTTCCTTGTTTTCTTTTAGGAGGAATTAAACGTGGAACAGTGATGCCTTTAAGGCACTCAGGGAAGGAAGGTTGCTTGGGGCAAGTAAAAGACACTGTCCCATGGGCTACAGAGTGAAGTGCACTATTTATGTTATTAGAAATAGTTTTTTTTTATTTTCTGAAATACACACACACACACACAGCACTGTCATGAAATGTGTAGTTTATTTTCTCTTTATATCTTAACAATTTTTAAATTTGTTTTATAGAAAATAGTGCAATTTCTACCTGAACGAATTTTCTTTCGATGGCATTACCAGAGTATAGGTAAGAACAATTTAAAGATTTTTAAAGTGATATAGATTTCTTCCAGTCGAATTTTCAAAATGTTTTCTATAATTAGCACCGTCAAGATTAGGTTATAACAAGGGATGGTAAGAAGGGTATGCTGGTTAAAAGTAAGACAAGTCCAACCTGGACGTTGGAGGAAAACAGAATATCTATCTTGCCACAGGTGCTCCTTAAAAAGGACGCCTCATAGACCAGCAGCATCATCCTCACCTGAGAGCTAGAAAATGCAGAATGTCAGGCCCATGCCGCACCTACCAAATCATAGGCTGCGTTTTTAATAAGAGCTCCAGGGGACTCTTGTGCAAAAATTGTTTGAGAAACAGTTGATCCAGAGTATTTTCAAGTAATTGTTCATTTTTTTCTTACAAAAATATCTTGTTCTTCAAGATTTTATCATCGATGCAGAGTTACTCTGTTTGAATGCTTTAGGGTGTGGCAGCAGGAGGGAACTTGAAATACAGCCATGTTACCACGGCTGCCCTTTCTGTGCAGCTCTTGACATCGAACAATGTTGCCTCTCGATTTAATATTCATGGCACAACTGGTGTAACTTGTGCTACTGTGACTCCTCCTTTTTGTTTAGAGAGTGTCTGGTTTGGTCTTTCCGCCTTTGAAGACTGACAGTTCCTCCCTTTTTCCTCCTTGCCAGATGATCATATTTGGGAGAACATAACCTTATAATGGGATCTTAACTCTCTGATCATTCATTCATTCATTCATTCAAATACCTCTTGAGGGAGAAACAAAGTCCTGGGGCAGAAGCAAAGAATATCTCACCATGCTTGTATTGTATAAGCTGATTGCCGGGGTGGGGGATAGGTGAGAAAAAAAAATAATTACAGTATGATTGTCACTACGAAAAGTGTAATGGTAGCAACGAAGAAAGTCCAACAGTTCTATTCAGAGGACTTGCGGAAGGCTTCAAGAGAGGTAATCTCTACCTGAGCCTTGAAATAGGAGTGTGGAAAGGGTTTCCTAGATGGGAGATCGATCTCTGAAAGACATGGGACATGAAAGAACATGGCACATTCAGTGGGTATTTCAAAATTCAGAACCCCAAATTTAATTTAGTACTATTTATATGAGAAATACAACTGACCCTGATAAAAACTGAACTGTTTAGTGAAATATATATAATAAATACATCTACTTAACTGAATGATGATATCATTACTTGAGCGTAGATGCCTTGGTCTTTAAATCTTTCAAATACACAAAGAAAGTTTCCCTTTAAATTTTAGCGTTATCAATAGCATTTCTGTTAATTGCTACTTCAACATTGTGTATTTAAAGTAAAAATTTAAAAATGAAATGGTAAATACAATCTGAAGGGGAATCGTAGGGATTTGTAACACTCCATGGTGTGGGAGAAATAGACGAAAATGAGAAATAACTGCATGCAGACCTTTTTATTTGTGCTAGATATAATCCGTTCATTCTGTTTATATTGTATGTATGAAAACCCTACTCATTTTCTACAGAGAGTACTTTAAAATGTCTGAAGCTTAATAGCCCCCCTCAGCCTGAATAAACTTACTGGGAATGGGTGTAGAAACTCATTTGCTCTTTGTGTTGTGAAACTTTATGTATCTAGGAGGTGGTCTATGGGATTACCTTAATTCTGGCTACTATGACCACATGGACTGGTTAAGATTGCAGGTACAGTTAGCTTTTTACCCAGTTTAGTAGTGTCTGACTGAGAACAGTGACTCTTGGGTTGGGATTGCAGAGTACTAGTCTCCTGAGCCAGCATAAGAACAGGTGCTGTTTATCTAGTTTAGTGTGTAGAATAAGCGAGTTTATCTAGTGTATAGAATAAGCTGTCTGTGTGACACGGTCAGAATGAGTCATGTTTTAGAATGTTGACGTATAAGGGGTGCCTGGGTGGCTCAGTCGTGAAATGTCTGCCTTCGGCTCAGGGCGTGATCCCAGGGTCTTGGGATCGAGCCCCACATCAGGCTCCCTGCTGAGGGCCTCCTTCTTCCTCTCCCACTCCCCCTGCTTGTGTTCCCTCTCTGGCTGGCTGTCTCTCTGTCAAATAAATAAAGAAAATCTAAAAAAAAAAAAAAAGAATGTTTAAGTATGAGCATTTGCATTTAAATCATCCTTATTTTGATGCTTATATGCTTAATACTTGAATCAAACAGGCTCTTTTCAGATAAATGTATTTTTGCATGATTTATCAAACTGGGTAGAAGTTGGTGGTTAGGTATCCAGACTTTTTATTATGATCTTCAGGCTGTATGTACTTTGGAATCAGAATTTTTCAGATTTTAGAATTGTACTGTGGTCTATTGACGTTCAAGAAACATTAACACCATGTTGATGTCGATATGTAACAGCCCAGGGGACTGGACAGCAAGAGAATTCTTATTTCTGTAGCCTAAGATATGACTATTTGGCATCAGTGGGATAACTACATCCAAAATAACCTCAGGTTAGTCGGGTGTTGCCACCACATGAGTTCAGATGCAGATCAGGTCCTGTCCACTAGTGAATTACACACAAAAAGCTTTTGTTTTCATAGCTTCTTGGATTTTGAAATTGCTGATAAGGGATTGTGGATGAGCAGTTCTACACGTTTTCTTGACCTCATTCTCTTGCATTCTTCTCAGTTTATTTGGATTTGTTAAAATGGCTACCATTTTGTCACTCAAGGTCTTGACCAAGTTAGTTATAAAAACTGAGACTATAAGGAAACACCAGATTTCAAAAGGAAGGAATGTGCGTTCAATATTTCCATAGCATTGGTATCTTCTTGACTTCCTCGAAACCTCTTGGGGCTAGGACAGGAAGCTTTTCACTAGTCTATTCCAGACATTCTACATACCTAGTATCCCTCATTTTAGATCTCTTATATTCTAGATATCTAATATTTCTTACCTAATCTGAAGACCACTACTGTATAAACTACTTAATTAAATGTTACTATGGCTGGTAGTGGCCAAGGTACTCTGGAATACTGAGTTAGAACCTTGAAGCTGGGTTCACACACCACTGGTTTGGTATGCTTCCTGTCACACACTACAAATAATGTCCCTACATTTCGAAACCTAAAATAAGAGCAACTCCTATATTCTGCAAGTCTTCAAAGTTCTCGGACCTATCAGATAGCCAGGTTTATACAGAGAAAGAAGAAGTTAATTTGAAGCATCAAGTGCCACAGTGTGAAGTCCATTTGAAGTCAGTTTCTTATCCTGTGATCTTGTTTTGTCAGTAGCAAAGAGAGAGGTTCTGTTTCTCTCTAAACTGTTTTTAGAGGGAGAAAGTAGTCTACACATTTCTCTATGCGTAAAGATGTAAAGGCTGGCTTCTTGCTATATATAAGCCATTGAATGAGGAAGCCTGTTTGGACTCTCAGTGTTGTCATGTGAAATGAACACCGTTCATTATTCCAGGCATCTAGAGATACTGCTTCAAGTGAGGTTTAGAGGGTAGGCAGATAAGGGAGGTGACTGACAGAACACTCACCAACCGTGATGTCTGCCAACCTGCTACTCAACTGTTTGCAAGTTCCCATGACTAATTATGAGTGGGAAGATTTTCCTAAAGTCAATTTTAGGCCAATACGTCATGGTGGACAAGGGTGGGCACTTGAAGCCTTATCTCTGTAATAATGAGAGCTGATAGGATGTGAGGAGATGATAAAGAATGGCATATCAGTAAACCAAGAATATTTGGTGCAGGGACAGGCTCTGGCCCCCTTTCATGTGCCCATGCGTCATCAGTACAGGATTCAAGTTCTGTGGGTTTGCTTTAAGAGGGTTTACTGCTCATGAGTCTCTAGGAAGCACATTTCCTGTCCCGTTCGGCGTACAGTGCTATGCCTGTATGCGGTAAATGTTTGCTGTGGGTGGAAGGATTTGTTTTGTACTAGAGATGTTTTCTATCAAAAATCTTCAAAATAAATAGCCCTTGAGTTTTAAAGGAGTGGGCTCAAATGGAAGGTTCACAGAGTACCTCATAGGTGTTTTTTATAGGAGTCGTTATTCATCTAGTTTGCTCAGCCAGGTTCTTCTGATACATAATATAAAAACCAATGCATAATACACTGCAGATTTGTTGATGACTTTGTAAGAGTATCCCTCGTGTTATGTCTGGGGCTACCCAGTGGCCTGACAGTGCTTGGAATGTGAACACAACCTCTGAGCAGCCTTCTTTCTCAAAGTTTCTACAGCTCACTGAGCTCTAACTACTGCTGGGGAGCCTGAGCCTGACAGCCCTCCCTGGGTCCCTCATAGTCAGGACACACCACAGCCCCCTCTTCCTGAGGGAAGAGGGTCTTCTGTGCACTTGACACTAGGACTCCCCCAGAGATGCATCTCGGCCAGGCTGAACTACGGGGACCCTGCATGCCTTTGTGTCTACCAGGTGATGGCTGAGCCTAGTGCCCCTTTGACCCACTTGGTGTCTTCCCAGGGTCCTCTCTGGGGTGCTTTCATCATCATTACCCTGCATTTCTTGCCCTCCTTCCCACTTTGTACTCAGTCCTCTGGAAATCCTCTTACTGGGTTAAGCCACAGCCCTAGAGCCTCAGCCTCTTGGTTTCACCTCCTCGGCTCTTTGAACCCTGGCTTTTCTCTCAGGCTTCTTTGTCTCCCTCAGGCCTGTGGGGGTGAGATCGTGGTCTTTCTTTTCTCCAAGGCCCATTCCAGACCTCATCCACTACCCCCTCTGTAGAAACGTCTCCCTTGATAGAACTTGTCCTTCCTCGTTGCCGCCATGTCTTCTGATCTTCTGCTTACTTGCCTTTTTTTTTTTTAATGGCTTTGCTGTCTCCGAGTCCTTTGCCTTCATGCCAGGTTACCCATCAGCTCCCCGACCGCTCACCCTCCATGGTTTCCTGACTTCAACTTCTGCCCCTTGTCATCAGGCAGACCTGTATCTGAGCACAACCTCTGTCCTTCTGATCTTTCATTGAGGTACTTGCCGGCCACCTCCTCTGTTTTTTCCTTTTTAAAAAAGCAGTTCTTTTGGGGGAGTATAATTGACATACAATAAACTATTATGTGTAGATAATGTTAATTTTGAGAAGTTTTGACATAGGTTTATACATAACATCATGACCATCAAGAGAATGTGAAATCATTATGACAATCAAGAGAATGAACATAGCCATCATTCTCAGTGATTTTCTCATGCCCTTTTCCCACCTCCCTGCCCAGTCTCCAGGTCACCACTGGTCTACTTTTTGTCATTATAGATTAATTTTATTTTCTAGAATCTTACGGAAATAGAATCGTGCAGTGTGTACTCTTCTTTGTTTGGCTTCTTTTAGTCAACATAATTATTTTGAGATTCTTCTGTGTTGGTGCATATATTAATAGTTCATTTCTGAGTAGTACAGTATTCCATTGTATAGATACACCATAGTTTGTGTATCCAGTCACTTGTTGGTAGGCATTTGGGTTGCTTCTAGTATTTGAATATAAACAAAGCCACTGCAACATTTGTGTACAAGTCTTTATGTATACATGTGCTTTCCTGACTCTTGCGAATGGAATGGCTGAATCATATCGAGTCATATGTTTAACTGCCAGACTCTTCCCATAGTGGCTGATATTCTCAACAGCAGTATGAGAGCTCTTGTAGTTATTGTAGTTATTTTACATTCTCATTGACACTTAGTGTGATCAGTCTTTTTATTTTAGTGGTAGTGGTATGTTATTGTGGTTTTAATTTGCATTTCTCTAATGACTAATGATCTTGAGCATCTTTCATGTGGTATTTGCCAACTGTATGTCTTTGGCAGTGTGTATGTTTGAATTGATGGGACTTTTTTTTATGAAAACATTTATTTATTAATTTTTATCAGGTTCAATTAGCCATCATTAGTTTTTGGTGTAGTGTTTGGCGATTCGTTAGTTGCGTATACCACCCAGTGCTCATCACCACAGGCGCCCTCCTTAATCACCTGGTTACCCCTCCCCCACCCCCTCCCTTCTGTAACCCTCAGTTTGGTTCCCAGAGTCCAGAGTCTCTCATGGTTTGCGTCCCTCTCTAATTTCTTCCCATTCAGTTTTCCCTCCCTTCCCTTGTGGTCCTCTGAGCTATTCCTCATGTCCCACATATGAGTGAAACCATATGATAATTGTCTTTCTCTGCTTGACTTATCTCACTTAGCATAATCCTCTCTAGTTCCATCCATGTCGATGCAAATGGTGGATATTCATCCTTTCTGATGGCTGAGGAATATTCCATCGTAGATATGAACCACATCTCCTTTATCCATTCATCAGTTGAACATTTTGTTTAATTGAGTTGTTTGTCTTCTTACTATTGAATTTTGGAAGTTCCTTATATAGTCCAGATTTAAGTGCTTTGTCAAATATGTGGCTTGGAAATCTTTTCTCCCCATCTCTGACCTGTCTTTTCATTCCCTTAGTTGTGTCCTTCAAAGAGTAAACTTTTAAAAATTTTTATAAAGTCCAGTTTATCAGTTTTTCTATTGTGGATCGTGCCTTTGGTGTCCCGTCTAAGGAATCTTTGCCTAAGCCAAGATCACAAAGACCTTCTATGTTTTCTTGTAGAAATGCTATAGTTAGTATGATTCACATTTAGGTCCTTGATTCCTTTTGAGATTAATTTCAGATTCCTCCAGTGGACTGCTGCTCCCGAGTGCTTATTGTAGATACTGTAGTGCCAGAAAGTTCTGTGTTCCTGCTCAACTGGCAACTTTCAGCACACCTTGTACACCAGCACCCCAAAGGGGTTTTCTCTGTGTTCTTGTACTTTTCCTGGTGTGGTATACTGTCTTTGCTTATTAATTGGCTTGAGGCATGATACAGAGAGAGTTTTTTAAAAATTAAAACCAAATAAGAATCCATTTTCTAATGCTAAAATTAGATTAAAACTATCTTTGTGAACTAGTGGCCTTAAAAAGATATCTAAAAGATTGTTACTTTGTCAAGAGAAATTGTCAAGCATTGCAGTTCTCAGAACTAAAAGTAAGCTAAGTGAAGATTTTGAAAATGTTGCTGAATTTGTTCCATTAAAGCCAGGAAAGTAAACTTATAATGCATTCTGTGTTATAAACAAAATATTGAAGCTAATGATGAGTTTTAATCTTTTTTGATTGTTCAATATTGAGATTTTGTTTTTTCAATGTTTAAATGTTCTGGAAAAAATGAACCATTAAAAATACATCAAAACATATCTATAGTGGTACACATTTTTCCTTTTACCTTAAGCTCCGGTATGGCTTAGCTGAACACTGGTACTTATTTCAACTTTAATAGTGTTCATCATGGATTTTTTTGCATTAATTTTGATTTTTAGAAAGTATCATATTAAAATATTACTTACTTTGATTACTGAGTTTTGGTGTCCCCTTAAATCTTGTGCAGACCCCTCACTCTTCTTGTCCTAGACCCAGCCCTCCTGAAAAGCAATAAGACTCACATTCAAAGAATATTTATAAAATACAATCAAAGTTAGCCAATAGAAGTTAGAAGTTCATAGAATCAGTTCAACCCTAGCAGTCTGACTTCTGACTCTGGCTTGTAACTGCCAACCTGTACTGCTTCACACATTCAGGAGTTTCTGAATACAACAAGATGGGCTACATCAAATACGTATGTATTCATTTTCTATTGCTGCTCTAACAAATTATCAGGTGAATTTCAAAAAAAGTCAGGGACTATTGGCAGATATGGGTCAGACAGTCTGTATGTCTCTTTGTAAAGGCTGTCTTTTCTATAAGTTTTTTTTTTCTCTCCGTGTAGAAATGAGTGGATAAAGAAAGGGGGGGTAATCAGAAGGGGGAATGAAACATGAGAGACTATGGACTATGAGAAACAAACTGAGGGTCTCAGAGGGGAGGGGGGTGGGGGAATGGGATAGACCGGTGATGGGTAGTAAGGAGGGCATGTATTGCATGGTGCACTGGGTGTTATACGCAACTAATGAAGCATCGAACTTTGCATCGGAAAGCGGGGATGTACTGTATGGTGATGAACATAATATAATAAAAATTCATTAAAAAAAAGAGAAATGAGTGGATATAGGCAGCTGTGGGTAGGCCAAATGTAAAAGTTGAAACTGTGGACATAGTCAAAGAAGAGAAAGGGGCTGACGAGCCCCAGTACTCATGCACAATGACCAGGAGAAAGTGTTTCCAAGAATGTGTTGCAAGATGATGGATTTGCCAGATGTCCGGAAAGAGAGCTGTGTGTGCAGAATTTATCTCAAATCTCTTGAGTGGAGTGTCTGTTGACAGTGCCAACCACATGAGGTCCTCATGGGCATACTGGAGCCAGTATTAAACTAAGGCGCAGCGGACTTTGACAAAGAATGGATGCACATGGCCCCAGGTTAAGGAGAGGTATGGGGTAAAACAGTCCCATGAGCACAGGTACTTGAACTGTAGCTGTGAGAGAGCTTAGCCCAGTAAGTGCTGGCTCTAGACCAAAAATTACTGGAGATGGTTTGGTGACTGGGGAAGTAGAGGGAGGAGGGCACTTTAACTTCCCTTACTCATTCACAAAGCATTGGTAATTTAGTGCTGTACTCTGATCATAACAATGGTGAGTTTCCACTAAGCCTCAGTATTATAAATAGCACAACAGTTAGAAAATTGTATGCATTTAACTAACATGCATGTATCTATCCACATAAAGATGATCTGTAGCAGTTTGTCGAGACTGGTTCTGTTTCTTGTTGGAACGTCTCTTTAAAATACATTGGTGGGGAAAATATGGTTTGATGTCCAAGTTTTAATTATTGCATAAACCGTCTCATCAGGAGATCTTAATAGTTCTTTTTTCCCAGAAAAATTTGGGAGGACATGTTCTCTTGCCTAACTTCTAATATATTTTCATTTTTAAAAATTACTTCCTTCTTGAAGGTTAAGATCCCGTTTAGAGCCTACATCTGGTATTTAGTTGGGTTGCCAAGCCATCTCCATACTAAGACGTGAACACATTTATAGGATGATAGGTAATATGATTCCATCCTCATAAGAGAGACTTTTGTCGTTGAAGTGGGATGCAGCACCAAAGGTTTTGCAGTTGACTGGTGTAGTTCTGAGTAAACTTTGATTCCTTCTCCTTGACAGTGACCAGAGTTCCGTTAGAGGACTGAACCCATAAATGTGATTGTCACCACAAGGAAAGAAACGTGCGGTTTTGAATATTTACAGAATGTTCTCGTAAAAATGTTCTGTGAGCTGTTTTATTTTTAACTTTAGAAATTTAAAAAAATCATTTATTTTATGCATGATGAGATATTTACACATAATCCATGGCGAGCATGTATGTTACTTTAATATGAATCATTTTGACTCTTTTAAGAGTTTTGAAGAGGTTCATACTTGAAGTACTTTCATCTTAAAGATCTCTCTCTCCTATGACATTGCTTTTTTCTGAAGGTCATCTTTCTTTTATTTTTTAAAAATTGTATCTTGTCACAAGTACATATTTTCTTTCTAAAACTGATCTTTTAAAACATATCTTAATCCATTTTGAGTTTTTTTGTGTGTATGGTATAAGTTTATGTACTTTATTTCTAACTCGGTTTTTGAGGCTCAACTTTAAAAAGCTTCTACGCACTGGAAATTCTATTAAAAGTATTTATTTTAGGTGAATGTGCAATGGCATTTTGCATCACTCTTAAATTTATGAGTGCCACAAAGTGACAAAAGAGGGCCATTTTGAGGGAAAAAAGATCTTTAAAAACCACTCAACTTTTTATTTTAAATTGAAAATTATATGGCAAATATTGTTAGAGCTTTTGTTCTTATCTCATAACTTACTGTGATAGACATTTTAAATATTATTCAGAGAACAGGGCTTGGGATTCAGGGTTTGGAATTCAGAGTTCTCATTTTGATTTTGCTGTGATTCGGAGTTCTCATTGGCAAGGCGCTAACTGCTCCACTGTTATCATCAGGAAAGGGACGGGGTTGGAGTTCCTCTCCGAGCTTCAGCGTTCATGTGTTGGATTCTGTTCACCCCAGTAATCTTGTTAAAATTATAGTTGTCTCTGAGTAATTTTTGCTGGTTTTGATAACCCTTGTTGGGGAAAAGAGCAGCAGAGCCTTCCTGTTGAATATTTACCTCTTTGCAGCACATCAATCTTGTACTTTAGGTTAACATTGGCTTATTTTAAAACAAACATACCTTTTATAATGATATATACTATTCGATGCTAGATAAGATGACCCTAAAACGTAAGTGGCAAAAGAAGCCAGCCAGAGATACGTATTTTATGGGAGGTTATTCCCTTGTAGTTCTGTGTGTACCTTTGATAAGTTCGAATATTTTTTGTTTTATACTTATTTAAACACTCATAGCCACTTAAGTTTGATGTGAACTATTTCTTACATGCTGAAAAAGGGAGGTGAACTATTCTTAGCTTCACAATAGATTCCATATTTTATCCCTCCTATTTCAATTAATAGTCTTCTAGTTAAAACTTATCAGGTTGTGACCTCATGTTTATTATTGGCCTTATTTACATTTTGTTAACTTAAATACAGTTAACATAAAAAGTTGGCAACGTAATAGAATTTTGTAGAAACTTTCCTCCTGTTAAATTTAATATGATTTGGTTAGAGATACATAGAGCCGTGTCATTTTTTTATCTCTTGTATTCAGCAATGTCACCATTTATTTTGCCTGCTTGGGGAAGGGGGACGGGTGTGAGTGGTCCTCAAGTCTTGTGCACAGCAGTGGCCTGTCCATGGGCATGTCTGAGTGTGTCTTGGAATCCACTGTTGATGGAGTAGAACTGTCTCCACACAGGGTGTCTGTCTTAGTGTATTTGACTTCTATGGGGAGTCAGCCAAGCCTGCTTTTTTCCTTTTCTTTTCTTTTTCCTTTCCTCTCCTCCCCTCCTCTCCCCTCCCCTCCCCTCCTCCTCCCCTCCTCCTCCCCTCGTCCCCTCCCACTCCTTTGGGCTCCTCCCCTCCCCTCCCCCTTTTCTTTTGGCTTTCCTGCAGAGCCTCATGTTTGGCTTAAACACTTCCTCTTGAGGAATCTGCACCACCCTGGTGTAGTTGAGAGATCAGCCAGTCCCTCACCTGCCTACATTTGGAGCTCACTGCATCTTTCAGCTTCATCTGACATGTTTTTCATCTTTTTTGCTTATTTCATTTCTTTTATTGGTGTTATCCTTTCAGCCATTTAGAAATCCAGAAACGGAAGTTCTTACCTGTGTTTATAAATTCTAAGAATGGGATGGAGCTGAAAGTAAGTGTAGAGGAGGACAAAGGGCCCATATGCCGGTACTGATGTATGTCACCAAGTCATACTGATCGTTCAGAGCCCAGGGAAGCTGTAGGAGAGAGCAGAGTAGGGACATGAGGCAGGGAAGTGGAGAGCTGCCCTGTCCCATTGAACCAGGTCTTCAAGGTTTTATTTAGCTCTAAGATTTTTCAAGGACACTGCATTATACATGTGAATGTTGTAGTGATATGACATAAACCCTATTCAAAGCACAGTGTAAATTTGGAGGAAAATTATCTTTGCGTTGTTTTTGAGGATAACTGACTGTTGATGATACAGGCACTGTTGTAACTCACTTAACCCTGTACGAGTGCTTTGTGGTAAATTCGGTTATCATCCCTATTTTACAGAGGGGGAGACTAACGCGTAGGGAAGTTCAGTGGTTCTCCACTGGCCACAGCTCAGCCAGCAAGCAGCAGAGCCTGAATTCAAGCCCAGGCACTGTGGCTCCAGACCCCAAGCTCTTAATCCTTGTGCTTCTTGCAGCACGCCTGCTTCCTTGTCACTAAGAACTTGGTGCAGGAATTTAACAGTAACTTTAACTTCTAGTTTTTCTTTCTCAGGACTGATTCTGCGTTGCAGTGCATCTCTGCATAAACATGTAAGTGTTTAATTTTGTCACCTTTAATTTTGTTTTTAGATAAGATGTGAAGGAATCAGGCTGTTTCTTCTGTGGCTTCAAGCACTTCAGACACACTGTGCAGAAGAGCAGGTGCTGATTTGTGCTTGCCTCGTGCCTGGTTTCGCAGCAATCATGTCATCCCAAGGGCCCTGTATGCTGGAGACACTCATCAGTCCTAACCCTAGTGTGGCTCATGGTGAGGAGCATTAGCAGACCTCACAGGTTGCAATGACTCTTGAAGTTACATTGAGGAATTCTTCGGTTTGCCATTATCCTGAATAGAAATCTTTATTTCATAGATGGGTTCAAAGGAGGAATTACTACTCCCTGCTCATATTCACAGGAAAGTCTTACGGACATTAGAATTGGAAGAATCAGAGCCTATTTTATATGAAATGATGACAGGAGAAATTTACTGAAGTGGTGGAAACAGGAATGGAAGGGAGGGGACAGATGTTGGCAATAGCAAGAAGTAGAGACACGTGGTGCGTCTGGAGTGTTTTCGTGGCTGTTAATGAGATTTACATCCACCATCCTGAACTACTGTTTATTGTCCTCATGATGATTGTTTCATGAGTGGACATTCATCTGCTCATCCAGGCTCTTTTTGGCCAGCTCCGTATTTTCATGCAGCATTCATGGAAGGACAGTAGTGGCCTCCTGGGAGTATTAATGGCAGCCATTTGAGTCCTGTGAGTTTTCAAGAAACTTGGCAGTTAGGGCCACTGATTTATTAATGCATATCACTTGACTGCCCAATGACAGGTACTTGATCTTAGGCTGACCAAAGCAGAATTTGAAAGAGAGGGAGAGGGGGCGTCATGGACATTTGTACCATATTTCGAAGCCCTTCATGCACAGTGGCCTGGAGTACAGTGTGAGCAGGTTCCAACGGAGCAGCAGATGTATTTTCATAGAGGCCATTTTTAAAAAGTCCTTTTAACTTTGGTGAAAGAGCTCTCCTTTTTTCCCCACTCTGCAGCAGAGATATATCCAGAAGAAATCACTCCTCTCCTGCCAGCCATATGAGCGGAAAAGATCCCTGAGGACCAAACATGCTTTTTTCTTCAGATACTGTCGAAATATATGGTTATTCACATAAGAGCAGAATCATGGATAATTCAGTAATGGTCTTACTCTTGATGGGAAAGAGAAGACATTGCTTCTTTTCTTCCCGCTTATCCATATTTTGTATCTTTGCTTTTTCCTTGAGGTGATTCTTTGTGATACTTTGCTAGAAATAGAATATGTGTCAGTTCACATCAGCAAAGACCTGGCATACATACTCTCTTGTGTGAGTGTGTATGTAAAGAAAAATAATTCAGTTCTCCATCACTTTCGTAGTATTACCACATTCACAGAGAGCACTTTGCTTCTAGCACTTACGGTGAGTAAATGTTTGGGTTTTCCCCTCACCGGACAACTCTGCAACACCAGCTGGATGTCCTGTAGTTTAACTCAGCTTTGACGCTGTCTGTCTTGAGATGGCGTCAGATCCCACAGGTTAAGGGCTCAGTCCCATGAGACTGTTCCATCACATTCAGGTGCGAGTCACAAGTAGGAGGGCCCCAGGTTACCCACAGCTTCTGAACAACTTGACTACAAATCAGAGGTTCCCACAACTCCTCCTCAGCTTTGACTGATTTGCTAGAGTGGCTCAGGGAACTGTGGGAAACATTTGTTTTCATTGACCAGCTTATTAAAGGATATGATAAAGGATACAGATGAATAGCCAGATGCAGAGACACAAGGGGTACAGTCTGGGAGGGTCCCAAGCACAGGAATGTCTGTCCCTGTGGAGCTGTCACCCTCCCGGTACGTGGATATGTTCACTCACCTGGAAGCTCCCTGAAACCCCTGCTACTGGGATTTTTATGGAGGCTTCCTCACATAGACATGGTCCACTTCCAGCCCCTCTCCCCTCTCTGGAGGAATGGAGGGGTCGGGATGGGGGTGCTGAAAATTCTAAGTTCTAATCGTGGCGTGGTCTTTCTGGTGACCAGCCCTCTCACTCAGGAGCCATCTGGGAGCCCACGAGACCTCTACGAGCTGTGTTATTAAAACAAAAGAGCTCCTCGTGCGCTTATCACTTAGGAAATTACAAGGGTTTTAGGGGCCCTATTCCAGGAAGTGGGGCAGAGACCCATATATATTTTGTATTCCCTCATAGTATATTCATCTATTCTTGCCTCTTTTCTTCTTCCTGACCCCTAATCCTATGCTAGCAAGGCAGGATCGGGGAGGAGGCAGGCCTAGAAGCTGAATGGGCAGATCAGGAATAGGCAGGGCAGGCCGGAAGATGGGGCGAAAGCATATCTCTTTGTGCCACCAGCCCAGACCAACTTGATGTCACATGTTCCTTTCTCTGATGTTTACCAACTGAATATGGAGTTATGATCATTAGTTCATGATTTCAGTAGGTGATCCCTTCCCCTAGTCTACATTTCTAATATGGTTCAAAAACAAACTACTGAATTCTTTTCTCTCAGCCAACACTTCTCCTGTCTCTGAGTTCTTCCTGGGAACTCTGTCCAGTCTCTGTGTCCTCCACAAGCAAGTTTGTTGTTATAATCTTTGCTCAGTCCACTTCCTCTCCTAAGACTCAGTTCTACCTGCCCCTTCCCTGTCACTGCTGAGAAGGGGAGTCAAGTCTAGTGGTCAAGTCCAGAGGAAAGACACTTTAGTATTTCAGGTGATCTGACAATGACTGCCCCTGCTTCATGATCTCTCTCTTCCCCTAATGTTTTCTTCCTTCTTTCCTCCTCCCTTTCTTCTTGCCAGTTTTCTTTAGGGGTCTGTTTCTCTCTGCTGTCCCTCAAGATTCAGTCCTTGCCTCCCTTTCTGACTACTCTTTCCTGTTGGGTAATCTTGTCTGCTCTCCTCTCCCATTTCCTTTATCCAGCACCAGAAACACAAGGACTCCAAAGTCCCGAGAGCAGACTGGAGTATTCTCTTGTCCTCTAGAAGCTGTGTATTTTGGCCCTACTGGCCCATTGCACCTGCATTTCAGACTCCACCTGTTCAGAAGTGGTAGAGTATTCCATCTGTCCGCGGAGATTGGCAGGGAGTATCGAGAAGTTGAATGTAGTTGGGGCACTTGGGTCTCATTCTATGTGTGTCACTAATGAACTGTGCAACCTCAGATATGACATAATCCCCAGAATCCCACTGGAGGAAGGATGCCGGTGATAGAGGGTGAGGATTTTTATGTAGACTGTGAACCCCCTGAATAGTGTGCAGACTTGTATGTGCATGTCCATCCCACACTTCTTCCCTCCCTTCTCTCTACTGAGTCCTCAGAGCAGAGTTTCTCTCTTGGCTCAGCCCGGAGAACTGCTGCCAGGTTGCTGACAGGGAGCCCCTCTGGCCCAGGGGCAGCCAAAGCCCCTCATCCTTTGACCTTAGATGTTGCACAGTTGTTTCCACTTTCTAAGTGGGCTACAGCATGAAGGAGGTTGGGAAGCTCTGCTTTAGAGTACTCTGTGTGCTAACCAGTATGAGGAACCTGTGACAGGGGCACCTGGGTGGCTCAGTTGTTAAGCATCTGTCTTCAGCTCAGGGCGTGATCCCAGAGTCCTGGGATCAAGTCCCATATCAGCCTCCTCCACTGGGAGCCTGCCTCTTTCTCTCCCACTCCCCTGCTTGTGTTCCCTCTCTCTCTGCCTGTCTCTCTGTCAAATAAATAAATAAGTAATCTAAAAAAAAAAAAAAAAAAAAAGAAAAACGAAAAAAAGAACCTGGGACAGGTGTAGCTGGACTGGCAGGCCTGGCTTATTTTAGCCTGTGGATTCCTTTTAATAAAGACAGTGCACTTTTCAAGTTTCTGTAGCTTTGCCTTCTGATGATAATGATTTTTCATGTACCCATGTAACATTGTGTGAAATTCTTGTGAGGGATTATTTCCTTAATTCCTGTTTACTATAAATGGCCCTTTTTGAGTTAAAAAAAATAGAGATTACATCTGACTAAATATTTTAAGGGCAGAAAGAATGTTAAATCATTATAGAGAGGTGGAAAAAAATACAGGCATGATGAGTAGAGCAAGTTTAAAAACATGATATCTTTGGGTGATTTTTTTTTAATTCTCAGTAAAAATGTCTTTAACATAGTTAACTACTTTGTTTTAAGGTATTCATTCTTGTCATCATTTGAGTTTTAAGATATGATTTCAGGCACGCCTGGGTGGCACAGCGGTTAAGCGTCTGCCTTCGGCTCAGGGCGTGATCCCGGTGTTATGGGATCGAGCCCCACATCAGGCTCCTCCGCTATGAGCCTGCTTCTTCCTCTCCCACTCCCCCTGCTTGTGTTCCCTCTCTCGCTGGCTGTCTCTATCTCTGTCGAATAAATAAATAAAATCTTTAAAAAAAAAGATATGATTTCATTACATGATTGTCAAGATTATTTGTCACCATAATTTGTCACGCTTGTTTTTTTATTTAGGATAGGAATTTTAATAAGATAACAGCATTTCAGTTTAGTAGACATTAAGTTGAAATGTAAATGTACGTATGTTCTTTCCCACATATTATCCAAAGGCTGCAAGCTTGGAGTGGAAGAATAAGGAGAATCAAGATACTGGTTTTAAATTTCTTTTTACATTGTTTCGAAAGTATTATCTTCCTCATTTATTTCCATCATTTACTAAGTTAAACAAACATCCACAAACCTGTACTTGGGAAGTACTGATTGGGCCATGTGTAGAGGATGTCCACAGGGACAAAACAAAGTGACCTTTGTTTATTTTTAAGTAAGATAGTCATTTTATTCTTATATTTAACGGTCACTTTATTATAAGAAGTTTAAGGGTTCCTAATAAACGATTTTACCTGTTTGTACAAACTACCTATTTGTAGCTGAGCTCATAGTAGTAAAGGGGAACTGTGGCTCCTGTACTCAGAAAGAGTTCAACACGTGTCATGATTTTTTTTGGCGTAATTATATTTCAGATCTTTGAATGTTAAAATAAAGTTTCCTTAAGTCTTCTCTTCCAGGTGGTGGGGTATGGTGACCCCAGACCTTGCTCAGTGGCGAGGCAGGCCAGCCTGGGCCACGCAGCTGCCCATAGTAGGCCTTTCTTTTATCTTGGATCTTTCATCCAGCAGGTGCTACTTACAGCTTCTTACGGAGGGGCCGATGTTTGGGCAGCTGGGCAACCTAGGGAGAGTAAGCCCCGGAAAGGAAGGAAACAAGGAAATTTCTAATTTCACTGCTAAAGTTTTTCTTCTATGAGAAATGAAGGCTCACAGGACACAAGTATCCCTTAGATTGATGCCGGGGTGGGGAGGCAAATTTTCCTCTCCCAGTTAAAGCAGGCAAAAATTAGTTAAAATGAATAATCAGGAACAATGTTGGAGGGGAGAAGGTCACAAAAGACATTAATCCATCTGGGGAATGTGGACTACTAATTCAGTTGTCTGTGGGTGTTTATATACATACACACACACGTGCACGCTTGGATCAGGGGAAAACAGCAGAAGCTTGATGCATTTTGGAAGACGTAGAAGTACTAACCTTTCCAGGTACTGAGATATGTATTTGTTAGCTGTCTATATGTGGGTATTTTTTTCAGAACTTGTTTCTGATTTTATAAAATAGTCTGTATTCACTGTGGAACATATAGCATACTTTAATATGCTGAAATTAAAAGTGATTCGTTGACAACTTGTCTTCCTCATGCAGGTACCTCCAGTTGTATAAAAGTTAGTAAGAGAGTTGGACAAATCCAATACCGTGTAATTTTTTTGTATGGATTATGAAATAGAAAGAATGATAAAGGGACTTCTTATTAATTCTTTGGAAGTGGTGGTGTTCGATATCTCAAAGGTGAATTCTTTCAGACATAAAGTAGTTTATACTGATTCTATTCTTTGGATTCATCTAAAGGGAAAAGGATATAAAACTAAAGTCCTGTGGATTTGATTAGTGTAATATTGGATGTTAAAATACCTAAAATGATTTAAAAAATAATAAAATACCTAAAATGATGAAAAATGTCTATACATGCTTTTAGATTTATTTCAGTCATAAAATGAGATTAAATTAGTTATAAGGTATGTGAAAATATTTTTACTATTATAATATGTCATGTCTCAAATTTGTTACAAAGAGTTATTAGCTTGGTACTTCCATAGCTCTATGCCATTGCTGTAACAAGCAAACAGTAACAGTAGCCACCGTCCCATCTTGGTCAGGTTGCAAGGCAGAATCAGAAACAAGTCTACCAAAAGATGTCATCTTTTATAATTTCTGGTTCTTTAATTTTAGTTGCTATTCATACAACCAAATACATATGTGCTCAGTAAGAAACTGAACCATTCGTGGGGGTTACACTCACGAACCTAGTCATGTGTTCTTTTTTCTTCCAGACATCCCCCATTTGAGACCAAAGCCAGTGTACATTACTACAACGCGAGACGATGAAAACATTTACAGTACAAAAATTCCATACATGGCAGCTCGCGTTGTTTTTATTAAATAGATTGTAACTTTCTTTTTCAAAAAAAGTATCTAACTACAACACAAAACACTAAAAATGGAGTTGATGTACTGCCCAAAATCATGCAGGTATGCCATTCATCTTATCTTTTACGTAGGTAAAAATATGCTAACACGTACCAAAGTAATTGATTATTAGGGTTTTTGGTTCTTAAAGAATGTTGGTTATGGGGATTGGTTTTATTGGTGGGCTCTCTCTGTATTGCTGAGGTGTCAGAGGGAGCTCTGAGGTAGCACTTGCAGTGCTCTGTTGACATTGCCATGACAAGGCGATCTTGGGGGCCAGGGAGACATTTTGAGGAGGTGGCTGTGGTGTGCAGCCTCCTGGCCCCCTCTTATTTTCCCTCCTTTGATCAAGTACCGGTGACCTCAGAGCATAAGATCAGGTTGCCTTCACCAATCCCCAGCACCAGGAAGGCCCTCGGGAATCATGGAGGTGGGCCATGGGAAGGACCGCGAGACTGCCAAGTGCCCTCTTGGGATCTCAGGGGAAGGAGTGGAAGAGCATCTCAGGATTTCAGGATGCCATGATGGAATCCCTGCAAGAAAAGGCTGTCTCCCTCCAAGGCCTTCAGTGAAGACCTCTTTCTGTGTGGGGCCCATGGTGTATCTTCCCTCTCTTGTGGTCCTTGGTCACAGACAAATGGGGCTTTCCCAGCAGACTGAGTTGCTTAGGAACTTTGCACTGGGTAGAGCAGAACCACTTGAGGAGGTTCGAGAGCAGCTGCTTCATGGCAGGGACACGGTTTTATGCACAAAGTGTGGTCCACTTAGAGCAAGTTTGCTGATGCCCTGGAGTTCCCAGAAGCGTGACTAGGCCTGAGCCGGAAGAGTGACACACACCCGAGTGACAATGAGCATCTTCACAGAGAAGCACCGCTTTGATAAGAACTGACTGAAGAACTGGAGAAACTTCGTTTCAAAGAAGTCTGAGGGGGATATAATTGCAGTAAGAGCAACAAAAGACTTACTGAAGATTTTAAGAGAAAGATTTGGGGCGCCGGGGTGGCTCAATCGGTTAAGCGTCTGCCTTCGGCTCAGGTCATGATCCCGGGGTCCTGGAGTCAAGCCCCGCATAGGGCACTCTGCTCAGCGGGGAGTCTGTTTCTCCCTCTGCCTCTCCCCCTGCTGGTGCTTTCTCTCTCTCTCTCTCTCTCCCTCTCTCAAATCAATAAAATTTTTAAAATAAAATTAAAAACTTTAAATTCATTAGTTTAAACTTTTAATAGGTAAACTGTAAACAGTAATGATCACTGCTGAGAACAAAATTGATTTTCCAAAGGAATATCTGACAACACTGAGGAAAAATTCAAAGAAATGGAAATCAGAAATGAATAAATAAGATCTGAGGAGAGGTCCAGACCTACCTTACAAGTATCAGGAGGACAAAAGGAGAAAAAATCAGAAGTGATCATTGAACTAATGCAAAATTTACTTGAGCTGAAAAAAAGTCATGCCTTAGACTAACAAGGCCTTCGAGTCCCAGGGAGAATTAGCTAAACAGACACAAACCTAAACAGACATAAACCTATTTGACTTTAAGGAATTAAGAGAAAAATTATCAGAGTTCCAGACAGAAACCACAAGTTCCTTCTAGAAAATGAGACAGAGTAGCATTGAATTTTGAATCTAATCTATAACCCTCAGAGCTGAAAGAACTGTCAGTCTGTTTGTCTTTCTCTCTCTCTCTCAGAACCTTGCTTCATATCACATACATAAGCAGATGTCAGATTGATTTAAGTCCTAAATTGATTTAAGGTCTAAGTATTAAAAAAAATAATAAAGAATTTAGTAGACAATCTAGGGGAATATATACATTTGGGAAGTGGTAGACCACCTTAGGTAGAGATAAGACCCGCAAGCCACAGAAAAAATGAGGTCCCACTTTACTTTACAAACTTGAAAAAGTTTGCATGTCAAAAGGTACAGTAAAGCCACACTCGGTCAACAGATGGTGAAAAGCATCTGTAACATCAGAGCTGTTAAAAGAGTTCATGCCTCTGATATATAGAGAGTGCCTACAAACCGATGAGAAGACAAACAGCCGATTGAAAAACAGACAAAAGGAGATGAAAGAGAAGTTCACGGGAGAGAAAATAGAAACGACCCTGAATTTCACTGAGCCAGGGAACACCATTAGTTCTGGACCATGCTGAGAGACCTTTATTCACCCATCAGGTAGGCAAAAATTTGTATGAAATCATAGATAAGAAACACAGTCCCATTCTTTGATAAATTTTACATTATATCTTGTGTGATTGTTAAGTCAATTCAAAGTAGTCTGTTTAAAGGCTGTGACTTTTTCCTACCTGGTTTCAAAATTTCAGAAAACCATCACTGAAAATAAGTTTCTCGTTCTTGAAGAATACATTTGGATGATGAAAAGTAGCAAGCATAGCAGATTAACTACGGATTCAAGGTTCCAGTTTTTTTCCTTCATTGGTCATTCACACTTGTGAGTCATCTACTTTTATTATCTGGCTTTCTTAGTGTCCTAAAGGTCTGACCCCCGAATGAGTTTGGATGGTTGTATCATCCTAACAGAAGAAGACTCCATAACTCAAAGTGTCTTAAAGGTAAAAAAGAAGTATTTTAATCTCCTATAGAAGCAGCTCATGGCAGGGCTGGCAGAGAATGTGGGTTATTCACACTCTCTCCATGATTCTGTACAGTTTTCCCTACTCTGCCCTTTCCCTCTGGTAGGTTTGTCTTCCACTTCCTGCTGATTGTAAGACGGCGGCCAGCATCAGGGGCACTGCCTTCCTTGTTCGTGTTCAGAGACAACCCAGATATTTCTGTAAAGCTCTTACCTTTTGTCTGAGTGGGACAACCTAGTTTATTTGTCTCTCCTGGAACAGTAACAAGGCGCTGACTGATTCGAAGCTGGCTATGTGAATGGCCCACGAAACAGAACCGTTCCCTGGTCCTGTGGATGGGGCCAGCTTCCTGTCAGTCACCTGGGCTGCAGGGGAGGAAGCACACAGAGCCCTGGGGTTCCATTAAGGAGGGGGAGTGGATTCTGGCAGACAACTGTCCAGCCCAGCGCTGCCACATGCTGCAGATGGCCGTACCTAGAAATGGTCACCGCCATCGTATAGACTCTCAGTAGGCCTCACAGTGAGTTGTTATAGTAGTCTTCTAGTGCCATTGCAGCAAATGACAAACTTTCAGTGGCTTGAAACAATACATTTTATGACCTTGCAGCTCTGGAAGTCAGAAGTTCAAAATCAGTCTCGGTGTGGTAAAATCAAGGTGTTGGCAGGTGTGCGGCTCTGCCTTCTGGAGGCTCTAGAGGAGAATCCAGTTTCTTGCCTTGTCCAGCTTCTAGAGGCTTCCTGCATTCCCTGGCTTGTGGCCCTTCATCATATCACCTTTTCTCCCTCTGTTTCCATCTTCCCATGGCCTTGTGTCTGATCCTCCTGTCTCCTTATGGATACTCATGATTACATTGGGGCCACCCAGATGATCCAGGATAATCGCTCCCTCTCACACCTGAATTTAATCACACCTTCTAAATCCCATTTGCCGGGTAAGGTGAGATACTCAAAGGTTCTGGGGATTAGGGCATGGACATCTTTGGGGGGGGTCATTATTCAGCTAATCAGCTGCCTCCTGTACTCCTGTTTGTGCCTCGCAGCTGTGTTTCCCGCCTCATCTCACATGTGTCTCCTGTGTTTCTCTCTTCATTTGCATTGTACATGAGAAAAAGCAGCAATTTAAACAATTGAATAAGATTCTGGAGACAGAGTTGCAGGAATAAAAGCACATATAATTTCATTTGTCTCCTGAAAGTTTTTGTTTGGAATTTGAAATTTAATATAATTTTGCCTATGTAAAGTGAATATTAGTGAAACAGTTGATCCGAAATCTCTTTTCAAAGAATATACTGTTCTTGTAAAAGCCCTTCAAAACAATATTTTAAGTGCTGTTTCCAAATGGAGTTTATACTTTTGCCCTTATTATTGTATTGAAGGTCTGTTTGAGGGTGTGTGTGTGTGTGTGTGTGTGTGTGTGTGTGTTTTCCCAAAGTGAATTTGCTTCGGGATCTACTAATACCTTTAATTTTTCACCAGGGAGGAGATGAATTAGTGCATCTTCTAGACTAAGTTTTCTTAGCACTTGGAGAATCTGGTATAACAAATATTCATGGGAGAACGGAAGGACAGTGGCTCTTACATCCCATATACTTTTGACAGCAACAGCATAAACCTGAACAAACTGTACATTCTTGGTGCATCACTTCAGCTGAAAATGTGTTCTGTGAAGTATTCTTTAGTCCTTAGTAATTCATTTTTGTATGAGATAAAAGTACTTCAACATACATTAGAGAAAGCAGAGTGGTGATTTTAAAATTTCAGCAGTGACCATTTTTTAGCAGTTCTATCAGCATATTAATTGACGTTAAAACCCATCAAAGCCCATTTGGGAATGAAAAAGAAAGTTTGAGATGGTTCAGTTTTGTGTATGATATTTGTATTTATTTGTATGATAACACTTAGTTATACTTTTATTAAGTCTCAGTGCACCATTCAATAATGATTCGTGGGCTGTGGGTTTCCTGAAATTGTATTTCATGGAATGAGCAGTTAGAAAAAGTGAAATCTGCACAGCCAAGGAAACAGTCAAAAAAACTAAGAGGCAGGGGCGCCTGGGTGGCACAGCGGTTAAGCGTCTGCCTTCGGCTCAGGGCGTGATCCCGGCGTTATGGGATCGATCCCCACATCAGGCTCTTCTGCTGTGAGCCTGCTTCTTCCTCTCCCACTCCCCCTGCTTGTATTACCTCTCTCACTGGCTGTCTCTATCTCTGTCGAATAAATAAATAAAATCTTCAAAAAAAAAAAAAACTAAGAGGCAGCCCACGGAATGGGAGAAGATATTTGCAAATGACACTACAGATCAAAGACTGGTATCCAAGATCTACAAAGAACTTCTCAAACTCAATACGCAAGAAACAAACAAATCAAAAAATGGGCAGAAGATATGAAGAGACACTTTTCCAATGAGGACATACAAATGGCTAACAGACACATGAAAAAAGGTTCAACATCATTAGCCATCAGGGAAATTTAAATCAAAACCACACTGGGATACCACCTTATGCCAGTTAGAATGGCAAAAATTGACAAGGGAGGAAACCACAAATGTTGGAGAGGATGTGGAGAAAGGGGATCCCTCCTACATTGTTGGTGCAAATGCAAGTTGGTACAGGCACTTTGGAAAACAGTGTGGAGGTCCCATAAAAAGTTAAAAATTGAGCTACCCTTTGATCCAGCCATTTCACTACTGGGTATTTACCCCAAAGATACAGACATAGTGAAGAGAAGGGCCATATGCACCCCAATGTTCATAGCAGCATTGTCCACAATAGCTAAATCATAGAAGGAGCCGAATGCCCTTCAACAGATTAAGAAGATGTGGTCCATATATACAATGGAATATTACTCAGCCATCAAAAAGAATGATTACACAAATTTTGCAGCAACATGGACGGGACTGAAAGAGATAATGCTAAGTGAAATAAGTCAAGCAGAGAGAGATAATTGTCATATAGTTTCACTCATTTGTGGAACATAAGAAGTAGGAAGATTGGTAGGAGAAGAAAGGGAAAAAGAAAGGGGGATAAACAAAAGGAATGAACCATGAGAGACTATGGACTCTGGGAAACAAACCAAGGGCTTGGGGAGGAGGGGATGGGATAGGCTGGTGATGGGTATTAAGGAGGCACGTATTGCATGGTACACTGGGTGTTTTACGCAAGTAATGTGTCATGGAACTTTGCATCAAAAACTAGGGATGTACTGTATGGTGACTAACATAATATAATAAAAAATATTATTATTAAAAAAAAGACAAAGAAGTGGTAATGGCTTTCTTCCAGACCGTTGGTGGTGGTGTGGGGCAAGAGATGGTGGCAGAGCTGGATGGCGGCGGCCTGCAGAGCCGGAGAAAAACCATTCCAACAGCAGCACCTTGTCTGACCGAAGACTCAGCAACTCCAGCCATTGTAGCATTGAAGAAGAGCACCGCCCCATGTATGAAATGGTGCAGCGGGTTCTCTTGTCAACGTGAGGTTATGTCACCTTTGTGAACGAAGTCTTTCATCAGGTTAGTGTGTGTGTGTGTGTGTGTGTGTGTGTGTGTGTGTGTGTGTGTGTGTGATAAGTTCATGAAATTGAAGAGACTTGTTCTTGGTCTTTTGCTCATAGTCCTGCAAGAAATACTACTGATGAGTTGGGCTACATTACTGGACTGAATAATGATCCCTCTAATCCTGCTTTTAATTTGTCATGTGGAGTGTTGTGATTTTGTGTATGATTCTTTAAGATTTTGTTTTTGTAAAATTCCTACATGTGGAGGGGAAATTCTATATCTGAGCAAATCATTCCAAAAATACCCTCACGTGTCGGAAAGGAACTTGAAACCCAGAGGTAGGTGGGAAGAAAGCTCTTGCTGAATACTCATCAACCAATGAACATGGCAAAGAGGAGCCCCAGGCCGGTGTTGTCCCAAGGGCCAGAGGGAGCTCTGTGGAGGCTCTGCAGATGGTTGTACTTTCCCTGCAAACACGCATGGCATGAACGTGTGATTGAGGTTTTTATGACGTAAGAGGAAAAAGTTGGCTGGGGAGGGGAATAAGGGGAAAGCAAGGGATGACGCTGGTACAGCACCCTGGTGGTGGCCACTGTGGTGAGTGAAAAGGGAGGGGAAGTACAAACAAGAAAGCAGGTGCAAGTGCGGAAGAAGACGGCAGAGAGAGACCAGAGGCCGGGCAACGATTAGCAGCCCTGAGCTACAACCGGGGCTGGCTCTGCCCCCCCCAGGGGCATTGTCCAGAGACATTTTTGGTCATCACAACTGGAGAGAGGGCAATGCTGTTGGCCTCTAGTGGGTAGTAGCCAGTGATTATCCTACAGGCATAGGACAGGGCCTGCACTAGCCCACGACAGGGAACATCAGGCCTCAAATGTTAGTTGTGCTGCTGTGGAGAAGCTCTGACAGAGGAAACAGAACCCGTGGTACAGCGGAGAAGACAGCAGACCTGTGGTGTGGGCTGGAGCCACTGGCCACCTGCATCTTGGTACCGGTGCCCTGGGAGACAGAGCCTGGCTCTTTTGTGGGTGTGTGCATGTGATGGGGACTAGCTGTTGAGTCTGGGCACACGCACAGAAGGTGAGGCCCCTGAATGGCAGAGACCTGTGGTCCGTGGGGAGAAGGGGAGGAGCCCTGTGCACACACGTGACCGGTGCATGTGCAGTATGAAGAGCTTTCCGAGGAGGGGCGAGACTTCTAGATAGCGATGAACCCTTTCACTTCTGAGACTGTCATTAAGGAAAAATCAACCAACAATGAAAGTCCCAGTGTAATCCACAGCAATCTGGAGGTGTTCACGTATTTTGTATTTTAGTGAATAAAAAGGTTAGACTTAAGAAAATATTAATGTAATATTCTCACTCCCTGACTGTGTCTCATTTCTTGGCCCCTGTTTTCTTTGACCCCAGATTCCAAGAATTGACCAAGTTCTGGGCTTGAGCCTCTTCTGCTGTAAGTCCACACTTGCCTCCTTCAGGCCCGGAGCCAGCAGCCATGTGGCGTGAGACTCTCACTCAAGCTTTTTGTCTGGACCTTGCTTCTTGTTTGCACACTTGCCTTTTAAAATGCCCCCTGGTGACCTTGTCTGACATTCTAGTGGTGTCTTAATGATAACGAGGATAGAGCTGAGCTTATTTTCTTCCCTAACATCAGCTTCTCCTCATGACTTGACCACTTGTTTAACGGGGCTCGTGTCCTTGTGTGTGTATTAATTTCAGCCCTCCCGTGCTTCTCGTCTCCAGCTCCTCCAGTGAGCCATCCCTGGACAAGCCATGCAGGGGGCTTTCTCACTCCTGCTCCCTCCTTTTCCTTTGGCCGTGGTTAGCAGCATGCTCCCTGGAGCCCCGCACCTGCTGTGTCATCCCTTTCTAGCCTATACTGTATATGTCATGCTGACAAAACATTGTTTTATCATAATAGTCCAGGACTTAAAAATCTACCCGAGTCTGTCCATTAACGTTGCCCTGTTGCGTTCCTGTTGTACCCACGGAAGGTACTTGGTAACCATTTAATTTGAGTTGAAGTCAGCAAGGTCATATAATTTAGGATAGAGGTCATATTCTTTATAGAGTAAAGGACTAGATCATAGTATTTCAGGCTTTGTTGATCACACAGACTCTGTTACAGCTATTTAGCTCTGTCTTTGTAGTGAGAAAGGAGACATGGACAACACATAACGAAGAAGCGTGGCTGCGTTCCCGGGGAACTTTATTTAGGAAAGTCACTTGGCAGGCTGGATTTGGATGACAGGCCATACTTTGCAGGCCCTGATCTGTAGCAATGTTTTAAGCTCTTGGACGCCAGTGCTTACTATAAGACTAGATATGATTGACAAAGCTTGTAAATTTTGCACACGAGATAATGCTAAACTGATGTGGTTTTACCTTTATTGTGTAAACTGTTAATTTACTATATGGAAAGTTTTGTCTGCATCCATTATTGACATTGCACCGCTGGCAGAGGGTGCTCTAAATTCTGCATGCCATTTAGTCCTCACTCCAATCTAAATTCAGTTCTGAAGTAGCTTGGGCCAAGTAGGTAACTGCAGACTACTTATGACCGAACTTCTGAGACATCTTTGTGCCGTGAAGCCAAAAAACATTTTATTTACACCTTCTCATTATTCTTCATCAAATCTAATTTGAAAGCATGTATGTGAAATTTAAAATGTAAGGGTTGTGCATGTGAAAATACTAAGTAGAGATTCTTGAAGGGGCGTGGGTTTTAACATTGCATTCTATTGCCCTCTTGAGGTCAATGATGTATTATTCTTTTTTGGGGGGGCGGGATTTTTTTGTCTGTTCTTTTTTTTTTTTAATTAATAATATTTTTTTATTCTATTATGTTAGTCACCATACAGTACATCCCTAGTTTTTGATGTAAAGTTCCATGATTCATTACTTGCGTATAACACCCAGTGCACCATGCAATACGTGCCCTCCTTAATACCCGTTACCAACCTATCCCATTCCCCCATCCCCCTCCCCTTTGAAGTCCTCAGTTAGTTTCCCAGAGTCCATAGTCTCTCATGTTTCATTCCCTTTTCTGTTTACCTTCCCTTTCTTCTCCTATGGATCTTCCTGCTTCTTATGTTCCATAAATGAGTGAAACCATATGATAATTGTCTTTCTCTGTATTGTTCTTTTCAGGATGGCAAAATGTGACTTGTTTCCTAGTGATTTCATTTTCAATTTTAAAGTGTTCATTGACTATTTAATATTTAGGCCTAAAGGCCATTAAGGTTTAAAATGTGCATTCAGGAAGCTCATGTTCTCAGTGAGGGAGGTAAGATGTGTGTGTATGCACCAGAGAACAGTGCATGATGGAGGAAGGTCAGATGTCCATGGGTGTGGTGTCGAAATAAATGCTGACAAGGGGCCCCGAGCGCAGAGAGGCTCGTGGCAGGGGCTAACTGTGCAAGTGTCCTTGGCCTGGATGGTTTGGTAGGATGCAGGCAGTGGAAACAGATGGTAAGTGAGGGGAGACGAGGTTCAGTGGTGCTCAGGGCAGCCTCAGTTTACTGCTGCCCCCAGCAGGCAGGCTAACAGTGAGTGGTAGAAGCTTCAGGTGGGGCAGTTCTGGTCTCGGGGTCACTCCGCTGGAAACTTGTCTTCTTACCAGTGTTTTTCTTACCTGTTGTGACCATTTGTAGGTCATGAAGTCAACTTATCAAAAGCCAGTCTTTTGGGGCGCTTGGGTGGCTCAGATGGGTAAGCGTCTGCCTTTGGCTCAGGTCATGATCTCCAGGTCCTGGGATCAAGCCCCACACTGGGCTCCCAGCTCAGCGAGGAGTCTGCTTCTCCCTCTCTCTCTCCCCCTGCTTGTGCTCTGTCTCTCTCTCCCAGATGAATAAATACAATCTTTAAAAAAAAGGCCAGTATTGTTTTAAAATAATGGAATAGAAGAGAATAGGATGGACTGAAACATTTCAGAGTACCCTGCATATTCTAAGGATTAGTATTTCTTTGTAAACCTTCTAAAACAACATTTATTATCCAAATGCATATATGCTTCTGTAAAATGTCTTACTTAGGTTATGGGTCTGAAAAGTTCAAAGCACTGCTCTAAAGGTTATTTGTCGATTATGTTGTTTTGTTGGTGTTGGTTTTGTTTTAAAAAATAACTTTATTTTTAAAAAAGTGAATATTCATTAGACAAATAGAGTCCCAAGCCAATCACTCAAAATACTGCCATTAAGCAACCCCTGTTGATGTTTGTAGAGTATCATTCCAGGTATTCCTACGTGTGTCTATTTGACTGCTGGCCTGGCTAGCTAGAGAAGCAAATAAGAGCCTGGCAGAGCGGAGATGGGTAAGGCAGGATATAAACAGAGAGCAGCCTGGCAGACAGACAGGAAGGCTTACAGAGGAGCTGATGGACATAAACAAACTGGCAGGCAGGCATAGAAGATGAGACAAGTAGGTGTAGACAGGCCAGCTGGCAGAGGTGGAAGTGAGCAGGGAGGTGTAGATGGACAGGTGCGTAGGTGCAGACAGACAGGCAGACAGAGAATTTGGCAGGCAGTTAAAGATGGACAGGGGCGCCTGGGTGGCACAGCGGTTAAGCGTCTGCCTTCAGCTCAGGGCGTGATCCCGACATTATGGGATCGAGCCCCACATCAGGCTCCTCTGCTATGAGCCTGCTTCTTCCTCTCCCACTCCCCCTGCTTGTGTTCCCTCTCTCACTGGCTGTCTCTCTCTGTCAAATAAATAAATAAAATCTTTAAAAAAAAAAAAAAGATGGACACGCAGGCAACCAGCCATGGATGGGTGAAGGTAAAACCAGACAGAGGTTGACTGAGGTAAAGGCAGAGACAATGGGAGGGTATGTGGAGGCACCGGGGTGGGGGTGAAGGATTGACAGGTAACTTTATGACAATGGAATCTTAATTCTTAATGATGCTTTTGTGCGTTTTTAATGAAGAGCTCTGAATTTTATTTTATTTGAATTTGACAGCAGAAAAAGAGAAACAGAATTGTAGAAATTCAAATAAACATTTCCTTTAACACAAGAAATATTAATTACCAAAATATTTATCTATAATGAGAAGATTAAAATCACATTAAGGTGGTGGCATCAGTTTTTATCCCCGTGGTGTAATTTTAGATAGCACTTATTGATTTCTTAAGAAATCTGAAGAAATTATCAGCCTGGTATTTTCTTCAGCCTCCTGTTCCCATCCACTTATTTCATTATATTATCAATTGTGAGCCTGAATTTACTATTATTTGCAGTCAGTTTTGGAATTCTGATGTGCAGAGTTGTTCAGTCTTGGTTCTGAATTTAGCTACACTCTCCTCCTGGTGTCCTGAGTCCTAACATGCTTGCTTTGATGCACTTCTTCGATGGCCTTGTTTTGTCATTGAGTGGGTGTTTTCAAGAAGGTGTCTTGAGGCTCTAGTGCCTGAGTTTGTTTGTGATGAGGAATGTTTCCCTTTTGCTTTTCCACATGAAAAACAGTTTAACTGGGTATAATAATTTCAGATCACCCTTTCTTCCAATTAGGAATTTTCAAGTCAAAACTTTTCTAGAATTTTCAGTATGAATACCTTCAACATGTTTAAAGTAATAAAAGACAACTTGGAAATGTTTCCAGGAAACAAGAAATTATAACAAACGACTAAGCAGATTTGAATAATAAGGAAACAGAACTCCTAGAGATGAAAAAAAAAAAGTAATAATTGAAATAGTAAAGGAAAACCTTAGTGGGTGAGTTTAATAGCAGGTTAGGTACAGCTGAGGACTGAATAAACAGAATGACAGACCTGAAGAAATTATCCCAACTGTCCCCCAGAGAGACAAAGATGAAAAATACGAGAGGTCGAGACATGGAGAATACGGTGAGAAGGTAGGAAGCGTGTGTTCCATTCTTCTCTATCCTTATTTTTTTGATCTGCTGTTCTGCAAGTTACTGAGAATATCCTACTATAACTGTGGATTGGTCTATTTTTTTTCAAAGTCTATCAGTATTTGCTATACACACACACACACACACATATATATATTTGAGGCAAAATTATTAGTTTCAGTATGGATTCACAAATGTCATATGTTCCTTTGAACTGATTCTTTCATCAGGAAGAATTTTTTCTCTTTATTAATACTTTTTTTTTCCTTTTTGGCCTCAAAGTCAGTCTTGCCTATTCTTAATATAGCTCTACCAGTTTTCTTTTGGTTAGTGTTTGCATGGTGTATCTCTCTCTTTTTACTTTCAACCTCTCTACATCCGGATGTTTTTGGCGTCCCCTTATAAATGGCAAATGGTCTTTTAACAGTTACTAAAATCGAACCTTATAATTTCTATCTTTTGATTGGAGCATTATTCCCTTTACAGTTGACATAACAACTACTGTAATGGTGTATAAGTTCACTATCTTACTTTCTGCTCTCTAATTGTATTGCTGATTGTATTGAATTCTCTCAGGCTGGTTGTTTTTAGCATCCCGTTTTTCTCTTCAAGCTTAGTGTTTTTACACTCATTTGTAATATTTTATTGTTTGCATCCCTAACTTAAAATCTAGCATTAATTTCAACTTTTACCCTGTAAGTATGCACTCCAGTTCCATTTATTCCTTCTCAGTTCATATGCCCCTGCTATGTACAGATTTGCCTCAACTCACAATGCAGTTCTGTCCCGATAAAGCCATCAGAAGTTGAACATAGAGTAAGTCAGAAATGCATTTAATACACCTACCCTACCGAACATCATAGCTAAGCCTCACCGACCCTGAGCATGCTCAGAACATTTACTTTAGCCTACAAGTTGGGCGATCTCATCTAACACAAAGCCTAGCTTATAATAAGGTGTTAAATATCTCATGGAATTTATTGGATACCATACTAGAAGTGAAAAAGAGAATGGTTATATGGGTACAAAATGGTAGTAAGTGTATCAGGTGTTTATCCTTGCGATCCCAGGGCTGACTGAGAGCTGTAGCCACTGCCACCGCCCAGCGCCACAAGAGAGTGTCATACTACATATCCCTAACCCAGGAAAAGATCAAAATTCAAAGTACAGTTTCTACTGAATATGCGTGACTTTCGCACTGTCATAACATTGAAAACTTCTGAGTTGAACTGTCCTAAGTTGAGGACCATCTGTATTTGAATTCCATATTATGAATATATTATTTATATGTATACACATATATTATCTCTTTCATATTTATTATTTTACCCAGTTTTATTCTTTTATATATATTCATATATATATATTTTATCCAATTAGAGTTATCCAAATAATTACCTGTTTATTGCACTTTTATCTCTTCCTAAATCTCTGATCCAGAATTATTTTCCTTCTGCCTAAAGAATAACTTTTAGTATTTCCCTTAGGTCAGATCTCCTGGTAAAAGTTTTTCTCATTTCTGTATCTGAAAATTTCTCTATTTTGCTTTTGGTTTGGAAGTGCAGTTTTTCTGGATATTGAATTCTACCCGGGCATCTGTTCTGTCTTTGCGCATTGAATATTTGTTGCATTGTCTTTGAGAAGTCATGTGAGGTCACGTGGTTGCTCCTTTGGAGGAAATGTCTCTTTTTTCCTCTGGAAGCTTGTAAGATTTTCTGATTGTTCTTGGTTTTCAGCACTTTTACTGTAAGGTACTCTGTATTTACCCTGCTTGTTTGTGATTCTTGAGTGTGTGGATTGACATCTTTTACCAATTTTGGCAAAATTCTCGGGCATTCTCTCCTCAAATATCATTTCTGCCCTCTTTTGCTAATCTTCTTTCCTTGTGCCTCTGCAGCCAAGTATAGGAGCAGCTTGTCATTGTGTTCTTTCTCTTGCCTTCCTTTCTGAGTAGGCCGTCCTTTCGTCTCACCGTGCTTCACTCTGGGTGTTTCCTTTGGTTTTTTCATCCTGTTTTCAGCCATGTCCATTCTGTTGTCAATCCATACCCACTGAGTTTTTCATTTTGGTTATTTTATTTTTCAATTCCATTTCCATTTCTTTTTGAAACTTTCTTTATCCTGATCTCCTATGTCTTTAAAGTATTGTCTGGTTTTTATTGTGGTGTTGTTAATGTTGACTTCTTTTCTCATATTTCTGATTTTTAATGAATATGCTACATATCATATTAACCAGACAGTTTGTACAAATCATTTGGGTTTTACTGTGACCTTATTTTCCTACAGAGAACATTTCTCTTTGTTTCTTAGGAGGAGGATAACATGATATACCTTTGATTTTGGATTTGGATTACCTCATTGTCTACATTTGTCCAAACTCATCACATGGTTCACTTAACATTTGTGCATTTCCTGATTTATAAATTTTATGTAAAGTACCATAAAGAAATTTTGAACTGTAAGGAAGTGATATGCATGTTGAAATGTTTAGGGGTGAAATGTACTGATGTTTGCAGATTTCTTTGCAATGCATCAAAAATAAAATGGGTTGAAAGAAGGATAAATAGGGGTGGGTTGATAGGTATGTGGTAAGAAAATCTAGCAAATGCTAATGGTAGAATCTAGGCGGCAGTACATGGTATTCACTTTAAAGTATTTCTACTTTATTGTATGTGTGAAAATATTTGTAATACAATTTGGAACAACATTAGAGTGGGACAACATTGTACTTTGTCATATTCTTCTTTGTCTTTGTTGATTGTTCTTGAGATACAAGTCAGAATATTTGTTACATTGATATGTTACCTTCTTGTTATAACACAGACTCCTCTATTCTGGAATTTGATGTGACATCAATGGAAATATATATATTGCATGAATCCTTGTTACACTAAAGTCTGCCTGTAATTGGATCCTGTAGCGTGAACATTAAGGACAGTATGAAATCTCTGAATCTTGAGATTTCAAGACCTAGAATCATCGCTAACTTACTTTGTAACCTTGGGAAAATATCTCATGTGTTCTGAGCCTCAGCTTAATTTTTCATCTATGGAATGAAAACACTTCTGTAGTATTGAGTTCCTCTCCTTTGTGTTTACCCCTCAGTCAGAAATATTCCTTAGAGCTAATACTCAAAAGGCAAATACATTTCTCCTTTACCGTTTTGTTTATATGTTTGGAATCTTACATTAAATCAGAAGTCTTACATGCGTATGTGTAAAGAGAGTCTGTAATGTTCAAAAGTTCATGGGGTGCTCTGTGGCTCAGTCAGCTAAAGTCTGACTCTTGGTTTTGGCTCAGGCAGTGATCTCAGCATCATGGTATTGAGCCCCATGTCAGGCTCTGTGCTCAGTGCTGGAGTCTGCTTGCTCTCTCCCTCATCCACTGCCCTTCCCCTGCTGGGCACATGCTCTCTCTCTTTCTCTCTCTCTCTCAAATAAATGTGAGAAATCGGAAAAAAGAAAGTTCACGTCAATGTGCACAGTGCTACAGCTGGCCAGAGGCTCTCTTTCATGTGTTTTCTGCGAGCGGCATTCACTAGCATACCAGCGAGTACAGAACACCTGAGTACAGTCTTGACTCATTGGTATGCTGGTGAATGTGGGCTCCCAGAAAGGGATGGTAAGGTGGAAGGGAGGGGCGAAAAAGAAGGAAGGAAGAGAAAGACAAAGGGGAAGAAAAAAGAAAGGCTCCAGTTATTAGCATTTGCCAACTTCTGTGGTGTAAATAATCCTTCCGTCACCAGCACGACATCCCTGCACATGGAGTTAGCGGAGGTGTGACAGTTGGCTGCAGCTGGCTGCAGTAGTCTGTCTGTTGTCTTATACTCAGTTTCTAATTCATTGGGCTGTACAACTGTTATGGTTTATGTAGCCACTTAAAGTATCTGTGTAGGCGTGCATGTTGGCTATTTTTGTGAAAAAAATATTCAGAATACAGAAGTTATTTGTAAATTGCATGACATTTTCTGGCCCAATTGAAAATGCCTTTTCTCTTCAGCAAGTTTGGTGTGCACAAAAATATCTGGCTCCGTATGTTTCAGAGGAAAGTCTGAACTTGGTGGTGGTGATTAGAAATGTCTGTTATGCGTCTGTTACAGTGATCTGAGCAGGTGTGGAGTTAAAGGGAGTCTTCTCTTTTTATTTTAGGCATTTTTGTTGCCTTCCTGTGACATCGCTGTAACAAGGAAGGTAGTTCCAGTGTACAGAAAGTGGATCCTCCAGGACAAACCTGTGTTCATGGAAGAACCAGATAAAAAAGAAGCTGCCCTACAAGATGCTGAAAAATTAGGATTTTCAGAGACTGACAGCAAAGAGGTAATACGTTGTTGCTTGTTTCAGCTGGGAGTACACGTATTTTAGCAAAGTCTACCCGATCAGGCGAGGGTGCCAGTCAGTGCGGCACAGGCCGGAGGGGCTCTTTTATCGTAGTTGCTTTTCTCCAGTTGCTGAGTTCCGTGAGGACCTGCTTCAGTGAGGCTGCTTCTGGGCTGTCTTCAGGATCATTGGTCACCTCCTTCCCCTCAGGCTAGGTCCGGCTGTGCATGGCAGCTTCGTCATTCACTGTGGCGGCAGACTTGTTTTATGAACCATCGTATGTTCACACGTCTGCGTATGAGACTAAAAATGTCACTGCCGTATTGGTATTGACATGTTTAAACAAATAGCATTTGAGAAACTAAATTTAGAATGTTTTGGCAGTCTTGTCTTGTGCAGTGGCCTGCCCAGAGCAGCCGAAAGGACTAACCCAATAATGAGTGCTATCTCCTCTCTTAAGAAGCCTCACTTCAGGGCTGGGTGCTGTCCTCAGAGTGAGTGCTGCTGGAATGGAACTTTTCGTCCTGGTTACATAAAGCTAGAGGCTGGATAAACCTAAAACGACACAGTGGGATCTCTTCCTGAAACAAAATATCTGTCATGTTTCTATTTCTGGCATGCTGTTTTGAAACTAGTCTGAGAAATTATTTTTTTTAAGATTTTTATTTATTTATGTGACCGAGAGACAGCCAGCGAGAGAGGGAACATAGCAGGGGAGTGCGAGAGGAAGAAGCAGGCTCCCAGCGGAGGAGCCCGATGTGGGACTCGATCCCGGAACACCGGGATCACGCCCTGAGCCGAAGGCAGACGCTTAAGCACTGTGCTACCCAGGCGCCCCTGAGAAATTATTTCTAAAAGTGAGTGTTGCAGCAATTAACAACAAACATTTAAGACTATTTGTAATCAAAGGCATATCACTTTTAAATATCTGTATTAATTCCATAATTTTTGATTTTTTAATATTGGTGAAATCATTTTAATAACTGGTCATGAGGTCAAAATGAATAGATAAGCAAATGGAATTTATCACACATTTTAAAGGTCTGTTTTAGAGACTCATTCAGTCACTGGACCTGCGTTTATTTCTTCAGCACATACTAAACACTAGGCACTGTTTGAGGTGCTGGAGGTGGTGAACAAAATGGAAAAAAGACTCGCCCTTCTAAAACCTCTATTCTCATGAACTTTGGTGAGTGTAAGGAATTAAATATGTGAACATGTACTTCTTCCCCCTCCGTTAACTGGTTTTTATCTTCTAAAGACCTCATCTGACGGTTCTCGTCATAAGCGATCTTCCAGTTGGGGACGAACATACTCCTTCACGAGTGCAGTGAGCAGAGGATGTGTGACGCAAGAAGAAAATAAGAACGGGAAAGCCAGGGCCCAGGCTATGCTGCAGGTACGTGGCTGCCCGGAAACATAAAGACCTCTGGTTTGAGTCCATTTGAACATTTTGTTTATTGTGATAGCATCATTAAAGTACGGGGATATTTGTATCTACCTGTCAGTAAACAGCTCTTAAGTTCTCATTCTGAGTTTTCTTCCTGACCGCTCATCTTCAGTTTGTAAAGATTCTTTTCTAGTCGAAGGAGACCTATGAGCTGGTTGCAGTTTTTGAGAGGGATTATTACGCAGTGAATGTGAAATGACTGAGATCTAAATCTTAAAAATCATGTCCTGAACACATATGGGGAGTTAGTCCGTCATCTGGACTCTAATTTGCAAGACAAGCATGGTGATTCTATAATCCCATAAAGAATATTCTTCTTAAAAATTGCCTGTTTGATGATAAATGCTCTACTTTTTAAATCTTTATCTGTATGAGTATTTAAATAGAACCAGTGCCATTTGGGAACATTGGAAAGAACAACTTTGGCTGATCACTTAATCTTCCCAGACCTCAGGATTTTACCTCAAAAATGGGGATTGGGAGATTGATTACCTCTTGGCTCCCATCTAGGTGGAAGGTTGTTAGGTCTCTAAGTGAAAACACAGAATGCCTCTTTTTCCCCTGCTCCCTGGCGCCCACCCTCTACCCCATATCCACCTGAGGTAGCATAGGCATAGCTTGCCTGTTGCCCAATTTTCAATGACATGCTTTTGTCATCCATCTCTCAGTAGGATTCCTTGTCATGGTATCCTTTTTGCTTTCAGGTTCATTAGCAGTTTAATACTCCGTAACTATTGAATCTTCTCATTTTTCAGTGAAAATCAGCAAATAATTGGAAATCAACTTGAAACAAAATGAAGATGATTTTACTTGAGTAGCTTCCAAGAACTCCGGTGCCAGTTGTTAGGAAAATCTGTGCCCTCACCAGAGAAGTGCATGCCGGAGTCCCTAGCCTGTGTCCCTTGGTATTCCTTGTCCTCCAAGTGGATTGCCATATGCCATCCTCAGCCATCCCACTGCCAGTATCTCCCTAGGTTCAGGAGAGTGTTAATTTGCTTTCTGAAAGGATCAGTTACATCGACTTGGCCAGACCAAGAAAAAATATTTTCCACTCGATTGTAGCACAACAGTGTTCAAAAATGTTTAGTTTGGATTCTAATAGCTGTGTTTGTTCTCTTTGTATCCAGTATCTTTGGTCCTTTCCTTGGTTCATTAGGAAAAAGTGGCCAAGTACAGGTTGAATAAGCTAGTACTCTTCTCCAGTTGCTGTTGAGAGGTACAATTTGGACGTATTAATTTCTTTTTAATTTTTACCTTAACCAGTACTGACATAGTAGTAAGAAAGATTCATGGAGTTGGCGTTTTGATCTTTTTAAAAAAGAAAATGAGCGGAGAATATAATATATGAAGACTCCTCACTTTTACTTGGGAGTATGCAAAGTTTCCAATTCACATCAAGAAACCAAATACCTTGAGTGAAAGATCTGTCTTGCAGCAGATCGTCTATGCCCTACGTCTTCCAAAAACATGGCCGCGAGGGGCAGCTGGGTGGCTCAGTCGGTTAAGCCTCCGACTCTTGATCTCTCAGCTCAGGTCTTGATCTCAGTCAGGGTAGTAAAAAAATAAAGTGGCCACTAAAATTATACTACCACTGCTAGAGTTGGTTAGTCAAAAAGTTATTTGTTTTCCTTTTTCCCACTTGAAATCTAGGAAAGTCTTCACAATTGCTGTTATAATCTGTTACCAATTATTACAGTGCTTATTTAGTAATTCTTTCTAGAAAAGTAGGCCCTGACACCTTTTTAATCTTGCACAAGATAATCTTAGAGGCTGTCAATATTTAAATTCACCCACTTGACTTTTGAGCATGTTTATTTTAATTTCTTCAGTCCGTTTGTGCATCTATTTTAAGATGTTGTGTTGATAGATTTCATTCCCAGGTGAGCCAGAGAATTCTGTTTGTTCCCAGATCCTTTGAATTTGTACTGCTGAACACAAGGGAGACTTAAGAAGGCATAGGATCTAGGTAGATGGTACCCATCCACCTTCATCACCAGACTGACAACTCAGTCTCCTAAACTGAAGGGTCACCGGTGTCGTCTGTAGTGCCCCTAAGCAGTCACTTACGACTACGTAACAGGCCACATCTGTGCGTCTCACCATTTTCTACTGAAACACCCCTGACAGGAACAGACAGTGAACTTGTACCCCAAAGGTCTGAGGTAGAGTGTAGAGCTGTTGGCTGGTCATCTAAGTTTTTTTGAATCTGTTTTTATCTCAAGAATTCACATAGGTTTTATATCCTACTGCCTAATATCGTTCTCCTAGTCAAGGTATATGCACCTGGAAGCTATGTACTGTTGACCATGTGGCCTTGCCGGTTTCCTGCCTCCCTACAGCTACTAGAGATCTGCGCCCGTGTTGGGTGGTGCTGGCCGTGCTTCCTACCTGCAAAGTTCATGTGCTGGGAGATTCCACAGCAGTCAGATGGTTTTTCCCAGCCACTGTCTGACCACTGCTCCTCTTCCTCTCCCTGTCCCCGACCCCAAAATTTCTCACCCAGAAGCAGTGATCCTATCTTACTGTTTTCCCATTTTCTTTTGAGGTAATGTAAAAAGAAGTCTTCAGAAACTTTTCTGATTCATAAATTTTCTAAAGTTGCACTATTAATTTGTATTAATAATTTTTTTTCTAGGAAAGGTCTTTCAAGTGTGTCAGGTGATTCTAAGAGAAGCATTTTAAAAAATCTTGAGTATGTGTTGGTACCACTTGCCTTAGTTGAAATGACTCAAAGGTGATTGTTTAGTAGAGGGAAATTAATATCATTATCTTTAAGAAAAATTTGTTCAGATTTATGTGTTTAGTTCCATTTATATGTTTACTGTAAAATTTGTTGATTTCAAGGTATTTTTGACCAATGCAACAAACGTCTTTTTGTTGGAACCATGTCCTGAAGTTCCCATGCTCTTAAGAGAACAAGCTGATGCCTGTAAAGCTGTTTTGATTATTCGTAGGCGCATGATAATGGAGCTTACAATGAATAAAAAGACATGGTAAGTTTATTTCAAATTCATTAATACTGTAAAACAGATGTTTCTCTTTTTCAACATAATAATTAGAACATCAAAGCCTCCACTTACTGATGGCTTTACAAAGTGAACAGTAAGATGATAATCAATCTTCTGTAACAGTTTCTGTGAATTATGAAGAAGGTAAGTATCTAGCACTTTGATAGTTTATTTTTATTATTGGCTTTAAAAATGTTACTGAATGAAAAGTAGTCATATTACTTAATAGTAGATTTTTCCATTTTAAATTGTCATCAGACTGCTTTGTGGAAAAGCAATGTAACTGGTGTTTTCTATCATTCTTCATAAGCCCAGGAGAGGTTGTTAATTGCTCTGAAATGCTGTTAACTGATTTTTATTGCTTCCAATTTGAAGCTTTAAATTCACTTTGGAAAACCAATTATCTGAAATGACAGACTGTCAGAATGACTGAATAATAGTACCGTCAAACATATAGTGGCGTCATGAAAATGTGCTTATGCGAAATGTTTTCGTTTTTCTCCTTTGTTTTTGTTTGGTGTCTCTGTGTTTATAATACCCCTGAAAGTACACAGTGCTGTGGGTTTTTCCCATGCCCCCGTCCCATGATGAGCGCATCACTCCAGCTTAGGAGGTGCTTTCAGACGTTGTCAGCAACAGAGACCTCAGAGCCACTCTGTAACCCTCTTTCTTCATGCCCCTCAGTTCTAGTTGTAAAATGCCTCTCCAGCCCGTCCTTTACGTGTTCCTCCCACCCATCGCTGCCCTGGGGCGGCCTGGCTGGGTCAGCCCTGCTGTCAGTGGGCTTTGGCCTCTGTGCTCAGTGCTCAGGGCTGCTGCAAACCAGCTCTGGTGGCCACTTCCCTCCTGGAAGTCCTCAGTGGGGCCCCATTACCACACCTGTGTTCTGGATGCTTTTTCTGGATGTCCTTGAGTCAGCACTAAAGGGAAAGCTCTGTGTGCACCTGGTGGAAAGCATAGAAATGAGGCAGGACTGACCTGGCAGGGGCCCCTAGGGCTGTGGAGTCCAGCCTTTTCCTTTCTCCCATGAAGGGAGGGTGGGCCCAAAGGAATCCCATCAGGTAGCAAGTTCACTGGTACAGAAACCACAGGAATCAAAATGATTATTTTAGGATGTAAATTCCAGGGGCGCCTGGGCGGATCAGTCGTTGGGCATCTGCCTTCGGCTCAGGGCGTGATCCCGGTGTTCAGGGATCAAGCCCCGCATCAGGCATCTCTGATGGGAGCCTGCTTCTTCCTCTTCCACTCCCCCTGCTTGTGTTCCCTCTCTCGCTGGCTGTCTCTCTCTCTGTCAAATACATAAATAAAATCTTTAAAAAAAAAAAAAAAGAAGTAGAATAGTTGTACCGAGAGTTTTGTCTTCTCCCAAGTTACAGCCAGGACCAGCTGCAGACACCAGGGGATTTTGAACCAGTAGCTTTGTTCATGATAATAGCTGATTTCTCCGTAGCTCAGATCCTGATTACAGTTGATCAAATAAATTTTGAGACGCTAAAAGAAAATCAAGATCAAGTGCTTTTTATTTTAAAGTTCATTTTATTCCTAGTAATTTAAAATATTTTGTTAAAACTCATTCTTCTTCCAAATGAGGGTGATTCAGTTCTCTTGTTGGCTCGTTGGTTTTAGACGCTCATGGTGGCGTGGATCCGAGCAAACCTGTGTGTGTACATTTCTCGAGAGCTCTGGGATGACTTCCTTGGTGTGCTGTCCTCCCTCACGGAATGGGAAGAACTCATAAACGAGTGAGCCAACGTCATGGACTCCTAGACAGCAGTGCTGGCGAGAACTGCTTACGGAGTTGAGATGACAAACCTACCTCTAGACAAACTAAGTGAACAAAAGGAAAAGAAGCAGCGAGGCAAAGGTACTTCTACTCTTACAGAGAAATACCAGATGTCTGAGATGGAGGCGGAGTGTGTCTATACATATAGGCAATTAATGCATGGAATTTTGGAATAAACCATACAGGCCGTGTCTTTTTAATGGTGGCGTCGGATGGTGTTTCATAGCACTCTGTCCTCGTAGTAAGGATGATGAATTTATGAAGGGGCTGTGGAGGAAGAAAGAAGATGAAGGGGAGTAGCAGTAGTAGCAACAGGAATAATAATAATGGCTCGTGCTTGTATGTATTCTCTCTCTTCACCCTCTTGGTAACTTCTGCGTTACTATCCAGGTATCACAGACAGAAACTGAAGTACAGAGAGTCCATGGTGATGGGCTCACTCAAGGTACCTAGCTGAGAAGTGGGAAAGCCAGAAATCGAAGCTGGGCAAGTCCAGCTCCGGGCACCACACTAGAAAGACGTATTCCAGTGCCTGCTTAGGCAAGCTAGAAAAATTCTGAGTGTTTCAGATGGGAGTCATTTTGGCTTTTTTTGTTCTAGATAAAAGTTGTTCTGAGACCTCGAGTCAGATCAAGGTGGAAAACATCAGTGGTGGTTTCTACTGGGGACAACAATTTGTCTTCATTACTGTTTTAAGGCTGTGACACAGTCTTGAGATTAATTCCCTTCTACTCCAATTTATTGTGTAAAGATTTTGAGGCAGTTCATAGAAGTACCTATAATACAATAGATAAAATGGGTAAGGACACTGGGGCAAATTTAAAGGGAGCGGAGTTGCCGGAGTGGTTAAGATGCCAGAATGCATGCCAGAGAGCCCCGTATGCTTGCTAGGGAGGGAGAAGGGGAGCAAGCTCAGATGTTACTCTGATCTTCACAGGGTTACAGCAGAGGATCACAGATTACAAATGGGGAACATCGACAGCTTAGGTGATACATAGCTTTTCTTGGTCCTAAAACTTGGGAGGAGTTTCTTCTCCCAAGATGCATAAAGTATACATTGCTTGCTTTGGGTAGACTATAGCCTCAACAATAGCCTTATTATAGACTGTATCAGCTTTTCCTGTGTGACAGATCACCCCAAAACATAGTGACTTAAAGGAACAGCCAGTTGTTTAAATCATGATTTTATGAGTTGGCAGTTTGGGTTGGACACAATTGGGAGTTCTGCTGGATTCCCTCCTGTGTTTGTGGTCAGCTAGGCTGTCAAATAATCAGCCAGGCAGCTCTAGGGTTGGCCAGCTGTCAGCTGGGGCAGTGATGGGGGGACTTGGCCACATATCTTTTATTGCCCAGCAGGCCAGCTCAGGCTTTTTTGGTGAGGTTTTAGGTTTCCAGGAGCAGCAACAGGGCAAGCCCAGATTTTCCAACGCATTTCAAATCTCTGCTTGCTCATTTTGCTAGCAAAGCAAGTCATGTGATGAAGCCCAGGGTCATTGTGGGAGAGGCCCACAGAGGATGTGGATGTGGGGAGGTGTGAACCAATTATGGTGATTACTTAACCATATAAACATGTCATTAATGGGACTGATTCTTATAATATCTTCGCTGCAGTCTGTGAGTGGCTGTATTTATTTATAGGAAGGTAAACAATCTGAAAAACACTGTTTATGGAATGATACAGAATGAATTCAATTATGTAATTAATGCCTTTGTCAAATATTTCCGATTGATCTATCATCTTGCTTATGAGGAGATAATGCTAAGTGAAATAAGTCAAGCAGAGAAAGACAATTATCATATGGTTTCTCTCATCTATGGAACATAAGAACTAGGAAAATCGGTAGGGGAAGAAAGGGATAAAGAAAGGGGGGTGATCAGAAGGGGGAATGAAGCATGAGAGACTATGAACTCTGAGAAACAAACTGAGGGCTACAGAGGGGAGGGGGGTGGGGGAATGGGATGGGCTGGTGATGGGTAGTAAGGAGGGCACGTATTGCATGGTGCACTGGGTGTTATGCGCAACTAACGAATCATCGAACTTTGCATCAAAAACCAGGGATGTGCTGTATGGTGACTAACATAATATATTTTTAAAAAAATTTTTTTAAATTAAAAATAAAAATGAATTCAAATGTTCATTATAAAAATACTTGCCTCTAAGCACTGGATTTGTGGAAACAAAACATACTCTCAGGAACCTGGGTGTGAAAACGACCCTTAGGTGGCAGCCACCAGCACATTACCTGTGCAGAAATCTCTGTCTCGGTCTCTTATCTCCTGTATTTCTCTTGGATCCTTGACCACTCATTTGAAATACTTGACCAGAGCTCTAGGAGAGGAAAGCAGAGAAGTGGTACCTAATTTTGCAACAAGAGAAGCTGCCGATTATATACAGTTGGATTTATGAAATCTGCTGAGTAACACAGGCTGTGCAATGAATGATAAGGAAGTCAGCCTTTAGATTATTTTTCTTGTCTTATCCTTTATCAGGCTGTGTTCTATTCTCCGAAAGGAGCCACCGTGGGGAGATCCTGTTCTCTCAGCTGGCGGAGCCACCCGGATGTGGCCGAGCCAGTGCGATCGAGGAGCGCCACCACATCTGGGGCACCGGGAGCTGAGAAAGCAAGAAATATTGTTCGCCAGGATACAACTGGTAAACGTTTATTTAAGTGCTTCTGTGAGGTCCAGTTGCTATCTAAGATGGATTTATAGGAATAAAATGTTATAAAAGCTTTAAAATTCGACTCAGAACATAAATACATGGCCTTTTATTAAGTAGGATGTTTCCGTATCTTTTAATTGTCTCTTCTGTTCTCTTCAAATCTGTTTTTGATACTTATTTCTGAATCATTCATTGTGAAAAAGAACTTGAGCTGTCACTACTGAGTGAGATATATGTGCAAAAGAGAGAAAATAGATATTTTGTTAGAAGCCTAAAACAAATAGATTCTCAGTAATCGCACAGCTGCATCATGTTGTTGAGCAGCGTGAATCTTAGTGTGGCGCTGTTCCAACACAGAAAAAGAGAATAATGCACATAGTTTGCAGGACTGGAGGGGGATATTGAAGTGCCTTGCTTCTGTTGGGAAGTGGAGCTTTACATGCCTGGGGCTGTTGTCCTTCTACCCTGTTCCCTCAGTGAAAAACAATGGAATGAAATCCACGGTCTCCACCCAGACTCAGGCCAGATTCTCAGCTCCCTGAGGTCCAGCTCTGACCTGTGACCCCTACGTAGGACATAAGTCTTGCATGGGAAATGGCTGGGTGAACCAAGGTCCGCCTGTTCTCTAGGAGCTGTTCAAGAAGCTGTTGCCCCATTAGTGCCTGGGCTCCATCTGGTCCAAGCGCAACAAGCCTGGCAGTGAGCACCTGGCACCCACGGTCCGGGCCACTGTCGCCCAGTTCAACGGTGTGGCCAAGTGTGTCATCACCACCTGTCTTGGCAACCCGAGCATGACAGCCCGGGACAGGGCCATGGTGGTGGAGCACTGGATCAAGGTGGCCAAGGTATGCAACGGGAAGCCCAGCCGAGGTGCTCTCCTGAGTCTCGGGCACTGCTCTTCCCTTGATCAGGTCTCAGGGTGGAAGGCCCTGGTCTTTGCCCTAGGACTGTGCAGTCCCTAGGCTCTTTGGTCCAGGGGCATGCTGACCTCGCCTTGCGTGGCCCTATGCTGGGATGTCCGTTTCTGCCTGGCTCCTTCCTTGGAGTGAGGTAAAATCCTCCTCCTCCTCTGGGCCTCACGTGTGCCCTTCGGCACGTCCCTGGACAGCGGCTTCCTCCAGCAGGAGTGCCTTCCCCTGAGGGGGACTGAAGCTTGAGAGCCAATCAGGTGCTGGCTCCCCACATGACAGCCGATTCTCTTCCCTCCCCAGGCCTGTCAAGCCCTGAGGAACTACTCCTCCTTACATGCCATCCTCTCGGCTCTGCAGAGTGTCTCCATTCACCGCCTCGAGAACACGTGGGGGAAGGTTTCCAGGTGAGTAGGCCTCTCTCCATGGAGGGACCAGGATGGACGACAGAGCTCCCAGACGCTTGTCCTCTTCCCCCTCAGGCAGCTTGGACCTTCTGGGAGGCGGCAAACCCCGACCACAAGACCTGGGCTGGTGGGTGCGTCTCTCAGCCTTCCTGGTGAAGAGGCCACCATGCCTCCCGCTTTAGAAATCAGTTTTGCCAAATGTCCCACACGGGGCTGAGCTGCATTAAATCTCTTCACGTGTTTCCTTGACAGCCACTAAGCTCTCTGCCCATTTGAACCCCAAATTGACCCAAACAGTGTTTCTCAATGAATATGGGAAGGGAGGCCCAGGACGAGCCACATGAGAGCTCCCTCCCATGTCCTACAAAGACCTTAGTGCTCAGAGGATTCCAGAAGAAACCCTCAACCAGGCAGGTTGACACTCTGGGGTTCTCAAAGAAAAGGCACTCGCACTCAACCCTGCCACATTATTCGTCCATTGATCCTGCCTCCCTTGCCTCTCTTCAGGAAGCCATTGAGGATCGTTCAAAAGCTGTGCAGCAAGGACACCGCACAGGGCAGGAACCTGCTCATCAAGGTAGCCTGGAAGGTGCAGGTCTGGAAAGAGGAGGGGTGGGAGGGAACAGGGTCCTGCGAGGATGAAGTCGGGAATGGTCTGAAGCATTCCTTGGGGAGGGGAAGCCTTTGGCATGAATGTGGTGACAGCCTAGGTGAGGATGCTGTTGGCGGTGAGGGGGCAAGCAGGTGGTGTCCAAGCAGACTCCCTAGCCTTGACACCCTCTCTCTTAGTGTCGACAGCTGCTCCACGTGGTCACCTGGGGTGGGCCAGGAGGCTGGAGCTTTTTCAGGGGAGGGTCCTTGTGGGCAACAGAGAACAGTGACTCATCCCCCTCTCCCCCTTAGGACACAGGGTGTCGTGCCCTTCCTTGGCACTTTCCTCACCAAGTTGCTGATGTTGGATACCACAGTGGAGGTCTATCTGGAGGTGGGTGAGCCTGAAGATTGTGGGGGATGGACCAGAATCTGGACCTTTGGGAATAGAGCACCCCTGTAATGAGCCCTGAGCTCTCAGGACTCGGCAAACCTACCCTGATGACAGCCTCAGAGCTGCGCCTGTGAGGCCGGGGTCTCTTGGCCATCTCAGCGATGAGCGAGGTGAGGCTGCAGTTAGGCCACGGCTCCCGGTGCCGAAGACTGGTGAAGCAGCAGAGCTTCCTGAAGGCAAAGCTGCGTGAGGTCTGTCTGAGTGGACCTCAGCCTCCCCCGGTGAGTTTGCCCGTGGGGGGAGAATGAAGTCAGGACCCTCCACATCAGCGAGCACCTCCGTAGCCGCAGCAGCCCCTTCCTGCCTGAGGCTTCGGCCTCCCCTACTGTCTTCCGAGAGGGTGGTGCTGCAGGGTCCCGACCTGTAGCCAGTCCATCTGCCCCATGTCCTCCTTTCTCAGGACCCCAGAGCCTGACCTACATCCCAGGCCCGCTATCTGTGTATGCACGGCCCCCTCACGGGTCCTGGCCATGGTGCAGCCTGAGAAGGGATGGGAATCAAGTGCTCCTAAGAACCAGGGGCCTCATTCTGATGGACTTTGTCTGCATTCCAGGGGAATGAGATCAACCACCAGAAAAGAAATAAGGTGAGCATATGTGGCGCTTCCCGCAGGGAAGGGTAGGGAGTGGGCCTCAGAGATGTCCCTGGGAAGAACATTGCTTGGCTCCATGCCCTCCACCTCACATTTCCTGGGATCCCTTGAGAAGAAAGCAGTGCAAGTCCCATCCCTTTAGGAGATGGGGACAGAGCATGGCATCCAGGAGAACTTCCCGGAGGAGGGGCTACTGATACTCACCTCTGAGAACAGGTGGAGACCAGATGAATCTGCAGGCAGGAGGGTGGCCATGTGTGCCAGGATCTGAGATGGGTCCCCGGTCCTGCTGCTCAACCCTCACCAGACCCTGCAGCTCCCCGCCCCCCAATGCTCCGTATACATCCTGTGCTTCTCTCTCTGCTCAGGAATACCAAGTCATGACGGACATCATGCTGCTCCAGGTGGCTGCCGAGAATTACACCCTAGAGCCCGAGGATCCTTTTTGGGCCTGGTTCCAGGCTATGGAGCCGCTCAGCGAGGCTGAGAGGTGAGGCCCATCAGGAGCTGGGTCGGTGAGGTTCGGGGTGGACTCTTTCTGCTGGCCACTCCTGGGATCCTCCTTCCCTGGGCAGCCTCAGGCCTTTTTGCCGGGGCGCCAGACTCCAGCTGTGGGCAAATACTGGCAGGGACTCTTGAATGGAAGCTCCTGGGCAACTCACAGGTGTCCCTCTGTCCTTAGCTACACCCTGTCCTGCCAGCTGGAGCCCCGGTCCTAGCTGGTCAGCAGCACTCAAGAAGGAGAAGAACTGCCGCAGTCAACCTCAGGGCTGAGCAAGTGTCCAGTGGCCCTGCAGGGATTCCTCAGCAGCTGCATCCTTGTGCCCATTTTCTCCACACCCCTTCCCCCCATCTATTTCCTTATGTAGGGGCACCATTTAGTTGTTTTAAATAGTACCGTGATAGATTTGCATGTTAGGAGAGTAAAGCCCTTGTTTTGTTTTAGAGCCCATGTGTGTGGTTTGGGTCTTTTACTTCCTGCAGTAATGGAAAACTTGCACAGACTCTCGTATTCGTTCCTGACCTAGGAAATCTTCCAGAGTCATCAGCTACTGTATGTGGGAGGAAGGAGAAGTGGCAACCCTTCTCCCTAGCCACTGGAGGGCACCCCAAAATCCCCCTTACTCAGAGCACGGGTCCATTTCAGTCAATGAATTTGGGCAAACAGCAGAGACAGCCCCTCAGAACTCCTGAGATTTAGAGGTTGCAGGGACTTTCCCAGGAATAGCAACGACCACTGAAAGTGGGAGTCTTTAAGACTTGTACGCCCCAGAACTCCTTCCTGCCCCAGGACTGGGGTTGCCTTTCTCCACTCTAAGGCCAGGAAGACTGTGTCCTGCTTCTTCCGTTGAGATGCTTTTTTGGTTTAGTGTTTGGTTTTGTATTGCCCCCATATTTGGAACTTGTCGTATTGTAGTTCAATCTCTGGAACTGCATCAGCACCTAGTGGGGAAAAACACGGAAGGAGATCAAATCCTGCGTGTGAAGGGGACAAAGCCAGAGGAAGATAATTTGCAGATGGACTCAGGGCAGGCAGGACTTTCCAGCCTCAGTCTCCCCGTTGGCCGTTTACCAAGTTTGGAATCTTTCTGGGATTCTTGTCAATGATCTCTGGATTCCCTTTCCTGCTTGTTTTGTGCGTTGGGAAAAGATGGGAGGGGTACTTTAAAGGGCACACCTGAGCCTGGTTCCATGAACATCTATGCTGACCTAGGAGCCAGGATTTCCAGCCTTCGTGCATCTCCTTATGCGGTTCTTCTGAAGCAGCAGTTCCCTCCAGGCCCCAGGCTCTGGGTCAGATGCACAATAGCTACTGTTCCCTGGCTGGCATCTGATGGATCAGGGACGGGCTCTTTCTTGCCAGGATAATGGGCCATATCCTTGACCAGAGAAACCCCACACTCTCCTTGCTGTCCGTCATGACTTTCAGGTCCATGTTTTCTGAAGTCCATCATCTCTATTTCTTTTATAATAATTTTTTTATTATGTTAGTCAGCATACAGTACTTCCCTCGTTTTTGATGTAAAGTTCCATGACTCATTACTTGTGTCTAACACCCAGTGCACCATGCAATATGTGCCCTCCTTAATACCCAACACCAGCCTATCCCAATCCCCCACTCCCCTCCTCTCTGAAGCCCTCAGTTTGTTTCCCAGTGTCCATAGTCTCTTGTGGTTCATTTCCCCTTCTGTTTACCCCCCCTTCTTCCCTTTCTTCTCCTACTGATCTTCCTACTTCTTATGTTCCATAAATGAGTGAAACCATATGATAATTTTCCTTCTCTGTTTGACTTGACTTAGCATTATCTCCTCCAGTCCCGTCTATGTTGCAGCAAATGTTGAGAAATCGTTCTTTTTGATGGCTGAGTAATATTCCATTGTCACTAATATTCAACAGTTTACACACTCAGTCTCAGTTTGCACACTTACACTGACTTGTCCGAAATTAGGTACTCAGCCTGAGCCCCCAGACCTACTGGGTCCCCCGCGCATTGAAAGTGACCAGATGAGAAGCATCTCGCATGCAACTGGTTGCCAAAACAAAGCAGGGGTACGAATACTTCTATCAGACAAAACAGAATATAAAAAAAAAAAAGAGTAGTGACTCACAAAGAAGGACACTGTGTCCCAATCATGGAGACAATGCAACAAGAAGATAGAACAATTTTAAATTTTTAGACACCCATCATAGGAGGACCCAAATACATAAAACAGTTAATAACAAAAAGCAGGCAACTAATTGACTGTAATACAATACATTAGGGGATCTAACACCCCCCTTCTATTAATGGATACATGATCCAAACTGAAAATCAACAAGGAAACAGTGGCTTTGGGTGATGCACTGGTTTTAACAGACGCATGCAGAACATTCCATCCTCCAACAGCACATACTCATTCCTTTCGATTGCACATGAAACGTCCTCCAGAGCAGATCACATATTAGGCTACCGAACAAGTCTCTACTAATTCAAAAAGATGGAAGTCATGGCATACATCTTTTCTGACCACAATGGTATGGACTAGAAATCAACCACAAGAGAAAAACCTGGAAAGACCATGAACACAAGGAGGTGAAAGAACACGCTCCCGAGAAATGAGTGGGTCAACCAGGAATTCAAAATAGGAAAAAAAATTACATGGAATCCAAGAACAATGACAAGACAAGCGTCCCAAAACTTTGGGATACAACAAAAGTGAATCTTAGAGGACCGGTTACAGCAATACAGGCCAGCTCCAAAAGCAAGAACAATCTCCCATCCCATCACCTGACACAAAGGGATCTAGCATAAGAACAGCAGAGAGCTCTAGAGCAGGGGATCAGCCTTGGTGCGTTGGAGCTCTTGCTGTTGGGCCCATGCATAGCTTCCGTCCTTGCTCAATTTCCCAGCAGGTATGGTGTTCTTTCCTTTCCTGCACAACAACTCCCACCATGTCCACTGGGGAATCAACCCTTTATGGAATTCTAGAATGCTAGAAACTGCCAAAAAGGCCCAGGAAACAACCGTGCCTTCCCCATTTGGTATATCAAGGTGCCGATTAGCTTTCTCTTTGGGGAACATTCAACAGTGGTTTTTGAGACATTGTCTTAGGCCTGGATCCCCTGGGGATCTCGTGAAAATACAGATTCTGATTCAGTAACACTGGGAGGGACCTGAGACTCTGCATTTCCAACACGCCCTCTGCGGATGCTGAGGCCACTTGTCCACGGACCACCCTGACAAACGGCACCAGCAGGCCATTTGACCAAAGTTATCTGTTTCACCACTGAAAACAGAATTTTCAGCAAAGTTTGGCCACAACGAGGAGGACTTTTTATTGCCGGGAAGATAAACAGCCAGGGCAGGGCTTTGTCCACACCTGCAGGCCTCTCCTCTTCTTCTCTTCCAGGGCATATGGAGGCAGGATTGAAGGAGGTCAATAGTTTAGGAGCTTCTTTAGGTCTGTGGGTTTTCTTTCCTGTGCCCTCCTGTATCTCTGCGATGTGTGCAGAGCACAAAGTCCTTCCAAGAGGGATGGCCGAGGCTGAAAGGGGGTAGAGTGGGAGCCTGAGCTCCTGAGTCAGCCCTGGCACGTGGGCAGAGGCAGGTGCTAGGGGCCACTCTGTGTGTGGTGCACGGGCTCCCTCGCAAGTCCCCATGAACGGGCCAGAGGAGCTTCAGAGAGGACGGGCAGAAGACCCAATATTGCTCCAGGCGACAGAGGAGGGAAAAGACAGGTTGGTTCATGGCTGAATGGGCTTGGATGTGGCTGCAGGATGGAAAGTGGCTGCAGATATACTACAGCCCCGTTCAGGGTAGTCTTGATAGAATGCAGCGACGGGAAATTCTTTCGAGCATTTCAAAATTCTTTCAATTCTTTCAGGTGGTATGGAAAGAAAAGCAGCCTGAGGAAAGAATATACATTGGCTCGTGGCAGTGGTAGATGATTTGGCTCGTTGGTCAGGGACTGGGAGGAAGAAGATTTATGACAATTAGTCCTGGGGAACAGACATGTAGGTGGACCCATGGGAGTGGGCAGCAGGTATGATGATCTGTGTATCACACATTGACATCCGCCCAAGCGCATTCAACCTGGAAAAGGCACTAAGCAGCCGAGTACATCTTGGCCACTTGATATCCATTCTAGCCTCTCGCATTGCCCATCCCAGTGCTAGCATAACGGGCTCAGGAATGGACATGGTGACAAGGATGGAAGGCAGGGCCCCAAGACCTTCCCATTTCTTCTTTCAGCAACTATGCTCTGAGCGCTCAGCCTGTGCCAGGTGAGTTGGTGCGCCCCAGTGCAGTCTGCAAATGGCCAAGTTGTTTCTGCTGTTCTGATGGAGAACACCTTGAAAGCAAGACGTGTGAAAGAACAGAGCAGATATTATACTCCAGTTACCAGCACAGTGTAGTAGGGAGGGCTAGGGAGTCACAGGAGAGGAGGGTCTGGAAGGCCTCCACCTGGTGACATCTGCTGGTAGCAGATTGACAAGAGGGAGCAAGAGCTGCACACCTCTGGGAACAGTGTGTCAGGGAGAGGGCACCGCTGGGGCCAAATCTCTCAGACAGAAACTAGTTTGACCAGAGAAGATTCGGAAAGTGGCCAGAGTGGCTGGTGGAGGCTGGGAGGTGAGAACAAGAGATGGCAGTGGATGGGAGGGCCAGGTGCCGAAGCCTGGTCAACTGAGTTAGCTATCTGTTTGTCTCTGAGAACACTACTAGAAAGCTTAGCACTTCTGAAGCGTGATATTTCCTAGCTCCCAATTCGGCGGGGCCTGGAATCTCCGCACAGTTGGGACTGGGTGTTTCTGCCCCCAGGTCTCTGTGTGATGCAATCTGCACCTCACCCGAGGCCCAACTGTGGTAAGATTTGCTCCCAAGTCACTGATGTGACTAATGTCAGGATTTAGCTCAGACTCAACAAAGTGGGTTTAAGTGAAATCCTGAATTTGAGTTCTTTTCTGCCTATTAGCCTGGGCACTCCCTAGGTTCCTTCCTCTGTGGGCCTTTATGTAGGGCAGTTCTAAACACCAGTGCTTGCTTCCCCAGTGCAGGGATACAGGAAAGAAAGGAAGGGAACAGAAGAGAGTAACAGGAAAGTGACAATGTTTTGTCATATTCTCTTGGTAAGAAACCTATTAGCAACCAGGCAGTGGATAGACAGGGAGGTATATAGCACGGGTGGGGATCCCTGGGAGCCACTGTGGAGTCAACGTGGTGGTATAGTCAGCACATTTCATCCAGACCATGAAACGGAGGTAAGCTTTAAAGTCGATGTGTGTTATGTTAACATGGGTTTGACTCCTGTGTGGCACTTAAGAGACAAAAAGAAAGAACAAAGAGAAAACAAACAAAAAACCAGTCTCAAATGTAGAGCACAGACTGGGGATGGCCAGGTGGCGGGATGGGTGAAATAGGTCATGGGGATTAAGAGTACACTTGTGGTGCTGAGCACTGTGTAATGTACAGAACTATAGAGTCCCTGCTGTTCACCTGAAAGGAATATAACACTGTCTGTCAATTATAGTGTAGTTTCAAAACTTAAGAAAAATCGGTCCTATGAGATCTAAGCTTAGGATACGCAGAGTTTCCTCATGAGGTCTCATCGGGCTGAACATCAATCCACATGAAAGGTAAATGAAAATGTCCAAAGACAAAAGGACAGTCTGTTTATATGGAAAGGCCAGGGCCCACCTCTGTGTTCACGTAAAAGGTAACGTCCTATGCTACTGGCAGTTGGAGCAGAGTTTCACTCAAGTCCTATTGGAGCGATGCTCCTCTGGTGTTCTCATTCTACTTGGTTGTGTGTCTTCACGAAGTAATTGAAATAACAATTCCTAACCTTTGTCTCATGGATGAAGCAATATTCGACTATCGGTAGCCATCGAACGTTTGGAGCGGGAACAACTTTCAGAAAATATTTAGCATTCGTATCTCTCATCGTATTACAGATAAGGAAGCTGAAGCCCAACAAGGGCACCCGGGGAACAATAACACAGAGGAGGTTCTCCTGACACCTGGTTCAGGGTCCTAACTCATTGAGGAAGTGTGAAGAACGCCCAACCCTCCAGGGTCAATGGACATATCATTTGAACGTGTCATTTTTAAAGAAAAGTGAAATGCGGTCAAACATGGAAAGACAGAAAATAACATCCTTTTAAAGAAAATCCACTATGATCCTCTACACTGTTTCTTACGTTCCACATATGAGTGAAAACTGATGATAATCATAAGGGAAAGGAGGGAAAACTGACCGGGAAGCCATCAGAGAAGGAGCAAAACCATGAGGGGCTCTTAAGCACAGAGAACAACTGAGGGTGGCTGGAGGGGAGCTGGGTGGGGGGATGGGGCAACTGGGTGAGGAGCATAAAGGAGGGCACGTGATGTGATGAGCACTGAGTGGTATATGCAACTGATGAGTTATTCAACACTACATCTGAAATAAGGATGGACTGTATGTCGGCTAATCGAATTTCAATAAAAAAATAACGGAAATCCAAGGTTCTGTGTTTTCTTGTTTTCAATACGAAAAATACCGGATGATTTCTTTTCTTCCCACAAGCAATGAAGGGAGCTAGCCTATTCAAGGTGAGGCAGTTTTCAGGGCATGCTGCCTTTTTCATTTCAGCCCTAAAGAGACTTTCAAACATGCTTTCAGTTCCAGGCCTCTTGCCCTTCGAGTCCATTCTGAGCACCCTTGACAGGGTGGCAAAAACTTTGTTTCTTCAAGGTGGGTCACCTCAAGCAGGTAACATCTGTACTTGCCACAGAGTTACTACAGGTGTGCACCCTCCATCACTTACAAGTGCCTCTCGACAAGATTTCCTCACAGGCGGCATGAATACTGGTGGCTGATGGTTTTCTCTTTGATGACATTGATCCCATTTTTTCACTTGCACGATGACTGGGAGTCGGCTCTCGGTCTCATTCCTGGTGGTGATACAGCTCTCCAGCTCCCCCTCAAACATGTCCATCTCCTCTCTCCCAGAGAGGAACATGCAGAACTTAGGGACCATGAACTGGGAACACAGAGCAAACATATAAAGGTCTTGCCTGACTTCAGCTCAGCATAGGAGGGACATACTGCTCCCCTTTGGTTTGACCCCAGTGTAATTTAGTACTCTAACCTTCTTTGCCATGGACTCCAGACAGTGGCTCACCAAGACGGGAGGGATACGGAGTTCCTTGCAGACAGGTGTCGCCCACACACCACGTTCATCACCTTCTAGCATGTAAGACTATGTCCCTCATCTGATTAAGAAACTCTTCAAACGTTAATGGATCAGAGTGCAATGAAAGTCTAACTTGGAAGAAGGGCTGAGCTCGGGGATCCGTCCAGTCATATGTCTCACTGCTCCCATCATCCACGTAGGTGCTGCACAAAATGGACAAGGTCCCATTTCCAGTACAGAGCTCATGCTGGCCCATCATACATATTCCTATCCTCTTGCGATCACATAGCGTCATGACCCCATCATCATGCCCGTGCTTCTCCAGTTCATGCTGCTCTCTTACTCCACTAATGAACCTTTTTCATCTCGGAAGTGCAGCCCAATAATATTCATTTTCATAGCTTCACAAAATAGGATTTGGCCATGCTTTAATGGATATGACCTGCAAGGCACAGGATATAAAAGAAAAATAAATTCACGTACAGGACATTCAGAATACTTACAATCTTTGTGACGTTAAAGACATTAGCAATGAAGTAAAAACACAATCCACAAGATGGGAGACCATATTTGCAAACTGTCTATCTGGCAGGGGCTCAATACCCAGAATGAATAGAGATCACATGAACTCAACAACAGACAACAAAATGAATGCAATGCGTGAATGTGCAAATTGGGAATAGGCATATCCTCAAAGATGTGCACGTGAAAAGAAATTTGAAAAGATACATCACTAATGTTAAGGGAAATGCAAATTATAAAAAGCAATGAGATACCATTTTACATCCTTTAAGATGACTCTTCCAAAAAAAAAAAAAAAGCAATCAGAAGGGAAAAAAAGAGCAAGTGTTGGCCAAGATGTGGAGATGGAAGCCTTATTCAATGTGTGTGGTAGGAATGTTTAACAGCATAGTTGTGAAATCAGTATGGTAGTTTCAAAAAAAATTAAAATTAGCCTTACTATGTGTTCCAGTAACTCCACTTCTGGGGTGTATACCCAAATTAATTGACAGCATGGTCTTGAAGACATATCTGAACACACATTTTCATGGCATCATTATTCATAATAGCTAAACCATGAAAGCAATCCAAGTATCTGTCGAGGGAGGAACAGATGTTGTATGTACACATATTGGAATAGCATTCATTGTTCAAAGTGGAAGAAGACATTGACATATGCCACAACATGGGTGAACCTTGAGGATATTATGCTAAGTAGATGAGTATTCATGAAAAGACACACTTTGACTTCACTCTTAGGACCTACCTAGAGTAAATTGCCAAAGACAGTAGAATGGTGTTGCCAAGGGCTGGAAGTAGGCGGTCATCGGAAGTTTCTGATTCATGGTATAGAGTTTGAGTTTTACAAGATACAATGAGATGTGAAGCTGGGTTACAGGGAGGTTATTCAAACATATTAATGCATGGAACACACTTAGAATGTACTCCATGAACTTAAGGGACTTAACGACATGAAAATAAATGTAAACTGCAAATACGGAGAAACGAACACGGGACAATTTTGTCTAGCCATTTATATCCTTTCGTTTAGGTCCTATCTCAGACATTTTGTTTCAGCCATTTTCCATGAGGCGACTTTGATCAAACAAAATGTTCTCGTTCTGTGCCCACTTGGAAGCTTACAATCAGAATTTTCCAAAACATGAACAGTTTTTTCAAAAGTTACTATCTGAGGTCACTTATTAAGACTTTCTATTCTTTGACAAATTGTTAAATGGAACAAAATTTTAAAATTCTGTTTCATCTGCTTTAATTTTAATTCACTGATTTTTAATTTCAGTATCGACTTTCTATGCCAATGGCTTGAAGTTTTTAACCCCTAGGATAACCTACTGGCTTTCGGTTCTGCTGTTTTCAGTTTTGTTTACGTGACGTTCTTTTTACCATGTCCAATTTCCTGATGCTCTCTATGAATATTAAAATATTTTTTTGCTCCAGTTGTTTTGATACATTTGACATACAGAACTGTGTATGTTTAAGATACCTGGCGTAATGATGTTCCTTTCGTATACTGTGAAACGATCGCCAGAATAAATTTAGTCCGCCGCCATCATCATCTCTAGAGATACAAAAATGAAGTAAAAAGAAAAGAAAGAGAGGTTTTTCTTTGTGATGAGAACTCTCAGAACTTGCTCTTTTCACACCTCTCAAATACACCATAGAGCAGTAATGAACTGTAGTCCTGGGGTGTACTGTAAATCCCTATTCCTTATTGATCTGAAACTGGAATTTGTACCTTTTCACCATTCACTCAATTCCTGCACCCCCTCTGCCCTCTGCTTCTGGTTACTTCAATCTGATCTCTTTTTCTGAGTTAGTCTTCCTCCTTTTCTCTTCTTTGTCTCAGATTCCACAGAGAAGGGAAAAATAGAGATCCTGCTCCTTTGTTCTGTGACTCTGCAAAGGCACTGCATTGAGGACCCCCGAGAAAAGGCATGGCTTTTTTTGCTGGTGTGCCTGCGTGGGGCTGTGCCACCAGAGCTGGAGAACTGGGTGCAGGGCGCTTCCTTGTCCATGGTACCTGGTGAGTTCTGCTGGAGGAACTGGAGCAGGAAGAGTCAGGCAGAGGCCATTGTGGTTGTCGCCCCTGCCCAGAAACAGCTTGAAAGTTTTAGTAGCATTCTGCAGTCTAGGTGCTTAAGAGGGGAGGTGGGCTCCAAGATCTTCTCAATTATTCATTCAGTAACTACACACTGAGCACTGCCCTATGCCAGGTATCTTGCTGGGCCCGTGCGTGGAGCCGAAATTACCTAGGGCTCCTTTGCTTTAGGAGCTCCCAGTCTACACATGGACCAAAGCTCCAAAGAGAACGCACGTGAAAGAAAAGAGCAAGCGCTCTGTACTAGGAATGAAGTGTGCTACGGAGGAAGGCTGGGGAGTCACTGCATGGAAAGATATGAAAGGCCTCACTGAGGCTGAGGTTGCTGAGAACAGATTGACCAAAGGGAGCTAGGCCTGCACACGTCAGGGAGCAGCGTTTCAGGAAGAAGTGACTTGTGCTGCAGACACTCAATAACAGAAGCCAGTTTGGCCAGAGGAGTGAAAAAGGCAACCAGGGTGGCTGCAGGGACACTAGGAGGAGAGCAGAGGGGAGGGAGGAAGGCAGGGACAGATGCTGAGGCCTGGGAGACTGTTACTTATCTAGAGTTGCCCCGGGACTGCATTGCCCTGATACCCTGCATGTGCAGGTGCATCGCTTTAATTTCTAACAGTATTTGTGGGTGAAGAATGCGGGCCCAAATTAGCATGGTTCCCCAGGCTCAAGGTGTGTCAGTGGCTGCGGCTGTGACCAGGGCCATACTGGAAGAGGATTTTGTCATAAGTTGGCTCACGTGACTCGGGATGCCATCTGGACTCAGAACCTGAGTTCCTGTGTGTCTTTTGGCCTTGGCACTGCCTCCGTTCTCTGTCCTGTGAGCCTCTGTAGATGGCAGCTCAAAACATCGGTGCTTGGTTCAGGTTCAGAGAGAGAGAAGAAGAAGGGAAAGGGAAGGAGTGAGTAGTGGAACATGATGGAAAGTAACTAGGGAGTGAGAAACTCTTTGCATGACATGTAGACAAGCTCTAGGCATGGTACTTCATCACGTTGAATATGTCCTGTGGGTCAAAAGCCAGTCACTGACCACTTAGCGGTTACAGTCTGATGCCTATACCACAGGTCAGGATCCCTGGGAGCCATGGTAAAGCCGCTCCCCTCATAGACCCAAACGAGGTAACGGGGTCTCGTTCTTCATATAACGGGAAACAATTGCATGGTTTTACTACAGAGGATGACAATGCCTGCATCTTCTTACTTTTCCAGACCATCATGGTGTCCACCTTAAAATGAGGCCAAGAGGGGAAGTGACAGTTGCAGTATTACAGGGCTGGAACCCAGGCCTCTTCTGAGCAGCCCTCCATGCCAAGTCCCACCCCTTCTTGTAATTCTTCCATCTTGAAAATTGTGCCTCAGATACACAGGAGACCACCCCACACATGTAATAAATACTCTTATCCACAGACACCAGAGGATGTCCCAAGGAAGTAGATTCTAGCCTGATCCCCACACTGCAGGCTGGGAAAGTGGGGACTACGTGAGAGACACAATGACATAGGACACACAAGTGCGCAAAGAAACACAGAACGTAAGGTCTGAATTCAGCTCTGCCTCCTGAAGCTTCGGACCCTAGTTCCATTTCCAGAGAGTGGTGGCTATGGCCTTTTTGGCTCATTGTGTCCAGTTCAGGAGATGACATGGGGGAGAAAGCTAAGGAGTCAACTGCCAAGAAGGGGCTCTGGATAGGTCTGACTGAACACATGGTCCCAGGGATTAGAATCTTGAAAGAGTGACCTCACTTCCTCTGTGATAGGCCCCAACTGAACTTAGAACTCTGGTAACCGGGCACCCAGATTCAAAAGACAACCTGCTCTCCAGCTCACTTGAGTGGAGACGTTCGAGAGAACAGGATGTTCTCTTGCTGCCTTCCTCCCTTCAGGGTCTCTGGGCCCAGGCAAGCCCAGAGAGAGAGACTTTCAAATAATTGTAGACGTCGGCTCAGCCCGCTTTTCCGAGCCCTCTGGACATGTGGCAGGAGACACCAACAGGTAACACGAGGCAGCTCAGGGCAGCCCACTGGAGAGCAGGCAACAACTGTGATGTCACCTCAGCAGGCCCACACCTCTTGCCCCTCATTATGTGTGCCCCTGTGTGTGTGTTGGGGTGGAGGGCTGGTTGTCTATGTGTAGAGAAGGGGACAGAGGATGTGGGACACACCCTTCCTGGGCAGAAGGAAGCTGCCAGGTGTTGGAAGCCTGGCCCATCTTTCATGTTCACACCCCAGGTCATAGCAGGCAGGATGAGAAGCTGAGCACTGGGGACCAAGCTCAACTACCTCGATGTTAATCACGAGCTCTAGAGTTTCATCCGGCTACCTCCTTGCTCGATGTCTTTTCAGCTGCCCCTCTTTGCCTCAACTGGAGAACAGGATTTCTAATGCGGGTGGCCCCTTGTGGCAATGTCCCGGGAGGACACTAATGTCTCTTGACCCCATGTCTATGGGGCACTGCATTTTCAGAGCTGCACCCAGGAGGTCATCGAAGAGCTGGTCTGGGACTTCAACTACAACGCCCTAGACAAGTGGCAGGTGCACCAGGCCACCCAGGATCAGTGCCGCTCTGAGGTGAGAATGGGAAGAGGGTTCCACACGCCCAGGGCCCCCACACAAATATGGGGACAAACCTGGGGCCCTCACATGGTGTTTCCACATGAGTGCCCCGCAGGCCCAACCACAAAGTCATCCCAGTATCCACACCTCCACCACCAGCTGTGGGAGAAGGTAGGTAGACACTCTTCCCATAGGTGGGAATGGTAGAGAATAGGGTTCATGTTTTTTGCAGTTTGGGGCGTGGGTTATTCTGTTTCATTCTGTTTTGTGTGACTTTTCCCACAGCCATGAGTGTCTTTGCATTTTGCTACTGTTTTGAGTATTTTCTTGACTCACCCCAGCCATCCTGTGTAGAACCCAGCTCCACTGTCCTTGGAGAACGTGTCCAAGGCCTTATGAATCCTCACCCCACACAGGGTGATTGAATATAAAAGGAACGGTGGGAGGAAGCCATTCTATATGTTCCTCTGTAACGTATCACCTCTCAGAGCACATCGACTCATTGTATGTCCCCCGGGTCACAAGCTGTGTCCTCATATGTCTTTTTGGACCTCCGTATGGGAGGTTGTCTGCCACCGTGAATCAGCCTTTCAAGCACGGATTGGGTGCAAGGCCTCTGATGCCTCCTGGCCCAGGTAGTGGACTCTGTCTTTTCAGAGTTCAATCCAGGCCATCTTTGAGGAGCTGCTTGCTCCAAAGGCTCAGCTACTCCATCTCCCTTGACAAGCAGCAGGTGCCTCGGCCCACAACAACATCCAATGCTGGTCTGGGGTGAGAACAGGTCCAGATTGATGTCCAATCTCAGGACCCACAGATGATCACGGCAAGGCCAGAACCCACACTAGAAACAACCGGCTCCCCTGGGGCCTGCTGAGGAAGGTGGATTTCCCCTGAACCTTTCTCCCCACCTGAGGAACAGACCAGGCCGCAGCAGCCTAGGGAAATGCCATGCATTCCATGCTCTGGACAGTTCTCGGGCCCAACGTCTATGATCTCGAGCAGCGTTGGAGATGCTAAGCCTCTGCTTTCTCCTGTCTGCAGTAGGGATGTTGACTGATGACTCAAAGGCATACAGTTCTTAATAAAGCCTATTCAGAGAGAGAAAGGCTGTGGTGGCTCAGCTAACAAGATGTGTTGAAGTGACCAATGCTTTCTCATTTCACCCCTAAAGGCAATTGTACTTTCAAGCCTAGAGCCCTTTTCTGGGTGGGCCCTCAAGTCCCTTTTCTTGCACAACTTCCTGAAGGGATGGGACTCTCTAGTCTGAGCACCAGACCCTGATCATCCTGGTGGTTCGTGGTGTTGAAGCTGACTCCATTGCCCCCCACACCCCCCTTCTCTACCTGGTGGGAAAAGGAATCATCCCTGTCCCTGGATGAGGCCCAGACGATGCTGAGGCTCCGAGAAGGCACAATGGAGCGTTTCGTACAGTCCCTGGTGCCATCCTTCCCAGATGGGAGCATCTCAACCACCTCAACGATCTTCTGCATGTACGAGATGTTCACTTCAGCCACACAGGTCCTGGGCCAGCAGTTCAATCGGTGAGTGCCCACCCCATGCACAGCACAGGGTGAGCCTCCCATCTACTGGGTGTACATCTCGGGAATGGCCCTACCCCTCTCTGACCTTCCCTTTCCTCTTCTGAAAAGTGGGGTGGTTAAGAGGATGAACCTCATACAGGTACTGTAGGAAATCATGGGAGGAAACATGGCACGGGCTACTCTGGTGCTTGGCTCTGTAGAAAGGGCTCCTGGACGTGCTGGGCATCTTCTTGCTTAATAGTTCTCTCTCTCCGGTCAAGAAGCTCTCAAGTGCAACCCTCACAGGCCGGTGGCCCTTCTGGGTTGACGAAAGGAAATGCAAAGCAGGCAGTTTCTCTATGTGTAAAGGACTTCTGAGATTCCATCTAGATGGTTCTGGTAGTTGTCCTTTGTGTGAGCAGCTCAGGGGCACACTGGGAGCAGGCAGACCAGCCCACAGGCCACTCAGGATTTGGAAAGTGCGGACTGGGAAGTAGTCGTTCAAGAATGTATATTAAGCACCTAGGAATGTGAATGGAGAGAGGAGATACAGTGTCTGGGTCTCAGGTCTAGTCAGAGGGTCAGATAGGCACTCTGCACACCCTAAGGACGCATGTCCAATCGTTGTTAGATGTGACATCTTCGTAGCCTCCTCTAGCTTTGAAAGGATCCACCGAGAGCTGGATCATAGGACAGATGAAATGATCAAGTAAAACTGGGACAGGGGTTTGGGTCCAGAAGCAGGGCTGGTTGCCTCCAAAGAGCAGGATGGGGGACTACAGGGGTGGTGGCTGGGGAGGGATTTGCCGAACCAGGGATCTCACCGATCTCTTGATTTCCAGTGGGTGGGCTTCATCTGGGGGGCTTCATGTGAAGAAGCAAATGAGTCAAAGAAGGCTGTGGAGGGGGTCCCGGGCCCTCTGGGCAGCAGAGCACAGTCTGGGCTCAGTGGGTGCCTGAAACACCCATCCCTTTGACGGTCCCAACTTGCTCTGCCTGCCCCTCCCTGCTGACCACCCCAACCGGGGCCAAGAACCGAGGGTGTGCTGAGCCGACCACTCACAAATCTGCCTCCAACCTGAGCCTTGATACTGGTGTGCATGGAGCATAGAGTAGACCAGGCCCATGGCCAGGTAGAGGAGAAGAGAAGTGGAAAAACCAGACTCATTCAGGTTTTCTGGAGGACCAGGCCTTCCACTACGAGGGCAGCTAGAGAGGGGTTGGGAGGGGGCTGGGGCCATCCTCTGGGACCCATACAGAAAGAACGGTGCTGTGGGAGTAGCATGTGCAATGCAAGGCCAGGCCTCTGACTCTGTTCCACATATGACTCTCCCCAGCACCCTGTCTCCCTTCTTGGGTACCTGGCCTGAACAGAATTTGCAGGCTATCTATCAGTCCCTGGGCCGTGACCGTGTCGAGATCAAGGTGGCCTATGTGCATGGGGCCATGGTTATGAAGTGGCATGCCTGGGACCTGACAAACCATGTCCCCCTTCTCCTGATGCAGCGGGAACTTCTGGCGCTCACTGAGGCAGAGGTGGAGGGTAAGGGGGATGGCAAGCTGGGAAGGCTAACTGGGATGCGGTTCATGGGCTGGGTATTCCTTTCAAGGCCATGGGGTCTGTCCTGGTTTTGCAAAGGCATATGGAAAGTCAGTGATGTGGATGAACCTTTCTCTGTCTCCTGCCCCAGTGCCAGCTCCAGGGCTCCTTCCAGCGGCAGAGCCAGGAACAGGGCCTCCTATAGAGCCAGAGGCGACCCCGGCTCTGTGTCAACTGTCACCTGCGGTGTCAGAGCCAGCCTCCCCTCCGTCAGCTGTTCCAGAACTGCAACCCGTGCTCCCATCTTCTGCATGTGTGCCGGGTGCTGAGCAGCAGTCAGCTGGACCACCCTTTTTGCTGGAAAGTTTCACTCAGGCAACAGCCACAGAGCCCACCGTGGCCCCAGAGGCTTCCTGCCACCGCTGTGTCACCCCAAAGAACCAGCTGGGTGAGGAGAAGCCCGACCTCCTGGACTTCCCTCCCAGGCTGGTGGCAGAGCAGCTCACGTATATGGATGCGGTGAGCAGCTGGGCTCTCAGGGTGGGCCAGGGGCAGGCCTTCCTTCTGCTCTCACCTGCCCCACACCTGCCTTTCCCTGATGTGGACTCCTATGGTCTGGGACCAAATCTCAGCTCCACCACTTCCCAACCCTGTCAACCCATCAAGGCGCTTAGCCCCAAGCTTTCACTGTCCAGCTGCGGACTGTAGCGAGAGACCCTGATAAGCACTGATACGGAGGTACTAGGGAGAAGAAATGAGCCAGAATGGAGAGACCAATGGGCAGGCCCTGGTCCCGTGGGTGGAGGAGGGCAGCTCCCTGTGTTCAGTCAAGTCCATGGGTCACCCACTCATGTGCCTTGGAGGATGAGTACCCTCAGCATTGATTAGGCGTCTGATGTGTCCATGAGGACAGGGCAGACGGAAGAACGTGTGGTTGCAGCTCCCGTGTGAGAATGTGCATCTGAAAGGGGGGAAGGACCAGGGGGATGACCAGTTGGAGGGGAGGGAAAGAAGCCCCCTTGGGTTGGACCACCTTGCAGTGCCACCTGGAGCTGGGAGTTCCTGAGCATGATCAGGGTGCCAATGCCCTCCTTCCTTCCCTTGCTCTGTTTGCTCCTGGGTCATTGTGTACTGGGTTCCCTCAGGGAAAAACAATGGAATGAAATCCATGGTCTCCAACCAGGCTCAGGCCAGATTCTCAGCTCCCTGAGGTCCAGCTCTGACCTGTGACTCCTACGTAGGACATGAGTCTTGCATGGGAAATGGCTGGGTGAACCAAGGTCCGCCTGTTCTCTAGGAGCTGTTCAAGAAGCTGCTGCCCCATCAGTGCCTGGGCTCCGTCTGGTCCAAGCGCAACAAGCCTGGCAATGAGCACCTGGCACCCACAGTCCGGGCCACTGTCGCCCAGTTCAACGGTGTGGCCAAGTGTGTCATCACCACCTGCCTTGGCAACCCGAGCATGACAGCCCGGGACAGGGCCGTGGTGGTGGAGCACTGGATCAAGGTGGCCAAGGTATGCAACGGGAAGCCCAGCCGAGGTGCTCTTCTGAGTCTCGGGCACTGCTCTTCCCTTGATCAGGTCTCAGGGTGGAAGGCCCTGGTCTTTGCCCTAGGACTGTGCAGTCCCTAGGCTCTTTGGTCCAGGGGCATGCTGACCTCGCCTTGCATGGCCCCATGCTGGGATGCTCCGTTTCTTCCTGGCTCCTTCCTTGGTGTGAGGTAAAATCCTCCTCCTCCTCTGGGCCTCACGTGTGCCCTTCGGCAGGTCCCTGGACAGCGGCTTCCTCCAGCAGGAGCACTTTCCCCTGAGGGGGACTGAAGCTTGAGAGCCAATCAGGTGCCGGCTCCCCAAGTGACAGCCCATTCTCTTCCCTCCCCAGGCCTGTCAAACCCTGAGGAACTACTCTTCCTTACATGCCATCCTCTCGGCTCTGCAGAGTGTCTCCATTCACCGCCTCGAGAACACGTGGGGGAAGGTTTCCAGGTGAGTAGGCCTCTCTCCATGGAGGGACCAGGATGGACGAGGGAGCTCCCAGAGGCTTGTCCTCTTCCCTCTCAGGCAGCTTGGACCTTCTGGGAGGCGGCAAACCCCGACCACAGGACCTGGGCTGGTGGGTGCATCTCTCAGCCTTCCTGGTGAGGAGGCCACCATGCCTCCCACTTTAGAAATCAGTTTTGCCAAATGTCCCACACGGGGCTGAGCTGCATTAAATCTCTTCACGTGTTTCCTTGACAGCCACTAAGCTCTCTGCCCATTTGAACCCCAAATTGACCCAAACAGTGTTTCTCAATGAATATGGGAAGGGAGGCCCAGGACGAGCCACATGAGAGCTCCCTCCCATGTCCTACAAAGACCTTAGTGCTCAGAGGATCCCAGAAGAAACCCTCAACCAGGCAGGTTGACACTCTGGGGTTCTCAAAGAAAAGGCACTCGCACTCAACCCTGCCACATTATTCGTCCAATGATCCTGCCTCCCTCGCCTCTCTTTAGGAAGCCATTGAGGATCTTTCAAAAGCTGTGCAGCAAGGACACCACACAGGGCAGGAATCTGCTCATCAAGGTAGCCTGGAAAGTGCAGGTCTGGAAAGAGAGGAGGGGTGGGATGGAACAGGGTCCTGAGTGGATGAAGTCGGGAATGGTCTGAAGCATTCCTTGGGGAGGGGAAGCCTTTGTCATGAATGTGGCGACAGCCTAGGTGAGGATGCCGTTGGCGGCGAGGGGGCAAGCAGGTGGTGTCCAAGCAGACTCCCTAGCCTACACACCCTCTCGCTCTGTGTCGACAGCTGGTCCAGGTGGGGGCCTCTACAAACCTGGAGAGCCCAGAGGACAGACCTGTGCTCAGTGATGGGGTTGGGCTGGGTTGAGGGCCACAACAATGATGAGAGTAATAGGACCCTGAGTCCTCAGGAGACCATGGGAGATAGGTGGAGTTGTCACGTTTCCCGATGAGAAAACAGGCTTGGGGAGGCCAGGCTGTAAGCTCAAGGTCACACATGGAGTGAATGTTGGAGTGAAATTGTTCTGGAATCACTCACGGCCTGCTTCTGGATAATGGGGCCTCAGGATCAGTATGAGTTAGGTCAGATGTCTAGGTTCTGACGTCCAAGATGGTGGGGGCAAGTGGCCTGAGGGTATGATGGTCTCAAGGAACTTGTCCTTGGCCCTGCAGGAGCGACCATCCAATAGATTTGCCACCCTGGTGATGGCCCTCCGGGGAGCCCAGAAGAGGATGCAGAAGAAGGTGAGTGTGCCTGAGGCCCAGGGCCTCCAAAGTCAGAGGAGGAGGAGGGCTCCTCCCTGAGGGCTGGAAGCCTCCCAAAAAGGAAAGATCAGGAAGGGGGGGGGCCTTCCCACTCCAGCTGTGGCTCCTGGGGCCACAGCTTCTACAATTCTTATTTCAAAAGAACCAGGAGGAGGGTCCAGAAGGTCCATAAAAAAGAATGGGTTTTGCGGGTGGATAGGGACCGACCTACTGCTCCATTCCCTGGCATTTTTGAAAAGCAGGCCCTGAAGGTGATGAGGAGGAGTCTGATATTCTGGGGGGGGAGGGGAAAGGGAACCCGTGGGGGGAGGCTGCTAAGGGTCCTAGGCTGCTCCACGTGAGCCCCTGGGGTGGGCTAGGAGGCTGGAGCATTTTCAGTGGAGGGTCCCTGTGGACACCAGCGAGCAGGGACTCATCCCAACCCTCCCCCTCATGACACAGGGTGTCGTGCCTTTCCTTGGCACTTTCCTCACCGAGCTGGTGATGTTAGATACCGCCATGGAGGACTATCTGGAGGTGGGTGAGCCTGAGGATTGTGGGGGAGGGACCAGAATCCGGAGGTTTGGGAGCAGAGCGCCCCTGTACTGAGCCCTGAGCTCTCAGGACTCGGCAAACCTCCCGTCATGACAGCCGCACGGCTACCCTGTGAGCCTGGGGGCTGTTGCCCATCTCAGGGATGAGCGAGGTGAGGCTGCAGTTAGGCCACGGCTCCCGGTGCCGAAGACTGGTGAAGCAGCAGAGCTTCCTGAAGGCAAAGCTGCGTGAGGTCTGTCTGAGTGGACCTCAGACTCCCCCGGTGAGTTTGCCCGTGGGGGGAGAATGAAGTCAGGACCCTCCACGTCAGCAAGCACCTCAGTAGCCGCAGCAGCCCCTTCCTGCCTGAGGCTTCGGCCTCCCCCACTGTCTTCCGAGAGGGTGGTGCTGCAGGGTCCCGACCTGTAGCCAGTCCATCTGCCCCATGTCCTCCTTTCTCTGGACCCCAGAGCCTGGCCTACATCCCAGGCCCGCTATCTGTGTATGCACGGCCCCTCACGGGTCCTGGCCATGGTGCAGCATGAGAAGGGATGGGAATCAAGTGCTCCTAAGAACCAGGGGCCTCATTCTGATGGACTTTGTCTGCATTCCAGGGGAATGAGATCAACCACCAGAAAAGAAATAAGGTGAGCATATGTGGCGCTTCCCACAGGGAAGGGTAGGGAGTGGGCCTCAGAGATGTCCCTGGGAAGAACATTGCTTGGCTCCATCCCCTCCACCTCACATTTCCTGGGATCCCTTGAGAAGAAAGCAGTGCAAGTCCCATCCCGTTAGAAGATGGGGACAGATGCATGGCATCCAGGAAAACTTCCCGCAGGAGAGGCTACTGATATTCATCTCTGAGAATAGGTGGAGACCAGATGAATCTGCAGGCAGGAGGGTGGCCATGTTTGCCAGGACCTGGGATGGGTCCCCGGTCCCGCTCCTCAACCGTCACCAGGCCCTGCAGCTCCCCCCCTCACCCCAGGCTCCCTATGCATCCTGTGCTTCTCTCTCTGCTCAGGAATACCAAGTCATAACGGACATCATGCTGCTCCAGGTGGCTGCCGAGAATTACACCCTAGAGCCCGAGGATCCTTTTTGGGCCTGGTTCCAGGCTATGGAGCCGCTCAGCGAGGCTGAGAGGTGAGGCCCATCAGGAGCTGGGTCGGTGAGGTTCGGGGTGGACTCTTTCTGCTGGCCACTCCTGGGATCCTCCTTCCCTGGGCAGCCTCAGGCCTTGTTGCCGGGGCGCCTGACTCCAGCTGTGGGCAAACACTGGCAGGGACTCTTGAATGGAAGCTCCTGGGCAACTCACAGGTGTCCCTCTGTCCTTAGCTACACCCTGTCCTGCCAGCTGGAGCCCCGGTCCTAGCTGGTCAGCAGCACTCAAGAAGGAGAAGAACTGGCCGCAGTCAACCTCAGGGCTGAGCAAGTGTCCAGTGGCCCTGCAGGGATTCCTCAGCAGCTGCATCCTTGCGCCCATTTCCTCCACACCCCTTCCCCCCATCTATTTCCTTATGTAGGGGGCACCATTTAGTTGTTTTAAATAGTACCGTGATAGATTTGCATGTTAGGAGATTAAAGCCCTTGTTTTGTTTTAGAACCCATGTGTGTGGTTTGGGTCTTTTACTTCCTGCAGTAATGGAAAACTTGCACAGACTCTCATATTCGTTCCTGACCTAGGAAATCTCCCAGAGTCATCAGCTACTGTATGTGGGAGGAAGGAGAAGTGCCAGCCCTTCTCCCTAGCCACTGGAGGGCACCCCAAAATCCCCCTTACTCAGAGCACGGGTCCATTTCAGTCAATGAATTTGGGCAAACAGCAGAGACAGCCCCTCAGAACTCCTGAGATTTAGAGGTTGCAGGGACTTTCCCAGGAGTAGCAACAACCACTGAAAGTGGGAGTCTTTAAGACTTGTACGCCCCAGAACACCTTCCTGCCCCAGGACTGGGGTTGCCTTTCTCCGCTCTAAGGCCAGGAAGACTGTGTCCTGCTTCTTCCATTGAGATGCTTTTTTAGTTTTGTGTTTGGTTTTGGAACTTGTCGTATTGTAGTTCAGTCTCTGGAACTGCATCAGCACCTAGTGGGGAAAAACACGGAAGGAGATCAAATCCTGCGTGTGAAGGGGACAAAGCCAGAGGAAGATAATTTGCAGATGGACTCAGGGCAGGCAGGACTTTCCAGCCTCAGTCTCCTCGTTGGCCGTTTACCAAGTTTGGCATCTTTCTGGGATTCTTGTCAATGATCTCTGGATACCCTTTCCTGCTTGTTTTGTGTGTTGGGAAAAGATGGGAGGGGTACCTTAAAGGGCACACCTGAGCCTGGTTCCATGAACATCTATGCTGACCTAGGAGCCAGGATTTCCAGCCTTCGTGCATCTCCTTATGTGGTTCTTCTGAAGCAGCAGTTCCCTCCAGGCCCCAGGCTCTGGGTCAGATGCACAATAGCTACTGTTCCCTGGCTGGCATCTGATGGATCAGGGATGGGTTCTCTCTTGCCAGGATAATGGGATTTTTTTTTAAATTTTTTTATTATGTTTTGTTATTCCCCATACAGTACATCATTAGTTTTTGATGTAGTGTTCCATGATTCATTGTTTGCGTATAACACCCAGTGCTCCATGCAATACGTGCCCTCCTTAATACCCAGCACCGGCCTAGCCCAATCCCCCACCCCCTCCCCTCTGAAACCCTCAGTTTGTTTCCCAGAGTCCATAGGGGAAGACTTTTTTAAACAAACCCAATTTGATGAGTTTTGAGACATGTATATACCCATGATAATGAACATAGTCATCATTCTCAAAAAATTCCCTGATGCCCATACAATCCTTCCCTCCCCCAACCATCCCGTCACCAGGTAATCACTGGCCTACTTTCTGTCTGTCTGTCTGTCTGTTGGTTGGTTTATTTTTATGCAAGGGTGCTCTTTATTTTTTTATTTAAATCCAATTAATTAACATATAATGTATTATTTGTTTCAGAGGTAGAGGCCAGTGATTCATCAGTCTCATATAATACACAGTGCTCATTACATCACGTGCCCTCCTTAATGCCCAGCACCCGGTTACCCCATCCCCCACCACCTCCCCTCCAGCAACCCTCAGTTTGTTTCCTATGATTAAGAGCCTCTTATGGCCTGTCTCCCTCTCTCTCATCTTGTTGTATTTTTCCTCTCTTCCCCATGATCCTCTGTTTTGTTTCTTTAATTCCACGTATGCATGAGATCATATAATTGTCTTTCTCTGATTAATTTATTTTGCTTAGCGTAATCCCTCCAGTTCCATCTACATCATTGCAAATGGCAAGATTTCATTGTTTTGATGGCTGAGTAGTATTCCATTATACATACCACGTATATATATTCCATTCCATATATACCACATCTTCTTTATCCATTCATCTGTCAATGGACATCTGGGCTCTTTCCATAGTTTGGCTGGTGTGGACATTGCTGCTATAAACATTGGGATGCAGGTGCCCCTTCGGGTCACTATATTTGTATCTTTGGGATAAATACCTAGTAGTGCAATTGCTGGGTCATAGGGAAGTTCTGTTTTTAACTTTTTGAGGAACCTCCAAATTCTTCTCCAGAATTAGGTACCAGTTTCCACTCCCGCCAACAGGGCAAGAGGGTTCCCCTTTCTCCTCATCCTTGCCAACATCTGTCATTTCCTGACTTGTTAATGAGGTGGTATCTCATTATGATTTTGATTTGTATTTCCCAAGTGATATTTAACATTTTTCATGTGTCTGTTGTCCATTTGTATGTTTTCTTTGGAGAATGTCTATTCGTGTCTTCTGCCCATTTCTTGCTTGGATTATTTATTCTTTGGGTGTTGAATTTGATAAGTTCTTTATAGATTTTGGATATTAGCCCTTTATCTGATTAAGACATTTGCAGATATCTTCTCCCATTCCGTGGGCTGCCTCTTAGTTTTTTTGACTGTTTCCTTGGCTGTGCAGAAGCTTTTTATCTTGATGAAGTCCCACAAGTTCATTTTTTCTTTTGTTTCCCTTGCCTTTGGAGATGTGTCATGAAAAAGGTTGCTGTCCTAGAGGTTGCTGCCTATGCTCTCCTCTAGGATTCTGATGGATTCCTGTCTCACACTTAGGTCTTTCATCCATTTGGAGTTTATCTTTGTGTATGGTGTGAGAGAGTGGTCAAGTTTCATTCTTTTGCATGTAGCTGTCCAATTTTCCCAACACCATTTGTTGAAGAGAGTGTCTTTTTTCCATTGGGTATTCAGTCCTGCTTTGTGGAAGATAAATTGACCATAGAGTCGAGGGTCCACTTCTGGATTCTCTGTTCTGTTCCATTGATCTATGTGTCTGTTTTTGTGCCGGTACCATACTGTCTTGATGATTACAGCTTTGTAATATAGCTTGAAGTCTGGAATCATGATGCCTCCAGCTTTGGATTTCTTTTGCAATATTACTTTTGCTATTTGGGGTCTTTTCTGGTTCCATACAAGTTTTAGGATTGTTTGCTCTGGGTCTATGGAAAATGCTGATGGTATTTTGATAGGGATTGTGTTGAATGTGTAGATTGCTTTGGGTAACATAGACATTTTAACAATATTTGTTCTTCCAATCCATGAGCATGGAATGTTTTTCCATTTCTTTGTGTCTTCCTCGATTTCTTTCATAAGGTTCTATAATTTTCAGAGTACAGACCCTTTACCTCTTTGGTTCTGTTTATTCCTAGGTAATTTAATGGGTTTTTTGGGCAACTGTAAATGGGATCGATGCCTTCTCTTTCATCTGCCTCATTCTTAGTGTATCAAAATGCAACTGACTTCTGTGCACTGATTTCATATCCTGCCACTTTGCTGAATTCCTGTATGAGTCCTAGCAATTTTTGGGTGGAGTCTTTGGGACTTTCTCCATAGAGTACCTTGTTTGACTTCTTCTTTGCCAGTTTGGATGTCTTTTCTTTCTGTTGTCTGATTGCTGAGGCGAGGACTTCCAGTACTATGTGGAACAACAGTAGTGAGAGTGGACAGCCTTGTCATGTTCCTGACCTTACGGGAAAAGCTCTCAGATTTTCAGCACTGAGGATGATATTTGCCATGGGTTTTTCATATGTGGCTTTTATGATGCTGAGGCATGTTCCCTCTATCCCTACACAGCAGAGAGTTTTTATCAAGAAAAGATTTTGTATTTTCTTAAATGCTTTTTCTGCATCAATTGAGAGGATCGTATGGTTCTTGGCCTTTCTTTTATTAATGTGGTGTATCACATTGATTGATTTGCAGATGTTGAACCATCCTTGCAGCCCAGGAACAAATCCTAAATGGTCACGGTGAATTATCCTTTCAATGTACTGTTGGATCCTATTAGCTAGTATCTTGGTGAGAATTTTTGCATCGATGTTCATCAGGAATATTGGTCTGTAATTCTCCTTTTTGGTGGGGTCTTTGGTTTGGGGATCAATGTAGTGCTGGCCTCATAGAAAGAGTTTGGAAGTTTTCCTTCCATTTCTATTTTTTGAAACAGCTTCAGGAGAATAAGTTATTAATGCTTCTTTATATGTTTGGTTTCCGCTGGTAGGCCATCTGGTCCTGGACTCTTGTTTGTTGGGAGATTCTTAATTACTGCTTCAATTTCTTTGCTGATTATGGGTCTGTTCAGGTTTTCTATTTCTTCCTGTTTCAGTTTTGGTAGTTTATATGTTTCTGGGAATGCATCCATTTCTTCCAGATTGCCAAGTTTGTTGGCACATAATTGCTCATAATATGTTCTTATAATTGTTTGTATTTCTTCAGTGTTGGTTGTGATCTCTCCTCTTTCGTTTGTGATTTTGAGTCCTTTCTCTTTTCTTTTGGATAAGTCTGGCTAGGGTTTATCAACCTTATTCTTTCAAAGAATGAGCTCCTAGTTTTGTTGATCTGTTCTACTGTTCTTTTGATTTCTATATCATTGATTTCTGTTCTAATCTTTGTTATTTCTCTTCTCCTGCTGGCGTTAGGCTTTATTTGCTGGGTTTTTTCCCCATCTCCTTTAGGAGTAAGGTTAGGATGTGTATTTGAGAATTTTCTTGTTTCTTGAGAAAGATCGGTATTGCTATATACTTCCCTCTTAGGACTACCTTTGCTGCATTCCAAAGGTTCTGAACTGTCGTGTTTTCATTTTCATTTGCTTCCATTTTTTTTTTAATTCTTTAATTTTCTGCTTGGCGCCTTCATTCTTCAGTAAGATGTTCTTTAAGCTGGGGCGCCTGGGTGGCACAGCGGTTAAGCGTCTGCCTTCGGCTCAGGGCGTGATCCCGGCATTATGGGATCGAGCCCCACATCAGGCTCCTCCGCTATGAGCCTGCTTCTTCCTCTCCCACTCCCCCTGGTTGTGTTCCCTCTCTCGCTGGCTGTCTCTGTCTCTGTCAAATAAATAAATAAAATCTTAAAAAAAAAAAAAAGATGTTCTTTAAGCTCCATGTATTTGTGGTCTTCCAAATTTTTTCTTATGGTTGACTTTAAGTTTTACAGCATTGTGGGGGCGCCTGGGTGGCACAGCTGTTAAGCGTCTGCCTTCGGCTCAGGACGTGATCCCGGCGTTATGGGATCGAGCCCCACATCAGGCTCCTCCACTATGAGCCTGCTTCTTCCTCTCCCACTCCCCCTGCTTGTGTTCCCTCTCTCGCTGGCTGTCTCTGTCAAATAAATAAATAAAATCTTAAGAAAAAAGAAAAAAAAAGTTTTACATTATTGTGGTCTGAAAACATGTAGGGAACCATCCCAGTCTTTTGGTACCTGTTGAGACTTGATTTGTGACCCAGTATGTGATCTATTCTGGACAATGTTCCATGTGCACTTGAGAAGAATGTGCATTCTGCTCCTTTAGGATGAAGTGCTCTGAATATATCTCTAAAGTCCATCTGGTCCAGTGTGTCATCCAAAGCCCTTGTTTTTTGATGCAAAGAGTGAGATCTTGTTGATTGTTGATCTTCTGCTTAGATCATCTGTCTATTGCTCTTTGCAAATTGAAGGGTAAGAAATCAGAGAAAGACAAACCTTATGAGACTCTTGACTCTGGGAAACAACCTGAGGGTTGCAGAAGGGGAGTTGGGTGGGCGGATGGGGTAACTGGGTGATGGGCATTAAGGAGGGCACGTGATGTACTGAGCACTGGGTATTATATTCAACTGATGAATCACTAAACTTCACCTCTGAAACATATACTATACATTAATTAAAAAAAAAAAGCAGGTAGATAGAGCAATGGAACAGAAGAGAGAGCCCCCAAATAAATTCACACATACATGGATAAATGATCTTTGATGAGGGTGCCAAGAGTACACAATGAGGAAAGGATAGTCTCTTTAACAATCAACAGAATGAAAAGGCAGTCTATAGAATGGGAGAATCCAATTGCAAACCTTGTATCAGAAAAGAGACTAGGGGCCCTGGGTGGCTCAGCTGATTAAGCATCCAACTCTTGATTTCAGCTTAGGGCATGATCTCAGGGTTATGAGTTCAAGCCCTGCTTTGGCCTCCATACTCATTTTGGATTCTGCTCGAGATTCTCTACCTTGTCCTATGCCCCACCTACTACTTGCTCACTCTCTCTCTAAAAAATAAAATCTTTAAAAAATAAAAAAGAGGCTAATATCCAAAATATATAAGAAACTGCTACTAATCATTAAAATAAAAGTGTTTAATCCAGGGGCGCCTGAATAACTCAGTTGGTTAAGCATCTGCTTTCTGCTCAGGTGATGATCCCGGAGTCTTGGAATCAAGTCCCACATCAGGCTCCCTGCTCAGCAGAGTCTGCTTCTCCCTCTGACCCTCCCTTCTCTTGTGCTTTCTCTCTCTCTCTCTCTCAAAATAAATGAATCTTTTAAGAAAGTGTTTAACCCAACATAAAAATGGGCTAAATATTTCAATAGACATTTTTCCAATGAAGAAATACAAATGGCTGACAGACATATGAAAAGCAGCTCAGCATCATTAATCATCAGAGAAATCCAAATCAAAGAACAATATCATGTCACCTGTTAGGATGGTTTATATATATGTTGGTAAGAAAATGGAAATTTGAACATTCATATACTGTTAGTGAGAATGTAAAATGGTACAGCCATTATGGAAAACAGTACTGAGTTTCCTCAGATAATTGCAAATAGAACCACCATATGATCCAGTAATCACATATCTAGGGATACATCCAAAGGAAATGAAATCAGTAGATGACCCTAGTATTTGTTATGATAGTCCCCAACTCCTGTGTCGTGTTGAATTCAGAGGAAAAAATTTTATCTTCCATCACTATTATGTTAACTATAAACTGTAAGTGTCCTTCATCAAGTTGACAAAGTCTTTCTTAATTCTTATTTTGCTGAGAGTTTTTAAAATCTTGAATGTATGTTGAATTGTCCTAAATGCTTTTTCTGTATCTGCTGAAATGATCAAGATTCTTCTTCTTCAGTCCATTGACTTGGGAATTACTGTATCAGTTTCCCATTGCTGTAACCAATTACCACAAATGTATTGCCTTCAAACCTCATAAATATAGTGTCTTACACTTCTGCAGGTCAGAGTCTCATATGGGCCTCACTGGACTAAAATAAATACGTCTGTAGGGTGTTCCTTTTTGGAAGCGCTGGGAGAGAATCTGGTTCCTGGCTTTTTCTAGCTTCTAGAGGTTGTCTACACTCCCTGCTTAGTTGCCCCTTCCACCTCTAATGCCAGCAATAGCTGACTGACTTCCCCACATCGTAGTGGACTCTTCTGCTGCACTTCCACTTTTCATGACCTTGTGACCACTTGGATAATCCAGGATCATCTCCTGATTTTAATGTGAGCTGATTGGCAACCTAATTCCATCTGCAACTTTAATTCCCCTTCCCCATGTAAGGCAACATGCGGGCAGATTCCAAGGATTAGAACATGGACATTTGTGGGGGGCATCATTCTGCTAGAGATGGTACCCAGGGCTGAGTGTCAAGGAGCAGGGACATATATGAATGCAGGAGCCCATCTCCCCATGGTGCTTAGGGAGAGAATAAGAGGGACTTAGGGTTGCCCCTTTCTGGAATCTCAGGGAGCAGAGCTCTTGAGCATCTATACACGACCTGTGCCCCTCTCATTGTGCTCCTCACTTTCTGCACAGATGAGAGCTGAACTTTTCTGGGTGGAAGATTTGTGGGGGGCCCCTCATTCAGCTCTGGTCCACTCCCTCATTCACCCAACTCACTGTTCTACTTGTCCCTCCCCCGTGCCAGGGTCTGTGGTCCAGGTGGGGTTGACTCAGCCACCCTCAGTGTCCAAGGGCCAAGGAGAGATGGCCACCAGCACGTGCACTAGGGGAGCAGCTCAGCTTCAGCAACACCTGGGCTTTGTTGCCAAACTCCTGACCCCCAGATTTGCAATTGCCTCTCAGAAGAGATTCCTGGGCTCCAGGTCAGGCAGCCAGGCTTCTTGATCTCTGGGCTTCAGCCTGGAAAAGAGGCTGATTATTACTGCTTAGTGTGGGACAGCAGCTTGATGCCTACATTGTCCTCAAGGCTCACAGGGAAGTGAGATAAAAACCTGTTGGCTGTCTGTACCTTCTCACTGTCCAGAGTTATTGCTGTCATTTTGTGGCCAAGTGGCTGCTGCTGAGTTCTGGAGTAGTGTAATGGGGGCCGTCCTTTCTCCTCTGGTTCTCTGATACTGTGTGGTTGATGCACCCCCATTTCTAAGATCCTGGGTATGGTTTGCTGACCCAGCTGTCCACAATTTTTGGAGCTTTTGGTCAGATCACTCAGTCCTGCACTGGAAGTATTGGTGTGGATTATTATGTTAGTGACTGGAACCAGCTTTGCTCTGGGAAAAAAATGCAGAGTCCCTCTTCTTCCCTTGAAAGTTCTGCTTCCCTCCAATTTCCTGATACTATATGTGTACACCCAAACAACAGACCCAATCAACCCTTGGGTCCAGTATCAGGCAGAGGTTAACTGGCGTGTGCCAAAGAGGGCTGGGTGGTCCCTCCCATTCCTCAGAGTGGAGCACCCACAAGATGTGCTTAGCTCTCTCTCCCTGTCCTTGAGGCCTTCCCTATTTTGTCCCCCAATCAGGAATGATGGAGAGAGAGCAACACAGGATGAGGTGAAGGGGATCCCCCTGACTGCCACAGTGGAGAGTGGGTTGGTCTTGGGTGATCTGTCATGGTCTTTGGTCCTTCTGCTGTTCTTTTATTTTTTTTTTAAGATTTTATTTATTTATTTGACAGAGAGATAGGCAGCGAGAGAGGGAACACAAGCAGGGGGAGTGGGAGAGGAAGAAGCAGGCTCCCAGCAGAGGAGCCCGATGTGGGACTCGATCCCGGAACGCCGGGATCACGCCCTGAGCCGAAGGCAGACGCTTAACGACTGCGCTACCCAGGGGCCCCTTCTGCTGTTCTGAATCTGGAACAAGTTCTCTCTGAGGTTGGCTTCCCTCTGGATCCCCCTCTACAGTGATCTACAATGGAGGAAGAAGCTGTGGAGGTCACTTCACTGAGTGCAAGGCTGTGGAAGAGGCTGCAGTCTTAAGAGGAGGCTCCTGGGCAGTGAAGAGACCCCCCTCTGGGAGGAGGGGATAGTGGACAGGTGGATGGGCATGCAACTCTCTCTCCAAGGTCCCCTTCTGTATGTACATCTGGCCCTAACACAGCAGGAGGAGTTGTGGGCCTGCCTTGCCACAAACCCCTGGGGTACATCAGCTGTGGGAGGCCATCAAGGGGAGGGGAAGGATCTGCATGACTTCCCTGTCCTCCCTTTGAGTGGGGCAAGTAGGTAAAATCGACTTTGGGCCCCGCAGGAAGCAGAACTCGAAGGGTCTTTCCATCACAGCCCCGTCCTCTTTCCTCCCCACTCCTCTCACTCTCTGCTCAGGTGATTTGTTGACACTGGATCAGGGGAGGCCCTGCCACTTCCTTCTTATAGACATCATATGACCTCAGACTCACCATCCCTGTGTCTCTTTCCATTTCAGGGCCCTGGGCACAGTCTACACCGTCTCGGGAATCTCAGTGTCGGGGGCTCCTGGACAGAGAGGTGCTGTGTCTCGCACTGGGCTCGCAGTGCGTCATTGGACTTTGGCACAGGATGAATGCTGTCCTCAAAACTGTGACCCTCTGAAGCCCCCGCACTTAGCTTCCTCTGGTATTCTGGTGATGCATGCTGCTTCAGTTAGTTGTGAAAAGTCCTATTCAACGGAAAACTGAGTATATTTAGAATGATGTGTTCATTGAATAGATCGATGTAAGAAGTGACCTCTAAGGATTCATGTGTGAGTTCTTTTCTCTAGGAAATTGTCTTGATGACTCATCCCATGTCTTCCGTGACTGTAGGATTAACCATGCTTTTTTGCCTCAATTTGGACAAGTCACTTAACTCCTTTGCAGGTAGGCTGCATGCAGAGGTGACCAAACTTATTTTACAAGTTTGGACTAAATGAACAAATGCATTGACTGCTTAGGACATGTGGAAGACCGCTTAGGACATGTGGAAGACCCCTGAGGGTGGGTCTTTGGAAAAACCCTGAGAGACCGTGGTCAACCTGGCCGGGAGGGCAGTGACACCACAGTGCTACTATGTATCCTACATCCGCTAGACTCCAGGAGAGACATCCAGCTGTAGCCACCCATGTTTTAAGAAAAAGTGGCAGGGAAAAAGACAAAATGTCAGACACAAAAGAAAGAACTGAGAAAATAATGCCCATAACATAGGTTGACTGGGGTTGACTGTGACAATGGAGAGAGACAGCTGTGACAAGACAAGGATCTCAGAGCTGCAGAGAGGCGCATGCCTCTCTGAGTGATCATGCTTTGCTCAGAGGACATGACCCAGTAATGTGAGACTAGGCTGTCAGTAGGCCACCAACCAACATTTAGTGAAGGGTAGCATGACAGATACATCCCAAGATCTTACATGAATACAACTTCTCTCTCTCCTCACAAATGCCCCCTTGAGGAATGACTGTTAGTCCTGTTTTCGACATGAGGAGACATCTCCTAGAAATGTTTTTTGATCCTGCTGTGTGTCATGTGGTGTGAATGGCAGAGCGAGGCATGGTGCAGACCATGCAGATTCAGATCCTGCACCCTCCCCACTGCAACGTGTTGTCCTCACTGCACTGTCTCTGGAGAATCTCTGTCCCGTTCACCAGGTGCAAGGAGGTAAGTGCAGGATTACTGGTAAGAACTTCACATTCTCTCCCTCCATGGATCCTAATTATTCTTGGGAAGATATACATAAAATAACCACACAATAAAAAGGTCAACTAATAGGAGATCCCTGAAAAAGATGACCTGGGCACAGCTCTAGTCAGAGAGATTTTGGGAGGTTCTCTGGAAGAGGGGCTGACTGAACCCCTATCTGAGGAATGCATTCGGGTAACTTGGGGTGCAGCCTGGGTAGTGGCTGGAGTGGTGATGCCTGCAGAAAGAACATCGTATGGATGGAATCAGGAGGCGATGAGGAAAGTTTGAGGACGAGGCGATGGGAGGTCAATGTGACTGGAGCTGTTTCGCAGTCAACAGACAACTCGTAACCAACCAAGCAAACCGCATGCTGCCTAGACACAGCTCAGTGCGGTCAACTCAAAGCCACAGTAATGCTGTCGTGAGGCTCAGACTTCCACTGTGACATGAGGCCCAGCGAGAAGCCGAGTCCTTCCCAACCCGTCTGCTGCACACACGTCAGTGTGATGTACGTGTCTGGAGTGGTCTCCAGGCAAACAGGATGATGAAAATCAGCTACTTCCTCTTGACTGCTCTAGCGAGGCCTTGGGCAATTTGGAGCAATTTTACATGTATTTTTTTTATTTTTTTTTAAAGATTTTATTTATTTGACAGAGAGAGAGACAGCGAGAGAGGGAACACAAGCAGGAGGAGTGGGAGAGGAAGAAGCAGGCCTCCCGCCAAGCAGGGAGCCCGATGCGGGGCTCGATCCCAGGCCCCTGGGATAATGACCTGAGCCGAAGGCAGACGCTTAACGACTGAGCCCCCCCGGTGCCTGTACATATATTTTAAAGATACAGTGTGGATTTAGAATGATAGGCAGCTTTACACCATATCTTGGAATCTCTGTATATCTTCATGTTTTCTTTCTATATAGTTCAAGCCTTATCAAGATAAGTAAAATATACATGGCCAAAGATAATTGATTTTATTCCCAAATAACTTTCTCTATGACTGTGAAGATGAATTAAGTAAATTTACAAGTTCAAGAAATCATACATATATTAAATATCCAAACTCTACCATTACAAAATTGTGCATATGATAAGCTTTAGTTTTTTTTTAAGTTGGAGGAAGAATATAACAACAAAGCCCTGTTTAATGACCTAAATTCAACCTGAGGATCTGGTTGGTCACTATTATCCAGAGGTGCCACGTCATATTATTCAGTATACGATTTTAAGAAAATTCTTTTATTTTTTTTAAATTTAATTCCTTTTAAAGTGACGCTCTATTTTGAAGTTGAATTTCATGTCTGTGACCTAACAGTGTGCACACAACTGCATGAGGAGTCTCTCTGAGACACAGTTTACGTTGAACTGTGATTCCTGCAAACACCTGAGGATAATCAGTCATGGACTGTGGCTTGAGTATGAGTATGATGTGGTGAGTGACTTTAGTGCAAATGGCAGCTTAAAGACCTCCAAAAATTCTCTCCTCAAAAAAAAATCAATGAGGAAACTGGCAAAAATTGCCACCAACATCTTAAGAACTCTGGAAATAAACTCAAACTTGCAGCAGTAGAGGGAATGTTGATACTGGTGGAAGAGGGAGGAAAAAAAACAGGTGAGTCTCAGTCAGAACCATGAGTTTTGTGCTGTTTTAACATGGCCTAGTCCCATCCCCTGCCCTGTGGCTCCAGAGTAGTTCAGAAAACTAAAGCCCATGTTCACAGTGAAAGACAGCAATGCGGCAGCCACTGGAGAGAACAGAATGGGTCCGGAGCTCCCTCAAAACCTCATTTCTAGAGAATTACCACTAATGGGTCTGAGGGATGTCTGCAAGACCCTACTTGTTTGACTGTTTGTGTTTAATCTCACTTGGAGCTTGCCCAGAACAAAAAGCCTTTTCCCAGCATAATTGTCAAAAAGGAAATTATAGGCAGTTGCTTAACTTGTGGTTGGTTGGTTAAAGTGATAGATATTAGTTGGAGCAAACAATAGAGTAATAGAAAGCTTACAAGGACCACCAAAAAATGAGATTTCCATGAGGGGATTTGAAAAGTTCTGACTTATTCTTACGAATCTAGAACACTGTAAGCATACCCAGGAGAGATCCTAGAAGGCCCTTAGCTCTCCCCCTGCCTGACCTGGATGTTCTTCACAAGCAACAATGAAGGTTTTCAGCTACCAGCTGAATTTTGAAGATACGATTCAACATGCTCACGAAGCCCTTCGACAAAGACTGAATGACTTAGTTCTAGGCTGTTCGTGAGATCTCTCTCCGGCCAATAGCTGACCGCCATAGAGCTGAGCAGGGACTACAGTGGTCACACGTGACAAAGAATACAGACTTTGGAGAATTAGTTCATTAAAGTCACTAATGAGAAAGCAATGACAAAAAATAGCAAAGCCAACAAATCCTAGGGAAGAGTGAGAATCCGATTTCTAGAGTTGTCATATGATATTATTTTAAATAACCAATTTACAGTCCCCCTCCCCAGTAACAAGATACCTGCAGGGAAACCAGAAGTCTGACTGTGCAGAAAAAAGTTGGCATACCAGGGCCAAGTGTGCTTTCCTATGACAGGCCTGCTTGTCAGACTGACCCTGTCTGAAGTCTGGGAACTTGGAATCAAGAGGGTCCCCACCATTCTCTGGTAAGTGTGGCTTGCTGTGCCTAGACTGTTGGTGCAAACCCTGTGGTTTATGCAGAACATATCTTTGCTGATAGAACTCTGAAATTCAGGTATGTGCTAGGCAGAGGGTGCCTAAATGACCAATTCCCACTAAAAACCTCTGAGTACAAAGTCTCTAATGAGCTTTCCTGGAAGATGTTTCACACTTTATTGCTGGAGGAATGAAGTGTACCTTTGTGATGCCACTGGAGCAGTTCTCTTGAAAGCTTGTGGCTGGTTTTCTCTGAACCTCCCATGCACCTTTCCCTTTGCTTATTTTGCTTAGTGTGCTTTCACTGTAATAAATCATAACTATCAGGATGGCTATATACTGAGTTCAGTTAGTCTTTCTAGAGGGACGGATGTTGAAGGTGCTCTTGGGCTGTCCCCCACACATAAGCTGATATACAAGGAGAAAAAAGCAATGAATACACACTGTCCCTAAGCAAAGTCCAGACACTGGACTTACGAGACAGATACTTTGTATCAGCTCTTTTAAGTATATGTAAAGAATTAAGGGAAATGATATTTAAAGAACTAAAACATAGTATGAGAATTATATCTCTCCAAGTAGAGAATAACAATAAAAAAGATGTGAATTATAAAAGAGAAACAGATATTCTGGAGTTGAAAAGTATAGTAACAACTGAAAATGTCACTAAAGGGGCTTGTATTCACTTCCTAGGACCATTGTAAGAAATTACTACACTTTACATGGGCTAAAACAATAGAAATTTACTCTTTCACACATCTGAAGGCTGGAAATCTGAAGTCAAGCTATAACTTAGGCTCTGCTTCCTATTGAAAGAGCTAGAGAACTATCTTTCCTTGCCCCTTGCTATCTTTTGGTAGTTTCTGGAAATTCATGGCTTTCCTTGGATTGCATCTGCATCACTCTAAACCCTGCCTCTGTCATCACATGGTGGCTTTCTCCCCTCTGTGTCTGTGTGTCCAAACCTCCCTGCTCTTATAAGGACAGCAGCCATTCAATCAGGGCACACTCTAATCCAGTGTAACCTTATCTTGATTATATCTGCAAAGACCTTATTTCCAAATAAGGATACTTTCACAGGTACTGTGGGGTACAACTTTAATGTATAATTTGGGGAGACACAAAGCCACAACAAAGCTGAACAACAGATTTGAGCAGGAAAAAGACAAAAATTTGAAGATAGATTAATAGAGATCCAGTCTGATGAACAGTGAGTTAAAAAATATGGATGGGAGAAAAAAATAGCAGAGCCTCGCGGACCTGTATAATACAATAAGCATGCCAACATATGCACAAAGAAAAGTCCCCAGAAAAATAAAAGACAGGGAATGAAATATAAAATAAGTAAAAGATAAAATAAATAAAAGAGAGGGACAGTGAAGATATGTGAAGTAACAATAGCCAAAATCTCACCAAATTTCATGAGAAACATTAATAAAAATATTCAAGAAGTTCAAAAAAGTCCAAGCAGGATAAACCCACCTCATAATAAAATTGTTCAAGGCCAAAGACAAAGAGAAAATCATGAAAGCAACTAATCATTTACAAAGGCTCCTCAATTTTATGGCTAATTTTCATCAGACACCAGAGGCCAGAAGGCAGTGGGATGACATGAAAAGTGCCAAAAGACAGAAACTGTCAACCAAGAGCTCTGTATCTAGCAGATGTCTTTCAGTAATAAAGGAGACATTGAGACATTCCCAGATAACATTTGAGAGAACCCACTGCTTTCACAAGGCCTACAAAGAAATACTAAGGGCCCTTCAAGCTGAAATGAAAAGACAACAGAGTAACTTAAATCTACATGAAGAAATAAAGAGTTGCATAGGTTAATATACAAGAAAGTGTAAATATATAAGTATGTATATGTTGGCTAATGAATTTAAATAAAAAATATAAAAGTATGTAAGATGTGTATAATTGTAAACAATGTATTATTTTCTCCTGATTTAAAAGGCACCACCTGAAGTCAATATTATAAACATGCTGACGAGCACACAGTGTATAAAGATATAATTTGTATGACCATGGCAATAAGGGGAGGGTGTGCATTGAATCTACATGAAGGTAGTTTCTATATGCCATGGAAATTAATCTGGTATTAATCCAATTAGAATGTTATAATTTAAGGTGTTAATTATAATCTGAGGAAAGCTACTAAGAACATAACCCAGAATATATAGCAAAAGAAGCACCATGGAAATGTATTCGGTACGCTAGAACATAACATAAAAAACCGGTAATGGAGGACTATTAGAAAAGAGATGACATATACAGCCAAAAAACCAAACCAAAACAAAAAACAGATACCAATGCTAGCTGATTAGTAATGAAATATTCATGGATTATATACTCCAATTCAGAGGCAGATATTGGCAGAATGGATTTAAAAAAACCCTATAATCTCTATTTGCTGCCTATGAGGGAGTCACGCTTTAAGTCTAAGACAGAGAGGTTGAAAATAAAAGGAAAATAAATGCTAAGCAAGTAGTAACCAAAAGAGAACGAGACTGGCTTTGATAATATAAGACAAACTTTTATGACATTTTTCTTCTAGAAAAAAAAAGGACATTTTATAATGACAAAAGGGCCCATCCTTCGAGATTATGAACGTTTTACAAGAGAACTCCAAAATACATAAAACAAAATGACAAAAATGAAGAGAAACAGACCCCTCAACAATTGGAGACTTCAATATTCAACTTCCAATAGTGAAAAGTCATTTCTTGTGATGCTCACAGGGTGGGAGGAGTAGGGGCTGAGATCCATATTTCATGGTGCAGGTACTGAAATTTAGAGATTAAGTGACTTTCTCAGAGTTGCAGCTCAACTGCAACTGAATGATGGTTCTGAGTCAGGGGATACAGACGGTTCCCTGGACATAGAGATCCCTGATCACCTGAATACGAGATCAGGTCCTGGACACCTGAATTGAGCCCTTTCCTCACTCCCTTGCTCATATCCTCTTGCCCCAAGGTTTCTGCAGGCAGACACCTGGTATGTCAAGGAGGTGCCTGCACCAAGAGGATGGCTCAAATCCTGACCCAACTCCTCGCTCTGTGTTTCAATCCCTGACTCAAAATACATTGTCTTTCCTCCAAATGAAGAACAACCCCTGATGGAGTGGGGGGATCTGAGCATGTCTCCATCTCCGCTCATTTGCCCCAGCACTTGATTCTATCTGCTGCCTTTCAGTGAGACTCCCTGGTGGTCAGGTGATCACCCTGAATGACCAGTAGTCTGCTTGCCTCCCAACTGGCTCAGAACCCAGGACATTCTAAACCAACTGCCCACGTGACAGTTGCCCAAAGAACTAGCTTCGTCTTCAACTGACCAAACTTGGATGATGAGCAGTTCATTAACTAGGAGAGGGGTCTGCCAGGCTGGACTTTTGTGGCTTAGTGGATGAAATCTACACAGCTCCAGTGTCTCCCTGACTATCTGACCCACCCTCTGAGCAGCCACTATGGAAGGCATGGCTGAGAGCAGGAAGTAGCCACACTGGCCCTTGAGTATGCACCTTCCCTGCTCACTCCTTCCTTTCCAACATCCAGTGTCTTTTGTACAAACCACAGTCCTTCTTCTTGAATCTAATTACTGATTTTACTCCCATGCCACCTTCAATGGAGTAGTTAGTGGGGGTGATATTTGTGGCCCTACCATGTTGTTTGGTCAGATGCCCATTTCAATGTGGCTGAACCACTGTGGGCACAGCCAGCAGAACAGTGGACAGCCAGCAGATCTTCTTAAACACAAATAGTTATATTGTGAATCCCGTGTTTGAATCCCTTAGGATCTTTTTCTTTTTATAACCTGAGCCACAATCCTAGAAAACATACTGAAAATAGAACTGTTGATATGCAGCTGAGAGAAGACCCTGGGAGCACATTCATTCATTCCTATGCTGCACTTCTGTTCTATGAGCAAAGAGGGGTATTATGATCTGTGATGGGGCTGTGATTTTATGAGGATGAGACAATGTAGAAAGGCAGCACAGCACAGGGACGGAGAGAGAGAGCATGAGAGCTGGTGTCTGGTGGCTGGTATCAACTCATGCTAGAAGACACATGTACCTGGGAAAGTTACTTAACCCCTTTGTCCCTGGTTCCCTGTTCTGCGGCATGAGGCCTATTTACTAGTATTCCCTTACGAAGCTTAATATAAGACAGTCCAGACAGCGCCTGGAGAAAATGACCGGTGCTGCGTAAGTGCTACATAAGTGTTCCAGCATTAACTGTCTGCAAGAATAAGCAAGGAATACAGGAGTGGCTGCCTCCGGAGAGGAAACTCGAACAGATACAGGGCAGGGGAGGGTGCAAGGTGACATTTCAGCCCTCACATGGGCATGATGCTTTACAGCTCATGGAGAGTATCTGTCATCATTTCCTGTCATCCCCCATCATCCTCATGGGTTATGCAGGGTAGGTGCTGTGACCCCTGTTTTGTGATTCATGGCTCTAAATTGTAGAGATTTTAAATGACGCCTGGAGTCACAAGGCTGATGACAGATCTGAGATAGGAAAGTAGTTGTTTCCTTGGGGACAGAGATCCCTGAACAACCCCTACCGCCTTCCCTGAGTCCTCCAGATCATGTGCTGGACTTCTGAACCAAGGGCTACCCTCCCTCCATTCCCCAAATTTTCCTGCCCCAAAGTTGCTGTCAGGACATAGAAGGTGCTGGAGCCAAGAGAAGGGCACATGCCTCCACCCAAACATTTCAATCTCTGACCCAAAAGCTATGATATTTTCCTGAAAGGAAGTCCCTTAACAGGTCAGGGGGAAAATCCCTCCTCCTCCCACATCATCACACATCAGCTGCCTCAAGGCAGACCGACGGTGTGACCAGTGCTCTGCTTGACTCCTATGTGGCCCAGAGCCCAGGATTTTCCAAGCCAACTTGCACATATAACTCCTCTCTAATGAATCAGCTTGGCCTTCAAGAACCAACCCTGGATGAACCACTAGCTAATGAGGAAAGTGACCTGATGGACTGGTGCTTTGCTGGTTTAATAGATGAAGCTGACATGTCCTCCACTGTCTTCTGACCACTGATCTGAGCAATAGCCTGAGCAGGCAGAGCCTACACTCTGAGTGTGCACTTCCCGCTCCCCAAACTCTGAAGTCTCTGTAGACTCCTCACCCTTCTCTAGACCTTGCAGTTGCAGGGAGAGAGTTTCTTCCCTCTGCCACCAAATGTTCATTCCACCAACCCAATGGCATTGTCCCTTCTCACCACTGTCCCAGGCAGCACCCAAACACCCAGTAATCCTGTTCACATCAACCAATGGAAATCACTCTATGAAATCCCAGTTTCATTCCTTTATAAAAACTCTGTGGATTTATAGACCGCTGATGTTTGGTTTTGGATCTTGACATCTACGTTCAGAAGAGTTAACCTGTGATTTCCCTTTACTGTGATGTCTATTGCTAGGTGGCATCCAAATTCTCCTGATCTGATGAAAGCAGTGTAGGTGTGTTCCCTCTGCATATGTTCTCTGGAAGAGGATGTCGGAGAGTGGCATCACTTCTAAAACACTTTGTAGAAATCAGAGAAACGATCTGTGCCTGAGTTTGTTTTGTAGAAAAAAATAGTTTTACATTTGTTTTTTAATTGATGTTTACTTTACATATTGTAAAGTCCCCGAATCTTAAATGTCTAGCTTTATGGTTTCCTGTAATATAAATGCATCTGTTGCCAACACCAATTTGACACACAGAGCATCTCCAGGACCCTGGCAGCCTCCTATAGAAGGAGTTAAGAATAATATCTAACTTATTAGGTTACATGAATAAAATCATCTACTCCATGTATAGTCTAGGCACAACGATTACACATAATTAGCTCAGAAAGAGTGTGGCAGCGTCCTTGGAAGGTAGTTATGTTGCCTGTATGTACTATTACCACCACCCTGTCTCCGCTTTTGTGGCCGCATGCATTAGCGGTCACCCCAGTGTTTGGTTGGTTTTCCTGCGGTGCCAACAAGGAAGTTAGGGAAGCAACGGAGAACATGTGCACTCGTTTGCTTTACCATTTTCATCCCAAGTGCCCTGCACTCACATTTCCTCTTCCTGTTCTTCTTTGCCCCAATTTGCTTTGTCTTTTCCTTCTTTTGAGTCCATTACAAAAAAATTTGTTCACAGCTGAAAGGAAGACAAGAATCAGGCATAACCAGAGCCACCCAGGGCAGGTAACCATTAAGTGGAGGATGCTGAGAGCAGATCCAGAATTCCCGGGGCCCCTCCAGCAGGGACCCTTCCGACTCCCAGCCCAGCTCCTGGCTGGGGCCATTCAGGGCTGCTCAGCAGGAGTCCGTGGTACAGACCCAGCGTAAGGGGCCAGAGCAACACTAAGAATGTGAATGAGGTAGGCTGCAGGAGGTTTTATAGACATTGATCCAAGGACCTTAAGTGCCTGTATGAGACCACATACTACAGGATGAGAATTATAAAGAGGGAATGGGGGAAGAGCTACAAAGAGGAGCTTATAGATAGCAAAAACAAAGTGAAAAGAGATGAAAGAGGAAATAAATTGCATGCACAGTTTTGCTCCCTGCATGTAATCCTGTGCATGGATAATTGTAGGAGTGGGGAGGAGGAAGCCTTGGGAAAGGACGGGGACAGTCAGGGTTGGGGTGAGAACTTGGACCCACTGCTCCTGGCAGGATAAAGGCCGACCTGGGGATGACTCTGTCTTCCCCTCTGCAATGAGGGAATGGGTCTCTGTGATCTGCAACATATTTTTTCCCGCCTTCAAATTTCATAACTGTGACCATGAATGAACTCCTGTGTCATCTTGTCCTTACAAGAAGGCAGTCACTGTCTGCATGCATTTCTGTGTGTGATGTTGCCTTCCTCGGTACTCATGACTCAGTACTCCCCTTCCACTTCTCTCCACTATTTAGTGTTCATCGTCCTTCTCCGTGTCAGCCTCTACCAGCCATGTTATTTTAAAATATGGGGACACCGGAGGAATGATCATGGGTATACTGCCACCCTCCCTCATCAATCAATTGATCAATTAACCAATCCATCCAAACCCAGGGGGCACCTGTAATGGGACTGGGGTTTTGTTGGGCCCTATGGGAGAGAATGGCAATGAGTTCCACATACTACCTGTCCTGTGCCTGGGGTAATTGCAGTTACTTGAAGATCGTTCTCAAAAAATCCCATAGGTTTCCTAGCCCCCTAGAGAGCATGAACATGAAATCAGAAGTAAGCTAACTTGTCTAAATTCCCTTAATCTATACGTGGGGCAACAGGGGCTCTACAGCTGATGCGATCACATAAACACACACTACCTGCCGGAGTTTGCCCTGAACCTTGGAAGGACTGGGAGGGTGGGCTTTGGGCAGGCCTGGGGTAGGCATGACCAAGGTGTGGGGGGCAGGGCCAATGTGTGGCTGAGGCAGTGGGTTCTGAGAGGAGCACCGACTCCCTGCCCTGCTGCCCAGAGAGAGGTCGTGTCCTGTGGCCAATGCCAGGTGACCAGGTCAGCAGGGCTGTAAAAGCTGGTGTGTGAAATAGGCCCAGCAGCTCCTCATACAGTCCTCTAGAATCCCTGCCGGCCATGGAGGGTCTCCAGGGCAGCTGCACATGGGCCTCTTTCAGATGGAAGCACATTCACAGTTCAGACTTGGGTGAGGTATGGAGGCTGGGATGAGCTAAAGGACATTGGAGCATATACATAATTTCAGAGGAAAGGTTCTTCAACTTACCTAGCTATGGAAGTGGCCTTTAAGGAGGAGCAAACAGGACAGGAACATAATGTTACTAGTCCTATATGTTAAAAGGGAGAGAGTTGACCTCTCATCTACCTCCTGGCTCATGCTAGAACTTTGTATCCAGATTCAAGTGTCTGTTGGGTCGCACCAGATTACATCCATCAAGGTTAATAACAAGAAAGATACCAAAATCCCAAGAGGTGCTAATGAAACAGAACCTAAGCTTTGACATCTGGCAGTGGGAAAGAGAAGGAAGTACAGGTTTCAGGGGAAAGAATTTTTTTTTTTTTTAAAGATTTTATTTATTTATTCGACAGAGATAGAGACAGCCAGCGAGAGAGGGAACACAAGCAGGGGGAGTGGGAGAGGAAGAAGCAGGCTCATAGCGGAGCAGCCTGATGTGGGGCTCGATCCCATAACGCCGGGATCACGCCCTGAGCCGAAGGCAGACGCTTAACCGCTGTGCCACCCAGGCGCCCCCATGGGAAAGAATTTTTAAATAGGAAAGCAAAAATGATTGCAAACACAGCACACCTGATGCTTATGGACTCCATTCCTCTTACTAATATGTCATTAAAATATGAAATGAACAAATTAGACTTGTACATATATTTCCCTACCCTTCTGCTTTCTTATCCACCTTCCTCAGTCTCCAGAGCAGCAGGTGCAACCCAACTGTACCCGGAACCCTCTTGCATTGCTTCCTACCTGAGTGTTGTTCCCTACCTGGAGAGTCATCCTCCTCACTGCTGGAATCTTGAATGCTCTCCACAAGAAAATCTATAGAAACACAAATATGATATATAGAAACACATCAATTAGAGGGGCTCACCCTTTCCTCCTCCTCTAGTTGAGGCTGTGTGGGTCATACGGCATCAACCTGATATTTCCTGTGGGTTCTCAGAAGTTCTCTATACTTGGTGGAGTCAGAGCCCTTCAACAAGAATTGATCACAGTTACAAACCTTCGAATGAGACAGAGATGCTGAATGAATCAGCTTTCACACTCTCAGTTCTACAGGCACATTGCAGCTCTTACCTCCAAACTTACCACCGGAGATTCAAATTAGTATGCGCACGTTTGAAATGTGGCTAGTGTGACTGAGCAATGTGGTGTTATTTTAATTCGCTGAATGTTGGTGTAAAATTAATTATAAGCAGACACATGTGGCTAGAGGCTAGCACCCTGGAGAGCACAGTTCTAGAATCCAAAGATGAAAAAGAGGTCACTTGCCCTCCGCTGGTTGTTTCTTGGTTGTAGTTTGCTGGCCTGATCTGATCATTCATGTATAGGCACTTCTGGGCTCATGCACACATGACAGGCACAACTTAAGATTCTGGGACACTAAACAGTAAGGTCAACCACCAGGTCCTAGAGGAAGCGACCTACAGAAATCCCAATGTCACTGCATAGAAACAAACAAACAAACAAACCCTAAAATATATATGGAACCACAAAGGACCCCTAATAACCAAAACAATCTTGAGAATGAAGAACAAAGATGGAGTCCCCCCACTTCCTGACTTTAAAGCATATTACAAAGCTACGGTAATCCAACAGAATGGTACTAGCATAAAAACAGGCCGGTAGACCAGTGGAACAGAGCAGAGAGCCCCCAAATAAACTCACACGTACATAGATAAATGATCTGTGACAAGGGTGCCAAGATTGCACAATGGGGAAAGTAAAGGAGGCACGGAGTGAACACTGACACTCCCTAACCCAGCTGTTTAGGAGATTTGCAACAAGGGTGATGGGCACCAAGCTAAAAGCCAAGTTTTACTTTAAATTCCTATTTGCCACTGTATCTTGGGTATGGACTTACAGGATTTGAGCATTTCTCATGGTATGGTGATGTCATAAATCACATTAAATTATCTTCCTGATTCTTAACTGCTCTGGGCCATGTACAAGCAATGACCTCAGCTATGACAGATGTTGGCCTACACTGTCCTACATGGGGCCTCTTAGCTCTCAGAATCAGTGGACTGACCAGGAGCATGTGGACTTTCTATGTGACTTTCACTCTAATGACTATGTCAGAGCTGGCTGTTAAATCCATCTATAGTTGTTCTGGGTTATGTGACCACTGAGGCCACCTTATAACATGGTCAGTGTTTGGGAAATGTGTACACTTTAGTACTTTGGGAGTGTACACGGATGCTGAAACCCCCCTGCTCTGTGACTAATGATCCCGTAGCTGAGTGATAAGTGCAGATCAGTAGCACAGAGCATCAGCAATGGGGACACAGGCCTAGGTCCACACTTTGACTTTCCTACTCAGGAGGTCAAGACCTGGGACAGTCTTTTCTGCTCTATCTCCGAGGAAGGGAACATTCAACAAACATCCAGGCACAGTTGTGGTGATGGAGGAATTCGGGATTGTATGAGTAGCTAGGGAGGAGGACTGGCTCTTCTCCTTCCTCCCACATACAATAGCTGATGACGCTTTAAGATTCCTTAGTTCAGGAATGAATATGAGAGTCTATATCTTTTACGTTACTGTAGGAAGTAAAAGAACAAACCACACTCTTGGGCTCTAAAAGAAAAAAGGGCTTTAATATAATAATATTTGAATTTACCACTTACTATTTAAGAGAATAAATATTGCCCCCCGTCAAATAACTAAATAGATGGGAGGAAGTGGTGTGGAACACATGGGGCGCATGCACCGCAAATCCCCAGCTGCTGAGGAATCCCTGCAGGGCCACTGGACACTTGCTCAGCCCTGAGGTTGACTGCGGCCAGTTCTTCTCCTTCTTGAGTGCTGCTGACCAGCTAGGACCGGGGCTCCAGCTGGCAGGACAGGGTGTAGCTAAGGACAGAGGGATACCTGTGAGTTGCCCAAGAGCTTCCATTCAAGAGTCCCTGCCAGTGTTTGCCCACAGCTGGAGTCAGGCGCCCCGGCAACAAGGCCTGAGGCTGCCCAGGGAAGGAGGATCCCAGGAGTGGCCAGCAGAAAGAGTCCACCCCGAACCTCACCGACCCAGATCCTGATGGGCCTCACCTCTCAGCCTCGCTGAGCGACTCCATAGCCTGGAACCAGGCCCAAAAAGGATCCTCGGGCTCTAGGGTGTAATTCTCAGCAGCCACCTGGAGCAGCACGATGTCCGTCATGACTTGGTATTCCTGAGCAGAGAGAGAAGCACAGGATGTATAGGGAGCCTTGGGGGGGGGAGCGGGAGCTGCAGGGTCTGGTGAGGGTTGAGCAGCAGGACCGGGCACACATCCCAGGTCCTGGCACACATGGCCACCCTCCTGCCTAGAGATTGATCCGGTCTCCACCTGTTCTCAGAGGTGAATATCAGTAGCCTCTCCTCCGGGAAGTTCTCCTGGATGCCATGCGTCTGTCCCCATCTCCTAATGGGATGGGTCTTGCACTGCTTTCTTCTCAAGGGATCCCAGGAAATGTGAGGTGGAGGGCATGGAGCCAAGCAATGTTCTTCCCAGGGACATCTCTGAGGCCCACTCCCTACCCTTCCCTGCGGGAAGCGCCACATATGCTCACCTTATTTCTTTTGTGGTCGTTGATCTCATTCCCGTGGAAAGCAGACAAAGTCCATCAGAATGAGGCCCCTGGTTCTTAGGAGCACTTGATTCCCATCCCTTCTCATGCTGCACCATGGCCAGGACCCGTGAGGGGGCCGTGCATACACAGATAGCGGGCCTGGGATGTAGGCCAGGCTCTGGGGTCCAGAGAAAGGAGGACATGGGGCAGATGGACTGGCTACAGGTTGGGACCCTGCAGCACCACCCTCTCGGAAGACAGTGGGGGAGGCCGAAGCCTCAGGCAGGAAGGGGCTGCTGCGGCTACTGAGGTGCTTGCTGACGTGGAGGGTCCTGACTTCATTCTCCCTCCACGGGCAAACTCACCGGGGGAGGCTGAGGTCCAGTCAGACAGACCTCATGCAGCTTTGCCTTCAGGAAGCTCTGCTGCTTCACCAGTCTTCGGCACCGGGAGCCGTGGCCTAACTGCAGCCTCACCTCGCTCATCCCTGAGATGGGCAACAGACCCCAGGCTCACAGGGTAGCCGTGAGGCTGTCATGAGGGGAGGTTTGCCGAGTCCTGAGAGCTCAGGGCTCAGTACAGGGGCGCTCTGCTCCCAAACCTCCAGATTCTGGTCCCTCCCCCACAATCCTCAGGCTCACCCACCTCCAGATAGTCCTCCATTGCAATATCCAGCATCACCAGTTCAGTGAGGAAAGTGCCAAGTTAGGGGACAACACCCTGTGTCAGGAAGGGGAGGGTTGGGATGAGTCCCTGCTCTCTGGTGCCCATAGGGACCCTCCCCTGAAAATGCTGCAGCCTCCTCGCCCACCCCAGTTTCCCACATGGAGCAGCCTAGGACCCTTAGCAGTCTCCCCTCAATTCCCTTTCCCCTCACCCTCCAAGAACATCATACTCTTCCTAATCACCTCCAGGGCCTGCTTTTAGAAAATCACAGGGTATATAGCCCTGGGCTCCTCCCCATCCCGAAACACATTCTGGATCCAGCTTTCTAGACCCTCCTGCTGGTCACTTTGAAACAAGAATTTTAGAAGCAACAGGAAGTGGAGCTGGAGTGGAAGTCCCACCTGTACTGATTTGGAGGCTTCCAGCCCTCAGGGAGAAGCCCCTCTCCTCTGACTTTGGAGGCCCTGGGTCTCAGGCACACTCACTTTCTTCTGCAGCCTCTTCTTCTGGGCTCTCTGGAGGGCCATCTCCAGGGTGGCAGATTTATTAGATGGTTGCTCCTGTAGGGCCAAGGACAAGATCCTTGAGACCGTAATACCCTCAGTCCACTTGCCCCCACCATCTTTTAATTCAGACCCTAGACATCTGACTTAAGTCTGCTGATAACTGATAAACATTATCCTTAAGCATGCCATGTGTGATTCTAGACAAATCTCAGCTCCAACATTCACTCTATGTGTGACCCTGAGCTTGCAGCCTGGCCTCCCTGAGCCTGTTTTCTCATCAGGAAAAGTGAGAATTCTACCTACCTCCCATCGTCTCCTGAGGACTCAGTATCGTATTACTATCATGATTGTTGTGGCCCTCAACCCATCCCAACCCCATCACTGAGCAGAGCCCTGTCCTCTGGGCTTTCAAGGTTTGTACAGGTGTCCATCTGGACTAGCTGTTGACACAGAGAGACAGGGTGTCTAGGCTAGGGAATCTGGTTGAGCAGCACCTGGTTGTTCCACCCCCAACGGAATCTTCACCCCAGCCTGTCACCACATTCATGCCAAAGGCTTCCCCTCTCCAAGGAATGCTTCAGGCCATTCCCTATTTCATCCATGCAGGACCCTGTTCCCTCACACCCTTCTTCTCTTTCCAGACCTGCACCTTCCATGCTACCTTGATGACTAGTTTCCTGCTCTGTGGGTTGTCTTCAGTGCCCAGCTTTTTAAAGTTTTGAAAGCACTTCCTGAATAGAGGGAAAGGAGGCAGGACGATTGGAGGACTAATGTGGCAGGGTTGAGTGCAAGTCCCTTTTATTTGAGAACCCCAAAGTGTCAAATTGCCTGGATAACAGTTTTCTCTGGGTTCCTCTGAGCACTAAGGTCTTTGTAGGACATGGGACAGAGCTCTGATGTAGGTCATCCTAGGACTCCATTCCCATATTAATTGAGCAGCTCTGTTTTGGTCAATTTTGGTTTCAATTGGGCAGAGTTTAGTGGTTGTAAAGTAAACACATGAAAATATTTATTCAGCTCAGCCTTGTGGGGGAACATTTAGGAAAACTGATTTCTAAAGCAGGAGACATGGTGGCCTATTCTCCAGGGAGGCTGAGAGACCCGCCTGCCAGCCCAGGTCCTGTAGTCAGGGATTGCTGCTTCCCAGGAGGTCCAAGCTGGCTGAGGGGGAAGAGGACAGGCCTCTGGGAGATCCCTCATCCATCCTGGTCCGTCCATGCAGAGAGACCGTCTCACCTGGAAACGTTCTCCCATGTCTTCTTGGGGTGGTATATTGAGACAGTCTGCAGAGCCGAGACGATGGCATTCAGGGAGTAGTAGTTCTGCAGGATTTGACAGGCCTGGGGAGGGAAGAGAATGAGCTGTCACGTGGGTAGTGGAGGCTGATTTTCTCTAGAGCTTCAGTCACCCTCAGTTTAAATCACTCCTCCTGGATGAAGCAGATGTCCAGGGACCTGCCGAAGGGCACATATAAGGCCCAAAGAGTCCCACTGCTGGGAGACGAAGGATTTTACCTCACTCCAAGGAAGAAGTCAAGGAGGAACTGAGCATCCCAACATTGGGCCATGCAAGTCACAGTCAGCCTCTGGAAGGAAGAGCCTAGGGACTGCACAGTCCCTAGGGCAAAGACCAGGGCCTTCCACCCTGAGACCTGATCAAGGGAAGAGCAGTGCCCGAGACTCAGGAGAGCACCTCGGCTGGGCTTCCCGTTGCGTACCTTGGCCACCTTGATCCAGTGCTCCACCACCATGGCCCTGTCCCGGGCTGTCATGCTCGGGTTGCCAAGGCAGGTGGTGATGACACACTTGGACACACCGTTGAACTGGGCGACAGTGGCCCAGACTGTGGGTGCCAGGTGCTCACTGCCAGGCTTGTTGTGCTTGGACCAGACAGAGCCCAGGCACTGATGGGGCAGCAGCTTCTTGAACAGCTCCTAGAGAACAGGCGGACCTTGGTTCACCCAGCCATTTCCCATGCAAGACTCATGTCCTACGTAGGGGTCACAGGTCAGAGCTGGACCTCAGGGAGCTGAGAATCTGGCCTGAGCCTGGTTGGAGTCCCTGGATTTCACTCTATTCTTTTTCACTGAGGGGCCCAGGACAGGACGGCCCAGGAGCAAATAGAGACGAGGGAAGGAAGGAGGGCATTTGCATCCTGATCATCTTCACAAACTCCAAGCTCCACGCTGCTGTTCAAGGTGGCTCCTCCCAAGGGGGACTCTTCCCCTCCAACTATTCATCCCTCTGGTTCTACTCCCCTCTCAGATGCACATTCTCACATGATAGCTACAACCACAGGTTTATCTATCTGCCCTGCACTTAAGTACACATCAGATACCTAGTAATTGCTGAGGGTACTCAGCCTCCAAAACAAGTGGGTGGGCGACCCATGGACTTGACTGAACACAGGGAGCTGCCCTCCTCCACCCACGGGACCAGGGCCTGCCCATTGGTCTGTCCATTCTGGCTCATTTCTTCTCCCTAGTACCTCCGTATCAGTGCTTATCAGGGTCTCTCGCTACAGTCCGCAGCTGGACAGTGAAAGCTTGGGGCTAAGCGCCTTGACGGGTTGACAGGGTTGGGAAGTGGTGGAGCTGAGATTTGGTCCCAGACCATAGGAGTCCACATCAGGGAAAGGCAGGTGTGAGGCAGCCGAGAGCAGAAGAAACGCTTGTCCCTGCCCCACCCTGAGAGCCTAACTGCTCACCGCATCCATATATGTGAGTTGCTCTGTCACAAGCCTGGAAGGGAAGTCCAGGTCAGGGTTCTCCTCACGCAGCTGGTTCTTTGGGGTGACACAGCAGGAACCATCTGGGGTCACAGTGGGCTCTATGTCTATTGTCAGAGCTGGAGTGAAAATTCCTGGGAAAGCTTATGGTCCAGCTGACTGCAGCTCAGCACCCGGCACACATGGAGAAGATGGGAGCAAGTGTTCCAGTTCTGCAACAGCTGATGGAGGGGAGGCTGGCTCTGACACTGCAGGTGATGGTCGATGCAGAGCTGGGGTTGCCTCTAGCTCCACAGAAGGCCCTTTTTCTGGCTCTGCAACTGGAAGGAGCCCTGGAGCTGGCACTGGAGCAGGTTAAAGAGAAAGGTTCATCCACATAACTGACTTTCCATGTGCCTTTCCAAAAACAGGACATATACCATGGCCTTAAGGAGGGCACGTATTGCATGGTGCACTGGGTGTTATACGCAAGTAATGAATCATGGAACTTTACATCAAAAACTTGGGATGTACTGTATGGTGACTAACATAACATAATAAGAAAATATAAAAAAAATATATCCAATGAATATCCAATCCATGAGCCCCTATTCCAGATAGCCTTCCCAAATTGCAATCTCCTTTACCCTCTGCCTCTACGGGCTCCAGAAGTTCCCGCTGTAGCAGGAGAATGGGGGCATGGTTTCTCAGGTCCCAGTCATGCCACTTCAGATGTACAGAGCCCCCCCCCCCCCGCTTTACCTCAAGTCATATGTGGAGCACAGTCAGAGGCCTGGCCTTTCATTGCACATGCTACTCCCACAGCATCATTCTTTCTGTGTGGGTCCCAGAAGATGGCCCCAGGCCACTTCCAACCCCTCTGTAGCTGTCTTTGCAGTGGTTTGCTCATCCAGAAAACCTGAATGAGTGGTTTTTCCACTTACACTCTTCACGGCCATAGGTCTAGTCTACTCCGTCTTCCATGCAGACCAGTATCAGGGCTTAAGTTTGAGGCAGATTTGTGAGTGGTCTGCTCACCACACCTTCTATTCTTGGCCCCAGTTGTGGTCAGCAGAGGTGGATATGGAAAGGGGCAGGCAGAGCAAGATGAGACCATCAAAGGGGTGGATGTTTTAGGCACCAACTCAGCCCAGATTGTGCTCTGCTTCCCAGAGGGCTTGAAGGCCCATCCATAGCTCTTTTTGACTCATTTGCTTCTTCAGGAAGCCCCCCAAATTCAGCCCTCCCATGGAAACCAAGAGATCTGTGAGATCTATGGCTCTGAAAGTCCCTCCCCAGCCACAACCCCTGTATCTCCCACCCTGCTCTGTGGAGGCAGCAGTCTTTCCTTCTGGACCCAAAGACCATGTTTTTACTTGTTATAGTCCATCATAATGGTACAAACACGGGTGGATCTAGTCACACCTAGAGTAGGCCGTGAAGATGTCACATCTAATGAACTATGGACATGGGTGCTTATGATGTGTAGAGTGACTATCTGACCCTCTGACTAAAATTGAGACCCAGACATTGTATCTACTTTGTCGACTGAGTTATCTTAGTGACTGGAAAGTGCCTGCATTACTACATGCCTAGTACATATTATTGAATGAATGACTCCTAACCAGTACTTTCCAAATACTGAGTGGACCTTGGGCGGCTCTGCCTGCCCCCAGTGACTCCCTAATCTGGTCACATAAAGGACCAGTGCCAGGACCAACTAGATGGAATCTCAGAAGTCCTTTGCAAACAGGAAAACTATGAGCTTTCCATTTGCTTTTGTAAACCCAGAAGGGCCACAGGCCTGTGAGGTTGAGGTTGAGAGCTTCTTCACTGGAGAGCGAGAACTACTAAACATGAAGATGCCCAGCATGTTCAGCAGCCTTTTCTACAGAGCCAGGCCCCAGATAAGCCCGTGCCGTGTTTTCTCCCATGATTTCCTACAGTAACCCTATGAGATTCAGCCTCTTACCACCCCATTTTTCAGAAGAGGAAAGTGAAGCTCAGAGAGGTACAGTGACATTCCCAAGACATACAGCTAGTAGGTGGGAGTCTCACTCCTGTGCTGTGCCTGGGGTGGGCATTCACCTGTTGAACTGCTGGCCCAGGACCTGTTGGGGTGAAGTGAACACATGGTATTATGCAGAAAATTGTGATATTTGATATGTTTATATCTGGGAAGAATGGTACCAGGGAGCGTACGAAATGCTCCACTGTGCCTTCTCTGAGCATCAGCATCGTGCAGGCCTCGTCCAGGGACAGGATTAATTCTTTTTCCCCACCAGAAAGATGGGGGGGGGGGGAGCGCAGGGTACTCAGCTTCAACTCCATGAACCACCAGGAAGATCAGGGTCTGGCGTTCAGACCAGAGACTCCCAACGCTTCGGGAACTTGTGCAAGAAAAGGGACTTGAAGGCCCGCCCAGAAAAGGGCTCTAGGCTTAAAGGTGCAATTGGCTTTAGGGGTGAAATGATAAACCATTGTTCCCTTTAACCCATTTTGTTAGTTGAGCAACAATAGCATTTCTCTCTTTTAATAGCCTTTATTAAGAACTCTATGCCTTTAAGTCATCGGTAAACATCCCTACTGCAGACAGGAGAAAGCAGAAGCTTAGCATCTCCAACGCTGCTTGAGATCATAGACGTTGGGCCTGAGAACTGTCCAGAGCATGGAATGCATGGCATTCCCCCCATGCTGATGAGGCCTGGTCTGTTCCTGACATGGGGAGAAAGGTTCAGGGGAAACCACCCTCCTTGGCAGGCCACAGGGCAGCCAATTGTTTCTAGTGTGGGTTCTGGCCTTGCCCTGATCATCTGTGGGTCCTGAGATAGGACATGAATTTGGACCCATTCTCACCCCAGACCAGCACTGGATGTTGTTGGTGGCCTGATGCACCTGCTGCTTGTCAAAGGAGATGAAGTAGCTGAACCCTTGGAGCAGCTCATCAAAGATGTCCTGGGTGGAACTCTGAAAAGATAGAGCCAGCTACCTGGGCCAGGAGGCATCAGAGGCCTTCCACCCAATCTGTGGTTCTATGTTCTGGCAGATCTAGCAGCTAAAAATGTTTGTTAAGACACTTAAGTGTTCCTTGCAGCATTGCTGAAATGGCAACAGAATTGAATCATGTCAAGTTCCACCAGCCTTGAAAGGCTGAATTACTGTGGCTGACGACCTCCTTTACGGAGGTCCAAAAAGACATATAAGGACACAGCTTGTGACCTGGTGGACCTACAATGATTTGATGTACTCTGAGAAATGACGCGTTATAGAGAAACATATAGAATGACTTCATCCCACCATTCCTTTTATGTTCAAACACCCTATTTAGTGTGAGGATTTATAAGGCCTTGGACAAGTTCTCCAAGGACAGTGGAGCTGGGTTCTACACAGGATACCTGGGTGAGTAGGGAAAATAATAAAAACAGTACAAAGACACTCATGGCTTCGGGAAAAGTAAAATAAAACACAACAAAACAAAATAACCTACGCCCCTAAACTGCAAAAAAACATTAATTATATTCTCTACCATTCCCATATATGTGAAGAGTCTTCCTACCTTATCCCATAGCTGGTGGTGGAGGTGTAGATGTTGGGATTACTTTGTGGTTGGGCCTGAGGGACACTCATGTGGAAACACTATAGGAGGGCCCTAGGTTTGTCCCCATATTTGTGTGGGGGCCCTGGGTGTGGAGAACCCTCTTCCCATTCTCACCTCAGGCAGCACTGATCCTGGGTGGTCTGGTGCACCTGACACTTGTCTAGGGAGTTGGAATAGTTAAAGTCACAGACCAGCTCATCAATGATCTCCTGGGTGCAGCTCCGAAAATGCAGTGCCCCATATATATGGGGCCAAGAGACATTAGTGGCCTCACGGGACATTGCCACAAGGGGCCACCCCCATTAGAAATCGTGTTCTCCAGTTAAGGCTAAGAGGAGCAGCAGAAAAGACATCCAACAAAGAGGAAGCCAGATGAAACCCTAGGGCTCATGATTAACATACAGGTGGTTGAGCTTGGTCCCCAGCACTCAGCTTCTCATCCTGCCTGCTATGACCTGGGGTGTGAACATGAAAGATGGGCCAGGTTCCAACACCTGGCACCTTGCTTCTGCCCAGGAAGGGCATCCTTCCTCTGCCCCCTCCTCTACACACACATACACATACACACACACACTTAGTGAGGGGCAAGAGGTGTGGGCCTGCTGAAGTAGGATCACTGTTGTTGCCTGCTCTCCAGTGGGCTGCTCTGAGCTGCCCTGTGTTACCTGTTGGTGTCTCCTGCCACATGTCCAGAGGGCTCGGAAAAGCGGGCTGAGACGACGACTACAATGATGTGAAAGTCTTTCTCTCTGGACTTTCTGGGCCAAAGCCCCTGAAAGTAGGAATACAGCAACAGAACATCTTGTTCTCTTGAACGTCTCGAGTCAAGTGAGCTGGAAAGCAGGCTTTCTTTGAATGGATGTGCCTGGTTACCAGAGTTCTAAGTTCAATTGGGGCCTATCACCAAGGAAGTGAGGTTGCTTCTTCAAGATTCCAGTACCTTGGCCTCTGCCGTCTCTTGGCAATGAACTGTTTACTTTTCTCCCCCATGTCATCTCCTTAACTGTACACTATGAGCGAAAAATGCCATAGCCACCACTCTCTGGAAATGTAACCAGGGTCTGAGGTTTCAGGAGACAGAACTGAATTCAGACCTTTTTTCTTTGTTTTCCCAGTTCTGAGTCCTAAATCATTGTGTCTCTCACATATTCCCCACTTTCCCAAGCTGCTTAGTGGGGATCAGGCTAGAATCCACTTCTTAGAGACATCATCAGGTGTATGTGGATAATGTAACATGGGTGGGGTGGTCCCCTGTGTATCTGAAGCACAATTTTCAGGATGGAAGAATTACAAGGGGTGGGACTTGGCATGGAGGGCCGCTCAACAGAGGCCTGGGTTCCAACAATGTAATATTGGAACACTTTCCCACTTGGCCTTGTGTAAATGTGGGCACTATGATGGGGTGGAAATGAAGGAAGAAGCAGATATTGCTGTCCTCTGTAGTTAAACTGTTCAATTGTTTCCCATTATATTTAGAATGAGACCCAGTTGCCTCATTTTTTTAAAATTTTTAAAAAAGATTTTATTTATTTATTTGACAGAGAGAGACGGCCAGCGAGAGAGGGAACACAAGCAGGGGGAGTGGGAGAGGAAGAAGCAGGCTCCTAGCGGAGGAGCCTGATGTGGGGCTCGATCCCATAACGCCAGGATCACGCCCTGAGCCGAAGACAGACGCTTAAGGACTGCGCTACCCAGGCGCCCCAGTTGCCTCATTTTTGTCTATGAGGGGCGCAGCCTTCACAGTGGCTCCCACCGATCCAGACTTGTGGTATAGGCATCACTCTCTACCCATTAGGTGGTTAGTTACTGGCTTCTGACCAATAGGATGCAGCCAATGTGATGAAATGTGATGTCTAAGTTTCAATTGCAAAGAGTTTCTAACTTCCTAGTTACTTTTCTTGTGTTCTGCGTCTCACTCCCTTTCCCTTTTTCTTCTTGATCTCTGAACCAAAAATCGAGCACAGATATTTTGAGCTGCCATGTGTAGAAGCACACATGGCAGAGAACCTGGCCTGTGCCAAGGCCAGAAGACACAAAGGAACTCAGATTCTGAGTCCAAACAGCTTCCCGAATCATGTGAGCCAACTTGGGAGAAAATCCTCTGCCAGTCTAGCCTCAGTCACTGCTGCAGCCTCTGACACACCTTGAGCCTGGGGAACTATGCTTATTTGTGCCTGGACTCCTCACCCACAAAAACTGTGAGAAATTAAATATATACATTTTAAGATTCAGGCTACTGGGGCAAGGCAGTAACATAGGAACAATAGATAAGTAACAGTCTCCCAGGCCTCAGCACCTCTCCCTGCCTTCCTCCCTCCCCTCTGCTCTCCTCCTAGTGTCCCTCCAGCCACGGGGGCTGCCTTTTTCACCTCCTCTGGCCAAACCAGCTCTGTTAGTGAGTGTCTGCAACAGCGCTCCTTTCTTTCTGACACACCGCACACAGACGTGTGCAGGTCTAGCTCCCTTTTGTCAATCTGTTTTCAGCAATGTCACCCTCAGTGAGGCCTTTCATATTTTCCTATCCAATGACTCCCCAGCCTTCCTTCATTACACACTTCAGTCGTCGTATATAGCACTTGCTCTTTTCTTTCACGTCTTTGGTTTGTGCTTTGTCCATCTCTAGACCGTGAGCCCCTAAAAGCAGGGAGCTCTTGGTATTTTCAGCTCTCCTCATGGGTCCACCAAGGTACCTGGCATAGGGGAGTGCTTAGTGTATAGTTACTGAATGAATAACTGAGAAGATCTTGGAGCCCACCTCCCCTTTTAACAAGCTAGACTGTAGGGAGAAGCGCAACTAAAAGTTTCGAGCTGTTTCTGGGCAAGGGGACAACCACAATGGCCTCTGCCTGACTCTTCCTTCTCCAGTATCTCCAGCAGAACTGATGAGGCACCACGGACAAGGAAGCACCCTGCATCACGTTCTCTGTCTCTAGTGGTACAGCCCCAGGAAGGCACACCACCAAAGAAAGGGGTGCTTTTATCTGGGTGTCCTCAAGGCAGTGGCTTTCCAGAGTCAGAGTGGCAAAGGAGCAGGATCTCCAGGCTCCAAGAGCAGAATAAGGGACCACAGAAACCTCCCTTTCCTCCTTTTTCTGTCCACTCCCATGGTGTCCTCTTTACTATTCCAGCACCCTCACCTCAGCCAGAAGAGTGATTCTGCACCCACCCTTGTATGTCCAAACGAGGACCCTGAAGGTCTAATGGAGACTGGTCTTGCCCCTGGACCCCAGAGACAGTGTTCAGTGCTCTGGCACTTTCCCAGAGAACATAAACAAATGATAAGCAGGTATGCGCAAGCCCAAAGCGCAATGACCTATCACATCAATTGGAGCAGCTGTCATAACAACGACAAGAGACAACAAATGCTGGTGAGGATGTGGAGCAAAGGAGCCTATGCGCACTGGCGCCGGCACTGTGCAAAACAGTATGGAGCGTCCTCAACACACTGAACACAGAACCACGGTATGTGCAGCAGCTCCACGTCTGGGAACATTCCATAGAAAACAAAGGAATATGTCTAAGAAATACCTGCACTTCCATGTGCAAGAAGCTTTATTTACCATAGCTGAGACAAGGAAAACATCAGTGCCCATTAGTGGTGAATGGATAAAGAAGTGTTACCTACATAATGGAATATTAATCAGCCATAAGAAAAGGAAATCCTGCTAAGTGTGATAACAGTTTTGGACTTAGAGGCATTATGCCAAGTGAAACAAGTGAGACAGAGAAAGGCAAACACTATATATGTGTAGGTATAGATATATATAGGGAGATAGATACTATATAGATGATAGATACATAGACATTTTCCCCTTTTATGTGGAATCTAAAACAAAGAAAAGAAAAGGCGGAAAACTGATTCAGAAGAACAGATCAGATTAAAGTAACAAGAAACAGAGGGGAGGGTGGGGGCAGGGATTGAGTGAATGGTGAAAAGGTACAAACTTCCAGTTTTAAGATAAATAACAGGGATTTACAGTACAACATGATGACTGCCGTTGATACCGCTCTATGGTTTGAGAGGTGTTAAGAGAGTAAATTCTGAGAGTTCTTATCACATAATACCTTACACATACACAGTGTGTCAATTATATACAGTGATCAATTATATCAATAAAACTGGGCAAAAAATATTTTAATATTCATAATGGGCATCAGGAAAGTTGACTTGGTAAAAATAATGACACATAAGCAAAATGTAAAACAGCAGAACCCACAGTCAGTAGACTATGATATGGATAAAAAATCCAAGCCATTTGCATAAAAAATTGATTCTGATTTTTAAAATCAGTGAATTAAAGTTAAAGTAGATAAAACAGAATTTTAAATTGTGCTACATTTTTAAAAATTGATCAAGGAATAAAATGTCTTATTAAATTAACTCTGAAAATACCGTTTTGAAAAAATTTTCATGTTTTGGAAAATTCTGATTTTAAGCTTTTAAGTGGGCACAGAATGAGAACATTTTGTTGGATCAAAGTTGTCTCCAGGAAAATGGGTGAGACAAAATAGCAGCACCAAAATGGCAAGACTAAATTGTCCTGTGTTCATTTCTCTGTATTTGCAGTTTTTAAAGAAAAAATATTTTTATTGACATACAATACACATAATCAAAAATCTACCATCTACCGTCTACAAATCTACCATTTATAGGTTTATATTTCATTAAGTACATTAAGTTCATGGAATACATTTTAAATGTATTAAATGCATTAATACCCTTTCTACAACCTCCGTCTAACCCAACTTCACATCTCATTTCATCTTGTGAAACTAAAACTCTACACCATGAATCAGAAACTTACCATTACTGCCTCATTCCAGCCCTTGGCAACACCATTCTACTTTCTGTCTTTATGAATCTACTTTGGGTAGGTCCCAAAAGTGGAGTCAAAGCTTGCATTTTTATGAATGCACTTAATGTAAAAGTTCACCCATGTTGTGGCATATGTCAGTGTTTTCTTCCTCTTCTGAGATATTATTCATTCTTATTCCATCGTGTGTATAAACAACATCTGTTTCTCCTTGGACAGATAGTGGATTGTTTTCATGGTTTAGTTATTATGACTAATGATGGCATGAAAATGTATGTTCAGACAGATCTTCAAGACCATGGTGTCAATTAATTTGGGTATATACCCCAAAAGCAGAATTACTGGAACACAGGGTAAGTCTAATTTTAATTTTTTTTAAGAACTACCATACTGATTTCACAACTATGCTCAAATATTCCTACCACACACAATGAACAAGGTTTCAATTTCTCCATATCTTTGCCAACACTTGTTCTTTTCTTTTCTTCTAATTCTTTGTGTGTGTGTGTGTGTGTGTGTGTGTGTGTGTGGAAGAGTCATCTTGATGAAAAATGCTATTTCATTGCTTTTTTAAATGTGGATTTCTGAGGCATCTGAGTGGCTTAGCCATTAAGCATCTGCCTTCGGCTCAGGTCATGATCCCAGGGTCCTGGGATCAAGCCCCGCATCAGGCTCCCTGCTCAGTGGGAAGCCTGCTTCTCCCTCTCACACTCCCCTTGCTTGTGTTCCCTCTCTCGCTGTCTCTCTCTGTCAAATAAATATTTTTTAAAATAAGTAAATAAAATAAAATGTGGATTTCCCTAAAAATTAGTGAGTCAAGTATCTTTTCAAATTCCTTTTCATGTGCGTGTCTTTGAGGATGTGTGTATTCACATTTTTTTGCACATTGACACATTACATTTGGTTTGGTTTTTGTTGCTGAGTTTATGTGTTCTCTGTATATTCCGGATATTGAGCCCCTTTCAGACACATGGTTTGCACTACGGTCTCCCGTCTTGTGGATTGTGTTTTTACCTCAGTGATAATGTCTTTTAAGTTGTTTCTATTTTGATCTTCTGCTTAGATGATCTGTCCATTGTTGTGAGTGAAGTGGTGAAGTCTCCCACCATTAACGTATTTTATAGATAAGTTTTTTTACTTTGGTTATTAATTGGTTTATATAATTGACTGCTCCCACATTGGAAGCATAGAAATTTATAATTTTTAAGTCTTCTTGCTGGATAGGCCCTTTAAGTATGATACGGTGTCCCCCTACATCTCTTACTACAGCCGTTAGTTTAAAATCTAGTCTGTTTGATATGAAGATTGCTACCCCAGCTTTCTTTTGAGGTACATTAGTGTGGTAAATTGTTCTTCATCCCTTCACTTTCAATCTGGAGGGGCTTTAGGTTCAAACCGAGTCTATTGTAGACAACATACGGATAGGTCTTACTTTTAAAATCCAATCTTGTACTGTTTGTCTTCTTATTGGAACATTCAGAGCATTTACATTCAGAATATGTATTGAAAGCTATGAATTTAGTGCCATTGTATTTAAAATCCCTGTTTCTGTAGATTGTCTCTGTTACTTTCTGGTCTGTTACCCTCGGGATCTGTTTGCCTGCAGTATCCCCCTTATTATTTCTTGTAGGGATGGCTTGGTGGTCATATGGTCTTTCAGTTTGTCTATCCTGGAAACTCTTTATCTCTCCTTTCATTCTGAATGATAGCATTGCTAAATGAGGTACTCGGCTCCATTTTCTTCTCATTTATTACCCTGCCCTTTCTCGCCTGCCAGGTTTCTGTGGACAGGTCTGATGTTATTTTGATGTTCCTCCCTCCGTATGTAAGAAATCCCTTCCCTCTAGCTACTCTCTGCATAGCTTCCTTGGTTTTAGGATTTGCAAGCTTCACTATTATATGTCGTGGTGTTGAACTATTTTTATTGATTTGAGGAGGAGTCCTCTCTGCCTCTTGGACGTGAATGCATGCTTCTTTCCCCAGATTTGGGAAGTTCTCAGCCATGATTTGATCAAATATACCTTCCAGCCTGCCTTCTTTGTCCTAATGATCCTGATATTGGTTCTTTCCAATGTACCATTAAATTCTCTAAGTCTCTCTTCATGTGTTGTGGGTTGTTTTTCTCTATTTTCTTCAATTTCCTTCCTTTCCATCAGCCCATCTTCTAGATCACTTATTATCTTTGCTGCCTCACTGACCCTGGCTGTCAGAGCGTCCAATTCAGCCTGCATTGCATGCATAGCATTTTTAAGTTCAGCCTGATTAGATCTCATTTCTGCCCTCATATATTATGTATTGTCATTAATGCTTTTTCATACCCTAGCTATTGATTTTACGATTGCCATCCTGAACGCTACCTCTGACATCATGCTTATATCCTTAAAATTAGTTCTGTGACAGAGGACATGGTCTCCGGTTCTTTTCTTTGTTGAGAGTTCTCCTTCTAGTCATTCTATTGAGGGATGGTTGAGCGAATACACAGAGTCCAAAATATCAACCACAAACCAAGGAAGACGCCCTCTAGAAAATACTCCAAGTGGTCGGAAGCTACCACAGATACCCAAACAAAGTCACGATTATCCAAAACAGTCATTACAGTGGGGCAGAGAGACTATAAGCACTCAGGGTGGACAAGGCGGGGTGATCTGTCTGTTCCTGATTGATTTTTGGTCTCTGTCTTAGAAGACACCATGTCCCAAAATTGCAAACAATCTGGAACTTATATATAAAACATATATATAACATATATCATATACATTTCACATACATAACAAAATGGAGTAGTGTGAAAAGGATTGGTATGAGGTATAAAAAGTATAAAAGGTAGATATGAAAATATAAAAACCCACTTCAAATCATAAATTGGGAAATAAGAGTATTTGAGATGGTAACAAGGTAAAAAAAATTAAATAAATGTAAAATTTTAGCTTGAAGTATAAATGAGTCTAGAGGGAACACCTGGACCTCAATATATTAGTTTCCCCTGGCGCTGGAGTTTTGCAGTCCTGTAGGAAATAAGCGTGTCACTTACCTGTTCTTCCGGTCTGTCTTCTGGGGGAGGGGCCTGCTGCTTGGCTGTTCAGGCTGCTCTGCCTGGTTGGCCTTTCACCACCCCTTGTCAGGGGGTTGGGTTTAACGTGAGGAGGTTGTCTGTGTGGCTTTGTTCCCTGGCAGATTTCCATGCCTCCTTAGAGGGTCAGAGGAAATACGGCTGTGCAGAAAACTCTGGCCTAGGGCAGCAAGATCACGGTCACCTTTCTTCAATGAAACTTCCAGGTCAAAACATCTCCACTTGGAAAAAAACCTGTCAGCCAAGAATGCTTTATTTGGAAAAGCTGTCCTTCAGAAATAAAGGAGAGATAAAGACTTTTCCAAACAAAGAAAAGCTAAATGAGTTCCTCACTACTAGACCTGCCGTAAGGGAAGAATTAACACCTATACTACTTAAACTCTTCCAAAAATATCAACATAAGAGGAATACACACAAACACATTTTAAGAGGCCAGTATCACCATGATACCAAAACCAAATAAAAAGACTACAAGAAAAGAAAATTATATACTGGTGTCCCCGATGAATATAGATGAAAAAATTCTCTTTAAGTATTAACAGACTGAATTCAGCAGCATCTTAAAGGACCATATACCACGATCAACTGGGATTTGTCCAGGGGGTGCAAGGATGGTTCAACATATGCAAATCAATCACTGTGTGACACATCACATTAACAGAATGAAAGATAAAAATCATATGAATATCTCAATAGATACAGAAAAAGCATTTGACATGCATTTGACAAAGTACAACATGCATTCATGATAAAAACCCTCAACAAATTGGATCGTGAAGAAACGTACCTCAACACAATAAAGGCCACATACGGCAAACCCACAGCTACGGCAAACATCACACTCATTGGTGAAAGACTGAAAATTTGTCATGTAAGATGGGGAACAAGACAAGGGTGCCCACTCTCGACACTCCTATTCAATACAGTACTCGAAGTCCTAGCAGGACCATCAGACAAGACAAAGAAATCATAGGCATAAAAATTGGGAAGGGAGAAGTTAAAACTGTCTCTATTTGCAGGTGACATATAGAAATCCTAAAGACTATAAAAACAACCCTGTTAGGTCTAATCAATGAATTCAGTAAAGTTGTAGGATAGAAAATAAATGTACACCTAGCAGTAGCATTCCTATACACCAACAACAAACTATCTGAAAAAGATATAAGGGAAAAGATACAAAGAACATTTATGTTAGGGAGAAAAACAACAAAATACTTAGAAATAAACTTGAGCATGGAGGTGAAAGATCTCTTCACGGAAAACAAGACATTGATGACAGATACAAAAAAAGAAACCCACCAATGAATTGAATGGTATTGCATGTTTATGAATTGCAAGAAATAATGTTAATTACCCAAGCCACCAATAGACTCAATGAATTTCCTATCAAGATTCCAATGACTTTTTTTGCAGTAAGAAAAAAAAAATCCTAAAATTTGAATGAAACAATGAAAGACTTTGGATAACCGAAACAATCTCTAGAAAGAAGAATAAAGCTGGAGGCATCACACTGCCTGATTTCAACTGTATTATAAAGCTATAGTAAATCAAAATCTTATGGTAGTGGCATAAAAACAGACACATAGACTAATGAACACAAGAGAGAGCCCAGAAATAAACCCAGACACATACGGTTTTTGAGAAGGGAGGCATTCTCAATGGAGAAAAATAAAACAGCTTCTTCAGTAAATGATGCTGGGAGAAGTGGATATTCACATGTCAAAGAACAAAACTGGACCCCTATCTTACATCATCCACAAAAATTTACTCAAAATAGATAAAAGACTTACAGGGAAGACCTGAAATCATAAAATTCCTACAAGAAAACATAGAGAATAAACTACTTGACATTGGTCTTGGTAAGTATATTTTAAAAATAACACCAAAAGCACGAGCAACAAAATAAAAAAAAAAAAAAAGTGGTACTACACTCAAGAGCCTCACAGTGAAAGAAATAATCAACAAAATGAAAATGCAACATATGGAATGGGAAAATATTTGCAAATCATGTATCTGAAGAGAAATTAATACCTAAAATATATACATAACTCATACAACTCAGTTGTATGTAAAAAAAAGAAAGAAAGAAAGAAAGAAAGTAAAAAAATAAAGAAAAGAAAAAAGAAACCAACTAAAGAAAGGACCAAGGACCTAAATAGACATTTCTCCAGAGAAGACAAATGGACAACCAGCACATAAAAAAGGTGTTCAGGGGCGCCTGGGTGGCACAGTGGTTAAGCGTCTGCCTTCGGCTCAGGGCGTGATCCCGGCGTTATGGGATCGAGCCCCACATCAGGCTCCTCTGCTATGAGCCTGCTTCTTCCTCTCCCACTCCCCCTGCTTGTGTTCCCTCTCTCGCTGGCTGTCTGTATCTCTGTCAGATAAATAAATAAAATCTTAAAAAAAAAAAAAAAGTGTTGAACATCTAATCTTTACGAAGATACAAATCAAAACCACAAAAACCACAACGAGATATCATTCTTGTTAGAATAATTATTATCAAAATGACAAAAGATAACAAATGTTGATGAAGATGTAGAAAAAAGGGAACTCCTGTGCACTGTTGGTGGGAATGTAAATTGGCATAGCCAGTATGGAAAAACCTATGAACTTTCTTCAAATATTAAAAATAAAATAACCAAAGGATCCCGCAATTCCACTTCTGGTTACATAGCTGAACAAAATGAGATTAACATGTTGAAAAAAAAGAAGTTAGCCTGTTGAAGAAGTATTGCCACCCCATGTTCATAGCAGCATTATTTACAATAGCCAAGATATGGAAACAACCTGTATCTATCAACAGAGTAATGGATAAAGAAAATGTAGTCTGTATATCCAATGGAATACTATTCAGCCATAAAAATAATGAAATCCTGTCATTTGAGACCGCACGGATGGTCCTTGAGGACATTATACTAAATAAGTCAGCAGAGAAAGACAAATACTAGATGATCTCACTTATATGTGGACCCTAAAACATAAAACAAATAGAAAAACAAATAGAAAAAGAGATCAGATTTATGGTTACCAGAGGCACGGGGTGACGGGAGGGAAAACTGAATGAAGGGGATCAAAGGTACAAACCACAGCTGTAAGTCCTGAGAATGTCATGTGCTACACAATCACTGTAGTTAACACTGCTGCATGTTGTAGCTGAAAGTTGCTGTCCTCTAGTTCAACCTCATTGAAATATTAGGAATCCCAAGCTTAATCCGAACGGTTTGAGCCCAAGGTCACAGAGCTCCCACGTTGCTGTTTTCAATTGCTACCATAATACAGAACACTTGGAAGGAGCATCTGTATTCCAGGAACACAGCCAAATATCCTTTATTCACTAACTCTTCTGACCCTGTGACTCCATACCCTTTACTTGTCGTAGTCAGAATTCAGTTAGATAGAAACTGCCTTTCTGATTCTAACAGTACTAACGCACTATGTTTTCAACACAAGCTGCCTATAATATAGTTTAAAGTATATTTATGATGTGTATGAAAAATAAAAAAAATTATTAGATGATAGTTAAGGTCCCAGAGGCTCGACAAATTCCACAGTTCTCAAAAATATGGCCCCAAAGCCAGCAGCATTACCTACACATTTGTCAGAAATGCAAATACTCTAGCCCTCGAGAGAACTATTGAATCAGAATCCAGTGGGATTTACCTTTGGCATCAACAAGTCTTCCAGGCAATTCTAATGCACACCAAAGTTTGAGAAACACTGCTTTAATTGTTTTCATTGTTTGCACAAAGACAAGGGTGGATAATTAGTCATAGTCATCTCCATAAACTCAATAAAAGCAACGGATTAAAAAAATACAGGCAAACTCACATATCTCATACGGAAAATTTACAATTTATAAAAAATTCTACAATATGCTTTAGAAGCTTAAAGAAAAGTGTGAGGACACATGAAACCTCATGATATATTTGGGTTTTGTGATGAGCACTGAGTGTTATACACAACAGATGAATTACTGAACTCTAAAGATATTTAGGTTTTTTTTTTTTTAAAGATTTTATTTTATTTATTCGACAGAGATAGAGACAGCCAGCGAGAGAGGGAACACAAGCAGGGGGAGTGGGAGAGAAAGAAGCAGGCTCATAGCAGAAGAGCCTGATGTGGGGCTCGATCCCATAACGCCGGGATCACGCCCTGAGCCGAAGGCAGATGCTTAACCGCTGTGCCACCCAGGCGCCCCAAAAGATATTTAGGTTTTGTTTTAATTTATGACTGAATGTAGTGTTCATTTCTGTTTCATAAATGGATTTAAAACACCACATATGCCTAGTAATAAATGAAACCTCAAGAAACTAGATGAGTCTCAAACAAACAACCTAACTTTACCCCTTAAGGCACTGGAAAGAGAACACATCAGGCCAAAGTTATTAGAAGGAAAGAAATAACAAAGATTAGAGCAGGGAAAAATGAAGCGGGACTAAAAGGATAATGGAGTATACCAACGAAACTAAGAACTGATTCTCTGAAAATAAAATTGACAAGCCTTTACCTAGATTTCCCCCACCCCCAAAAACAAGGAGAGAGAGAGAGGGAGAGACAGAACTCATATAAAAAATGAAAGAGTGATACCAGAGAAATGCCAAAGATCATAAGAAACTACTCTGAACAATTATATACAAAAAATTGGACAATCTAAGGGAAATTGATAAAACTCCCAGAAACATACAACTTGCTAAGACTGAATCCTGATGAAATGGAAAATCTGAACAGATTATTAGTAAGCAGGTTGAATCAGTAATTGAAAACCTCCAAAAAACAAAACTCCAGGACTAGATGGTTTCACAGGTGAATTCTACAAAATATTCAAAAAGGAATTAATACTCAAATTCTTCCAAAAAATAAAGGAGGAGGGAATTCTTCCAAACTCATTTTATAAAACTGGAATTCTTCTGATACCTGATCCAGACAAGGATTCTGCAAGAAAAACATTACAGGCCAATATTCCTAATATACACTTACAAAAATCCTCAACAAAATATTAGCAAACCAAATTCAGTAATACACTAAAAGGATCATATACACATATCTAGAAAAGTGTTGTTACAGCTGATGTCAGAGAAATTATCTGTGCTCTCTTCTAAAATTTTTATGGTTTCAGGTCTCATATTTAGGTCCTTAAGCTTTTTGAGTTAATTTTTGTCTATGGTGGAAAAAAAGTGGTCCAGTTTCATTCTTCTGCACGTTGCTGTCCAGTTTCCCCAAGATCATCTGCTGAAGCGGCTTTATTTTCCCCACTGTATACTTTTGTGGCCTTTGTTGAAGATTAATTGACCATATAGTTGTGGAATTATTTCTGAGCTTCCTATTCTGTCCTATCGCTCTGTGTGTCTATTTTTGTGCCAGTACCATACTGTTTTGATTACGACATGTTTGTACCGTAAATTACAGTTTGGAATTGTGATACTTCCAGCCATGTTCCAGGATATTTAGGATTTTTTGCGATTCCATACAGATTCTAGGTCTGTTCTGGTTCGGTGGAAAATGCTGTTGGTGTTTGATAGGGATTGCCTTAAATCTGTGGATTAGATAGTATGGACATTTTAAGAATATTAATTCTTCCAATCGACAAACATCGAATGTCTTTACTTTCTGTGTGTGTGTCATGACTTTAAATCAGTGTATTTATAGTTTTCAGAGTCCCGGTCTTAAAGCCTCTTTCATTAAATTTATTCCCAAGTGTGTGTGTGTGTGTGTGTGTGTGTGTGTGTGTGTGTGTGTGTGTTTAATCGTTGGTGCAGTTGTAAATGGGATTTCTTTCTCAATTTCTCTTTCTGCTATTTCATTCGTAGTGCATAGAGATGGAACAGATCTGTGTATTAACTTTGCATCTTGTAATTTTACTGAACTTATGAGTTCTAGTGACTTTTTTTTTTGGTAGGGTCCTTAGAGTTTTCTAGATATAGTATCGTGCTATTGTGCTATACACGAATAGTGACAGTTTTACTTCTCCCTTACCAATTTAGATGCCTTTTCTGTCTTTTCCTGGTCTGACTGCTGAGGTCAGGACTTGCAGTACTATATTAAACAAAAGTGCTGGGAGTGCACATCCTTGTCTTCTTTCTGATCTTAGAAGGAAAACTTTTGGTTTTTCACCATTGAGTATGACGTTAGCTGTGTGTTTTAGATATATGGTTACTGTTATTATTTTGGGGTACGTTCCCTCTAATCTTACTTTGTTGAGTATTTTTGTCATCACTGGGTGTTGTACCTTGACAGATTAGATTTTAAACTAAAGAGGTAGGTAGAGATACAGAAGGACACTATATTATTCTTAAAGGATGTATCCAACAAGTGGATATGACAATTATAAATATCTATGCTCCCAACAGGGAAGCAGCTAGATACACAAGCCAACTCTTAACCAGAATAAAGAGACATATAGATAATAATACGTTAATAGTAGGGAAGATATAGATAATAATACGTTAATAGTAGGGAACCTCAACACTCCTCTCTCAGCAACAGACAGATCACCTAAGCAGAAAATCAACAAGGAACCAAGAACTTTGAACGGACCAGATGGACCAGATGGACCTCATAGATATATACAGAACACTACACCCCAGAACAACAGAATACTCATTCTTTTCGAATGCACAGGGAACGTTCTCCAGAATAGATCACATACTGGGTCACAAAACAGGTCTCAACCGATACCAAAAGACTGAGATTATTCCCTGCATATTCTCACACCGCAATGCTTTGAGAATGGAACTCAATCACAAGGAAAAATTTGGAAGAAACTCAAACACTTGGAAACTAAGAAGCATCCTGCTCAGGAATGATTGGGTAAACCAGGAAATTAAAAATCAATTTAAGCAATTTATGGAGACCAACGACAATGAAAACATATCGGTCCAAAACCTATGGGACACTGCAAAGGTGGTCCTAAGGGGGAAATACACAGCCATCCAAGCCTCACTCAAAAGAATAGAAAAATCTAAAATGCAGTTTTTATATTCACACCTCAAGAAGCTGGAACTGGAACAGCTCTAACCCACGCACAAGAAGGCAGGTGATCAAGATTAGAGCAGAGATCAATGAATTAGAAACCAGGAGCACAGCAGAGCAGATCAACAGAACTAGAAGCTGGTTCTTTGAATCAACAACATCGACAAGCCGCTGGCCAGACTTATTCAAAAGAATAGAGAAAGGACCCAAATTAATAAAATTATGAATGAAAAGGGAGAGATCACAACCTACACCAATGAAATAGGAAGGATCATTAGAAACTTTTTATCAACAGCTTTATGCCAATAAATTAAACAACCTGGGAGAAATGGATGCCTTCCTGGAAACCTATAAACAACCAAGACTGAAACAGGAAGAAACTGGTTACTTAAACAGACCGATTAATTATGAAGAGATTGAGGCAGTGATCAAAAACCTCCCCAAAAACATGAGTCCAGGGCCTGACGGATCCCCAGGGAATTCTACCAAACATTCAAATAAGAAATAATACCTATTCTCCTGAAGCTGTTTCAAAATATAGAAATAGAAGGAAAACTACCAAAGTCATTCTATGAGGCCAGAATTACCTTGATCCCCCAACCAGGCAAAGACCCCATCAAAAAGGAGAATTACAGACCGATATCCCTGATGAATTTGGACGCCAAAATTCTCAACAAGATCCTACCTAGCTAATAGGAGGCAACAGTTCATTAAAAGGATTATCCATCAAGACCAAGTGGGATTCATCCCTGGGATGCAAGCGTGGTTCAACATTCGCAAATCGATCAGTGTGATAGATCATATCAGCAAGAAAAGAGTCAAGAACCATATGAGCCTCTCAATTGATGCAGAAAAAGCATTTGACAAAATACAACATCCTTTCCTGATTAAAACCCTTCGGACTGTAGGAATAGAGGGTACATTCCTCAATTTCATATTCTATGAAAAGCCTACAGTGAATATCATTCTCAATGGGGAAAAGCTGGAAGCCTTTCCCTTAGGTCAGGAACACGACAAGGATGCCCACTCTCACTATTATTCTTCAACTTAGTACTAAAAGTCCTTGCAGCAGCAATCAGACAACAAAAAGGGATAAAAGGTCTCCAAATCGGCAAAGAAGATGTCAAACTGTCTCTCTTCGCAGATGACATGATACTCTATATGGAAAACCCAAAAGACTCCACCCCCAAACTACTAGAACTTATAGAGCAATTCAGTAATGTGGCGGGATACAAAATCAATGCTCAGAAATCAGTTGCATTTCTATACAAGAACAATGAGACTGAAGAAAGAGAAATTAGGGAATCCATTCCATTTACAATAGCATGAAAAATCATACATTATCTCGGAATTAACTGAACCAGAGATGTAAAGGATCTATATTCTAGAAACTACAAATCGCTCTTGAAAGACATTGAAGAAGACACAAAAAGATGGAAAAATATTCCATGCTCATGGAACGGAAGAATTAACATCGTTAAAATATCTACGCTACCTAGAGCAATCTACACATTCCATGCTATCCCAATCAAAATACCAATGACATTTTTCAAAGAACTGGAACAAACAGCCCTTAAATTTGTATGGAACCAGAAAAGGCCCCGAATCGCCAAGGAATTCTTGAAAAGGAAAACAAAGCTGGGGGCATCACGTTGCCTGATTTCAAGCTGTACTACAAAGCTGTGATCACAAAGACAGCATGGTATTGGCACAAAAAAAGACACATAGACCAATGGAACTGAATAGAGAACCCAGAAATGGACCCTCGGCTCTTTGGGCAAATAATCTTTGACAAAGCAGGAAAAAACATCCAGTGGAAAAAAAGACAGTCTCTTCAATAAATGGTGCTGGGAAAAATTGGACAGCTACATGCAGAAGAATGAACCTTGACCACTCTCTCACACCATACACAAAGATAAACTCCAAATGGATAAAAGACCTCGATGTGAGACAGGAATCCATCAAAATCCTAGAGGAGAGCACAGGCAGCAACCTCTACGACATCGGCCACAGCAACTTTTTTCATGACGCATCTCCAAAGGCAAGAGAAACAAAAGATAAAATGAACTTGTGGGACTTCATCAACATCAAAACCTTCTGCACAGCCAAGGAAACAGTCAAAAAAACTAAGAGGCAGCCCACGGAACGGGAGAAGATATTTGCAAATGACACTACAGATAAAAGACTAGTATCCAAAATCTACAAAGAACTTCTCAAACTCAATACACGAGAAAAAAATAAACAAATCCTAAAATGGGCAGAAGATATGAACACTTTTCCAATGAAGACATACAAATGGCTAACAGACACATGAAAAAATGTTCAAAATCATTAGCCATCACGGAAATTCCAATCAAAACCACACTGAGATACCACCTTGTGCCAGTTAGAATGGCAAAAACGGACAAGGAAAGAAACACCAAAGGTTGAAGAGGATGTAGAGAAAGGGGTTCCCTCCTACATTGTTGGTGGGAATGCAATTGGTATAGCCACTCTGGAAAACAGTGTGAAGGTCCCTTAAAAAGTTAAAAATTGAGCAACCCTATGATCCAGCCATTGCACTACTGGGTATTTACCCCAAAGATACAGACATAGTGAAGAGAAGGGCCATATGCACCCCAATGTTCATAGCAGCATTGTCCACAATAGCTAAATTGTGGAAGGAGCCGAGATGCCCTTCAACAGATGACTGGATTAAGAAGTTGTGGTCCATATATACAATGGAATATTACTCAGCTATCAGAAAGAATGAATTCTCAACGTTTGCTGCAACATGGACGGCACTGGAGGAGATAATGCTAAGTGAAATAAGTCAAGCAGAGAAAGACAATTATCATATGATTTCTCTCATCTATGGAACATAAGAACTAGGAAGATCGGTAGGGGAAGAAAGGGATAAAGAAAGGGGGGGTAATCAGAAGGGGGAATGAAGCATGAGAGACTATGGACTCTGAGAAACAAATGAGGGCTTCAGAGGGGAGGGGGTTGGGGGAATGGGATAGACTGGTGATGGGTAGTAAGGAGGGCACGTATTGCATGGTGCACTGGGTGTTATACGCAACTAATGAATCATCAAACTTTACGTCAGAAACCAGGGATGTACTGTATGGTGACTAACATAATATAATAGAAAAGAAAAAAAAAAGAAAAAAAGAAAATTCTTTATTAAAAAATAAATAAATAAATAAATGAAAGGGGGAAAAAGGAAAAAAACGTAAGCACACAAAATCAGGGAACAGGACAGGGATAACAGCCCCAGATACAGAGGAAAAAGCTGGATAAAACAGATGATTTTCTATGAATGTATAAATCACCAAAACTAAACCAGAAAATGATAGCAAATCTAAAAAAGCACTAAGCTTTTTTTTTTTTTTTTAAGATTTTATTTATTAATTTGACATAGAGAGACAGCCAGCAAGAGAGGGAACACAAGCAGGGGGAGTGGGAGAGGAAGAAGCAGGCTCCTAGCGGAGAAGCCTGATGTGGGGCTTGATCCCAGAACGCTGGGATCACGCCCTGAGCCGAAGGCAGAGGTTTAAGAACTGAGCCACCCAGGCGCCCCAAAAGCACCAAGCTTAGGTAGTTTTACTGGGGAATTCCACCAAATTTAAGGAAACAGATCATTTCAAGAGTATTTAAACTGGCTAAAGCAGAGAAAGCTTTTAATAAAGCTAAGGAAAGCACTAAAACAACTTGATAAAGATTACATTAAAAACAAAATTACAAACCGGTTTCACAAATCACAATGTAAAATGACTCAGTAAAATATTACTACAATCTGGCTACACACTAACAGAGTTTTCACTGATGATTCAATAATATGACCATGATTCAATAACACAAAATCTGTTACTATTATTCATATGAACAGGTCAAGGAAGAACATCTGTATAATTTCACAGATGCTAAAACAGTATTTAATAAAATTCAACAACCATTTTTGATTAAAAAAACAAAGAGCAACAACACAGCCCTTAGTAAAATAACTACTGTGGCAGAAACACTAAAAGCATTCTCAGTGAAGTAAGGAACAAGACAACGTACCCACTATCATTCTGACTTAGTATTTGATCTTGTCCTGGAAATACAAAGCAACCAAAAAAGAGAAACAAGAGACATAAAAAGTAAAAAACATGGAATGAAATTCTTATTATTTGTAACTGATATGATATTATACCTGAAAATCCAAGAGAACCAACTGCAAAAACTACTAGAAACAATATGATGACATAAGTTCCTGCTTGAAAAATCAGTAAGTACAGGGGCACCTGGGTGGCTCAGTCGGCTAAGCATCTGCCTTGGGCTTAGGTCATGATCCCAGGATCCTAGGATCAAGCCCCACATCGCATGGGGCTCCCTGCTCAGCAGGAAGCCTGCTTCTTCCTCCCCCTCTGCCTACCACTCCCTCTACTTGTGCTCCTCTCTCTCTAATAAATAAATAAAATAAAAATTAGTAAAGTACAATAATAAAAATATGTAATATAAGAAAGGGTCCTATTTTCAACAACAAAAAAGATCAACTAGGAATAAATTTAAGAAATGTACAGGATTTTTACACAAACCTTTTAAAGACATTTCTGAGACAACTGGAGAAATGTGTATGTAGATTGGATATTACATTAAATTAGTACTAGGCAATAAATTGTTAATTTTGATAAATATAAAAAAGTTTTGATAAATATAGCAATGAGGTTATATATATTTCAAAAGTCTCTATTTGTTCCAGTTCCCAAGTTATACTCTGAAGTAGTTACGAATAAAATCATTTGTTTTAAAACATTCTAGTCCCCCACCCTACAAAGAAATGGAGGGAAGAGGGACAAATGATTCAAGATTGGCAACACATGGCAAACTGTTTAAAAAGACGTGATGGATACATCCAGGTTCATTATATTCTCTTCCCTACTTTTGTGTATTTGAAAATGTGCACAATAGGACCCAAACAAAGGCACGTACTGAGAGACTCAAAGGTACACAATAGGCTTATAAAAACACACAAAAATTGCCACCTAACAATTAGAAATGCAAATTAAAGCTACAAATCAGATGTCATTTTCATCAATCAAATAGAGAAAAGATCCAAATATTTGGTGATATTCAGTATTTGGGGGAAAGGAAGTAACTGACCTGCCGGGGAAAAAGTATCCATCAGTACTTTGGAGGACTCCTTGGCCTCACCTTTCAAAATTATAAACACACACTCCGTGGCCCAGCAATTTCACTTCTTAGGAATTTATGCTAGAGATACTAATTCAATAAGTATTTTCCGCCACCTACTATGGCCATACACTAGAGACAGAAAAGTGGAGGAAACAAGGCCCCTGCTCTCATAGGGTTCCATTATTGTATGGGAGGAGAGAACCAATAAAGCCAATTAAGTACACGGACAATTGCAAGGTCAAGGGAGATAAGTGTGATGAAAAAAGCAAACAGAATAAGGGTGTTGGGAGTGGCAAGAAGTCTATTTTGGATGGGCCTCTCTGAGGACGTGACAGTTGGGCAGAGACCTGGGTGAAGAAGAAAACAAAGGAGAAGAATGACCAGGAGAACATTCCAAGAAATAGGGAAGGAAACCACGGAGTAACACATACATTTGGCTTTCCTGCCCTCTGCTTCTCTTTTTATTCCCTAACAGTCTTTCGTTCCTCCAAAGGATATGAGCACCTCTTGAATGTCTTTCTTTGTCCTGATACAAAAATGAAAATAAACGTATCTTTGAAATACAATACATCTTTCGGGCCAGCACTGTTTCCCCAAACACTATTGTGCCTAATAATTTCATTTCTTCAAAGGAAGAATTCCCAAACTTATCTAGGTGTAATGCCAAACCTGTTTACAAAAGTACATTCAAGCTAGAATTAGTTTCACAAAAGATATTGACCAGTTACTAGATAATTTTATAGAAAAAAAAAATACTGTCAGTCCCTGCCCTTCTGGCAAGAATGCGAACCACTGACTTAGAGAAGACTATAGTTTAATTTCATAACCTTTTAAGCAATGAGGTTGAAATGTTGAAGTGCCTATTTGGATAAATATTTATTTATTTGGATAAATATTATTTATCCAAATATTTTCAATTTCAATTTCATGATCTTTTAGGCAATGATATTGATATTTTTAGAGGCTATTTTAATAAATATTTGACACTGAAGTGGCCAGTGTCAATTAAGGGCGTTCCAGTTGACCCCAAAAGAAACGACTCTGCAACAACACCTGAGAACATTACATACTAACCTGTTCAAAACCGTGAAACACCCAGACTTCAAACTTGCCATGAATGATACGTTCTGTGAACAGCCAGATTAATTACAAAGCCAGCATATGGAGAGATCTGTCCCTGTGAAATACACTATCTTAATTCTGAAATCAGCTTTACCTGGATGCATTCATCTCCTATTCAGACAACGCAAAAAAAACTAAGACTTCCAGATTCTACAGAGATTCCTAAGGAGACAACTCAGTGTAATCCAATTTCAAGCACCATTAGCCATCTGCACAAGCAACGACAGGTTTCCCTCCAACAGCTGACGATGCGGTGTACCCCTGGCCACATCACACCACTGAACCTTCCCCCAAAGGTCCAGCAGAGAATGCCACTTCTGACAACTAGTTACCCGAGAAAAAATTACCAAAGTGAGAAACCGGGAAAAGGTAAGCTTCCGCACAGGCCAGCCCAGCAAGAGGGGCGCTCAGTTTTGAGTTCTATGTAGATCTGAGGCCAAGAATCCCAATGCTCTCTGGCTCTGGAGCCTGCCCTTCCACGTCCCACCTCTTACGTGAGAGGCGTCCAGGAGCCTCACAAGGGACGCCCCCCACGCCCTCCTCTACTCTACAACGTGGGGTCGTGATTGCCCCCTGCTCCCAGCCCCTGGGAAAGACGCTGGTCCAGCCGGTCGAGGACGGGGTACCACTGGCTCACCTGGGGAGGGTAAGGGCACGGGGCTGGGCTCCGCGGAGGGCCAGAAAAGGGCACCAGGGGAGGGAAGGGGACAGTCGGGGGCCCTCCGGCAAGCAGCTATCTGGGGAAAGGATGCCCGCGGGCCTCACTGGCGGGCCAGGCGAGGGAAAGAGGACACGTGAGAATGCAGGGTAGACGTGGGGCGCTCCTGCAGGCAAGAAACGTACGGAGGGGCGGGGGGCTTAAGAGCGGCCTGCGGGCCAGGTAGGGGGCCCCGCCCCTGCGCCCTGCCTCCCCTGCCCAGCGCCCGCTTCATGCCCGCGTCCGCGGCGCAGCGCGGCTCTGCCGGCCCCTTGCCCGCCACCGCAGGTTCTGCTTCAGGCGGCAGTCGGCGTCCAGCGCCGCGGCGGCCGAGCCCGACGAGGACGAGCCCGAGGCGGTGCAGCGCTCATGCTCCAAGGCGACGGGCTCCGTCCGCTTCCTCATCCCGCGGCCGACAGGGCCAGCCGCCGACGGCGTCCGCTGACCTCGCCCGCCCGCCCGCGCTGCAGTCGCCGCGACTCGCAGGAGCAGCTGCCGCCCGGAGCCCGCAGCCCCTCACATCCCAGCCCCAGGCCGCGGCGCCCGACTCTACCGACCCGCGCCTGGGATCAGGTCGGCCGCGCCTGCCAATCAGCGCCGGGCTCCCACCGGCCCCGCCCCCTCCATGCTTCCGCGGGAGCGCGCCCAGCGTCCCCGGCGCCGACCTGCCCCCATTTTGGAGAAGGGCGGGAGAAGCCTTGCGGGGAGTCACAGTCGCTTTCGGGCGAGCGACCGGTGGTGCCCTTGAGAGGTCTGAGCTCGGTCGCCGCGGGTGAGAGGGCCGCCTTTGCCTGGGTGCTCAGCGCCAGGAGCCAACGCAGCCGGTCCTGCCCCAAATCAGTGGCCCGAACGTGGGAGGACGCCGGCCGGAAAGCACCCAGCGAGCCCGAGCCGCAGAGGAAAGCGGGCTCCCACCTCTCCCGCCCCAGATTGTGATTTTCCCTAATGCTGGGAAGCCAGTATGAATGAACCCCTCGGAAAGGTTTCTGTGATGGCTTATGAAAACAAAGAGCAAACGGTAACAAATCACCATTCTCATGATTCATAACTATTTTCCACAAGATTTTAATTTAAAAAATACGCTCTCAGGTACTTTTTTTTTTTTTAACACAAGCATATAGATAATTTAATTTTAAAATATTGGGCTGAATTTATGAAAACTGAACTCATTAAACAACTTACTTCTTAAAATCTGTATATGACTTTAGAGTTGTGTAAAGCAGTTAGTAGTCACTGGTGGAGGTGCGCCTGGCTGGTGGAGCACAGGACTCTTGATCTGGCTTTGTAGGTGCCAGTCCTAGGTCGGGTGTGCAGATCACTGAAGAATCTTTAAAAAAAATAAAAAAGGAAAAAATCTGTTTCAAAGATAAATTTACACTTGTGGAACCCAAGATAAGAACTAATTCAATTCATCTTACAAAGAAAAGAGCTGTTTCACAAATTTAGTGTTACAGCTTTGGCATTCTTTAATATTTCTTGGAAAGGATCTACAACCGAGAGATTGGCTTACTTATCACAAAGTGAACTTTCAACATTCAAAATTTCAACATTTCTGTAAGTTGAAAACTATTGGCAATTGATAAATTTAAGATCAATTAGAAATGCCTTTAGAAATTTCATAGCTCCTTCTATTAGCTTTGTAATGATAGTTCTAAATTGCAAAAGAATTTCATTGACAGTGTTATAAAAAATATCACAACTGGCATTCATATTTGTGTGGATAGCTTCAAATACAATTTTAAAATTTAAATGGTGAATTCTTTAAACTGTTATGCACATACTGGAGATTAGGAATCCAGAAACCGAAGTTAAAAAAAAAAAAAAAAACTGACCCTATCACTCACAAAATCCTCTTTAATTGAAAAAAAAAAAAAAAAAAAGCAAGGAAGGGAGGGCTGTTGAGAAGAGAGAAATGTGAGGGTTATTGAGTCTGGCTGGCATTGGGCCTTACCCGTACAGTCCTCAACTCTTGGTCCTGTAGGGGCCAAGGGCCAGGCTGCTCCAAGGTGGGCCACTTTGGCTTGAAGATTATTTTGACCTAAAGGCAATCAAGACCCTATGGACTTCCTCCCTATGAAAGAAACTTTTTGCCCCTTCCTTGACTAATAGAAGAATCTAAATTGGGGTCTTTCCCCAATTTAATAATGGTTATTACCAGAAATAAGTCTTATCCAAGTGACCCATCTATATGGCAAGGCAAGCATCTAATTACCAAACATTCGCTCTTCTTGCCCTGTGACTTGCATTCTTTCCCTTCAAAGTCCCAGACCCCCACCTGATTCTCTTTAGTTCAGGATGGATACATACACACACACCTTATTTTGCCTATCTTTGGAATTTCCATGTCAGTGTGGATTCCCTGTATGTAGGAAACTAAATTTGATTTTCTCCTGTTAATCTGTCTCATATCAATTTGATTCTTAGTACAGCTTGACGGACCTAGAAGGGGACAGGAAATTCTTGCTCCTGATATTCCACATTGACTTTCTGTATGGTCTTTAAATACCATGCTACACTGGTGACACCCACATTTGTATCTCTAGTCCATACCCTTTCCTTGAACCCCAGGCTCCTCTATCTAATGGTCTACTCATCCACTCTAATATCCTGTAGGCACCTAAAGTTCCTATGTTCAAAACTGAGCTCCCAACTCTTTTCCCTCCCCCAACTCCACGTGTAACCTTCCTCACCTCAGGAAGGGCAACCTTGTATTTACATTTCCGTAGGTCAAAACCCTGGGATCATCCTTGAATCCTCTCTTCTTATGTCTGTATTAGCACTCCTTTCAAAATCTATCCAGGACACAACCACTTCTCACCACCGCCTCCATCCACACCCTGGCCCAAGCTGCCATCTTCTCTCACCTGGATTATTTTAATAGCATAAGTGGTCTCCTGCCTCCACCATTGTCAACTTTTGTCTACTTAAGTCAGCCGTCGGAAAGTTCTTTTTAAAGACGTAGCTCCAATCCTGTCACTTGTTTGCTCAAAATACCTGTATGGTTTCCCATCTCACTGAAAATAAAACAGAAAACTTGTGAGAGGGCCTACAAGGGTCCTACCTGACATGGCCTCCAGCCCTCACTCTGATATCAGCCACCAGGGTCTCCCTCCCTTACTCTGCTCCAGTGTCACTGCCTCCTTGCTGATGCGGGGACCCCAAGGAGAGGTGTGGGTGGCACGTGTGTGAGCCACCCATTCCCCTCCTTGGGGCCTTTTACTTACATTCCTGCTGCCCGTAATTCTCTACCCAACCTATGGCCCCGTTTCCACATGCCTTACTCGCTCCACACTGCAGGTCTGTGCCTTCTCTGAACACCAACAAAACCCTCAGGTCCTCTCATCATCACTCTATTTACCTGCCTTGGCTTATTCTCCTTAGCACTTTTCACTAATATATTTATCATCAGTATATCTGTATCCCACGCTGGAACGTAGACTTGAGAACAAGTACTTTGTTCACTACTTTATTTTCAGTGTCTAGAACAATATGCAGCATAGAGTAAGCACTTCATGAATATTTGCTTAAAGAGTAATCAATCACCACAGCCCCTTAGAAGTGTGTACTGTTGGCCCCATTGTACAGGTAAGGAAAAGAAGCTCAGGCCGAGATTCTGAAATTAAAAAGGTATATGAGGAAGGTTGTGGATACTGGTGATTTTTGGAATACAGTTCTGTAGCACAGTCCACTATAGATCTGTGTATTTAATAAAACTTAGCTAAATTATCCCTGACTGTAGAGCTGAAAAGGAAATGTCACTCAATTCAGATTACACAGCTATTGTATCTTTATTTGCAAAAGAGGAACATAGTTTCTGGGGTTAGCTAGAATGCAGTCATATTTTCTTTTTAGAAATGTTGCTTTTTAAAAGGTAACCAAGTAAAACAAACTGTTTCTATAGCAGTAATTTCCACCTTTGATTCTATATGGTTATGAAAATTTCCATAATCATATAGGTAAATTATGGCTGTGTGAATTCGTGTGAATCTGGGTATTTTCCCCCCTTTGTAGACTTCACCATTAGAGCTATTTTCCAAATGTTTTAAAATGACTCTTCTAAAATCAAAGGAGCTTCTGTGGGGTTGAAAGCTTACATACAAAGTCTGCCACTTTAGAAGCTGAGTAACCTTGGATAAGTTGTCTGTTCAGTGGTTGGGGTGCCTGACTGGCTTAGTGGTCAGAACCTGCAACTCTTGATCTTAGGGTCCTGAGTTCAAGCCCCATTTTGGGCATGGAGCCTACTTGTGACCTCGGGGCAGTTACTCAGACTCTCTGTGCTGTCCGTTTCTTCTGCAAAAATGGGAAAGAGTATAATAATAGTACTCAACTCTTCCTGTCGTGAGGGCCCTAGGAGTGGTATATGTATATGTCAGCTTCTCTGGACAATGCCTGACATACAAGTAGCAGCGACATCAGTCTTCGCTATTAATTTTCTGTCTACCACTGCCGCTGCTATTGAAGTGGGAGACCAGCGAGGTTCTTGTCTCACCTAGTCGAAGACTGAATCTCTCAGACAAAGGAGAGTAAACCGATAGAGGTTCAGTAAGTGATGAAACAGAAGAAGCTCTCGGGAGGGGGAGGGGTCCTGACAGGTTTACCCTTGTGGGCTTTTAGGGTTGGTCTTTTATAGAAAGCTAACCAGGGAACTTAAATCTTTTTTACTTCTCTATTGATAGCACCCTTGAGTAAGGACTAGTGATAACATCGTCAGTGGCTTGCTTCCTTTTTAGCGTCCTGTAATTCTTTGTTGGTCACACGTAGCTGTCATAATAAGACCCCAGCTCCCACACCTGGGACAGGATGGTCTGGTTTGTTCCCTTAGCTCTGGTTTCCTTATATCTCTGAATTTTTGAGATTTGTATGAGCTTGATCCCATAGCCCCCTACCTCTCTCTCCCTACCTAGCCCTGCCTGTCCCTTACTCACTACTACTTATTACCATTATTCTTATTTTTCTCTTACTACCTCAAAAGGGTGCTAAGCACGTGGCCTATGTTACCCGTTGTTCTTATAAGAACACTTTGAGATTTAAACCATTTCTTCCAGCCATGTATCCAGAGGCTTGGGGAGATTAAGTATCTTGGCCATAGCCAGTGGGAAGTGAAACTAGGATTTAAACCATGGCAGTCTGGTTTCAAACTTGCACTTTAAATTCCATCCTTGACTACTTTCCCTAACACAGGGCAGCCATTGCGTGGATACCGGGCATGTTCTGCTGGGCACGAAATGTGAGTATTAGAATGCAGTGTGAGGACACTAGAGAGGTGTACACAGGAGCATAAGGAGAAATGCTGGTAGGAGCTGGGGTAGAGGAGGGGGCGTTGGGGCCACGCCTGGAAGGATGAGGTCCCCACTCTGAGAAGGAAGATAGGCAATGCAGCTGAAGGATACAGCCGTGCAGAGACTCATGGTCACATAGGAAGGGGGGACTGATGTGTGTGCAGAGGCTACAAAGGTGGGTTCTAGGCCTAGGAGAGTTGTGTATTCATGTATAAGGCATTTGGAAGTTGGTAAAGGATTTTAGACAGGGAAGTGACAGGACAGTTTTTTACGTTTTGAGGGTGGTGATGGCAGCACTACATGGAATAGATTGGAGATAAGAAAGAACAGTGGCAGGGGTGCTTATGATCGCTCTTTGACAGACCTACTGTGAGAGCTGCGTATGGTCCAAACTGTGTCTGGTCGCTGGGCCCAGAAATCAGTGTCTGGGTTTCAGAGATGAGGCAAACAGGACTTGTAACTGTTAGAACAGGGGTGGAGATGGGATGGGTAATGAATGAAGGAGGAATCACAGAGGATCTTGAGGGGATTCTCTCTCAGATACAGCATCAGAGATCAGGAGGAAGAGTGTTTGGGGAAAGGTGAGTTTTGTTTTGAACATTAGAGAGTGCCTGGTCGAACAGTTAGGTCATTTTGCAAATGAGACTGAGCCAAAAGAAATTATAGATCAAGTTCAGGGACTTGTCTGAACTTACAGCATATTGGAGCAAAGCCTCACCTTGAACACAGATTTCCTAGATTTCCTGTCTGTTGTTCTTTCAGAACAGTTACTTCATTTAAAAAGTTAGGAGACAGTGGTGGGACGGGCAGCAGAGATGCCAGAATGCCAAGGCACGCAGGCTCTAAAATACGACCCCATGCTGCACTCAGACAACCAGGCACTTTGGAGGTTATGTAACACATGAGGAGACAAGCCCAAAGAGACACAGACTCGTCCAGCAGGAGCTGGCCGCCCCGGCCTTACGACTGGCTCTTCAGACCTTCAGTCCATGCAGCTCTCTGTTTCACTCAAATCTTAAGTTACCACTTTTGGGGGGTTCAGAGGCAAACTTAAAAGTTATAAAATCACTCCTTTTTCTAGGTTTTAGTTTGGCAGAGCACCTTTTGCAGCTTTTTGCCGCACAGGCACCTTCCACTAACAAACCCGTCTGCTCAGGTGACTCAGCGGCCTGGAAGACTCGGCCTGAGGAGGTTGGCCAGTCTCTGACACAGCCAAGCGGGGACAGGCCAATCTATCTGATTGATGTGAGGGCTGATAGGCCCATGACCCACAGGACCTTTCAAGAATCACTGTTCCCAGGAAGATGATAGTCACTGGGTCTAGAGGAGGGACTCTGCCTTGTTCATTCCACGCCCTCAAGGTTAGGTGCTGTATTCAGCAAACTGAAATAATTGTCCACTTTCTATATGCAGAACTGCTAATAGTTTAAGTGAGGTTTTAGAAAAATTATCTTGGGCTCCCAGCCTGAGGTGGGAACACAAAACAGTACAATTTTTACTATAGATAAATCTAAATCTGAAAGCATGTGTGTATTTTCTTTTTTTAATTTTTTTAAAAGATTTTATTCATTTGATAGAGAACACGAGCAGAGGGTAGGGGCAGAGGGAGAGGGAGAGAGAGAAGCAGACTCCCACTGAATTGGGAGCCCAACATGGGGCTTGATCCCAGGACCCTAATATCATGACCTGAGCCAAAGGCAGACACTTAACCAACTGAGACACCCAGGGGCCCCAGCATATGTGTGTGTGTGTGTGTGTGTTTATTTTTAGGATTTTATTCATTTGAGAAAGAAAACACAAGTAGGGAGGAGGGGCAGAGGGTGAGGGAGAAACAGACTCCCCACTGAGCAGGGAGCCCAGTGTGGGACTCAATCCTGGGACTCCGGGATTGACCTGAGCTGAAGGCAGACACTTCACCGCCTGAGCCACCCAGGTGCCCCCATGTGTGTATTTTTATAAAAATTATTTCACACATGTCTTTTGTATACCTGCAGATCTATGAATCATACAGGAGTTTCAGCTATTCCTTAAAATAGTATTTGCTGATAATAGGAATATTTAACTGAATTCTAATAAATCAGACTTTTCCATGATCTCTGTTTAACTACTTGATGAAAGGGAAGATAGAAGACATGCTTACGTTTTTCATTGGGAATTACGTAATTTTCTTATGTTTGAAGAGGGTTAAGTTCTTGATTTTGTAGTTATACCAATAGCGCCAAAATGTTTTTGCTACATGTATGTTGGCCCTAAAAGTAGTTGGGTCACTTATCTTTGGATTGCTGACAGACCTACTGTGTAATATCTATGAACTTCAGAATTTTAATATTTTTATCCTTCGAAAGGAAATTTTTTTAAAAATTTGCCCCAAGGTGGATAGTAGAGAAACACCTTTGGTCCTTCTGTTGTTGCAAACCAAAGTGTTCATTTTTTGTAGTGACTTTTTTTAAGATTTTATTTATTTATTTGAGAGAGAGAGCATACACAGAAGCAGGGGAGGGGCAGGGGGAGAGGGGGAAACTGACACCCCGCTGAGCAAGAAGCCCGATGGGGGACTTGATCCCAGGACTAGGTATCACTACTACCCTTGTAGTAATTTTTTAAGATCTGTTTTCGTTAAAGTTATTTACATACTTTTGTCATGCTTTATTGCTTCTAAAGGAGTGGTGGGTTTTTTTGGTTAATTTTATTGAGATATAATTTATATACAACAAAATACAAATTTAGCAGATTTTTTTAGTTTTTTATGAATTTATACATCCTTATAACTAGTGCCGCAGTCAAGGATTCTGTCACCCCAAGGGTTCCCTTTTCCCCTTTTGTAGCTACCTACTCTCTGTAGCCGTAGGCAAGCCCTGATGTACTCTCGCGACTACAGATTATAGTTGTCTTTTTTTGCGGGGAGGTGTCTGGATTCAGGGTGCCAGGAGTTGCATACTTTTTCTGGGAAGGGCCAGTAGGGATCGTACAGTATGTACTCCTTTGTATCGGACTTCTTTTGCTGAGTACAGTGTATTTGAGAATATCCTTCATCAGTATGTTGATTGCTTACGTTGTCAGTAATTCATTCCTTTTATTGCTTGTTTCCTCTATTTTTTATTGTGGTAAAATATAACATAAAAGCTGCCATTCTAGCCAATTTTAAGTGTGCACTTCAGTGCCCTCAATTACATTCACATCATTGTGCGGCCATCACTCCTCTGTCCAAAACTTTTTCATCAACTGAAACAGAAACTCTGTAACCATTAAGCAATAGCTCCCCATTTCCCTCTTCCCCCCGCCCTTGGTAACATCTAATCTACTTTCTGTCTTCACGAATTTGCCTATTTTAGATATTTCGGGTAAGTGGAATCACACAATAGTTATCCTTTTGTGTCTGGCTTATTTCACTTAGAATAATGTTTCCAAAGGTCATCCATGTTGACGCATGCAGGACGACATTCCTTTTTATGCCCCAATAATATTCCATTGAACGGATATGCCATATTTGGTTTATTAGTTCATCAGCTGATGGATGTTTGGGTGTTTTTACTTCGGGGTTGCCATAAAGAATGCTGCTCTGAACATTTATACACAGTTTTTGAATGAACATATGTTTTCAAGTCTTTTGAGTATACCTACGAGTGGGATTGCTGGATAATATGGTAATTCTATGTTAAACGTTTTGAGGAACCATCAGACTGTTTCTCATAGGGCTGCACCATTTTGTATTCCTCCCTACAATGTATGAGGGTTCCACTTTCTCCTCATCCTCACCAACACTTGTTCTAGGCATTCCCACAGGTACTGCTTTTTGATAAGATATATGAATCAAAGATAAACATAGAGTAGATCAGACATTGCTACAGACTTGGTGGAATTAATGGACGTGTATCAATATCATTTTGTATGTTCTAGGAGGATGGACTCAGGCAAGTTTTGGAGGAGATGAAAGCTTTATATGAACAAAACCAGTCTGATGTGTAAGTTTTGATGAGATTGATTTTTTTTTTAAGATTTTTTATTTATTTGAGAGAGAGAGAGCACGAGCAGGGGCAAAGAGCAAAGGGAGAGGGAGAAGTAGGCTCCCCGCTGAGCAGGGAATCTGACATGGGGCTCAATCCCAGGACCTCAAGATCATGACCTGAACCAGACACCCAGCCAACTGAGCCACCCAGGCACCCTAATGAGATTGGTATTTTAAAGCAACTTAAGAAATAGGATACTGAAATCAGATAATGTTCCATCAGTTTTTAGATATGATTTTTTTTAATTCTCTGTGCGCCTGATCATACTGTAGCTATACAGGACTGAGGGGGTTTGTGTTGATCGCCCTAAATCTATGGGGATTCAAATAGTGCATGGTCCACAGCAGATGCTCAGTAAATATTTATTTGAATGATACGACTTGCAAGATATTAGAGTGAATCTAAAAGAGATGAGACAGGAGCAAATAAAAATCCTAACAAAGTGAAACCTATAGTTTCCCCTGCTCATTTTCACTACTAGCTACCTTAGCGCAGTAAAGGGATAACAGGAGATGCGTACACTTAACAGGAGCAGCAGTGATTTCCAGCAGCTTGAGTGGAGCTCCCCGAGAATCCGTGCTACAGAAGGCCACGGTGCGGTGTGTGAGAGGGCTCTAGGTTTAGAGAACACCGAGAGCTGAGCGTGGTGGTGGCACAGTGGACAATTTGGCTGTGTGACAAACTTCATAGGTTCTCTTGATTTGGCGAAGAGTAAGACACAAAGGAGTATCAACTCCAGGATCAGAAGTGAGATATTCAGCTCTCAACCTAGAGAGACATCCGTCTGTGACCTGATGTTTCATTTTTGGCTTTGTTAGGTACAGTGTTTTTATCAGTTACTTGGGCATAGAAATCAGTAACATGCTGGTAAGATCTGTGGAGCACATGAATAATGGGAGCATTTTCCAACTGCGATGTTTAAGGAGAGATACAGCAAAATCTTCACCAATGGAGTGAGGAACGGAACCATAGCAGGTTTACAGTATGCGTAAGGCAGATATAAAGTCCTGAACTCAAGTTCCCAAGCAGTTTGTTCATTCATTAATTCATGTAACAAATATGTACTAAATGATTACGTGCTAATAAGTGGCTCTGGTATTTCAGCTGTAAACAACACAGTAAAGACGTCTGCCCCCATAGCCCTCACAATCTAATGCAGAAGACAGATAATAAATACAGATACACCAAATTGGAATACATGCCATGAAGGAAAACAACAGAGTTCTGCGAGAGAGAATAATTAATTAAAGATAGACTTGGATTGAGGAATCAGGGAAGTTCTCTCCAAGGAAGAAACATTTCAGCTGAGATCTAAAGGAGAAGCCTGCTTCAGTGAGGCAGACAGCGTCCTAGGTGGAGGGGGCAGCATATGCAAAGGCCCTGAGCTTTGAAGGAGGGTGGGGTGCTCAGGACAGTGATAGTTAAAGAAGGGCAGTATGGCCGAAGCTTAGCAAACAGACAAAGGGTGACACCAGGTGTGAATTTCAAGCACGTGAGGCTGCTGGTGGCATGGTTGTGTTTTAAAAGATCACCCTAGTTGCTGCGTGGACAGTAGACAAGGGGATCAAGAGGAGAGGGAGGCATGCTGGCCATGCAGGTGACAGCAGAGGTGACCTGGACTAAGTAGAAAGTGAACAGGTTAAAGACATATTTACTTAGGAGGTGGCCTAACAGGCCTTAGTCCAGGAAGAGAATGATTTTCCTGTTATTTGCTATATTTGTACCATTTGCTAATTTGTGATCCCAAATTCTGTGCCCTACCCTCCTAGTTTCTTTCTTGGTGGGGGGAAGTCACTATTACCAGTTTCTGTTAAAAATTTTTGTCAGAAGAAGTCTATTCCTCTTTAATTACTCATGTAAAAGTAAATTTTTTTAGGAAGTCCTTATGTACTTAATGAAATACTCTGGTGTTGGCTTGGGCATATTTTATTTGTACTGTTTCTTTATAATCCAGAGCACATTGTAAACAATGTGGAGAACGAATGTGGACACACAATGCCATAAGCAAGCAGTTTCCCTGGCACTGAGGATGTGGGTGCACTGACACACAGCAAGATGGCACAGCGAAGTTACTGGGTGATCGATGACTCCCTTATCTTTCCTGGGTCCCCCTTGGTCCATCAGAGATACTCAAAAAGAGCTACCTGAACAAAGAGGGTTCTAGTCAAGGTTGAGGAGCACTCATACAGACTGAGGTGCTCTCATGAAACCAAAAGTCCAGGGAATAGCCACCTTCCTCCTCAGCCATTCTGTATCTTTCTTGTGGATGAGGCATGGATGGGCTAGAGCTTCAAGTACTCACCATCAACACCATTAGATACCTTTCAGGTAACCTGATACAAAGGGAAACTAAGAGCACGACATTGGTAACATATTCAGTTTTATTTATAAATATGACGACTGCTCACTGGTCTAGAAGCCCTCTTCACGTGATTCCCTCCTACAGCTCTTAAGATTCGTTGAAATTCTCTTATGTATTCATTTCCTTCTTCACTGACTGACACGCCACTAGACCGGAGGCTGCATAAGGCCAGGAATCTCATCCAATTTGTTCACTGCTCTGTTCCTAGCCCCAGGAACAGAGCTTGGTACCCAAAAGGTACTCAAGGCGTATTTGTTAAATGAATACACAAACAATAAATATTAAATATTTTCTATCTCTAAGTCAATAGCTGGAAGAACTGATTTATCTGATTGTTTATCTGATTGTTTAAAAGCAAGACTCATCAGATGAATATTTAAAAGTAAGCCTAGCCCTTGAAGAAGGAGGCCACAGATACTGGAATTTAACATCCTGCAAAAGGGAACACAAGAAAGTAAGAAAGGGCAGATTTTTAACAAGGCTAACTTCAAGAAGCATAGAGACAAGGAGGAAGTCTTCATTCAGAAAAAACGATGAACAACGACAAAAACAACTATAACCAGAAACATCCCTTAGACAGACATTCTTTACTCATTCATTTGAACATTACTGAGCCAGTACCCATTCCAACGTGCCTTGAGCCAAGTGCTAGGAAATTCAAAGACAGTAAGACACAGGGCCTTTGAGGGTACAGAGGTAAACAAGTAATGCAAAAGGTACCATGACCAAAGCTTATGCATGGCATCAAAGCAGGGAGTAGACAAAGAAACTTGGGGAGGTTGGGAACATTAATAATGCTATACATTTATACTTCAAAAGACACTTTCAGGAATTTCTTTTTTTTTTTTTGGCCCTCACCCATAACCCTGTGAGGTACATGGCGCAGGTGCAATGAAGATAAAGAAACCACGGGTTCTAGATCTCCCGTGACCTGCCCAAGGTAACACAGTCAGTCAGAGATGTGGGCAGAACTCCTATCTGGCCTCCCAACTCAAATCTGAACCACACAAAGGCCTCAGAGACAAGGGCGAATAAATCAAAACCAGAAAAAACTAAGCATCACCCTGGGAATGCAAAAGAGTGGGAAGCTAAGTAGTCAGGTGAGAAATGATGGGAGTGAGTGGCACTGAACGTCAAACTGCCAATTTCCCCGGGAAGGAGCTCACTGCAGTTCCCTCAAATAGCACTCTTGGTGAGCAGTAGAGACGGGGGACAGGTGCTGAACAACAGAGCTCAGGCCTCAAACTGCCTCTGGGGTGGTGACTTTCAGCATTGGGCACAGACACACCAGCACACTGCCTTACTATCATCACGAACCCCAGAGAAGTACATTCAAACTAACCACAGAGAAACAACCAGCAGATACCTTTACAGAGCTGGGGTCATTCCTGAATTTTTTTTTTTTTTTTAATTTACTTGAGAGAGAGAAAGAACACAAGCTGGGGGAGAGGAGGAGGGAGAGAGAGTACCAGGCTCCCCACTGAGCAGGGAGCCTGATGCAGGGCTGGATCCCAGGACCCTGAGATCATGACCTGAATCCAAGGCAGACGCTTAGTAGAGTTAGTCACCCAGGCTCCCCCACTCCTGAATTTTTAAAGAAATCTTTAATTTCTCATTCTCCTTTACCACCAAGCAAGAGCCAATAAACCGTTCCTATTATTTTTACATTTTATCCAGAAAATAATCTATAAATCACACCAAAAGCTACCCTCTCCCTCTCCTTTGTCCAGCTAAAACCTCTTGTTGACCATTATTTCTCCCTATTTAGCTGAAAGGCAATAGCAAAGGTTGGGGGCAAAAACGTCCAGAGCAGACTGCCTGGCTAAAGTCTAGAAGCTATAGGGCCTTGGACAAGTTTTTTTTTAAGCACTCTCTGCCTCAATTTCAATCTCAGAAATAGGGCCACCAATGGTTCCTACAGCGTAGGACTCCCGTGGGGATAAAATCAGCTTGTCAAGAGTGCTTTCGGCATTATATACACGTTAGTTGTTTTGTAATTCCCTAGCTCCTGACAAAGGCCATCTCACTAGGTGGGAGTAACCAGCTTCACCTACCTGTGAAGCCATAAAACTCAATGACTCATGAAACTCATACACTTAATGAGACTGGACTTTTTAAATGGCACTTGATCCCAATACAGCAATAAGCACTGCGTGCCCCTGGGGAGATGGTGTACTCAGCCCTGAGAAGGGGACAGGGTGACAACCTCCTTAGTGTTGTCAGAAAACTCCTCTTGCACAATCCAGAAACAAGACCATGCGTCAGAGGTGACGGCCTGCTCCAGCCTGCAAATGCAATGATCTAAGCCTGATGCTGTCCCTACCTCTTCCCCTCTTTCATACACGTGGTTCTGCTCTCCTACCCAACCCTGACCGCTATCGAAATGACGTCTCAGTGAAAAACGCCTCTCCTCACGAGCTCTGCCAGTCAGTAAACATACTGGGAAATAAGCTGCTTCTATCAATTGCTTTGGGATGAGCAAAAGCACCTCAGTCTCTCTTTCCTTCTGAAGCTCATATTTCTAAAGTCACCTTGAATTTCTTAAAAACCCAGTAGCCAACTATTTAATATCCATTGCTACTGGATTCATAGACATGAATCTAGCCTAGACTTAGTGAAATCAGAGCCTTATTGCTAAGGATCAGGGCTAACAGAGGACTGTCACACCACGGAGGCAGCATTGTGCATACGGGTCCCAACAAGTCTGGGAGAGACCAAAATCTTCAACAAGAATAGTAAAGAGCTCTCTGCCTCTGAGCACTCGTTACTGGTCATGCTCAATTATACTGTGCAGTCCTCAGGTGAGAAGTTACAGTTTTCAGAAGTTTCCATACCCAAAGCCCTTTAAAATTCAACAATTTGAATTTAACTCAGCAAAATCTTTACTCTAAATACCTAATTAGGTAATAAAGTGACAGGCGTTTTGTTTGGTCTGACATCTGAGGTCTGGCGTCACATGTTTTAGAAATGTTTAAAAGTGGCGCTGGCTCAGTCGGCGACTCTCCTGATCTTGGGGTTAGTGAGTTCAAGCCCCACGATGGGTGTAGAGATTACCTAAAAAGCAAGAAAGAAAGCAAAGAAAGGAAGGAAAAGAAGGAAAGGAAGGGAAGGAAGGGAAGGGAAGAGAAAGAAAGGAAGGAAGGGGAAATGTTAAAAAGCCAAGACAAGAATTACTAGATGAACTGGGTGTTTACCCCAAAGATACAGACGTAGTGAAGAGAAGGGCCATATGCACCCCAATGTTCATAGCAGCAATGTCTACAATAGCTAAATCGTGGAAGGAGCCGAGATGCCCTGCAACAGATGACTGGATTAAGAAGTTGTGGTCCATATATACAATGGAATATTACTCAGCAATCAGAAAGAATGAGTTCTCAACATTTGCTACAACATGGACAGCACTGGAGGAGATAATGCTTAGTGAAATAAGTCAAGCAGAGAAAGACAACTATCATATGATTTCTCTCATCTATGGAACATAAGAACTAGAATGATCAGTAGGGGAAGAAAGGGATAAAGAAAGGGGGGGTAATCAGAAGGGGGAATGAAACATGAGAGACTATGGACTATGAGAAACAAACTGAGGGCTACAGAGGGGAGGGGGGTGGGGGAATGGGATAGACCGGTGATGGGTAGTAAGGAGGGCACATATTGCATGGTGCACTGGGTGTTATACACAACTAATGAATCATCGAGCCTTACATCGAAAACCGGGGATGTACTGTATGGTGACTAACATAATATAATAAAAAATCATTATTAATAAAAAAAAAAAAAAAAGAATTACTAGATGATGCCGACAACTTGGTAAATGAGACGCGATCTGACAGCGATCTGATCTAAACCGTGGTCTGGCGGGCGTGAGCACCCCCACATCCTGGCGGCTCTGAAAGTTCCAAGCTAAACACTGAACCGAATCAGCCTGAAGGTCTACTATAATACTTCAGGTCTTCACCCAGCGCAGGTTTCTTCCTTGTAAAAGTCTTTCCTGAGTAGGTTAACGTGATACTTGAATATACTCTTTAAAATACCAGTATCTGTATTAAATTCTTTATTACAGACTTCATCCCCCGGGAATAATATTCACTAATACTTTAAGAGAAGCAGATAAATTATTTGGTCTTATTCATACATGGATTACACGGCATTTTTAACTTCTAAACATGCTTCCCAAATACTGTCTTGAATGTTACAATGAAAATGCTGTATTTTATATTTTTATACAAATAAAAACCCTAAAACCATTAAACTGGAAAATGTTTATCCAAGTATTACTGACCCTTAGTGATAAGACCACCTTACGATAATATGGAATTTCAAATTAAATACACAATCTTTACAGTGAGTAAAGAGAACCAACTTTTGAAAAAAGAAAAACCACATCACTTTTTCCCTCCAATCCTATTGAAGTTAAAATTAGCCTTGACTTCCACATCACAGAACGGATATGGGTGCCTTAATTAAAACACACGAAATAAAACATAAAACTATAAGAGACACAGAATAGAAAAGATAACTTACTTAAAATGCACTTTGATAAAAATATTTTTATTTACTTCTAAAAGCTATCTAGTTGGTTTTATGCCAAGAGCTGCAAACCTGTAGTACATCAATTTCCATTTTTCCTTAAATTTCGTTGTAAATCTATTTGAAATAAGGTCTGAAAAACTCTTATCCACCTTTTTAATGCAAAAGCATGAATCTGAATAAAATTTAAACCAAACAGATTTTTAAGTTACCTATACCTTTAGCCCAACACATCGGAAATGGGACTACAGCCGCTCTTCCCCATACAGACGGCACCTGCTGGTCTCAGGGCCTCTTGGCCCGCCAGTTCCAGCAACATAAACTCAGGCCTCAAGATCAGACCAGGCGTCCGCGCACCAAGTCCCCTTTCATCGCTCCCACAGCGTTCGCTTCCATCCACAGCCACACTAAGCTTCCCCTGTGTGCTCCTTTTCTCAGAGCTTGAAGCAAAATTTGGGAGGTGCTCCTTCTGTAATATTTTCCGGCAGCCTGAAGAATGCCTCTCAGTTACAGAATCTTCTGCTTCTGCGATCTGAAACACAGACCATCCTGGCTAGATTAAGCTCCAGAGCAGAAGGAAACCAGCCAGTAATGTGACCCCAGGGGCCTGTGTTCCTAGATTCATTCAGGGAAGGAGAGAGGGAGGGAGGGGAATGAGGGAGGAGAAAAAGAAGGCCAGTAGCCAGCACCCGATTAATATGCTAATCCCACCCTTCTGCTCAATTCATCTGGCAGACCTCTGCTCACAAAACCAACAGGCGATTCTAAAATTGAGTAAGCTGCAAATCAAGTCTGACCCAGATCATGTCTGTAGATGGCTCCTCCGACTATTTTTGTTTTCAAACTCATGCCTTTGGCCTTTTTCCAGCCTAATTCTGACCTTAAGACTTAAGGTAATTGTCTTGATGAAAAATGAATAATGCAGGGGAAAACATCTTGATCAACATTAAAAACAAATCTGTAGAAACTATGTCTATAGGAACCCAGATATTTCCAAGGTAAAGGTTTTTTCAGATCGATAGTTTTAAGTCTGCAAATTTATAAAAGTATTTAGAAAACACACAGGAACAAGAATTTGAAGTTGCGAGATTCTTTTAAAACTAGCTTAGGGAATATTGAGGAATACAAGATGCCCAATTTCTTAATTTCAAAACATGAGTGAGTACGAAACTCATACTGAAGAAGGAAGACAGAAAAACACTCTAACAATCTGTACGAGTAAGTTTTTTTCAAAAAAATGTAAAGCTACTTACACTTTTTCCATTCAAACAGAGATAGTCTGGGTCATCTCTAAAATGTAGCTATTTAAACACACTCCACTCTGGCAGTAAGACAGTAAGAAACTGGGCTCCTACAGCCTCTGTTGTCTGAGCACACGTGATACACATTCAAGACAGACAGTTCAGCTCTCCTACTACGCGGGTAATTCTGTCCGTAGCAAATCCCATTAACGAAGAAAAAATCGAGTCCTCTGCTTAACTGTGACCACAACCAGGGTTTTATGAATTCACTAACTTGTGAAAACAAGAGCTGAAAAAGGCTAGGGGAACAAGAGGCCTATCTGTGTCCAGTGATGCCCCAGGACAGCTAGTTTCATTTCTGACATACTACTCTCGATGATGGCTTTGTCTCCAGGCGTTACATTCAGCCTCCTAATAGCAGTCAGAGCTCAAATAACCTCTTAGATGCCCCCAGTGAAAACATATCATTCACCAGAAGGAACTCTGACCCCAGGCAACACTAGGAAGAAAAGGGGCTCCAGAAAAACACAGGCAAGCAAGCTAGGAAAGAAACAGAAGAAACAAGCAGAAAGATCACCATTACTGAGGACACTCAGGACACAAAGGCCTACTCTCATCATAGGAGAAATCCAAGCACGCCACAGGAGCAAGTCTGGTATCTGACCCAGGCCCCTGAGAATGGCTTCGGGTTTAATCTGAACCATCAAGTAACAGACATGCCAACCACAAAGGCAAACTCGGAGTCTCTCTTGGAACTTACGACTCTAGACTTTAAAAAACAGAAGCTACCTTTACTAGTTGCCAACGATATTTTACACACCCAATTTTCACGTCTTCTGAGGAACATCGGTGCTGTCACATCTTTTTTTTTTTTTTTAAGATTTTATTTATTTATCTGACAGAGATAGAGACAGCCAGCGAGAGGGGGAACACAAGCAGGGGGAGTGGGAGAGGAAGAAGCAGGCTCATAGCAGAGGAGCGTGATGTGGGGCTCGATACCATAATGCCAGGATCACGCCCTGAGCCGAAGGCGCCCCAGTGCTGTCACATCTTTGAAAGAGGAGTTAAAGATGGAGTCGTTTAGCTAGGAAGAGACACGGCTTCGCAGAGCCCACCTGTCATCCAAGAAGCCAGAGGTCTTCCTGTACGCACACACCCAGAAAAGGTTTCTGAGCCAGACTGAATGAATGCCACGGCACCACCTGCACGGGAGAGAGAGGGCTTGGTGCAAGCAAGTGGCACGGCGGCTGGAGCCTCCACAGCAGTAGAGGAGGTGACGAGAGGACAGACGTGGGAGCTCTTTAGGTGACAGAGAGGAGAAGCCAACTCTCTGACTGCAAAGTAACCAGTGGGCGGCAGCTTTCTCTCCCACCCCTCGAGCTAATTTATATTTATCTCAATATCCAAATATCACCTCCTAATGTGCAGAGTTCTGAGGATACAAAAGATGACAAGACGAAAGAGGCCAAGACCCCTCCAGGCCACCAAGCAGAGCCCCGCCGGAAGCAGCAGCCCGGAAGAGCCGAGAAGCACTCGGGCCACTGAGAAGAGCGGGCGGGCAGGAGAGGACGGGGCTCCGCCACACCGAGGAGAAGCTAGGGCGCTGGGCGCTGTCACAGAGAAAACCGCCGCACGTCACTCCCGACACACAGCAGCTCGTTCCCCGCGTGCAGCGAAGAGGAGAGTGTGGTTCAGGCAGTGGGGCGCGGGCCTACGGCCAAAGGGCTGAGAAATTACACGAGGACACGTCACTCTGGGACGGCACCACTCCTCTTTGCTTCTCGATAAACAGGAAAGACCAATGAGGCTCTTAGATTCTCGAGCCGGTGAGGTCTTGAAAAGAGCGGGAAAGGCCTACATTAATGGTGGCCTAAGTGAAAACGGTGAGCAGTCCCTTTATGCGCTCCGAATAAGAAACTCACGCACTAACATAAAGGCCGTCATTCCTTAAAAGGTTCTAGTTTCTTTAAAAAACTCTTTATCGTATCAGTATAGTTAAAAGCAACTCTGGGAAGTCCTCCCTCACAGGTAAACTCATTAAAACTTACAAGAAAGAGACTACGATTTGCTCGGACCCCAATCTGGACCGTGCACATGCCCCTACGTCTGCTGCCACCACCAGCCCAGCTGTTGCCATGTGCCACCAGGCCGCGGCTACAGGCCTCATGTGCCACCACTGCCTGCTACAGGCCCTATACTCTGTTCCCAACCAGTTCCCTGCGTGACGCCCGTCACACCATTTCACTGCGCTAAAACTCACCGACAGCTCCCCAATTCTGCCAGAAGCAGTGCAAACTACATACTCAGCATGGTCCGCAAGGCCCTGTACAGGTGGCTCCCCTCGCACCTACACCCTCTGTCTCGCCACGGCCTGGCTCCTGTTTCGTGGCCTTCCACACACTGCACACTGACCTCCCTGCTGTCCTCTGCCCACACCAGGCCCGTGCCCACCTTTCTACTGCCTGCCCCATGCCCTTACCCTGCTTCATTTCCCACGGCACTTACACCTTCTCAAATACCACGGGACTGACTGACACAGTACGTTCGTTTGCTGTCCAGCTGCCCCCACTACAACCCCATCTCCACGATAGGAAAGAATCTGATCTGTTCTGCACATACTGTCTTCCAGGCCTTCTTACTGAAGTGACCAGGAAGAGATACAGGCCACATCCCACACATCCATCAGTCACCTACAGGCAACAAGGAGAGAACAGAGGGAATTTCTCTTCTCTTTTAGAGGCCGTGGTCACAAAAAAACCATCTAGACGTTCTAGATGTCAGGACTTGGCACTAAGCTCAGTGGCAGCATGGCCTGCCTCAGTCTTGGGCACTGCTTTACCTCTGAGACCCCACTCAGCTCAGGTGCTTGGTAAGTATTCACCGAATAAGTAGAAGTAAACCATATGAAAATGTTGCTTTTTCAAGAATATAAAAATTGGAAAAGAAAAACTGACACAAAATCTAGGAAGACCATGCAGACCACCTCTCCCCATCCCACATAAAAAATAAATCACACAACTGTAGTATTCTGGTACTCCCATGAGAACCTCCACTTCAAATTTCAGGATGACAAAAGTGACAATACTGTGCAAGATTAGACAGAAATCATTAGAAGGCCAGCAAACAAGGTGATGAGCAAGATCAGGGAGAGAAAAGGGAATCCAAAGCCCTTCATACACTGTGCAGTACTGTCCACTACAGCTTCCCTACAGAAACCTGGTCTTAGGTGAGAAAGTCACCGGAAAGAACGACTATGGAAAAAGCTGCTTCTCTCCCGCAAATAAATAAAATCTTTTAAAAGGTGGAGGAGGGGTGCCTAGGTGGCTCAGTCAGTTAAGCATCTGCCTTCAGCTCAGGTCATGATCTCAGGGTCCTGGGATCGAGTCCCATGTCAGGGGAGCCTGCTTCTCCCTCTCCCTCTACCCCTGCCCCCAACTTGTGCTTACTTTCTCTCTCTCCCTCAAATAAATAAAATCTAAAAAAAAAAAAAAAAAGCTGCTTATAAATATCACCAAAAGCACATCACACAAATCCAAGTCTGACTCGCACATTTCTCATACAGTTGTATGCTTTTATTTGCTGGCCTTAATACTTGAGGGCAGTACTTCTGGGAAGAGGAAAGCCCTAGTCAATGCTTCCAAGTCAGCTAACAGGAGGAATGTGAAAGAAAACTGGAATTCATATTACACATACAGAATTCAAAATTTACCTCTCTTACTTCTTTTATGTTTGCTTTAATCAAGAGTTCTAGATCTAAGTAAAACCAACACTATTAGACTACGATAGCTCCAATTAGCAGCTGATCACTACAACACACCCTGACTTCCAAAAGCTGGGTGTGCTATCCTAAACTTAATTCTATTACGATTCACAGAGTTATCATTCCTATGTCTTTGTGCCTGTTTCCACCACAAAACAGAAGTAACTTTTCTGAAAATTTTAATCTATCAACAAAAATTAAGACTTGATAAGGACTAAAGAAATTTAGTCATAAGAATGGATATAAGCATATTCCGAAGACAAACAGATAATAGGTATCAAAATACAACATACTCCAAAAGGTGACGGTGTTATTCGCCGTTCTTGCAGAGTTTCTAACAATTACTATACCTCCTCCCTTCTGTTACTCTGAAGGAACTCTGGGGAAGTTGAGGAAGGCACTAAATTTGCAACTGGAAGATACAAAGGAACTCCAGTTCCATCTGTGAGACAAGGAAAGACTCGTTTCGCCATCCTGAACTTCCACAAGGACAATGACAATACCTATCACGTGAGTAGGGACTACGTGGCAGTCAGCAAATAGCATAACAGCAACACTAATGACAAAGAGAAGATAATGATAATGATACAATGGGGATGCCAAGTTAATGCTTACTCTGTGCCAAGCCCTATCCTAGATACTTTAAACATATGGACTCAGGTATTAATAACCAACTTGATGAGATAGGTTCTACTACCCCCGTGTAAGAGATGACAAACAGAAGCATGGGGTGCTAGGTAACTTGTCTGAGGTCACAGACCTCCTGCGGAGCTGAGCTGGACATCGCGCTCGGGCAGTCAGCCTCCAGCGTGTGCTCCTTCGCTAACCCACTGCAGGACTTCACCTATTTTCTCAATCAATAATTCCAACAACCAGCAAGTTCACAAGGCACATCTGACAGGCGGACACACCGAGGAACCGAGAAATGAAGCAACGTGCCTGACGTCACAGCTAACTGGTCGGCGGCAGAGCTGGCCCCAGCACTGGGACACCTGCCAAGAGCACACACTCAAGCCACCACCGGTAACGACACCACCTCCGGAGGCTGCAAAGGCTTCCAGAGAACCAGGAAACAGGACTCCCTCGGCTTACAAAGGATGACTGAATCACAGAAAGAATATGAGACAGACAGGCTGCTCTCATCCCCATGCAGCACTCCAACTCACTAAATTCTGCGGCTCCCATGACAGTCCTCCCGAGTCCGCGATCCCCCGACTGCGGATACAAGCCAACACAGTACATGCTGGACATGGAGCGGGGACCGGGGAGATGCACCACAATCACCAGGAAATACACGTAGCAATGAATTAAGCAAAATAAGATACATAAAATAGAAGGGCAACTGCAACCGCAAGAGGCAGAAAATTCTCAACTTCTTATCAATTTAGACAATACTCAACTAGAGTATTTTCACAGACACTAATGGCCATTTCTCATGTGTTCTGCCAAAGAGGAGATGAAAGCTAATTCTAGGTTTAGAAACTGCTGGGAGGTTATTTGCCACCAAAAAAGGCTCCTGAAATCTCAAAGAAGACGCCACTTGAGTTTTTCAAATATACTAGTAGAGGCATAACACAGCACGGGGCCAGAAACTGACCAAAACTGTCACCCTAACTGTACGTGTTATAAAACAGAGTGGGGTTTCTTGGCGTATACTGACCAAGTAACAAATACTGAAAAACAAGCCATTATTTATTTGAATGTTAACACCATTCGAATAAACTTTGCAACTCCTGTTTTAGTGAACATCAATATACAGCCAACTTACTTTATCATTTTGTCGCCGTAGATTCTTATTTTACCTGGGAAATCCAGTTTACCCCCAGTGTGATCGCTCACCTGACCGAGCAAACAGCAGAGTGCCCTGTTGGGACTGCGGCTGAGAAAACAGTGGTGGCTTGCGGGATATCGGCTGTGCGGTGACACCCACACAGCCACACGGGAAGGCCCGTGGGTGGCAGGGGGCCCTGCTGGCGAGCAGGTCCCTTCTACCACCTACACTGCCCATTTTCAGGAAGGATCAGCAGCATCGTAGGGGTCCAGTCCTCCCCCAGCTGTATCCTAAGGAGAGCCCTGAAGAAGGCGACTTTTCTTCCCAAACACAGATACACAGTCGTGGGTCCTCTTGCTCAAAGGCCCTCCTCTATGCTTTTGGTTTTCTCACACTGGTATCAACAGATACTATTCCGATTTAGCAAGAAATTTAAAGTCATTTTTCCAATTCTCCCTAAAACTTTTTATCATTAAAAAATGTTAAAAATAACCTCACACCTATCAGGATGATTACTACTTCTTTTTTTTTTTTTTAATGGAAATAGGAAATAACAAGCGTTAGCCAGGACACTGAGAAGCCGGAACCCTTGTGCACCATGGGTGGGAATATAAAATGGTGTGACCCAGGGTGCTATCACCTCAGAAAACAATGGGGACAGAGCTTCAGTGTGCAAGATAAAAAGTGCCAGCCATCTGGTTCCCAACAATGTAAATATATGTAACACGACTGTACAAAAATGGTTAAGAGGATAAATTATGTTGTTTGTTTTTTGTTTACCACAATAAAAATTCAAAGAATGCTAAAACCACTTTAATGGAGTGTCTCTTGCTTATTTTACAACAAGCTGGCGAATATAATTATGTCTACTTTTGTAGATGAGGGAAAAAAGCCTTGAGACGCTAGGAACGTGCCCAAAGCGCAAGAAGCAGCAAAAGGGAATGACAACCACCGGTCCTTGAGTAAAGACAGGACACTAGTCCAATACTACGAGGAAAAGTTAACTCCTTAATAAACTCTGAGGTCATTACCAATACGTCGTGAAGATTAATAACAGGAGGCCCCACTTAGGATGGAGTCTGGAGGCCAGCAGGGGTAGCTCTCACCTCCCCACTCCTCCCCCACTGCAGGCCCAACAAGGAGAGGTGCACCTTGCAGGCGGATACCACTTGACTAACCCAGCGGGAGGAAGGTTCCTCCTCCCTCCCAACTCCCCACCTTTCCTCTATAAAAGAGCAGTCCTCTCCTTTGTGCTGCCTCCCTGCTTGCTTGCCTGCCTTTGCAATTCTTTGCTGTTCCCAAATAAACCCATTTTCGCTGGTAAAATGACTGGCAGTTTTATTTTCAAGGTTAACAACATTATTTTCAAGAAAGAGGGAGCTGAGGCTGACAGAGGTAAAGGACTTGGAGTTAAGATCGGACCTTGTAAAATCAACGACCCCAAAGCTCAAACTCATTCATCTTTCCACCACCTTCAACCTGAAAGTCCAGTGTTGTCCATTCAGCTTATTGGTAAGTACTCCCTGAATCCCCACGTGGCAACATACTAGATATAGGACTCTGGGCACTTTCTTAAAAAACTGTTCTCTAGAACTTGGTTTTCTCATCAGTTAAATAAAGTTATAAACAGTTGTTATGAGAATTAAGTATTACAAGCATCAAGGGCTTTGAGAGTGCTGCGTGCCTAGGGCACTGTTCCGCACCTTCTATGTTGGTGCAATGAGTTAAGCATCAGGGATTGGAAGACAATACGGACAGAGGTCTGGCCCCTAAGGAGTTCAGAGCCCACAAGAAGACAAGCACTTAAGTCACTGCACCCACAGATCCAGCTTCCGTCAGACTGGTCCAAGAAACCTCCAGTAATCCCCTTTAAGGTTTAAGGCAGTTTGAGGCTTAAATGAATCATAGGTTTATTCACAAAACTAAAAAACTAGGAACAGCCTACATGTCAATAGAAAAAACAATGAGTAAATAAAGTTTGGAAAAAGATACTCACTGAAAATTCTTCACTGACACTGGAAAACACTCATCAATGAAAAAAGTCCACATAGTATAAAAGAAAACTGTAACTCCCAGTCCTAAAATGCATACATTTTCAAGATATATACCTGTCTATATAAAAAATTTTTTGAGAGCAAGCGAGAGCACATGCAAGCTAGGGGTTGGGGGCAGAGGGAGAGAGAGAATCCCAAGCACGCTCTTTGCCCAGAGCAGAGCCCTACACAAGGCTCGATCGCACGACCTTAAGATCATGACCTGAGCCAAAATCTAGAGTCAGACGCTCAAAGGACTGAGCCACCAGGAACCCCAAGATATATATTTCAAATAATAAAAAGGTATAGAAGAGTATGTAGACTGTGGTATTTCATTGTAAAGGAAAAATACATGCACATATGTGCTTCCTGTTATATGCATAGATCACCCACAGACATTTACACAATTATGAACAGTGACTCTTCCAGACAGAGAATTCAGCAGAAATCGGGTTAAAGAGGGGGAGGTTTAGGATTCCCTGCCTGCCCATTTGAATTTTGTGCCATCTATATTTCTGTTCAAAATAATAAGTGAACATAAAAAGTAACTATTTTAAAGATACAGTACCTAGTGAAGTCCCCACTATTTCCCAAGAAAGCAATCCTTTCTAAGTAACACGCCCATCAAATAACAAATCAAAAAAGAAATCAGAAAATGTTCAGAACACAGTGATAATAAAACTAGAACATCAAAATCTTTAGGACACAGCTGAGAGTATTTAGAGGGACATTTCAAACTTCAAGTGCTTCTATTTAAAAGGTAAAAACATCAACTGTCTAAAGAGGTAAGAAAAATAAGAGCAAATTAAACTCTAAGTAGAAATAAAGACAGAATAAGGAGCAATGCTGCACATTAGCTAACACATAAGGCTAAAGGAAAAATGAAAAATACTGCTCTTATCTTTATTTAAAATTTTAGTATCTTGTTCAGCATGGATTTTTTGCATTAAGGTTTTTTTTGTAAACGCTGCATCAAGCTATTACTTATCTTGACTACCGAGGTTTTCACTGGCTCCACCAATGCCTCCCCAAAATCCTGGTCCTCCCCATATTTCACTCTCTCCCAGTGGCTCCGTCCACCTCAACTCCAAGGCTCCCCACGTCCAGGCCTTATCACCTAAGGGGTCTGTAAAACTAGAAACATTTCTGCCCAATGCATCTTAAATACAATCACTCAATTTTTAAAGTTCTCTTCTGAGGACAAAAAAGGTACTTAACGTTTCTTTTTCAAGGACCAGAACTACAGTAACTCAACTGTCAGAGCCTTATCTTACTTGAAACAGTTATAACGAATTTTTTACATTAGACCAGAAAACTCGATGACTTATAAATGTCTGAATTTAAATAAAGGAGGTAAGTCCTAAAAATCTGTTAGCAAAATCAATGCTTGATTGTGGATATTCCCATGTCCCCTGACATGGCAGAAATCGTAGTTCTTTCCTTCTTACTTCGGTCCAAAGGGCCTGACTGACAGCAGCAATGCCCCACTCCGCAAGCCACGCTGAACCTCATCAGGGCCAGACTGACACAAAAGGACATTTGTAAATGGCTGACTTATTAAAACATTCCTCCTTCCTCCTTCTTTAAAATCAAAAAATTAGTCTCTAGCAGGTAAAATGAAAAAAAGAGACGTGAGATTTCTGAATCCAAGACGGATGCAACAGCTGGCAGTAGAAAACGGTGAAAAGCACATAAAATACACCGTTCAGAGAGCCGCTGAGGCAGTGGGGACAAGAGAGGCCGCGAGAGCTTCAGAGGGTGAAGAGCCGAGAAGCTGGGCTGGGCCTCCGCAGCTGCGTCCACCTCTGCCACGTATCTGTCGACTTGGGGAACGAGTGGAACCCGGGCTCCGCGCACACGACTGCCGCCAGAGGCCAGGGCAGCTCGCACGCTCCGGCGGGCCGGACACCCAGAGGCAAACGCAGCGTCTTCACGGCTGCACGTCACTCACGACAAAAAGCGACGGTGCCCACACGTGCTCCCGCGTGGATGGAAGCCTAAGTGAGATGCTGGACACGGAAGAGCACGGGATGCGGGATTCCGATCACATGAAATGTGCACAACAGGCACATCTGTGGGTCAGAGAGCTCAGTGGTCGGCTGCCGAGGGCTGGGGAGGAAGACGGACGCAGCAACTACCAGCGGGTGTGCGGCTGGCGGCGCTGGGCGGACTGGGAGCTGATGTTTAACTTCTTGTAATTTTAAACAAGGCTACATCAAAGAACTATTAGACTTATTTATTTTCCACGGCAGTTACAGTTCCTTTAGGATTTATTGGTACTTCTTTTTCTCATTTGACTTTCTAGAGACTTATTTCCAGATACCAACCGGTAACTTATTCGTTAAATACACTCCAAGTTACATAAAATGATATATTCCCTTTTTTCACTTTAGCTAGTATAAGTTTCTGCCATTTGCACCTCAACATTTCTTCAATAATAAAATTCACCTCAGAATTTAGTGAGCACCTCCTGCATGCCGGGCACTGTTCCGATACCATGAATCCCTACCTCAGTGTGTGTGCAAAGACAGAGATGTGCACCAGGACGCCCTGGTGAGTGTGTAACAACTGGCTCTGTGCGGAGTCAGTGGGGGCAGCCCCGCTCTGTGGTGTGTGCTGATTTCTGTGGTATAAATACTCCCACCCTGTTCGGTTTCAAGCTACCAATATGGCGTCAACCAGCTACCACCGACTCTGTAGCTCTCTCTGTCTCTCTCTCTCTCTCTCTCACACACACACATTTTTTCTGCCCACATGGAGTTTACATTCTATTAGGCGAGACAGACAACAATGAAATCATAAATAACTAAATTATACGGTATATTGTCAAGTGGTGTTATTTTAAAAATTACTAAGTTCAGCAGGGTCGGAGGGACAGGAAGTGGGCGCGCAGGGGAATGCAGGCTGCAGCTTGAAATAAAGCGGTCAAGATGAGCTACACTGAGAAATATGCACGCGTGTACATTAGAACATGGAGATTCAAAAACATCCTTTTTTTTTTTTAATTTACAAGAAAATCACACAGTATGTATCCTTTGGGGCTTAGCCATTCTTTACAAAGTATGCTGTGAAAAGCACCCACGCTGTGTCCTGGAGCTTCACAGTCACTGCTGGAGAGCACGTCATCATATGAATGTACCCCAGTTCTCTCTCCGTTCCAGTCTGGGACTAGTACAAATCACTTGTTTCTTGGTACACGCGTGCACGCATCTCTGCTGTGTGTCCACCTGGAACGGAACCACGAGGCCAGTGTGCATGTTCCACTGTAGTAAGTGCCACCAAACTACTGTCCAAAGTGGACATACAAAACGATACTCCCATCAGTTGTGTCTGAGAGTTCCCACTGCTCCTTACCCTTCAAAAACGAAAGAAATAAGCCTAACTTTCAAAGCGTGGTGTAACTTCAGCGCGGAGCTGTAATCTGACCGTACATCCCAGTGCGCTACACCCTATGGCGTACAAGAGCTATAATGAAGTCTAACACTGCTTTTAGTAATAGCATCACTGAAACCAAGATGAAACAGAGAAACCACGTTCAAACACGTTCAGAGGTCTTGTTAGTGACAACACTGGCACTATTATTCTGAAATGACACGCAAGTTTCACAGACATGAATGATGAAGCAATGACACAAACGTGTTAGTGTTAAGAACCAAGATTTTAAGCAAAAGAGAAATGACATACAAACATAAAATCAAAGAAGTAAACCATTTTAATCTTATAATTTTTTTACTTTAGATTTTATTTATTTGAGAGCGAGAGAGAGAGAGAGAGAGAGAGAGCACGAGCAGGGGGAGCAGCAGAGGGTGAGGGAGAAGCAGACTCCCCGCTGAGCAGGGAGCCCGACGCAGGGCAGATCCCAGGACCCTGGGACCATGACCCCAAGCAGAAGGCAGATGCCCAACTGACTGAGCCACCCAGGCGCCCCACTGTAATCTTAAATTTAAGTTGGAAGTATCGAGATAAACTCATGACTTTTTTTCTTTCTGAAAAATACACACTTCCTATCTCTATACCCTAAAAAAGCCCAGAAGAAATAAGATTCCAGCATTACCTATCACAGTATCCAGATTCTAGTCCCTGAACACCATTTCCCACTAAAACGTGACAAGGAATCAAGGCTCCTTAGAGAGATGGCTGGTTTCAGGTCTGCGGCAATAAGGGTACAAACTGAGTCTGAAACTATTTTATAGTGCCCATAAACAAGAAAACTATAAAAACATTACTGGAGCCATCTCCAAAGGACACAGAAGATATCTTTTTTTTTTTTTTATGTTACGTTAGTCACCATACAGTACGTCATTAGTTTTTGATCTAGTGGCAATGATTCATTGTCTGCATATGACACAGAAGATACCTCTGAAGGGCAATCTGACCATCAGAAAGAATGCAGTAAATTAACATCTACGTATGTGTGTACACATACACATATATAGGTCATCTTAACATCTATGCATTTATGAGACTAAAAATAATTTTCACTTGTAGAGAACAAACTCATTCTGAAGCTAGTAAATACAAGAATTATCCATTTATCCCACCTTTTCTGCACGGGCTCCAGCAAACAAATACAGAAGGCAGAATCAGATCGTCACCGTGTCTGCAATTCTGATACAAAGTACCCAGGCAGCCACCATCAACACCCACAAAAGCCACAAGGTGGAAGGATCACACCACCATCTGAACAAATGATTAATGTCACCGTCCCTAAGAGGTGAAGCCAACAGCAAGTATTCTTACCCCCAGAGTTGAAGCTCATTCTAGCTGGACTTCTAGCAACCAGTTTTAAACTTTATGAATTAAATGACATCACATAATACAATCAGCCAAATTCAGAATGTGGGAAATTCTATAGGATAAATGACAGTTTCTTCCAGAGCATCAACAACAGCTGTTATTTAAAAATAAAACGGAAAGGGTGCAAGGCAGGAGTGGGAAATGTTAGAGATATGCCAACTGACAGGTCAAAGACTTTTTTAAAAAATGGGGAAATTTGAAAATTAAACATTACCGAGTTTTATTAGAGAAAAGATTTTATTACTTTTTTCTTTCCTTCTTTCTTCCTTTCTTTTTTTAGTTTAAGTAGGCTCCACACCTAGTGTGGAGCCCATCACAGGGCCCAAACCCACAACCCTGAGATCAAGAGCTAAGCTGAGATCAAGAGTTGGACACACAACCGACTTAGCCACCCAGGTGCCCTGAGAGAAAAGATTTTAAATTACTTTTAACTATGTGAGGCATGGTAAAGGTATTATGGTTATATATTTTATCTGTTAGGGACATACAATGAACTTTCATGGGTGAAACTTTATACAATGTCTGGGATTAGCTCTAAAATACTCCAGCGAAACAGGGGCACCTGGGTGGCTCAGTCAGTTAAGTGTCTGCCTTTGGTTCCGGTCATGGTCTCAGGGTCCTGGGATCGAGTCCCTCATTGGGCTCCTTGCTCATCACAGAGCCTGCTCTCCCTCTGCCTGCCACTCCCCCTTCAAGCACGCACGCACACACTCTCTCTGACAAATAAATAAAATCCTTAAAAAAAAAAAAAGAAAAGAAAAAAAAGAAAAATATCTTAAGGCCCCTAATCTTTCAGGTTTATCCTCAGGCTGAATTAAATAAAGAGCCAAACATTATTCTTAATTATCCTGGTATATTTTAATTCTTAAACATTTGAAAAAAATGCTAGAACTTTGTTATTAATGGTAGTACTTGGGGAACAACACTATCTTATATAATGATTATATTATGTTTGACTCTCTGCATATAGACAGGTATGTTTTAGATGGCATGTTCTGACACACATAGTATACCTCAAACTGGGCAATAAATCATATTGAAAGGAGTCAATCTGGGGTGCCTGGGTGGCTCAGTCAGTTCAACGTCTGCCTTCAGCTCAGGTCATGATCCCAGGGTCCTGGGATCCAGCCCCACATGGGGCTCTCTGCTCTGTGGGGAGCCTGCTTCTCCCTCTCCCTCTGCCTGCCACTCCCCCCTACTTGTGTTCTCTCTCTCAAATAAATAAATATTTTAAAAAATAAAAAAAAATTTTTAAAGTAATAAAATACCCCAGGAAACAAAAGTCTGGGAGAGAAGAAATAGGACAAACAAGGGCAGAAGGTTGAAAAAGGGTTCATTATCCAATTTTTCCAAAATTTCCACAAAAAGTCTTTTAAAAGAACTGAGGGAACACCTACCACACACATTTATTTTTCTAACACCCAACTGAGTTAAAGATGAAGCAGCACTGTAAATACAACGTTGTCACACACACCCTAAGCCCGTAATCAGAAGTCAGTATGTTTAACGTGTAGAGCCAAGAGAGTTTTAAAGGAAAGTGTGGGGGCAGAACAACTTCAGCAGTATACAGATGTTTTCTGCATGTCTGCCAGGCAAGCCATCCACAACTGAGAGAACCAAAATGGAGATAGCAGCAACATTTCCCACCCGTGCAATGCTCCAGGAAACTGCTCTATTACACACATTATAGCACAGGCTACTCTGGGAAAAAACGTTCACACGAATGTCTTGAGAAGGGATCCAGAATCAAGATTACAATTCACCAAAGGTGCAGCTCCCCTGGTGCAGAGGTGAGCAGGTAGGTCTCATCATAACTTATCCTGACGGATTCTCAGTATAAACAATATGGAGACTCAGATGTATCCATGACTCTCTGGCTGCAGGGACCCCTGACTGGACACGTCCTCCCATAAGGAAGTTACCTCCCTGCTCATACAGGGTTATCTCATCCTGGGCGGACTACGAGGGATTCAGGGATCTGAAGCCAAGATCCAGTTCTAAACCGGCTTCTGAAGCCCTATCTCAGATTCACTCTGTTATTTGAAACCAACAAAAGGGAAGTACTTTTTTTTAATGTGCTGACAATCTATGTAATCTTAATTCTCAGTATGTCTTTATCCTTTCAGAGTAGGTCAAACCTTTCTCAATTCAAATCTTTTTTTAACTAATACAATCAACAGTGGCCAAACCAGAAGACGCAACGGGCATTTTACTTTTTGTAAATCTAAAACCCCTGAGGAGGTCAACAGAAGAACAACACGTACAGATGAAGCAACATTTATAGCTAAATGCACAGAGCATCACAAAGTCTACAAGTGGCTAACAGGTAAGACTGGGGAGCGGGTCGGGAGCCGTGCTGGAAAAGACACCCCAACCAAGACAAAAGGAGCAACCGGCTGGCAATCCATTTCACCTGGGACACGAACTGTGGGCACCTTCCTGCCTCCGCTTGTCCCACTGAGGGACCTTAATTGACCTGAGAGGAAGATCAGATCCTGACCTACCTCAAGGACAGTCTGTCTGTTCCTAATTCCCAAACTGAAACTCCTTATAAGGCCTCTGCACACCTCCAAGAGCAAATGTAAAAAAGCAACTCAAAACTTACCAGTCCCACAGTCATGCCCTTTAGTGTACCACATTTGAAAAGTAGGCAAAATTATAAGCTGAAACACTATACAACATTTTCAACTTAAGCCCCATAAAAGGTTGAAATCTAAAAAATTACCTGTACCTGCAGCCTTCAATCCATTAAGATAGAAGGTATTCTGGAGAACATTTTTTTAACTTCCTAGAAAGATATTATTTTAGGAAAAAAACCTTTTTCAGTTAATTAAATAAAACCATTATAATACTGACTACTGCTCTTCTGGGATGCAGTCTTTCCATGCATCTTATAGATAATAAGAGTGGTCACTAAAAGCAGGAAAACTAAACATCATAAACAGATGGAAAGATAATTAACAGCAACAACTGAACACATTCAAAATCTGATCCTAAGGGGAAACAGTGGATCTCCTATAATACAAGAGTTACTTAAAACATGTGTGTGTACATACATACATGTACATATATACACACAATACATGCATATGCACATATACATATATGTATACATATACACATATATGTATGTTTAATTTGAATACACACATGTATACACAGATATACATATATGTATGTATAATTTGAATATTTTTTAAAAAATCTACGTTACTTCCCATTGAATGACTGGGGAGAGAAGGACCAAGGAACTGGAAAAATATGTTAAAAGTATTTAAATTTCCTTCTTATAATCATGATTGCATGCTTTTATATTTACTTCCCAGGGAAACTATAATTTAGTTCTGCTATGGTTTTAAGTATTTCTATACCTCACTGTGCTAAAAATAAAGCTTTGAATGACTCTGTCTACATAAAGTGCATTTAAATTATTTATGAGAGAAAGTACGTTTGTTTTTTGCTCTAAGTACATATAAAGTCTGGACAGAATCACAGGTGGCTTAAGGCATACTCCTTTCATTGGCACCCTGAATGACCCCCTAAGAACCACCTCTGAGTATAGGAATTTCCTAACGCATATTTCCCAAGCTTTCTATGGAAATCAAATACCGTCTTTAAGTAAATAACAGAAATGTGAATTAATCTAACAAGAGTAAGAGAACACAAAAATCACAGCATCAATACCTGCAGGGTTTAATGTAAAACAGAACTACATATTCCTAGGCCTGAAACTTACACAGAACATTGCCAGCTGCTTGCACATGACCTCAAAGCTACAATCCATACCTCATACAACGAGATCTTTCTATACAGTAGAAAACTACACTGTGTACACTCTCATTCTCTCTTTTTTTTTTTAGAGATTTTATTTATTTATTTGACAGAGAGAGAGACAGCCCCCGAGAGAGGGAACACAGGCAGGGGGAGTGGGAGAGGAAGAAGCAGGCTCCCAGCGGAGGAGCCTGATGTGGGGCTCGATCCCAGGACCCCGGGATCACGCCCTGAGCGGAAGGCAGACGCTTAACAACTGAGCCACACAGGCGCCCCTACACTCTCATTCTTAACAACCTCCCGCTCAGCTGAGCCCAGGCTCAGGCTCACAGCTCCGGGAGAAGACAGCACGCTCTCTCCCTTGTGTGCACCTATCGCAGCCCCATCCCCACCCCCTTACACAAGGTCACAGGCTGCAGACAGAAGGCACCAGTCACCAAGCCCACAAACTGCAGCAAAGGAAACAAGTCTGCGGCCCCATGGGGGCTGATTCGTGGCAGTAGCCACAATAGGTCCTAATATGAAATCAGCCATCAGGATCACTGTGTAAATGCCATGCAAACACCCGGCCAGGCTTTTTATCCTCCCCTCCTGATGAAATCCACTCATCAACTAGCTCCACCTTTTTTTTTTTTTTTTTTTTTGCATAAAAAGGTATACACTGCCATCTTTCCCTTTCACATCTTCTTACTTAAATAAAAGTAAGGTGGGGGAAAAAGGTAGGGGGTGAGGGCAAACAGAAAGGAGGATATATTTTCTTCAACTGTCCGAACGATCTTTCAGATGTCTACGCCATAACAGAAAATGACCTTCGTTGCCTAATAAGTATATTCTAATCTTTCATAAATCTAAATATTTAAGATTAAAAGTCAAATTCAAGAGGACCAATAGTTATTAATTTTAAAAATCTTATATACTCACTAATGAAGAATTTTTCATTCAAGAAATTTATATCAGGATTTATGAGAAAATGAAGTGCACACAAGAGTGATTAAAGTTTTCCCAGGTAAAGAAAGTTCAGCTTGAGGGCTGACCAAGTCTCATCTGCCCTAGGTCCACCAAAAGATGATAAATGTAGGATCAACAGTTTCCACAAAGATGCAACAGGCAGGCCTCCAACAACACTGCAGGTCCAGAACAAAATTATCATTTCCAGGTGCCCAAATCCTTCCCCATTAAGTTTCAAGTACTAGTCTAGCCATGGGGCCCAGAAATCACCGTCAGTCCCTCATTCTCGAGTAGGTCCTAACTTATGTCGCACACCCAAACACCATTACTCTACTGGGCTTTCTATTTCAAAGCAGCCATCGCTAGTAGGTAAAAACGACGAGGTACGTACACACTCATTTTATGGTATGTCGTTTCATAAAAGATTTATATCATAAAAAATTATTTTGATTAATACTCACAGTTCTAGCATTAACTATTAATGATAATCTCAATTTCACAAATTAACAAAGGTATTTTTTAAAGGCATAGACTTAGGTACTAAAATTTATATCAAAAACTAGGAGAAAAGCCAGAAACAATTCCCAATCTCCAACCAATCATCTGAAAGATCAGAGGAAAAAAGGAACAGTACCTCTGTACGGGGCCTGGGTCACTGCAGGAGCTCAGCTACGTGCAGAATGAGTGACTAGATCCTCGCACGTTTCCTCCTATTCATGTTCACGTGTTACCAGGCCCAGCTATGCTTGCGGCTCAGAGACACTAACACTGCACCAACAGGGTGGGCAAGAGACCAGAACAAACAGGCTTTTCCTGGAGTTGGGATTAACTGCTATGTTCATGACAAACAGGACAGCATTTCCTAAGCCAGGCAAGAAATGCTACTTTCCATTAAATACGATGCAGAATAAACCAATTACCCTAAGCCAGTTTAATAACAAAATAACTAAAATGAAAGTCTGCCCAAAATTCAGGTTCCCCTCTGTCAAAATGGAAACCAACCTGAGATTTTCTAGATCGTAAAATCGATAGCTAAATTAACATTAAAACGAGTAGGGGCACCTGGGTGGCTCAGTCGTTATGCGTCTGCCTTCAGCCCAGGGCTTGATCTGAGGGTCCTGGGATCGAGCCCCGCATTGGGCTCCCTGCTCCACTGAGGACCTGCTTCTTCCTCTCCCTCCCTGCTTGTGTTCCCTCTCTCATTGGCTGTCTCTCTCTGTGTCAAATAAATAAATAAAATCTTAAAAAAAAAAATTAAAACAAGTAAATTTCTTTCACAATATTTTCCAGAAAATTTAGAAATAGAGCATACGAACTGCTTTCCATTAAAAAGCATTGACTTAGGGACATCCACTTCAGACGTGCAGGAGTAACTGGTACGGAAAACGATGCCCCCCACCCCCACCCCGCCATGGTAAACAAATAGAAAAACGGTAAAAATCCATGAAACTATTTTTTTCAGATCTGGAGACAGTGAGCGGCACAGGCCTGTGAGCCCCACCGTCCCCTCTCTGTTCAGCTGGGAACCACCGTGGCGCAGGGCACAGGAAGGGAACCCAAGCCCAGCGCAGCAGCCTCAGGGAGTTAAGGTGAGAAAACTTCCAAGTTTTGGGAAGCTGAGTGGCTCAAATTTGCAAGGTAGAGTATCAGAGATGGAAAAGTTGTAGAAAATGAGTTTCAGAAATCTGCACAAAGATGAGAAGATAATGACAATATGTTTAGCATGCTGAAAGAAAAAAACCATCAACCTAGAATTCTACACATCCAGCAAAAGTTTCTTTCAAAAATAAAACTGTTTATCAAGAAAGGAACGGATAAACAAGATATGACAGACTCATACAACGTAACACAACTCTGTGATTAAAAGGACAAGGGGGAGCCTGGGTGGCCCAGTTGGTTGAGCATCCAACTCTTAGTTTCGGCTCAGGTTGTGATCCCAGGGTCATGGGATCGAACCCCACACTGGGCCTCATACTGAGTGTGGAGCCTGCTTAAGGTTCTCTCTCTCCGGGGCCCCTGAGTGGCTCAGTCGGTTAAGCGTCTGTCCTCAGCTCAGGTCATGATCCCAGGGTCCTGGGATCGAGTCCTGAGTTGGGCTCCCTGCTCAGCAGGGAGCCTTCTCTCTCTGCCTCTGCTGCTCCCCCTGCCTGTGCACTCCCTCTCCTCTCTCTCTGTCAAATGGATAAATAAAATCTTTAAAAAAAAAAAATTCTCTCTCTCCCTCTGCCCTCCCCCCAAAAATAATAATTTAAAAAGGAATGAATTACAGATACACTAACAACATGGATGAGCTCAGCAACACTATGCTAAAACAAGCCTCGTACACCATGTACACGGTATGATTCTGTTGACAGGAAACCCCTGGGCAGGCAGAACTGAACTGAGGGGGCGAACACAGCAGTTGTCAGGGGTCAGGGTGAGAATGGCAGCAGGGGCTGCGGCAGGGACTGTGAATACTAAGGACATGAAGGAACCTTTGGGGGAAATGATAATGGTCTATGTCTCAATAAGTGTTTGGGTTGCAAAGGTGGATGCGTTTGCCACAGTTCAGTGAATGTATACTTGAGTTATGTGCAGCTGGTATAGAAATTTTACACTGAAGGAAAAATACGCTAAACACACAATGAACTCTATCTAGTAAACAATATGCACGCTGAAACACATAGGGTGAGGTATACTGATATCTGCACTTTGAAATACAGCCTAAAAAATAAAATGGATTACTATATGGAGAAATGGATAATTGGTTATTTACGTGAGAAAGCAAGAATAATAACACATGATAGGTAAAATCCAGGGGGTGGAGGAGTCTATGGATGTTAACCATAAATTTTTACAACTTTGCCATTTGTTTGAAAATTACCATAATGAAACGTTGGGTACAAAAATAAAGATGAAGCTAGATTTCAGAGGAAAAGAATAAGACAAAAGGGAGAGTGAGCCTTCCGTAATGGTTACATGAAGACAATGGAGCAATTTCTTCCATAGATCATTATAAAAATCAGACAAAATCACTAAAACCAACCATCTGAAGGAACTGGAAAATGACCAAAGGCAGGCAAGCACTTGAGAAGAAGTTACTGTCAGAACTGTCCCTGCATCTGGTACAAACCAGGGAGTGTTTGTCACTTTCCTGCCTGGCAATACTGTGAGCCCCAACTCTGGGAGGGCAGGACTGCAGCCCTACCGTACCACCTTAATGCGCAGCACACTGGCTATAAATTTAAGGGGGAAATTTTGGAAGCAAGAGGGCTGCAAAATGCTGAGCTCCAAGGCTGAATATAAATACACTGCCCAAATCCCTGGCAGACAGTGAAATGTGCATAGGCAGGACAACCCAGGAAGCCCAGAGGCACACACCAGAGGTGAATGCTCTCCCCTGAACAATGGAGTTACCCCAGGACATCTGCCAGTTTGCTGCTCCTCTGACTAAACGTGCTTCCCAACCCAGGGCGAGCTCTACTGGCAGAAAGCAAAAGTCTTACTGGCGTGAGGTCTCAGAAGAAAGAAATGGGGGCTGGAGGACCAACTGATATGTAAAGGAGGGATGCTGGAAGCAGGGGAACCCCAAGATAAACCCCCAAATCTGAGAATACATTCTACTCCAACCTTTGACTAACCACCGAAGTAGAAAGGTGCATGTGAGACTGCGAAAGAAAGAGAAGAGAAAGGAAGAAAAATGCATCAACTGGAAGCCAATGAAACTGATCGGAGACTCGTCGGCTCCTACGAACACAACAAGATGTTTGCATCTGGAGCAGAGCTGCACAAGCACGTGCACACACACAGGAAGCGCTGGGAAGCAGTAATAGCTGGCAGCAAAGGAGCACACCTCCCACTCAGATCCCGGCCTCTAAATTCCATCTCCCACCAAAAGGAACCAGGGAATCTTGGAGAAATAGCTGATTGCACCACAGGGGCAGAGAAACTACAGGAAATGCTGGGAGTATCTTACTGTGCCAAAAGGAAGGTCGTGCTCAGAAAAGAATGGGGACGTGTCAAAACAACACAGGAGATGATTTGGAAAACCAAATCAGGGGGCATTCCAGCATCAAAATGAATGAGAGTTAAGGACTATAAGCCCCTGAATCAAACAAGAATCCGTGAAGTACTACTGGGTGAACAACTGAGTGAGTCAACAAAGGAGGGGAAACTCTCCTTAAGGGAGAATGCCAGCTGACAGGTGAGAACAGCGTCCCCACTGCACGACTACCTAGTAATAACTAGTTCAAGCAAGAATCATCCGTGGGGGCGCCAAACGATCAGTTTAAAAGCTCAAAACGTCACAGAGCCTCAAATATTTCCCTACAGATTTCCTCATTCATTACAAAGGATAAACGCTAATTTTAGAGAGCAGACACTAGGCAGATGCCGCCCTAACTTGATCACCTGAGATCAGTAATTCTCAAATTTTAGAATACATCAAAATCATTTTTTGGGCTTGTTAAAAACATAGACTCAAGCCCTAAGTTTCTGACTTAGCAGGTCAGGAGTAGGGTCCAAGAATCTGCAGCCCCACAAATTCCTAGATGTTAACCTCACCAATAACAGAACAAGCCGGTATCATGTGCCATCCTGAGACGAATAATGGATATGAGAAATGATACGATGCCCTGAGAAAGGCACAGCACCACTTCTCTGATAGCCTGGCCCCCAAAATGCGTAATCTGAGTTTAATCATGAGAAAACATCACAGGAACCCAAACGGAAGAAAGACCTACAAAACAATTAGAACAGTCTCCATGATGGAGAAAGGCTGAGAAACATATCCAGACTAAAAAGACCATAGAAACATCAATAAATACTACATGTAATTCTAGACTGGGTCCTGTATGGGGGGAAAACTACTGTAATTAACAGAGCAACTGTGAATATGGACTGTAAACTACAGAATGGCCCATGTTAAATTTGCCAATTTGATAACTATACTGATTATTTTGGGCTATGTAAAAAATCCTTGTTTTTTTTTTTTTTTTTAAGATTTTATTTATTTATTTGACAGAGAGAGACAGCGAGAGAGAGAACACAAGCAGGGGGAGTGTGAGGGGAGAAGCAGGCTCCCAGCAGAGCAGAGAGCCCGATGCAGGGCTCGATCCCTCGACCCTGGGATCATCACCTGAGCCGAAGGCAGACGCTTAATGGCTGAGCCACCCAGGCGCCCCAAAAGTCCTTGTTCTTGGTAAATACTTACTGAAGTACCTAAGAGTAAAGGGCGTGAAGTGTGCAACTTACTCTCTTCCAGTGTGTGAAAATAAATGTGCCACGTGTACTTCTATATCCAGAGGTGGGGGGAGGGGGCCATGCAGGCAATGTCACAAAATGTTAACAACTGGTCAATCTAGGTGAAGGGTATTTGGAAGTTGCCTATACTACTTACAACTTTTCCATAAAAACACACAAGGCTTCATTTTAAAACAAAACAACAACAAAAACAAGGAGTAGCAAATTAGAAAGGGTGGTGGAAGGGCGTTCAGAGGCTGCCCGCCACACAGCCTGATATTGAGGAAAATGGCAGAAGTGGGGCCACCACACGCTGAAAATGACAGGTGTTCGTACTGAGGATCCTGAGTCATCCAGAAAAGCCCCAAAGGAGTTTAATATCTTTTAGTACATTTTGTTTAAGATGACCCGTTAAGTACCCTTTTGAACCACAAGAGAAAACAAACACGGTTAAACACTTTTCAAACTTCATGCTCCACATCCGTTTTTCTTCTATTCTACAAATACAACCTCTCAGTGGAACAGCGAGTCACACTGTAAGCTGTTCGCAGACATCCCCCCACGCGGGCGGGCTGTCCAGCGGCACACACCACTCACACTGGGACCCACACAGCGCCCCTGCGGCGGCACGGTGACAACTGCAGCAGGACAGCCACCTGGCGGACAGCAGCTGGAAAGGTCGCCAGTTGTAAGAAGCATCCCAGCAGGGGCCAAACCCTCAAAACCAGTCAGCGCACAGATTCCCACAGCAAAACACAGGGACAGTCAGACGAGAACAAACGCAAGGCAGAACAGCCTACTCCTTCTGTTCCCAAACACGACGGTCACGGAGGCCGTTAGTGCATATTGACTACGTGATGACCATTCAGAGGACAAGGTTACCAGAGACAGTGAAGCCAGCCCCCAGCCCCCAGAGCAGCGCACGGGATAAGCAAACATAAAGCAGCTCAGGAAGGGCCTCTTACACTGCATCTTACTGTATCAGATTCCATTATAACCACACACGGCAATATCCTCTGATCGCAAAATAACGAAGACCTCATCATTTAAATGAATGGCCTTCTTATTGTCTATAGTCAAATTTTGATTTTTAAATGAAAAGTAAATACACAACTTTCCACTCTAATCCCCGTCCCTGCCCACTGTTGTGGCTTTGCTAAGAAGGGTTTATTAGGAAAAAATGCTGAATGACTGCTCTGCAGGGCATCGCAAAGCACCACATACTAATAACAAGCGACCCTCTTACATACTGTGAAGAGATCTGACTCGCAAGTACAATGAAGCCTTAGGTTTAGTGAAGCTAACTTGTATTATTTTCTGTGTACATTCTTAGGTCTAGCGGTTTGAAATATAATCATACCCTACAGTTACAGCTGATTAAAGACAGAGCTGAAGACTGTATAAGTTTGTCATGAATCAAAGAAAACATTTTTTATTAATTTTTAAAGCTAGTAAAACTATTTTTCTCCACAGCTACAAGAGCTTGAACATGGAAGGAATCTTAAAATAATTTAACTGATAAAACATCTTTTATTTATGCTAATTACGTGACATCCATACTACATAACCATGTTATACAAAAACAAACCACATTATAAAGCCTTCAGGTCGTGAATAAGAATATAAAAATCAACCAAAGACTCCAAGATCCTATGTTTTCACAAAGTGTCTGTGCTACAATCTATTTCATTTAAACTTTCAGGATACCTAATCCAGAAAAATTAAATTTAATCCACCGGAAAGAAAAAGGGAGCTCAAGCGTGGGTATATAAATGTGTGTGCCTGTGTGTGTGTGTAATACCTACGTGTGTATATACATAAGTCATCCACCTTTTTTTGGGTTTGGCTTATTGAGGTAAAATTTACATACAGTAAAACACTGTTCGCTGGGTTCTGACTGACACAGTCAGTGTATGACCACCATCACAGGGCAGACATGGCCTACTTCCATCACCCACGAAGCACCCTCACGCCCTCCTGTACTCAGTCCTCTCCTCCCCTAGCCTCAGCCCCCGGCAACCACTGATCCAATCTGTTCCCATAGTTTTGCCTTTATCCGAATGTTATCAGGGGGGAACCACAGTTGTACAGAGCTCTGTGTTTGCCCGTAACAGAACGCTCTGGACGCGCTCCTGTTTTGCTGAGGATGTCAGCAGTCAGTACCTCTGTGTTGCTGTACAAGGACTGCCCCACCGCACAGGTGCACCGCAACCTGTTCACGCATTTCCCACCTGACGAACCTCCAAGTTGTTCTCCATCTTCGGTAAAGAGGAATAAAGCTGCTATAAGCAATCATATGCAGGCCTTTGTGTAGAGATAAATTTGCATGTCTCTTGGGTAAAGGCCTCCATGTAGGACTGCTGGATCGTATGAAAAGTATATATTCAAGTTTATAAGCAACTGCCAAACTACTTTTTCAAAGTGGTTATAACCCTTTGCATCCCCACCAGCAAAGCGCGATGTAGTTCTAGCTGTCCCACAGCCCTGCACCTGGGCACTGTCCCCTTCTGCTGCCTTGTTTTGTGGGAATGGGAGGCATTCTCACAGGACTGCAGCGCTACCCACTGCAGCTGTCACGGGCACTTCCCTAATGAGGGATGACGGGGAGCGTCTTTTTGTGTGCATGTTGTTATCTACAGGAAATGGATGAAGTATCTACTCAAAGCTTCTCGCCATTTTTTCAGTTGAATTTTTTGCTGAGACACCTATCCTTTTTAATAGACAGTTTATCAAAGAAGAAATGATGGAAAGTTTGTCTATTTTGTTAAAGCACTTAGAATTCATGAGCAGGAGACACAAATCTAACATGTTTCCTTGCCATCGCCACTCCCAACGCCCCACTTGCCCCTCCCCCCTGGCAGATAGCAACGATATGCCAAGGCAGGTAGAAAGAAAGAAACATCCTCTCTCCCCCTTAGTCAGAGTGTAAGAAGCACAGGAAAAGCTGCCTGCCTACTACTAGGGTCAGAAACAGACGTATTTTCCCATTTTTACAAGTATGGGATGAATCCATAATCTTTCTTCAGTATGAGCAGAAACACCAATGACGGGGAACCACGTGCAATGGTTGGCAACACTAGTGACAACGCATCCCGACGTGGCGGAAGCACGGCTGGCACGTGACAATACTGAGGGTCTGCAGACCGCTCGGTGGGCGGCAGCCCTCGCCCTCTCTATCACAGGCAGAGCCCGCACACAGGAGCACCACGTGCGCTTCAGAGCAAGGGCTAAGCTTTCATGTAAAGGAACAGGAGAGCCTGCCACCACCACGTGGAGCCTCGGGCTGACTGGTATCTGGCTCCGGGCTCTCCTCTGCAGCGTGGGGACAGTAATCACTACCTTGTTATTATAAACACTACACACAACTCAAAACACACGATGAATGACACACATAAACGGCAGGTATCACAATTCTGACGACTTCCCTCATGTAGAATTCCTGAATCACAAACGTAACTACTATTGGCAAGATAAAGGGTGTCCTGCGCAAAGCCTGGAGCATAAAGCAGAAGCTTCAGGAAGCAGGTAACATTTGGACACGGCGGACCCACTGAACTAAACACAGGCTCCTGACCGTCCAGGAGAATAGCCAGGCACCCACATAAAAGGTGCAGCACATTTACGTAAAAGGTGCCCTGCAGTTGGCAGTCCTGAAAGGCACTTACGGACTTTATTTCCTATAATCCCGCCTCAGCATTTCAAACTGCGCGATGCTTCTTTTCAAAAGAAGCCAATCCACTCACTCTTGGTTCTGCACCAACTCGTTCCCGAGTTCGCGACGGGCCTCCCTAACTGGGCCACGGAGACAGGGCTGCGCTTGCCCGCCTCCGCGACACCGCGGCCTCCCTGCACACCATCCTGCGCATCCAGCTAGACACAGAGCAGCCTCTGAAACGTCCTGTGGTCGCTCATCCTGCTCCCGCCTGACGACCGCAGCGGGGGGCTGCACTGGTCACTCCTGCACGATGACTGGCTGGGCCGCCTCAGTGACGGGATAGTCCATAAAGACTTTTCCATGAACAAATACATGGAATCAACAGTTTAAGATGATCTCTTGGATTTAAGTGTCTTGATATATCCTATGCGAAAGTTTTAAGAAAATATTAAAATTTATGACAGGGGCCCCTGGCTGGCTCAGTCAGTAGAGTGTACGACTCTTGACCTCGGGGTTGTAAGTTTGAGCGCCACGCTGGCTGTACAGATTACTTAAAAAATAAAATCTTTTAAAAAATAAAAAATTTACGACATGTTTAACGATCTGAATGTCACATTTTCCATGGAAATCTATTTAAAGGTCTTAAAGGAAGAGTCAGTAACTAAGTTAACATGTACCACCTAGCGAGGCGCCACAATACAGGCTTTGTAGGTTAACAAAAAGTAACCGATCTCGTCCCGCTCTGCTTTTTCTCACCTTCTCCACCTGGAATGCCTTTCCCCAACTACCGCGAGCCCCACTCACCATGCCCGGACCTGCTCCCTCAGGAGGACACCGTCCCCCTCCCTCTGAGCTCCCCATCACTGTCTTCCCCATCAGGATTCTCTACCTGGTCTCGCCTGCTCCTGCAGGATCTGCCCTACGCACCTCAACCCTGCTACCATGGGAGAGTAACCTGTCCAGCATGCAAGAAAACAGATGTCCCTGGGGGTGAAGACAGAAGGAATACACATGAGCAGATGGCAAATTTTATTAAGAGGCCCTACTGTCAGGGAGAGTGAGAACTCTTAAGAATATCAAGGAAACGGGCGCCTGGGTGGCGCAGTCGTTAAGCGTCTGCCTTCGGCTCAGGGCGTGATCCCGGCATTGTGGGATCGAGCCCCACATCAGGCTCCTCCGTTATGAGCCTGCTTCTTCCTCTCCCACTCCCCCTGCTTGTGTTCCCTCTCTTGCTGGCTGGCTATCTCTGTCAAATAAATAAATAAAATCTTTAAAAAAAAAAATATCAAGCAAACAGAAAAAAAAAGTGGCACTTGTTAAGCTCAAGAAAACAGGAAAACAAAAAGTGGAACTAAAAGGGAATATAATCATGCTACATTAACCAGCTCAGTAGTGAGCAACATTAACAAAGTCAAAACAATTCACCAAATTATGGCTCTAAACAAAAATTGTGCTACAACTATGTGGGGAAAGATGGGAGTTCAAAATGTAACTTTGTCTAAAAGTGACGCATCGATGGCCCTGCCTCTACATAGATATTGCTGGGAACCGTGGACAGAAATGCTACAAGAAACAGATAAGCAGGATTCCAGGCAGCTCTGGGAGGCGGATGGTGGAGGCAGGACAGGAGCCCGCTGGGTTCTGCATGAACCATTCAACACTGTTTTACTTTTGAACACATGCACGTACCACCCTCTGATAGAAGTGAAATTTCTAGGGGCGCCTGGGTAGCGCAGTCGTTAAAGCGTCTGCCTTCGGCTCAGGGCGTGATCCCGGCGTTCCGGGATCGAGTCCCACATCGGGCTCCTCCGCTGGGAGTCTGCTTCTTCCTCTCTCACTCCCCTGCTGTGTTCCCTCTCTCACTGGCTGTCTCTCTGTCACATAAATAAATAAAATCTTTAAAAAAAAAAAAAAAAAAAAGAAGTGAAATTTCTAAGTAAGAAAAAGAAACAGATTCTCTAACAGAAGCACTTCCAGCAGGACATAAGCGTTTTCCTACAACTTTTCAACCACGCTACCCCTTCCCCCCTTCAACAGTGTCTCTCCACCCTCAGGACGCAGGGCAGCTGAGGACAGCGTGCATGGCCTGAGACCTGGCGTCAGCCTGCCGGCTCCGTACTCTTGAGAAAGCTACTGTAAGCTCTGAACCTGACCTTTCCCCGCCCGTGACATGAAGACACCACCACGGACCTCAGGGACCCGGCTGCGTTGCTCAGCACCCAGACGGTGAGTAAGTGTGAGGATGACCGTACACCCTGCACCTAAGTCACCCAGATGCAATCTGTCTCACTACCCTCTCCCCCTTCACACCACCGTCCAGGCGGGCTTTCATTCTGACCACGCCCCCACACGGCGCCGAGCACTTGCCAGAGTGTCCTCCAAGTCGCCAAACCCGAAGGCCAAACCTCAGTCCTCATCATGACCTTTCCTGACACTTCAGAGAGTTGATCACATCCTCCTCCTGGACACTTCTTCCCTTCTTCCCATGGGGCCAGTGCTTGTGGTCTTCTTCACACCTGCTCTGTGCCAAACACTGCTCATGTTCGTCCTTGAGCACTTGATGGCAGAGTGACCCGAGGCTCAGGCTTGCTTGTCTTCTCTGTGCTCACTCCCTCGGTGACCACAGACCGTCACTGCGTTTTCATGGCCACTTCCAGCTCAGACTTCTCTTCCAAGCTCCAAATGCCTATTTACAACTGCCTACATGACATCTCTACTTGGATCCCTAACAGAATCACAAACTTAAAATGCCTACAGTGAGCTCCCCATCTGGCCCTCTAAACCAAGTTCCACCCACAGCCTTCCCCCCATCTAGTTGCCCAGGCCAAGAGCCTTCTAGTCAACTCAACTCCTCCCTTTGTCCTCACACCCCTTATCCAATCTGTCAGCAAATCCTACTGGTTCTGCCTTTGAAATACATCCAAGGCCCAACTGCTTCTCACCACCTCCAGTTTTCCTGCTCCAATCCCAGCCTCCGCTGCTGCTCACCTGGTTCCCTGAACAGCGTGCCGACAATCTCCTGGTTGTCCTCTACTCTCCCCCACCCTCCAACCCCCACCACCAGTGTCTATTCCCAACACACTAGCCTTTCACACCTCAGCCGAATCTCAGGGCTCAACACTGAGGGAGGGACAGCTGCCCTCCGGAGCCGACAGCCAGCACCGCCTTACCCTAGCGACTCTTTGTTTGGACAAACAGCCCCAGAACCTCACAGCCCAATCTCTGTCGATTGTTCTCAGCTACCTGACGCTAAATAACCTATCTTTATTCACCAAATGGGGGGTTTCAGATGGGTCTCCGGGCAACCTTCCTTTCTGTCTACTGCCTCCCCACAGCCCATTAACCCTGAAAATAATCTCCATACATATTTCAGCAATTCAACTCCTCCAAAACTTTGCTTTGCTTTCCTAGAATTCTGATTGTAAAACACCTCCATCCCAAGTTCTGCCTTAAGAATGCAACACCCCAAAACAAATCAAGAACCAAGAACCTGATCTGTCCTGCAGGGGCTCAAGTGGACCAGGGCCCTCAGGTACATCAAGGAACCCGGGTCTCAGAGGAACACCATTAAGTCGATGCTGTACAAAGCCAGGCTTACTCGTGTGGCCTCACCAGTTGTCCAGAATTGGGGGAAACAATTATAGAAACACTGGTTATAAGGTTATTTTCCTGGGTTTACATATTTTCAAACAGGGGGGAAGGGGAGGGGAGGGCCAAACTAGAAGCAGCAGATTATATCCCGGTGCTCAAAGTTCCAGTGAGCCAAGAACGGGCTCTCAGTTCCCTGTCAGGCCTTCGTTCCGCTGCACATCACATTAAGAAGAAAAATTTTGTGTAACTTCTGCTAAATATGAAACTGTCTTGGGCTCTACCATGACGAACGATTTTTAATAGCTAATGCTGATGAAAAGTTATACTTGATATTCTCCCTCTTGTTTGGATCCACTAAGAAAAGAGAACTTATTTTGTGGCAAGCATTAAACACTACTTCATCCAGCATTTAGTGAAAACTACCCATGGGTCAAGCAGAAAACATGCAGAAACAAAATAACAAAATCTTTCCCTTAAAGATGCAGAAACAGACTTGTACCCAATAAATATAGCCCACTGGTACAGGAAGAAACATCGAAATGTGCAGGGAGGGTGGGGAGGAGACAAGGGGTGTAAACAGCTGGGCATGGCCTTCTCCAAAAGACAGCAGAGTCACACCTGGCACAGCACACAGAACAGGTGCCTCTCGTAGCCAAGAAAGGGTAGAAGGAATCAGAGAAAAGGAGCAAGACTTCCAGGCCTTACTTGGAAACTGAAACTTCGTGACACAATTTTCCTTCCCTTCCCTAATACCTAATCCTGGCAGAAACAAAAGTGGGTTTGGAGGAGAAAGGAGAACAAAGGAGGAAAGTGAACTGACCCCCAGAAGGAAATGGAAAAATAATCCAGGGTCCTGCCCCTTGGACATCTAAGACAAACACACTTGCCAAAGTCAAATTCAACGTAATTATAATGATTCTGAATTCTGAATCCATGAAGTCTAAGTTTATGGGGCTTTTACACCAAAGCAATGTATTGCTAAAATCTTACCAATGCTAATACCACAAGACAGATTGATGAATCTTCTATCAACGATCTGTCCTCGATTTACCACTAGGCCTACCAGAAAGAGCAGTCTTTGGAAATAAGACAAACTGGAATAGAATCTCAACTCTATAACCTCCCAACTGTGGAGTGCAGCACAAGTGCCAAGGTTACAAATTAACAAATCACAAATAACCCAATCTCTGGGGCTTAGTTTTCCTCTCATTAAAGTGGGGGAACTGCCACCGAATAGCAATTGCTAACATTTGTGAATGCTGAGCACATTTCACATTTCTTATGGCATCTTCACCACAACCCTGGGAGAGCACCCTTTGTCAGAGGAAAGAGCTAGGTTTAAGTAGTCAGTGAAGAGTTGGCATGGAGAGAGAGCTAGGTTTCGGTAGTTAGTGAAGAGTTAGTAAGTAAGCAGCCAAGCCAACATCTGAATCCAGAGCCCGTAAGAATAAAACACAAGTAAAAAGCACAGGCTCCAAAGCCAGACTGAGTCTGAATCCCAGCTTTGCTTTTTACTAACTTAGTAACCTTTAACCTCTGTTTCAGTTATGCAAATGTGAACCAGGGACAAAGGGTAGCCTCATTCAGGGGATTACTGCCAGAGACTCACTGAGGAGCTGGATGGCCCAGTGCTGACCCTGTTGGGGCACTCTTCTAGGGCACATGCTGCTACTGTCACAACTATCAGGGACAGGACTGTCATCCTGCCTGCCTCTCTCCACACATAAAAGGCACTAAACAACTAATATTTCTTCCCTCACCTACTCTGCAAAATCAACTAGCTTTTATTTGTTTCTAGTATATGTCAAAGAAACCTTAAGACAGATGAAAGAAAAATCAAAACAAAAGGAAAAACCAAAACACAAATGTAGCAAGAGAATTATACTCACAGTTCTGAAGGCCACGGTAACTCTGTGAAGAAATCAAACGTGGGTTTAAAGGAAATGCTCCCGGTTTCTCTTTCCTCTTTCCATAGTCCTCAGAGAACCTGACAAGGAGAGACAACATGCGCATTAAAACCCCCTTCCTTTCACTTCTTGAAGCTCTACTGAACTCACCCCTCAGCCAGTTCCATCACCTCCCACGCAAGCCTACTGGGCAACGCCTGGGATGAGGGGTGAGAAGAGGGCATCACGTCCCTGTCTTCAAACCTATTTCTACTTAAGAAACACACAAGAAGGAGCACCTAGGTGGCTCAGTCGTTAAGCGTGTGCCTTCGGCTCAGGGCGTGATCCCAGAGTCCTGGGATCGAGCCCCACCTCAGGCTCCTACGCTGGGAGCCTGCTTTTTCCTCTCCCACTCCCCCTGCCTGTGTCTCCTCTCTCACTGGTATCTCTCTCTGTCAAATAAATACATAAAATCTTAAAAAAAAAAAAAAAAAGAAATACATGTGAAGCAACTGGAAACTATTCAAACATATCAAAAATCATAAATTAATGGTGTGGTTGGCTAATAAGTGCACGATACAATGACAGAGTATAGACATCTATTCCACTGCCTTCCATCAAAACTATACTAAAGAGATATTTTTTAAAAATGTTCTAAACAGGGGCGCCTGGGTGGCTCAGTCTGTTAAGCATCTGCCTTCAGCTCAGGTCATGATCCCAGGGTCCAGGGATGGAGCCCCAGGTCAGGCTCCCTGCTCAACAGGGAGTCTGCTTCTCCCTCTCCCTCTGCCCCTCCCCGTTTGTGCTCTCTGCTCTCTCTCCTGTGCATACACTCACTCCCTCAAATAAGTAAATAAATAAAATCTTTTTTAAAAATGTTTGAAACAGCACAGGGAGAACTGAAAGGAGAAAAAAGCCAAGATTTTTGAAGTACTGAGGAAATCTTCTAACATGGAAGATTGAGACCCAAACAAAAAAGTAAAAAGAAGAAACCTGGAGGAGACAGAAACTATAACAGACTGAAGTAAATGAGTCAGCAGGCCCAAGAAAGCCAGGTCCCAATTCAGCAGTGGAACACACGGGAACCACTTCCACTTGCACAGCAGTGTCCTAGAAGACCAGAAGTGGCAGCAGCAGTGTAGACAGAACGGGAGTAAAGAAGGCATAGCCCCAAATACAGAGGAGCCGGGGAAGGCCATGGAAGCTGAAACCAGAACCTCAACGCCAGGCACAACGTGACGCCCCCTCACTCTGAAAGAAGATGGGAGGGGGCATTCCCCAGAAAAGTAGAGGCATCTATGGACTGAAGTCACCCTGCCCAGCTGCACTGAACAGACCTGGACTTAATGACCGTATATACAGTGAACAGTGAATTCTCCAGCTCTCCTACAACAGACCACACACGCACACCGCTGGCTTCCAGATTCTGAAGTCAGAATTGTGCCGGAAAGGGACTGGAGAATATTTCTGGGGAATCTGATCAGCTCCAAAAGACAGATCTAAAGATACTAACCCTGGGGACCCCCAACACATGGCCCACCCAGAATACCCTGATGTAAAAGTCAAAGGGCCCCACCACGTCAGACAGGAGAAGGAAGGAAACAACCTAAAAGAAACAGAGACTATACAAACTATCAATAATATAGAGGTAAGACAACACTGCAATCAATAAAGAAAAACAGGATGTTCTTCTAGAAAAATAGAAAAAGAGCTCTTGGAAATCTAAAGAACATTTCTGAAATCAGAAATAATAAACTAAAGAAAAGTTTCTCTCTGTTCTCCCTGAACAGAGAATAAAAAAGCACCCCCCCCCCAAAAAAAGGCAGAAAAGGAGGAGCAAAGGAAGGAAGAAGAAGAAGAAGAAAAAGGTATTAAGATAATTACAACCTTTGCCCAGGACAGCCAAGTTCCGGATAATAAGACTTCCAGAAAAACAAAATAAGGAAAAGCAAGAGAGAAAACCTCAGCACAGTAATGCCAAAGAGTATTCCCAGAACTGAAAACTCCCAGTTACCAGAATGAAGGGACCCGCTGAATATGCAGCACAGTGGATGAAAACCGACCCACACAAGGTACACCATCACGATATTCCAAAAGACTTGGACAAATTGTAAAACTCCTACAAGCTTCTAAAGATGGGAGGGGGGAAAAGTTACATACGAAGGAAAAATGAGAATAGCTTCTGAATTCTAAAACAGTAACATGAAAACAAGAAGGCAAGGGAGCAATCTTTGAATTTATGAACAAAAATGAATTCCAATACAGAACTCTATACCCAGCGAAACCATCAATCAAGTTTCAATCATGCATGGTCCCAAAAGGTTTGCCTCCTAAGCATCCTATGTCAGAAAGCCCCTGGAGGAAGTCTTCCACCAAAACACGAGCATCAACAAAAAATGAGCAAGGCGTGAGCTTCCATTAGAAGGGATAAGGGAATCCCCAGGACGACGATGAAGGGAGATTCCAGAATGGTGGCTGTGCACCAGGAGAGAGGGAAACAAGTCCAAGCCGGAGCAGTGTTGCTCAAGAGGAGGGAATGCTGAAGGCTGTCTTCAACTTGTCCAAAAACACTGTACTATCTTTTTAAAGTAATTAACGCCACCAAAAGGAAGAAGTCAGTGAAGAAAGACAAAGACAAGAGTTGCCACAAACATAAAATCCAACTGTGGACAAAAGCCAAACGATGAGAACAAAGGAACATCCAGGGACAACACAATAAAAGACCGAAGGAGCAAGCAGCTCAGAAAAGAAGAGAACGGAGATCTCCAGGAAACTGTCTGCCAGAAATCAAATGTGAAGAAGAGATGAGTCTGTATGACCATGAAGAAAAATTACTAAGAGGCTACTGGAAGGTATGGGGAAAATAGGTCTGGGGTAGGGGGTAAATTACAATAGGTATAAAAAGGGTTAAGAATGTGGGGGACTGATGGGGCACCTGGGTGGCACAGTGGTTAAGTGTCTGCCTTCAGCTCAGGGCGTGATCCCGGCATTATGGGATCGAGCCCCACATCAGGCTCCTCTGCTGGGAGCCTGCTTCTTCCTCTCCCACTCCCCCTGCTTGTGTTCCCTCTCTCGCTGGCTGTCTCTGTCTCTGTCGAATAAATAAATAAAATCTTTAAAAAAAAAAAAAAAAAGAATGTGGGGGACTGAAGAAAGATGAGTACCTGTCATAATGCCCTGGGCGCACCTCTATCACAGGACTTACCCACTGTACCATCATCACTGACTGACTTCTCTGTCTCCCCTCCTCGGCTGTAAAGACCTTTTGGAGAGGATCATTTCTCATCCAGTTATCACCCTGCAGAGTCCAGTACAACGCCTGCTACAAGAGTATACACAAAAGCAAAGGGTTTTTGTATTTTTTTGCATTTATTCGGGTACTGAGTATCTACTACACATACCTGCTATCCTTCCGGAGAACTAGAATTCAAAGACATATGGACCTTGCTTGCCTTTAAAGAGTTTCAACTTTTTTTCACACCTGAGAAAACAAATATTTCTCCTATATCCTCACTCTCCCCAAAAGATGAAAAGTTCACCAGGGGCTTACAGAACTTTAATACTCCGGCTATCACTAATGGATATGGAACCCAAGACCTGATGACACTTGCTTGACATTGTACGCATTGTGTAATATGAAAAGAGTGCCGGCTTGGGTATCAGGACACCTGGTTTTCTAGTACTTTAGAATTACTCCTTTTGAAGAAGAGGAAATCCCAACTCCTTGATATGACCTGTCGGCCCCTGAATGATCAAGCCCAGTCTGACTGTCATGCTATCTCCCGTGAATCCTACAAAGCAGCAACATTAAGCCATTTTCGGTGTACAGAACAACCTGTGCCCTCCTCGACACCTCCTCCACCTGGACCTTCTTCCCCGGGCTGACCTGGACGCATGTGCGGTGGGAGCCTTGCCCTTCCCCCAGGTGAGACACCTCTCTCCTGTCCCCCTCAGCACGCCTTCACATGACACCAGTATCTGTGGAGTGGCTGACAAATGCCATGCACGGCCCCAGGCCCCAGGACACAAGGCAATAGACGAGAGAGACGCAGGACTCTGCGGTGGTGGAGCTTCCCGTGCAACAAACTAGAGCGGATGTTAAATCGGGCCTGTCAGTGTCTTCCTCCACCCAAACAGCAAGATTCTGGGGACAACGACAGCCTAAGTTCCGCAGCCTCAGCACCGCCATCCCAGACAAATATTTAAAGCACTATTAAATAAAACCAAAGTGAAGGTCAAAAAGCCCCAGTGCCTGCAGCAGGTGAGTACCATTTGCTCTTTAAAAGCCCTCTTTTTCTACTGTCGTTGTTTGTTTGTTCGTTTATTGCCTCTTGTCTGTTAGGAGTATAAACCTGAAAATGTCATTCAGGGAAATCTTGCGAGTCCGCTGGAACTGGCTTTATTCTCCTTACTAACCGCAAACACAAGACAGCCCAGTTACTCCCCACGTCTGGTTTCTGTTCGCCACTCTATAACCAACAGCGCGCACTGGACCGAACACCTAAAACACACGATCAGAACACATGCACTTGATGCGTGAATGACCTAATGATGAATAAATGAGCGTATACACTGGCTTTGAGGGCCTTATAATTGCTCCTCACTCTAGTTTCTATTTTAAGGAGAATTCAAGCAGATAGCAACACCGCATTTATCAACACTGGACCTGCTGGATGTCTGCCATTTGAACTGCAGGCAGCTTAGGGCCACGTCCAGCATGGGACTACTAAAATACAAGCATAACAATTTGAACTAGTTCAACTAGGGCAGAAAACTAGGTATTTCCCCAATCCTATAATAAAATGCTTAAATTCTTTTGCTCCAGACAAAGAAAAATTAAACTTGGCTCATTATACAATGAAATAAATTGCCAGCTCCTTGAAGGTATTTGTAAGATGGACACTCTCTACATTTCTGGCATAAGTGGGGACATTTATACGTACACGGGGTCCTCAGGCTACTCTGAACTCTCTTCCCCCTAACATGCAAATGAGAATTTCCCACCAGTCACAACACACTCTGAATCTATGCTTCCTGAACAGGTAACATACTCCACACGATCACTTTGCTTCTAATCGTCTCGTTTCAGTGCACAGTCCAACCTGGACAGTCCCTGACACCCACCTCTCACTCACCCGGACAACAGTGACAACCTGCCATCTGCGGAGGGTGTGGTGTCATAGCAATCTCTCCCAAGTGCTTTACAAGCACCAGCTCTGGAATCCTCACAGCCCTAACTGATTACTACTCTTGTTCCATTTTGCATGTGAGAAAACAAAGTCCAAAAAAACTTAAGACATTTTCCAAGGTCACACAGCAGACAAGGGAGAGAGAGATCAGGCATTCAAACACCAGCTTACCTTAGAATCATGATGCTATTCTGGCTTCCCAAGTTACCCAGATATTATTACTGCTAAAACAATGGACATGATTTGGGCTTTCCAAAGCAAACATGACAGAAAGATTCTTTCTGAAGCTGAGTAACAGTCAACATGACACCCTGCCATATTAGAAGATATCTGGCTTGAATTAACCATGCAGGCTGAGCCCCTGGCAAGAAATGGTCCGCTTGATGCTAACTGCCAAATAAAGCCCAAAACCACTGTTTCTCAATGCACAACATTCTAACCATTTAAATTATCTGTGAAGGTCTCTAACATCCAAAATATATAACCACTTCACACAGGTGTCCCTTCCTCTAAGCTCAGTGTACCAAAGGTTTCTGCACTCAGGCAAGCCGTAGTAACCTGTACTCTGAAGAACACAGGTCAGAAGAAACTTTCTGAAAAACCAAAAATGTATAAAGAATGCAAACATGATTATGAAAGTTATCTGGGCAAACAAAAGCTTCTTTACGCTTCAAAATAATTTTCTAGTCAAACACATTCTAATACTAGACAGTGGAGCAGCTCATAGGTCATAGGTCACCGCATCCCATTCATCTGTGTGCCAGCGCATGGTACAGGGTCTGCGGTCCAACCGGTAGTAAGCTGCTGATGATGTGAATACATTAGGGAAATGAAGAGGCAATATTACTAATTGCTGAAAAACCGGTATTAGGAACAACAACAACAACAATAAATCGCCCGTTCTACATGCAGAGTACACGGTGAATACCAACTGCTTGCACTTCTTAGATACGCTGGTCAAACTCATCAGGGAATAAGATTAGCTTTTAAATCCCCACAACAGAAATAACTACATCACTGGGAACTGTATTTGCTGAACCTCAGGCTGATTCTTCCCTAACTAGCCATGTACTAAGAACTATGTTCTGTCACATGTGTCAAAGAGTTATGATAATCTCCACTTAACAGATAAGAAAACAGATTTAGAGCTTAAGGAACCTGGTCAACATGCAGGGAATAAGAATCGAATCTGAGGTTCAAAGCAAGACCTATCCAACACCCATCCTCTTAACCACCATTCTGTTCTACACTGTAAATAATATCCATAGAAAATTCCACTGCGCAAAGGCTCATTAAAAATACGAAAGAAACACTATTCTACTCAAATTAATTAATAGGCACAGTTAACATATTCAAGACAAGACAACACTTCAATTGTACACATATGAACGAATGGGCTACTAAGGTATACCTAAGGGTCATTCTGTCTACCTGAGAGAGGCACCAAAGGAAGGACCCATGAACCAAATGCGTGCAGTACTCAGCAGGAAATCTCCTGCAAGGCCTGGGAGTGGTAAGTGATCAAGAGACACAGTCGTGCGGGCATCACTGGCCTCGGTGGAACTGGAGATCACTACCTGGACAAATGGAAGCAGTTTGCAAAGCGAAGGGTCCCAGATCTAGGTAAGGAAGACGAAGCACATTCCCTCCTGCCTCTCCTAGAAAGAGCAACTAGGAAGGCTGGAAAGAGTAACTGCAGAAGCTCTCTGACCACTCTGAAAAGTAAACTGGAGCAGGGGGATTAGGAAGCAAGACTGGATTTAAACCACGACCAAAGTCAGCAGATTTCAATACAATGGAAAGTCTCCTTGCACGATATCCTAAATGGGGAGGGCACACCCCAAACTTATTCAGCATAGGAAGAACCAGAAAAGCGTCAATTCCCGTGGGAGGAGAAAATCAACACAAGCCAATATCAAGAAGGAAACAAATATGACAATCAGCCCAGAGGGACTTTAAAACAACTACTGTACAAATAATTCCACAAACAAGCATACACACAACATACTCGATATCGCAAATTCTTCTTTTCCTTTTCTCTCTTAAACCCACTGGCTCTGGCCCCCACCACTCCACGAACTTCTCCCTCTAAGACTACCAACGACCTCTGCACTGCTCAATCCAATCATTAGAGCCCAGGGCTCGTCCTTTCGACAACTGACAAGAGCTGATCTCCCACTCATGTTCTCGTGATTTTCTTCTTACCCCACCGATGGCTCCCTCCTTCCAGAGTCGCCCAGGGCTCTGTCCTTTCTCCTCTCAGCTATGCTTACCTCCCAGGCAAGCTCATTCAAATGCTGCTTCTATGCTAACAAAGCTAAAACTTGTCCCTCCGGCTCAGCCCGACTGCCTGGCCTTGCGCTGGACTGACCGCTGTTCACTCTGCACCGCAGTCCCACCGCGGCCTGCTCCTGCGCATCACCGAGACGGCAGAGCTACTTCTCCCAAAACCCCTTCCCGCTACAGCTCAGGGCGGCGGGCAGGGAACGCTAATAAGAGGCAACGTGGGCAAAATGAAGAGAAACATCATTCTCTTCAACTCTGCCAGCCCTCCCAGCGGTAGGGATGGATTCTAATTCCCCGTACGACTAATTGTCGAGAATGGCCCGGGTTTTCCTGACCAAACCCTGGCAGGTGTACTCTCTGCCGGGCCTGCTTGTAGGCCCCTTGGGGAAGTGGAGCATCACCGAAGAGAACTCAGTGAAACGTCCGACACCTCCAAGCCCAGGTGCTGACTGGCCCGCCCCCTCCACAAACCTTCCTACACACAGCCTTCTCCGTTCACGACAACGTCCGCCTTCCAGCTGCTGAGGCGAGAAACAACGGACGTCATCCCTGCCGCCTGTCTTCCTCCCACATTCCCCATCCGGTCTTGTCAGCAAGTAATGTTGGTTCTTCCCACAAAAGAGGCCCAGACGCTGTCCCCTCGCCATCATGCTCACCAACACCATCGTGACCGGAGCCACCATCCCTCACCGAAATGACTACAGCACTCCGGAACAGGCCTCCCTGCTCCCAGCCCTGCCACCCTAGCATACACGCTCACCACGGCAGACCGATTCCAAGCCTAGATCAGACGGCATCGCTTCTCTGCTCCAAACCCTAAATGGTCCCTCATCTTACATGGATGACAACAGAGAGTCAGTGAAGGAACGAGGCGAAGGACTGAGCCAACTGGTGTTCCCCACACTGCTAGGCTGTTTGTTCAAGGGGTCAATGGGACTGAAGAAGGGGCCTCTGAGGGCAGTCAGTGTGGAACTGCTGGTGAGAACACTTTTAAAGATATTAAGAAAACCCTGATTTAATACAACCTGGAGTAGAATCTGCTAAGACACATTATAACTGATGACAGTAAAAATATCTGCAGAGCAGAAAAAGGGTTAGCTGGAAAATATACAATGATGAAAATATAAGTTGCTTAAAGCATTTAAACTATGGTTATTCAGTCTATCATTCATGAGCAGGAGCTTTGTGGAAAGTATTCGAACCCATCATGTGTTACTGAGCCAGTAGTACCAATGGCAACCTCATGAAATAGCCTGACTTGTCCTACCACACTGCAGTTCAATGGTTTGTGCAAGGCTCTGCTGTGACTTTTCAACCACAGAGCCAAGACTGAAATCTATTTGAAAAAGACCCCCCCCTTTACTCATCACTATTACCAAACACTCAATTGCTTCGGAAATTAGCTTTTGCTCCTACATGTTAACATTTCTTCATGAGCTCAGCCTAAATTGACAAGGCACAGCAGCGCTCATATGAGGGACTTCGGGCAGTGACGGCATTTCAGTGGCTGCAAGCATCTTACTCACAAGCAACGTCCGACGCGGCCACACGGCTCCCCCGCCGCCACAAGTTAGAGCAGCGCCTGCTGACTCACTCGGAGGAGCGTGCAACTCCTGACCTCAGGGTGGAGTTCACGCCCCACGCTGGGCATAGAGGCTAATTAAAAATGAAAAAAATTAAAAGTTAAAGAGAGAAGTGGATTTGTGTCCCCACACAAACGTGTAGCAGATGTGTTTTGAGCTCAAACTACAGTTCCAGCGGCATTTCTCAAACCTCAATGCAAGTACAATGAAAATTCACGTATCTCAAACCCACTTCACCGAGCAACTGAGGCACTTCCATCAGACCATCAATCGGAGAGAGGAATCTGTGCTGTAATGACGTGCGGAAAGGCAAACATCAAAAAGAATCTAGTGGAATTCTATCGATGTCTGCCAAACGATGAATACACTAAACTGAAATGATATGCTTCCGAACTGGTATCAGTGTGCAAGAGCACCTACGAGTATGCGGACACTGTCAGAGATGACATCTGTAACCTTCCGTGCAGATCAGCCCCGAGACTGAACATTTGTCATTGGTTGTGATGATACGGAACACTACCTGTGAGCTCCAATTACAAAACATGTTATCCAACCCTCCCCCGAAAAAAAATTCCATTCTTATTAGACCTGTATTAAAATATATATACATACTCAACTATTATTTGAAATTCTGTCAATAAAAATTTTATAGATATTAGTGTTCTCTCCTGTTATGTAAGTACTTACATAATATCCTTCATTTTGCCTCTTAGTCTGCAAAACCTAAAATATCTACCATCTGCCCCTTCACAAAGAAGCCTGCCGATCCGTTTCAGTCATCTTCCCCAGATCTTCTGACCACAGGTACAGCTAAGGCACATACCACATATCTTTAACTTCTCAGCTGTTTTTTTCTTTTTAACTTAAGTCTGTCATTTTACCTTTATTCCTTATAAATTTTACCTTGTTGATTTTAGCACTTCATTACAACCTGTCGAAGTATTTTCAAATCCTGATTCTAAAAATGAACGGTCTCCCAGCATTAACTCCTGTTCTTTACTCAAATTCTTGATGAAAACATTACGACAGGTGTCAAGTATGACACACTTCTGGAGACATCTTCACTTGGGTGCAGAAATTCTGGTATTTTAGTTTTGTGGCAAATTACACTACATGTGGTTGCAATGTATCTTCTACCTACGAGCAGTAATTTCTTTTCTTTTTTTTTGGAAGATTTTATTTATTTATGTGACAGAGAGAACACAGCAGGCGAGTGGGAGAGGAAGAAGCAGGCTCCCAGCGGAGGAGCCCGATGTGGGACTCGATCCCGGAACGCCGGGATCACACCCTGAGCCGGAGGCAGACGCTTAAGGACTGCGCTACCCAGGCGCCCCAAAAGCAGTAATTTCTTGAACTCCCTAGTAATGACAGGAATAACAATTTACTTTCTAGGCTGTATGCAGGAAAGGATTAAGCTTGCCCCAGGGAAGATTTGGCCATTGCCCAGCTCCTGGGAAGTCACCTCTGAGCCTTTGGAATCCCCTGCCTGATAAGGCGGTCTTTGTTTAGCTGGGGGCCTTTGGCCACACCAGACAGTCCATGCTAACAATTTGATTTCTGGTGGAGCCTTGCGCCACACACGACACCAGTTTGATCTCCAGAGGGACTGGAGACTAAACTCAGCCATGTAGGCAGTGCCTATGGGACAACCCCCAATACATATCCTGGACACCAAGGCTCAGGTGAGCTTCCCTGGTTGGCAGCATCGGTGCTGGGAGAAGTCAGCACACCTGCACTGCGAGAGGACAACTAGAAGCTCATGCTTGGTCTTCCCTGGACTTCGCCCGGTGTGCCTTTCCTTCACTGACTTCTGTCCGCATCCTTGCCCTGTAATAAACCATAACCATGAGGATAATGGCTTCTCGCAGTTCTCTAAGTCCTTCTAGTGAACCACGGAACCTGCAGGTAGTCTTGGGGGCCTCCCAAACTCTAGGTCCTGATGATTTACAACGTCCTTACAGCAACACTACAGCAGTGTTCTTTCAGCACGAGGAGATGCTAGTTTAAAATGCAGGTGACAGGGGCGCCTGGGTGGCACAGCGGTTAAGCGTCTGGCTTCTGCTCAGGGCGTGATCCCAGCATTATGGGATCAGGGCCCACATCAGGCTCCTCTGCTGGGAGTCTGCTACTTCCTCTCCCACTCCCCCTGCTTGTGTTTCCTCTCTCGCTGGCTGTCTCTGTCTCTGTCGAATAAATAAATAAAATCTTTAAAAAACAAATAAACTAAAATAAAATAAAAAATAAATAAAATGCAGGTGACAGGCGTCCACATCAGCAATGATCATCCAACATCTCTGTGGGATAACACCAGGCATTTGCATTAAAAAAAAATTTTTTTTTGAGAAAGAAAAAGCCAGATCACGAGGCGGTGGGGCAGGAAAGGAGACTCCACACTGAGCACAGAGCCTGACACAGGGCTGGATCTTATGACCCTGAGATCATGACCTAAGCCCAAAACAAGAGTAGGACGCTTAACTGACTAAGGCACCAGGCCCCCCTGCCTGCATCTCTCATATACTCTCCTTGGTGATTCTTACATACACTACTTTCAGGACCACTGACGTACCCAAAAGCTTCCTGAGGCAGTGACCGTCTTTTTTTTTTTTTTTAATTTACTTACTTACTTACTCACTTATATAATCTCTACACACAACGTGGGGCTCAAACTCACAACCCCAAGATTAAGAACCACATGCTCCACCCACTGGGCCAGCTAGGCACCCCAGGACTGTCTTCTTTTTAATGAATCCCCATCAGGACAAGATGCTCAAGAGTCAAGAGTGACTCAGGACAATGCTCTAAATCTGGTAGAGAAGTGAGAACAACTGGCATTATTAGTCTTCTAAAACTTAGACTATATACACGTGTGAGATTTGTTTTGTCATTCCTCAAATATCCAAGACAATGTAGAAATAAATGACTGAATGCAAACCACAAGTTACTTGGATACAGTGTGAACAACGGATTCAATGGTGTCCATTTCTCACCCATTTTTCAATTACATCCATTTTTTTCAATCTCCTGACAGTTAATAGGAAACCTGAGTTTTAGAAGCTGTCTTCATACCCTTCTCATCTACTAAAAAGATCACCCATGAGCTAAAGGTCAAGACAGCTGAGAGAATCTTGAGAGTTCTCCTCTGTCAGTATCAAGGAGCCATTTACCCAAGGAGCCTTACCCTGTTATTTCTTCCTCTCTACAGTGGGAGCCCCGGACCAGCTGATCCCTAAATTTAGATCAACCTCTAAAACCCTAGACTACCTAAAACAATAAAAATAAAGGAGGCAAACACCCAGTGGAAAAGTTTAGAATTTCCAATGAAATAGTTGAAAGGGCAGACTCAAAGACGAAAATCAAACATCAACTCTTCACCAACCAAATCATCAACCGTCACCCGACAAAAATTAATTCATATGTAGACAACTTGCATTTAAACTAAGTTACTCCTGCTACCTCTTTTATCAAGTCAATTCCTTAGGACACAACTAATGTATTTTTCCCAAAGCAGAAAGCAAAGCTTTTTTTTGCCATGACACAGCCAAGGAGACGCCAAACTTTTTACCTACACTGGAATCACAATTATCCCCAGCCTGAAATCTTAAGGGTGATATTTTAAACAGCCTAGGGGTTTTCACTTCTAACGTCTACACCATCACTGAATTCCATCATTTCTTAGATCTTTGCCATTCATGACACTTGGCCCTTAATGGAGGTCACAGTCCTGTCAACAGGAAAAGGGAAACTTTCTCAGACATAAACCCATTTCCAAACGCTCCCCTCTAAGCCTCAACTGCTATAGGGCAGCCATATATCACCAAAAACAGCAAATCTCTGCACGGACTGCTATAATCTAGAGTCTGTAATTCCTAAATTACATATAACGCTAATGTCAAACACGAACCAATCCAGTTTAGACTCCAGGACACCACATTCATCTGCCTGGTGCGAACATAAACCACCAGCTGCCCAGTTCCTCCTGCATCTGTTCACGGAAGAGCTAACTGTAACAGGACGAGTTAGGTACTGTCTTACAACTATTAACTATCAACGCACTTCTGAGCGGACAGAAAAACTACACTCCTTTTTGGAACTAACACAGCCAACTAAAAGTGACACTGGTCCATCTCTCAGAGCCATGGGACTGTTAAGATATTCCTAATAGTTTATAAACTTTAGCTTCATCTCATGTACAACAGCATGTTGAAACATCCATGCCAACGAGAGTCCCAAACTCTCCTGGCTGGCCTTCTATGTACAAAAACCGGGCCTTGTTTTGTCTCTCGGAGGCCAGGGGAGACATCTGCACTGCTGGCTGGTAGACCTCGGTTGGTACAGTTGGGCTCAGGTGACAGCTTCATGTGCCTGTGTTTTATGTAGCGGTCTGGGATGTATGACACTTACAGTAACAGTCCTGTGATTTGGATGCTTAGCTTTCCCTTACAGCCTCACACCCGGGCAGAGTGTCAGACATCCACAGTCCAATAACAAGGAGTGCCCCCGCCTTGGGCTGGGCTCACTTTTGATAATGGGATGAAAGCCCAAGCATCCTACCCCAGGAAAACAGCTCATGTGCATACACACAATTCTGCGTACCGCTTCTGGGGTTCATGGACCTAGGAGACAGCATTTCCTCCTTAAGCAACAAACAGTCTGATCAGTAAGCACTTAAAAACAAAAAGATCTTCATGGACTTTTCACCAAGGGAGAAATCTGGGAGCCATCCTGGAATTGCTCTGGACACCCCCTCTCTCAGCCCTGGCTCTTCATTTCCCAGGTCAGAGCCTGGAGACTGGCTGAGAAACAGGCTTCAAATCACCCTCTCTCCAGTTCCTCAGTCACGCCCTTAATTAAGGCCTTCTTCACTTGTGTGTACAACGTAATTGTAGAATTAAAAGGACACAGGCTGTTAGATTGGACCATCTGAACTTTGCCCATCACTTTACTAGCTGGGCGACAGACACTGGGCAGCCATTCCCTTAATGACAAAGGCTTGGCTCCTCTCCCTTCTGAAGCGCATGACTGCAACACCTCCTTGACCGACCCTTGTACTAGTTAACCACCCGCTTGTCATAGGAATCTGCTCCCATCAGAATCAACCACACGCTGCTCTGATCTTGTCAATAGTATCAACCCTACCTCCTTCTCGACCCAACCCTTTCTGTACTCCTAAACACTAGTAAAAACATCCAGTCTCACAGACCCCAGCCTCTCCCGCCTCTGCACCTTTAGAGCGGGCATGTCCTCCACGAGGCCCTGCCTGCTTCCCACCTTCCACTCTCTTTCTACAGATCCCTGCAGACAGCCAGACCTGCAGAGGTCACGGCATCTGGTCCACAGCCAGTTTCTGTATGGTTCTGGGCTAATCAAGGTTTTTACCCTTTTAAAGGTTGTTTAAAAAAAAAAAAAGGCAGCTATGTGACAGGCCCTATGTGGCCTACAAAGCCTGAAATGTTTACTATCTGACCTTTAACAGAGAAAGTTTGCTGACCTCTGAGCGTGACCGTGACGGGGACATGCCCTCCAGGTCCTCAGAGCACTCTGCTCTGGCACTATCACTGTAGACATCACACTGCACGCTGACTGCCTCACTCCCCTCCTGTCTGTGCCCCCGGGGGCTGACACTACACCAGGCACAAGACAGGTATTTAATACTGTTGACGCCTCAACAACTGGGTCCACGTATACACAGATTTTTTTTGATACATGCCGCATAGTAAATGTAGTTTCTCATAATTTTCTCAACATCCTCTTTTCTCTAACTTACCTTTTTATAATACAGTATATGATACACATACAAAATATGTGCTAACTGCCGATTCTCAACTATGGGGAAGGGTCCGGCGGCCCGCAATGTTCAGGGGTCAACTGTCCTGGCACTTTACATGTGTACACCATCCCACATAGTAACTGCACGCAGAGCTTCAAAGATCACAGATACTAGAGTTTATATAGACAGTATCAGAAGTCACGTGACTAAAGGCAACGCACCAGGATTTGTACCTCAACCTCCTGTTTCCTAGTTAAGATGCTCTTTCTACTAAAAAGACCTGCGTCTCTACACAAACTATGATACCTAGACATCTTTGATTACTAATACCTGAGACTTTAGCTAAGGATAAAATTTAATTTTTGACTCGCTATTTAATTTTGATAATTTTTAAATTACTGCTACTTTTTGTAAATTAAAGAAAAAAGAAAGAAACAGACACCCTAAGGAAGCACTAGGCAGGTATTTGTAAATTAAATATCAGTACTTAGTGGTTTTCTACTCAGTGCACCACAGCCTCCCATGATCCCACCTATACCGGTCTGAGAACCCACACCACCTTAGAGACAGGCTCCATGATACGCCTGTCAAAGAGGCTCAATCCTCTGTCTAGCTGTTCCTGCTCTAGGCGGACTTTGGAAAAAGTCAAGAGTCCGGCCAGCACTGTGTAAGAGAACGCTCCATGACGATGAAAATGTCCCATCTCTGCACTGTCCGAGGTGGTAGCCACTAGCCACACCTGCATACTGAGCACCCAAACTGGGGCTAGTGTGACTGTCAAACAGAACTTTTCATTTTATTTAATTTTAATTTAAAGAGCCACACACAGCTAGCAACGACTACAGGAGACACAGATCCAAGTCTAGACTCCAAACACTGCAGTGAAATAAAACACAATTTTCCCTGTATCCTTAACTACAGGCTATGTTATCTGGCCCAATCATTCCCCTGAAAAAGACTAAAAAAGATGGACAGAATACTTTAAAATCTTAAAATCAACCAGAAACTGACAAGACAATAAAGAAAGAACAGGCCAAAATTAAAGTGAAATCAGGAACCCAAAGAGATGAACAAGCACAGAAACCACCTCTGCCCTGCAGTCATTTGCCAATTCTGAAAATTTTCAACTTTCATTTTTACAACCATGCAGGGAAAGAGGAGTAAGAATCAAAAGCTGGGTCCCTTAGGGTGTTTAACCAAAAACACTCCCTCCAGAAGCAGGGCCCTAAAGGCTACAGAGCTCAAGATAAAAGAAACCAGAGGTGAGTCACCTCTCCAGTAAAATCACAGCACTGGGCGGTCCAAAGTACCTCAAGCCTTAAACCTGCTTTAAACTGGTTGAAGCAAAAAAGAAAAAAAAAAAAAAAAGCTCTCAGAAGGAGCTATATCTTCATTCTATGCCTCAATAGACTCCTACAAATAATCAGAACTAAGTTAAGAATCCTACAAATAATATCCTACACCATAAATAAAAATGAATCACAGACCTAAATGTAAACCTGAAACTTTTCTAGAGGGGGATGGAGGGAAATAAAGGAGAAAACCTTTGTGACCTAGGATTAGGCAACAACTTCTTAACTACGACACTGAAAAAGCACAGTCCAGGGGTACCTGGGAGACTCAGTCAGTTAAGTGTCTGCCTTGGGCTCAGGTCATGATCTCAGGGTGCTGGGATTGAGTCCCAAAGACAGCAGGCTCCCTGCTCAGCGGGGAGTCCGCTGCTCCCTCTCCCTCGGCCCCTCCCCCATCCCGCTCTCTCTCCCTACCTCGAATAAATAAATAAAATCTTTAAAAGAGAGAGAGAGAATGCAAAAACAAACCATAGCATGAGAGAAAAGCACAGCACACATCTGACAAAGACTTGTATCCAGAATATATAAAGAACCCACCAATAAGAAAAAAAATTTAATAGGCAAAAGATTTGAACACCAAAAGATACACAGGTGGCAAAACCACAAAGAAAAACCATTACACACCTATCGGAATGGCTGAAAAGCTAAAAGACTAACCATACCAAATGCTGCCCCAACGATCCAGCGTGACTGGAACTCTCACACAAGGCTGGGAGGAATGTGAAATGGTTCAGCCATTCCAGGACAGAGTTTGACACTTTCTCAAAAAGCCAACATAGGCCTACCACAGGATCCAGCCATTACAGTGCTAGACCCAACCATTTCCAGGAAAAACAAAAGCCGATGGTCACATGAAGACTTGAGCAAAATTATTCAAAGGCTTTATTTGTAATAACTCAAAACAAGAAACGACTCTCCACACACTGATCACATTCGACGTCATCCCAAGCAACAGCAGGAAGAAATTCCTTGCAAGTCAGCAAGGGATTCTAAAACAGATACAGATCTGCAAAGGGTCAAGGATGGCCAAGGTATGCTTAAAAAGGAACCAAGTGGGAAGAGTTCCACAATAAGACCTGTTATAAAACTAAAATAATTGAAGCAACTTAAACTGGGCAGTACCAGTGGAATTCAAGAAAGTCCAAAACAGATGCACATACACACGGACCTTTCATTTCCAAGAAAAGGGGCACTGCAGAGCGCTGGGGGAAAGATGCTCTTTTCAATGAACGGTGTTCGGACAACTAGCCTGTCCACAGGTTAATGAAGCTGGATTCCTTCTTCAGATTATGCACCAAAACCAATTCTGAGAGAATTACAAAGTTAAAGGTTAAAAGCAAAAGTATAAAAGCATTTAGAGAATAAATGAGGAACTAGTTCATGACCTCAGGGCAGGGAAAGACACAAAAAGCTTACAAAGGAAAAGACTGACAAATGGCACTAATTAAACTTAAGAACTTCTATTCATAAAAAAAAAAAAAACACACAAAAACCACTGAGTCAGTGAAACTGCATATGACAAAGTGGGAAGAGACAGCAGCAAAATACATAACCAACAAAGAATGTGTGTTCTGAATATATATAGTCTACAAATCAATTTAAAAATAACCTAATAGAAAAATATGGGCACTTCGAAAAACAGTGCATCCGAATGGCCAGTAAATGTATAAAAAGATGTGCAACCTCACTGTAACCAGGAAAAGGCTATTTAAAACCACAAGGCAGCAACACAGCAGAAACCACCAGAAGGGGCGGGGCGGGGCGACTGACACAAGACCAGAGCAGGGCTGAAGCAGTCATTAGAGAGAAGACTGGGGGGCGGCTGGAGCCTCCCAGCACAGCGGGGAGCAACAGGAGACTCCCTCACTGAGAGGTGCTCCAGGCCAGGCGCTCTGATGTACATTTAGTGGGCTCACAGTCTATAACTGACTATAAACTAGAACTTTAACTTCACTTGACCAATGTAAGGAGAAAGAAACTGTTGCAGATCACTTTTTCCCACCAGCTCATTCCTTTTATTTTCTCCATCACAGGGCTGCACCACTGACTCAGTCTGATGGGGGCCGGAAGAGGACGTGGAAACATCCTTTGTACTTCGCGTCCACATTATGGTAACCTAAGTCCACCCGTCTGTCCCTAATTCTCTTCTCTACCTTAGTAACAACTTCATGTACTTCAAGGTCACAAGGCCCCCTCAGCAGAAGCACAGACTCTTCTTCAATCATTAAACCAATGACTGAGGGCCAACCCACTATAGGAGGAGGAGGAAGCTGTGAAGGACCCACAGATCCGTACAGGATAATACAGAGTCCCTGTCCCTGAGCTCACAATATTCTATTTGCCTTCAGGTGCGTCCAACTCTGCATAAGACATAGTAGAAAGTAAGCATATCACCAATTCCATCTTTGAACACTAACTTTTATCTAGCTCTGATCTTAGGGAAAAAATAAAGGACAAAGGCAAAACAATACATATTAAATTTAGATATGACTTTAATGCTAGGCATAGAATCAATTCACACAATACTGTTTTAGTAGTCACCCCAAGACTTGGAAATCATCCTGACTCTAATATAAGCAAGCCAATCTTTCAACACCGAAACAAAACCACCAGGGAACACGTGCCTTGAGCACCCACATATACACACTTTCCTGCTATCTGCCAAAAACCACAAGTCCAGGGGCCATACAAATTGCTATTTCAATGCAAAATCATTTATTTAAAATCCAAACCAAGATTCAAAAGAATTTAATGACCTCAGCATAAAACATTCAAAATCCCTAAACAAAATTAGTTGTGAGGTCTTCCCAAGACTCTAGAAAACCTGAAAAACATACTGAAAAAGAGTCCTGAAGTGAAGGCAATCTCACTAGCAAATCTAAGTGGTCAGAAGCCAAACACATGCCTCTGCCATTTACGACTGATTTTTTGCCTGCTACGACTTGCATTTCTCTTAAAACACTCTCAAGTAGTAGTTGACAGACACTAGCATGCAACAAAAGCTCCTGGACAGCATGTTCAAACAGACTGCGGGCCCCACCCCCCGAGTCTGATTCAGGAGGTCAGAGGTGGGGCACGAGCACAGGCATTTCTAACCCGGCCAAGTGATGGTGATGCAGTTGTACTTTGAGAACCACTGCAAACAACCAGTTTACTGGTTTACTGTGGTGTGCGCACGCACGTGTTTCCCTTCGCAATAAGCAAGACCAAGGGGAACTTGCTGAGGAAGAACAAACTCTTTTTTTTACCCAAATACTGACTTTTCTTGCCTGAGTGAAGGTAAGTGACCTGTTGCTCAAAACGTTTACTCTGAACAACAACGTAAAAGACTCTCTAAGCAGATCATCGGAAGGCCGGTGTGTCATGGAACTGGCATTACAGTGTTAGGAAGATGGATTTTTTTTTAAGATTTTATTTATTTATTTGACAGAGAGAGACAGCCAGCGAGAGAGGTAACACAAGCAGGGGAAGTGGGAGAGGAAGAAGCAGGCTGCCAGCGGAGCAGGGAGCCCGATGTGGGGCTCGATCCCAGGACCTTGGGATCATGCCCTGAGCCGAAGGCAGATGCTTCACAACTGAGCCACCCAGGCGCCCCTGGGAAGATGCATTTTTAAAAATGGTTTCAGGGCATAATGTAAAACCCTTGTAAAGTACATGATGAATCCAACTGATTAGTAAAAGATACATTAGAGCTTCTAGACCAGTCATCAAGGATCTTTTATAAATCCCAACTTCCTAGGTCTTCAGAATATAGAATGAGTCCTAACGAACACATGACCAATTCCTACAAAATTAATTTCTAGAAAAAAACATTTGAAAACCATAAAGGGACAGAGAAATGCCTTTTTCCCGCAGCTCAAGTTTCATGATATTTGTAATCTAAAATAAAGCAGACAAAGATAGAAACAGATAATCCAAGTTCTCCCTGGTATCAAGTCCTACCTGGTTTGTAAGTAAGGTTCTTTACCAAGGCAAACAAAAAACAGTGGACTGCTGACTGACGCAGGAACAGTTCTCCAACAACGAATGAGTCTGGGTTCTTTCATTCAATAAATATTGTGTCAGACACTGGGGATGCCATAGTGTGTAAAACAAAGTTTCTGCCCTCGTGTTGCTTAAATTCTATAAAAAGACACACAATGCACTACAAATATGGAATGTATAAAACCACTTCAGCTCTTTCTTCAGTCCATCAAAGACAAACACATGGTGCTTTGGTCCCAAGTACACCCAACAAGCACCTACCATTCACAGCACAATCCAAAGCACCAGATGGCAGGACTTTCAAGATAGAAAATGGAGGCAGAAAGGAGATCCTAGGCACAGACAGCCCATAGATACAACTTTTTAGGTTCTTCTGAGCCTTGGTTTTGGTCCACTGGCCCTAAATAAAGGAGGACAGAGTACGTCGAGTCTTAAAAGCACTATGGAAAATTCTAAATCGGTGAGAATGAGCACCTTCACTTCAGAAACATTTATAGAGCAGCAATGTGTTAGAGATTATAAATTCTAGGATTTACTACAAGGGGATGAAAACTGCATGAGAAATTTACAATTTACTTTTCCCTCACATTACACCTTGCTTCCCACAAAACTATAATCATAAACACTGACACCCCCCCCCAAAAAAAGTCACCAATGAAAACACTCTGTAACAATGTAGAGGTTACTAAAGCACAACCTTGAACAAATAAGAAGCGTCAATCACTGCACTATGCATTATATATTTGTATTTAACTGATTTTAAATTAACTTAAAATAATTAAACAATTTTGGTATGTTCATTAAAATGTTTACCTACACCATGTTGGCCAGATCACAGCTTCATGATATGAAAGCGTCAGATTCAAACAGAAAATATAATTATTTCAACTCTCCCAGACACGGTACTTACACCTGCATGCTACTCACTCCCCCTTCGGAAGGCTGGGTTCAGATCTGTGAGACTACTGCTGCTCTAGTCCTGTCTGGTCCTAGAAGCTGCACAGAGAGTTCAGCAGGCCCAGCCAACAAGGACCTACCCCTTGTGGGCCAAGAGGCCCACGGCAAGCTCCTCAAACTCCAAACTTCCAGTGTCTCCTCTGCAAAAATGAGGATAGCAATAGCACAATCAATGCTTCTCAGGAGGAATAAAGGAGAAAAAGCATGAAAGCAATCACCTCAGGTCTGGCACGTGTCATCTCCCAGATTTAATTCATCGGTAAAAAGGTAGTGACACCTACCAACAACACACAATACCCCACACGTAGCAGTAACATTACATCTCCTCCCCTATCAGTGGATAACATTCACATGTATGACTTTGGTCATTTTTCTTGTTCTGAAAAATGAGTTTACAGTAAATGCCAATGTATATCAATAAGATCTAGGCAGAATTTGTTTCGTTCAATACAAAGCTTGCAAGGAAAGACCTTCATGTCCTGACAAATAAGTAAACTCTGTGACGATGCTACTTGTTCCCTTCTCGGAGGCTTTCAACTGCTAAAAAGTGGCAATAGTGCCACCCAGCCAAAAACATCTATTTCATACTTTCCTCTAAAAACCACTTCATTAGTGTTTATGCAAATCAGACCATAATTAACGGCATTTGCTAAAAATCTCACCTATCCTGAAACTTGAATTACATATGCCTATCTGAATTTTATTTCCATGATAGAGCCTAGCAAAAAAAAACAATACAACTGTTAAGACAGGAAGAGAGGGGGTTCTTCTGGTACTTTATAATCAGAAACACATTTATGTAGTTCTGAATGGTAAGATTTGGCACCATTCCTAGAAATTAATGCCACAAAGTGGTAGACAGCAATTTCATTTCTCCTACACTAGGTTGCCTTTTGGTAGTCATGAAATGGAAGAGAGAAAAAAAAAAAACCTTGCACAAATATTAGCAGAGAGAAAAAGCCATCAACGGTTTAAATAATCCACTACGAAACATGGTTTTCAGAAGAGACATAAAAAAACAACTACTTAAGGCAGCTGGCTGAGGCACTGAAACACAGGTACACCCAAACAGGAGCTGGAACCGCGCTCATCCTCTTCCACCGAGGATCCTTCTAAGGACAGAGATGCGACTTCAGATTTGAATGCTTACTGCACTCACAAACTTCCTGGAATTTACTACTATTCACTCAAATAAGGTCATTTACTTTGCCCAAGTTTTTAGAATTTGCATTTTAAATAATTTCTATAGGCATCAGTAAAAATTCCCAAAGACCCCCACAGCAATATTTTGCTAATTATTTAAGGGATTTTAGTAAGGACATACAGTAACGAAATAAGTTCTTAAGCTCGAGCTTTAAGACAAAATAAACTACTACAGAAACTAAACTTTACTGGTTTACAAGCCAAAAAAAACCCCTCATTTCACAAACGATAGAATTTTTAATTATATTGAAATTTAAAACAAGATTTTAGCCGAAAACTGTCTAAACTGAAAATGTTTACTTTCAAAAGTTAAAGACTTACATATTAAGACTTTGACTCTCATCTTTCCTGTGTTACCCTTGAGACAAGTATTTTCTCAAAATTAAGACACTTAAAA